>NC_069078.1:9580999-10830299 GCF_025698485.1 Gossypium arboreum | reverse complement strand
AATTATAGGCTAGATAATAAAAAAGACAGTAATTACTAGTACTTTTAGTCCTCGTGGATACGATATTCCCGACACACCGTAGCTATACTAACATTCGGTAGGTGCCCTTGCCTTTGTCGTATTTTATATAATTCGTGACATCATCAACATGATACCACTATGAGCCTCGTGCAAAATCTTCTGTATAAGCTCTAAATTCTTCGGTACACACACCTTGCCTCTGAATAATAAACAACCATCTATACCAATCTGAAACTCTAAGTCAAAAACTGATTCACACTATACCCGTTTAGCTTGTACCTCTTTATCATTTTTCTAAGTATAATAAATTTGCTGTAGAAATGTCAGTTTAGTTCTCAATTTAGCTATGACTGAACCATCATTAGATAGTGACAATCGGGTATTCATAGCTCACAAAGAAAACAGATATTTTCAGCTCAAAGCATCAACAACTACATTAGCCTTACCCGGATGATAGTCAATAACCAGATCATAGTCTTTTATCAATTTAAGCCACCTGCGCTGTCTCAAATTTAAATCTTTCTGTGTCATCAAATATTTTAAACTTTTATGATCAGTATAAATATGACATTTTTCACCATACAAGTAATGCCGCCATATTTTCAGTGCAAATACAATAGAAACTAACTAAAGATCATGTATCGGGTAATTTCTTTCGCGTGGTTTAAGTCATCTTAAAGCATAGACTATTACTTTACCTTCTAGCATCAACGCACAACCTAAACCATTTAATGAAGCATCACTGTAAATAATAAATTCCTTATCCGATTCAGGCTGTACTAACATAGGTGCTTTCGTCAATAAGTCTTTCAATCAGTCAAAGCTCTACTAACATTCATCAGTCCACTCGAACTTAACATCTTTCTGTAGTAGACAAGTCATCGAAGAAGCTATCATCGAGAACCCTTGTTCAAATCTCCGATAATATCCAACTAATCATAGAAAACTTCTAACTTCCTATACATTCTTCGGTGGATTCCAATTTACAATATCTAAAATTTTACTCGGGTCTACACTGATGCCTTTAGCAGATACAATATGTCTGAGAAAACCAACTTCTCGAAGCCAAAATTCACATTTACTGAATTTAGCATACAATTGCTTTTCTCGCAGAATTTGCAACACAATTCTCAAATGATCTACATGCTTCTTTTCATCTCGTGAATAGACTAGAATATCATCAATAAATACTACCACAAAATTGTCTAAATATGGTCTGAATATTCTGTTCATCAGGTCTATAAACACTGGAGGTGCATTAGTTAGCCCAAATGGCATCACAAGAAACACATAATGCTGGTACCTGGTTCTGAAAGCTGTCTTCAATAAATCTGACTCTTTTACCTATAACTGATAATAACCCGATCGAAGATCAATCTTTGAAAATGCAATGGCACCTTTCAGCTGATCAAACAAATCATCTATCCGAGCCAATGGGTACTACTTCTTTACTGTGACTTTATTAAGCTGTCGGTAATCAATACATAATCTCAAGGATCCGTTTTCTTTTTCAAACAAAGCTGGAGCACCCCAAGGTTAATGACTAGGCCGAAGAAAACCCCTGTCAACAAGTTCTTGCAACTGTGTTTTCAACTCCTTTAATTCTGTAGGAATCATCATGTATGGAGCTATAGAGATCGGAGTTGTAACACCCCCTAACCCCGAACCGTCGCTGGAACAGAGTTACGAGGCATTACCGGACGTATCAGACAACTTATGAATAATTCACAAATAAAATAACATTCATAGCATAATTTAATTACTAAATCCCTATATTGAACTCTCAAGTCTAAAACATACATTTAAGTGAAACGGGACTCTTTTAAGTACTCCAATTTTTTTTTAATAAATTTCGACAGCATTTTTGCTTATCTTTACATAAATCCCCCTGCAATTAAAACCATATCCATTTCAAGCATAACCAATTCAACCAAATTATTTCACACATTCATTTTCTATTCTAAATACCTCTAATCAATTTAATCAATATAATATCAATTTAAATTTATCATTGTACTAATTAAATTGAAATGGATAAACTTTTTCATTATAATTCTTAGACTTGTAATACTAATATTTTAAACCATTTATATTCAAAACATAATAAACTTTATACACATCCTATGTACATGCCACATTGCCAAAAGAAAATATACATCACCAAAAAGTTTGCTGAAGTTGGGTCTGGCTTTGGATGCTGGTTCAGTACTTGACTTCTACAACCTGCGCACGGAAACAACCGTATGCTGTGTATGCATATACTCAGTGGTATCACTATAATTCAGTTTATAATTAAATACATTAAATCACACACATACTTTTACATTACAATTATCATCACTTAATGAACAATTTAATCTTTTTATGTTATCATTCGATTATATATATCATTCTTATTTCTTTATTTCAATTCTCAACTTTCACATATGCTATATCATTCAAATTTAGTTTTATCAGTAGATTTATTTCATTTGTCCCTATTAACTTGACTCGGACTCGGCGGATACACGGATTCCAACCAACACACCAGTACGGCAAAATGTGCCTTAACGGTACACGATTACCTAATCAAGAATCGATAATTGTAGCGATGGCGAATAACATTAACGATATTCAACACACAAAGTGCTGAATCAGAATAAGATATGATAACGATTTTGACACAAAAGTCTCGAATCGATGTGATAATAGTAACAATAACGATGAGTCGGCACATAAGTGCTCGATCGAAGTTTCAAGAAAAACCCGTACTCTTCTATATCCTATGGCATGCCAACTATATTGGACTAGCCCGACTAGTTAATAGGGTGTTTAAATCATTTTTCAATATAATTTTCATTTCGATTCAATATTAATTATAATTTATTATTTTGATCAATTTTCACAGTAATACATTAATTCACTTCATTAGAAATTTTACTGTAACACCCCAAATTTGGGCCTAGAAGTATTGGGCCTTGAGTGTGGGTCCGTAAGGAGGTTGTATATAGGTATTTAATTGTGCAATGAAATGACACAATTAAATGTCTGCTTTGGTGGTTAATGGCCCTGAGAAGTGTTAGAGAAATCTTGGGTTCAAACTTGGGCTTTAGCAAAAATTTTGGTATTAAGAGAAAAAAAAACCTGGATGATTGGATGAGGGCTTTTAAATTATTGTGTTAAGTAAATGACACAAGGAAGCTTGTAGTCTAGTGGCTGTGGCGTCATTAAGGTTGTATGGGAGCCTGGGTTCAAGCCTTGGCTCTTGCAATTTATTTTGGTTTTTTTAAGGGAACCTGGACTTTGGCCTTTAGACATTATAATTAATTGAGGATAAAATATGACACAAAAAGCCTTGTGGCTTAGTGGCAATTAGTGTGTGGAGCATTTGAGGGGAGGCATGGGTTCGAATCCCATAGCAAGCAAGGAGCATTTATTTTACTAACAGGGGGCGGCAAGAGTTGGTGTTGAATTTAAACTCTAATGTTGGAGGGATCCCACATCGAGAAGCTAACATAAGAGTGGATGTGAAGCTGGCTTTAAATAGAGGGAACCATGAGGAGAGTAAATGTACCTTTCTTGGCTGATCCCTTCCGCTGTATGGCGTGCTCGTTTGGGTTGGGCGTCGGCTAAGAGTGCTCGGAGCGTGGATTAACTCCAGTCTCCTATCAGGTGTGTATTTCTCACTACTCTAGCTATAGGATGGCTATTTCGGGCCACGATGGGCCGAAAGGGGCTATGTGGGCCCAATGGGCCTACGGACCCAATTGGATAAGTTGTTTGACTGCGTAGTTAATATTGGACTAGGCTAGGTGAATCTCATATCTATGGCTAGATTTGGGCTAAAAGGGCCACGCGAGCGTGTGGGCCCATTTGGGCCAAGAATGGGCTTTAGGGCCATTAGTATTGTTATCCATGTTTAGAATACTTTAGTTTAACAAATTACTGAAATACCCTCGACTTGTAAAATTACCAAAGTACCCTCGATTTATAGAATTATCGTTTTACCCTCGATTTACAAAATTATCATTTGACCCTCAGTTTACAAAATTACCGTTTTACCCTCGATTGTGAAATTACTGAAATACCCCTGTAGGATAGAATTACCAAAATACCACTAGTTTGAGAAATTATCGAAATACCCTCAATTTGTAAAATTACCAAAATACCCCTGATTTACAAAATTACAGAAATACCCTTGACTTTTTTAAAAATTATAGGAATACCATTGGTTTACAAAATTATTGAAATACCCTTGGTTTGTAGATTTACCAAAACACCATTGTAGGATGAAATGACTAAAATACCCCTAATAGGTAAAAAGACCGTAAAGCCCCTGTAGGGTAAAGTGACCGTAATACCCTTGTATGGTAAAATGATGAATACGCCCTTATGTTCCGTATGACTGATGCACTTAGGATTTACATATATTGATATTAGAATAGTTAAGTTTGAGTGACAGGTGGTGGTTATCGTAGGTGATTGATTATGGAAACGTTTCAACTTCAACCCGTAATAGGTGTGTACTAACCCTCGTAATAGCTTAGATTAATATTTGCTGAGAAGCCGAAATGCTAAAATACCGATATTTCGAGAACTTGTAATGTTGTGTTTGGGTATAGATGCGATAAATACGATAAGATCGGTGTTTGGATCGATAGAACAGGTAAGAACTCAATTTTGTGCACAATGGTAAGTTGGGCCTCAATGGGCTGGAATTGGGCCCAATGGGCTTTTGGGCCCATTTGGGTAAAATTGATAAAAAATGGAATTTGGAAAAGTTGCACGTTAACACGGTTAGTACTGTTGTAAAATTTGGGTTAAGTAGGCTAAATCAGCATTCGTAGGGCCCATTAGAGGTTTTGGGCCCAAAAGCCCGAATTTGAAAAAGTGGGTTAAAGATCATTGTTTAAACACTCGGAAATATTGACAATTGTAATGAGCATGAAAAACCCTGATATTTGGTAAAATTACGAAAATACCCTTATAATATGAAAAATGACTGTTTTGCCCTTATGGGCAAGTGACTGACTTGGACTGTGTGGTTGACGGATTTGATTGTGTGTAATATCCTGATTTTGGGCCTAGTTGGAATAGTGGTTTCGTGACCACAAATCCGAGATAGAAATAATTATTTTATGATTATTTTAAGGTCTATGATATGATTGCATGATTGTGTGAGAATTTCGTGAAGAAATTTTATGCATAAAGTGCTTAAATTGAAATTAGGGACTAAATCAAATAATTTGCAAAACTTGCATTCTAGAAGTTTCTAGTATGAAATTGTTTTGAAATATTAATTAGGAGGTCTTAAATAGAAATTTTACCAATTTATAAGTCTATGGACAAAAATTGGACATGGATGGAATTTTTGAAAAGTTTAGTAGTAAGGGCATTTTGGTCATTTAGGGGTAAAATGAATTAAAATACAAAATTAAAAGCCAATTTTGCTCATCTTCAACCCCATGGCCGAATATAGCAAGGAGAAACCATGGCTAGGGTTTTTCAAGCTTCCAAGCTCAATTGTAAGTCCGTTCTAACCCCGTTTTTCAAGTTCTTTACGTTTTTGGAGTCTCGGTAACTTGATTTAGCTTATTCTAGCAATAATTTAACCTAGGTTTTATATTTGGAAAAATACCCATAGGTGAAATTTGTGTAGTTTGGTGTTTTTTGATAGAATATGTGGTTTTAAATTATGTTAGACAACTTGTGCTACTTGGTTTTAAGTGAAAATGAGCGAAAGGGCTTAACGGTAAAAATACCTAATAGTCATAAGTACATGTTAGAGTGAGAATTTGATGTTTCCATAGAAGGGAAAAATGATCAGCATGTCATAAAACATAAGAAAATAGGCTGAAGTTTAATTTACGTGCTTTGGGGAAAAAGTGTAAATATGAAAAAGTTTAGGGGAAAAACTGTAATTTTGCCAAAATATGATTTTTGGGTCAATTTGAATAATGTGAGTCCTAATTAGACTATATTTTAAATGATAGAGCAAGGAAAACTGAAATTCGGACTAAAATGGGAAAAATACCAAGTTGTGGACGAAATGGTAAAAGTAGCCATTTTCGCATACGAGGTAAGTTCATATGGAAATGTTGGTAACATAGTTATTATTTTAAATATTTTAATGTTATTTAAATGATATGATAATTATTATGAAATATTATACTGTGATAATTGTTTGTTAATATGTCAAATTATGTGATATACTTGGAAAATGTGAAATACTACCGAGTATCGGTAACGGCATTCCGTAGAAGATGGTTGAGACACATGATTGGGAAAAAGGTCCCGTTGAACCTTAGGAATGGATTAGGATACAAGTGACATGTCACTAGGATATTTGGGCATCCGAACTCGTTAAGTTGAGTCCGAGTTCACTTATGGATGCGAATGTCTGAACTCGTTGAGTTGAGTCCGAGTTCGAGAGATGTAACTAGGCATCCGAGCTCGTTGAGTTGAGTTCGAGTTCACTTATGGATGCGAACGCCCGAGCTCATTGAGTTGAGTCCGAGTTCACTTATGGGCGGGTTACATGGTAGCTTGGCTACATATGTGGCACTTATGTGCAAACTTTCCATGTATCCGAATTATATTCCGATGTGTTCAACGGGTAAAGTTCTACTGAAATGGAGGAATACTCAAGATGAAAGGGACGTATTGGTAAGTGTTGTGAAATGGGTACTTTGAACAGGTATGTACTTAACCCTCGGGCTGAAAAATCGATATAACAACAATATGGTAAGATGATAAATGAAAATGTGATATGAATGTCTCGGTGATGATTATGCAAATGATGTTTTATGTTTGCTTATATAGTTGTGTTACTTGCTATTTGCATGTGAGCTTACTAAGCATTTATGCTTACACTCTCCTTTTCATTCCTTGTAGTTTTGACAAGCTAGCTCGGAAATCGGGAACGGTCGGAGGCTCGCTCACACTATCCGTATACCATCTTCGCATAATGGCTTGTATATTTTGAGTATGACATGTATAGCATTATAATCATTTTGTGTATATGGTCTTATGATATGGTTATTGAGTGGTATGGAAATGCTTGGTAATGATTAGCCATTGGAATGGCTAATCATGATCATATTTGGTGTAATGTATGCTAAAGTGCTAGCTAATCCATGAAAACCATGAAATAGGTAAAATTTACCATAAAATAGATTCAAACAGCAGCAGTGACGTGAGTTTGAAAAATCACTAAAAATAGTAGAGATACAATTAGATGATGAATAAAATATGGAATTGAAGAATTATGAGTCTATTTTCATATGGATGGAACAAAACAGGTATATGAGTTATATTTTATGAGATGTTTAAATTTTTGTGAAACAAGGCCAGAGTGATTTTTGGATCCCCTGTTCTGACTTTGGAAATTCACCATGAATTGTTAAAAGATAATTAGAAGTCATGATTTATATGTACAGATTCCTTATTGAGTCTAGTTTTATTAGAAACAAACGGCATAGTCATTGAAACTCTGTACAGGGTGATATCTGATTCGTAATACACAGAGGTCAGAGCAGTCAAACTCTGAAATAGGGGAGACTTTAACTAATAAACTGTACTAATTTGATTGACCAAAAATTCTATAAAAAAATTAGTAAATATATATATGAGTCTAGTTTCAGGGAAAATTTACGAAATTGGATTTTGAGTTTTGTAACTCGAGATATGAATTTTTAAGCGACTATGATGCAGATTGTTAGCTTGACTGAAAATTTTAAAAATAAATTGTTTGAGCTGTTTAAGTAATGAATTAAGTCTATTAACACCTCGTGTTCGACTCTGTCGACGGTCTTGGGTACGGGGCGTTACATTTGGTGGTATCAGAGCAAGTTTAGTCGATTCTCGAACTAACTTAGCATGTGTAAAAGTTTAGCTATACATGCCACTGATCTGTGATAGTGTGATGTCTTCCGACGCGTATAAGTACTGTCTTATTTAGACAGGGTACTCTCCAACCGAGCTGCGCTGACCATGTTCAATGTTATGCGAAGGTATTTGAGTAAAGTTATGATTATGATAAGTCTCGGTTCAGAAAAGTATGAATAAAAGTTTATGATACATATGTGATAATATGTGAGATGAAAGTTCATGTTGTGATAAATATCCATATTTGCTTAATGCTCATACGATGTAGTGTATGTGGCTTACTTGATAAGATGAACGGAATAAATAGAAAGTAGCAGAGGTTTGAATAAAGGTCATAATATCATGATACGAATGAAAATGTCCTTGTCTTGATTGGACGTTGAATGTTGATGAATGTTAATAATATATAATTTTTATGAGATAAAGGATTATAATGAAATGAACTTATCTATGTTAAATTGTTGGACTAAATTATATGATTGTAATGATATGTACATGATGATGCACGAAATGAAAGTTGTGATTGTGATGCAAATAACTATGTTTGTTTGGCCTTATATGATGTCATGAGCATGAATTAATTTAATTAAATGAATGGATAAGTAAAGCTATCTAGAAAACATAGAATGTATGCATAAGTATATTGTCTAAATGGGACAATAGGAAAATTGGTGTAAGCCAACATGAATGTTGCATTGCTTGAATGAATGACATGATTTTGATGATGTTGCTATGATGATGGAAGTTGTGTCATATGTGTATGTATAAGAAAGTCGAGTCGAGGTCCTACAACCCTCCCCTCATCAAGTGGTACTTATAATGAAATTTCATGAGATTTGTATTGAATAAGTTTCCGGTTGAGAACCCAAAGAGTTCAAAGATAGAATAATTATAAGTATGATCGAGATTGAAAATGAGCTGATAAGTAAAGTCGAGCCATGAAAGTATCGGATTGATATAAAGATTATTGGAATTATGCCTTCGTCCCAGTTAGAGAAGGAATTCTCTTTGGTAAATCGAATTACTCAGGTGCAAGGTCGAGAAAAGTGTAAATCAAAATTTATTCAGAACTGGCATTCTTTAGTGAATGGTTTAATATGAAATTTGTGACGGCAGAACTAGTTGGGGAAATGATATTTGAAATGTGAATTATCTGAGTGTGACAGTTATGACTGGACAGATTTAGTAGTCTCTTTTGAGATGTTCTATGTGTTTACCCGTTCTCAGAAATATTTCTATGGCTATTGATCTTCTGAAGAAATTCTTGTTATATGGGAATGTCTTCTAATTCTGGTGTTGGATGAAAGCTTTGGTAGTCTGACTGGTTTATAATTTATATTGCTCTATTTCATCGGGTATTCTATTTCATTTCGTCTGATAAGAATTGATGAGAGAATACATAAGATATTATGTTTCTGTTTCTTCTACTTGATGCTTCATCTGATATATATGTAAGAGAAGATATATTGTTCTTGTTATATTTGATTCCAGTGGGATTAAATGATGTTTTCTTTTGGACTTTCTTTCTTTGAAGAATTATCGGGGTATTATGTATTTTCTCTATGAGTTTGGTTTTCGATTCTCCGGCATAGTATCATATCTTGGGTTTCTTTATCTTGGATCTCTTTATTCTGGATTTCTTTATTCTGGGTTTCTCTATCTTGGATTTCTTTATTCGGTTTTCTTGTTATCTTTGTTCCATAATTTGTCAATTAAGACTCATGTTCGAAGTGCGTTCTTCAGCTTGTGATAATCATGTCAAATATGACTATACTTCTAATTTGATCTTGGTAATGTGGTGATTTTAGTATTGGGATTTTTCTAATTTCTGTGTAAGGATTTGACATCAGTAAAGGCATAAGTGATAAAAGCGCGAGTTTCAGTCGGTATGGTGAATTATTTATTTGAAAGATTTCATGTGACAATTATGTCAGGATTATTTTTCTCAAGTCTGATAATAGAATTTCATTTTGTACAGATAAAAGAGTAAATAGTCTGAACGAGAAGTGTATATTTATTAGAAAGAGTTGGATATTAGTTAAAGTCACTACGAATGATAAGGTTTTCGTCTTGTGAAAGCTGAAAAGTTTATTACATGTTGACAGAGTTCGGATAGATGAGAATATCGGTAACCGAAGCGTCTGAACTAGACTAGTCTACATTGAGCAAAGACTTCCTGACTTTCAGTAATGTACTGTTGTATGAATTGTGATGTGTTTCAAGACAGTGAGGTAATGTGATAGTTTAGAGCATTCGATGTTACATAAAATTTGAGTTGTTAAAGAGGTTAAAGCCGAGCATTGGGATCTATCAAAATTATCCTTGCCAGTGTTGATATTGGGATGGAAATGAGAAGGATTATTCTTGAGGCCATATTAGAATTATTTCCATGGCGGAAAGAGGAAAATGTGATGTACCCTATTGTTAAATGTTTGGCGAGATCTATAAATCATATCGGTATTGAATGAATTCCTACTCATCAGATTCATGGAATTTTAGGTCTCTTTGATTGTTGGATTTCTTGGAATTCCGGTCTCCATTAAATCAAGTTGAGATCTGGGTTTTATGTCATGATATCATGGGAAACTGAGAAGGGTTGAAAATTTAAGAATAGTTGAGAGTTGAGACTGTAAGCTTTCAGATCATATGAGAAATTAAAGAGATGTATTGGAGGTACAGCCTAAGTGAAAGTTCTTCGGCACCGAATATGAGATTAAAAGTGAAGACCACTTTTCTGGTAAGATTTTCGGGGACGAAAATCCCTAAAGGGGGGGAGAGTTGTAATATCCTAATTTTGGGCCTAGTCGGAATAGTGGTTTCGTGACCACAAAATCCGAGATAGAAATAATTATTTTATGATTATTTTAAGGTCTATGATATGATTGCATGATTGTGTGAAAATTTCGTGAAGAAATTTTATGCATAAAGTGCTTAAATTGAAATTAGGGACTAAATCGAATAATTTGCAAAACTTGCATTCTAGAAGTTTCTAGTATGAAATTGTTTTGAAATATTAATTAGGAGGTCTTAAATAGCAATTTTACCAATTTATAAGTCTATGGACAAAAATTGGACGTGGATGGAATTTTTGGAAAGTTTAGTAGTAGGGGCATTTTGGTCATTTAGGGGTAAAATGAATTAAAATACAAAATTAAAAGCCAATTTTGCTCATCTTCAACCCCATGGCCGAATATAGCAAGGAGAAACCATGGCTAGGGTTTTTCAAGCTTCCAAGCTCAATTGTAAGTCCGTTCTAACCCCGTTTTTCAAGTTCTTTACGTTTTTGGAGTCCCGGTAACTTGATTTAGCTTATTCTAAAAAATAATTTAACCTAGGTTTTATATTTGGAAAAATACCCATAGGTGAAATTTGTGTATTTTGGTGTTTTTTGATAGAATATGAGGTTTTAAATTATGTTAGACAACTTGTGCTACTCGGTTTTAAGTGAAAATTAGCAAAAGGGCTTAACGGTAAAAATACCTAATAGTCATAAGTACATGTTAGAGTGAGAATTTGATGTTTCCATAGAAGGGAAAAATGATCAGCATGTCATAAAACATAAGAAAATAGGCTGAAGTTTAATTTACGTGCTTTGGGGAAAAAGTGTAAATATGAAAAAGTTTAGGGGAAAAACTGTAATTTTGCAAAAATATGATTTTTGGGTCAATTTGAATAATGTGAGTCCTAATTAGACTATATTTTAAATGATAGAGCAAGGAAAACTGAAATTCAGAATAAAATGGGAAAAATACCAAGTTGCGGACGAAATGGTAAAAGTAGCTATTTTCGCATACGAGGTAAGTTCATATGGAAATGTTGGTAACATAGTTATTATTTTAAATATTTTAATGTTATTTAAATGATATGATAATTATTATGAAATATTATACTGTGATAATTGTTTGTTAATATGTCAAATTATGTGATATACTTGGAAAATGTGAAATACTACAGAGTATCGGTAACGGCATTCCGTAGAAGATGGTTGAGACACATGATTGGGAAAAAGGTCCCGTTGAACCTTAGGAATGGATTAGGATACAAGTGACATGTCACTAGGATATTTGGGCATCCGAACTCGTTGAGTTGAGTCCGAGTTCACTTATGGATGCGAATGTCTGAACTCGTTGAGTTGAGTCCGAGTTCGAGAGATGTAACTAGGCATCCGAGCTCGTTGAGTTGAGTTCGAGTTCACTTATGGATGCGAATGCCCGAGCTCATTGAGTTGAGTTCGAGTTCACTTATGGGCGGGTTACATGGTAGCTTGGCTACATATGTGGCACTTATGTGCAAACTTTCCATGTATCCGAATTATATTCCGATGTGTTCAACGGGTAAAGTTCTACTGAAATGGAGGAATACTCAAGATGAAAGGGATATATTGGTAAGTGTTGTGAAATGGGTACTTTGAACAGGTATGTACTTAACCCTCGGGTTGAAAAATCGATACAACAACAATATGGTAAGATGATAAATGAAAATGTGATATGAATGTCTCGGTGATGATTATGCAAATGATGTTTTATGTTTGCTTATATAGTTGTGTTACTTGCTATTTGCATGTGAGCTTACTAAGCATTTATGCTTACTCCCTCCTTTTCATTCCTTGTAGTTTTGACAAGCCAGCTCGGAAATCGGGAACGGTCGGAGGCTCGCTTACACTATCCGTATACCATCTTCGCATAATGGCTTGTATATTTTGAGTATGGCATGTGTAGCATTATAATCATTTTGTGTATATGGTCTTATGATATGGTTATTGTAACACCCTGTACCCGAGACCGTTGCCGGAGTCGAACACGAGGTGTTAACGGACTTAATTCATTTACTTACACAGTTCATTTTAAAAATTCCAGACAAGCTGGCTAACTGCATCACAGTTACTTTAAAAATCATATCTCGAGTTCCAAAACTCAAAAACCGATTCCGTAAATTTTTCCTGAAACTAGACTCATATGTCCATCTATAAATTTATTTCTAGAATTTTTGGTTGAGCCAATTAGTACAGTTTATTAGTTAAATTCTCCCCTGTTTCAGGGTTCGAATACTCTGACCTTCAAGCATTATGACTTAGATATCTCCCTGTACAGAGCTTCAATACTTATACCGTTTGTTTCTAATGAAACTAGAATAAAAAAGGAATCTATACATATAAGGCATGACTTCTAATTGTCTCTGGTTAATTTATGGTAAATTTTCAAATTCAGAACAGGGGATCCAGTAATTGCTCTGGCCCTGTTTCACGAAAACTTTAACATCTCATAAAATACGGCTCATATGGTCGTTTCGCTTCTTCCATATGAAAATAGACTCATCAAGATTCGATTACATAATTTATTCACTATTTAATTCCATTCCTACTATTTTTAGTGATTTTTACAACTTACGTCACTGCTGCTGTCAGCATCTATTTTAAGGTAAATTTTACCTATTTCATAATTTTCCATGAATCAACTAGCAAATTGACATACATTATTATCAAGGGTAATCCCGATTAACCATGACGTACGTAGCACCAATAGGACCATGATTGGCCATTCCAATGGCTAGTCATTACCAAACATTTCCACACCACTTAATAACCATATCATAAGACCATAATGTTATACTTCGAAATATACGAGCCATTTTCGCATGGCTATACGAATACACATTACAAAAGGGTACTTAATTAACAACAAGGGTCAGCCCTATACATGCCATTTTCAAAATTGAACTAAAAGAGTACCAAAAGTGGCTTAGATAGTGTGGACGACTTCGACTTTGACAATCCCGAGTCTGATAGCTGACGAACCAAAATCTATAAAACAGAGAATCAAAGAAACGGAATAAGCATTTAATGCTTAGTAAGTTTTGAGTAATGAAATTAGTTTCAACTAAAGTATAACATTCATATGGCTAAATGAATAACTTCATATATGCACATTCTCAAAGTCATACTTACTTCACGCTTCAACCAATATATTCATGCACAGGGTATCAAACCTAACTAAAGGCCGGAAGTTCATTAATCAATTGAACGAATACTATTTAAAACGAATCGATTTTTCCGATGCATATACGAAACATACCTTATCGTTTGGATTTTATGAGCGTATTAATTGAAATTATTACAGCAAGATCGCTCACTTCCAAACCCAAGTATCTTCGGGATTTAGCCGGATATAACAACTCGCACAAATGCCTTCGGGTCTTAGCCCGGATATAGTCACTAGCATAAATGCCTTCGGGACTTAGCCGGATATAGTCGCTAGCACAAATGCCTTGGTCTTAGCCAGATATAGCAACTTCGCACAAATGCCTTCGGATCTTAGTCCGGATATAGTCACTAGCACAAAAGCCTTCGGGACTTAGCCCGGATATCATTCGAATAACCATGCACATATATCAATACATCATGACACATCCATATTTCATTTTCATTACTAAAGCTCAAACACAAGACACTTATCACACTTACCAATTTCGGCTCAATAGCCACATACAAAGAGCATGATTTTGATTGGCTTTATAACATGATCTCTATACACATTCGGCTACCCGTCATAGGTATCAACTAATCACCTCAATATATAATTCAAGTAGAATCATTATATCACCGTTTATTTGTTATGCTTATATGTCATGACTTAATCAAACCATAAACTAAGTTTCATTACTTGAAGACTTACCTCGGATGTTGTCGAACGATTTCAACGGCTATTCGATCACTTTTTCCTTTCCCTTATCCAACTTTGATCCTCTAAGCTCTTGAGCTTAAGTTCAACAAATTTTAACTAGTCATTAATCGACTATTCAAGTATTACTTTCAGAATATAATATATATGGATTCGACTTTCACACATATAGATTATAGTAAGCTTTATAAAAATCAATAAATAATTCATTAGCAAATTTTCATTAATGTTTACAATATAATTACAATTTCCCTATAAGCTGACTTCCTGAGCAACAGTCACTAAAGTTTTTATAACTGGAGCTACGAAACTCCAAATCAGTTGCCGTAAATTTTTCTTGACAGAAGACTCATTTATCTATTATCCATAAAATTTTCAAAATTTTTAGTTTAGCCCAACAATACCAGATTTTTCTTAAAGTTCACCTTGCTTCACTGTTTGACTAAACTGACTACTCTTCACTACGAATCAAATTTCTCATTGTACAGAATTCAAAATATGTTCTCGTTTATTTCATTTGAAACTAGACTCAGTAAGGAGTCTAAGCATATAAATTTTATCTTAGGGCCATTTTTGTACAATTTATACTGATTTTATAAAAACAGAACAGGGAATCTAGTAGTCATTTTGACTCAGCCCCACAATACTTCAAATATCTCAAGATCGGTAACTCTTTTGTTTTTATAGTTTCTTTTCTAAGAAACTAGACTCTTCAAGCTTTAATGACATAATTCATTCATCCTCTAACTCAACTCCTACAATTTATGGCGATTTTCCAAAATCACCTTACTGCTGCTGTCCCCAAGCAGATTTTTACCAAATCACTCTTTCGCACATTCTTTGTATACATTTTATTTAAGCATGTATATCTACAATCGAATTCATCATATAAATATCTATAATTTCACTCAAACAATCTCAATACAACACATGGTGCTCAAGCCATTATTCAAGTTCAAAACTCGGCTAATACACATATATACACTAGCAACCAAATACTAACATTTGCACTTCACCTTAATAGCTAGCTTAGTAAACCTTAATTTAACATATAATTGTTCATAACACAATTAAAGCATCCTCTCCATTCCTTCAATTCAAAGCACATACATTGCCCAATAATATCCAAAATCATATTCGGCCTTAGTACACAACTTGCTAGCCGATTTTTCTCCATCTAGCAACTAATGCACATATGTGCTCATTTGTTAGACTCTACTTCACCTAACTACCAATTTTTTTCATCCAAATAACATGAACAACAACCATATTTCTCTTCTACTTCCTACCATGGCCGAATGCTCAAGACACCATACCATTTCAAATTTGGTCATGGGTTAAGCAAAGAGCTTAATGACTAACTCAAAAAAAATGCTAGAAATCCAAGAATCATCCTTGAACTTACCTTGATTTAGCTAACCACCATAGCTGAATTTTTCCAAGCTTTTTCTCTTCTAGTCACGGCAATGAGGAGCAAAGATGACAACTTTGGTTTCTCCTCCCATTACCACATGTTTTATTATTCTTAATTCTTTATTTTATTTTGTAAACTAATAATGCTAATAGAAAATACATATTTTCATCCATGACCCATACCATGGCCGGCCACTACCTATTATAAATGGAAATTTGACATGCAAACCACTCATTTTTATAACATGCATTAATAGGTCCTTATAGATTAACCTATCACCTTTTAAAAGTGCCACACATAAGTCCTATTAATTAAATTCACATGCAATCGACTAAATCGAAGCTTAAAACTTTCACACATTCATATTCACATATTTTAGACAATAAATATCATATTCAAATACTTCGGTGACTCGGTTTAGCGGTCCCGAAACCACTTTCTGACTAGGGTCAATTTAGGGCTGTCACAGTTATTGAGTGGTATGGAAATGCTTGGTAATGATTAGCCATTGGAATGGCTAATCATGATCATATTTGGTGTTATGTATGCTAAATTGCTAGCTAATCCATGGAAACCATGAAATAGGTAAAATTTACCATAAAATAGATTCAGACAGCAGCAGTGACGTGAGTTTGAAAAATCACTAAAAATAGTAGAGATACAATTAGATGATGAATAAAATATGGAATTGAAGAATTATGAGTCTATTTTCATATGGATGGAACAAAACAGGTATATGAGTTATATTTTATGAGATGTTTAAATTTTTGTGAAACAGGGCCAGAGCGATTTCTGGATCCCCTGTTCTGATTTTGGAAATTCACCATAAATTTTTCAAAGATAATTAGAAGTCATGATTTATATTTACAAATTCTTTATTGAGTCTAGTTTTATTAGAAACAAACGGCATAGTCATTGAAACTCTGTACAGGGAGATATCTGATTCGTAATACACAGAGGTCAGAGCAGTCAAACTCTGAAACAGGGGAGACTTTAACTAATAAACTGTACTAATTTGCTTGACCAAAAATTCTATAAAAAAAATTAGTAAATAGATATATGAGTCTAGTTTCAAGGAAAAGTTACAGAATTGGATTTTGAGTTTCGTAACTCTAGATATGAAGTTTTAAGCGAATATGACGCAGATTGTTAGCTTGACTGAAAATTTTAAAAATAAATTGTTTGAGCTGTTTAAGTAATGAATTAAGTCTATTAACACCTCGTGTTCGACTCCGGCGACGGTCTCGGGTACGGGGTGTTACATTGTGAATATATGTTGGTGATACAAGTGACTTGACTGTGATTTTTTTACTCAAATATGGGCATGACATTCTGCATACATGACATATTGCATGGGATATGGGTTATATTGATGGAGGAAGTGCTAAAAGGGCTCTGCCCCAGTTTACCGAAAAGGGATCTGCCACGAGATATCTGTGGCTAGATTTGGTCTAAAAAGGCCACGAGAGTGTGTAGGCCCATTTGGGCCGAGAATGGGCTTTAGGGCCATTAGTATTGTTATCTATGTTTAGAATACTTTAGTTTACCAAATTACTGAAATACCTTCAACTTGTAAAATTACCAAAGTACCCTCGATTTATAGAATTATCGTTTTACCCTCGATTTATAAAATTACCATTTTACCCTCAGTTTACAAAATTATCGTTTTACCCTCGATTGTGAAATTACTGAAATACCCCTGTAGGATAGAATTACCAAAATACCACTGGTTTGAGAAATTATCGAAATACCCTCAATTTGTAAAATTACCAAAATACCCCTGATTTACAAAATTACAGAAATACCCTTGACTTTTTTAAAAATTATAGGAATACCATTGGTTTACAAAATTATTGAAATACCCTTGGTTTGTAGATTTACCAAAACACCCTTGTAGGATGAAATGACTAAAATACCCCTAATAGGTAAAAATATCGTAAAGCCCCTGTAGGGTAAAGTGACCATAATACCCTTGTATGGTAAAATGATGAATACGCCCTTATGTTCCGTATGACTGATATGCTTAGGATTTACGTATATTGATATTGGAATAGTTAAGTTTGAGTGACAGGTGGTGGTTATCGTAGGTGATTGATTATGGAAACGTTTCAACTTCAACCCGTAACAGGTGTGTACTAACCTTCGTAATAGGTTAGATTAATATTTGCTGAGAAGCCGAAATGCTAAAATACCGGTATTTCGGGAACTTGTAATGTTGCATTTGGGTATAGATGCGATAAATACGATAAGATCGGTGTTTGGATTGATGGAACAGGTAAGAACTCAATTTTGTACACAATGGTAAGTTGGGCCTCAATGGGCTGGAATTGGGCCCAATGGGCTTTTGGGCCCATTTGGGTAAAATTGATAAAAAAATGGAATTTTGAAAAGTTGCACGTTAACACGGTTAGTATTGTTGTAAAATTTGGGTTAAGTAGGCTAAATCAGCATTCGTAGGGCCCATTAGGGGTTTTGGGCCCAAAAGCCCAAATTTGATAAAGTGGGTTAAAGATCATTGTTTAAACACTCAGAAATATTGACAATTGTAATGAACATGGAAAACCCTGATATTTGGTAAAATTACGAAAATACCCTTATAATATGAAAAATGACTGTTTTGCCCTTGTGGGCAAGTGACTGACTTGGACTGTGTGGTTGACAGATTTGATTGTGAATATATGTTGGTGATATGAGTGACTTGACTATGATTGTTTGATTCAAATATGGGCATGACATTCTACATACATGACATATTGCATGGGATATGGGTTATATTGATGGAGGAAGTGCTAAAGGGCTCTCGCCTTTGTTTCGGGGTGCGGCTCTGCCTCAGCTTTATCGAAAGGGCTTTGCCCAGTTATTAAAAGAGGTCAGTCTCCAAGATATGATAAAGCAGCTATGCTGCCAGTGGAGAGTTTGGTTAGGTGGGTTGAGTTATTCCCCTCATGGAGAGCTTGGTTGGTACGGGTGGAGAGTAGCGGATGGTGGGTCGAGTAGTCTCCCCAAATGGGCTTGCATACATTCATTGGTATTTCATGTGATATTGAAATGGGCTTGCATACATCCATTGACATTACATGTGATATTGAAATGGGCCTAAGGGCCATACCGTTTACAGTAAAGGCTTCGGCCTAGTGATTTGATTTATGAAAAGGCTTCGGCCCAGTATATGTCAAGACTAAATAAGGCTTTGGCCCAGATTGTAATGATACTGTGTTTTCACTGTTTGTTTGTTATTGGGATTACACACTGAGTTTTCGTAAACTCACCCCGCTTCTAACTGCAGGGTAATCCTTAAGCTTAGATGGTTTGAGTCATGAGGACTTGGAGATGGCCACACTACTATTTCTTTCTTTTTAATTGCAATAAGTAGCCGATTTATTTCTTTATAAGTTTTATCTTATTAATATTATTATTTAGTTTTGGGTTGTAATAAGGCCATTTTAATTATTTTTCTGGGATTATTTTATTTTATACCCTATATTTTTCTGATAACAATATGAGTTAAACCTAGGACGCGTTTCCAAAATGATAATTGTTTTCAAAATAACGCAACGATACAATTAATCGGTTTATCAAAAATATCTACTTAAATGAATTCCAACTCGTTTTTCTCAAAACCTAACCTAGCACCAAAGTGTGGCAATGGTTGTGGGCATGTCTAGGATTGGATCCAATCAAGAGCTTGGTACTTAAGCAGCCTTCATGGCTCACCTCCTGTGTTTTGGATACCTACCTGGTGCACAGCTTCCATTCATTTTATTAACTTAGCAAAGACTATCTTTTAAAACACTAAGAAGGACGTTGAAAGAGGCATGGGTTTTCTTAAAAACTTCAATGTGACACGTCAGATCCGGCCATAACATCTGGGCCGGGTTTGGGGTGTTACATTTACAGTTCAATGCAATATACGTAACATTATTCAGTAATTTCACAGTTCAATTCGGTATTCATAACAATATTCAATATCCCATAATTCAGTTCAGTATCAATCTCAATTTTAATGCCCAATCACAAATTTTATCAGTTCATTAAATACTTACCTTAAAATACTAATCACACATTCATATTAAATTAAACACATATTAATTATAAAGCTTGAGTTATAGTGATACAAACCAGAATTCTCTTCGGATTTAATCTTCGACGATCTTTCCTTTTCCTTTTTGGGTTGATGCTTCAAGCTCGATATTAGCTACGAAAAATTAAAGTAATTTCACAGTTATTAGCATAACACAATTTAAATGCTGAAATTTTTATCTAACTTTTACTTTAATTCCAATTTAATCCCAACTAAACCTATATATTTTTCTTTCTCAATTCATACCTTTTTGCTACTCAATTTCTTGCCAAACTCACATCTAACTATTTAATTTTTATCATATTTCCATAATTTCAAATTTATTTCAATTTAATCCCTAAAACTCAAAACTTATAACTTAGTTTACAATTCAATCCTTTATTCAATTCCAATCAAAATTTCTATCAAATAAACCCTCAATTCCATCATTTGTTCAACATAAACCCTAGTAAAAAATCTATTAACTTTCAAAATTTCAACTTAAATTCAACAAAACTTTATTCTAAAGCTTCTAAAACATCAAAATTAAAAGAAAAGGTCGAGGCATATGTCCTTACCGGTGCTCTAACTGTATAGTCTTTGTTGCTCCTCGGCTACCACTGACATTTCTAGAAGGTTGAGGCGATCTACCCCTCAAAACTAGATTACTCGGCTTTGTAATCTTATCAATGTCTTTTTCTATCTTCTTTGGATAATCTATAAGAAAATGATAAGTGAACCACATCTCGCATAATTAAGTGGAGTTGCATGCAACCTTAGAAATAAGGCAACATAAATCTACCGGATTAGAGTCAAATCTAATAAGGAAATCAATAGATCGAGTTAATGCGACGATAGGGGTTTTAATTAGAAAGAGATTTCAATTAATCAACCTAGAGTCAGTTATTTTTACTCTCGAAAGAGATATTAATATAATTTAGGGATTTCTACGGATCAAGTCGAATGAATACATCATTTAATTCAGATTTAAAATAATAAGTGAAGTCTAGGTGGATTCTTTCCTGGATATTATCTCTCTCATAAGTTTTCTTTGATTATTTTCCCAACTCGCTCTCTGTCATTTAGTAATTAGTTTAGTTAAAATTAGAATTTAAAACAAAACTTTTAATTTATAGGCTAGATAATAAAAAGATAGTAATTACTAATACTTTTAGTCCTTGTGGATACGATATTCCTGTCTCACCGTAGCTATACTACCATTCGATAGGTGCCCTTGCCTTTGTCATATTTTAGTTAGTTTGTGATGTCATCAAGTTTTTGGTGCCATTGCTGGGGACTAAGATATTAGGAACGCTTAATTTTTATTAAGTTAGCCATTTTTATTTTTCATTGCATTTTATTTTTGTTTTATTTATTTTAATTTACTAACTTTTTCTTTTATTTGCTTCTGGTAGGTTCCTTTAGTTTATGACTATTACGACCTCTTGTGTTCGGTAGTGAGATCGAAAGCATAGCTCGTAAAAATCATAAAGAAGCGAGGCAAAATCAACAGAGTACACTAGAAGAGCAAGAGGACGTTATTACTTAAGAGATAACAGAAAATCAAAATAATCAGTTACCTCCTGTGGTTGCTATAAATCCTGTAAATCAGAATCCTGCTCCTCGTACTATGAACGATTATGCCAAGCCCAATTTAACTGGGGCCAAGTCGAGTATTGTTAGACCTGCTGTTGCTGTAAATAAGTTTTAGCTGAAACGTAACACTATTCAAATGATTCAATAGTTTGTTCAGTTTGATGGTTTGCAGGATGAAGACTCAAATACTCATTTGGCCAATTTCTTAGAGTTCTGTAACACTTTCAAGATAAATGGCATTTCTGATGACTCCATTCACCTTCAATTGTTTCCTTTTTCATTGAGGAATAAGGCTAAATAGTGGTTGAACTCTTTACCACGAGGTTCTATCACTACTTGGGACCAAATGACCGAAATTTTTTTACTGAAATATTTTCTACCGGCCAAGATAGCCAAGCTGAGTAATGATATCTCTTCCTTGTTACAGATGGATTTGAAGACCATCTATGATGCATAGGAGAGATATAAGGACTTATTGAGAAGGTGCCCTCACCATGGGTTACCTTTATGGCTACAGGTTCAAACTTTTTACAATGGTTTGAACCCTTCAACTAGGCAATTGATAGATGTATCCGCTGGGTGGGACTCTAAATAATAAAACACCTGAAGAGGCTTATGAGTTTATAGAGGAGATGTCACTGAATAATTATCAGTGGCAAGTCATGAGAACTAAGCCAACAAAGGCAGTCGGTGTTTTTAACGTAGACGCGGTCACCATGTTAGCAAACCAGGTAGAGCTTTTAAGTAAGAAAATTGATGGTTTGTATGGTTTTACGCAAGCACATCCGGTGATACAGTGTGATACAAGTGGAGGAGGGATGAATAATCCAGAATGCCTAGTCGACGATCATAGCACAACGAACGAACAAGTCAACTATATAGGTAACAATTCTAGAACTCAGAATAATCCCTATAGTAATACTTACAATATAGGCTGGAGGAACCATCCTAACTTCTCTTGGGGTGGTTAAGGAAATTAGAGATCACAACCCCTTGGTTTTCAACAACAACCCTACCAGCAAGAGAAAAAGCCGAACCTTGAAGAGATGTTGACGAAGTTTATTTTGGTGCCAGAATCTAGCTTCCAAAACACCGAAACATCACTTAAAAATTAGCAAGCGTTGATTCAAGGGCTTGAGAATCAAATAGGCCAGCTAACTAAGATGATTTTAGAATGACCACAAGGTAGCTTGCCAAGTAATACCGAAACTAACCGAAGAGAACAACTTCATGCAATTACTGTAAGAGATGAGGAATGGTTAGTTGAACCAGAACCAGAACCGAGGTAAGAACTTGTGGTAAGTAAAGGTAAGGTTGAGGTGAGCCATAGCAAACAGAAACCAATAAGTAATAAGTATAAACCTCGAGTTCCATATTCGAATGTGACAAAGAACGACCTAACAAATGAACAATTCGGTAAATTTCTTAAACTTCTAAAAAATTTGCATATTAACTTACCATTTATTGAAGCTCTTTCGTAGATGCCCAACTTAGTTAAATTTTTAAAGGAGATTTTCGCAAACAAACAGAAGTTAGATGATGCATTTCATGTGGAGCTAAATGTAGTCTGCTTAACCATTCTACAGAATAAACTACCCAGCAAATTGAAAGATCCAGGGAGTTTTACTATTCCTTGTTTAATTGGTAGTTTAATAATGCTTTGGCAGATTTAAGGGCTAGTATTAATGTCATGCCCTACAAAATGTTTAAGCAACTAGGTCTTGGGAAACCCAAACAAACTAGGATGAACATCCAATTGGCAGATAGAACCATTAGATTTCCTAGGGGTATTGTTGAAGACTTTCTCGTCAAAATTGATAAATTTATTTTCCCAATTGATTTTGTTGTTCTAGAAATGGATGAGGATAGCGATGTACCGTTGTAACACACCAAACTCGGCCTAGAAGTTAGGTCCGAATCTGGCGTGTCATATTGAAGTGTTTTTCGAAAAACCATGTTCTCATTGAAAACCCTTCTTACTATTTAAAACCTCTAGCCATTTTAAAACTTGTGAAACGCTAATTCTTAAAACCTTACTTGATGCGGAAGCTTAATTTTAAACAGTTGCGGAAACGTGATATTTTGAAAACCAATTGTTGTTTTGGAAAACTGCATCCTACTTCTAACAGATATTAAGCATACTAAATAAATTTCCCAAATAAAAGTTAAGAAAATAAAGAGGCCTTAATACAACCCAAATCAAAAACCAAAGTGCTTAACTAAATAAACGAAATAGAAAAACATGTGCAGTTGTGTGGTCGTCTTCGTGTCCCTCTACGACACTGATCCACCTAACGCTGGGGATTACCTGCACGGTTAATAAACGGGGTGAGTTTATGAAAACTCAGTGTATAATCCCTTTACTAGAGTAACTTTCAGTAAGACAAACAGAAACAGAATCAAACTGGGCTTGTGCCCTTTTATAGAATCACGTGGGCCTAAGCCCAAATCAGCATCAGTACAATTGCAGTAGTCCTAAGCCCGTTACAGAATCACTTGGGTCTCAGCCCTTGTCAGAATCAAACCATATGCATAATGAAAAATGTATGCTAATCCATCCCATCCAACCCTGCACTTGCCTCCATCTAGCCCTACACTACCTGCGAGGAATAAATCACTCGCACCATCCCTACACTTACAATGTTAGCACCGGTTGCGGTACTAAGTCAACAGGACAACTCATAGCCATAAACAGGACAACACATAGACGTAAACATCACATCAACGCTGCCAAATAACAGGACTGCTGGAAGCCGTAAGCAGAATGGCACAATGGCACAAAGCCATCGATAACAGCATTATGTTAGGACATAGCCATCAACTAGAGTAACATAACTGGCACATAGCCCTAGGTAAATGTGATTGACACAAAGTCGTCAATAATCATATATTGGCACATAAAATTAGGCAAATACGTTTGGCACACAGCCATAATCAGGTTGGCACAGAGCCATATGTAGGTTGGCGCAAAGCCATAATCAGAATAATTGGCTTTAAGCCATCGATAGCTGTATCATGTGATGCACATAGCCATCAGCGATGGTAATATAGTCGGCACACAACCTCAGGCAAATATGATCGACACAGAGTCGTCAATAATCATATATTGGGCTTAAAAGCCACCGGTGGATCCACGGTCATCAAGCAACCATGCGATCCTCTAATTTCTTCCTCCATTTCATAATCCCCACCCATGTGCAACATAATATTATATGAATGAAACAAATATACCCACGGCATACAAAATCAGACAAATCACAGTCACAACAGTCCAATCACATACATTCTCATTCAAAACATAGTCAAATTAATCAAATTGTATTATCAGTGAGTCATATACCCTAGAGGGGTAGAACGGTCTTTTTACCTATTAGGGGTATTTTAGTCATTTCACCCTACAAGGGTGTTTTGGTAAATCTACAAACCAAAGGTATTTTGGCAATTTTGCAAACCAATGGTATTTCTGTAATTTTTAGAAGTCAAGGGTATTCTTGTAATTTTATAAATCAGGGGTATTTCTGTAATTTTCCAAATTAAGGGCATTTCAGTCATTTTACAAGTCGAGGGTATTTCGGTAATTTTACAGGTCGAGGGTATTTCAATAATTTCACAAATCAGAGGTATTTTGGTAATTTTACAAACCAGAGGTATTTTGGTAATTTTACAAACTAGGGGTATTTTGGTAATTTTGCTAATTGAGGGCATTTTGGTAATTTTGTAAACCAAGGGTATTCAGTAATTTTGTAAACCAAGGGTATTTTAGTAATTCTACCCTATAAGGGTATTTTAGTAATTCTACCTTACAGAGGTATTTCAGTAATACTAGCCTACAGATATGAGATTCACATAGTCCAACCAATATTTACTACACAATCATACAATTTATCCTCTTGGGCCCAGAGGCCCATTGGGCCCACAGGCCCATTGGGCCCACAGGACCCATCCCAGCCCAAAGCAACCTAAGCCCACAAGAGCACTCATGATGGCCTCAATCATCACGTCAAAGCTCCCACACGTGCGCTCGCACGCTCGTGTGGCTGCCATCGTCGTGTGACCGGCATTTCGGCATTCTGGCATTTGATGTTCTACAGCTAGAGTAGTGCGAAATACACACCTATTTATGAGAACGCGCCGGAAGTCCACGATCACCAACTTTGACACATCCTGCATTCAGTCTTAATCACTTTCCCCCCTCCAACTCATCTAGTTCGCCTATTTAAAGCCAGGTTCTTGCCAATTCCCATGTTAGCTTCCCGATGTGGGATTACTTTCAACCATTAGGAAAATTCCTTATTTTTTTTATGTCCACTTCAACCAGAAAGTTCCAATCCAACTCCACCTCCTACATAGCTCAAATAGCAAGATAAATACCCCATTGCGCATCCTAAAACTTGAACCTTAGACCTCATAGTTACACAAAACGCCACCTTGCCACTCCACCACAGGCTCTTTCTATGTCATATTTTATCCTCAATTAATTATAAGGCATATGTGCTAACATCTAGATTCCATTAAAAGAAAAACCCAAAATAAATTGCAAGAGCCAAGACTTGAACCCAGGCTCCCTTACAACCTTGATGACGCCACAACCACTAGACCACATGCGTCATTGTGTCATTTATTTACCACAATAATTTAAAAGGCCTTTATCCAAGCACTCAAGGTTTTACTCACTTAAAACCAAAATATTTGCTAAAGCCCAGATCTGAACCCAAGATTTATCCAACACTTCTCATGGCCATTAACCATCAAAGTAGACATTTAATTATGTCATTTCCTTGCACAATTAAATACTTATATACAACCTCCTTACGGACCCATACTCAAGGCCCAATACTTCTAGGCCCAAATTTAGGGCGTTACAACCGTTGATTTTAGGACGACCCTTTTTAGAAACTGCTAGAACTATCATAGATGTTGGTATAGGTAAGTTAATACTTCGTGTAGGTGATGAAACGATCAAACTCCACGCTAGTGACTCTGCTAAGATATCTAGTGATCAGAATGATTATACGAGTTCTATTAATATGAATAATATCGTGGCTAAAATTTCTTTGCAGGAGACTCCTAGGAAGAACGTGATGGAGCCACATCCTAGTCCATATGACAAAAACAGAATGAGTCATGAAGAATGAAGACTACAGATCGATGAACTAGATGAATGGCGGACGCATGTCAAAGAGATACCTAGAATACATGATGAACCAAAGCAACACCATGATAAGCACAATGATGGAATGAACCACTTCAAAGTTGGGGACCAGGTATAGTTAGATGAACTTGACCCCCGATTAACCACTTCAGAGCTTAATGCAAACGGAGTGACTCTTTTCACGGTACTCAATATATTTCTATGCGGTATAGTCGAGGTAACTCATTCTCATTTCGATACTTTTAAGGTAAATATTACTCGACTTAAAGCTTATTTGAATGAAAGAATTGACATCGAGAAAGAGGAGTCTCGACTTCGTGAACCACCGTGATTGTGCGAATACAAGGTAAGCTGAGCTTAGACTTTAAATAAACGCTTTTCGGGAGGCAACCCGAGTACTAACATTGTTAATTTTATCATTTTTTACTTCATATTACTTCTTTAAAAACTTAACTAAACAGTAAAATGTAGGTTTTTGACCCACACGGCCTGGACACACGGGCTTGTCCTAGGCTGTGTGACTTATCATGGGGGCGATAATGAGTTACACGACCGTGCGGTATGACCGTGTGACCCACACGGGCTGGACACATAGGCGTGTCCTTGGCCGTATGGATCTTTGGACTTAGTTTTTTTATTTTTAAAGGAAATTGACAGAGAGTTATATGGCCAAGCGACACGGCCGTGTAACCCACACGGCCACGACACACGGGCTTGCCCCCGGCCGTGTGAGCCCTGAAGCTTAAAATCTCAAAAATTCGACAGAGACACGGGCTAAAAAAGTCTACATGGGCGTGCGACAAGACCGTGTCAACCACACGGCCTGGAAACGCGGGCGTGTCCTTGGCCGTGTGAAAACTGGAGCTTAATTTTTCAAATTTAAAACAAGTTAGAGAGTTACACAGGGAAGCCACACGGCTGTGTGTTCAGACACACGGGCGTATGGTAGGCTACATAGGCGTGGGAGAAACGAAAGAGATCGCACACGACCATGTGACATGGCCATGTGTGCCACATGGCCTTAGCACACGGGCGTGTCCTAGGCCGTTTGAAGATTGGGCTTATTTCATTAATCGTACACGGGCAAGGAGTCAAGTAACACGAACATGTGACACGGCCGTGTCGCCCAGCACGAGGCTCACACGACTGTGTCCATTTTTAGCCCTCAAACCCTAAATTATTTTTATCTTTTGTCTTCTTTTTTAGCAAACCCCTTCCCCCTAGCGTTGTTGCCCTAAATCCCCACTAATACTCCAACCACCGTCGCCCCTTCTCACCTCGCCCTCTCCTTTTCCTTCGTCTACCACCCTAAGACCCACCTGACCGGCCGCTTCCCTAGCCTCACCCAAACTTTCCCCCCTCTCTTCATGCCTACACCAATCCCAACCCTCCAACCTTTCACCGACGCACCATTCCCACACTAACAGCCCCTACAACCACCACAAACCCAGCCACACAGCCCCTTCTCACTGCTGTCCGCACCTCCAACCACTGCCCGTGATTTCCTCTTTTACTCTCATATTTATTTTATTTAAGTTTTATTTATTTTTTTATTTTGTTATTTATTATTTTGTTTATTATTTGTTATTTCATTTTTAGTTTTTTTTTCTTATTATTTTAGAGGATGTTTTTTTCTATTTGGTACAACTAGATTGGTTAGCTATTATTCTTAGGCTTATTTATTTTCACATAGCTTATTTTTTTATATTCGGTTCTTGCTGCATTTTACATTTCTTGCTAATTTGCTTCATTATGTGCATTATTCCTCATTACTAGATTTTTGTTTGGATTCTGTTTCTAAGTATTATTATATTACAGGTCAATGTTTTTAGTAGTTCAATTATTTTTTTAATTTAGATTTTGATTTCTTATTGGCCTATATCTGTCTTGCTGGTTTGTCCCTATTAAGTAATTTGACTATTTTCTTGTAGGCTCATTATGACAGACACTCGAGGCAAGTCTAAAGTCGCCATCCTTGCTTCGAAAAAGTGGAAGGGCCTTGGTGGGACCTCCTCCACTAACGCATCTACTGAAGTCTACCACCCTTATCTTCGATTTGCAGCGGGCACTTAGGAGGACCTATTTCAATTACTTCTACACCGACCACTCGGTTTAGGCCGCTGTATCGATTGGGTCGCGTTGGAGCAGGTCTGCCTAGCTGACGATGTTCGTGCCTTTATTACTACAACTCCATAGGACAGATCCTTTGCCCTTGTTGAGCCCACCTACATGGAGCTTACATTAGAATTCTGTGCAACGTTCTTTGTTCAGCAGGTTATTCACGACGAGCCAGGTACCATCACCTTTCGACTTGGTGGTTTGATGCACCAAATGAGCGTCCCTAAGTTCGACGCGGCTCTGGGGATCTACAATGAAGAAGTTATGAGCGCTGAGAAATTTTTTAGACTCTATCGACATATCTACTATTCACCATCACCATATTGGACCGAGCTTACAAGGAGTCAAATACTTTATGACGTAAGTCGCTCGAAGGCGACGTCTCTCCCTCCAGCCCTACGATACCTTCACGCCCTTCTAGCTCATACTTTGACAGGACGGAGAGAGAGTACAGGAGTTGTTAATACTTATGATACCTATTTTCTGTGAAGCATGGCTACCGGGCATGTCTTTGATTTGGCGTACTTCATCGCTCTCACCTTTTGCCATCAAACAGAATGCCACAAGAAGGGTCCCATCTGTCTTGACCCTTACGTGACTCACCTTGCTCAACATTTTGGTTTACTCGACACATTGGAGCAATCCTCGACACTTACCCTCATCAGCCAACTGTCTTCTTAGGGCATCTCGAGCATGATCCACATGAGGATGATCGAGCGACGATGTGGAGTGGACTCCCCTCAGTACAAACTATTCCAGTCTGACGTTCAGCATGACCCAGAGGACTTCACTGACGATGTTCCTCCTTACCACGAGGATCCACCTCCACCACCACCTTCGAGTCACCGCCCTACTCATTCGGCTGCAACCTTCGCGGACCTCTCCGAGCAATTTACTCGCTTTAAGCAATAATGTTTTCAAAGGTTTGATAACATTGATGCAACTCTATAGCAGATATGCCAACATCTCCACATCTCCTCTCCAGCGCCACCGGCTCGTGACATTGATCAGTCTGATGATGAGGACCATTGAGTCCATTTGTCTTTATGTTTATGTTTATTTTTTCTTTATATTTTGAACTATAATTTTTTCTAATAATTGTTCCTAATCGAGTTTTAATCCTTTAATCATCTTCAATATTTGTGTTTATTTACTTATCAGTTGCTCAGAATCATGCACTCCTTCTACATTTATCTACAATTTCGCTTTTCACTATTTTGGGATTTTCATCCATTATTCAGGGCAGTTTTAGTTTTCTCCCTCTCTTATGATATTCTGTTTATATTATGACTACATTTGTTTGTACATTGAGGACAATGTACACCTTAAATGTGGGGAGGTTATTTATATGATTATTTGAAAATCCCTGAATTATGCCTTATACTGAAGTAATTTTCTCATATTACTGTTAGAATGAATTTTTCCTCGATTTATGATTCTTTTTGATATGTTTTAGATTAAATTCACAGGTATTTGTGCATTGATGGTTTAAACTTTAAAACACTAGAGAATCAAGCATGATAAGTCTATTTTCAGAATTAAAATTTTTAAGTTGTTTTCCTAAATTGAGGTATTACCTTGAAGTTTGAAATTTGCAAGATTGACATCAAGAACCATAATTTTTGTGAGATTTTGAGACTTTAGAGCATACACTTTTTTTGATTAGTGTGTCAATATTGATTTGTTATTCTAGAACTTGCTTCGATTATATATGTCGAGACCACACCTTTAACTTGATATACTGAGATGATAAAGGCACTAGGTTTTAACCCACTTACACTATGAAAAGCTTACCTTCATAATTAACCCTTAGTGAACCCCTTTGAGTCTAACAAACTGTTTCTTGATTTACCCATTAATATTAACCCATAATTCATTTTTTATTCATTAAGAATTTTTCCTATTTCATTAACTCACTTTTTGTCGAGATTTAATTTGTTTAGTTGCCTAACTATGTTCTTTTATTTTAGTTGTTTAAATTTATCTTATTATTCAAAAAAAAAGAAGTAAAAAAAATTACATATATGTTGATTATTATTAGTTCTTTGTGTTGAGCTTAAGTAGTTAATTTCATATTCTGAGAAGAAGCTCGTATTTTTCTTAAATAATTTCGATTGATGTAATTATTAATTATTAATTTATTTTTCTAAGTTAGGTAATTTATTAATTCAATCTCGATTCTAACCTTCTTTTTCAGCCTTTATCCACATCTTTAACCTAAGCCCCATTACAACCCTTTAAAGACCTTTTGATTTGTGTATCATCTCCTTTATAATGGTGGAGATTTGATTTTCATGCAAGCTTATGGCAATAATTTTTCATGTTTGATTTTTGATTGATTAATTTTTGAACCTTAAACACTTTGAGTGATTTGAATGAATCTTTAGTGAGGATGTCAATTATGGTTAATTTTTAAATTAAAGTTAATTATTTAGATAAAAGGAAATACCTATGTTTTCATGCTTTAAAAATGTTAGACTTGGATTGCTTGTGCATTTAGTGCTATTTTAGTTGAATTATCAATGTGTGATTATTTGTGAATTATGATAAAACATTATTGATGAGAATTATGAATTGAGAAAGTTAATTTTAATTGTGAGTTGAGAATTTTACTTGAGGACAAGCAAAAGCTTAAGTCTGGGGATATTTGATAAACCATAAAAGTAACACATTTTAATCCCATGCTTAGCATGTTTTTGGATGATTTATTATTTAATTTAGTAAATTTGAATCTCCTAATCCTTTAATTTTATGTATTATACTTAGGAGAGCATAGAGGAACAAAATGAGCAAAAAACGGGTCAAAAACGGACAAAATGGGCTAATTTAAAGATCCACATGACCAACACCATTTTCACACGAGCTGAGCACACGCCCGTGTGAGCCTCACGGCTTGGCCACATGCCCATGTGGCAGCCTGTGTCGATATCGCTCCTTATTTCCCAAACACGCAGAAAAAGTCAATTTTGAGGGTTTCTAAGCATTCTAAACTCTAAAAAAACACACACTAGAAGAGGACCTAAAAGGGGACACGCAGACTAAAACGCAGAGAAGACTTGAAGAATGCCAACAGATTCAACTCAGAAGTAGGATATCCTTCAAGACTAAAGATCTCCATTCAATTTCTCTCTAAGTTTTTGGGTTTCTTTATGTTGTGTTGTTTTCCTATTTTTGAGATGTTTTCCTCACACAGTATGAACTAAATTCCCTAGATACTGAGGGAGGATGAAACCTAAGACGGATCTTATTATTTGATTTGTTCTGAATTACATGATAAATATTTGTTCTTGATCTTAATTATGTGTTCTTATTTCATGTTTTTAATGTTTTCAGGATATTAATTCATGATTGATGTGCTAATTCAGTGGAGCAAAGGTCCTTGTTTAAGAGTAGATCTCAGATAATTGAGTGGAGTTGCATGCAACCCTAGAAATAAGGTGACATAAATCTATCGGATTAGAGTCAAATCTAATAGGGAAATCCATATATCAAGTTAATGGGACGATAAGGGTTTTAATTAGAAAGAGATTTCAATTAATAAACCTAGAGTTAGTTATTTTTACTCTCGAAAGAGATATTAATATAATTTAGGGATTTCTACAGATCAAGTCGAATGAATACATCGTTGAATTCACATTCAGAATAATAAGTGAAGTCTAGGTACATTATTTACTAGGTATTGTTTCTCTCATAAGTTTTCTTTGGTTATTTTCCTAATTCACTCTCTGTCATTTAGTAATTAGTTTAGTTAAAATTAGAATTTAAAACAAAACCTTTAATTTGTAGGCTAGATAATAAAAAGATAGTAATCATTAGTACTTTTAGTCTCGTGGATATGATATTCCCGACTCACCGTAGCTATACTACCATTCGATAGGTGCGCTTACCTTTGTCGTATATTATATAGTTGGTGTCGTCATCAACATGATACCACTATGAGCCTCGTGCAAAATCTTCTATATAAGCTCTAAATTCTTCGATACACACACCTTGCCTTTGAATAATAAACAACCATCTGTACCAATCTGAAACTCTAAGTCAAAAACTGATTCACACTATACCTGTTTAGCCTGTAACTCTTTATCATTTTTCTAAGCATAATAAATTTGCTGTAGAAATGTCGGTTTAGTTCTCAATTCAGCTATGATTGAACCATCATTAGATAGCAACAATCGGGTATTCATAGCTCACAAAGTAAACAGATATTTTCAGCTCAAAGCATCAACAACTACATTAGCCTTACCTAGATGATAGTCAATAACCATATCATAGTCTTTTATCAATTCAAGCCACCTGTGCTATCTCAAATTTAAATCTTTCTGTGTCGTCAAATATTTTAAACTTTTATGATCAGTATAAATATGACATTTTTCACCATACAAGTAATGCCGACATATTTTCAGTGCAAACACAATAGCAACTAACTCAAGATCATGTATCGAGTAACTTCTTTCACGTGGTTTAAGTCATCTTGAAGCATAGGCTATTACTTTACCTTCTTGTATCAACATACAACCTAAACCATTTAATGAAGCATCACTGTAAATAATAAATTCCTTACCCGGTTCAGGCTGTACTAACACAGGTGCTTTCGTCAATAAGTATTTCATTCAGTCAAAGCTCTACAGACATTCATTAGTCCACTCGAACTTAACATCTTTCTGTAGTAGACGAGTCATCGAAGAAGCTATCATCGAGAACCCTTGTACAAATCTCTGATAATATCCACCTAATCCTAGAAAACTTCTAACTTCTTATACATTCTTCGGTGGATTCCAATTTACAATATCTAAAATTTTACTCGGGTCTACACTAATGCCTTCAGCAGATACAATATGTCCGAGAAAACCAACTTCTCGAAGCCAAAATTCAGATTTACTGAATTTAGCATACAACTGCTTTTCTCATAGAATTTGCAACACAATTCTCAAATGATCTACATGCTTCTTTTCATCACGTGAATAGACTAGAATATCATCAATAAATACTACCACAAACCTGTCTAAATATGGTCTAAATATTCTGTTCATCAGGTCTATAAACACTGGAGGTGCATTAGTCAGCCCAAATGGCATCTCAAGAAACTCATAATGCCCGTATCTAGTTCTGAAAGCTGTCTTTGGTAAATCTGACTCTTTTACCTATAACTGATAATAACCCGATCGAAGATCAATCTTTGAAAATACAATGACACCTTTCAGCTAATCAAACAAATCATCTATCCGAGGCAATGGGTACTTATTCTTTACTGTGACTTTATTAAGTTGTCGAATAAAACTAGAGCACCCCAAGGTTAATGACTAGGCCGAACAACACCCCTGTCAACAAGTTCTTGCAACAGTGTTTTCAACTCCTTTAATTCTGTAGGAGTCATCATGTATGGAACTATAGAGATTAGATTAATATTCGGAATCAGATCTATAGAAAATTCCACTTCCCTTTTTGGTGGCAACACTGGTAATTCCTCTAGAAACACATCAAGAAACTCAGATACAACCGGTACTGACTGAATCTTTGATTCAGATACCTTGGTGTCCAACACATATGTAAGCAAAACATTACATCCCTTTGTAACATACCTCTGTGCTGACATAGCTGAAATCACATTAGACAATCCCTTTATTTTATCAGATTCAACACGAAGCAATTCACCATTCTGACATTTTAGTATGATATATTTATGTTTGTAATTTACCACTGCATCATGTTGGGTTAACCAATCCATACTCAAAATTACATCAAACTCATCAAAAGGAAATAACATCAAGTTAGTCAGGAAACAATAACCTTTTATCTTCAGTGGACAATTTTTACAAATTTTATCCACTATAACATACTAGCCTAGGGGATTTGAAACTTTCACCACAAATGCAGTGGATTTAACAGATAAATTTTCAACAAATACCAACTTTTTACATATATATAAATGTGTAGAACCAGGATAAATCAAAGCAATAATAACAGTGTCAAGTAAAGAAAATGTACCACTAATAACGTCCGGTGCGGAAGTATCCTCTCTAACACGAATGGCATATGTCCTTGTCAGTGCTTTAACTGTAGAGTCTTTTGTTGCTCCTCGGCTACCACTGACATTTCTAGAAGGTTGAGGCGGTCTACCCCTCGAAACTAGATTACTCGGCTTTGCAATATGATCAATGTCTTTTTCTATCTTCTTTGGATAATCTCTGAGAAAATGATCAAGTGAACCACATCTCGCATAATTGAGTGGAGTTGCATGCAACCCTAGAAATAAGGCAATATAAATCTACCATATTAGAGTTAAATCTAATAGGAAAATCAATAGATCGAGTTAATGTGACGATAGGGGTTTTAATTAGAAAGAGATTTCAATTAATCAACCTAGAGTCAGTTATTTTTACTCTCGAAAGAGATATTAATATAATTTAGGGATTTCTACGGATCAAGTCGAATGAATACATAGTTTAATTCAAATTTAGAATAATTAGTGAAGTCTAGGTGGATTCTTTCTTGGATATTGTCTCTCTCATAAGCTTTCTTTGATTATTTTCCCAACTCGCTCTCTGTCAAGTAAGGAAAATGTACCACTAATAACGTCTGGTACGAAAGCATCCTCTCCAACACGAATGACATATGTCCTTGCTGGTGCTATCGCTTCAGATCTAACTGTAGAGTTTTTTGTTGCTCCTCAGCTACCACTGACATTTTCAGAAGGTCGAGCCAATCTACCCCTCGAAACTAGATTACTCGGCTTTGCAATCTGATCAATGTCTTTTTCTACCCTCTCTGGATAATCTTTGAGAAAATGATCAAGTGAACTACATCTGTAATGGGCCCCGCTTCTCATTCGGCACTCTTCAAAATGAGATTTTTTACAATATCTACACCTCGATTTAGGATTACTAACACTACCCACACTGGTTATAGATTGAGTGGGAGATCTCCGATTAAAGCGTTGAGAGCCTCATTCTTTTCCAACATACCCCATAGCTAAAGGAGAACGGTCCTGATACTTCTTTGATTTCTTTGAAACTGATAATTGTGATTTTCCCATAGGTCTTTTACTAAGAACCCGAGCTTCTCTTTCAACCTATTTCTTCTCTTTACTCAATTCTTCAGCTTTGTAGGCTCTTTCAGCTAGAATTGCAAATTCCCGTAATTTAAGGATTCCTATCATTAATTTGATATCTTCATTCAGCCCCTCTTCAAATTGGTTACACATTTTAGCTTCGGTTTGGACCCATTCTTTGGCATATTTGCTCAATTGAACAAATTCTCTTTCATACTCAGACACTGTCATATTTCCCTATTTGAGCTTAAGAAATTCTTTCCTTTCTTGATCAAGGAATCTCTAACTGATGTATTTATTTCTGAACTCTGTTTGGAAGAATTCCCAAGTAACCTCTTCTTTCGGTACCAAAAAAATTTTAGTGTTCCACTAGTGATAATCTGTATCTTTTAGCAATGATATGACATATTTCAAACATTCAGTCGGTGTACAAGATAATTCATCTAAAACACAGATAGTATTTTCTAGCCAGAACTTTGCTCGTTCAGGATCATCTTCAACTGATGCTCTGAATTCCTTTGCTCCATATTTACGGATTTTGTCTACTGGAGCTTTACCTGTTCTAACAGATTCAATACTTATACTCTGTGGCATCTCGAGAACCGACGAATAAGCAGGAAGGGAAGCTTGTTGCATCGCAGGGTTAGTTTTTAGGTATTGATTAAACCATTCATTCATTATTTGAAAGAATGTTGTTTTTCCCTCCTCCCCTCGGCCCTCTATCTTGGGCCTTCTATTGCTAGTTTTCTCTCTTTGTACTAAAGCTGGAGCATGACTTCTAACTTCCTCTGATTAAGCTCGGTAGGATGACATTACTATAAGAAAAACACATTTAAAATTGTCAGAATATATCACACTATCAAAAATAATTTAATGGCATGTATAGCTAATGTCGTATTTGCTATGTCGGTCTGAGAACCGGCTAAACCGTAGCTCTGATACCAAAAAATATAACACCCCAACCACTATCCGTCACCAAAACAGGGTTACGAGGCATTACCAAAGTTTACAGAACATTTACCAGTAAATTGAGTCAAATACGATTCAAATCTTGAAATTCATCATAACATCCCTTAGATGGGTCCTCGAGCCCCAAAATATATATTAGAAACGATTCGGGACTAAATCAGGATGATAGGGGATTTTTCGCAAATCCCAAAATTTTTCTCATTATTAAAGGTCTTACGCCTATGTACCAGACCGTGTGTCACACACGACCTAGACACACGCCTGTGTCTACCTGTGTGGACAAAAACAAGGCTATATCCAAGCCTCATTTCTCACCTGTTTTCATCCAGTACTTGCACTAAACTGTTCTAGTACCAACCAAGCAATTTCAATATTGTTTCGAACCATTTTAAAAACTCAACAGTATGTGTTTATGCATAATCATAGTTTGACTTATCAACATTTCAAAACCAAGTTCACACTAGCCATGCCAATAGCTAGGTTTACAACCAAACACTTCAACATTAACATTAGTATATTTTTTTTAGTTTATACATGCCATTAACTCAAAATGAAACATTTTTATATAACAAAATGTGGTGGTTGATAGTGTGATGTAGCTCTGACCTATCTTCGACCTCCCGAGCTTCTGAACATTATAAAATAGGGAAAAATAAAATGGGGTAAACACTTAGTACTTAGTAAGTTCATGTAACAAGAATTAAACTTACCATATATTTCCATGAAAATTAAATCAAACATGCACATGTCCATAACAATAGAATACTTGCCTAACACATACAAACTCAACCCATGGATCAGTCAAATAACATCATATAATTTCAATACATAGATGAGTGATGAGTTCATCAATTTCATGATTTCACGTACTTTCCATTTTCTATATTTTTTCCATTGAATTTCTCGAAATTTCGATGGATTTCTAGTAGTTCATTTATAGCGTACAAGTTCAAGTCTGTCAATTCATATTTATCCTTTCCAGGGAGCACACTCCCAAGTCTCATTTCACACAGTGGAATTACCAGTCCAAGCTAAATCCCCTATAACATATACTCAAAGAGTATTTGTCAGGATTACCAGTCCAGGCAAAATCCTTTCAGTGACAAATACTCTATTAAGCTTGATTTTGATTACCCGGCCAGGTTAAATCCTTTTATTTTCCCATGTAACATCCTTTTTCAGTGATCCATCGAATTCCTTTTATTCAATCGAGATTATTTTTCCTTTTTATCAAATATATTCAAACATTTCATCACTTACCATATATTAACCATTCAAATCACATTCATGTCGTATAAACATATAATTCAAGATTAAAGAATTCAATTTAAGTTACACAAACTTATCTCGATATTCGTTTGTTAATAAAGTCTACTAATCTGAGACTTTTTCCTTGCCTCAATCTACTCTCGTATTTAAGTCATCTGGATCGACATAAATGAAATTAATCATCAATTTCATTCAATTTATATTCTATTGAGTTCAATGTACATTTTAGGCAAAATTACCATTTTAACCTCAAACTTTTCATTAATTCCAATTTCATCCCTAGGCTCGAAAAAAAAAATGAAATTCATGCAATCTAATCCTTTACCCAATTCTAACTTGAAATTCTCTTAATTCAACCCCTAATTCATCAATTAATTCAACATAAACTATGTCCAAAAATTTACTAACTTTTAAAATTTTAACATATACTAAGTAGTATTTTGTTCTAGGATCATAAAAACTCAAAAATTACGAGAAAAAGACTTAAATTGACTTACCAATTAAGCTTGGAACTTTTAAAAAGAAAACCTAAATTCACTTTTCTTTTTCTTCTCCCTGTTTCATTTTGCTCCTCTATTCTTATTCTCTCTTTTTGTTTTACTTTAATGTTATATATATTATAATAATATAATATAATATAATTAATATATTATTTACTTATTTATTAAGTAAATATAATAAAACATATATAATTTATACTTAAAAATCTCAGATTTTTTGAATGGTTAAACCGCCTCAATTCATATTAATTGCATATTTGCCTATTTAGCCCCTTTGACTTTCCTTTAATCTATAATTCAACTTTGACCTCTATTGCAATTTAATCCTTTTACCTAATTATTTTTAATTTAAGCAAATTCACTTAACTAAAACCTAATTAACTATACAGCCAAATTCGTAATTATTTATTAAAAATATTTATGAATCCGATTTATCGAAACAGAGTCCCAGGTGTAGCACCCCAAACCCGTCCTAGACATTATGGCCGAATATGACGATGTCACATGGTAGTATTTTTCAAAAACGTGAGTTGTCGTCAAAAACCTCTTTTCTATATAACCTCTCTCCAATATTTTATGTTAATTCTAGAACGTGTCATTCATTTTCAAAACATTATTCATTATCACAAAGTTATACTCTTTCAAAACGTTATTAATTTTCAAAACGTCACTTATTGCGGAAGCTTTTTAAAACAGTTGCGTATTTGAGTGAATTTTGTTAAAACGTTTGATACTTCTTGAAAACGCAATTATCCCTACTACTAGCAGTTATAAATCAAGCAATAAATATCCAAAATAATCCGTGAAAATCCAAAGTGGTCATTATTACAGTAAATACCCCAAAATAAAATGAAAATTATAAATAATTACTAATATAGAATGAAATGAGTTGTGTGGCCACCGTTGAGTCCTCCACCACACCGATCCGCCAATGTTTGAGGGTTACCTGTGCAGATAAAAGAGATGGGTGAGCTTACGAAAACTTAGTGTGCAATCCCATATAAAGCAAACAGACAGAATGTAATCACAGTCTGGGCCTAAGCCCATTTCAGTATCAGTGACAATATCAGTTTGGGCTTTAGCCCATCTCAACATAGTAGCAATCTCTCGCCTCTTCAGATCGGCATAAGATTTCTACCTGTCAGAAGATACCTTCAGACGGTCCCTAATTAGCCGAACCTTATCCTCAATCTCAAAGTTCAACTCAGGACCAAACACTCGTCGCTCAACCAGTTCAGTCTAACACAAAGGAGTACAACACTTATGACCATACAGAGCCTCGTAAGGTGTCATCTATATACTCGACTAGAAGCTGTGATTATAGGCGAACTCTGCTAGCGGAAGATAGTCGTCCCAACTGCCTCAAAAGTCAATAAAACAACTCCTTAACATGTCCTCCAGTATCTGAATCACCCTCTTAGACTGTCCATCTGTTTGAGGATGAAACACAGTACTGAAGTTCAACCTTGTACCCAAAGCTTCATGTAACTTTTTCCAGAACCGAGATGTGAAGTTAGGATCCTTATCAGATATTATTGAAACTGGTACCCCATACAGTCTCACTATCTCAGACACATACAGCTTAGCTAGTTTCTGCAGAGAGTAGTTAGTGAGAATAGGTATGAAATGGGCGGACTTGGTCAACCGATCTACGATAACCCAAACAAAATCCTTCTTAGTGGGCGTGAGGGCTAACCCACTAACAAAGACTATAGTCACTCGCTCCCATTTCCAAAGTGGAATCTTAACTGGCTGTAACAATCCCAAAGAAAACTGATGCTTAGCCTTAACCTACTGGTATGCCAAACACTTAGCTACAAATTTAGTAACCTCTCGTTTAAGACCTAGCCACCAGTATAACTTACGAAGGTCGCGGTACATATTATTTTCGCCTGGATGCATAGCAAAAGGGCTACTATGCACCTTTCACAGTATGGACTGCCTTAAATCAGTATCCTTTGCTACACAAATTCTCCAACAGAAACAGAGCCCCCCATCGTTATTCAGTCCAAAATCCACATTATCACCACTCTTAACCTTTCAGAATCGAAGACTTAGTGACTCATCCTCCATCTGTTTACCTTTAATCTGCTCAATCCACGTCGTATTAACCTGAAGTTTGGCCAACAGAATACCATCCTCAAATAAACTGAGACGAGCAAACATTGCCCTCAGATCAGTCATAGCCCTACAGCTCAAGGCATCAGCCACCATATTGACTTGACTAGGATAGTATTCAATAGTACAGTCATAGTCTTTAAGCAGTTTAATCTATCTACGCTACCTAAGATTTAGCTCCTTTTGAGTGAGGAGGTACTTGAAACTCTTGTGCTCGATGTAAATGATACACTTCTCCCCATACAAGTAATGCCTCCAGCTTTTCAATGCGAATACCACTACGGCCAACTCCAAGTCATGCGTCGGATAATTTGCTTCATGAGTCTTAAGCTGACGAGACGCGTACGCTACCACCTTACCCTCCTGCATCAACACATATCCCAAACCAACATGTGATGCATCGCTATAGACAGTAAACTATTTCCCAAACTCTGGCTGTATCAAAATAGGGGCCTCAGTCAGTAAGTCTTGAGCCTCTCAAAGCTCTCTTACTGCGCATCAGTCCAGTTAAATGGCACACCCTTGTGTAGCAACATAGTCAAATGTGCTACAATCAGTGAAAACCCCTCTACAAATCGTTAATAATACCCTGCCAATCCCAAAAAACTGCAGATCTCAGATACAGTCTTAGGCTGCTTCCAATCCAAGATAGGCTCAATCTTTGGAGGATCGACTCTAATCCTTTCAGCAGAAACCACATGTCCCAAAAACGTTACTTCAGGTAACCAGAACTTATATTTACTGAACTTAGCGTACAGTTGTTCTTCTAGCAGAATCTATAGAACCACTCTGAGGTGTTCATCGTGCTCATCCTCAGTCTTCGGATACACTAGATAGGGCTGGATCACTTGGTTCATCAGATCCATAAAAGCTGCCAGTGCATTCGTCAATCCAAATGGCATCACCAGGAACTCGTAATGACTGTATCGACTCCTAAATGTTGTCTTATGCACATCAGCCTCCTTAACTCTCAACTGGTGATACCCTGATCGGAGATTAATCTTAGAGAAAACTGAAGCCCCTCAGAACTAGTTAAACAGATCATCTATCCTTGGTAGGGGGTACTTATTCTTGATAAAGAACTTGTTAGTAGTCAGTACACATACACTTGGATCCATCCTTCTTTTTCACGAACAGAATAGGTGCCCCCCATAAAGATACACTAGGGTGGATAAACGCACGACCCAGTAACTCTTGAATCTAAGCCTTGAGCTCCACAAGCTCCTTCGGTACCATTCTATAGTAACCCAGGTAACTCTTCAGGAAAAATGTGCAAAAAGTCTTTAACCGTCCTAATATCTTGAACAAAAGAATCCCTTAAATCTGAAACACTGATGTAGGCCAAATACGCCTCACATCCCTTACGAACCAACTTTTCTTCCCTTAAAGCAGAAATCGCATTCAATAAGTAATCCTGACACTCCCCAATTATGACTACCTTGCTCTCCTCCGTAGTTCTCAGTATAACCCTTTTTATGGCACAATCTAAGCACACTCGGTGCTTGACCAACCAATCTATTCCCAGTATCAGATCAAATCCTCCAAAAGGCAGTTCCATCAGGTCAGCCAAAAAAATAGCCCATTGATCCTCTAGAGGAACAACTCTAAATAGTTTGTTAACCTTTATTGATTGCCCCAACGGACTTAGTACAGTGACCTGACTAATAGTGCTCTCATCCATTATACCTAAGTTTTCAGATATCGTACAAGCTACATAGGAGTGAGTAGATCCTATATCTATCAGTGCAGTATAGGGTGCATTCTAAATAAAGAACGTACCTGTGATGACGTTCGGAACATCTCCATCCTCTCGGCGATGAGCAGTATAGACTAGAGTCGGCTGCCTCTCCTCAGTATAACCAGCACCTCTGCCTGGTGCTCTCTGACCACGTCCTAGACTATTATCACCCCTGGCCTGACTACGGCCTTTTGGTGGTGTGGAACAACCCTCGGTGGTGGTGCAGTACTAGTGCCCGGAGGTTGCATCTGATCAAACTTCTGTGCTCTCTAATACGGTGCTTTAGAGAACTGTACCTCAAATGTGCCCCAGTTCATTTCCAACACTCGCCCTAATGGCGTCTACCACAATCAGTACACAGCGGCTATGCAGTAGCAGTATTAGGGGCCCTAACTCTGATCAGTCCATCAACTCTAGCCTTTTCTTAGTCCTGTAAACGGAACTCAAGGGCTCCGATTTCCTCTTTCTCCTACCTCTCTCTTGGTTCTGGCGTTCAGTGTGTTTCACTTCCTCGAAGATCTTTTCCTTATAAACCAAAGTAGCAAATTCTCACTCCTTCTGTGGAGCTATGAGGATCCTCAGATTATCCCTAAGGCTATCCTCGAAGCGAACACATCGCTCAAACTCAGTCGTCACCAGACCTCGTGCATAGTAGCTCAATCTCAGAAATTTGGCCTTATACTCGGCCACTGATCTATCCCTCTGAGTCAAATTCAAGAGCTCTCTCCTACAAGTATCCACATAACTGGCACCCACATACTTCCCTTGTAAGGCAGTCTTGAAGAACTCCCAGGATAGTCGATCAGGCTGAGTGCACTCATTAACCGTAATCCACCACCGATATCTCCTATCACGTAGCAGCGATACAACACCCTTTAATTTCTACTCGAGGGTGCAGTCTAAGTCGTTCATAATTCTCTCTATGGCCTCTATCCAGTACTTAGCCACATTAGGAGCGACCCCAACAACAATCCTGAATATCTCTAGTCCATTAGACTAGAGTCGTTTCGTAACCAACCCTCGGCCTCCCACTCCAATATTGGGCCTAACGGCCCTCTCTAAAATCCTCAACATAGCCTGAGACAGTGCGTCGTCCCCAACCGCTCGATCATGAGACCTAGCCTTAGTCATAGGTGAAGCCGGTGTCTCACTAGTATCCAAATTAGGCAGATTGCCAGATGACGAAGACCCAGCTCGAGCACCTTACGGCCTCTACCACGGCCTCTTGTACCCCACTCACAAGTACCTCTTGTGCTCATTGTCTAATTACGTTTTATCTATATTAACAGTTTTATGCATCAGTTTATAGTTCCAATGTTTATTAATGGATATTTTATGTGAACAGTATCAGAAGTGTAAAGTTTGTTTCGTACACCGCAGTGTCAATCAATGTCCATCAATTTTACTACAGTTTTGGTATACCCTATTTTGGGTATTTTCAGTACAGTCTATCAATAGTAGTCCCAGTATATACTACCTATAGCAGTTTCATTTAAAAACATATAACAATTATAGAAGACTTACAGAATCGGCGTTGGAGACTCAATATACCACACGTTTAGTAAAAATATTCCCGTATATAAAAAAATTAGTTAAAAAACAAGTTTTTCTTTTTAAAATCGAAATTCACAGTCGAGTTTTGTAACCTGGCTCTGATACCACTAAATATAATACCCAAACCTGACCTATACATTATGGCTGAATCTGGCGATGTCACATGGTAGTGTTTTTCGAAAACGTGAGTTGTCGTCAAAAACCTCTTTTCTATATAACCTCTTTACAATATTTTATGTTAATTCTAGGATGTGTTATTCATTTTCAAAACGTTATTCATTATAACAAAGTTATACTCTTTCAAAAAGTTATTAATTTCAAAACGTCCCATATTGTGGAAGCTTTTTAAAACAGTCGCGTATTTGAGTGAATTTTGTTAAAACGTCTGATTCTTCTTGAAAACTTGATTATCCCCACTACTAGCAATAAAAATCCCAAACAATCCGTGAAAATCTAAATAGGCCATTATTACAGTAAATATCCCAAAATAAAATCAAAATTATAAATAATTACTAATATATAATGAAATGAGTCATGTGGCCACCGTTGAGTCCTCCGCCGAACCGATCCGCCTATGTTTGGGGATTACCTGTATAGATAAAACAGATGGGTGAGTTTACGAAAACTCAGTGTGTAATCTCATATAAAGCAAACAGACAGAATGTAATCACAGTCTGGGCCTAAGCCCATTTCAGTATCAGTGACAATATCAGTTTGGGCTTTAGCCCATCTCAGCATAGTGGCAATCATGTGTTTGGCCTTGGCCCATTAATATTACAATAATCAGTACAGTAACAGATTATACAGTATACAAGTCCTTCCAAGCCAGCCTCTATACTCCATCTCCGTCCAACCCTACACTCTCTGTGGGGATATAATCAACTCACATATCCCTACCCTCCAAAAAGTACCGAATGCGGCACTAGATAGTAGTTAGTAGCTGAGCTGTCAGTAAATTAGGCCCGAGGGCTTTCAGTACACATTCTCTGATAAAAAAAAACCCCCAACCCAATGCAATGCAGTATACAAATATGATATGCTATAACATAATATCATGCTTGTAACTAGGGCATACAGTATCAAATCAGTGGAACATTATCAAGCTTATTCATATCAGTCATACAATCATTTCAGTCAATTAGGGGTCTACTAGGTAATCTTACTGACCCTACAGTAGGTCCACAGTCGGCTCGGGCAACCTGTGCAACCTTACCAATCAACCAGTGAAAATGGGCCCACAAACCCATGTAATTTGCCCGTGTAGGCCCACACACTCGTGTGGCCCACAAGGCCCAAAATGGCCTTAGACGTGTGGATAACACAGCCTGGCCCAATAATCCCTCAGGCCTAGGGGCCAAGCGGCCCAATTCAGCTCAACCCATGAATCGCACATGGCTTGCCTCGTCGACCACACGCTCATGTCCAAACACACAGCCTACCACATTGGCGGCCGTACGCCCGTGTGGCGTCGACTTTCTTGTTTCCTGTCTTCTCACCGAATTCTATTTCCAGAGTCATGTTTACACACCTAATTACAAAAAATACACACACAATTTTTGAGCAGTCCGAATCCTATGTTCAACCATGTTCACACAATTAATCGCACCTCAACAAATTTAAAACGGTCCCTATTCCAACATTTATGCACTTGATCGACAGCCATTTTCCTTGTTTGAACAGCCTAGGCCGTACTCACTTAAATTTTTGGAAAAGAATGATCACAAGCTCCTCGATTAATTCTTGTAATTCCAGTCGAAACCCCTATGAAAAGAATATTTACAAGAACAGTCTAAGCCAGAACGAGTACCACCTACCGAAAGCACAAACCCGTAGAATAGAAATAGAACACTAATTCGAAAAAGAGCAGGATAGACCGAAAATGCAAGTTAAGGGGAACACCTGAAGTTTCAGAAACTACAAGAGGGAATTGGAGAGAAAGACAGCAGTAATGGGGAATTTCGTCAAAAACAAAAAGAAAAAAAAAGGATGGAGAGGGAATAAATCAATAGGTGGAGGGGAAAGCAGTCGAAAATATAGTAGCAACACAGGGAGATTGAAGTCAAAGGAAAAAAATGAAAATGGGTGGGGGAAAGAGGGATAGAATTTGGTTGTGGAGGCAGAGAGAAAAAAAGAGAAAGAAAAGAAAGATGGTAGAGGAGGGAGTAACGTCAGAAAAGAAAGAGGGAGAGGGATAGCCGAACTTGCAAATACAGTTTGAATGTCCTCAAACTCATTACTCATTAATTTCCTTACCAAAATTCCTTAATCTTCTCTTCAAAACCTTCCACCCCTCCCTTAACCACCAAATTCAAATTCCACTCAAACTCTTTAGTGTATCGGTCAAACCACAACAGTCCTATGGCAACAATAGTAAAAATAAATTCTATGATTGCATCAGTACTAGAACTCCAGAACTCCTGCTCATCTGCACTTCATTTAACCTTCAGACTAGCAGGCCCATGGTGCTATATTTTATCAATATTTATATATAAGCCTACTGATTAGAGATAGGGGTTTATTCTTTTAAAAGAAAAAAATTGCCCAACTAAGGCTTGATCTTAGGACCTCTCAGACACTTCCCAAAACACTTAACCACTAAAGCAGATACACACTTGTGTAACAACAACATACGAAAATAATTATACAGAATTTTTTTGGCTGTTACACTGAGAATGCACTTTTTTTTAGTCCTTCCTCTAATTAACCACATAATTAATACAATTCTCTTTTTGAAATTTTCATGCAACCTTCCTATCATAATATATATCATGCCATAATATTAAAATAAAATTTTCTTTTTAGATTGGATTTGTGGTTACGAAACCACTATTCTGATTTTACTGAAATTAGGCCCCTACAATTGTAGCATATTGGTTATGTATATAGGTTGTATGTGAAATGATATATTTTGGCATGTTTTGGTACATTTTGAATAGGTTTATAAAATGGTTTATGCTTGGCTTGGTGTTTAAGAAATTTTAGGTGAAATGACTTTAGTTTGAAGAAATTTTGGACACACACGGTCTACCACACGGCCATGTAGATCACATAGTTGTTTGACACGGTTGTGTGGTCCATTTGATTTTGGTATTGGTTTGTCCATACGGTCACAATTTGTTACACAGCCTGGCAACACGATCATGTAACCCAAGTCTACACTGTCGCAAAGAGTTTCATGGCATGGTGAAACAGTCGTGTGAATTTGAGTTGCACGGGCATAGTTTGTTACTTGGTTTGGCCACGCGGCTATATTTTTTAGCTAGATGGCTTGAACTTTTTCACATGGTTTCGTGACACCTATTTATAGTTTTTTATCATATTTTTCTATTTTTTTAAAATTAGTTCCTACTTATTTCCAAACTAATTTTTAGGGTTCCATAAACACTTTTTAAGTTTTTTTTATACGTATACTATGAATAATGAATGGTTAATTATTTTTAATATTTAAATTGATATTTGAATTATTTTAATACTAGTTGACTTGTTAGCTGTCAAAATATCCAATAACCCTAATCTGGTGGTAAGACGACTTAAGGGTATTATAGTGACTGACTGGATTGATAATACATCGAACTGGACCTGAGTAGAATAGATCCTGAATCCATATATGGATCTATTCACTTGCGACATTCATAGTGTTCCTTACCTAAATCCTGAGTGGATGGCGAACTATGTTTGCGTGACTCTTACACTTTACATAAGTAAAAGCCCTAGTTCGAATAGTTAAGAAACTGAAAGTTGGTACGTTGGGTGTACGACTTCTGTTGTTCATAGCGTCATTCACAATAGTGGAATTCATAGCCCGAGACATGGGTAAATGATATTATTTTATTGGCATTACATGGTTGATGAAAAGTAAACATAACCATGGCACTTTCGTCTTTATGATGAATAACTTAATTGCTATTCAATAGTAATTGAGTTTTCATGAAGAAAGATGTAACACTTACTATTTGATAAAATAGGATCATATTTTTAGAACGAATTTTATCCTAAAGAGATCAAGGATATCCTATAAGGGTAACACACTTAAGGCAAGGTCATTGGACGAGAACTAAATAGATGTTTTCATAATGGTATGTCATTGGGGAGAACTCAGTCACAATACTATAGTGGAATGACTTTGTGACTAAATAAGTTTATAATTAATAGGAAAAAAGCCAAAATTTATTATAAATCATTTGAGCCCCAAACACACATGTCCAATCGGTGCCTCCGTTAGCTCGTTGAAACCAAAAATGAATTGCAAGTTTGAATAGAAATGAATAGAATGAATAGGAAAAGAAAATTGGAAAACATTTAGGAATAATTATGTTTTTTCCATAATAGAAAAATAGAATCATTTAGAAATGAATATAGGTTTCCAAAAATGAAAATGGAAAGGAATTGAAAATGAAAATAAACTATTCAGTCATAGTGAACATGTTGAGTTATGAAATATTGAACATATTTTCTCGAAATTTTACTAATGGTAAAATTGTCAAAAATTTGTCAAGGCTAAAACTGTCAAAATTTTACTAGGGGTAAAATAGGGATGATAAAATTGTTTAATATAAAAAATTAAAGTTTATTTTGGAAAATAGAAATATTAAATCAGGTTGGATCACATTATAGAGTATTGGGTTAAAAGGCCCAGGAAGTACTCAAAATTCAACCCAATGTGAAAGAAGCCCAAAACTCCTCACATAATATGAAGGGAGCAGTAACCCTAGTAGGAATACTAGGGTGTGTCATCTACCCCACTCCTACTCTAAGTAGGAAGGTGGTTTTCTATCTGAAATAAATCACTACAACTCAATAAGGGTTCTACCTTCTCTTCCTATAAATAGATGGCACTGGTATAGCTATTAAGAAAACTTTAAGAGATTGTTACTCTGTCAAAAAATAGAGAGAATTTATTCTTAACTATCAAATATATTTTTCCAGAATAACAATTTTATAGGTTTTTACTTAAAAGAGAGAATTTCTTGTTTTCACCCCAAATATAAGAGAGAAAACCTTTTCTATGTCTGTGTTTCGATTCAATTGATTCAAGCCCACTCTCGAAGTAGTTTGTGGTACGAGAATAACAAAGAAGATCGTTTGCTTGAAAGTCGGGGATAATGAACGTTTGCTAATTTGAAAACACATGTATGAATTCAGTTAAGGTTTATTGCTATAAATATCACAAACTGGGTCGGCTTTAAAATATTTTATTTTTCGTTATTCAAGAAAACTATTTTCAAACCAATATTTTTTCAAACATAACCTTCATGTCATCTTAAGATTCCCAAACATCATCATCTGGGAAGGGCTTACCCCTTTTCGAGGCATGAGCCCCTTATGTACAGCTGTGATCTAGATTTCGTAGACTCCATGCTATCGGCATCCTAAAATCATTCTACTTCATACTCTTCAGGACCTTCAAACAGCCTTTTTTCTATAAAACTAGATACCGTCAATGTTGAAAGCCTATTAACATACCCTATGTTCTAACCCATAATTTCCCCTGAACTTTTGTTGGAGATCTCATAATTAAATGCAATGGTCGCACCTCTAAGTAGACTAATTACTACTAACATTCCAAAGTAAAACAATGATTTCTCATGTTATTTTAGTCCAAACCCTCCCCCCTAAGATGACATCAAACTGTGTTTTACTATCTTTATCCAGTCCAGAGTAGAAGTATTGCAATTGAACCGCACTCTCAACTCTATTTCCAATTAACCCCTTAATATTCTCTTAAACCTTTCCCAAGCTTGGCCTAGAGTCTTAGTACTCCTGTAACATCCTGATTTTCGGGTTTATTCGCGATTTTCAATATTTTGTAAAGATTTTTAAAATCTTGTATTTGGATGTGGAATTAGTATTTTGAGTAGGTAAATGGGCTTATAGAAGGCCCATGAGTTGGCCAAAACCCAGTTGAATTTTTGGAATTTTAGACTTAGGAGTTAGGGGTTCTGGCTAAGTGGCCTTAAGTGGAGTGATGGGTAAATTGCATCACAAATGAGCCTTTGGTAAAGTGGCTAAGTGACGCCACTAGGGAGCTATAAAGGTGGCGTGTAAGTGTTGGGGGAGGACTTGGGATCGATTCCTCTGTTGGCAAATAGATGCATTTATTTTTTAAGTGCGGGAGGGGTAAGTGTTGGAGTTCAGGTGGATTCTGCTAGAGGAGAGTTGGATCAGTTTAAATGCTTGGATTAAGGAGTGATAAGGGAGAGATTTAAGGGATTGGGATGAGGCTAGGAGTTAGCCGAATGGTGGGAATAGAAGAGGAAATCGGCGGGGATTATGAGGTTAGTATTTGACACTTAGGGTATTGTTGGTGCCGTTTTCTTACCTTTTACACCTTAGGATTGTTCTTTTCTCTCTTTTCCTCTCTAGCCGAAACTACCACCTCCCTATTCCTCTTCTTCTATTTTTCTTCTTCAAAACTATTCATCATACCGCTATTCATCAATACTTTTGCGAATCCATAAAAGCGAAATCCTGTGACCCTTTGCTTGTGCCGATTTCTTCAAAGCCGTGTTCTCCTATGTTCTTTTGCTTTTATTAATTTACAATTATCTTTTCTTAATCCTAGATTCCTGACCGCAATTCTACTTCAAGGTTGTAGCCCCACATTATCATATTCTTCATCACACAAAAGCTGAAAAAAACCATAGATTTGGGGGCTTATAGCCGAAACTACAAGACTTTGGGGAATCGAGTTCTACCGTCGTGTGATAGATAAACCTACACTAGATTGCGTGGAAATCAAGTGGGAGTAAGGGGTAAGTACGTATCATCTCAGATCTGTTCTTATTTTGCAAAGTTAAGAAAAGTCGAAGTCCCTAAAATTAGGGAGGCTGTCGATTTGGGCATGTGGCTCTAAGGGTTTTTAACAATTGTTTTCTTTCATTGGTTAGTGCCTTCTTAAGTGTTGGATTGAAAGCGTGAATCATTGGAGCAATCGGATTCGGAGCTAGCTGTCGATTTTGGCAAAAAGGTAAGGTTTCAAAGGTTTTTAGGGACATGGTTCGATCATGGGTGAGTAAGTTTTGGAAGTTAGTGATATAGTTTGTAAATAAGCATTGTGCTAATCGATTGTAGGATATCGAAAGAGATCTCAGTAGCAGTTGTCGCCAAACAGGTGTGTACCGAACACCCTTTCTTAGTTCAATTCGGCAAAAGCCGAAATGTTGAAATTCCGGCATTTCATGGTCATGTGAGTATGCGAATGCTCTCAAGGCATAGAGTAATTGTTAGATCTGGCACCGCAAGGTGGTAAGCACGTTCGCGTGACGTTTTAGCGTAGTTCGGAAAAAGGGGCTCGATGGGTAAATCGGGCCCAATGGGCTTACGGACCAATATGGGTAAGAGATGGGCAAATTAGCTTTATTAGGTAGATGGTGGAATCAAATTGCATAAAACTGATAAAAATTACTGAATTAGCTTGTGTAGTAGCGTAGATCACGAAATTACCCCTAAAGAGCAAAATTATCGATATACCCCTAGGGTTTTAAGTTGGCTAAACTGCATGATTGATTAATACTGTATTTTACATGATATGTATTTATTAATATCTGTTGCATGGGGTTGGGGTATTAATGGAGGAAGTACTGAAAGTGGTTCATCCACGTACTGGAGGCTTTGCCTCAATTGATGAAATTTGAGCGATGTTCTTTAATTGTTGTGTGTAGGTCGGGTGGGTTGAGATATTCCCACATGGTGTGTAGGGTTGGTGCAGGCGATTAGCGGTTGGTGGGTTGAGTAGTCTCCCGGATGGGCTTGCATTCATTATTCTTGTTGTTACTCATGTTCTTGAACCGGGCCTATGAGCCACACTTTGTTATGTAAAAAGGGCTAAGGCCTTGCTCTCAGATACGAAAAGGGCTTGACCTCTTGTGTCTTGATTATCTGAATAGGGCTTAGGCCCAATGGGCTCGAGCTGAATTGGGCTTTGGATGGGTTTCTGTATGCACTGAGTTTTCCCAAACTCACCCCCTTCCTCTTCCATCCTTGCGTGAGCCCTAGAATTGGTGGACTAGGAGTCGGGATTGAGTGGCTACGAAGATTGATTGCCGATTTTAATTAAGTTTAGCCTTTACTTTGGATTATTTTATTTTATTATGCTTAAAGTTGTAATAAGGCCGCTCTTTTAATTGCTTTTATTTTGGGGATTATTAAACCGGTTAGCACTAGGGTTAGCTTTATAAAATCTACTTGTTTTAAAAGATCACGATGACGCATAAAGTTTCATAAAGTAATGTTTTCCCAAGACAAATAAATATTTTTAAGCAAACGTTTTGCAACCTTAATCATTTTCTTAAGATGGTCACAATCAAACGTTTTCTCAAAATTATACGAGATGTTAGAGTGTGGCAATGGCGGTGTGCATGTCTAGGATTGGATCCGAAGGGAGCTTGGTACTTAGCGGTCAAGCGGACTCACCTCCTCTTCTTCTCGGTTTCCTACCCGGTGCCTGACTTCGTTCACTTTAACCTACTTTTAAAAGTATCTTTTACAACACCAAACTAAATTTTCCAAGCTAAGTAACACGGAATGATTTGAACGCTTCAATGTGGCGCATCAGATCCGGTCATAACGTCTAGGCCGGGTTTGGGGTGTTACATTTAGTGGTATCAGAGCCTGGTTACAACAACTCGGCTGTGGATCGGGTCCGAAAATCTTTTCAAAAACTTAGGCCTAAGAAGGGTATTATTGGAAATAGTAAGTTTTTCGAAGATGCTCAAGTTTTTCTATTTGTTAAGCGGGGTTAAATCAATAGTTTTAAAATAAAAGTGTTTACAAATGAAATTTTTTTCAGAAACAAAAAAAAACATGGTTTTAATTTTACATGGATGATAAGGAAGTAGCACATGAATCCCTGCACCAAGTCTGTAAGTGTTCTTTTTCGCTTTAAATATTTATATGAAATTGAATTTGAAATAATCATCGTAGATAATCTTGAGCCTTAGAGATAGTGCTATTGATAAGGTAGTATTAGGGCTACAAAGCTGAGATCAGTAGCTAAATTGTGATTGCGAAAATAACTCAAAACTTTATCTTTTCATAAGACATTACGTAATAAATAGTGGAAACAATAAACTAATGTCATAAAATTCAGAATCGATAAATCGTTATGAGTACAAGGGCTACTCGAGGAAGAGGCCGTGGTCGAGGCCGAGGTAGCACTCAAGCTGGATCTGCGTCATCGAACACATGCCACCGGCGAGTACGCCCACCATCGATTAATGAAAATGGGCCGTATGACCGGGCCGCGGGGATGACGCTTTGTCTCGTGCCATGTTGAGGGTTTTGGAAAGGGTGGCGGAGCTAACGTCGGGCCCATGAATAGGGGTCCATTTCTAAACGACTTGAATAACGGAGCTGAGATTTTAGGGCGTGTCTGAGTGGCCCCAAATGTGGTAAGTCTTGGTTGGAAGCCACAGGCGGATCATGGACGACTGGACCGCTTAGGAGAGCGAAGTTGAAAGGGCGATGTCGTTCTTTGCGGGATGAAGCGTGTCGCTGGTGGATTCTTGTGAGAGAAGGTACCCCGGTGAGAGGGTAACATGGGAGCTGTTCAAACAGACTTTTAAGGCAAAATATGTGGGAGCTAGCTATGTAGATGCACGCAGAAAGGAGTTCTGAATCGACTCGGAAATAAGACCATTCTTGAATATGAGGCGGAGTTTCTACGATTGAGTCGGTATGCTAATGGCATTGTTTCCACCGAATCTGAGCACAACAGACGTTTGAGGATGGCCTTAGAGATGAGTTAAGGGTGCTCATAGCTCATGAGAGAGAGAGATTTTGCTGGTAGAGAAGGCTAAGATAGCCGAGGAAGTGAAGCAAACCGAGCGGAGAAATCGTGATAAGGATCGGAATCGATTCGGGAGGATCTTTGGACGGTAGTCTTTATCATCGAAATGTTAAGAGAGCTAGGATGGAGGAATCGGTTCGAGCGATTCCGGTGAACAGTGTAGACCGCAAGCTTGTGGAGATTGCGGCAGAATGCATCAAGGAGAATGCTAGAAGCGTTCTGGGGCTTGTTTTCGTTGTGGGTCTAAGGATCATAGGATTAAGGATTGTCTAGGAGGGCCACTCAAGCTCAAGTGGCGAACAAGGGGCATCTGACCGGCTCAACTCGTGAGGATGGATCGCCACGCCAAGAGGTCGTGGACAAGGTCGCGGTGGTAATGGCCGTGGGCGTGGGGCACCGGCGAGGGGTATTGGTAACGCGGATGCTCGTCGGCCACTTTTGGTGTATCTTGCTTTCGTCTCATGAGGAGGGTGACACACGATGTCATAACTGATACGTTTTTTATCTATGGTGTACCTTATCTTTGCTCGATTGATGTGGGATCAACTCATTCGTATGTGGCATATAACATTTACGGGGCCTTTGGGCGTGCACTTGAGGAGACTGTATGTGGGGTGTCTGTGATAAGTCCTTTAGGTCATTCGGTTAAGGTAGAGAAACTCTTCAAGGAGGTGCCTCTAGAGATTCAAGATAGGGTTTTCTGTTGGGATTTGATGGAGTTACCGTTTGAAGAATTCGATTTGATACTAGGGATGGATTGGTTGACCAAGCATAAGGCAACTTTGGATTGTGTAGCTAAGAGGATGGTGTTAAGAACTGTCAATGATGAAGAGGTAGTGATTATTGGAGAACGAAGGGATTACTTATCCAATGTAGTATCGGCGTTGAGGGTTGAAAACCGATGCGCAAGGGATGCGAGGCATATCGGCTTTGGTAAGTCAAGTTGCGAGGATCCGATTGTGGAGACCATCGAATCTGTTAGGGAATTCGGGATGTTTTTCCTAAGAGCTTCTGGATTACCTCCCAATCGGAAGTTGAGTTTGGAATCGATTTATTAACAACGACACCGAGATCTATTGCACCCTATAGGATGGAACCGAAAGAGTTGGTGGAACTGAAGGCTCAAATTCAAGAGCTATTAGATAGAGGCTTCATTAGGCCTAGTGTGTCTCTGTGACAGCCCAAAATTGACCCTAGTCGGGAAGTGGTTTTGGGACCGCTAAACCGAGTCACCGAAACGTTTGAATGTAATATTTATTGTCTAGAATATGTAATTATGAATGTGTGAAAATTTCAAGTTCCGATTTAGCCGATTGCATGTGAATTCAGTTAGTAGGACTTGTGTGACACTTTTGAAAAGTGAAAGGCTAATCTATAAGGACCTAATAGTGCATGTAGTCAAAGGGGAGGACTTGCATGTCGATTCCCCCAAGTTGTAGTGGCCGGCCATGACAAGGAATCATGGGCTAAACATGTCATGAAACATGTTTTGTTGGTGCATTAGGGAGAAACAATAAACAAATAAGTATGGGTAGTAAAGAAAGAAAAAAAATGTGTGTGTGTGAGTGAAACCCCCATTGCTGTGCATTGTGGAAGAGAAAAAAAAAATTGTTCATCCATCTTTTCATTCTCTCTTGATCGAAAATACTAGAGGAAGGAAGGAATTTTGCTTCATGTTTGTTTTGGAAGAGGATTAGGAAGAGGTTGGCTATACTTGCATCAAGATTAAGGTATGTTTGAGGTTGTGCCATGAGATTCATGCACGTTTTTAGTTGCTAGCTTGATGTTCTTGGTAGCCCATGGTTCAAATCTTTGCTATGTCATGGGAATGAAATTCGGCCAAAGTAAATGTGGTGTTAATGCCATTGCATGCTAAATATCAAGTTTGATAATGATACATGTGATGGGGGATTGAGGACTCTTAGATTTTCTTTTAGCATTTTTGAATGAGATACTAAGTTCTTTGTTTAGTCATGACCAAAATTATGGTGTTGTGATGTATTTGGCCATGGTACATCCATAAGTGTGATATATGCTCATTGCATGGAAAGTAAGATTTGTGAATTGAAATTTTGTTCATGTTTAGTTACAATCAACTTGAGATTCGGCTCTAGCATATATATATGTATATATGTTTGCACACGATGTATTGGTATGACATATATGCTATTTCAAGGTGTATATTTGCTTGTGATGATGTCTCGATTATGAAGTAAATGAGAGATGTGCATTGAGCTATGATATGTAATGCGTTAGTAGTAAAATGTATGCTGTTTTTGTGTGGTATTAAGTGTATAATTGGCCTCAACATGGACATGTATATTCGCCACATGAGGGGAAATTGGTGTGCATGCATTCGGTTAGAGGCAAGCATATTGATGCCTATTCTTGGCTTAGAAAATTGGCTAAGAGGAATATTAACTAATGTGTTGAGTTCGATTCATGATTTCGTACATATGCGACTTTGATGCCTAATGAGTATATATATTGGCTAGGTATCTTGAATTCCTCTTCGATGCTCAAATGATAAAACCAATTTATTTGTTAAATTAAGCTCAAGAGCAAAGGGAGCTAAATCCGATAAGGGAAGGAAAAAGTCGTCGAATAGCCGTCGAAATCGTTCGACCACGTCCGAGGTAAGTTCTTGAGTAATAGAGCTTAAATTAAATGATTAGATCATGTTTAAATCAAATTAAAATCATGCTCTTTGTGTGTGGCTATTGAGCCGAAATTGCAAGTGTAAAAGTGCCTTGTGTTTGAGTTTTGCTATTGAAAATGAAATACTGAATGTGTCATAATTTATTGATAATTGTGCTCGGTTATTGAATGATGTCGGGCTAAGTCCCGAAGGCTTTGTGCTAAGTGACTATATCCGGACTAGGATCCAAAGGCATTCGTGCGAGTTAATAAATCCGGGCTAAGCCGAAGGCATTGTGCAAGTTACTAAACCGGGTTAAGTCCAGAAGGCATTCGTGCAAGTCGCTATAACCGGCTTCGTCCGAAGGCATTTGAGCGAGTCGTTATATCCGGTTAATTTCGAAGGTACGTGATTCTAGAATAAGCGATCTTGCTGTAAAATTTCGATTAATGCGCTTGAAAAAATTCCAGCAATGAGGTATGTTCATATGAGCTTGAATTAGTTGATTCCTTGAATAATATTAAGCTCGATCGAGTAATGAGTTTCGGTATTTGACTAAGGTGATCCCTTATGTATGAACATAGGGGTTGGAATGTGAAATGAGTATGATATTGAGAATTTGTGCATATGAAATTATCCGTTAGCTTTATGAATGCTATGCTTTTGTTGTGCTGGAATTTCTTGCTCAAACTTACTAAGCATAAATTGCTTAATCCATTTTCTCTGTTTCTCTGTTTTATAGATATTGCTCGTTAGCTATCGGATTCGGGATCATTGAAGTCGAAGTTATCCACACTATCAAAGCCTCCATTTTGGTATAATTTTGGTTGAACTTTGAAATGGCATGTATAGGACTATCCTTTTGTTGAAGGTCATGTACCTTTCGGTTTTGTGTAAACTTGGATAGCCATGCGAAAATGGCTTATATACGTTTTTAGTATAATACTATAATCGTTTGTATGTTGATCATTATGGGGTATGGAATTGTTATGAAACGATTAGCCATTGGAATGGTTAATCATGATCACACTTTGTGCTATGTATGCAAAAGGGCCAATTGAATCATGGAAATCATGAAATAGGTAAAGCCTACCTTAAAGGCGGAATCTTGACCGCAAAGATGATGTGGATGTGAAAAATCACTAAAAATAGTAGGAATGGTATTAAATAGTGAATAAATTATGTAAATGAACCTTGATGAGTCTACTTTCATATGGAAGAAACGAAAGCGGTCATAGGAGTTACATGTTAAGAGATATTAAAGTTCTTGTGAAACAGGCGAAGCGGAACCATATTAAATCCACATGCAGAGAGATATTCAAGTTGTAACGCGTGAAGGTCAGTGTAGTCGACCCCTGTAAGATGGGTGACTTTAACTAATAAACTGTACCAATTGGCCCTACCAAAAATTCTAGAAATAAATACATGGATGGATATATGAGTCTAAATTCAGGGAAAATTTACGGAATCAGTTTCCAAGTTTTGAAGCTCGAGATATGATTTTTAAGGTGACAGTGACGCAGTTTTCCAGCCTGTCTAGAAATGCCAAATTGGTCGGTACTTTAAGAGGATTTGTCTCGTTAACCCCTTGTGTCCGACACCGGAGATGGTCTCGGGTTCGGGGTGTTACAATTTTATTGGTATCAAAACCACGATTTAGTCGATTCTAGGACTACCGTGATATGTTTGGGGTCTAGCTATACATGCCATTAAGTGATAATTGATAGTGTGGTGATTTCTGGCATTCTGAATTTGTGTTTGTTTATAGCAATGGATCCGATCCCAACCGAGCAATAGTGATGATGTGGAGAGTGTGGCGCTGCTCCGTGCAAGGGACAACCGGCGGACTCTCAACCTATGGCCAACAATCCGAATGATGAGGCTAGGCAAGCCTTTTATAGCGTGATGAATGATTGGTTCAACCAATACATTCGAACTAACACTACTGTTCCACAACCTCCATTCCCGACTAATGCAACCCCAACCTACAATACCTCCGATGGCGACCAAATAAGGTCAAGTAAGCCCCGATCGGCGAGATTGAAAACATGGGGCCACCGAATTTAAAGCTACGGATGACGACGATGCGAGCAAGATGAATTTTGGTTGGACAACACTATCCGGTGCTCGATAAGCTATCTTGTACACCGATGAGTGCTTAAAGTGTACTATCTCCTTGCTACGCGATTCCGCCTACTATTGGTGGAGTACTCGACTTCGGTTGTGCCTAGGGAGCAAGTAACTTGGGAGTTTTTCCAAACCGAGTTCGAAAGAAGTATATCAATCGAGATTCATCGACCAAAAGCGAAAGGAATTTCTTGATCTTAAGCAAGGCTCTATGTCCGTTCTTGACTACGAGCGAAAATTTGTTAGACTCGATGAGATACGCTCGGGAATGTGTTTCGTCAAAGCTATTATGTAAACGCAACGAGGATGGGCTGAATGATGATATAAGGATGTTTCTTGGCATTCTCGAAATCGAGAGTTCGTAGTACTTGTTGAGCGAGCTTGCAAAGTCAAGAGCTTAGAAAGGAGAATCAAAAGTTGATGTGGGAACTGGAGAATTTGAAAAAGGTCTCGGAAAGTCTCTTCAACGAGCATTGAAGAGATTTCGAGAAGATGTGAGCCGGTCTAGAGGCGCTTGGCCTTTTAGACGAGATCGTGATCGACCCCACAATGGGTATCTGAGGCACTTCGGTCTCGGTGTTGGGAATGATCGTCGAAACCGAATGGAGTGTCGACATTGTGGCAAATGGCATTCGGGAGTCAGTGGTTCCGTGATCGCTCTGCTATAAGTGTGGATCGGCCGACCACTTAATCAAGGATTGCCCGAGGTTGCTTGAACAAAATGTAAGTCGAGTGGAAACCCGGTGCTACCACTTTCTCAAGTAGGCCATCCAAATACGGGCAATGCTAGTGGCGGTCGAGAGGGTCGAGAGATGCTACAACAAGACCCGAGGCTCGTGCTCTGCTAGGACTTATGCCATCTGCCGCGCGAGGATCTTTGCCTCACCGGATGTCATTCTGGTACTTTCACTCTTTTCGATACTAATGTGATTGCTTTGATTGACCACGGTTCTACTCATTCTTATATATGTGAAACCTTAGCATCCATAAGACTTTGCCTATTGAGTCTCTTGAGTTTGTAATTCGGTGTCAAACCCTTGGGTCAATACGTGCTTGTCAACAAAGTGTGTAAGAAAAGTCCCCTAGTATTTCGAGGTTCTTGTTTTCCGGCGGACTTGATGCTTTTGCCGTTCGGCGAATTGACGTTATTCTTGGTTTGGATTGGTTGACCATGCACGATGCGGTTGTAAATTGCAAAAGCAAGACTATCGATCGAGGTGCGCGAATAACGAGATAATTCGGGTTAAGTCTCTGAACTTAAAGGGTTGCCACCGTAATATCGCAATGTTGGCCCGAAATATGTAAGAAAAGGGTGCGAAGCGTACCTTGCGTATGTGCTCGATGACAAGGAGTCGAAAAGAAACCCAAATCTGTGCGATGGTTTGTGAATACCCGGATGTTTTCCTTGAAGAATTGCGGGTTTACCACTGTTCGGAAATAGAGTTTGGCATCGAATTGGTACTGGTACCACTCCAATTTCGATAGCTCCGTATCGTATGGCACCAACGAAATTAAAGGAGTTGAAAGCTCCGGTTGCAAGAATTGGTGGATAGAGTTTTTGCTCGTCCGAGTTTTTCACCTTGGGGTGCGCTAGTGTTGTTTGTGAAAAAGAAGGATGGAACCATGAGGCTGTGCATCGACTATCGTCAGCTTAATAAAGCGACGATAAAGAACAAATATCTGTTACCTCGTAACGACGATTTGTTCGATCAAGCTGAAGAACCTCGGTGTTCTCAAAAATAGATTTGAGATCGGGCTATTATCGATTCTTGAATTCGAGATTGAGACGTACCCAAGGCGCCTTGAGCGAGATATGGTCACTCGAGTTCCTAGTGATGCCGTTTGGGCTTATTAATGCCCTGCGATATTTATGGATTTGATGAATCGGATCTTGAGACCATATTTGGATCGGTTCGTAGTCGTGTTCATTGATGACATCTTGGTCTATTCAGAAATGAGACCGAACATCTTTGAACACTTGAGGTTAGTCTTTGCAAATTTTACGGGATAAGCAATTATATGCTAAGTTCACAAGTGTGAGTTACGGTTAAGAGAGGTTAGCTTCTTGGGGCATGTGGTATCTGCATCGGGTATTCGAGTCGACCGAACAAAATTTCAGCCATACTTAGCTGGAAGCCTCAGAAATATTCTTGAGGTTCGAGCTTTTTGGGGCTTCTTAGGTTATTACCGACGATTTGTAAAGGTTTCTCAACGATAGCCACGCCAATGACGGCTACTCCAAAAGGATGTTAAGTTCGAATGGACGAAGAAATGTCGAAAAAGTTTCGATCAACGAAAACTTATTTGGTGAAGCCCCAAATCTAGTGCAACCCGAATCGGCAAAGAGTTTGTCATCTATAGTGGCGCCTCCCTACTTGGGTTGGGTTGCGTATTGATGCAAGAAGGTCGAGTTGTGGCCTATCGTCGAGGCAATTAAAGCCACATGAAAAAATTATCCGACCCATGATCTCGAATTGGTCGCCATCGTATTCGCCTTAAAGATATGGCGACATTACTTAGTTGGTGAGAAGTGCCATGTATTCGGATCACAAAAGTCTCAAATATTTGATGACTCAAAGAGACTTAAATCTGCGACAAAGGCGTTGGCTCGAGCCATTAAAGGATTATGAGTGGTCATTGACTATCACCCGAAAGGCGAATGTGGTTGCGGATGCCTTAAGCAGTAAATCATTATTAAGCTTCTGACGATGAATGTGCACTTGTCCGCTTCGATCCGACAATGTGTTAGTAGTGAATTGAAAGCCAAACCATTATTGATACATCAAATTTGTGAAGCTCAAAAAGTCGACGATGAGTTGGTTGCAAAGCGGGCCGAGTGTGTTCGAACAAGGAATCGAGTTTGGATCGATGATGATGATTGTTTGAGGTTCGAGGGTCGTCATGTGTTCCAAAGAATCAAAACTTATTTCGATAATTCAATGAAGCCCATTGTAGCCGAATGGCAATCCACCCGAGGAGTACGAAGATGTACAACGATTTGAAGCGTCGATTTTGGTGGCATGGTATGAAGCGAGACATCTCGACTTTGTTTGAGATGTTTAATATGTCAACAAGTGAAAGCGGAACATCAAGTGCCTTGAGGATTACTTGACCGATCACGATACCCGAGTGGAAATGGGATCGAGTCACAATGGACTTTGTATCCGGACCGCCATTGTCGTGAGTAAGAAGGATGCGGTTTGGGTCGTGGTAGATAGATTGACTAAGTCGGCTCACTTTGTCCCCGTGCGTCGGATTTTCAATGGTCAAACTAGCTGAATTATGCGTTTCTCGATTGTGAGATTACACGGGGTGCCTATTTCCATCGTGTCGGATAGAGATCCGAGATTTACCTCGCGATTTTGGAAGAAGTTGCAAGAAGCTTTGGGTACCAAGTTGCATTTCAGCACCACCTTTCACCCCCAAACCGATGGTCAATTCGAGCGGATAATTCAAATACTTGAGGATATGTTGAGATGTTGCATCCTCGAGTTCGATGGTTCATGGGAACGATGTTGCCTTTGATTGAATTAAACACAACAATAGTTTTCAATCAAGTATTAAGATGGCACCCTACGAAGCTTTATGCGATCGTAAATGCCGTACACCATTGTTTTGGACCGAGCTCGGTGAAAGCAAAATTTTCGGTGGATTTGATTAGAGATCTTTGAGCAGAAAGTGAAAGTAATCCGTGAAAGTCGAAGATAGCCTCCGACCGTCAGAAGTCGTACGCGGATCTGAAGCGTAAGGACATTGAGTATCAAGTGGGAGATAAAGTGTTTCTTAAAGTTTCGCCTTGGAAAAAGATACTCAGATTTGGCCGTAAAGGCAAATTGAGCCCGAGGTTCATCGGGCCATATGAGATATCCGAACGAGTCGGTCCAGTTGCGTATTGTTTGATTTTACACCCTGAACTTGAAAAGATTCACGACGTCTTTCATGTTTTGATGCTTCGGCGCTATAGATCTGATCCGTCGCACGTAATTAGTCCATCAGAGGTTGAAATTCAATCCGATATGAGTTATGAAGAAGAACCGATTCGTATCCTAGCTCGTGAAGTGAAGGAGTTGCGAAACAAAAGGGTTCCGTTAGTAAAAGTGTTATGGCTCAAACACGGATGGAAGAAGCTACTTGGGAACCCGAGAGCTCTATGAAAGAGCGTTACCCAAACCTATTTACTGTAAGATTTTCGGGACAAAATTTCTTAAGTGGGGAGAGTTGTGACAGCCAAAATTGACCCTAGTGGGGAAGTGGTTTGGGACCGCTAAACCGAGTCACCAAACGTTTGAATGTAATATTTATTGTCTAGAATATGTAATTATGAATGTGTGAAAATTTCAAGTTCGATTTAGCCGATTGCATGTGAATTGAGTTAGTAGGACTTGTGTGACACTTTTCAAAAGTGAAAGGCTAATCTATAAGGACCTAATAGTGCATGTAGTCAAAGGGGAGGACTTGCATGTCAAATTCCCCCCCCAAGTTGTAGTGGCCGGCCATGACAAGGAATCATGGGCTAAACATGTCATGAAACATGTTTTGTTGGTGCATTAGGGAGAAACAATAAACAAATAAGTATGGGTAATAAAGAAAGAAAAAAAAATGTGTGTGTGTGAGTGAAACCCCCCATTGCCGTGCATTGTGGAAGAGAAAAGAAAAAAAAATTGTTCATCCATCTTTTCATTCTCTCTTGACCGAAAATACTAGAGGAAGGAAGGAATTTTGCTTCATGTTTATTTTGGAAGAGGATTAGGAAGAGGTTGGCTATACTTGCATCAAGATTAAGGTATGTTTGAGGTTGTGCCATGAGATTCATGCACGTTTTTAGTTGCTAGCTTGATGTTCTTGGTAGCCCATGGTTCAAATCTTTGCTATGTCATGGGAATGAAATTCGGCCAAAGTAAATGTGGTGTTAATGCCATTGCATGCTAAATATCAAGTTTGATAATGATACATGTGATGGGGATTGAGGACTCTTAGATTTTCTTTTAGCATTTTGAATGAGATACTAAGTTTTTGTTTAATCATGACCAAAATTATGGTGTTGTGATGTATTTGGCCATGGTACATCCATAAGTGTGATTTATGCTCATTGCATGGAAAGTAAGATTTGTGTATTGAAATTTTGTTCATGTTTAGTTACAATCAACTTGAGATTCGGCTCTAGCATATATATATGTATATATGTTTGCACACGATGTATTGGTATGACATATATGCTATTTCAAGGTGTATATTTGCTTGTGATGATGTCTCGATTATGAAGTAAATGAGAGATGTGCATTGAGCTATGATATGTAATGCGTTAGTAGTAAAATGTATGCTGTTTTGTGTGGTATTAAGTGTATAATTGGCCTCAACATGGACATGTATATTCGGCCACATGAGGGGAAATTGGTGTGCATGCATTCGGTTAGAGGCAAGCATATTGATGCCTATTCTTGGCTTAGAAAATTCGGCTAAGAGGAATATTAACTAATGTGTTGAGTTCGATTCATGATTTCGTACATATGCGACTTTGATGCCTAATGAGTATATATATTGGCTAGGTATCTTGAATTCCTCTTCGATGCTCAAATGATAAAACCAATTTATTTGTTAAATTAAGCTCAAGAGCAAAGGGAGCTAAATCCGATAAGGGAAGGAAAAAGTCGTCGAATAGCCGTTTAAATCGTTCGACCACGTCCGAGTAAGTTCTTGAGTAATAGAGCTTAAATTCTAAAATGATTAGATCATGTTTAAAGCAAATTAAAATCATGCTCTTTGTGTGTGGCTATTGAGCGAAATTGCATGTGTAAAAGTGCCTTGTGTTTGAGTTTTGCTATTGAAAATGAAATACTGAATGTGTCATAATTTATTGATAATTGTGCTCGGTTATTGAATGATGTCGGGCTAAGTCCCAAGGCTTTGTGCTAAGTGACTATATCCGGACTAGGATCCGAAGGCATTCGATGCGAGTTAATAAATCGAGCTAAGCCCGAAGGCATTGTGCAAGTTACTAAACCGGGTTAAGTCCGAAGGCATTCGTGCAAGTCGCTATAACCGGGCTTCGTCCGAAGGCATTTGAGCGAGTCGTTATATCCGGTTAATTTCAAGGTACGTGATTCTAGAATAAGCGATCTTGCTGTAAAATTTCAGTTAATGCGCTTGAAAAAATTCCAGCAATGAGGTATGTTCATATGAGCTTGAATTAGTTGATTCCTTGAATAATATTAAGCTCGATCGAGTAATGAGTTTCCGGTATTTGACTAAGGTGATCCCTTATGTATGAACATAGGGATTGGAATGTGAAATGAGTATGATATTGAGAATTTGTGCATATGAAATTATCCGTTAGCTTTATGAATGCTATGCTTTTGTTGTGCTGGAATTTCTTGCTCAAACTTACTAAGCATAAATTGCTTAATCCATTTTCTCTGTTTCTCTGTTTTATAGATATTGCTCGTTAGCTATCGGATTCAGGATCATTGAAGTCGAAGTTATCCACACTATCAAAGCCTCCATTTTGGTATAATTTTGGTTGAACTTTGAAATGGCATGTATAGGACTATCCTTTTGTTGAAGGTCATGTACCTTTCGGTTTTGTGTAAACTTGGATAGCCATGCGAAAATGGCTTATATACGTTTTTAGTATAATACTATAATCATTTGTATGTTGATCATTATGGGGTATGGAATTGTTTTGAAACGATTAGCCATTGGAATGGTTAATCATGATCACACTTTGTGCTATGTATGCAAAAAGGGCCAATTGAATCATGGAAATCATGAAATAGGTAAAGCCTACCTTAAAGGCAGATGCTGACTGCAGTAGTGATGTGGATGTGAAAAATCACTAAAAATAGTAGGAATGGTATTAAATAGTGAATAAATTATGTAAATGAACCTTGATGAGTCTACTTTCATATGAAAGAAACGAAACGGTTATAGGAGTTACATGTTAAGAGATATTAAAGTTCTTGTCAAATAGGGCCAGAACGGTTTCTGGATCCCCTATTCCGAATTTAGAAATTTATTGTAAATTAACCAGAGATAATTAGGAGTCATGCCATATATGTATAGATTCCTTTCTGAGTATAGTTTCATTAGAAACAAACGGAACCAGTATTAAAGCCCTGTACAGAGAGATATTCAAGTTGTAACGTGCGAAGGTCAGTGTAGTCGACCCCTGTAACATGGGTGACTTTAACTAATAAATTGTACCAATTGGCCTGACCAAAAATTCTAGAAATAAATACATGGATGGATATATGAGTCTAAATTCAGGGAAAATTTATGGAATCAGTTTCCGAGTTTTGAAACTCGAGATATGATTTTTAAGGTGACAGTGATGCAGTTTTCTAGCCTGTCTGGAAATGCCAAATCGGTCGGTACTTTAAGAGGATTTGTCTCGTTAACCCCTCGTGTCCGACACCGGCGATGGTCTCGGGTTCGGGGTGTTACAGTCTCCTTGGGCAGCACCGGTCCTGTTTGTGAAGAAGAAGGACGAAACGATGCGCATGTGCATCGATTATTGCCAGTTGAACAAACTGACGATTAAGAATAAGTATCCACTACCAAGGATTGATGACCTGTTCGATCAACTTAGGGGAGCTTCGGCATTCTCCAAAATCGATCTTCATTCTGGATACCATCAGCTAAGGGTAAAAGAAGGGGATATTCATAAGACAGCATTTCGAACTCGATATGGACATTATGAGTTTGTGGTCATGCCGTTTGGGCTGACGATCGCACCTGCAGCTTTTATGGATCTGATGAATCGAGTATTCCAACCTTACTTGGATCGGTTTGTAGTCGTCTTTATCGACGATATCTTGGTATACTCTGAAACGGAGGCGAAGCATGATGAGCATCTCCGTATTGTGCTGCAAGTGTTAAGGGAAAATGAGCTCTATGCGAAATTTAGCAAGTGTGAATTCTGGTTGAGGGAGGTAACCTTCCTAGGGCATGTGGTCTCTGTCGAGGGGATTAAGGTGGATCCTCGTAAAATTGAAGCGATTCGGAATGGAAGCCACCTAGGTCGATGTCGGAAATTCGGAGTTTCCTAGGGTTGGCGAGTTACTCTGAAAGGTTTGTGGAGGGTTTCTCGGTGATGGCGGCGCCTTGACAAAACTCATAAGGAAAGGAGTACCATTTATGCGACCGAGAAACAAAAAAAGCTTTTGATCGGTTGAAAAAGGTATTGACCAAGCGCCGGTGTTGATTCAACCGGTGTGCAGGAAGGACTTCACCGTATATAGCGATCGTCGCATGTGGGGTTAGGTTACGTCTTGATGCAAGAGGGCAAGGTGGTCGCTATGCATCACGACGACTTAAGGCTCATGAGGTGAATTACCCTACGCATGATTTGGAGCTAGCGGCGGTGATTTTTGCGTTAAAATTTGGAGACATTACTTGTATGGGGAGAAGTGCATCATATACACGGATCATAAGAGCTTAAAGTATTTGTTGACTCGAAGGAGTTGAACCTTAGCAACGAAGGTGGGTGGAGTTGCTTAAAGACTACGATTGTTCGATAGAGTACCACTCGGAAAGGCTAATGTGGTGGCGGATGCATTGAGTCGAAGGGTTATTACGGTTTGAGAGCCTTATTCGCACGATTAAGTCTATACGATGATGGAAGCTTGTTGGCAAAAGCGCAAGTAAGGCCTACTTGGGTGAAAGCGATTAAGGAAAAAGCAGTTGAAGGGCGATTCATTAGCTCTTGGTTCCGACAAGTTAAGAGTGGTGAGAACGAGGATTTTGGGTTGAACAAAGGAAGGAGTTACGTGTTTTCGTGGAAGGGTTTGTATTCCAAAGGACCACGAATTGAGGCAATTAATTCTAAAAGAGGCTCATGGTGGACTCATGCCATGCATCTGGAGGGAATAAGTTATACCGAGACTTGCGAGAGGTGTCTTGGTGGCGGATTAAAGCGAGAGGTGACTGAATTTGTTGGGAAATGTCGGCGTGCCGCGCGAGTTAAGGTGAGCACCAAGCGCCATCGGGATTACTACAACCAGTGAAAATTCCACTATGGAAGTGGGAAAGAGTAACAATGGACTTTGTGAGTGGGTTACCTTGACACCCACCAAGAAAGATTCGGTGTGGGTAGTTGTGGATAGGTTAACAAAATCGCTCATTTCATACTGTTCGTACCAACTACTCACCGCAAAAGTTGGCCAAGTTATATGTGGCGGAGGTAGTCTTGTTGCATGGGGTGCCGTGTCAATAATTTCGATCGAGACCCTAGGTTTACGTCTCGGTTTTGGCGGAAGTTGCAAGAAGCGTTGGGAACACGATTGGATTTTAACACCGCTTTTCACCCACGACATGATGGACGATCGAAAGGGTTATTCGAGTTCGGAAGATATGTTGAGAGGTTGTATCATCGATTTTCGTGGAAGTTGGGAGGACTACCTACCATTGACGGAGTTTATGTACAATAACGACAATCAAGCAAGTATTCAAATGGCACCATATGAAGCGCTTTATGGGGAAGATGTAAATGCGCCGACGTGTTGGACGAGTTGGGTGAACGACGAGTGCTTGGACCGGAATTGGTGGCGGAACAACAAAGCAAGGTTAAGGCGATAAGGGTTCGGTTAAAGGAGGCATCCGATGAGATGAAGTCGTATCTTGGATTTGAAGCGCAAAGAGATTGAGTTATTTGTGGGGATATGGTTTTCTTGAAGGTTTCCCTTGGAAGAAAATTTTGAGATTTGGTAAGAAGGGTAAGTTGAGCCCACGGTTTATTGGGCCTTACCGAATTGTTAAGCGGGTTAGACCGGTGGCTTATCACTAGAGTTACCACTAGAACGCATCGTATCCACGACGTTTTCATGTATCCATCTTTGGCGGTATCGATCGACCCGACTCATATCATACCGATTCTTTGAAATCGAGGTACGATCGATTTAACTTTCAAGAGGAACTGTGCAAATACTTGATCGTGACGTCAAGATGTTGAGAAGGAAATCAGTTCCACTAGTGAAAGTACTTTGGAGAAACCATGGCAAGGAAGAAGCTACTTGGGAGGCGAGGAGGCTATCGTCAGCAGTACCCTCAAGCTGATTCGATAAGGTAAAATTTCGAGGTCGTAATTTCTTTAAGGAGGGTAGAGTTGTAACATCACGATTTTCGGGTTTATTCACGATTTTCAATATTTTGTAAAGATTTTTAAAATCTTGTATTTGGATGTGGAATTAGTATTTTGAGTAGGTAAATGGGCTTATAGAAGGCCCATGAGTTGGCCAAAACCAGTTGAATTTTTGGAATTTTAGACTTAGGAGTTAGGGGTTACGGCTAAGTGGCCTTAAGTGGAGTGATGGGTAAATTGCATCACAAATGAGCCTTTGGTAAAGTGGCTAAGTGGCGCCACTAGGGAGCTATAAAGGTGGCGTGTAAGTGTTGGGGAGGACTTGGGATCGATTCCTTTGTTGGCAAATAGATGCATTTATTTTTTAAGTGCGGGAGGGTAAGTGTTGGAGTTCGGTGGATTACGCTAGAGGAGAGTTGGATCGGTTTAAATGCTTGGATTAAGGAGTGATAAGGGAGAGATTTAAGGGATTGGGATGAGGCTAGGAGTTAGCAGAATGGTGGGAATAGAAGAGGGAAAATCGGCGGGGATTATGAGGTTAGTATTTGGCACTTAGGGAATTGTTGGTGTCGTTTTCTTACCTTTTACACCTTAGGATTGTTCTTTTCTCTCTTTTCCTCTCTGGCAAAACTACCACCTCCCTATTCCTCTTCTTCTATTTTTCTTCTTCAAAACTATTCATCATACTGCTATTCATCAATACTTTTGCGAATCCATAAAAGCGAAATCCGTGACCACTTTGCTTGTACCGATTTCTTCAAAGCCGAGTTCTCCTATGTTCTTTTGCTTTTATTAATTTACAATTATCTTTTCTTAATCCTAGATTCTTGACCGCAATTCTACTTCAAGGTTGTAGCCCACATTATCATCTTCTTCATCACACAAAAGCGAAAAAAACCATAGATTTGGGGCTTATAGCGAAACTACAAGACTTTGGGGAATCGAGTTCTCTGTCGTTTGATAGATAAACCTACACTAGATTGCGTGGAAATCAAGTGGGAGTAAGGGTAAGTACGTATCATCTCAGATCTGTTCTTATTTTGCAAAGTTAAGAAAAGCCGAAGTCCCTAAAATTAGGGAGGCTGTCGATTTGGGCATGTGGCTCTAAGGGTTTTTAACGATTGTTTTCTTTCATTGGTTAGTGCCTTCTTAAGTGTTAGATTGAAAGCGTGAATCATTGGAGCAATCGGATTCGGAGCTAGCTGTCGATTTTGGCAAAAAGGTAAGGTTTCAAAGGTTTTTAGGGACATGGTTCGATCATGGGTGAGTAAGTTTTGGAAGTTAGTGATATAGTTTGTAAATAAGCATTGTGCTAATCGATTGTAGGATATTGAAAGAGATCTCGATGGCGGTGTCGCCAAAGCGGTGTGTAAGAACACCCTTTCTTAGTTCAATTCGGCAAAAGCGAAATGCCGAAATCCGGCATTTCATGGTCATGTGAGTATCGAATGCTCTCAAGGCATAGAGTAATTGTTAGATCGGCACCACAAGGTGGTAAGCACGTTAAGTGTGACGTTTTAGCGTATTTACGAAAAAGGGGCTCGATGGGTCAAATCGGGCCCAATGGGCTTACGGACCAATATGGGTAAGAGATGGGCAAATTAGCACATTAGGTAGATGGTGGAATCAAATTGCATAAAACTGATAAAAATTACTGAATTAGCTTGTGTAGTAGCGTAGATCACGAAATTACCCCTAAAGAGCAAAATTACCGAAATTACCCCTAAAGAGTAAAATTACCGATATACCCCTAGGGTTTTAAGTTGGCTAAACTGCATGATTGATTAATACTGTATTTTACATGATATGCATTTATTAATATCATTGCATGGGGTTGGGGTATTAATGGAGGAAATCTTGAAAGTGGTTCATCCACGTCTTGGAGGCTTTGCCTCAAGTGATGAAATTTGAGTGCCGTTCTTTAACTGTGTGTGTGTAAATTTGGGTGGGTTGAGATATTCCCCACATGGTGTGTAGGATTGGTGCAGGCGGTGTAGCGGTTGGTGGGTTGAGTAGTCTCCCGGATGGGCTTGCATTCATTATTCTTGTTGTTACTCATATTCTTGAAGCGGGCCTATGGGCCACAGTTATGTAAAAAGGGCTAAGGCCTTGCTACTATATTCGAAAAGGGCTTGACCTCTGTGTCTTATTATCTGAATAGGGCTTAGGCCCAATGGGCTCGAGTGAATTGGGCTTTGGATGGGTTTCTGTATACTGAGTTTTCCCAAACTCACCCCCTTCCTCTTCCATCCTTGCAGGTGAGCCCTAGAATTGGTGGACTTGGAGCTGGGCGGGATTCAGAGTGGCCACGAAGATTGATTGCCAATTTTAATTAAGTTTTGCCTTTACTTTGGATTATTTTATTTTTATTATGCTTAAAGTTGTAATAGGGCCGCTCTTTTAATTGCTTTTATTTTGGGGATTATTAAACTGGTTAGCACTAGGGTTCGTTTTATAAAATCTACTTGTTTTTAAAAAGATCACGATGACGCGCAAAGTTTCCGCAAAGTAATGTTTTCCCAAGACAAATAAATATTTTTAAGCAAACGTTTTGCAACCTTAATCATTTTCTTAAGATGGTCACAATCAAACGTTTTTCTCAAAATTATACGAGATGTTAGATTGTGGCAATGGCGGTGTGCATGTCTAGGATTGGATCCGAAGGGAGCTTGGTACTTAAGCAGTCCGACGGACTCACCTCCTCTTCTTCCTAGTTTCCTACCTGGTGCACAGCTTCCGTTCACTTTAACCTACTTTTAAAAGTATCTTTTACAACACCAAACTAAATTTTCCAAGCTAAGTAACACGGAATGATTTGAACGCTTCAATGTGGCGCATCAGATCCAGTCCTAACGTCTAGGCCGGGTTTGGGGTGTTACAACTCCCTTGTTTAAATTTGAACAACCCCTCATAAGCGGCAAGCACAGCTGTCATAGGAATATTCCTCTTTAAAATTAATTGGAGGAATTCTTCCCATGAAGCAATAATGTTTGGAGGTAGCATATCCTACCATTCTCGAGCTTTTCCTCCTAAAGTGAACTGAATCAATAACAACTGAATTGTATCGTTCAGAACTGTATCACCCTATACTCAGTCTAGTTGGCCAACCCAAGCTATAAGGTGTTACGACAACAAATCTCGAACATCTTTCATAATTTTAATAAAAAACAATCAAATAATTCATTATCAATCATTTTCATGCCATTCAATCAATTTAGGGCCTCAATTGAGCTCATGGAAAATTTAAAACAAATTGAGATAAATTCTGGATTAAATTGAAACTTCTACAAAATTTTGAGAAAATAATGTAAACAGAGATTACACGACTGTGTGGCCAGGTCATATGACAGGGCTATTGTAACAGCCTGTTTTTAGTCAAATTAGAACAATGGTTTTGGGACGACAAATCTAAAGTCAAAGTATTTTATTATTACTATTTTAATGTTTACAGCATGATTGAATGCTTGTACAAAAATTTTGTTAAGAATTTTTATTGTTTGGATGGTCAATTTCATAAAATGAACTAAATCGCGTAAAGTGTGAATGTGGAGTTCTATTAGCTAAAAGTGTCTAATAGCTATAGAATATTAAAATCAAGGTCCTTATGTGGTAAATAGCCCAGAAACACGTTAGTGGATGATAGTGGACTGGTAATTTTGAAATTTGTAAGGTTTTTAAAGGTTAAATTTGGTATTTAGTAAATAATGGTTAATTAAATAAAACAAAACCTACATTTTTATGTTCATCTTCTTCTTAAAATACTAAGAATCAAATTTTACAAGGAGAAAGAGGGATAGGGTTCGACCAAGGTTCATATGCTCATTTAGGTATGGTTTTTGTCCCGTTTTTAATGATTTTTATATTTTTGAGATCGTTGCAACTTATTCTAGCTAGCCCAGGGATTATTTTGTAAACTGTTAAAGATTTTAGATGTTTCCATTGATGAAATAGCATGTTTTTTGAAGTTTCTTGATAGATTATGAATGCTTGTTGACAGATATGCCAGTTTTGTTAAGTGATTTTTAGTGAAAATGCAAAATAGGGATTAAATTGAGAAATGCTGACACTTTGTGGTTGAAATGTGAAATAAATGAAACATATGGGTTGCTAAGGGGATATTAGTAATTTGGCTAAGCATAGGTGTCTTGAAATTTGCATAAATTTGTGATTTTGTGTAATAAGGACTAAATTGTAAAAATGTAAAAGTTTAGGGGCAAATGTGTAAAATATCCCTAATGTGTGTTTTGGATTAAATTGAATAGAGACATGATTAAATAAGTTAATTTTGAATATTTTTAGATCAAGAAAAGTAGAATTCGAAACTGGATCGGGGAAAAACGAAAGTTATCAACTAAACGACTTATTTCGTCGTTTCCACATTCGAGGTAAGTTCGTATGTAATAAATTTTAATACAAATGTATTTCATATTCTTTGATATTGTATAAATTTTGAATACGATACTATGGTTATGAACGATAGTAATTCGATGACGATTCGACATTTAAAATCTCGGTTGAACCTTAAGAATAGTTTAGAATGATAGTGACAAGTCATTAGGGGATACATTACGTTTGCTTCGGGCCATGATATACCACTTCGGGTGCGAGTTATACCGATTTGGCTTCGGGCCATGCATATCGGCTAATTTGGCTTCGGGCCATGATTTCAGTATTTCAGAGATAAGTTACCTTGATTTGGCTACAGGCCATGGTATAGGTACTTATCGTGTGAGACCCTTGAGTATCCGACTTCTATTCTGAATGGTTCAATGGGTAAATTAAAGACGAGAATGTGTAGAAGATTAGTATGAGATCGTACAGGTATGTGCATAAACCATATTAGCTTTGAATCTTAGAAATGGTAAAGAAAGTATATAATTTTGTGAATGAGTAATTGAGACGTTTCTTATTTGATGTGAATTCTTATACTTATGATCAATTGTTAAATTAAGTGTTTATGATTATATCGAATTTATGTCATACGAGCTTACTAAGCTTTATAGCTTACATCATTTATTTTTTCTATGTTTTCTAGTGAATTCAAAGCTAGCTTGGATTCAGGAATAGTCGGAGATCGCTTCACACTATCCACCTATGATTTTGGTACCTATGAACTTTGGTATTTAAATATATGGCATGTATAGGTATTTTTGAGTCATTTTGAATATAGGTTGGTAATGATTTTGGTTATAACCTGTTAATGAATTTAACCTTATTAATTGGCATTGTAAATGTTTATGTTTGGTTTGTAAATATAGCCATGAGATTTGGCTTAATTTGGTGGATTTTGGTTATGTGCATATATGGTTGTTACATATGTGAATAGATTATATTATGAGGCTTGTGGATATTGATATGGTAAATGTTAATTGGATGATGTTAAATATGATTTGTGTTTGCGAATTGGTACAAAATGATGTATGTTTGAGAAGGGTTTACCTAGTTGAATTGTATATGTAATTTTAGTACAAATGGTATGGTGTATTTAGAGAATTTATGTATTGAGAAAAGTGGTTTAGACCATGAATGAATTAGGCTTGAATTGAATGTTTTAAAATTCCTATTGATGCTATATATTGGTGTAATTGAATTGATGTAGGTGAGCATAAATTTAGGTGGCAAATTGGCTTGGTAAATAGCCCTTTTTTTTCCACACGGGAAAAGACACGGGTGTGTGTCCCAACCGTGTGTGACACACAGTTATGTTACACGGCCGTGTGCCCCCTATTGTTGAAATTAAAATTAAGTCAGTATGTTCCACACGGCCTCTCACACAGACGTGTGACTTGGCCGTATGACATAAGTCAGTATATGCTACAGGTTTGGCATGACCTAGCACACGGCCGACCACACGGGCGTGTGTCCCCTATTTTGAGAAAAAAATTCAAAGTTTCATGTGTAACACCCCTAACCCTATTCGTCGCTAGATTAGGGTCACGAGGCATTACAGAACCTAAGTACATTTCTGAACGTTCTCATTTATAACACAAATCATATTTAATAATAAAACATATCTAATACTTATTCAATATTAAACTTCACTATTTATACCTATTTTACCAGTCACATAAACATCATATACACAAATACACTTCCATTACTAACCAAATCATATTGACCAACATCATTCAATTACACATACATACACATATACATATAAATATAATTAGCATCTTACTTAACAGTTAAGCCAAATTACAAAACCTTTATAAGATATAACATGTCATCAATAACCTTTACCATATTTGAATTTATATATATATATCATCAAATGTCCATTCACATATAATGCTTATATCAAACTTATCAATAAATTTCATCTGTATACTTTATCTATATACAATCAAAACCGAATCATTTAAATATACTTATGAAAATTTATAAACTCCATGACCAACTTATCATCCATAATCAAGTTCACCAAACATTTACAATCCATTTCCAAAAGATATAATAAAAATCACATATGCCATTCGTTCATAATATATATAACATGATAACCTCATACATTAACCATAAATATCACACATAAGTCAAACCACAAGTTCATTTCTTATCATTTATACCATTTATATATATATAAATACCTTGATCGAACTTCATCACCTTTAACACTTATATTTTTATCATCTAAATTAATCACATAACCAAATCACCAAGGTCATTTTCAATTTGCTCCATCAATGCATAGCACATTTAAAAATTATACCCGAAATAACATAAATTCAATAATCACTTAGCCATTGTCGCATGACTCTCATTAAACACAGACCAAAATACAATATTCCAAAACATAATCTAGCTTATACATGCCATAGGTTTGAAATTTGCTATTTAAAATACCAAAGACAGTCGATAGTGTGAAAAACCTTGCTGACGATCCCCGAGCTTGTAACTTGAATCCAAAATCTATAAAACAGAATAAACATAACACACATAGTAAGCTAACTTAGCTTAATAAGTCATAAGCAAATAAACATTACAATAATAATATCAACTTAATTAAACCAAACCAAATATCATTATATATCCAAATATACTTCCACACATTTACACAATCTCACAAAACAAAATTAAACTTCGTATACCAACATCACTCATTGGGCCAAATATACAAGATCAAATATAATATCACATATGTGCTTACCTAAATGGCCGAATATGCAAGATCAAATTTAATATCACATATGTACTTACTTATATGGCCGAATATACAAATTCAAACATAATATCACATTTGTGCATACCTTCATGGCCGAATATTCAAGATCCAATACAACATCACATATGTACATACCTATGTGGCCGAATATACAAGGTCATTTAGCTCAATTTTGCTTGCTCAATTCCCACATCAACTTGAAATCTAATAAGCGTAGGCTTGAAAATAAATCACCAGTATAAAACCTGCTAGGCATAAGCCTGAATCACACATCGGCACAAGGTCTGCTAGACTCAAGGTCTGATTTTTTTTATTCACCGGCAATAAGCCTGCTAGGCATAAAGCCCGATCAAATTCACCAACACAATGCTTGCTAGGCTCAAAGCCCAAATATCACTATTATAAAGATGTCTCATACATAATTCATATAACAAAATCTCCAGATATTCCATATAGATTATACGTACTTTCAAATGATATAACTCAATCGAATTAAACTCAAATGCAATATTTCTATGCTTAAACACATTCGGCTAGCTCTTTTATAAATCTATAGATTCCAAAATAGCATATTAAACCAAGTTACATTCAATATAAATGATGTTTAATTGCTTAAAGACTTAAATCGCATATCGACGAACGTTATAAATCGGCTATTCGACTATTTTTGCTTTTCCCTGATCCAAGTCTGATTCCTTTTGTTCTTGATCTATATAATTTCAAATTAACCTCATTTAAACACAATTTCATTCAATTTAATCCAACAACACTAAATGGGCAAATTACTATTTTACCCCTAATATTTCATACTTTTACAAATTATTCCTAATTGCATAAAACACAAAATACAAAAAATCTTCATTCAACATGCTTAGGCCGAATGTTCATCTAACACATATAAAAACACATATTTCATTTATTTTGCATTTTAGTCCCTCAATTTATTATTTTTGCAATTTAGTCCTAATTACTTAAAATCTTAAAAAAACTCCAATACAAAACATGTTAATCTAAAACATATCATAAATATTTCATCATCAAACATCACAAAACACAAATATTCATTAATGGCATAACTCAAAATATTCATCAAAATAAAAAATTCAAGTATGGGTCGGATAGTATTCGAAGCAACGATCTCAAAAACATAAAAATTATCAAAAACCGAGCAAAGTCCATACCTTTATCAAGCTTCAATGTTGTCGAATACCTAAGCTTTCTTTCTTTCTTTTCTTTTTAATGTTTCGGTCACCGAGAAAATAAAATGAACACTTATGTTTATTTTATGTTTTATGATAACATGTATATTATTTATTATTTTACATATTTAACCTTTTAAAACTAATAATAAAACATACTTAATATGGACACATTCTGCACCCACATAATTTAAAGGTTTATTTGCTACTTAAATACTTCAATTTACAAAGCCATTAACAAATTAGTTCTTATAAAATAAACTATCTATTTTTCAACTTATGTGATTAAACTCTTTTATTAAATTAAGCACACAAACAATCAAATTTTCGTACGAAACTTTCACACATGTAAATTCACATATAATAACTACAAAAAATAATATTTAAGTATTTTTCTGACTCAGATTCGTGGTCCCGACACCACCGTTCTGATTAGGGTCTAAATTAGCCTGTTACATCATGAAAGTTTTTTAAATTATCGGTTTAGTCTCGAACCACTCCTAATGTATGTTTAGGGCCTCGTAGCCTCATATTAGGGACAAATTGTTTGAGATTGAATGATGATTGTATGAAATGGTTAAATGTATGATAAAAGTATGTATAAATGCATTGTAAGTTCGGTAATGCTCCATAACCCTATTTCGGTGTTGAATACGGGTGAGGGGTGTTACATTTATTAGTATCAAAGCCATGATTAAGTCGATTCTAGGACTAATGTAGCGTATGTGAGAGTCTAACTATACATGCCATATATAAACTGTGATAGTGTGATGATTCCTGACAATTTAAACTATGTTTTCATATAGTAAATGGATCCCAGTCGAGCTATAGCTGATGAGGTTGAAAGTAATGTGCCACCTTCCATTCAAGGGGCAGCGCCTTCAGAAGATAAGGGGGAGAGGCTAGAGAAGCCTTATTCCAAACGATGAACGAATGGTTCATGCAGTATATCTAGATAAATCCGGCTGTTCAACAGCCTCCACCCCCTTCTAATCCCCGATCGATTCTTGAAGCTCTTTAAAAAGTTGAGCTTTTAAGATTGAATAAGCCTCCAGTTGATAAGATCCGTAAACATGGGGCTAAAGAGTTTAGAGCTAATTCTGACGATGATCCTGAAAGAGCCGAGTTTTGGCTTGAAAATACGATTCAAGTGTTTGATGAGCTTTCTTGTACCTAGAGAACGGATTACCTAGGAATTCTTTCAAACCGAGTTCAGGAAGAAATACATAAGCCAACGGTTTCTGTATCAAAAGCACAAAGAGTTTTTAGAATTGAAACAGGGTCGTATGACTATAACCAAATATGAGAGAGAATTTTGTGCGGTTAAGTAAATATGCTCGAGAGTATGTTTCTACTGAAGAGATCATGTGGAAGCAGTTTGTTGACAGGTTGAATGAAGACATTAAACTTCTGGTCGAGATTTTAGATTTCAAGAATTTGTGGTTATAGTTGACCGGGCTTGTAAAGCCGAAGACTTTAGCCGAGAAAAGAGGAAAGCTGATTCAGAGGCTAGAGATTTGAGAAAAAGACCGATGAATAAATTTTATCATTCTTCATCAAAGAAATTTTGAGATTCTTTTAGTCGATCAAATGCATCATTGGGATACCAGAATAGAGATCGTGGAAATCAACATGTGAATCCTAAAGCTCAAGCTACTTATAACAGCGCATTTTTCAGTGAAATCAAAACAGTGGTTTCGAGACCAAAAATCTGACCCAAAAATATTATTTATTTTTATTTTATTATATGTTTTTTAATATGGTAGGTATGTCGTGTGAAAATTTTGATATGAGAATTTTATCGATTTAGTGCTTAATTACGAAAAGCACTAAATCGCATAAAATGCGAAACTTCAATTCTAGTAGCTATAAGCATAAAATAGTTATGGAATTCAAATCTATAGGTCCTTATATGGTAATTAGACCATTAAGAATAGTATGTAGAGTTTTCTTGGTGACTCACCCATGGAATTATAGAAAAAAAAGGCAAGGACTAAATTGGAAATAGTAAAATACTTAATTAATTAAAAAGATGATAAAAGAAATCATCTTATTTTATGCCATCTTCAACCTAAAAATACATGGAAACCCTAAGAGAGAGAAAAGAAACTTTCAAGGCCTAATTGGGTATGTTCTCTTGTCCCGTTTTTAGTAATTTTGGTATTTTTGAAACCAGGATAGCCTAATCTCTCTATTTAAGGGATTAATTTGAAAAGTTTCATATTTCGAGCCTAAAGACAAAATCAGAATTTATGAAAAAGTTAGGGGAAAAATGGTAATTTTACCTAGGAGGTAAATTGAGTCAATTTAAATATGAAATGTATGAAATTGATAGTTAAATTCATCTATATAGATTCGGACAACACTAATTCGAGGTTAGATCGAGGAAAAGAAAAAGTTGAGGTAAGTTCGTGTAACTTAATCAGGCATGTAAATATGTTTAATTGAATGTTGTGTCGTATGGAATGTGATTCATATTGATGTATATTACGTGAATGCTATCATCAAATTTTGGTACATACTTGAAAATGGTGAAAAAAGGGTTAAGTCCTGATTGGATGTTGAATTTCCATGACTGTATGTGCTTCCCCGAAACAAATCGGGTCCTGTATTTGTTGCAGATGGGACTTAACTCAGACTAGTAATCCCAATGACCTTGTTATAGAAAGGAATTAGCCCGGACGGGTAATTCCGATATAATATCTCTTGAGTATACGTTATGATTAGGGTTTAGCCTGGACTAGTAATCCTAATTGAGCTCCTCTGAGCTTATGTTATATAAGGGATTTAGCCTGGACTGGTAACCCTATTATACGATGTGTGGCTCAAGAGAATGTTTCTTGGTTAAGTGCCCTAATGGGTATCCTTGAATAAGAAATTGACGGATTATCGAATCATACACTTTGAGTGTATTAGCTGTGTGTCTATCGGGATAAATAATTCAACAGACATAAAACTCTTGACGTGGCATGAAAATCTTGACATGATATGATAATGAGTTGAAAAAATATTGCTTGATGAGCTCATCTATGTTACTTGATTAATATGAAGATTTTTGTGACTAACACGTTTGATTGAATGTATGTGATTAGGAAATTTAGCCAAATGGATGGAACATAACATTGTTTGCCTAGATTTAATAAGCAAGATTGGTAAGTTTAGTTTCCGTTATATGAACTTACTAAGCATGTAATGCTTACTCCCTTTTATTTTTCCCTTCTTTTATAGTGCTCGGAAGCTCGTGAAGGTTGGAAGATCATTGGAGCTGTAACGCCCCTAACCCGTATCCGCTGCCAGAATAGGGTCTCGGAGCATTACTACCACTTGCAAATCACTAAAAAAAAATTCACTTAAATACTTATCAATTTAATGCATCAATAAATATATTACCATTCAGTCAATGGCTTGGCACTTGCCTAAGCATCAACAACAACACTTGTTAGTGTACTTACACATATTTCATATAAATTCTTATTTTCTCAAAATGTCATATTTGAATTTAATACTCGTCTTAACTTACATTTTTTCCTTTGTTAACATATAAAATATAATCTCATATGTACATGTCATGATACATATCATTCTCTTACCGTTTCCTTAATAACATATATCATTCATTTCATTATATCAACATTTCATGCACCATCATTTCCTTATATCTTAGGTATATTTATTTCGGTAATGGTTCGTATTAAACTTAACATAATTTAAATTCCATGTACCTATACTTATTTCATTTATCTATCTTATAAATTACTTCATACAACTATTTTGTACATTTATTTCCATATGACCAATTCCTGTAAACATTTCACATTAACATTTTGTATAACCAATCCATTTAACCATTTGTTATATTACCTGAATATTAGTTTTTCGACAGATATGTTGGCGTTTCTCTTCTACGATCTTATTTATCTTCGACATGATGCCATAGTGTCTTTCAACTATGGTCTTACTCATTTTTTGTCATGTTGCCATGGTATCATTCAACCATGGTCTTATTCATTTCCCCGTCACGTTGCCATGGTATCTTTCAACCATGGTCTTACACATTTCATGTCACGTTGCCATGGTATCTTTCAACCATGGTCTTACACATTTCATATCAGGTTGCCATGGTATCTTTCAACCATAGTCTTACACGTTTCATATCGAGTTGCCATGGTATCTTTCAACCATGGTCTTACATTTTTTCTATCGAGAGCACACTCCTGAACCTCATTCTTACGATGGGATTACCGGTCCAGCCTAAATCCCACATAATATAAACTCATAGAGTATTGTCGGGATTACCGGTCGGGCTAAATCCTCGCAGCGACAATTACTCTAATGAGCTTGAATCTGAATTACCGATCGAGCTAAATTGAGACCCTAATTGGATTACCCGTCCGAGGCTAAATCCATTTTACACATATTCTTGGGAGGGCTATATCAGATAGGATCACCGTCCAGCTTGATCCTTTTACCGTCAATTCCTTTTGAGAGATCCATCAATTTTCCTTCCATTCAACAGGATTTATTTTCAAGTTATATCGAGTATTTACCAATATTTCATCAATTATCATAAATTGAATATTCAAATCATATTTTCATTACATAACCACATATTTCAAGTGTTTAAAATACAATTCAAGTTACACAAACTTACCTCATTGATTGTTCGTGTTTATGATTTCATTATTACGATATATTTTCTTTTCCATGATCAAGTCTCGTATTTGTGTCGTCCGGATCTTTATAAATAAATTTGATCATCATTTTCATTCATTTCATATTCTAATGCATTTAATTAATACTCGAGCAAAATTACCATTTTGCCCCTAAACTTTAATTAATGACGATTTCATCCTTAGGGTCAAGAAAATAAAATTCTTGCAATTTAATCCTTATTTCCAGCTATTATTATCATACATATCGATAATGATCCATGAATTCTATAAAATATCAAAAATTTTCACAATTTCAACACTTTTCAATTTAATCCCTAAAACATGTTTTCCCCCGATCTTGAACTGAATTGATAATTTCATTAAATTTTGTAATTTAAATAATAAAATAATCTATTTCATGCAATTTAGTCATTTCTGACATTTTTACAAAATTGCCCATAAAGTTTTACTTTTATTCAATTTAGTCCCTAAGCCTAAAACATGCAAATTAGCCATGCTACATGAATATTCATACATATTTTCCTCCTCCTCCTCTCCATTCCACATCCTTAGTTTATATAACATGCAACAAGTAACATTATCAATAATTTCACTATTTACTTATATGTACATTCAAAACTGTCCATTTGCGTCATAGTCACTAAATTATTTATATATTAAGCTACAGAACTCAAAATTAAGATCCGTTAATTTTTCATGAAACTAGACTCACATGTCTTCTTACCATAAAATTTTCAGAATTTTTGGTTTAGCCAATTAGTACAGTTTATTCATTAAAGTCTCCCCTGTTTTGCTATTTGACAGTTCTGACAACTCTTCACTAAAGTTTAATTATCTCTTTAAACAGAATTCAAATGATGTTATAATTTGTTTCTTATAAAAATAGACTCATTAAGGAATCTAACCATATAAATCATGCAACAAAATTATTTTTGTATAATTTTTAGTGATTTTTCCAAGAAAGAACAAGGGATCTTGAAATCATTCTGAACCAGTCTCACAAAAATATAAATATCTCAGAATACAGAATTACTTTACTTTCTCTATTTATTTTATATAAAAATAGACTCAATAAGCTTTAATTCTGTAGCACCCCAAACCCGGCCCAGAAGTTATGGCCGGATCCGACATGCCACATCAAAAATGTTGAAAAAAAAATTTCATTCTAAGTCCAGAAAATCGTACTTGATGTTCAAAAGATTAATTTCATTATAGGTTAAAGTGAATGGAAGCTGTGCACACCGCCATTGCCACACATTAACGTCATGGATATTTCTAGGAAACCGATTTGATTAAGTCATTTTTAGGAAAAATGATTAATTTTGGAAAATACTTTCATTGCGGAAGCTTTGCTTGTTGTCGTGTTATTTTGAAATCAAAGTTTGTTTTTGAAAACGCGCCCTAAAGCTATCCAATTTCAACAGTTAAAATAAGTAATACCTATCTTAGTAATACATATTAAAACCATCAAAAATAAATAAGGGACCTTATTACATTTAAAAGCCCAAAACCTCAAACGTAATTAAAAGGATGTCCAGTTCACAAGAAGAAAATCAAACTTTCAGAACGGGTGGCCACTCCGAATTCCCTCACAGCTCCAAGCCCACTATGGTTGGGGATTTCCTACGTGGATGAAAATAAAAGGCGTGAGTTTGGGGAAACTCAGTGTGTAAGGAAAACCCATTCAAAGCCCCAGTCAGCTCCAGCCCATTGGGCCTAAGCCCATTCTAGTAACAGTGGTACTAGGCCAGAGCCCTTTTCAGATTACAATAAACTGGGTCTTAGCCCCTTATTTAGATAACAGTATGGCCCATAGGCCCATTTCAAAATACATGCAACATCAGTAAACATATGCAAGCCCATTTGGGTAACAGTGGTCTTGGGTGAGCCCTTTTCATATTACAATAAAGCGGGCCTTAGCCCTTATTGAGATAACAGATATGGCCCATAGGCCCATTTCAAAATACATGCAACATCAATAACATATGCAAGCCCATTTGGGAGACTACTCAACCTACCAACCACTACACTCCACCGTACCAACCATACACTCCATGTGGGAATAGCTCAACCCACCCATTTAACACTCCACGATTCTGACCTTGCTTGCTCGATTAACGATAAATTGAGGCAAAGCCTCCAGTACGTGGACAAGCCACTTTTAGTACTTCCTCCGTCAATATCCCAATCCCATGCATCATATAATAACAACATGGCATGCAATAAATAACAACAGTCAAACATGCATTTAGGTCAATTTAACCCTAGGGGTATTTTGGTAATTTATCTTCTAGGGGTAAAATTGTAAATTTTCCACTTTTAAAGGTATTTCAGTAATTTATCTATTTTAGGGTTTTTCATGCATATTCCTACCTTTCACATACTAACAGAATCACTACCGAGGGTTCTTACTGAATTGGGCCCGTTTAGGGGTGAGCATTCGATCGAATCGAATCGAATCGAATAGAAAATTTTCGAGTTAATCGAGTTTTCGAATCTTATTTTATCATCCTAACTTTATTTGAAATTTTCTCGAATCGAGTCGAGTGAGATGTAATTCGAATCGAATCGAATCGAATATATTTGTTCGAGTTAAGTTTAAAAAAATGACTCTAGCATTATTTATTTTATGTAATTTTTCAAAAAATAATTTTCTTTAAAGTTTTTAAACATGAACATACAACAAAAAATTAAAGTAAATAAGTGAATAAATACAAGCAACACAACATTAACCTAAATAAACAACATTAGTCCAAAAAACAACAAAAAAATACAACAAGATTATAATAAAAAACATAAGTAAAAGTCAAAGTAAACAACATAAGTTGAAGTAAACAACAACATTATAATAAAAAAACATGAGCAAAAGTTTAAAATACAATAGAAACCTACACCACTCAAAAAAAAAAAGAATACAACAAAAGTTCAATTAACCAACAACAATAACAAACCAAACCAAACTAATAACAATAACACATCGGTTCAAAAACCATTATAGAATAGTTTAAGTTTCTTCATGAGTCCAAATAAAAACAAAAACAATACAACAACATTGTAATAAAAAACATAATTAAAAGTCTAAAATACAATAAAACCTACACCGGTCCAAAAAAAGAACACAACAAAAGCTCAATTATCCAACAACAATAACAAACCAAACCAAACTAACATCGGTTCAAAAACCATTATAGAATGGTTTAACTTCTTTCTTGTGCTTCAATCACTGTTGATAATCTTGAAACATCTAGTAAAAGTATTGATTGAGTTAGTTAAATGATAAAAATGTTTGCAAAATAAATTAAATAAACACTTAACTTTATAAACTAATGTTAAGTGTATTACCTTCTTGATCTTGGTATTTTGAATAAATCTAGCAAATTTAAAAACAAAAGTGTTAGTTAAATTATGGGAATGCTTACTAATATAAATAATACAAAAGCTTATTTTATAAATTAAAATTTTTATATTACCGTCTTCCATGATTTGAAGTTCATCAACATAATCTTCAAGATTGATGGCATCACTAGATTTCGAAGCCAATCTTGTGTGCAAACTAAAGCCTCGACCATGAGAGGAGTTAGAGAACTTCTAAAACTATCGAGAACACGTCCACCGTGCTAAATGCACTTTCCGAGGCAACTGTTGAGATAGGAATAGCAAAAATATCTCGAGCCATTTGTGCAAGAATAGGGAACCTAGGGCATTCATTTTCCACCACAATAGTAAATCAAATGAACTTGAATTGTTTACTTCTTCATCTTCACCCAAATATCTATCCAACTCAGATTTGCTTTCTAATCCAACTTGTTTCTTCTTCTTAAGGTATTTTGTTTGGCCAAGCCCGTTTTCATTTACGATGATCTATTTCCATTGAGCGCAAAGATTAGTCAAAGAACTAGATCTACCTTCAAACAATTCAATTCTCCCAGCATTAGAAGAATACTCATTGAACAAGCAATGCAATTCTTTATCAATCATTTTATAATGTCATTAGCGACATTAGGAAAAAGCAAGTTGACCCCAAAGTCCAAAAACTCATTTTACATCGCGGATCAAAGATGACCGCCAAGTAAACTAGCATGTTGATCTTGTTTCCTTCACCCCAATACTTATTATATTTCTCTCTCATTTTGGAAGTCATAGAAATTATTTCTAGATCTCCACAATCTTGCCACCCATCAAAAGACAATGCACATCCGTCAATACTTCAAAAAGTGAATGAGAGGTAACATGCAAAGATCCGGACACCTTCAATGTAAGATGATAAAAAGGCTCCAATACTTTTATAACTCTTCGAACAATTTCCCAATCATCAAATGTAGGAACTCCATCTCCAGCAGTAAGATCAAGAAAAAAATTATGGTCATCACGTACATATGATTCAAATGCACGCTCATATTTTTCAGCCACCTTTAACATCATATATGTTGAGTTCCATCTAGTAGGCACATCTAAACACAATTGAGCCTTACTATCTATCATTTCTTCTTTTACCCGTTGGTTGAATTTTGTCAACCTTGATGGTGATGCTCTTATATACCTCACAGCACCTCTAACTCGATCCACAGACACAGAAGCATCCTTAATACCATATTGCACAATGAGATTAAGAATGTGTGCAACACATCTCATATGAATAAATTTTCCATTTGCAACAGAAGCATTTCGATGATTGAATTTCTTTCTCAAATATTCAATGGCAACACTATTGGCGGATGCATTATCAACCGTAATAGTGAAGACCCTCTCAATCCCCCAATCTCGAAGACATTTTTCAATGGCTTGACCTATGCTTTCACCTCTATGAGCGGATATTGGGCAAAAATTTATAATCCTTTTTGCAACCTCCACTCATCATCCACCCAATGTCTTTTTAAAACCATATAAGATATCCTCTACAATGAAGTCCAAGTGTCGTAGTCAAACAAACTCTACTTATATCTTTTTCAAAATAGTTCTTCATCACACTCTTCATGGAGTTAAATAAATCAAGACAATCCCTTCTAATTGTCCAACGAGATGGAAGACTAAACCGTAAGCGTGCTATAGAAAGAAAGTATTTGAAACCCTCTCCTCTACAAATTTAAAAGGTAGTTCATCCACAATTATCATACGAACTAATGCTTTTCTAATAGCATCTTTATCAAACACCCAAGTTGATAAATCTTTGTTTCTTGGCTAACCTTCACAAATGCTAATTCGATTGCTTGGATTAGAAGTATTACCTCGAGGTCTTTTAGGCATGTTTTCAAATGGTTATTCAAATTAGTTGTAGAACCCGAAGTTGATTCCATGGTGTAAGTAACATCACATGTATTGCACCTTGCTCTCTTCTCCCCTCTTTAGTCACAAATTTGGTGAAATGGTTCCAACAAGATGCTCTTGGAGTAATCTTTTTCGAACATTTTCATTGGTTGTTGTTTGATCATCTTTACTTGGGGAAGAATTTTGTGAACTTTGAGTTGAACCATCTCGCTTTGAATCACTCATCTACAAGTAAATATTTGTTGCAATCACTAACCATGACCAATAATTAATTTAAAATCAAACCTAATAAATCGGTTAAATTAAAAATTAATTAATATAATAGTACAAAAGCATGTTTCTTGGTATTCTTGCAAATAAACAAAACAATCCAAAAGCCATGGCTTATTTAAAGTATTCATAGTCGTGATATCATAGAAATTTTGCTTTGGAAATCATTGCTAGTGGATACTAATGAAAATAGATGTACATTAAGTGCCAATTAACCAAAAATAGATGTTCATAAAATAAATGTACAGATGGATAAATAAACATTAATCTTGTAGTTTTTTCTTCTTCAATTATTGAAGAAAAATTAGTTAATTCATAAGGATAAAAATCATACAAAAATCTAATAATTACAACTTGAACTAGTAATACAAACTTAATTAACTAAGTTTTAAAAAAAATCTTATAAATTAGTAAACCCCTAGGAAATAAATAACATTTAATAACAAATTAAATTTATAACAGTCAGATGGAACAAAGTCTTCAATAATTTAACCATTGAATCAAAACAAAGTCTTCAATAATTCAAAAATGTTTCAAGAGTCAAGACAAACCTTAAAGATGCAAAAACTTGAGCTTAAAATGGAAAAGAACAAAGTACCTCGGTCATTACTCAGAAGGAACAGCAACTCGATTTGGAGGTAAAAATTTTAATTTGAAGGTTGAAATAAACTAAAAGAAGAAGAAGGATTTTAATTTTAAGATTTTTTTAGCAAAAGCAGTAAGGTTTAGTCTTTCGTAGAAATGGGGGTAAGGGTTTCGTTGAAATGGGGGTAAGGGTTTGAATAACGGTGTTTAATTTTATGGTTTTGTGAAAAACAAAGTCCGGAGAGAATAAGAAAATTAATTGGATTTGGCTGCTGGAGATGGCATGGGGCTTGGGGTTTGAATTGATTTGGGGAGGAATTGGGTTTGGGTTTTAGGAAAATAAAGTTTTGGGCAAGCGGGCTTGGGGTTGGGGTGAGGAAAAATGGGATAAAATAAAATATTTGGGCTTAGGGGTAATTGGGTTTGGTAATTAGTAAAAGTTTAAAATTTAAAAAATTTAAAAATATAGTTTATATTCGGTTTATTGAATTATTGAGTTATTCAATTGAGAATTCAACTCGACTCGAATTGAAATTGAAAAAAAATTGAGTTGATTCGATTAATTGATTAACTCGATTAACTCGATTCGAATAATTCGAAATTCGAATTTTTTTTCGATTTTTTCGAATCGAATCGAGTTTTGCTCACCCCTAGGCCCGTTGGCCCATCATTCCAATTTTGGCCCATTAAGCCCAAAAATATCGAGGGCACAGAAATCATGCACTTTGCAGTCCAAATTTTGTAGCTTACCAAAAACATTAATCGATTTACCTCACGAGCATTCACACACTCGCAAATCTACAAAATACCGGTTTTCGGCATTTCGACTTTTCGACTTTTGCCGATCCGGACTAAGAAAGAGGGTGTTAGTTACACACATTTTGCGACGATATCTTGTGAAATCCACACACGAACGCCTACAATTGGATTACTAACACGTTAATCTAACTATTCAAATTCGAATTACGTATTAACCCCTTACAATATTCGGCCAACCACACCTACAGATCATAGTAAGCTTATAAGAAATCAATAAGCAACTCATTAACAAATTTTTGTCAATGTTTACCACATAATCATAATTTCACTGCAAGCTGTCTTCCTGAGCAACAGTTACTAAATCATTTATAACTAGAGCTACGAAACTCCAAATCAAGTGCTGTTAATTTTCCCTGAAAATAGACTCATATATCTTCTATCCATAAAATATTCAGAATTTTTAGTATGGACAATCAATACCAGATTTTTCTTAAAGTTTCCCATGTTTCAATGTTTGACTAATCTGACCACTCTACATTACGAATCAAATTTCTCATTGTACAGAATTCAAAATATGTTCTCGTTTATTCCATTTGAAACTAGACTCATCAAGCTTTAATTACATAATTTATGAAGCTTTTAACTCATCTCCCACAATTTATGGTGATTTTCCAAAGTCACGATACTGCTGCTGTCCCAAGCAGATTTATTACCAAATCACTCTTTCACACCTAACTTGCATGCTTGTTATTTAAACATGTACATCACCAATCAATCATCACATATCTATGATTTTACTTAAGTATAATCTCCATTTCATCATTTTAAAGCACAACATGTTAGCCAATTTTTCCCTTTAACATCTAAGGCACATGCATGCTCATTTGTTTGGCTCAACTTCACCTATCTTCCATTTTTCATCAAAAGAACATGAAACAACAACCATTTCCTTCATTTTAATTCATGACTAAATGCTCACAACACAACTAAAAACCAAAATATGCTTCAAGAGTTAAGGTAGAATCAAGAAGAACTCATGAACATCAAGATAGAAGCAAACTACCATGAACTTACCTTCAATTTTCTTCCCCAAGTGACCGAACATTCAAGAGCTTTTTCCTCCCCTTTCTCTTCTCTAACTTTAGGCTATGATGAACAAAGATGGACAAAACTTTGTTCTTTTCACCCCTTTTTCTTTTAATAAAATTTCATATTTCATCCATTTAATTCTTTAATACAAAAGACATGAAATGTCCATCATGGAACATTTACCTAAACCATTATCATGGAACATTTACCTAACCCATTATCATGGAATATTTACCTAATCCATTATCATGGAACATTTACCTAACCCATTATCAATTTGTACCATGAATTATGGATATCAAGTGCTCATATTGTCTACAACAACATGATGGCTGGCCACTTTATGTAAAATGGGAGGTTTGTCATGCAAATCCTCCTTTTTTGCACTCCTATTTATTTGGCCACTTCAATTTAGCCTATAGCATTTTCAAACATTTTCACATAGGTTCTATTTCATAATTTCACCTCCTTTTTCTTATGGAACAAAAATTAACTAAAATTGTCGAGTTCTATCTTAAGTTTGGGCTTTCTAGAGGCCCACTAATATAATTAAACCTATGCCAACATTCACAGAATTCCCGAAAATTGGGGCGTTACAAATTCCATATCACCCTTAGCTTCTAATTCAATTTCTATCATTTTTGGTGAATTTTCAAAGTTAGCCTATTACTACTGTCTAAAACTACTTTAGTGCAACATATTGATTACCAAGTTTATAACACTCCTATTTCCATTTTCTACCATATTTTCCATTATTTTCTCTCATTTCCCTTCACTAATATATCAAAAACATGGAACCATATAAAAGAAAACTCTACATTAACATCAATTCCATGCTTTTTCAACAATATTAGACTTAAAAATATATTGAAATCTTAATGTTCTTACCTTTTCTTATTAACTTCAATCTTTCACTTGATTTTTCTCTCTCCTCCAGCTTCTATTTCTTGAATCCAACTTGATATTCTTGCTCCCCATCATCTCCTTGCTATCTTTCCCTCTTGATGGCTATGGAAATTCTTTCAATTTTAGGTGAGAATAATGAATTTTGGTGAAAGGACTAAATTGTAAAGAAAGAAAACTTCTTTTCTTCTTACTCTTTCTCACGTTGGTTTGCATGGAAAGGAAAGATGATGAAAATTCTTCATCTTTCTTTCCTTATATACTAAATAAATAATAATAAAATAATATTAAATATCTCATAAAATATTAATAAAATAATATTTATCTAATTAATTAATTTAAAATATCATCAACATAATCATTACATCCTAGAATTCTCTCTCTTACTAATTGACCATTTTTCCCTTCATGATCTTTTAGAATTCCATCCTTGAGTCATCATTTAATTTGGTAAAATTACAATTTAGTCCCTCATAGTTCTTCACTTATTCAATTTGGTCCTAATTTATCCATTTTCCTTAGTTTCTAGATCATTCTACTCTTAAAATATTTACACTATTGGCCCTTCAACTTTTCATATTTACACTTTAACCCCTTAAGTCTTGAGTATTTACTCTTAGGCAATAAAACTTTTCTGACTTTTACAATTTAGTCCTTTCCTGAATCAAGATATCATAATTTACTTCCCAATGTTGCCATAACTCAAAACTTCCCTTTTTATCACTTTGTTTCCTTATTTTATTATATCAAGGATAATATATTACTGTAAAGATTTTCGGGGTATTACAGGAGCATCGTCACACTATCAACCATCATTTTGGTTATATTTAGTGAAATCATTTTGGGTATAATGGCATGTATAGGACAACTTGGCCAATAGTGGCTTGAAATGTTATTTTGTAACCTAGCCATTGGACTGGCTAGTATTGATTCATTTTGGTATGACTAAGTAGATTATTATGATATATATATATATGCTCATGTGTTATGTTAAAAATATGTGATCAATATTGTGAATGCCTAAGTTAAACTAAAGTAAGGTTGTGATCATGTATGCTTGTAGTGATATGCCTTGTGAATGATAGAAATTTCTCAATTTGAATGCTTGAATTGGTTGGTATTGGATGTGTGTTTCAAGTGCAGGTCTTGGGTGAAATTTTGGGTGAGAAATGAAGTTAAAAATTACTTCATTTTGTCCACATGGGCAGACAATCGATCATGTGTCTAGACCGTGTGTGACACATGGCCTAGTAACATGGGCATATGGTTAGGCCGTGTGTCCCCTACACCTTAATTTTGAAAACAAAATGCTCAGAATTAGGCACACATGCAGAAACACGAGTGTGTGTCTTAGCCATGTGTGCCACACGACCTAGAACACAGGAGTGTGTCTTGGCCATGTGAAACCTGCACTTATTTTTGAATTGAATTAATTAACCACACGGCCTAGCATACCTAGTACACTGGCGTGTGGCATGGCCATGTGTGCAAGTCAAAGAGTTACACGAGGTCAAACAAGGCCTCCAACACGGCTGTGTCCCAGGGTCACACGGGCATTGAAGATTTGGAGACATCATTTGTATGGTGAGAAATGTCATGTTTATACTGATCATAAAAGTTTAAAGTGCTTAATGACTCAAAAGGATTTGAATTTACGAGAAAGGAGATGGTTAGAATTGTTAAGGATTACGAGTTAGTGATTGTGTAACACCCCAAACCCGGCCTAGACGTTATGACCGGATCTGATGCGCCACATCGAAGCGTTCAAATCATTCCGTATTACTTAACTTGGAAAATTTAGTTTGGTGTTGTAAAAGACACTTTTAAAAGTAGGTTAAAGTGAACGGAAGCTGTGCACCAGGTAGGAAACCAGGAAGAAGAGGAGGTGAGTCCGTCGGACTGCTTAAGTACCAAGCTCCCTTCGGATCCAATCCTAGACATGCACACCGCCATTGCCACACTCTAACATCTCGTATAATTTTGAGAAAACCGTTTGATTATGACCATCTTAAGAAAATGATTAAGGTTGCAAAATGTTTGCTTAAAATATTTATTTTCTTGGGAAAACATTTACTTTATGGAAACTTTATGGCGTCATCGTGATCTTTTAAAAACAAGTAGATTTTATAAAAGCGAACCCTAGTGCTAACCAGTTTAATAATCCCTAAAATAAAATCAATTAAAAAGAGCGGCCTTATTACAACTTTAAGCATAATAAAATAAAATAATCCAAATTAAAGGCCAAACTTATTTAAAATCGGCAATCAATCTTCATGGCCACTCTGAATCCCTTGACTCAAGTCCACCAATTCTAGGGCTCACCGCAAGGATGGAAGAGGAAGGGGTGAGTTTGGAAAAACTCGGTGTATCTGAAACCCATCCAAAGCCCAAATCAGCTCGAGCCCATTGGGCTAAGCCCTATTCAGATAACGATTACACGATGGACCAAAGCCCTTTCGAATACAATAGCAAGGCCTTAGCCCTTTTAACATAACAGTGTGGCCCATAGGCCCGATTCGATAACATATGTAACAATATCGATAATGAATGCAAGCCCAACTGGGAGACTACTCAACCCACCAACCGCTACACCGCCTGCATCACCCTACACTCCATGTGGGGAATATCTCAACCCACCCAAATTTACACTCCACATTTAAAACAGCACTCAATTATCGATCGATTGAGGCAAAGCCTCCGATCGTGGATAAACCACATTCATACTTCCTCCATCAATACCCCAATCCCATGCAACAGATATTAATAAATGCATATCATGCAAAATACAGTATTAATCAATCATGTAGTTTAGCCAATTTAAACCTTAGGGGTATTTCGGTAATTATGCTCTTTAGGGTAATTTCGTACTTACGCAACTATACACGTTACTCCAGTAATTCTTAACAATCTTATGCAATTTGATTCTCCCATCTAACTGACAAGCTACTTTGCCCACCTCTTGCCCATATTGGGCCGTAAGCCCATTAGGCCCAGTTTTAGCCCATCGAGGCCCTTTTTCCGAAGTACGTTGAAACGTCACACAAACTTACTTACCACTTTGTGGTGCTAGATCTAACAATTACTCTATGTCTTGAGAGCATTCGCATACTCACAAGCCTATGAAATGCCAGAATTTCGGCTTTTCAGCTTTTGCCGAATTGAACTAAGAAAGGGTGTTCGGTACACACCTGTTTCGCGACAACTGCTACTGAGATCTCTTTCGATATCCTACAATTGGTTAGCACAGTGCTTATTTACAAACTATAATCACTAACTTCCAAAACTTACTCACCCATGATCGAACCATGTCCCTAAAAACCTTTGAAACCTTACCTTTTTGCCAAAATCGACAGCTAGCTCTGAATTCGATTGCTCCAATGATTCACGCTTTCAATCCAACACTTAAGAAGGCACTAACCAATGAAAGAAAACAACCGTTAAAAACCCTTAGAGCCACATGCCCAAATCGACAGCCTCCCTAATTTTAGGGACTTCAGCTTTTCTTAACTTTGCAAAATAAGAACAGATCTGAGATGATACGTACTTACCCCTTACTCCCACTTGATTTCCATGCAATCTAGTGTAGATTTATCTATCAAACGATGGTAGAACTCGATTCCCCAAAGTCTTGAAGTTTCGGCTATAAGCCCCCAAATCTATGGTTTTTCGACTTTTGTGTGATGAAGAAGATGATAATGTGGGGCTACAACCTTGAAGTAGAATTGCAGTCAGGAATCTAGGATTAAGAAAAATAATTGTAAATTAATAAAAGCAAAAGAACATAGGAGAACCTGGCTTTGAAGAAATCGGCACAAGCAAAGATCACAAGATTTCGCTTTTATGGATTCGCAAAAGTATTGATGAATAGCAGGTATGATGAATAGTTTTGAAGAAGAAAAATAGAAGAAGAAGAATAGGGAGGTGGTAGTTTGGCTAGAGAGGAAAAAACAACCCTAAGGTGTTAAAGCGAAAAAAACGGCACCACTCAATACCCTAAGTGCGAAATACTAACATCATAACCCCCGACGATTTTTCCTCTTCAATTCCCATAATTGGCCAACTCCTAGCCTCATCCAAATCCCTTAAATCTCTCCCTTATCCCTCCTTAATCCAAGCATTTAAACCGATCCAACTCTCCTCTAGCGAATCCACGAACTCCAACACTTACCCTCCTGCACTTAAAAATAAATGCATCTATTTGCCAACACAGGAATCGATCCTTGCCTTCCCAAAGCTCCACACGCCACTTTTCTAGGAGCCTAGTGGCGTCACCCTTGCCACTTAACCAAGGCTCTTTTGTGATGCAATTTACCCATCACTCCACTTAAGGCCACTTAGCCAGAACCCCTAACTCCTAAGTCTAAAATTCCAAAAATTCAACTGGGTTTTGGCCAACTCATGGGCCTTCTATAAGCCCATTTACCTACTCAAAATACTAATTCCACATCCAAATACAAAATTTTAAAAATCTTTACAAAATATTGAAAATCGCGAATAAACCCGAAAATCAGGATGTTATAGATTGACGATCATCTGGGAAAGGCGAATGTGGTTGCTGATGCTTTAAGTAGAAAGTCATTGTTTTCTTTTAGGGCTATGAACACCCAGTTGACTTTAACCGATGATGGTTCGATCTGAGTTTAGAGCTGGACTGACATTTCTTTAGTAGATTTGTGAAGCTAAAAAATGTGACAGTGATTTCCAAGCTAAAAGAGTCCAATGTCAATCGGGTATTGAATCAGATTTTCAGATTGGTTCCGATGAGTGTTTGATGTTCCAAGATAGTATTTGTGTTCCCAAAGATACCAACTTGATTCAGAAGATTTTCCATGAGGCATACAGTGGCTATTTGTAAGTTCACCTCGGTAGTACGAAAATGCATAATGACTTAAAGAAATTGTATTTGTGGCTGGGTATGAAAAGGGATATTTCTGAGTTTTTTTTGAGATGTCCAATTTATCAACAAGTAAAAGCTAAACACCAAATACCTTTGGGTTTACTTCGGCCTGTGATGGTTCCCGAGTGGAAATTGGATAGAATCACTATGGACTTGTTGACTGGCTTGCCCTTGACACAAAAAAAGAAAGATTCCATTTGGGTGGTGGTTGATAGGTGAACGAAGTCGGCTCATTTTATTCTGGCACGTACTGATTACTCACTTGATAAGTTAGCTAATTTGTACATTGGAGAAATTGTTAGATTGCATGGAGTGCTTACTTCGATTATATCGAATAGAGATATGAGGCTCACTTCGCAGTTTTGGAAAAAGTTGCAAGAATTTTTGGGTACGAAGTTAAACTTTAGTACCGCTTTTCACCCGCAAACTGCGGTCAGTCTGAGCGAGTAATTTAGATTCTTAAGGATATGCTCCGATGTTGTGCTCTTTAATTCAAGGGTAGTTAGGAAAAATATCTACCTTTGGTAGAATTTGCTTAGAACAATAGTTTTTAGTAGAGTTTGAAAATGGCACCTTATGAGGCATTGTACGGCCGTAAATTTCGGGCACCATTGTATTGGGTAGAACTCAGAGAGAATCAGATTTACGGGGTCGATTTAGTCAAAGAAGCCAAAGACAAAGTGAAGAAAATTTATGATTGTTTGAAAGCAACTTCGGATAGACAAAAATCCTACGCGGATTTGAAACAGAAAGAGATTGAGTTTCAGGTTAGTGATAAGGTATTCCTGAAAGTGTCTCCGTGGAAAAAAGTTCTTAGATTTGGCCAGAAGGGTAAGTTGAGTCCGCGTTTTATTGGACCGTATGAAATTACCGAAAGGATAAGGCCGGTAGCATATCGGTTAGCTTTGCCATCTGTGTTAGAAAGGACTCACGATATGTTCCATGTGTCTATGTTGTGCCGATACCGATCAGACCCTTCACATGTGATTTCATCGACAAAGATTGAGATTCGACTGGGTATGACTTACAGCGAAGAGCCAGTTAAGATTTTGGTTCGAGAAGTCAAACAATTAAGAAATAAAAGTATTGCCCTTGGGAAAGTTCTGTGGCAAAGACATGGGGTTGAAGAGGCTACATGGGAAACCGAAGAAACCATGAGAAACCAATACCCGAACCTTTTTATCGGTAAGATTTTTAGGGACGAAAATCCCTAAGGGGGAGAAAGTTGTAACATCTCGATTTTGGGCCTAGTCAGAATAGTGGTTTCGAGACCATAAATCTGAAGTAAAAATAATTATTTTATAAATGTGTTGAAGTCTATGATATGTTTGCATGATCGTGTGAAAGTTTCGTTAAGAAATTTTGTTGATAGAGTGTCCAATTTGATTTTTAGAACTAAATTGCAAAAATTGCAAAAACATGTGATTCTAGAAGCTTTAAGCATGAAGTAGCTATAGATTATTAATTAGAGGTCCTTAAATAGAAATTTGACCAATTTCTATTTTTATGGACAAAAATGGGCATGAATAAGTAAAATTTGAAAGTTTAGTAAAAAGGGCATTTTGGTCATCTAATTAATAACAAAAAAAGGGAAAATTAAGTCATAATTTGATCATCTTCTCCGTGCCTTAGCCGAAATTCCTAAGGTCACCATAGCTAGCGTTTCTTCAACTTTCAAGCTTGATTAAAAGTGCATTCTAGCCCCATTTTTAATTTTCTTTTACATTTTTGAAGTTGTTATCAACCGATCTAGCGATTTCTACCATTTATTTGAGCTAGAGTTGATGTCTAGGGTTTGACCCATGTGTGACATGCATGTATTTTGATGTTTTATGGTAGTTTATAAAATTTTGATGTGTGATGAATATCTTTTACTAAGAGGTTTTCAATGAAAACACCTAAAAAGGACTTGTTTGTAAAAGTTGTAAAAATGGATGGTAGAAATGTAAATTAATGAAAATTTTGGGCTGGTATAAGCGTGATATAGATTCAGCTAGGCTTCGGTAACAAAGAAAATAAGTTTAGGGGCAAAACTATAATTTTGCTAAAGGATGGTTTTTGGACTGATTTGAACAATGTGGTAATTAAATGAGCTAAATTTGCTATTATAGATCAAGAAAAACGGAGTCCGAACCTAGACCGGGGAAAGAACAAGTTTGTGGACTAAATCGAATTAGTTAGCCATATTTTGTATGAGGTAAGTTCATATGTAACTAATGCAATATTATGATCATATTCTTAATGCATTAATATTGTATGAATTGTATAATTGATTCAATGAACACATTCGACAAGTTTCGATAAGAGAGAAAGAATCCCATTTGAACCTTAGGAATAGAATAGGATACGAGTGACATGTCACTAGGACCCCATGTGATATATATGATTATGTGATCCGGGTGCTGGTTATGTATGTCCTACCGGTGGCTAGGTAGTCCGGCATGTGTTACAGATACCAGACAGCTTGTGTGAACAACCCGTGTAGCTACATCTTGACTGTCAACTTATGTGAGCATACCCATGATTAGCTCAAGAGCGAGCCTTTATGTGATACGAAATATGAGGTAGCTTTGGCTACATATGTGGCACTTGTGTGTATGGACCTTTCATGTATCCGTTTAGTATTCCAAATGTTCAACGGGTATGTAACACCCCGTACCCGAGACCGTTACCGGAGTCGAACACGAGGTGCTAACCGACTAATTCATTTACTCTCATGATCAATTAAAATTTTTTCAGACGACTGGCTAACTGCGTCACTGTCACCTTAAAAATCATAACTTGAGTTCCACAACTCAAAAATCAGATTCGTAATTTTTCCCTGAAACTATACTCATATGTCCATCTACAGATTTTTTTCTAGAATTTTTGGTCGATCCAATTAGTACAGTTTATTAGTTAAAATCTCCCCTGTTGCAGGGATCGACTACACTGACCTTCGTGCGGTACAAATTGGATATCTCCCTGTACAGGGCTTCAATACTGATGCCGTTTGTTTCTATAGAAACAAGACTCAGAGTGGAATCTATACATGTATGGCATGACTCCTAATTATCTCTGGTTAATTTACAATGAATTTCCAAAGTAGGAACAGGGGATCCAGAAACTGTTCTGGCCCTGTTTCACGAGAACTTTAATATCTCTTAACATACAACTCATATGACCGTTTCGTTTCTTCCATATGAAAGTAGATTCATCAAGGTTCATTTACATAATTTATTCACTATTTAATTCCATTCCTACAAATTTTAATGATTTTCAAATCCACACCACTGCTGCTGCCAGCATCTGTTTTCAAGGTAAACTTTACCTATCTCTTAGTTTCCATGGACCAACTAGAGTTTTGTCATACATAGGTCCACATATAATCACATTTAGCCACTCCAATGGCTAATCATTTTCCCAACACTTCCATTCAGTCCGTAGTCACATCATGAAACCATACATATATACATAAACACAAATGGTCTAATGCCATACTCCACTTTTACGAGCCATTTTCGCATGGCTGTACATACATACATCACAAAACGTACTTGAAAAACAGCAAAGGGTAGTCCTATACATTAACCATGATATCCTCTCACTACTAGTCTATTCTATACATGCCATAAGATATTCCAAAACGTAGCAGTACCAAGCAGGTGGATAGCGATAGTGTGACTAGTTCTTGACGATCCCCGAGCACAGTAGCCGCAATGAGACCTATAAGGCGAGGAAGCAGAGTAAGCGGAGTAAGCATTACAATGCTTAGTAAGTTTTAAGCAGTGTCAACAGATAACAATCAAATTATCACATAGTTGTTCGTATTTTTATTTCACTCTTCCTTCGGGCATACCATCCCTTTTTCCGAATATGCACATCTCATCATAATCATGGGAGTAGCCTCATAGATTTCTCTCAGTATACATCACATAACAACCTTATGGTTTAGTTTAAATTAAGCTCACATGTAAACTAGGAGTACATACCTGTTTAACCTTTCGCATTATGTATATTTATAAGCAATTCTTATTACAAAGTCTTACCGGACATAATCTCCACACGTAGTCATCGGGTCGCATGCAGGACATAATCTCCACACGTAGTCATCGGGTCTCACCGGAACATATTTCAAGTTTCATGTACACTTAATCACATGTTACAACATTCACATTAGCCATTCGGCTTTACCACCTATATATATACACTTTCACATTCATCACATCGGCCATTAGGCCTTATCACATATACATACACTTTCACATTCACCACATCGCCATTAGGCCTTATCACATATACATATACTTTCACATTCACCACATCGGCCATTAGGCCTTATCACATATACATATACTTTCACATTCATCACATCGCCATTAGGCCTTATCACATATACATATACTTTCCCATTCACCACATCGGCCATTAGGCCTTATCACATATACATACATTTTCGCATTCATCGCATCGGCCATTAGGCCTCATCACATATATATACATTTTCACATTCATCACATCGGCCATTAGGCCTCATCACATATATATACATTTTCACGAATCTTGATATCAGAGATCCATCTAACACTCATGTATCATTTTACACTATCACACTTTAGAATTCAATATGGGATCAATCAATAGCTTATGAGCAACTAAAACAAAATCACAACAAAATCACATATTCGCTACGAGCTGTTTTCCTGAGCAATGGTCACTAAATTATTTATACCTGGAGCTACAAGACTCCAAATCACTTGCCGTTAATTTTCTCAGAATATAGACTCACATATCTTCCATCCATGAAATTTTCAGAATTTTTAGTTTGGCCAATCAATACCAGATTTTTCTTAAAGTTTCCCCTGTTTCACTGTTTGACGAACCTGACCAGTCTTCACTACAAATCAAAATTCTCATTGTACAGAATTCAAAGTATGTTCTACTTGATTTCATTTGAAACTAGACTCATTAAGGAGTCTAAGCATATAAATCTTATCTCATAACCATTTTTCTACAAATTATAATGATTTTCCAAAAACAGAACAGGGGATTTCGGAGTCATTCCGACACTGTCCCGCACAACTTCAGATATCTCTTCATAGGAATTTTCTTTGCTTCCACGGTCTCTTTTATAAGAAACTAGACCAACTAAGCTTTGATCACATGTTTTATTCAGCCTATAATTCCACACCAACAATTTATAGTGATTTTCTAAAATCACATTACTGCTGCTGTCCAAGCAATTTATTACAATTTGCTCTTAACTTTCCAAGTCCAAACACTTATGAACTTACCATTTGGGCTTAAGACATATCATAGCCACATCATATCTTATCAAATCAACTCATTATGTCCTATTATGAGTGAATTTACTCAACGATTAATCGCTTAAAACTTACCTCGGATGTGGTCGACGATTAGATGTCCACGGCTATTCGTTTACTTTCTCTTTTCCCCATCCGACTTGATCCTCTTTGCTCTTAAGCTTAAGTAAAACAATAGATTTGCTTAAGTACTTAACTAATATTATTCACTTAACAATCACATTTGGCACTCACATATCATTTAATCTTTGATTGACCAGTTTAACACATACCAAAATCCAATCATACATCTAACCTTTATCTCAATACCAAACCGAGTTATAAGATCATACATTATACTAAGCATATCATTAAACATACCTATTCAATTTAGCTAATTTCATAGCCGATTTATCACCTTGAAACTTACCTTAATACACATTTTATCCCATTGCGAATACATATATATATATTCAACCCAAATCCCTTTCTTAACTCGTGATTCACTAACTTGGGAGTTATTTTCTAACAAATTTTAACTTACTCTAATACCGAATGCTACTCAAGCTTTAAGCTCATGTCCTTTCATTATTAAACAAATGTTATAACATAACTAACATCCCTTTTTCAATTTGAGCATCAACACATAAAGAAATTAAACACAAAGATTCATAGTCGAAACTTATACATAACATCATTCAAGGTTTAATCCCCCAAATTCATGCACAAAGCCGAACCTATTGAGAGATGTATATACAACAATATCTAGTTAGTACATTCAAGCACCTATGGCATTCCCTTCAATTTAATACTAAGACAAACCAAAAGATTTATTCATGTAAATTCAAAATTTCAAGTTCATCTCTTTCTCATATAAATACCAAAAATTAAGTATTTACTAGCTTAAACTCTATTAAACCTTAAAACATTAATCCACCATCACATGCATCATTACAAAGCTTCATTTTTAGCATGTAAATGACATCAACACCAAGCAAGAATGATGCATCCATGGCCGAGTGTCATTTCCATCACCTAGCAAGATTTAGACCATGGGCTAGGTAGAACTCAAGCTACCAACTAAAACATGCATGCATCTCATGGACAACATCACACATACCTTTGTCTAGCAAATCACCATAGCCGATTTTCTCAAGCTCCTCCCTTCCTTTCTTTCCTCTATTTGGCCAAGGATGTTCAAGGATGAACAAAACATTTTTTCTTTGTTTTCTTTCTTCCATTCACTTTGCAAAAGGGGGGCATGGATGAGACCATTTTTTTCATCACTCCTCCCTTTCATTATTTAATTCTTCCTTACATACATCACTAACCCAACATGTTTGTGACATGTTTCCACCCATAGCATGGCTGGCCACTATGCTTCAATTTGGCTAATTTGACATGCAAGGACAAACAGTTTCCCACATGTATTGATAGGCCATTTTACATTTGCCTAGCACATTTCTAAATTTTCTCACATAAGTCCTATGTACTCCATTCACATGCAATTAACTAAATCGAAGCTTAAAAATTTTTTGCACATTCATATTCACATATTTTAGACCATAAATATCACATCCAAATAATTGACTCGGTTTAGCGGTCCCGAAACCGCTTTCCGACTAGGGTCACTTTAGGGCTGTCACAACTCTCCCCCACTTAAGAAATTTTCGTCCCCGAAAATTTCTACCGATGCATAGTTTAGAATAACGTCCTCTTATTGAATTATATTCATATAAACATTAGCTCATCGATAGCAATTGTAATTCATTATTGATTTCACATCGATCTATAAAATCATTTTCTTATCTCAAAACAAATACATAAACATTTCTACAAGTATGCACATATATCTCATTCTCTTGATTTCATAAGCAATAATCACTTAATTTAATTCACAAATGCATTTCAAACACATATCAAGCACATACTAACATGTATAATTCACATCATCAACCCACATATTTGTAACCCATTTTCATCCATGTATAAGTCAGTAACTTTGGCGAAATTACACATATACTCAAACATCCCAATAAATATCCTTTATAACTCCATCGTATCTCAATATTCAACTTCCACACACTGAACATTTAATTCATTCAGACATACGAACATACCTCATTGCTGGAATTTTTGCAAGCGTATTAACTGAAATTTTTACAGCAAGATTGCTCATCTCCGAATCACGTACCTTGGATTTAACTGGATATAGCGACTCGCTCGATTGTCTTGGGACATAGTCCGGTTATAGTGATTCGCACAATTGCCTTGAGAATTAGCCCGGATTTAGTCACTTAGCACAAAAGCCTTGAGACTTAGCAGGATACCATTGAATAACCAAGCACATATATCAACAAATCAATACACATTCTTATTACATTCTCATTACCAAAGCTCAAACACAAGACACTTATCATATTTACAATTTCAATTTGAATAGCCACACACCAAGAGCATGATTTCGATTTGCTTAAAACATGATCTAATCAAATCATAATTTAAGCTCTATTTACTCAAAAACTTACTTCACATTACCAACCCTTATGTTCATACACAAAGATCAACTTAGCCAAGGGCGGTAGCTCGTTTATCAAGCTGACGACTACTTACTTGTAAGGGCTCAACTAATTCAAGCACATATAGCTCTTACAATGCCATATCCTAGATATGGTCTTACATATTCTCATATATCGAGCCGATGCCATGTCCTGCATGGTCTTACACATTATCTCAAATCAATGCCTTCATCCCAGACGAGGTCTTACATGAATTCCACTTCACACACTTAGTGCCCATGACCGATCTTGCACTCATAGTGCTCGGTTAAAGGATTTACACACACAGTTCCTCTAATCATTCACACACATAGTGCTCTTATTCATTCGTTATTACACATTGAAATGACTTACCCAAGTCTATAAACATCACGTATGTACACTTTTAAACATATCGTCTCATATAAATTTGAATTAGTATAGTAATGAACACTTAAACTTTGCTCAATTTACCAAGCACGAAGCCTACTAGGCACGAAGGCACGAATACCGTCACCAAAGATGATTGCTCTTCGGGACCTAGCAGGATGCATCACTAGCACGAATGCTCTTGAACTTAGTCCGGATACATCACTAGCACGAATGCTCTTGAACTTAGCGGATATAACCACAAGCACAATTGCCTTGGTCTTAACCCGGTATAACAACTCACACAAATGCCTTGGTCTTAGCAGGATATATTCACTAGCATAAATGCCTTGGGACTTAGCAGGGTATCATTCAAATGCTCACGTACACATATATCAATAATCACGTCACATCCATATTTCATTCTCAATTCTCATGTACATATACACATATAGCAATACACATTAGTATATCATTTACATTACTTGAATACAAACACAACATGCTTATCGACCATTCAACTTCCAACTCCATAGCCACATACAAAAATCACATATACCCTTAATTCAATCCGAATCGAAATTCAAATACGAGTACATGATCGTGCACTGATCAACTTAATAGTTTAGGCATATCTAAGTGAAGTTATATCGCAAATTCTCATAGTCGGAAGCTTGCTACATTTCGATCAGGATCAAGATTCATTACAATACAACAACCACCTTTTACTAGTCAAAATCATCACACTATCATTTTATCACTTTATGGCATGTATAAATAGACTCACGCGTGCTACGTTAGTCCTAGAATCGACTAAACCGTAGCTCGATACCAATAAAGTTGTAACACCCGTGCCCGAGACCGTTACGGAGTCGAACACGAGGTGCTAACCGACTAATTCATTTACTCTCATGATCCAATTAAAATTTTTTCAGACGATGGCTAACTGCGTCACTGTCACCTTAAAAATCATAACTTGAGTTCCACACCTCGAAAATCAGATTCGTAATTTTCCCTGAAACTATACTCATATGTCCATCTACAGATTTTTTTCTAGAATTTTTGGTCGATCCAATTAGTACAGTTTATTAGTGAAAATCTCCCCTGTTGCAGGGATCGACTACACTGACCTTCGTGCGGTACAAATTGGATATCTCCCTGTACAGGGCTTCAATACTGATGCCGTTTGTTTCTATAGAAACAAGACTCAGAGTGGAATCTATACATGTATGGCATGACTCCTAATTATCTCTGGTTAATTTACAATGAATTTCCAAAGTAGGAACAGGGGATCCAGAAACTGTTCTGGCCCTGTTTCACGAGAACTTTAATATCTCTTAACATACAACTCATATGACCGTTTCGTTTCTTCCATATGAAAGTAGATTCATCAAGGTTCATTTACATAATTTATTCACTATTTAATTCCATTCCTACAAATTTTAATGATTTTTCAAATCCACACCACTGCTGCTGCCAGCATCTGTTTTCAAGGTAAACTTTACCTATCTCTTAGTTTCCATGGACCAACTAGAGTTTTGTCATACATAGGTCCACATATAATCACATTTAGCCACTCCAATGGCTAATCATTTGCCCAACACTTCCATTCAGTCCGTAGTCACATCATGAAACCATACATATATACATAAACACAAATGGTCTAATGCCATACTCCACTTTTACGAGCCATTTTCGCATGGTCGTACATACATACATCACAAAACGTGCTTGAAAAACAGCAAAGGGTAGTCCTATACATTAACCATGATATCCTCTCACTACTAGTCTATTCTATACATGCCATAAGATATTCCAAAACGTAGCAGTACCAAACAGTGGATAGCGATAGTGTGACTAGTTCTTGACGATCCCGAGCACTGTAGCCGCAATGAGACCTATAAGGCGAGGAAGCAGAGTAAGCGGAGTAAGCATTACAATGCTTAGTAAGTTTTAAGCAGTGTCAACAGATAACAATCAAATTATCACATAGCTGTTCGTATTTTTATTTCACTCTTCCTTCGGGCATACCATCCCTTTTTCCGAATATGCACATCTCATCATAATCATGGGAGTAGCCTCATAGATTTCTCTCAGATACATCACATAACAACCTTATGGTTTAGTTTAAATTAAGCTCACATGTAAACTAGGAGTACATACTGTTTAACCTTTCGCATTGCGTATATTTATAAGCAATTCTTATTACAAAGTCTTACCGGACATAATCTCCACACGTAGTCATCGGGTCGTGCAGGACATAATCTCCACACGTAGTCATCGGGTCTCACCGGAACATATTTCAAGTTTCATGTACACTTAATCACATGTTACAACATTCACATTAGCCATTCGGCTTTACCACCTATATATATACACTTTCACATTCATCACATCGGCCATTAGGCCTTATCACATATACATACACTTTCACATTCACCACATCGGCCATTAGGCCTTATCACATATACATATACTTTCACATTCACCACATCGGCCATTAGGCCTTATCACATATACATATACTTTCACATTCATCACATCGGCCATTAGGCCTTATCACATATACATATACTTTCCCATTCACCACATCGGCCATTAGGCCTTATCACATATACATACATTTTCGCATTCATCGCATCGGCCATTAGGCCTCATCACATATATATACATTTTCACATTCATCACATCGGCCATTAGGCCTCATCACATATATATACATTTTCACGAATCTTGATATCAGAGATCCATCTAACACTCATGTATCATTTTACACTATCACACTTTAGAATTCAATATGGGATCAATCAATAGCTTATGAGCAACTAAAACAAAATCACAACAAAATCACATATTCGCTCTGAGCTGTTTTCCTGAGCAATGGTCACTAAATTATTTATACCTGGAGCTACAAGACTCCAAATCACTTGCCGTTAATTTTCTCAGAATATAGACTCACATATCTTCCATCCATGAAATTTTCAGAATTTTTAGTTTGGCCAATCAATACCAGATTTTTCTTAAAGTTTCCCTGTTTCACTGTTTGACGAACCTGACCAGTCTTCACTACAAATCAAAATTCTCATTGTACAGAATTCAAAGTATGTTCTACTTGATTTCATTTGAAACTAGACTCATTAAGGAGTCTAAGCATATAAATCTTATCTCATAACCATTTTTCTACAAATTATAATGATTTTCCAAAAACAGAACAGGGGATTTCGGAGTCATTCCGACACTGTCCCGCACAACTTTAGATATCTCTTCATAGGAATTTTCTTTGCTTCCACGGTCTCTTTTATAAGAAACTAGACCAACTAAGCTTTGATCACATGTTTTATTCAGCCTATAATTCCACACCAACAATTTATAGTGATTTTCTAAAATCACATTACTGCTGCTGTCCAAGCAATTTATTACAATTTGCTCTTAACTTTCCAAGTCCAAACACTTATGAACTTACCATTTGGGCTTAAGACATATCATAGCCACATCATATCTTATCAAATCAACTCATTATGTCCTATTATGAGTGAATTTACTCAACGATTAATCGCTTAAAACTTACCTCGGATGTGGTCGACGATTAGATGTCCACGGCTATTCGTTTACTTTCTCTTTTCCCCATCCGACTTGATCCTCTTTGCTCTTAAGCTTAAGTAAAACAATAGATTTGCTTAAGTACTTAACTAATATTATTCACTTAACAATCACATTTGGCACTCACATATCATTTAATCTTTGATTGACCAGTTTAACACATACCAAAATCCAATCATACATCTAACCTTTATCTCAATACCAAACCGAGTTATAAGATCATACATTATACTAAGCATATCATTAAACATACCTATTCAATTTAGCTAATTTCATAGCCGATTTATCACCTTGAAACTTACCTTAATACACATTTTATCCCATTGCGAATACATATATATATATTCAACCCAAATCCCTTTCTTAACTCGTGATTCACTAACTTGGGAGTTATTTTCTAACAAATTTTAACTTACTCTAATACCGAATGCTACTCAAGCTTTAAGCTCATGTCCTTTCATTATTAAACAAATGTTATAACATAACTAACATCCCTTTTCAATTTGAGCATCAACACATAAAGAAATTAAACACAAAGATTCATAGTCGAAACTTATACATAACATCATTCAAGGTTTAATCCCCCAAATTCATGCACAAAGCCGAACCTATTGAGAGATGTATATACAACAATATCTAGTTAGTACATTCAAGCACCTATGGCATTCCCTTCAATTTAATACTAAGACAAACCAAAAGATTTATTCATGTAAATTCAAAAATTTCAAGTTCATCTCTTTCTCATATAAATACCAAAAATTAAGTATTTACTAGCTTAAACTCTATTAAACCTTAAAACATCAATCCACCATCACATGCATCATTACAAAGCTTCATTTTTAGCATGTAAATGACATCAACACCAAGCAAGAATGATGCATCCATGGCCGAGTGTCATTTCCATCACCTAGCAAGACTAAGTACTCAATTATGCCATGTTAAGTGCCTTTAAAGTTATGTATGTGTTTGAGTATATAAGGGTGGCAAGTGGCTTTGAAAATAGCCTCAAAATTATCCACACGGGTAGACACACGGGCATGTGTCTAGGCCGTGCGTGACACATAGTTTGCCCCAAGGGCGTGTGATCAACCATGTGTCCCCTGCACCTTAGTTTTGACAAACAGAATGCCCAGTAGCAAACGCACGAGCACAAGACACGGCCGTGTGTCTCGGCCGTGTGGGTATGAGCCCAAGCCATGTGAGTTCTGCTCCTTAATTACGAAAATTAAATTCACCACACGACCTAGCACACGAGCGTGTGACTTGGCCGTGTGACCCTATTTTTTTGATGATGTCATAAACAGAGAGTTACACAAGCTGAGGAGACGGGCGTGTGTGACTACACAGCCTACCCACACGGGCGTGTGACCCTCCAAAGCATGAAAATTTTCTAAGTGTTGTAAAAATTTTGAATGTTCTCGGTTTGGTCCCAAACCACTCCCAATGTATGTTTGGGCCTCGTAGGCTTGTAATAGGGACGATACCCATGTATATGAAAAATTTTCATTTAGATGGAGATTTATGTCTCGGTTCTGCATGATTGCTTGTGTATAAGTCCGGTAATGCCTCGTATTCTGTCTCGGCGTCGGATTCGAGTAAGGGGTGTTGCATGACCAGTTAAAATGTGCCACTGTATTTTCGAAGATTAATCTCCATTCTGGTTACTATTAACTACAGGTGAAAGAATCTGATGTGTCAAAGATAGCTTTTATAATCAGGTATGGACACTATGAGTTTCTTGTGATGTCATTTGGCTTGACAAATGCACCTGTAGTGTTTATGGATTTGATGAACAAAATTTTCAGCCCGTATTTAGACAGGTTTGTGGTGGTATTTATAGATGATATTTGGTTTACTCTCAGAATGAAAATGAGCATGATGAGCATTTAAGAATAGTGTTGCAAACTCTACGAGAGAAAAAATTGTATGCCAAATTCAGTAAATGTGAATTTTGGCTATGGGAAGTTAGTTTCCTCGAGCATATTGTGTCTACTGAAGGTGTCATAGTAGACCCGAATAAATTTTTAGCCATTGCTAATTGGAAGCCACAGAAGAATGTGTCTGAAGTCCGAAGTCAAATAATCATGTACAAAAAATACAAACCATCATATCACAATAACAACCAATTTTTTAGTGGTATAGAAAATAGTGGTTTTGGGACCACAAATCTAACAAGTGAGTCCGTAAATATTATTATTTAATATTTATGAGTCAAATATAGTATTATAAGAAATTTTGATTTCATATTTTTTGTTATTTGAATGAATAGTTAAGTTAAATGTCAAGTGGTTTTGGAAAATGAGGTTTCGGGACCTCATTTCTATAAACCGAGCCTATAATTATTTAATAGTGATTATTTAGATACATTGAAGTTTAGTTCAGAAATTTTGATGTTTAGATAGTTAATTAAGTAAAAAAGACTAAATCATAAAACCTACAAAATTTAATCGCTATAGGCTAATAAGGGTTAATTGAGTGCAAAAACATAATTTAATGGATTTAAATGGCAATTTAGTCATAATTACTATAGTGGTATAGTTGTTGGCCATAATGCTTGAAATATATTGAGTTTTAAAATTATTTAATACTATTATAATTAAAAACATGTTTTACTTTGCAAAAGAAAAAGAAAATAAAGACATTTCACCATTTCTTTCATCTTCAAGTCGAGTGCTAAATGAAGAAGAAGACAAACATTCGACCAACTTATTTCTCTTGCATGTAAGTATTTTCTTAATCGATTTTTTACAAATTTTATATTTTTGTGATCACTGTAGCTTAATCTAGCTAACCTAGGGACTAATTTGTGAAACTGTCAAATGCTTTGAGTCATGCCATGGATGAATTTGTGATGTTTTTTTAATTTTAATGATAGATTTATAAGCTTGGTTGTTCAATATGACTATTTTGTAAGGTGATTTTGGTTAATTTTAAAGTTTAAGGACTAAGTTGTTAAAATAGTAAAGTTACATGAAATATTTGTAAAAATATGATAAATATGGGCTATAAGGGGATTATAAAAAAATTTGGATGGCCTTTTTTGGATTAAACTGTGATTGAATTAAAAGTTTCGAATTTAGGGACTAAATTGAATAAAAGGTGAAATTTTAGGTTAAAAGTGTATAAAAGCGTACAATATTGATAAAGGTGAAATTTTAGTATTTAAAATCATCTGAATTGGAAAATTGAATTAAATTATTATATTTAGATCAAGAAACGAGTCAATCAAACATTAATCGCGGGAAAGGAAAGTTAGTGGAGTAGTTATCGGTGTTGCGTTCGTAACCGGTTTTTATTAGGTAGGTTTGGATGTTGATTAAACTAGTTAATTACTACTTTTGGTGATTTATTAAATATTATATATGTAATGAATGAAATTAATTGATGTAGATATATGGCAAATAATGAATTGGAATAAATTGCATAATTAGCTAAGTTGATGATTATGTCTAAAAATGTAAACTACTGGATGAGTTCTTGTAATGTGAATAAATTTAAATGATTTGGATATGTAATGTGGCCCGTATGAACCTTGTGAATTTTAGAATACAGATGACATGTCATTAGGGTTATTGCAATTTCAAGTGCTAGTCTTCGATGTCTTACTGATGGCTAAGGTCTTGCATTGGTTGTGGATTCTCCCCAAGTCGTATGAGTAGCATTATGTAGACTAACATCCCAACCCATAGCTCGTGTGAGCAGACCTATTCCAAAGCTCGGATGAGCATTTACAATTACAGTCTCACTTTATGTGAGCATGGTTCCTTTATATCCCATTTTATTTCATTATGGTTCATCAGGGTGAAAGGAGTAAACAGAAATGGTAAGATGAAATGGATATAAAAAATGTTTATCTGGAAATAAATATATGAAATGGTTATATGAAGTGTCTATACGAAATATTTATATAGCTATAGTTATGTGAAAATGAATATTTGGAATGAATACTTGAAATGAATATATGAAATGCTCAACGAATATGTGATAGTTGGTTTATGTACCAAATGTGTTTTTTCATGTATATGTTTAATAACATGATAAATTTACATGTTCATATATGAACTCACTAACCTTGTGAGACTTGTGTTGTGTATAGGTAATTAATGAACTCATGACCATGATATTGAATTATCTTGCAAAATATTTAAATTACATCCTTTACAGTAAGTTAAAGTTTATTACGAACTTACTAAGATTTATGCAATCTTACTTAGTTTTCATTTTTCTTTCTTGTAAATCGTCGGATACAAGCTGTTGGTTGGATTAGTTTTGGAGATCACACTATCCGGTGACTTATTTGGTCACTAATTGTTCATTTTGGTCCAATTATAAGTGGCATGTAATTAGGATGTTGTTTATATGTGTTTCAAGCATTATGGATATGTTTTGTGTTATTTGAAAAATAAGATGTGTATATTGATGTAAATTTCAATTAGTATTTTGGCTAATTTTGGTCTGTGATGGCAATGGTATGTTTTCGGTTTTAAATGCATTTTGAATGATTGATTTGGAATGGTCGATTTGATACAAATGCTTAGGTAACTTGGTAAACCTAGGTTGATGATTTTGGTCATGATAAATGAAATATATTTGATAATTAAAAAAGTATGAAATATTAAGTAGCTGTATTTGAATGGATTATGTTTTAATATTTGAGTTGTGGTGCCAATGAGGGCATACTGGTTAGGCACATAGGTTGAATGATATATGGTATATTTTTGTATGTTTTGATGTATTTTAGATAGATTTAAGGGATGACAATGGTATGCCTTGTAGCCTAAGTGTTTTGTTTTGAAATTGTTTGACTTTGAATGCAGTTTTAGGTACACATGCCCTCTGACACATTCTGCCACATGGCTGTGTGTAACACACGGTCACCCCATATAGTTGTGTGTCTTATTAATTTTTAAGTACAGGTTTTTTCGTACAGCATCAGGCTGTTACACGACCGTGTGACCTTCAATTACACAGTCTATGTAACATGTTGGCCACACGGCAATGTCTTTGAACAATCTGGTTTGGGCTCTGCCACATGGCTGTGTGACCTCTGTTTTCAGTTTTTATCATATTTTCGTTTTATTTCAGATTAGTCCCTACTTGTTTCAAAACTAATTTTAGAGTTCTATAAGCTCGATTTAAGGCTCATATTCGTATATATGTTATGAATAAAGATTGATTTTGAATATTTGATATTTAAATTAATATTTGATTTTTTTTATGTCGTCGTTGGATTCGTAAACTGTAGTAATATCTCGTAACTATAATCCGACGATGGAGACTGGTTAGAGGTGTTACATTTGTGGTATCAAAGCTACAGCTTAGTTGACTCTAGGACTAAACATAGCTTACATTGATTCAAGAAATACATGCTACTTTATAGCTTGTTATAGTGTGATGACTCCTTATCAATTTGACTTGCTTTCTTATAGGTCAAAGATGTGAACTGAATCCAATCGAACAGATTCCGATGGAATATAAAGTCTATTGAAGAAGATCACATTACCTCTCTTAATATGATGAGTGATATGTTTAACATATATATGAGAGTCAATTCTGTGGCTCAACGATCTCAACCCCTCATTCTCAAAGCCCTATACTATAGAATGATCATAGGATTTTATTTATAAAGTCCGAAAATGCTGACTTGAAGAGTTTCATGGTTAAGTGTGTGATGATCCGACTAGAACCGAGTATTGGTTAGAACACACCTAGAGAGTTCTAGATGAAATGTTGTGTCTTTCCGAAGATTGTTTAAGATGTGCAGTGTCACTGTTAAAACAGGAGGCTTTTTAGTAGTGGTCAACTCTAGTTGCAGTAGTATTGAAACAAAAAAGTTAACTGGGAGGTTATCAAAACTGAGTTTCAGAAGAAATACATCTACAAAATATATTTGGATAAGAAGAAAAAAGAATTTCTTGAGCTGAAATAGGAAAGTAGATCAGTTGTGGTGTAGCAGTGTGAGCTTGTTCAGGTCAGTAAATATGTTTGTGAAATTTTATCTACAGAGGAAGAAATGTGTATTCATTTTGAAGATGGCTTAAACTACAAATTCAAGCAATTGGTTGGTGCGAAGGAAATTAGAGAGTTCGTAGTTTTGTCTAATTAAGTTCAGAAAATGAAAAAATTGTACAACCAAAAGAAACAGAATGAAAAGAAAGCTCGTGACCCCAATAAACGTAACACTCCTAGAGTAGTTCAGGTTCTCCCACAGAAAAAATGAATGAATCGAGTAGTCAATTCCAGTGCCATCAAGGTTGTCTGACAGAGATAAAATAAAACATAGTAACGTAAGACCACCGATGACTTCAGTAGCTAGTGCGGGTAACGTTAGAAATGTAAATAGACTTGAATGTAGCCATTGTGGATGGAATCGTTCTGGGATATGTAGATTGAAAGATGGATCTTGTTTTCTCTATTGATCTTCTGATTATTTCAAGAAAGATTGCCCAAATCGAACTAAGTTAAATAGAGAACTGAATGCAAAACCTACAATTACTTCTACAAGAGGTAGACAACCAAAAATTTGTGGCACAACCAGAGTCACTAGAACGAAATAAAAGACACAGTGGTTCGATATAAAGCTTGAGCTCCTGCAAAAGCTTATGCGATCCGTGCACTTGAGGAGGCCTCAACTCCTGATGTTATTATTGTACCTTTTCTATCCTTGATATTACAGTATATGCATTAATTGACTCTGGTTTGAGACATTTATATATATGCGCTATGTTAGCAAGGAAAAAGATTTTATTGGTTGATTCAACTGAATATGTTGTTAAAGAACGAACCCTTTAGGTCAAAATGTCATAGTCAATCTAGTTTGCAAGCAATGTCCACTGAAAATTTAGGGTTATGACTTTTTTGTTGATTTGATGTTACTTTCTTTTGATGAATTTAACATTATTCTGGGGATGAATTGGTTGAATATATTTGATATTATAATGAATTGTAGACAAAAATGAATTGGTTTGAGATGTCAGAATTGAGAAGTAAATTATGTTGAATCTGTTAAGTATGATTGTGTTTCAAATATGATTTTAGCTATATCCGCATAGAAATTAATCCAAAAAAGCTGTGATATGTTTTAACTTATATATTGGATTTTAGAGTATCAGAAAAGAAATTTGATCAGAATTTGTGTCAGGGACTGCTCCGATCTCGATTGCTCTATACAGAATAGATCTAATAAAAAATTAAAAATTAAAAGCTAATTTACAAGAACTAATCGACAAAGGTTATATTCGACCAAGTATATCACTTTGAGGTGCACCTCTTCTGTTTGTGAAAAAGAAAGATGAGTCGACAGGATTGTGTATAGATTATTTATGAAAAAGAAAGATGAGTCGATGGGATTATGAATAGATTAGGGATATTTGAATAAAGTCACATTAAAGAATAAATATTCATTGTCTTGTATTGACGATTTATTCAAGTAGCGGAAAGGTACCACAATGTTTTTGAAGTTGACCTCAGATCTGGCTACTATTAATTCTGAGTTAAAGATGTAGATGTATCAAAAACAGCATTCAGAACCTGTTACGGACACTACGTGTTTTTAGTTGTCTTTTGTATTAACTAATGCCCCTGCAGCATTTAAGGATCTGGGGAATTGGGTTTCTTTTCAATCACATTTCGATAGATTCATTGTTATTCTTTATTGATGATATATTGAATTATTATAGAACAGATTCAGAGCATGTTTAGCATTTGAAAATCTTTTTTATAGATGATTTGTTAAGAACTTTTTGATAATTACGTTGCCGATGATGAAGCTATATAGGGACACGTTAAATTTATTTGGTCGGTTAAGTGCCAGCAGAGTTTTGACCAGTCGAAAACTTATTGATAGAAGCTTTAGTACTGGTTCAACCTAAATATAGGACGGAATTCATTGTTTACAGTAATGCTTCATTCAGATGACTTTGAATCATGTTGTTTCAATTATTACAGAATTGGGAGTTAAACTATTAATTCTTCAGAGAATTTTTGAGATGAAAGGAAAGATTTGAATTTGTTAGTCAAACGGAAACAGATTCAGAATGATTAGATTACTAATTTCAATATTGATTGGGATGATTATATATATTTCCAAAATCGAATAGGTGTGCTGAACAATTCTAAATTTATACAAGACATCTTATATGAGGTTCCTAGCAGTGTTTTTTTTATTTAAACTAGGTAACGACAAAATGTGTAATGACTAGAGACAAAGTTATTGCTGGCCAGAAATAAAACGTGAAAAATTCAAAGTTTGTACCGAGATGCTTGATATGTCAATAGGTCAAAGCTGAATATCAAGTTCTACTTGAATTATTACGGTCTGTTATGATTTCTAAATGGGAATGAGAATGAGTCACGATAGATTTTGCACCTGGACTACCTTTGACGACAAGAAAGAAATACTTGATCTAAATTATTATTATTAGGCTGATGAAATTGACTCATTTTATTCTAGTCAAAATGAATTACTCACTTCAAAAGCTAGTTGAGTTGCTTGTATCTGAGATTTACCTCTAAATTTCGGAGTGCAATTTGACGAAGCTATGGTGCAAATAGACGAACAGCTAAATCGAGTAATTCATATTCAAAAAGACATAATGCAGTGTTATATCATCAAGGTCAAGGGCAATCTAGAAAATGTTTACCGTTCGTTAAATACGTTTATAATAACATCTATCAATCTCGTATTAAATGATATCATTTGAAGCTTTTTACGGAAGAAAATGTAGAACCTCATTATATTGGTTAGAATGGAACGAGAGCAAGCTAGTTGGGACAGATTTGATTTGGCAAATCGAATAACCTTTCAGAACACATTAACTGAAACAATTTTTAGTTGAAAATTTTCAAGGACGAAATTTATAAGGGAGGTGAGTTGTAACAACCCATTTTTCAGTGGTGTCGAAAATAGTAATTTCGGGGCCACAAATCTGAAAAGTGAGTCCGTAAATATTAAATAATAATATTTACGAGTCAAGTATAGTATTATAATAAATTTTGATTTGATGATTTTTGTTATTTAAATGAATAGTTAAATTCAAGTGGTTTGTCACTAAATTCAAGCGGTTTTGGAAAATGAGGTTTTGGGACCTCATTTCTGTAAACTCAGCTCATAAATATTTAATAGTGATTATTTAGGTACATTGAAGTTTGGTTTAAAAATTTTAATGTTTAAATAGTTAATTAAGTAAAACGGAATAAATCGCAAAACATGTAAAATTTAATCTCTATAAGCTAATAAGGATTAATTGAGCGCAAAAACGTAATTTAATGGATTTAAATTGCAATTTAGCCATAATTACTATAGTGGTATGGTTGTTGGCCATCATGCTTGACATATATTCACTTTTAATATTTTGTAAAGTGATTTTGGTTAATTTTAAAGTTCAAGGGCAAAGTTGTTAAAATAGTAAAGTTATATGAAATATTTGTAAAAATATGATAAATATGGGTTGTAAGGGGATTATAGAAAATTTGGATGACCTTTTTTGGATTAAATTGTGATTGAATTGAAAGTTTCGGATTTAGGGACTAAATTGAATAAAAGGAAAAATTTTATTGTAAAAGTATAAAATATTGATAAAATGTCAAATATGTGAATTTTAGTATTTAAAATTATTTTAATTGGATAATTGAATTAAGTTATTACATTTAAATCAAGAAACAAGTCAACTAGACATTAATCGCGGGAAAGGAAAGTTAGCAGAGTAATCGTCAATATTGTGTTAGCGGAGTAATCGTCAATATTGTGTTAATAACAGTTTTTTATTAGATCACTTCGTATGTTGATTAAACTAGTTAATTGTTGTTTTTGATGATTTACTAAATATTATATATGTAATGAATGAAATTAATTGATGCATATATATAGCACATAATGAATTGGAATAAATTGCAGAGTTAGCTAAGTTTATGAGTATGTCTAAAACTGTAAACTATATGGATGAGTTCTTGTAATATGAATAAAGTTAAATGATTTGGATATGTAACGTGGCCCGTATGAACCTTGTTAATGTTTAGGATACAAATGACATGTCATTCGGGCTATTACATGTTCAGGTGCTAGTCTTGTATGTCCTACCAATGGCTGACGTCCTGCATTTGTTCTTGATGGTCGCTAAACTAACTAAAAACTCGACTAAGGCAAGCGCACCTATCGAATAGTAGAATAGTTATCGTGAGACCGGGAATATCGTACCCACGAGGACTAAAAGTACTAGTATTTACTCTCTTTTTATTATCTAGCCTAACAATTAAGAGAATTTTAAATCTAAGACTAATTATCTAATTAACTAAGATTGCGATAGAGTTTAAAGTTGGAAAATACTTTTGGAAAATCGATGGAGAAGACAATACCCAAGGAGGGATTCACCTAGACTTCACTTAGTACTTATGAATTAGACGATTTATTCACTTGACTTAATCCGTAGAAACCCCTGATTTATGTTAATATCTCTCTCGAGACTAAAACCAACTGACTCTAGGTTGATTAATCGAAATCTCTTTCTAATTAAAACTCCTATTGCCGCATTAACTCTATCTATGGATTCCCTTATTAGATTTGACTCTAATTCGACAGATTTATGTCGTCCTATCTCTAGGATTGCATGCAACTCCGATTAATTATGAATGATCTACTCTTAACAGGGACTTTTGCTCCACTGAATAAGCACATCAAAAACCTGAATTAATATCCTGGAATATTAAAGCAAGAATTAAAATCACAATTAAGAATAAGAACAAGCATTTATCATATAACTCAAATAATAATAAGATCCGTCTTAGGTTTTATCTCCTTTAGGTATTTAGGGAGTTTAGTTCATAATAATAATGGGAAACATCTCAAAGTTTGGGAAATAACAAAACATAAAGAAACCCAAAGAACTTCTAGGAAATTGGTTGGAATTCTTCAGTCTTGATGTAGATCCTGCCTCTGAGGTGATTCTGATGGCTGTCCTTGAGTATTTTCTGCCTTTAACTCTCCATGTCCCCCTTCAATCCTCTTCTAGGGTGTTTATATAGACTTTAGAATGCCCAAAATAGCCCAAAATTAGCCTTTTCCGAGTAGAATTAGACGTGGGCTCGATAAGGACACGGTCATGTGCCACGCCTGTGTGAAGGGGTTCAAGCCGTGTGCAATTCTGACTTGGATTAATGTTGACACGGCCATGAGACACGAGCATGTGGTTTACCCGTGTGTCACACACGAGCGTGTGGATCACCCGTGTAGAAGTGCCCAGGCCGTGTGAAACACTGATTTGGCCCAAATTGTCCATTTTTGGCTCGTTTCTTGCTCTTTTGCTATCCTAGGCTTTCTTGAGTACAAAACGTGAAATTAAAAGATTAGTAGCATCAAATTCACTAAATCTTATAATAAATCATTCACAATTATGCCAAGTATTGGGGTAAAAATATGTATAAATTATGGTTTATCAGTTCCAAATTCTCCACAAGTCGTATGAGAAGCATTGTGTAGCCTAACATTCTGACCCAAGCTAGTGTATGTAGACCCATTCCATAGCTTGTGTAAGAATTTATAGCTACAGTCACACGTTATGTGAGCATTACTCTCGCGTATCCAACGTTATTTCATTATGAATCATCGGGTCAAAAATGAGCAAGCAGAAATGGTAATATGAAATGGATATATGAAATGTTTATATGGAAATAGATATATGAAATGGTTATATGAAGTTTCTATAAAAAAATACTTACATGGATATAGATATGTGAAAATGGATATTTGGAATGAATACTTGAAATACAGATGTGAAATGCTAAATGAATATGTGATGGTTGGTTTATGTACCAACCATGATAAAGATATATATATGTTTGATAACATGATAAAGATACAATGTTTCATAGATAAACTCACTAACCTTGTGAGACTTGTGCTATTTATAGGTAATTAATGAACTCATGACCATGATATTGAATTATCTTGTAAAAAATTTAAATTACATTATTTACAGTAAGTTACAGTTAAATTTTATTACGAACTTGCTAAGCTTTACACAATCTTACATAGTTTTTGTTTTTCTTCCTTGTAGATTGTTGGATACAAGCTGTTGATAGGATTAGTTTTGGAGATCACGCCATCCGATGACTTATTTGGTATCTAATTATTCATTTTGGTCCTGCTATAAGTGGCATGTACTTAGGATATTGTTTATTTCTGTTACAAGCATTATGGATATGTTTTGTGTCATTTGAAGTATGATATGTGTATATTGATGTAAATCTCAATTAGTATTTTGGTTGATTATGGTGTGTGATGGCAATGGTATCTTTTTTATTTTAAATTCATTTTGAATGATTTATTTGGAATGGTTGATTTGATACAAATGCTTAGGTAGCTTGGTAAACCTAGGTTGATGATTTTGGTCATGATAAATAAAGTATATTTGACAATTGAATAAGTATGAAATGCTAAGTAGTTACGTTTGAATGAATTATTTTTTAATGTTTGAGTTGTGGTACCAATGAGGGCATATTGGTTAGTGGTACCAATAAGGGCATATTGGTTAAATACATAGGTTGAATGGTATTTGCTATATTTTGGCATGTTTTGATGTATTTTACATAGGTTTAAAGGATGGCAATGGTAAGACTTGTGGCCTACGGGGTTAGGTTTGTAATTTTTTGATTTTGAATACAGTTTAGGGTACACATGGCCTATGACAGTTTGTCAAATGGCAGTGTGTTGCACACAGTCATCCCACACAGCCGTGTCTCTTATTGATTTTTTAGGTGTAGTCCACACAGGACGAGCTTGTTACACGGCCTGGCAACACGGACATGTGACCTTAAATTTCATGGTTTGGGCTCTATTACACGGTCTGGGCTCTATTACACGGCTGTGTGACCTCTGTTTTTAGTTTTTATCATATTTTTTATTTTTTTTAGATTAGTCCCTATTTGTTTCCAAACTGATTTTAGAGTTCCATAAGCTCGATTTAAGGCCCGTATTCGTATATATGTGATGAATAAATATTGGTTTTGAATATTTGATATTTAAATTAATATTTGAATGGCTTTCATTGGATTCGTCAACTGTAGTAATATCCTGTAATCTTAGTCCGAAACAGAGATGAGTTAGGGGTGTTACATCATTTCATTCTAGTTTCCTTTTGATAGTTAACTATTTTGCATGAAGAACAATAGTAAACCAACTTTGGATACATGGGAGGGGTAATGCTCATACACACTAACATAATGACATTAACCCATACATGATGTTGTTCACGCAAGCTTTTGAGAATCTATAACTCATGCAAGACCTCAAGCCATTGGTACAGTATCCATTATTGGTACATAGTACCTACTAAATGTAACACCAGCAGAGAGTGCCTGCTATTGAAATCACCGGTAACTAATGCCCACTAAATAAACATCGGCACAATGTGCCTACTACTGAAATCACTGGCGACTAATGTCTTCTACGCCCTAATGACATGTCATTTGTATCCTGGCAATTCACTAAGTTCAAATAGGCTAATCCAGTTTTCCAAAAATCTTTCCATATTCAAACCTTATCTTTCAAACCATAATCTTTTCTTTTCATTTTATTTCAATAGATCATGATATCATCCAATTCCATATAATCAAACAAGTAACACATTAAATCATTATAAACTTAATAAACATAATACGAACTTACCAAAATATGATTGCTAATGACAAGCGATGATGACTACTCGACGATTTTTCCTTTCTCGCATTTATCAGTCAACTAATCCGTTTCTTGATCTAAATATAATAGTTTAATTCAATTAACTAATTTAAACATCTTAAAACACTTAAATTCATGCAATTAACCCTTTAATGATATTTTACACATTCACCCTAAACTTTTACCTTTTATTCAATTTAATCCCTAAAACCGAAAATCTCATAATTATCACAAATTAAACCAAAACCCTTGTGAAAAATTCTATTTGGTCCCCAAAAAGCCTACATTTATCACTTTATCACAAGAATTTTGTGTTATTTTATAATTTTAACAACTTAGTCCTTAAACTTTAAAATTAACAAAAATAGTTTTACAAAATAATCCTATTTAACTATCAAGCTTAATAAACTATCATTAAACTTCAAAAACATCACAAATTCATCCATGGAAACAATTTAAACATTTAATAGTTCTACGAATTAGTCCCTGAGTTAGCTAGATTACATTACAACGATCTCAAAAACAGAAAAATTACAAAAAACATATTAAAATTTCACTTACATGCACACCAAAAAGCTTGGCCGAACCTTAAGCATGCATAAAAATGGTGTAAACAATGGTGGGAAAGAATGAAGAAGACGATGACCATCTTTTTCTTTTGTCATTTTTCTATTATTCAATTTTGTACTATTTTAACCTTTCATTAAACTTAAAAATTCATTACACTCATGGCTTTAACAGTCCATTATAAAAGCTAGTGGTCTAATTACCATTTAAGACCTTTTTTTTATGTTATGTTCATTAAACACTTATAAACTAATAGTGATTAACTTTTGTAGCTTTTATGATTTAATCATTTTTCATTAATTAACTATCTAAATGTTAAAATTTTCTAACCAAATTTTAATACGACACTGTAATAACCCTGTAAATAATAAATAACTAATAAAATACTGACTCATTTATCAAAATCGTAGTCCTAAAACCACTATTTCTGACACCACTAGAAACAGGTTGTTATAAAAACCCCTTCATAACTTATAGCGCTACATATGTGTTCAATTTTACGAAGAAAGCTTTTCGAATCTTCTCCTTCACTTCCAAGAAATTGAAGATTTGAAATAACCCAAGAGATCAAAGAAGGATTGACCTCAAAATGTGAAACGCCAATATGTGGTGTCGCTATACTAGGTCGTAGTCAACTACGGTCGTACAACATTGCATCAGCAAGGAAGTCATATTTCTTATCACAACTATAAATGCCTTCCTCTGTAAGAAAACTCAATTCCCTACAATAAATAAACGAATAAATCAAACAAATGTTGTATCTATAAACCTAGCTTTTGTCAATTATGTCCTTAAAGAGTATGCAACACTACTAAAAATCACCCAATGTAGCATCATCTCCCTGGCAATGATGCCAACAACTTGATCGTCTCTCCAACCACGGACGGACAAACACCGAGACCAAATGAGAGAAATAAACACTAAAGCAATCAAACAATCAGATTATAAATGTGTGATGTACTGCAAGAGTGTCAAGTCAATTATAATATAATTTGTACAACAAGGTACAAAAGTACTCTAAGGATCGAACCAACAAGAGTTGGCGATTAAGTGAATTCTAGCTACTAACATGCACTTAAGGAGGCTAACTAACAACTCGCTAAATACTATAGTACGATAGGTCATTCAAATATTTGATTACACTAATTAATTACTTAAACTAGAAAAGAACCAATTTACAAAGAAAAAAAACTATGCAAGTATCAAATAAGATAATAGAAAATAGTTGGTTGACTTCTGAATTAGGGGTCTAAATCACTATTACTCCTAAATTGGGTGAATTTTACCTCTCGGCCTCAACTTGACCAATTTCGACAAATTAGTCTGATTTATCTTTCGATCTCACTGATAACCTGGGACTTATCAAATTGGTGCCTGATAAGATCTCCTCTCGGTCTCACTTATCTAAGTTTTCCCTCAAGGACATCAATCCTAAATTTTGAAGTCTATTTGATTTAGTCTAATTTTACGATTTAGTCCCTGAACCCATAAATCAATTACCCATCATTTCCGTCAACCAACCCATAGATATTTAACCACTCATACTTGTGTTAAAACCTATTAACAGAAAAAAGAAAAAAAAAAGAAAAAAAAAACAAGACCATTAACTTAAACCCAAAAAAAATCAATAAAAATCCAAGCTTTCTGACCAAAGCTTAGAGTACACAACAATGGAAGCAAGAATAATAAACAAGAACATGAAAGAAAAGATTTTTAATAGAATAAATTAAAGGAAATTAAGTACACTAAAATGCGATTAAAATGAAACTATTAGAAAGTTTAAAGGTTTAACAAAGCAAACAAATCCTAGCTATAGTAATAACTAACTTAACTACCATCTATAAAACTAACACTAGAAAATGAACAAGAAATTAAACCATAAACTATTGTGAAGAAATTTAAAACCTAGAAGATGAAAAAAATAATCCTAAAAACCTAAAACTATGTGTTCTATTATTTCTCTCAGCCAATTTGAATTATTTTATCATAGCTCACGTACAAAAAATCTTGACCAAATTGCCCTTAAATGTCTAATTTTGATTAGGAGACATGTTGGACAAGGACAGTTATATTGTGATACCCAAAGCTCGGTATCGCAATGTCCTCATCAGTCCTAAAATAGAGGTCATTGGGAGTTTTGGGCTTCCCAATACCCTATGGCTGATATCGTGATACCATTTTTGGTGCCTCGAGCTTTCTTGTTTCAACACTATCAAGGGCATCATGACTTCAATGCTTCAATATCACGATACCCCCTTCTCAGTGATGTTCTTGCTCCAATTGGGCCACCATAGGTTCCCTACATCATCCACTAACCTCATTAGATAAACCGGATACCAATTGGTCATCTCTGGTCTCAAAAATATCATAGAACACATTAAACACTTATTAAATTGAAGAAAACTAAACTAAGCAAAAACACAGACAAGGCAATTAAATTACTCAAGAATAAGCTCATTAACTGTAACTGGAAGCCTAATTTGACATATTAAATTACGGCAGATCATGCACTCCTCAGACAGCAAATGAAATGTGTAGATCTTCGGGTGCCACCACTCAACTAAGGTAGATATCAAGTCGACCCTCAACTCAAGCATTCAGATCAATGTCGTAGATACAAATCCGACAGCATCCAATCATGGCATAATACGTTATCCCGATTGGTAACTTTGACCATGGACACGCGCCCTTAACACACGGTACTCAACGTGACTATACTCAATTCCGAATTAGTTAAAATCTCCCGATTAAATAAAAATGGAGTGCTACTTTGTAAATATACTCGTGAATAACAAATAATATTTTTTTACCGACACATTAGTCATCCTTGTTGTGTGATCATTTGCTCTAATTAAAGAACCCATTTTGATATATGCATAAATAATAATAAAAATTAATCATCGATTAAACAAATAAACAATATACAAATAACGAAAATTATTTTTCCCTAACCCATTTTTCTAATTAAATTTTTAATATTATTTTTATAAAATAAAAGTTATTTTTAATATTTAAATACACAAATTATTATTACAAAATAAAATAAAAACATACGCTACTAAAACTATCTTAATCTATCCATACACCTTAAACACTAAAACAAAAATAATCTTAAAAGTTATATGTCAAAATTAAAAATAATCTAAAATATAAATGTATGTTTTATAAATAAATAAATAAAACATACCTTAATAAATATAACTCTTTTTGGGTGAATAAAAAGTTACCTATTTGTAGTCCGGTGAATGAATACTAGCAACCACTAGGGGGCATGAATGTCAAAATAAATTTTGACATGGCATTTAATAAACAAAATAGAAGGTCTTGCTCAGGAATTGTAATTAGAGATTCATATGGAAAATTACTAAAAAAGAAAGTTTGTATGAATGAATACATACCAACTGCTTATGCTGCAGAGGCACTTGCTTGCATTTAGGCAATACAGTTTGGTGTGGAGTCGGGCCTTTTAAGGATTGAAGTTGAAGGCAACGCCCCAATAGTGATTAAGAAACTGCAAAATAATGTTGAAGACAAATCTGAAATAAGTGCTTACATTTCCAATGCTAAACGATTAAAAAATAACTTTGTAACATGCAGATTCAAGCGTACATCGAGACAAACAAATAGAGTTGCACATAATCTTGCAAAATAAGGGCTAAATGAATATGCGAACACTTATCTTGCAAATGAATTGTCCAGATCTGTAACTATGGTAATGAAGGAGGACCGACGAGGAAGAACAGCGGGCAAGCAGTGGATACACTAGCAAAAGAGGGGTGGAGTATTGGAGATCCTCAAAAACAAAATAGAAAATAGGAAATAACCAAAATGGGATAAAGGAATACTGAATTCCGCTGAATATATGTGCTCTTCCAAAATGAATGAGGTTCTACATTTGTTGCTGACAGGATTTAGCTCGAACGAGTAATCCTATTGATCTCATTATAGAAAGGATTTAGCCAGGACGAGTAATCCTAATATAATCCCTCTTGAGCATATGTTACAATTAGGTTTTAGCCTTGACTGGTAATCCTAATTGAGCTCTTATGAGCAAACATCACATAATGGATTTAGCTTGGACTGGTAATCCTGTGATACGATATGTGGCTTGAGAGTGTGGTACTTGATTAAGTGCCCTATAGGTACTCTTGAATAAGAATTGACAGGTTATTGCATCGTACACCTCGAGTGTACTACTTGCGTATCCATCAAAATTTCAATGATTCAACGGACAGAACTCTTGGCATGATGAAAGAATTATCAGATGAAATGATAATGTCTTGAAGAATATTTCATGATGAGCTCATTTATGTTTACTTGATGTATATGAAAATTTTGTGACTAACTGTTTGATTGAATGTATGTGTTTAGGAAATTTTTCCAAGTGGATGGAAAACATGATATTGTATGCTTAGATTTAATAAACAGAATTGGTAAGTTTAGTTTCTGTTATACGAACTTATTAAGCATGTAATGCTTACTCCATTTTTTTTGCCCTGTTTTATAGTGCTTGGAAGATCGCGAAGGTTGGAGGTCATTGGAGCATCATCACACTATCCACTAGCTTATTTTGGGTAAAAATAGTAAAATCATTTTGGTATAATGGCATGCTAACTTTGCCTTAGATGGCTTGAATATGTGGTTTGTAATCTAGCCATTGGAATGGCTAGTAATAGTTGTTTTTGATATACATGTAATGTCATACTATGATAGCTATATATATTAAATGGTTGAACAAATTATGCCAAACATATGGAATATACCAAGGTAAGATTATAAACATGTATGCATGTAATGATATGCCATGTTGAATGATAGAGTTTGCTAAATTTGAACGCTTGAAATGGTTGGTATTTGGATGTGAGTTTAAGTGCAGGTCATTGGTGTGATTTTAGGAGAGAAATGAAGCTAGATATAGCTTGATTTTTTCCACACAAGCAGACACACGGGCGTGTGTCTAGACCATATGTGACACATGGCCTGGTACATAAGCGTGTGGTTAGGCTGCGTACCCCTTGCACCTTAAATTTGAGAAACAAAATGCTCAAAATTGAGCACACGGGCAGAGACACAGGTGTGCATCTCAGCCGTGTGTGCTACACGGTGAAGAACACGGGCGTGTGTTTTAGCCATGTGAAATCTGCACCTAATTTCAAAAGAATTTAATTAACCACAAGGCCTAGCACACAGGCATGTGGCGTGGCCGTATGCACAAGTCAGAGAGTTACATGGGGTCGAACACAGCCTGCAGCACGGACGTTTCCCTTGCACCAAACGATCTTGTGAGCCCTACACCTTGGAAAATTTTCAAAATGTCGCGAAAATTTCTTAGAGTTTCTGATTAAGTCCTGATTCGATTTTAATGCTCATATTAGGCCTCGAGGATCCATTTAATGGACGTTTTGAATAATATCGAGAAATGAACAGTGATTGACATCATTTATCTATAAATGTTCTAAAAGTTTCAATAATGCTCCGTAACTCTGTTCCAACGACGGATACGGGTTAGGGGTGTTACATTCAGTGGTATCAGAGTTACGATTTAGTCAATTTTTGGATTTAACATAGGAAACACGAGTTTAAGTATACATGTCATTATATAATTTGTAATAGTGTGATGTCTCTTGATCATTTTAAATGTGTTTTTCATATATTAATGTCATCCAACCAAGCTACAGCTAAATTCGAGGAAGTTGGGAGCAATGCATCAGCTTCAATTTAATGAGTTGCATCTGTATCTCGTAGTGAAAGGCTCGTATCTGAGGGCCGAAGTGAGGAGGCTAAACAGGCCTTCTTTCAATTGATGAATGAATGGTTTACAGAGTACTTAAGAAAAAATCCTGTTGTACAACGACCTCTCCCACCTGCTCCTTAACCGGTTCCTGAGGTACCACAGGGTGCTGAACCCGCTAGAATAGGTAAGCCTTCGATAGATAAAATCCATAAGCATGGGGGAGAAGAATTTAGGGCTACCACAGATGATGATTCAGAAAGGGCTAAATTTTGGTTGGAAAATACCATCCGGGTTTTTGATTAATTATCTTGTACACCTACTAAATGTACGAAATGTGCAGTATCTCTACTGAAAGACATAGCTTATCATTGGTGGAATACCATAACTTCATTTGTACCGAGAGAGAACGTTATATGGGAATTCTTCTAGACTAAATTCAGAAAGAAATATGTTAGTCAGAGATTTATGGATCAGAAAAAGAAAGAATTTTTAAAACTCAAGCAATGAAACATGACTGTATCTGAGTATGAACGAGAATTTTTTCAGTTGAGCAAATATGTCAAAGAATAGGTTCTAACCGAGGTTGAGATGTATAAACACTTTAAATAGGGTTTAAATTAATATATCAAGTTATTGATTAGAAATCTCGAAATAAAGGAATATATGACATTAGCCAGTTGAGCACAAAAAGCTGAGGAATTGAGTAAAGAAAAGAAACAAGCTGAAAGAAAGGCTCGGGTTTCTGGAAAATGGATTATGAGGTAGTCACAATCATCTGCTTCTAAGAAAATAAAGAAGTATTATGATTGTGTTACTTCCTCTACGGGATATTCTGGAAAAGAGCAAGGCTCTCAACGCTTTAACCCGAGATCTTTATCTCCTTCTGTAACTAGTGTGGGTAGTGTCGGTAATCTCAAACCAAGGTGTAAGCATTGTAAAAAAATTTATTTTGGGGAATGTCGTTTGAGAATTGGAGCTAGTTACTGATCTGGTTCATTTGACCATTTTCTCAGAGATTGTCCAGAGAGAGTTGAAAAAAAAATAGAACCAACTTCAAAGTCGAGTAATCCTGTTTCTGGGGGCAAACCACCACGTCACCCTGGTAATGTTAGTGGTAGTCGAGGTACTACCAGAGACACAACAGTTAAATCTGAGGCACGAGTACCTGCAAGAACATAGGCTATTTGTGCTAGAGAAGATGCTTCTACACCAGATGTCATTACTGGTACATTTTCTCTACATGATACTGATATTACTGCTTTGATTGATCCTGATTCCACACATTCATACCTATGCACAAACTTAGTGTCTGTTAAAAATTTACCTGTTGAATTCACTGAATTTGTGGTTAAAGTTTCAAACCCCCTAGGCCAATGTATTATGGTGGATAAAGTATGTAAAAACTATTCGTTGATGGTAAAAGGTTATTGCTTTATGGCTGACTTGATGTTATTTCCATTTGATAAATTTGATGTGATTTTGGGAATAGATTGATTAACCCAATATGATGTAAAGGTGAATTGTAAATAGAAATATATTGTATTGAAATGTCAAAGTGGTGAATTACTTTATGTTGAATGTAATAAAATGGATGGATTACCTAATGTGATTTCAGCAATATCAATACAGAAATATATCAGAAAAGGTTATGATGTTTATCCCGCATATGTGTTGTATACTAAAGTATCTAAGTCAAAGATTCAGCTAGTACCGGTTGTATATGAATTTACTGATGTATTCCCAGAAGAATTACCTGGTTCACCACCAGATAGAAAAGTGGAATTCTCTATAGATCTTGTTTCAGGTACAACACCAATATCCATAGCACCTTACAGAATGGCTCTTACTGAATTGAAAGCACTAAAAGTACAGTTGTAAGAATTGATTGATAGAGGTTTTGCTCGACCTAGTTTCTCACCTTAGGGTGTGCTGGTTCTGTTTGTAAAGAAGAAAGATGGATCGTTGTGGCTGTGCATTGATTACAGACAGCTCAACAAAGTTACAATAAATAACAAGTATCTATTGCCTCGTATTGATGACTTCTTTGACCAGTTAAAATGTCCCACTATATTTTCGAAGATTGATCTCTGTTTTGGTTACTATCAACTACGGGTAAAAGATTTAGAACCAGGTATGTACACTATGAGTTTCTTGTGATGCCATTCGGTTTGACAAATGCACCTGCAATGTTTATGGATCTGATGAACAGAATTTATACAGGTTTGTGGTCGTATTTATAGATGATATTTTGGTTTTCTCCCAAGATGAAAATGAACATGCGGAGCATTTGAGAATGGTGTTGCAAACTTTGCGAGAGAAACAGTTGTATGCCAAATTTAGTAAATGTGAATTTTGGCTCCGAGAAGTTAGTTTTCTTGGGCATATAGTATCTGCTGAAGGTGTCAGGTAGACCCGAATAAAATTTTAGCCATTGTTAACTGGAAGTCACTGAAGAATGTGTCTTAAGTCTGAATTTTTCTAGGACTAGCTGGTTATTATCGGAGGTTTGTAAAAAGTTTTTCAATGATAGCTTCTCTGATGATCCGTCTATTGCAAAAATATGTGAAATTTGAGTGGTCTGATAAATGCTAGCAAAGTTTTGAAAGATTAAAAGCTTTATTGACAAAAGCTCCAGTGTTAGTTCAGCCAGAACTGAGTAAGAAATTTATAGTTTACAGTGAAGCGTTATTAAATTATTTAGGCTGTGTTTTGATGAGGAAGGTAAAGTAGTAGCCTATGCTTCAAGACAGCTAAAACCACATGAAAGAAATTACCTGACACATGATCTTGAATTGGCAGCCATAGTGTTTGCATTTAAAATTTGGCGGCATTACCTGTTTGGTGAAAAATGTCACATATTCACTGATCCTAAAAGTCTGAAACATTTGATGTCATAGAAAGACTTGAATTTGAGGCAGCACAGGTGGCTTGAGTTATTGAAATATTATGATCTGGTTATTGATTATCAACCGGGAAAAGCAAATATTATGGCAGACGCTCTGAGCAGAAAGTCCTTGTATACTTTACGAGCAATGAAAACTTGATTGTCGTTATCTGATGATGGTTTAATTATAACTGAGTTAAAATCTAGACCAATGTTTTTATAGTAAATCTCTGAAGCTCAAAAAAATGATAGTAAGTTGCAAGCAAAACAGATACAAAGTGAATCGACTCTTGACTCAGAATTTCAGACCAGGACCTATAATTGTCTGTTATTCAGAGGTAGAGTATGTGTATCGAAAAATTCAGAACTAGTACAGAGGATTTTGAATGAAGCTCATAATGGTAACATGTCTATTCATCCTGGTAGTAATAAAATTTATAATGATCTGAAAAAGATGTACTGGTGGCTAGGAATGAAACGGGATATTTCTAAGTTTGTCTCTAAATGTTTGATATGTCTGTAAGTAAAAGCTAAACATCAGTTGTCTTTAGGATTATTACAGCCTGTCACGATACCGGAATAGAAATGGGAAATAATTACTATGGAGTTTGTATCGGGATTACCTCTGCCTCCAAAGAAGAAAGATGTCGTTGATAAGTTGACAAAGTCTGCACACCTTATTCCGGTACATATGGATTATTCTTTAGACAGATTAGCTGAATTATATGTCTCTGAGATTGTTAGATTGCATGGAGTGCCTGTCTCCATTATTTCAGATAGAGACCCTCGGCTTATCTCTCGATTCTAGAGCAAATTACAAGAAGCTTTGGGCAGTAAGTTTCACTTTAGCACTACATTTCATCCACAGACAGATGGTCAATCTGAACGTGTAATACAGATCTTAGAAGATATGCTTCGGTGTTGTATGCTTGAGTTTGAAGGTAACTGGGAAAAGTATTTACCTTTAGTTGAATTTGCATACAATAACAGTTATCAGTCTACTATCAAAACGGCACCGTATGAAGCTTTGTATGGTCGCAAATGTTGAAATCCATTGTATTGGATAGAACTCAGTGAGAAAAAGCTACACAGAGTTAACTTAGTCCGTGAAACTAAAGAAAAAGTGAAAATAATTCGAGACAGTTTGAAAGCAGCCTCTGATCGCCAAAAGTCCTATGCTGAACTTAAACGAAAAGAAATAGATTTCAAATTGGTGACAAAGTATTCTTGAAAGTACGGCCTTGGAAGAAAGTTCTCAGTTCGGTCGTAAAGGAAAACCGAGTCCACGGTTCATTGAGCCATATGAGATTACAAAAAGAATCGAGCCTGTTGCATATCGGTTAGCTTTACCACCATCACTTGATCGGATTCATAATGTTTTTCATGTGTCTATGCTATGGCGGTATCGATCCGATCCTTCACATGTTATCTCCCTGACAGAGGCAAAGATTCAACCTGATATGACATATAGTGAAGAACTGATCAAAATCTTAGCTCGGGAAACAAAAGAGTTAAGAAATAAAAAGGTACCTTTAGTAAAAATTCTTTGGCAATGACACGGTATAGATGAGGCTACTTGGGAACCGGAGGATACTATGAGGAAGCAATACCTGAATCTTTTTACTGGTAACATTTTTTAGGACAAAAATACTAAAGAAGGGAGTTATAATAGCCCATTTTTCAATGAAATCGAAACAATGGTTTCGGGACCAAAAATCTGATTCGAAAATAAATTTTATTTTTATTTTATTACATGGTCTGCAATATGTTAGAAATGTCATGTAAAAATTTCGATAAGAAAGTTTCATCGATTATGTGCTTATTCATGAGAAGGACTAAATCGTATAACATGTAAAAGTTGAATTCTAGTAGCTAGAAAGATTAAATAGCTATGGAATTCAAAACTAGAGGTCTTTATATGGTAATTAAACCATTAAAGAAAAGTATGTAGATATTTTGGTGACTCGTCCATGGAAATTTAGAAAAAAGGGTAAGGACTAAATTGGAATTTGAAATAATTTAATTAATTAAAAGATGAAAAAGAAAACATCATCTTATTTTACTCATCTTCTTCCCCAAAAATACATGGAAATCCTAGGAGAGAGAGAAGAAACTTCCATGGCTTAACTTGTCTCATTTTTAGTAATTTTGATATTTTTGAAACTGGGATAGCTTAATCTATCTATTTGGGGGATCAATTTGAAGAGTTATCAAAGTATGGAAATTAGGTCTTGGATGTATATGCAAAAAATTAGGAATTTATGGTTGAAAATGAAAGGTTGTTGATAGATAAACAACTTTTATAAAGTGATTTTTGATGAAAACATGATTTAGGGACTAAAATGTAAAGTTGTGAAAATTGATGAAAAATTCTGAAATTTATAGAAAATATGTGCTTTAAATTCTATATTAAAATTTCGGTTAGGCTTGGATTAGGGAGTAAATTGCATAAATTTCATTTTTCGAGCCTAGGGACGAAATTGAAATTTATGGAAAAGTTAGGGGCAAGATGGTAATTTCTCCTAGGATGTAAATTATGTCCAAATGAATATGAAATGTGGGAAATTGATGATTAAAGTTATTTATATAGATCCAGACAAAACAAATCCAAGGTTAGATCGAGGAAAAGAAAAGGTTCCGAATTAGTAGATTTTATAAGCGAACCAATGTCAAGGTAAGTTCGTGTAACCTAATCGAGCACGTAAATATGTTAAATTGAATGTTGTGTTTGTATGGAATATGACTTATATTGATGTGAATTGTTTGGTTTTTATGATGAAGAATTGAATAGATGTTTGAAACGGTGAAAAAGCGTTAAGCTCCGTTTGAATATTGAATTCCGATGAATATCTGTGCTCTCCCGAAATGAATGAGGTCCTACATTTCTTGCTGATGGGATTTAGCTCGAACGAGTGATCCTATTGATCTTATTATAGAAAGGATTTAGCCAGGACGGGTAATCCTGATATAATCTCTCTCGATAATATGTTACAATTAGGGTTTAGCCTAAACTAGTAATCCTAATTGAGCTCTTCTGAGCATACGTCACATAATGGATTTAGCCTGGACTAGTAATCCTATGATTCGATATGTGGCTTGAGAGTGTGGTCCTTGATTAAGTTCCCTATTGGTACTCTTGAATAATAATTGACGGGTTATTGAATCGTACACCTCGAATGTACTACTTGAGTATCTATCAGAATTTCAATGATTCAACGGACAAAACTATTGCCATGATGAGAGAATTATCAGATGAAATGATAATGTCTTGAAAGAATATAGTATGATGAGCTCATCTATGTTTACTTGATGTATATGAAAATTTTGTGACTAACTTGTTTGATTGAATGTATGTGTTTAGGCAATTTTGCCAAGTTGATGGAAAACAAGATATTGTATGCTTAGATTTAATAAACGAGATTGGTAAGTTTAGTTTCTGTTATACGAACTTACTAAGCATGTAATGCTTACTCTATTTTATTTTGCCTGTTTTATAATGCTCGGAAGCTCGCGAAGGTTGGAGGTCATTGGAGCATCATCACACTATCTACTATCTTATTTTGGGTATATATAGTAAAATCATTTTTGTATAATGGCATGTATAGGCTAACTTGGCCATAGATGGCTTGAATATGTGGTTTGTAATCTCGTTATCGGAATAGCTAGAAATGGTTGTTTTTGATATGCTTGTAATGTCATACTACAGTAGCTATATATATGTTAAATGGTTGAACAAATTATGCCTAACATATGGAATATACCAAGGTAAGATTATAAACATGTATGCATGTAATGATATGCCATGTTGAATGATGGAGTTTGCTTAATTTGAACGCTTGAAATGGGTGGTATTTGGATGTGAGTTTAAATGCAGGTTATTGGTGTGATATTGGGTGAGAAATAAAGCTAGAAATGGTTTCATTTTGCCCACACGGGCAGACATACGGGTGTGTTTTCAGACCGTATGTGACACAGGGCCTGGTACATAAGCGTGTGGTTAGGCCGTATGTCCCCTGCACCTTAAATTTGAGAAACAGAATGCTAAGAATTGAGCATACGGGCAAAAACACGGGTGTGTGTCTCAGCCATGTGTGCTACACGGCCTAGAACACAGACGTGTGTCTTGGACATGTGAAATCCGCACCTAATTTCAAAATAATTTAATTAACCACACGGCCTAGCACACGGACGTGTGGCATGATCGTGTGCACAAGTCAGAGAGTTACATGGGGTCAAACACGGCTTGCAGCACAGCCATGTCCCAGGGTCACACGTGCGTGTCCCTTGGACCATACGGGCGTGTGGGCCCTGCACCATGGAAAATTTTTGAAATGTCGCGAAACATTCTTAGAGTTTCCAATTAAGTCCTAATTCGATTTTAATGCTCATATTAGGCCTCGAGGGTCCATTTAATGGACGTTTTGAATAATCTCGGAAAATGAACAGTGATTGACATGATTTATCTGTAAATGTTCTAAAAGTTTCGGTAATGCTCCTTAACATGTGATTTGCCACATGGATGTTGCATCAGCAATTAATTAATTTTTTATAATTTTAAAAATAAAAAATTTATTGAAAATTTTAAAAATTATTCAAAAAGTATAAAAATTAATTTTTTTAGATTTTTTTAAAAAAATTAATTAATTGCTAATTTGACGTACAAGTGGACTACCACGTGGATGCCACATCAGCAAAGTTAACAAACATTAATTTAGTTTTATATTTGGTTATTAATATTAATATAAAGAAAAAGTTTATTTAATACAACCATACTCCTATTTATGTTCCTAAGTTTTCATTGATCCACATGTTTTAACTTCATTTGAAACTCAACTTCTTTTTTCTTTGTGGTCTTTTTAAGCTTAATAAAAGAGATGGTTTATTGGATAAAAATTACTAATTTCTATAACTTCTAAGACAAACATTACTATTTGTTTTCAATTTATAGAATTCTTTTAACCCATTTTTGTTTAATTTTTTTCATCCTACTTGAAAATTTTAATACTTCAATTTGCAAACCTCTTTTAACCTATTGGTTGCTTAATTTTTTCTTCATATTACTTGAGAAAAGTAATAACAACAAGGTACTTGGAATAGTTTTCTTCAAATGATTTAACTAATGAATCAACAAAATGTTTAGCAAAGTTAGGTCTAAAATTTTGAAAATTAAAAGCATTAAGTTTTTAAAAATCACTGAAAACTAATAAATCATTTTTTATTTCATATTTGAGTTTAAAGAAAAAAACCACAAAAATTTAAATTTAAAGAAGGAAAGAACTTTGTTCAAAATAAAACTCCATTACATTAACTACACGTGGACCAATGAAAATTTAAGGGCACAAATAGGAGCACAAAAAAAGGATAGAGGAAATTTGTTCCTCTACAAACAAACTTCTTTTGCCTAGAAGTGTGCTCCTTTTTATGTCCCTAAGTTTTCATTGATCCATGTGTAAATGAATTAATTTATGTTCATTGCCAACATTGATGAGCAAATTTCTTCTGCCCCATAAGCGTGCTCATATTAATGTCCCTAAGTTTTCATTAATTTGTATGTTAATGAATTAATTTATTTTTATTGTCTACATTGACTCTATTTGGAACTCAACTTCTCTTTTCTCCTTGTGTTTTTGTTTTCGTTTAAGCTTAATAAAAGAGATTTTTCATTGCATAAAAAAATTATTATTTTCTACAACTTTTAAAACTAACAATACTCTTCATTTTTTATTTGCATACTTCTTCCATTTGTTACTTATTTTTTTCCATCCTACATGAAAAGATTAATACTTCAATTTGCAAACCGTTTTTTAACCAATTGGTTGTTGAATTTATTTTCATATTCCCTAAGAAAGAGTAATAGCAACAAGGTACTTGGAATAATCTTCTTCAAACTATTTAACTAATAATGAGATATTGTAACACCCGGTACCCGACTCGATCATCAGGTCTGAGCCACAAGGTGTTGCATTCGTTGTCAAAGTAGCTATGGCCAAATCACATTCGATTTAAATGATTAAACATTTAAATTTAAGTAAAATAGATGTATAAAACTATAATTATTCATTTCCAGATATTATACGAGCTTACAAAAGTTCTATTGCTCACCGGAGGTTGAAATAGGACCAATTTGTAATGTTTTCAAGGTTTGGAGTTGATGTTGCAACTCCAAGGGTTCCTCGTAGCGATGCCACATACTGAGTTGGCCTTATCATAATGACCATTGCTCAACATCATGGCATGACATATGGACTGGATCTCGTTGCGATGACAAGTGTTCAACGTGCGACATGTCATATTATTTCTAAATGGTCAAGTTGTAGCACTTATTTGCAATCACCTAAAACATCTCAAGTTCATTTGCAATTAAAATTTCAACCAAATATACATATCCAATGAGTTCCATTATAGCTAAAGTACCATATATACATATACATTTACATTCATTTCAACAATTTCATTTTAAGTATACAATTCATTTCATCATGCTCTTCATTGAACCAATTGGCATTTATATATGTATATAGATCCATTTTATATAGACTATTAGCATATCATAAATTATGCCTAACCAAATGCTATGACATTCTCAAATTCATATATATAAACATATGACCAACTCAGAAATACTAATTCTGACTCCAAAGTTCACATGATCACCTATTATATTAAAAATTGACTCAACCTAGGTACATGTCATATAACAAACAAAAAGATACTATGCAATCATTGCTAAGTTAGGGATTGCTTTCGGGATGCTAAAATCACTTCATGAGACCTCAAGACATACCTAACCTGCGCACAAGAAAACAAGTTATATGCCAAGCAATAATATTCAGTGGTATTTCCATGATCCAAGCCAATTCAAAACAAGTTTAAAACTATTGCATACAATTAAACCTAAAGAAATTTTGTACTAAATCTCACATAATTGCATACCAAATACTTCCATTACCATAGTAACTTGTATATGATCACCTTTACATGTCAATACACTAATATATACTCAAAAAATACCATTTTTCATTCATTTCATAATAACTTAACCAATTTATATTATCATGTAAAGTTACATATGCTTATCCATTTCCATTACTACATATAAACACATAAGTTGTAACAGCTCGTTTTTAGTCACATGGTTTCAGGACCACAAGTCCAAAGTCAAAATATTTATTTTATATTATCTTAATGTTTATAACATGGTAAGATGATTGTTTGAAAATTTTGTTAAGAAATTTTATCATTTGGTTGGTCAATTTGATAAAAAGGACTAAATTGCGTAAAGCGCAAAACTTGAGTTCTAATAGCTAAAGGTGTCTAATAGCTATAGAACCTTAAATTTAAGGTCCTTATGTTGTAATTAGACCATTTTATTTGTGAGTGGACATTTATGGACACATATTAAGGTGTTTTAAATGGTTTTATTAAGGTTATAATTGTAATTGGGTAATTTAACTTAAAATAAATAAAACAAAACCAAATTAATTGTTGCTATCATCTTCTCCACCGATTTTTGGAAGATAACAAACACCATTTTAGGGCTATCATTCGGCTAAGGCATTTTTTCTCAATTAAGGTATGATTTTTTGTCCCGTTTTTAATGATTTCTACGTTTTTGAGATCGTTGTAGCTAGGTCTAGCTAGCCCAGGGACTAATTTGCAAAAATGTTAAAGATTTTGAATGATTCCATTAATGAATACATGTATATTTTGAATTTTCTTGATAGATTATGAATGGTTGTTGATAGTTAAACAAGTTTTGTTAAGGGATTTATAGTGAAAATGCAAAATAGGGATTAAATTGTGAAATGTGTAAAGTTAATAAAATGTGAAATAAATGAAAAATATGGGCTGATAGGGGCATAATAGTAATTCGACTAGCATGGATATATTGGGAATTTCATTATTTTGTGATTTTATGAAATAAGGACTAAACTGTGAAAAATGTGAAATATTAGGGGCAACAGTGTAAATGTGTTTTAAAGTGTGTTTTGGACTAAATTGAATGAATAGATGATTGAATAAATCAATTTTGAATATATTTAGATCAAGAAAGGAGAAATATAGACTTAGATCAGTGAAAGAATAAAGTTTCAGAATAGTTGACTCGATTCGTCGTTCTAGCATCCAAGGTAAGTTCGTATGTTATAATTTCATTTCAAATGTATTCTCTATGCTTTGATATAGCATAAATTGTGATTATGTGACTTCAGACAAGTTGGGAATGATTCGACGATGATTCAACAGTTGGAATCCCGGTTAAACCTTAGGAATAGTTTAGGATGCTAGTGACATGTCATTAGGGATACTTTAAGTTGGCTTCGGGCCATGATATAGCACTTCAGGTGTGACATAAACCGATTTGCCTTTGGGCCATGCATATCGGCTGATTTGGCTTTGGGCCATGATATCAGAATTTTAGATAAGTTATCTTGATTTGGCTTCGGGCCATGGTATAGGTACTTATCGCGTGTGACCCTTAAGTATCCGATTTCTATTCCGAACAGTTCAACGGGTAAATGAAAGACGAGAATATATATGAGGTTGGTACTATGTGTATTAACTATTTTAGTGTTGAATTGAAGAAATGAGAATAGAAGTATATAGTTTTGTGAATGAGCATTTGAAAGGTTTGATAGTTAAGGAAAGCTACATTTTGATGTATTCAAATTATTGATTTATGTTTATATGATTGCATTAAGTTTATATCATACGAGCTTACTAAGATTTATAGCTTACTTCATTTATTTTTCTATGTTTTATAGTGAATTCAAAGCTAGCTCGAATTCAGGGATCATCGAAGACACCGTCACACTATCCACCTATCTCTCGGTACATATAAACTTGGTATTTAAGTATATGGCATGTGTAAGGACTTTGATCATTTTGGTTATGTTTTGGTAATGAATTTGGCCAAATGAATTGGCTTATAAATGTACATATTTAGGTTTGTATATATATAATCATATGAGTTCGCTAAGGATGCTGAATTTGATGATGTATATAAGTGTGCAAAAGACTTTTGTTTTGAGTTGGTAAATGACCTATATTGTGTGATTGAAGTTGGATTCATGATGCTTGTTGTGAATAGATAAATTGAATGTCAATAGGTGATGATTTGTAAATTGGTATGCTATTGAAATTAGACCAAATAATGCATATTTGAGTTTAGTTATATTGATGTTAAAGTACTTGGTATTTGGTATGTTTTGAATGAGTAAAACATGAGTTTATAAGCATGTTCATTGTTAGTATTGAAAATGGTATGAATTAGCCTTGATTATGGCTAAATGAGATGTTCAATTATGCTATGAATTGGTGCCATTTTGGTTGTGTAGGTATATGCACATTTGGGTGCAAACTGGGTTGGTAAATAGCCTATTTTTGCCTACACGTGTAACAGTCCGATTTTGGGCCTAGTCGAAACAGTGGTTTCGGGACCACAAATCTGATAGAGAAAAATTTATTTTTATTATATTTTTATGGTCTACAGTTTTCTAAAATGATTTTGTGAAAATTTCGTTTGAAAATTTTGACGTTTGAGCACTCAATTTAGCAAAAAAGGACTAAATTGTAAAAAGTACAAAACTTGTGTTCTACATGCTAGAGGTGTTTAATTGCTATGAAATTTTAAATTAGAGGTATTTAGATGGTAATTAGACCATTTTTTAAGTTAGTGGACAAAAATGAGCATGATGTAAGAGAATTTTAATGTTTTAAGGAAAGGGCATTTTGGTCATTTAGGTAATAAAAGAATTAATAATCAAATTAAAAGCCAATTTTTGCTCATCTTCTACCCATGGCTGAAAATTTCAAAGGGAAACCATAACTAGGGTTTGTTCATCTTTCAAGCTCGATTGTAAGTCCGTTCTTGTTCCATTTTTAATGCTCTTTACATTTTTGAAGTCGTTATCACTCAATCTACCTATTTCTACCACTAATTTGAGAAATGATTAAGGTCTAGGGTTTGAACCATGTTATACATGTTTGTATTTTGATGTTTAATGGTAGATTATGCAAGTTTGATGTTTGAAAAATGACTTTTGCTAAGTGATTTTCGGTAAAAATGTCAAAAATAACCTATTTGTAAAAATTATAAAAAAAAGCAGTAAAAAATGAAAAATGTGGGCTGGTATGAGTACAATAAAGATTTGGCTAAGCTTGGGCAATGAATAAATTTGATAAAAATCATTTTACGAGCCTAAGGACTAAATTGTAAAAATGTCAAAGTTTAGGGGGAAAATGTAATTTCACCAAAATATAGTTTTTGGGCTGAATTGAACAATTTGAATATTATAGATCAAGAGAAACGAGGTTCAGACCTAGATCGGGAGAAAAATAAAGTGTTTGACGATTAGGTCTCATTTTTATAATTTTGCATCGAGGTAAGTTCATATGTAAATAATGCATTTTTTTTAATTATGTTTTAAATGCTTTATTATTGTATGAATTGTGATTGACCCTTGGACGTATTCGACCAAAGTTCCGACAAGCGTGAAATCTCGGTTGAACTTTAGGAATAGATAGGATACAAATGTCATGACATTAGGGTTACTGAGATTACATGTAAGACCATATCTGGGATATGAAATCGATATGAGAATTCGTGTAAGACCATAGCTGGGCTATTGGCATCGATACGAGATTACATGTAAGACCATATCTGGGATATGACATTGGTACGATAATATGTGTACGAGATTCCTGAGTATCCTTTAGTCCAAGGGGTTCAACAAGTAATTTAATGAGTATGTCAAAGGTGAATTGCATGCAAATCCAATTCGAGATGACTCAAGTATGAACTTAAAACTAATATGTAATGAGCTCGATATGTGACAAACCCTCGGTAATGTTATAATTGAGTAAGTTATGGTTATAAGACCTTAGTAATATTTATGCCATTTATTGTATGTTAAATATTTGGATATGATGCTTATTATTTGCATGGGAACTTACTAAGCTATATAGCTTACTTCCCTTTCTTTTCCCTTGCCTTATAGTGTCACCAAGCTAGCTCGGGGATCAGAGACAGTCGGAGATCCACTCACATTATCAACTTATTATTTTGGGTACTAATGAATGCGACATTTTGAGTCATGGCATGTATAGGGGACTTGGTTATTTTGTTATGTGTCATAATTGAACTGGCCTCTATTGGTTGGTAATTCATCTTGTAAATGGCCATTTGAAATTGGCTAATATTGGTGTAAGTATATTCATATGATGATGTTTTTTCATGGATGTGGAAACTTGCATGATTTTAATTGATATGTATGAAAAGTTTGTGTATGATAAATGAGAGTATGTGAATGAGGTGTTAATGTCTTGGTTATGGCTAAATTGGTATATAAATGTTTGGATTGGTGTTATGTTGTGTTGTGTAGGCGTGTGCAACAAAGGGTGGCAAAATGGCTTGGTAAATAGCCTTATTTTTGTCCACAAGGGTAAGCACACAGGCGTGTGTCTAGGTCGTGTATGACACACGGCTCGCCCCACAGGCATGTGTTTAGGCCATGTGTCCCCTGCACCCTAATTTTTACAAAACAGAATGCTCAGATTTGAACACACGAGCAAAGATAGGGGCGTGTGTCTAAACCGAGTGGATGACACGGCCTCAGGCACGGGCTGTGTCCTAGGCGTGTGAATTCTGCACCTACTTTATGAAAAATCATAATTTTTAAATCGACCACAAGGCCTAGCACACAGCTGTGTGACTTGGCCATTTGTCTTTAATTTTTTCTTAGGTGACAAACAGAGAGTTACACGAGTTAGGGACACGGGCGTGTCTGACCACACGTGTGACAGCCCTAAATTGACCCTAGTCGGAAAGTGGTTTCGGGACCACTAAACCGAGTCATAAAAATAATTAGCTGTCATAGTGGGTGCTCATTATATGTACATATGCATGTGTGAAAATTTCATGTTTGAATTTTGTTAATTGTAAGTGAATTTTATCAAATAGGACTTATGTGAGAAAATTTAGAAATGTGCTAGGCAAATGTAAAGTGGCCTATTAATGCATGCTGTGAAAATGATGGGCTTGCATGTCAAATTTCCCTAAATTAAAGCCTAGTGGCCGGCCATGACAAAGGGTGATGGGCAAAACATGTCATAAAACATGTTGTGTAAATGGTTTATGCTGGAATAAATAAAATAAGGAGTATGGGTAATAAAGAAATGGAAAACGGAAAGAAGGTGTGTGATCCCCCCCTCCATTGCCGTGAGTTGAGGGAAAGGAAACAAAAAAAAAAAAGTGTGTTCATCCTTTTCATTTCTTTTGGCCGAAAATTCTAAGGAAGAAAGAGGAGTTCTTGCTCCATGTTTGGTTTAGAAGAGGATTAGGAGGAGGTTCGGCCATACTTGTATCAAGATTAAGGTATGTTTGATGTTGTGCCATGAGATTCATGCATGTTTTTAGTTGCTAGCTTGATGTTCTTAGTAGCCCATGGTTCAAATCTTTGCTATGTCATGGGGATGGTATTCGGCCAAGGTGGATTTTGTGTTGATATCATTGCATGCTAAATGTGAAGCTTGTTAATGATGCATGTGATGGTGGATTGATAACTCTTGAATCTCCTTTTAGCATCCTTGAGTGAGACATTAAGTTCCTTGTTCAACCATGACCAAAATTGAAATGGTAAGGTGTTGTGATGCATTCGGCCATGGTAGGATATAGAAGAGAAATAAGGTTGTTGTTAGATGAAGTAGAGTCTAACAAATGAGCTCGTATGTGCATTAATTGCTAGATGGAGAAGAATCGGCTAGCAAGTTGTGTGCTAAGGCCGAATGTAATTTGGTATATTATGGGTAATGCATGTGTTGAATTAGTGTAAAGGGAGAGGATGCTTTAATAGTGTATATATGTGTATTAGCCAAGTTTTGAACTTGAAACAAATGGTGTTTAGTCAACACAAGTGACCATACTTGTAGAATGTATTAAGTGTTGCAATCGGCCTTAGCATAGATGTGTATGTTCGGCCATTGGTAGCCTATTGATGGCTTTAGCTTGACTTAGAAAATTCGGCTAAGGGGAAATATTAGCTAGTATGTTGAATTCGATTCGTGATTCCGTTCATATGCGACTCTAATATCTAATGTATATATGGGCTAAGTACCTTGAGCTTCTCTTTTGATGTTCGAATGAATTGTATTAAATTGTTGATGTGATTAAAAATGCGTATGATCATTGTGTATTTGAGCTAAAAGGTGGCCATATGACCTATCAAACTCCTTGTCATATTCGGCCATAAGCTAGCAAAATGAGACTTTGATAAGTTAAATTTGTTTGAATTAGCTCAAGAGCTTAGGGGACCACAGTTGGATAAGGGAAAGGAAAAAGTGATCGAATAGCCGTTGAAGCCGTTCGACAACATCCGAGGTAAGTTTTTGAGCAATAGAACCTAGATTATGATTCAATTAGATTATGTCACAAACAAATCAAAATCATGCTCTTTGAATGTGGCTATTAAGCCGAAACTTGTAAGTGTGATAAGTGTCTTGTGTTTGAACTTTGGTAATGAAAATGAAACATGGATGTGTCATGATTTATTGATGTATGTGCATGGTTATTCGAATGATATCCGGGCTAAGTCCCGAAGGCTTTTGTGTTAAGTGACTATATCCGGACTAAGATCCGAAGGCATTTATGCGAGTTACTATATCCGGGCCAAAACCCGAAGGCATTTGTGCTAGCGACTATATCCGGGCTAAGTCCCAAAGGCATTTATGCTAGTGATCATATCCGGGCTAAGACCCGAAGGCCTTGTGCGAGTGGTTATATCCGGTTAAATCCCGAAGGTACGTGATTCGGGAATGAGCGATCTTGCTGTAAAAATTTCAGTTAATACGCTTGTAAAGTCCCAACAATGAGGTATGTTTCGTATGTGCATTGGAATAGTCGATCCCCTTCGAATAATATTCGCTCAGTCGAGTAATGAGCCTCCGGTATTTGGCTAAGATGATCCCTTATGTATGAATATAGGGGCTGGAATGTGAAGTAGGAATGATTTGAGAATATGTATATATGGAATTATCCGTTTAGTTATATGAATGCTATACTTCCGATGTGCTTAAACTCTTTGCTCAAAACTTACTAAGCATTAAATGCTTACTCCGTTTCTTTAATTCTCTGTTTTATAGATTTTGGTTCGTCAGCTATCGGACTCGGAATTTTGAAGTCGAAGTCGCCCACACTATCAAAGCTCCTTTTGGTATATTTTTGGTTGAACTTTGAAATGGCATGTATAGGACTACCCTTTTGTTGTAGGTCATGTACCTTTCGATTTTGTGTAAATTTGGATAGCCATGCGAAAATGGCTTAAGTATACTTTGGGCATGGTATTATAATCATTGTATGTTGTTCATTAAGAGGTATGGAAATGTTTGGAAACGATTAGCCATTGGGATGGTTAATCATGATCATATTTTGTACTATTTATGTTAAAGGGCTAGTTGAATCATGGAAACTATGAAATAGGTAAAGCCTACCTTAAAGACAGATCTTGACAATTGACAACAGCAAAGGACATGGATGTGAAAAATCACTAAAAATAGCAGGAATGGAATTAAATAGTGAATAAATTATGTAAATGAACCTTGACGAGTCTATTTTCATAGGAGAGTAACGAAACGATCATATAAACAGTATGTAAGAGATATTTAAGTTTTTGTGAGACAGGGCCAGAACGGTTTCTGGAGTCCCTGTTCCGACTTTGGAAATTCATTATAAATTGACCAGAGATAATTAGAAGTCATGCCATATATGTACAGATTCATTTTCGAGTCTAGTTTCTATAGAAACAAACGGCATCAGTATTGAAGCCATGTACAGGGAGATATCCAAATCGTAATGCATGAAGGTCAGTGTAGTCACACCCTGTAACAGGGGAGACTTTAACTAATAAACTGTACTAATTGGCCTGACCAAAAATTCTAGAAAAAAATATGTAGATGGACATCTCAGGGAAAAATTACGAAACTAATTTTCGAGTTTTGGAACTCAAGATATGATTTTTAAGGTGACAGTGACGCAGTTAGCCAACTGCCTGGAAATTTTAAATTGGACTGTGAAAGTAAGGGGATTAAGCCCGTTAACCCCCGTGTCCGACTCCGGCGATGGTCTCGGGTATGGGGTGTTACAATTTTATTGGTATCATAGCTACGGTTTAGTCAATTTTAGGACTACCGTATTGTGTTTGGGTCTAACTATACATGCCATTTTATGTGATTATTTGATAGTGTGGTGATTCTGACATTTGCAAATGTGTTTATTTATAGTAATGGATCCCGATCCTGACCGAAGCGGTAGTGATGATCTTGAGAGTGTAGCGCTTTGCTCCCAAGACAAGGGACAGCGCCAATGACTCTCAACCTAATGCTAGTAATCCGAATGAGGAAGCTAGACAAGCTTTCTATAGCGTGATGAATGATTGGTTCAACCAATACATTCGAACTAATATGGCATTCCACAACCTCCATTCCCGACAAACACAACCCCAAGACCTACAATACCTCCCAAGAATCGACCAAATAAGGTTAAATAAGCCCCAGTTGATGAATTCAAAACACAGTACTCTGAATTTAAGGCTACGGATAACGATGATGCCGAGCAAGTGAATTCGTTGGACAACACTATTCGGTACTCAATGAGCTATCTTGCACACCGATGAGTGCCTAAAGTGTACTATCTCCTTGCTACGTGATTACGCCTACTATTGGTGGAATACGTTGACTTCTATTGTGCCTAGAGAGCAAGTAACTTGGGAGTTCTTCCAAACCGAGTTTGAAAGAAGTATATCGATCGAGATTCATTGACCAAAAGCGGAAGGAATTTCTTGAACTCAAACAAGATTCCATGTCGATACCGACTATGAACGAAAATTTGTGAGGCTTAGCCAGACAAGACGAGAATGCATTTCCTCGAAGCCGTAATGTGTAACGTTTTGAGGATGGACTAAATGATGATATAAAGTTGTATGTTGGCATCTTGGAAATCCCAGAATTTGTGGTACTTGTTGAGCGAGCTTGCAAGGCCGAGGAGCTCAGTATGGAGAAAAGAAAAGCTGAGGTGGGAGCAAGGGAGTTTCAGAAGAGATCTTGGGAAGCCCTTCCCACACCATCGAAGAAATTTAGAGATGGCTTGGGCCGGTCTAGGGACACTTCGGGCTTATCTAGACGAGATCGCGATCGACCCCCTGTGAGTGCGCGAGTCACTTCGATCACCAGTGTTGGAAATGACCATCGAGACAGAGCGGAATGCCAGTATTGTGGTAAATGGCATTCGGGGAGTTGTAGGTTCCATGACCGCTCCTGTTACAAATGCGGGTCAGTTGACCACTTTATCAAAGATTGCCCGAGGTTGTCTGAACAGAATGCAAATCAGAGTGGGAAACCGGGTGCTACCACTGCTCGAGGTAGACCATCTAGAAATACGGGCAATGCTAGTGGTGGTCAGAGAGGATCTAGGGATGCTACAACCAGATCTAAGGCTCGTGCTCCAGCTAGGACTTATGTTATACGCGCACGCGAGGATGCTTCCTCGCCAGATGTTATTACCGGTACTTTTACTCTCTTTGATACTAATGTGATTGCTTTGATTGACCCTGGTTCTACTCATTCTTATATATGTGAAACCTTAGCCAACTGCCTGGAAATTTTTAAATTGGACTGTGAAAGTAAGGGGATTAAGCCCGTTAACCCCCGTGTCCGACTCCGGCGACGGTCTCGGGTACGGGGTGTTACAACACGGCCTGCCCACATGGGCGTGTCCCAAATCTACACGGGTGTGTGACCCCTATTTAGTGAAAAATTTTATAAGTGTTGTAAAAATTTCTAAAGTTTTCTGTTTAGCCCTAAATCACTTCCAATGCATGTTTTTTACCGCGTAGGCTCATATTAAGGACCTTATGATTGAATGCAAAAAGTTTTAAAATTGGATGAAAATTTATGGCTGGAAATGTCTGGTTGCTTGTGTTTAAGTCCGGTAATGCTTCGTACCCTGTTTCAATGTTGAATACGAGTAAGGGGTGTTACAACACGGGCAAAGAAATGGGCATGTCTCTCAGTCGTGTGTGACGCACGATTAAGTACACGGCCGTGTGCTAGGCCATGCCAAACCTGTAGGGTATACTGACTTATGCCACACGATCAAGTCACACGCCCTTGTGTGAGGCTGTGTGGAGCATACTGACTTGATTTCAATTTCAACACGGCCGTGTAACCCAAGTCAGAGAGTTACACGGGTTGGACACAGGCTGGGACACGGCCATATGCTCACATTTTGAATGTCCACATGGCCTGTGACACGGGCGTGTGTAATAGCCATGTAAGACACACGGCCTGGCTACACAGGCGTGTGTCCCGTATTTTAAGGAAAATTTTCTAAGTTTCGTAAAATTTTCATAAGTTATCGATTTAGTCCCGAACCACTCCCAAAGCATGTTTAGGGCCTCGCAGGCTCATTTTAGGGACAAATTGATTTATATTGAATAATGAATGGTTGAATTGAGAAAATGTATGCTAAATGAATATTTAATTGTATTGTAAGTCTGATAATGCTCCGTAACCCTATTCTGGTGTTGAATACGGCTGAGGGGTGTTACATAAGTTACATTCATATCAAGATCTCAACCATTTTTGAGCCTATTAACTCATTATTGCTTAGTTGGCCTAAAGTTAGTTCTCAATTCTATTTGCATGATCTTTCACATTTTGTCGTATACCACAATTCAATCACATTTCATCTCAAATATTGTGTATTTATAACCCTATTAACTAGACACGGACTCAAACCGGATACACGGGTTCATCACCCAAGGTTGCCTGGCAATGACGGCACTATACATGTATATAATACCACCTCAGGTTGCCCAGCAACGATGGTTTTCACAATCGGATTATTCTGTCACCCTGGTTTGCCCAAAAACGATGACTATCTATAAAATCTACCAACATGGGTTACCCAGAAATGATGGTTTTCAATCAATATTATGACCCTATGGCATGCCACCTAAATCCAACTCAATTCAAACAGCTAATAGGGTAACCAAAATCCCAATTCATTATATAGTTCAATTTACATTCCAATGTTCTTAATTCATCAACATTTCTCAATAGCATAACATTTATAACATGTTTCAACCCAATCTCATACCAATTATCACATATCAAGTAAGTCATGCAACTTTCTATTCTATTCTATCCAGTCTTTGTCTCAATATTCAATCTCAACCATAGCAATTCAATTCAAATAATCATTAAAAATTCACCTCAAAATTATATGAATATGAAGTAATTAAATTGGTCTTGAATCATAGAAATACAAACTGAATTTCGAGTCACTTGTTGACAACTTTCATTTTTTCTCTCCTTCTCGAAGATTCTATGTCGGCGTTAGCTAAATATAGTCACAAAACATATATCACCATCAATTTTCGTTCAAATTACCATCAATTAAAATATCAAACATTTTTTCTAATTTTTTCAATTTAGTCCCTAAACTCGAGACAAACATAACTTTCGATCTAGAGTTTCAGATTAAAATCAAATTTCACATATATTCAATAGGGACCTACTATTTTCTATTCTAACTAAAATTTTATAATAAAAATTTTGAATTTTATTCAATTTGGTCCCTAATGTATGAAATCAACAATTAAGCTTTACAATTTAGTCATTTTCTTAAACTAAGCTTAATTTCGATCAATTTCACACCTAATTCTTTAAGAAATCAACAATAGGAACTTCCTAAAACTTTAACAGATTTACAAATTAGTACATGGGCTAGCTAAATTAAGCTCTCATGAATCAATTTTCCTAAAAATCAAAGAAAAATGGCTAGGAGCTTACTTGAATTAAAGGTCAAATATCTTAAAATCTAAAAACGGTGTCCTCCCATTTGGTTTTTTTGCTTTGGTTAGTTGGAGAATATGATATTTCATTTCTCCTTCCACTAATTTCATATATATATATATATATGCACACACATATATTAAAGGTTAATTAACTTAATTAATTATGTTTTATCTTAATTAATCTTATTTTACTTAATTAATCAACATATATCATTATTGTCCACTATCTCATAATTATAAACAGTTTAATTATCATTTTAGACCTTTGGCTAATTGTAACTTAAGTTCCCAAGTCATTTCCTAATTAAAATTCTATAGCGATTCAAATTTTACAATTTAGTCCCTATGTCTTAATTAACTATAATTTCGACTAAATTACTTATCCAAGTTTCAATTCACCTATACACTAACTCTGTAAATATCCCTATTTAATATTTACTGACTCGATTTACAAAAATGGGGTTTTAAAATAGTATTTTTTATACCATTAGAAATTGAGTCGTTGCAAATAAGATATTTAGTAAAGTTAGGCCTAAAAAAATTGACAATTAATTGTACATTTTGTTATATGGGCTAACCATTTGTTGCAGGGTTTTGTAAAAATGCCAATGGGGAGATTGTTGGGGAAGTTGTTGTTGCTCGTTTCATGTCATGTTATAAAAAAATTGTTTCTCTACTTGAGCCATTGAGTCAGGCCTTGAATAGGTTTCGTTTATTCTAAATTTAGTCCACTTGAGTGTGGCATATTTGAAAAAATAGAAGCATGAATCGAATTGGGTCAACTATGATACTAAGTCTCTCAATCGAATACCTTGAGGTAGTTTGATAAGCATGAAAGTCTATTATCTCTTAGAGGTTGAAGTACTATTTTTTAATAATAAATGTCAGATTTATTCAGGGGAGTATTTCAAGCTGTTGGGGAACTTTTTTATAAAGACTATTATGAGATAAATATTGAAGATAACTAATGGATAAAATAACCTTTAAATGAGTGTTTCAAACCTATCAAAACACTGATTGTTGATCACATTGGAGAGCTTATAAATAGGTTGTTTATCGACACTATTCTTTAGCCTGTGTGGGGTGTCTTTAACGCGTCCTTGTGTAGGGATTTGTTTTGTAGAAAAGTTATGTAAAGTGAGGTATTTAGGGAAGAGTGATTTATACAATTAGGGTCAATATTAGTGTTGCAATTACTTCGTTGTATAAGATAAGGTTTAAGCCAATAGGTAATTTGGGCAATTGGTGAAGAAAATCATTCTCTAAGTGAGGCTCCACAAATGTAGGATTGGAAAATGCAAACTGCATTAACAAATATCGTGTATCGATTCTCTCTTATCTCTTTGACTCACTTGTGTTTTGGATTTATTTTGCAAACTCTCTTAATTCTGTCTAGATTCTATTCTAATAATAGTTGGAACAAAATTGTTTTTCAAATGATTGTTAACCAAGTTTTTCAGTTCCACCGTTAATCAGATTATCACAGTTTAAATGAAGTGCAAACCGAAATTTTTTCACTTTTTATTAAAAAAATAATATTAATGTGTAATAGTATACAAATTATTAGAAAATATAAGTTTCAACTTTCAAGTAGTTTGGGGATTGGAAATAGAATATTTTAAGTTCCGAAAATTGATTAAGATGATGATCGAAATTTCATTGGAGTTGCAATTTTACATTGTTTCTATGGTTTTCTATTTCCTCAAAATTGCTACAAATTTGAACTTGATTTGCATTTAATTTATTGTTTATTTATTTATATGTTATTATAGATTTTTATATTATATTATATGTTATATTCAATCTATTATTTTATTTAGTATTTTATATAATTTATTATAATTTTGTATTATATTATATGTTATTATATGTTATTCATTCTATTATATTATATGTTATATTCATTCTATTATTTTATTTAATATTTTATATAATTTTTATTATGTTAGTATAATATATTAATACAATGCTACTACATTCTTAATTTATATTTTAGTATGATATATTCCTCGTGTACATAATACTCATAATTTGCATTCCGTAAATTTATTTTGGAAAAGAATTTCATATTTTTTAAAAAAAATCGTACCTTTTAAGGCTCATTTATGTCGGACCATTGGAAGGAAAATAAGTCAACCAAGTGGACGTTTATGGAACCTGTTAAACAGGGTCCACCATGATCCTTTTGACGGTTCAGATTCAAAATCCAGTGGAGTCACTAATTCAGCCTACAAGTCAAAAAGTGGCAGCCATTAACCTTTTACAATAACCATTAATTTTTTGCATAATCACTTATTTGGCCCTTCAATTTTATAAAAGAATAATTTTAATCCTTTATTTAAATTTTCATATTTTTTAGCCATAAAACTTGCCTTTTCTCAGATCACCCGAAAATAATGGAAAAATTAACATTCTTTAACTTTATTGACTAGACTTAATCATGGATTGCACCACTCACCCAAGCCTAAGGGCTCGTTCGTAAAGTTGTAGGGTTTAGATAAAAATATAGGCTAAAAAAATGGACTTAGACAAAAAAAAAAGGCCGTTTTCTAAACCAATCAAGTCTCGAATAGGATTTTTTGGCCTAAGCTCGACTCGGCGTGAAGTAGTTGCTTTGCTGTTGTTTCACTACTATTTTGTTGTCATTTCACTACTGTTTTACTACAATTTCGCTGTTATATTGTTTCTATTTTATTGTTATTGTTTAGGTATTGTATAACTTTTTTTATTGTTAATTTTGCTACTATTTTAGAGGTACTGACTTGCTAAGTTACAACTAACTTAATGTTATTTAATTATAAAGATATTTTTTAATGCATTTTCAATTTTTTTGGGAACATCTATTTTAATGTTTTTAGTGTATTTAATGTATTATATTTTTAAATTTTATTAAAAAATAACATAAAAAATTAATATGGGTGGGCAGGTTGGGCTCGAGTTTAGTATTTTTAATCTAAGTTAGGCTTGGATAGAATTTTAGACTCATTTTTCGAGTCAGACCAAGCCGAGCCTAAAAAATGGGCCTAATATTTTTGCACCAGTCAAGCTCGATCCATGTTCAGGCCTATTATTGATGTGGCAAACACATGGATTCTCACATGAATGACATGTCAACATTTAATTAATTTTTAAAATTTTAAAATTCACTTTTTTTTAAATTAAACATCATTAAAATTATTTAAAAGTAAAAAAATTATAAAAAATATTTTTATTTTTAAAAAATAATAATTAAATGTTAACATATTATCCACGTGGCAATTCATGTGTATGCCACGTCTAACAAAGTTAACAAATGTTACATTTTCATCCATTTTAAAGTGATTTAACAAAAAAAATATAATCTAAAAGCTAAAAATTAAATTAAGGACTACAGTAAATTTTTTATAAAATTAGAGGGCCAAAAAATTTATTACGCCTTGATTTTGTTAATTATTTGGCGGGCAATAAACCCTAAACATTTGTAATTTTCAAAAGCAAATTTCCCGCCAATTAAAAAACCCCAAACAGGGCGGGGCGGCGGGGAAATCAAAACCGCGTCGAACCGTAAAACTAAAAGCCGATGATTGGTTTGTCAAAAAACTGGGTACCACATCTGTCACTGTAGATATTTATTTATTATCATGGGTTTAGAATCTTCTTGTTCTTTGGATTCCTTTATTCTTTATGCACATTGGATTCCTTCGTTTCCTTCAGACCAAAATTTTCTTCTTCTTTTTCCTTTTGTACATTAATTATCTCAATTTTATGAAGGGAAAATTTTCAATTTCTTGTAAACTGTGTCAACTAATTATGACGATGTAGAAATGCAATTAAAGCCAATAAAAAAAATAAAATAATTAGCTGACTTTTTTAGTTGATAATTTTTAAAATAGACTATTTTAAATTTTTGATATACTTAATCAGTTGTTTTTCTTGAATTTGATGAAGATAATGTATTTTTTTAAATAATTCGATTTATAGACACTAATTAAAGCTTATTTAATTAACAATTTTGTTTGTCCTAAATATATTAATTTAAGAAATTTTATATATACGATTTAAGTCTATAGTACTTTTCTTCTTTTTATGAAAAATTATTTTTTTAAAAATATTATAGGAGAGTTATTGATTATTTTTATTATTAATTTTTTAAAAATTATTTGTGAAAAAGTTTTGAATTTTTTCGAATGATATCTAAATACAATAAAATAAAATTTATTTTGTTAAAATAAATTCAAAAATTTAAATTTTAAAATTATTAAAAAATTGAGAACCAAATCAAATCATCACATATGATTTGAAAAATATAAAAGAATTTATCAAACCAAACTGAACACCCATATTAGTACTGGAAATTTGTTTAACTTCATAAGCAGATTAAACTGTTGTTATAAGTTCCATTTATTTTTAATTTAGTGTTTTATATACTTTCAATAAAAATATTTTAACCTTACAAGCAGGTTTCAAATACTACCGCATGTTATTTTTTAATACTTTAATTTAAAACATTTTTACTATCCTTTAAATAAAACGTGTCACTCGTCAAATTTAATTTGTGGAGTCTAAAACTTTATAATATGAAATGATTTTTCTTTATTTACTTTAAACTATCATTATGTACACAATTAATGGAAAAAAATCCATAAGCAGAGTTTAGATAATGACTATCTCTATTAAGTTACATTTAACCATATAAAATATAAATAAATGGAGAATATTTAATGTTTTGTGGATACATAAAGTCTTATGTTCTATTGATAAATAATAATATAACATTTCATCATTAAATAAAAGAAAAATAGCGGATAACCTATAAATAGATACTAATACATTTATTAGAACATAATTAGATAATAATTAATTATAAGTAAATGCTAAAACACTAAACCTAAAACTTGGAGTTTATGCCCAAGACTTAAGACCCTAAACCTAAAACCTAGACATTATGCCCAAGACCTAAGACCCTAAACCCTTAAGTTCAATATCCTAAATTCGATAGTTATTATTATTTATTTATAATAGTTACATTAAATAAAATTATTAGTATTTATTTCCAAGTTTTTCATTTTTTATTTAATTTAATGATTATGTGTCATGTTATTATTCATTAATGGTGCATGAAACTTATGCATCAACGGTGCATCAAATATTATTCCACAAATAAACACACATATTATCATTTCAACCTTTATTGGAATTTTTCTAGGCTAAATTAAAAGATTACCCTTAAACTATAGTCTCTTTTTTTATTACAAAATGATACTTAAAACTTTTTTTTAGTCAAATGTGATACTTGGACTAATATGTCGTTACTCATTTAATCCTAGATGTTTAACACTGTTTGGTAAAAAAATTGTCTAATTAGAAGCAGCCATGTCACTATGCAATTTTCCTTTTTTATATTTATAAAAAAATTAAAAATAGTGAAAAAAGAAATTATTTTTATTTATTTTATTACGGTAATTAATTGTGACGTGGATGATCAGTGTTGCCAACAACCTCCCTCTGTCGCCTATGAACAACCTGTACTGAACCAACTTGGAGGAGTAAACTCCCCTCACAAGCTTTTTCGACACGAACAAACCCATGAAAAGGATGCCCCAAGCGCAGCATCTATCATGCAAATGGGCAACCTTGAGGGGCTCATCGAACTTGACTTTATCGGCCAATTTGTTGCATCCTATCAAGACTGAGGCAATCGCGAAGTCACAAATGATGGTGACCCATAGTTCAAACATCGAACAACCTGAAACGATGGCGATGAAGCCATCGAGTAAGCCACTGCAAACATTGATCATCTTTCAATTCCCTATCAAGATCTTTTTCCCAAAAAAGTAGTCAACGCCACCGTGCATCCAGCTACAGTGAGTGGCCAATGTGTTCTTCCCATTGCACTTTAATGCCCAAAATAGCTTTCGAAAGTGTAAAAACTTGAGATTTTGTTAAATGAACTGGGGTTGAATCCATACCATACCAACCAAACCAAGAAATGAAAGTTCCAAGAAAAATGAACATCACGCTATTATTAGAATAACAGATTAGTTAGTTTGGTTTGTTTGTTAGGGTTGTTAGCAATTAAGTTAGTTAGTTTTGTTACTTTAGTATTTGTTAATGTCATGTATATAAACTCTAATCATCTTGTTTACATGTAGAGCTTTTATGATAAACATTTCTTCATATGCTTTCTTTTCTTTTTACTATTGTTAGCTATATTCAGACATGGTATCAGAGGTCTCTCTCCTCATGGTTTTGATCTTTTGAAAGACTATGGAGTGTTCATGGCTTTTTCTAGCAAGTCCGCTACTTCTATTGCTATACCAATAAAGGTTTTTGGTTTCAATGATGGTGTTTTTGATAGTTGCTTCTTTTCAATCAAGAAGATTAACATTATTATTAATGATTCCAATTATTTTTTGTGGCGACAACAAGTACTACTTGCCATCAAGACTCACAAACTTCAACATTTTCTTAATGGTCGTACAATCTCTACTCCAACGCTTGTTCCAAATAATGATGGTGTACTTTAAGAAAACCCTGACTTTGTTAGATATGTGCATCAAGACAGTGCTCTTGCCTTCTAGCTCTTGTCGTTTGTTAGTCAATGTGTGTTATCTCATATCATTGGCATGAATTCTAGTGCTCAAATCTAGAATACACTTGCTAATATCTATCGCAACCAGACCATATCTAGGTTGATGTTTTATAAACGTGCACTTCATTCTCAGCGCAAGGGTGATTTGTCGATGAAAGATTATTTTGATGAAAATCAAAGGCTATTTTGGTAATCTTGCCAGTTATGAAAAAGTCATCAGTAAACATAAGCACGTCACCACAATTCTAAGTGATCTCTCTCTTGAGTTTGAATCTATTATAACAGTTATCACTGCCAGTCAGGTGTCTTATAATGTTAAAGGCATTACTACCATGCTTCTTAATGCTGAAGTAAGGCTGTAAACTACAATGGTTGATGTGTCTAACTCAGGTAATGTTGTTACACTTCATCAAGTTAACTCTATTGTTGTAAGTGTGTCATCTCTTACTTATCGTCCTACCTCAACTTCTAGACATCCGCTTGATCATGGGCATGGTCGTTCATCTGGCTCACATATTCAGTATCAGATATATGGGAAAACAAGTCATCTTGTTGATCGATCTATCATCAGTTTGATGCTGCCTATAAAAGTATTGGTTATAGGCCTCCTCCCCAAGCGAATGCGTACATGTTTGGTAATAGGTCACCAATGTCATCATGGGTGACTCCATTTAGTTCGTCTATGCCTACTTTTCCCTCTGCTGCAAATTCACAAGGCAGTTAGGTTTTCTCACCCCCGTTAGCGCATAGTTGGTCAAATCTATTTCATGCATCCTCTTAGTCTGTAATTGCACCTACAACAACTCATACCTTGAGTTCCAATCCTTAGGCTTATATTGCTACTCCTGACATAGTTGGAGATAATGCATGGTATCTGGATTCTAGTGCAACACATCATCTCACACACTTTGTTGCCTCAATGGGAGAAAGTACCTCATACAGTGGTCTAGGTAAGGTATATGTGGGCAATAGTACTACCTTACTTGTTCTTCATACTGGTCAGTCGTCATTACTTACACATTCTCAGCCATTATACATGAGATCTCTTTTGTTTGTGCATGGTATAATTAAAATTTTATTGTCTATTTCCAAATTTTCAAAGGACAATCAGGCACTATTTGAGTTTTTTCCTGCTAGGTGTCAAGCTCATGATTTGAGAACTCAAGAGGTGCTTCTACAAGGATCGGTTCATAATGGACTCTACAAGTTTCACTTAAATGGTGTTGCCAAGACTCCTATGATTGTTGTTTCAGCCCAATGTTTTATTGTTGATAGATCCATTCCTTTAAGCACGTGGCATTTTAGATTAGGCCATCCGTGTATTGTTATGCTTAAAAAAGCATTGCATCATTATAATGTGTCATTTTATTTTGATAAAAGTGGTGTTGATTGTGTTTCTTGTCATTTGGGCAAAGAACATAAGTTGTTATTTTCTACTTATGTGTCTGAGTGTACCGATCCTCTTCAAATAGTGGTTGTTGATGTTTAGGGTCCAACTCCGGTCTATTCAAATGGTTTTTCTTATTATGTTACCTTTATAGATTCTTATACCCCATATACTTGGGTTTATTTCTTAAAGAAAAAATCAGTTGTTGTTACTATATTTCCTCAATTTCACCAACAAGTTGAAAGCATTCTTGGCTACAAGCTCAAGACTCTTCAAACGAATGGGGGAAGTGAGTTTCAAGCATTGAAGTGGTATTTTTCACAGAGGGGTATTATTTATAGGCTAACTTGTCCCTACACCTTCGAGTAAAATGGTCTAGTTGAGCGGAAGCACATCAGATTGTGGAATCTGGTCTCTCCATGCTTGCCCATGCATCGATGCCTTTAACTTATTAGTATGAAGCTTTTAGTAGTGCAGTGTACTTGATAAACCATTTACCTTCTCTACCTTTAGGTAATATCCCTCCCTATGAAAAGTTATTCCATGTGAGACCCAACTATCTGTCACATAGAGTTTTTGGTTGCTTGTGTTTCCTTAATCTTAGGCCCTATAATACTAACAAGTTGCAGTTTAGGTCAACCCACGTACCTTTTTAAGCTACTCTCCTTAACACAAAGGTTATAGATGTCGTGATCATTCAGGTAGAATTTATGTGTCTCGGCGTGTTACATTCTATGAAAATGTGTTTCCTTTTCAAGCTATTTTGAATACTTCCAAACTGTCTAGTCATTCCCCACCATGTTTAGCATCTAATTCCAAATTAGTTGTGTTATCATTCTACTCCCGTCACTAATTTGTTGCCAACTATATCCACTAACTCACCTTCACTACTGACCCACCAATTACTTCAAACTCTATAACACCTCCAAATATCACTTTACCTATTGACTCTATTTCTATCCCACTTGTACCTTCTATGTCATGTCAATCTTAAGCTCAACCATCTAATATAGTCTACACTCATCCTATGATCACTCGTAGCAAGGTAGGCATTTTTAAACCTAAGGCATATCTTAACAAGGTAACCAGTTTGTTTAATTCTACACCTGCTGATATTCATGAGTCAATTTTGTCATTTCACTGGCGAGATGCGGTACATAATGAGTTACAAGCTCTCCTAAAATACAACACTTGAAGTATTTGTTCTCTCCTTTCATCTAGAATATCCATTGGCTGTAAGTGGTTGTTTAAGGTGAAAAAGAAGCCTGATGGAACTGTGGACAGTTATAAAGCACGACTGGTTGCTAAAGGATTCTCTCAAAATATTGGGTCTAATTTTCATGATACATTTAGTCTGATAGTTTGTGTTGCCACTATTAGATTCATTCTTCTTATTGTTGTTATGAATGGATGGACACTAAGGTAAGTTGATGCTAATAATGCATTTCTTAATGGCACTTTGGCTGAAGAAATTTATATGGATCAACAACTAAATTTTAAAGCTCAATGTGACAATGGAGAAAAGCTCGTGTGCAAGTTGAATAAGGTATTATATGGGATTAGACAGGCAACTCGAGCCTGGTTTCATACTTTGCAGCAACATTTAGTTGAAAAACTTAGTTTCCATGCTTCAAAAGTTGATCCTTCATTATTCATTCAAACAAGTGTAGATGCTTCACTTTTTCTCATAGCCTATATTGATGATATAATCAATACAAGGAGCTCACTTGAGGAGGTTGATAAGGTTGTTCATTAGTTCCATAGCAAGTTCTCTCTCAAAGATATGGGTAATATTCATTTCCTCTTTGGAATTGAGGTTCATCACACATCTCACGGATTGTATCTCATTCAGAAAAAGTATGTTTCAGAATTGCTTCACAAGGCAGGAATGGTTAAAGCAACATCTACCCTTACATGTATGGTAGGCACTACAAGTTAACTGCATCAGATGGTAACTCATTTCCTGATGTTCATCTATATCGTAGCATTATTGGAACACTTCAATATATGTGTATTACACAGCCGTGTATTGTATTTTGTGTCAATAAATTAAGCTAGTACATGAATGCACCCCATGACACTCATTGGAAAATTGTTAAAGAAGTGTAGAGGTATCTTAATGGCATTATGAATCATGGCTTGTACTTCACAAAAAGTCAGTTTGATTTGGTTGGCTACTTCGATGTTGATTGGGTATCCACTGTTGAAGACAGACACTCGACCACAAGCTACGACATCTATCTTAGATCTAATCCAGTTGCATGGTGCTCCAAAAAGCAAGCTCTGTGTCCAGGTCCTCATTAGAAGTTGAGTATCGCAGCTTGGAGAATTGTGTTTCTGAGCTGCTAATTGAAGTTGGTGTGTCCATAAGGCAACCACCAATGGTGTGGTACGACAACACATCTATAGTGTCTATGGCTGCTAATCCTACTCATCATACTAAGGTGAAGCTTGTGGAAATTGATCATCATTTTGTTCATGAAAAAGTGCTCGACGATGTCTTGCAAGTTAATTTTGTTCCCTCAGCAAATCAAGCGGCTAATTTCCTCACAGAGCCAATCACACCAAAACAGTTTACTTCATTTTGAGATGCTTTGTGAGTTTTGTCCCTGATTGATGCTGTAAAAACTCAACAAAAGAAAAAAAAAACCAAGAGAATGTTAGAATAACAAATTAGTTAGTTTGGTTAGTCTGTTAGGGTTGTTAGTAGTTAAGTAGTTACTCTTAGCAGCCTTTAATGTCATGTATATAAACCTTAATCATCTTGTTTATATGCAGAGCTTTTATGATAAACATTTCTTCATCTGCTTTATTTTCTTTTTACTATTGTTAGCTATAGTCAAACAAGTATGACCACACAAGGCTACTGATCTACCCAAATGATCGAACCGTTTGATTCTTGGTCCTTTAATAAGCCCTTACACTGCTGACGATGTGAACAACATCGGAGCCAACAAAATCAATAAGCCAAAATAAAAAAAAAAGATTAATTTATTCATTTACAGTAATAAAAATAAAATTAATTTCTTTTTTCATTGGTTTTTGTGAACTTCTTGTAAATTTTTAAAAAAAGTTGTATAGTGACGTTGCAAGTCCTAAATAACTTTAGACGTTTGGGGTTATAAACAAGAGTAATTTATAAGATAATTTTTTAATTAAGCTTTTTTCTAGGGTAAATTTTAAAAAAAAAAATCGTTTTTCAAAAGTTAATTAGGGATTTAGAGCTTTTAAAGTGTTTTCTTTAATAATTTAAAAGTTTGACTTTTTAGTCAAATGGTTAAAAGTTAGTGATTTTATTCTTAAGTCTTGGGTTTGATTTCTCTCCAACTCACATTTGCACTTTTTATTTCATGATTAATTAAAAGCTTGAAAAATATATTTATTAATTAAAAATAAAAAAATTCAAAATAACATGAAATAAAAAATTTAAAAATATGAGTTGGAGAGGAATCGAACCAGGACTTAAAAATAAAACCACTAACATTTAGTCATCTAATAAAAAAGTTAATATTTTAAATTATTAAAGAAAATGCATTTTGTAGAACGTGTTTTCAGACACGTCAGTAAAAATCATTTTCTGCAGGGCGTATTTTCTATTTCTCCCTTTAAAATTGACCTATTTTCTTAAATATCGAAAAAAAACTTAAACCCTAATTATTTTCTAAAAACCAAATATATTATTAATTTATCCCTTTCTTCTATTCATTTACAGTGTAGCTAATAATAATTTGTTTGGTTTTTTACGTGAGAGTTTTCTATCTCCACTTGTTTTAAAAACGTACTAAATAATTAAACAATATCTAGTGACCCTAATTAAGAAGATATTTATAAAAATATAGAAAATCAAAGATTTCAATAAAATCATGCATTAAATAAAAAGCACATAGATTTTGCCATTGAAAGATCCTTCAAACCTGACAGCCTTGTAGGTCAAATAGATTTGAGACATAACACTCCATCTCTTCCTAATTCTACCAGGGCAATCAAATATTTAAATAACAATAAAAAAAAAATGACCATCACTGATGGTTTGGGTTAATTTTGACTTTATTTGAAAATTTTTGCAAAGATTGAAAAGAAAAAAAGTTAATGGCTGAAGTGAAAAAAAACCTCAAAACATTCAGGGTGAATTTTGCAATTATACCTTAATATAATTAGTATAATTGCATCCTTATTCAATTCTCCGATTTGTATATTGCACTCCTATATTTTATACATTATGTTATTATTTTCTTAGTCAATTACTGTTATTAACTGTACAAATCATATAATCAAATTTTCAATGCTATTTTTATGCTATTTAAGTACCATATACCTAATTTCCCAAATTTAAATCCTTAATATAGTACCATGACAAACGGGGACAAAACCAAAAGTGTATTTTTGAAAGTAAAATTAAATTATAAAATTTTAAAGAGATTAAAATATAATTTTTCGTTGTATATAATTATTTTATTTAGAATTTTAAAAAGATTAAATTAAAAATTTTCATATTTAAGACGATGAAACATAATTTTACTATTTATTTTTAAAAGTTATAATTTTGGGGCTTACCTGCACTCTTGGCTCTATCCCTGATGACAAATATGTAAAGAATTAATTCTGCCAACATATTACTTTGAATTAATATATATGATTTTATAATAAAAATAATAAATCTAAAATAGGCCTGGTTTTAGGGTGGTTTGAAGGTGTAGTTGCCCAATGTTCAAGGTTGAAAGATGTCTAAAATAGTATTTTTTAGTTTTTAGAGCTCAAAAAAATATATCAAAAAAAGACGAGATCCAAAATTATATATAATATACTACCATAATTTAAATCCCTAATGACAATTAGTGATTCCTTAAGAAAGCTAATATTCTTCCCTTTATCAAGGATAATGATTTTTGTTCCCTCCCTTTTTATATTCCCACCATTTATTATTTTTGTTTAGTGCTTTCTTTTACGCCAAAAGGTTTGCAAAATTTTATGATAACCCATGCTCTGTTTTATAGAGAGAAAAATAAAGAATCCTATATGGTTGTAATGAATCTATTAAATCCAACCTAATTACTAATTTTTCGTATTTTTAGATATATTAAAGTAAATATTAGCCAAGAGTTATTATTTTTTAAAACTATAGTTTTAATACATTAAAATCCTCTTTTGCATTATAAATATACTTTATTTTATATTGTATTCAAATCATATATATCATATAAGGTGAAAAGAGCCCTACATAAAGTTCATTCTAGTTTTTCAACTAAAAATTGCTCCAGATTAATTCTGGTACAATAAATATTTATGATAAATCATGAAATTATTATAATTTATCATTTTCAATTACCCATGATTTATCCCATAAAAACCTAACCATCCCCAAAAGTCCATGAATTTTAAGTTTGTATTCTTCAACCACACAGAAGTTAGAAAATATATAGATTTTTCGGGATAGTTAACTTTTTTGAGCTGTGTCATGAATATATTAATTGGATATGATATATTCCGTTTGAATTATGAGTAATTTAATTACAAATTATAATTATATAATGATTTGAATTAAATTTTAATATATAAAAATAATTTAAACTATCAGTAAACTTTGACTTATTATATTACAAGGTATATATTCAAAATGGTAACTCTCTTTAATCAACACCTCATCAATTATAATATTAAAATAATCAATGGGCCTATTCTTAATTACTAATATTTAACAATAAATATTTTAACATTAAAATTCATTTTAATTTTATATTTAACAATAATGTTAAAACCATTTTCCTTTCTTAAATACACTATCATTTAGTAAGAAAATAAATTCATATACCAGTAGGGAAAGAGATTAAATTAATTAACAAATTAATCTATTTTCTAAGACATTAATTATAAATTAAGCCAAAATTGGGGCTTTAAAAAACATGGCATAACCATTTATTCAATCTTCTAACTTCATTAAAAAGAGAGGTTATTTTAACTTTTCATTTAATTTTTCATTTCTTTTAATTGTTAAATTTACATTGTTTGTCAAATCACCCTTACATAAATGGAAAAGTTAATATCTATTAACTTTATTGATGTGACATCGACGTGAAAGTCTATGTGTATGACACCTCAATAATTAATTAATTTATTAAAAATTAAAATATTTTTCAAAATTTTAATAATTTTATATTTAAAAATTAATTAATTGCTAACATGACATCCATGGGTATGTCACGTTAGTAAAGTTAATAAATATTATTTTTTCATTCATTTTAGGATGATTTGATAATCAATGCAAGTATAGGGTTAAAAGAGATGAATAATTAAATGGAAGACTAAAATAATGTTTTTGTAAAATTGGAGGGACAAATAAGTTATTAGGCCCAAAACAACAATAATAGGAAGAATTGGATAATAATGGTCTAATTAGTGTAAAATTCTAATAATTGGCATTTATCTTTCTATATCATAATTAAAAAATAATAATACTCTTTACAAATTTTAAAACATATAAAATATTCTAATATTAAAATGTTTTAAAATAGTTTTTCAAAACTAAATTGAAAAACAGTTTCTGAAAAGCGTATTTTCAAGTATAAAAGTCTAATACATATTTTTTAAACATGTAGATTGAATTTAAATTTATAAATTTGAATACTAAAAATACTAAATTTTTAAAATTTTTCATTTTAAAATCCGTTAATTTTAAATTTAAATAATAAAAACAAATAATTAAATTATTTTAAAAATATTGAAAAAATGAGATTTAATTTCAATATATAAAGTTGGTATATTATACTTTACAAATTTTCACATTTATAATTAATGTTTAGTTTTTACATATAAATTAATTTAAAATAAAAACTAATTAAAATTATTTTGTGAATAAAACTAATGTGTAACTTAATGTATATATATATTTTTAAAAGAAACACAAAATGCAATGATAGAAAAGTAATATTAAACATAAGGTATAATAACTTATTTGATCCTCTAACTTTATATAAAAAATTATTTTATTTTTTATTTATTTTTTATCTTTTATTTTTAAAATTACATTATTTATCAAATCTCTCCGATAAAAAATTTAACATCTATTAATTCACTATGTCTAAACATAAATCGGTTTTCTTTTGAATAAATTTATTTGAGTGAAAATTAAATAATGATAACTTATTGGATATGATAAAAATATAAAAAGAAACATGTAAAGTAGTAAAATAATTCACTATTTTTTAAAATATTTGAACCTATCGTAATTAATGGAACAATAATTCTCCTATGGATGCTAAACAATTCAACTTCGAGACAAGCACCCATATTATTGGTGTCTTATCGGTTTTTAGTCAATTTTCAAACTTTGAATAATTAGCAATTATTTAACATTTTTTCTTTTGAATTTTTTAGAGGATAGTCTAGCACTATAATATTGTTACAATATTTAATTTTATCGCTACTACTACTTTTACGCTAACTATAAATAAACACACCATTCATTCAACTCATTCTAAATCTCATATTAAAAGTCCAAACATTTTACCAACAATAAATTGCATATAATTATTAGCATCAATAAACACGATTATATGGCGACAATGTAGCTCTATTATTGTGATTCATAAATGCAAAATTGGTTGCTAAATAATGTCATGGAAAATGTAAAAAAAAAAAGTTGTCAGTCTCTAAATTTAATCCCTTTGTTGTGACAATCTATTAAATTCGTAATGATTTTTTTATAAAATTACTATGATGGAATGAATGCATTGAAAATTTATATTAAAGTGTAAACAATTGGGTTAAAATGATTACATTAAAAAAATAAATTTGTATCTTTTAAATACAACAACTAGATTTAAAACTTCATTAAAAATACAACATATTTTGACCCATTAAAAATGTTAAAATTGTATCAACAAGTGGTTGGTTATAATCATAAGGCATATTACGCTCCTAATGAAAGAACATAAGTTCGAACCTTGGAGATAATATCGTTAGGAGGAATAGTCACGAACCTTGAATATGAACCGTAAAACGAACATACATTAATTAGATGCCATAATATTTCAAAAATATGTTATTATTTTTATACACATTCTATATAATTTAGTATAATTTTAGCATATTCAAAAATTGTTTGAAAAAATTATAATGAAAATGGGAATTACAATATTGTTATATATATTGTATTAATACTAATATTGAAATAATTACAATTGTGTTTCTATTTAATTTTAAATTTTAAATTTAATATGTAATGGCTTGATCTTTTCTTGTGTCGAGAAATTTAGCTTTGGGATTAGATTTCTTAAATTGACCATTCCAAAAAGTCTAACCAAGAGGTTTCTGAAAGTAAGCATGGTAGTGATCAATTAGAAGTTTATTAGTTAATAAATGGGTATTAATTAGGATATTCTCAATATTGAGAGTTTAGTAATTAAAGCATATGAATTAAATTGTAGGGTTACCAAATTTAATGGGGTCAATATGAGATTATTAGAATATGATTTAGGAAAGAAGAGCTCCTTAATTAGTAAATTGTCCAAGCCTATATAGCAAATATTCCATTTTGAAATTTTGTTGGGTGGAACGGTTTTCTCGCTAATTTTTGCTTCCCCCTAACAAATTTTCAAAATGGAATATTTGCTATCATAGATTTGGGCAATTTCTTTATTATGGACCTATTTTTTTCCTAAATCATATATTTTTAATATTTTTACATTGACCTCACTACTTTTGTTAATCTTACAATTTAATTTATAGGCATTAATTACTAACTCTCAATATTAAGCAAATAAAAATTTTAATTAATACCCATTTACTAATTAATAAATTTCTAATTCACTATTATGCCTACTCTTAGAAACCTCACAGTAACACTTCTCGGAATAGCTCGATTTAAGAAATTTGGTTGAAAATTTGAATTTCTCGACACAAAAAAAAAGGGTTGTTACATAATAACTTGCCAAGCATCTAGCCAAATGCATAGGATGGTTGGTCATTGAAGGGGGTAAGAAGATTAGAATAATTTTTTTCATACTTTGGCGTGAGATGAGAGAATATAACAAAGAAAATTAAGAGAAAGTCATACCACACATTTGGCAAACTAGATGGGGAGGGGGAAGGAAACTTGACTAAACCATGATAATTCTCACCCCTTTTTAATGAGTTTTAACTTTTACATTTAATGAATCTATCACTAGGCTTACCTAGTGTTGCTTGTCATTGGAAGAGAATGTAGAATTAAAAGGAATTAGGTAAAGAGGAGTTAACTTTTTATAGCTAAAGTGTCCAAAGGAAGTGAGGTAAGAATAGGATCAAACAAGTGATATATATTCAAGTCCTTATTAGTAGTTTTATGTTATGTATAATTGTTATGGTGGTGAGATAGTGATTTTTATGTGTATTGATGAAGAAAAAGATTAAGTAGAGGTTTAACTATGAGGAGAGAAAGGGGTTAGAAGTGTTTGAAAATTTGTAACTCATGTCCAATTTTTATTTTCAATATTTAGCACATATGCTAGTTTGAATAATTAGAGATTTGGAATTAAATTAAGCCTTAATTGTGTTACTTTGCAAGGTGATCAAGAGAAGGAAGTTGTTGGCACTCGCAAAGGAAAGGAAAAGCTAGTGGATTAAAGCTTGTGATGTTCAAAATTTAGTATGTTCTCATTGAATTCTAATTGCCTTGATTATGTGTTTGAACATGTTAAATATGCAAATTTAAACCTATTGATAATATGGCTAACTAATTGAATAAGTAGTCATATTGGCAACCAAGAACTATTATTGAAATTGACTGTAAATCTAAGTAAATATGGTACGTTGATTTACTAGGTAATACGCTTGTTTGAACATTAATAAATGAATCGTCAATAGAAGTACATAATGGTCTAATATGTCTATAATGAACTTATGAGAATCAAATTGGATAATTAGTAAAATGAATTGCTACCATGAATGAATTTAAAATGGTAAATTATAAGAAAAAGTTATATTGAGAATATAGACGATTAAAATGGTACGTGAATAAGTAAATTGTTAAACTAATAAAAAACTATGACACATGTTATATTGAGACTTAAGAACTACTTGATTGAAATCTATGTTTACATTTGTATGCAATTTAATTGAAATCAAGAAAGTATGACATTGAGCTATGAAATTGGGTGTTGTGCTAAGCATATCTATGGCTAAAAATTGATTAGAAATGCCCTAGTAAACAATAGGAACATATTTAGATATAGTTGGCATGCCAACGAGACCTTAGCAGTACTGCATATTTATAGTGTATGGGGATAAGAGAGTATACATGATACATGTTATGTATAAATTTAGAGTGATGGAGGACTTTGCATAAGCTTAGTGAATTAGTAGTGTGATGGTTGGGGCACTTAGTGCCATTTGTGTGATTTATGAATTGTTTTGGATATTTGGATTAACATTCCTTTGTTGTTTACCACGAGCTACATAACTAACCAAATTGGCATCACATGATACTAATATATTAATGCTATATTGATGCATAAAGAAAGTGAACATCCTTGTAAAATAGATGATAAAGAAAAGCTATCCTAAATATAGCATATAAAGCATAATGAAAAAGAAACTAATGAAATATATGTTTAATAGACTCTTAACCATAATTGAATAAATAAATAATGGTATTTGGGATTAAAAGTTAGTAATGTAATTAAGATAATAACATTGGCTATTGAAAAATAATTGTAAGCTAAATGAATAAGTGACTTGAAAAACAACAAAAGTTTATTTGAAATAAAAGTTAGTCAAAACAAAAGGACTTGCATACAAGTATAATTTAGTATACCTAATGGTAAAGAAAGTGCAATGAATTGGTAATTAGAATTGAATAAGAGTACTTTGTTTTTATGTAAAATTTGATAATGACAAGTGTAACACCCTATACCTGACTCGGTCACCAGGTTCCAGCTACAGGATATCACATTCGTTGTCGGGACAACTATGATAGACTACATTTCAAATTTACAGTTAATACATATTATTAATATTAAAATATCATTGCGACATGTTAAACAATCATATACGAACTTTATATGAGCTTATGAAAGCTTTTTAGGAAACTTGAGGTTGAATAAGAACCTAATTAGAAAATTTTCAAAATATCGGGTTGACGTCGCGACTTCAAGGATTCCAGGTCATGACACAGCTCATTGACTTGTCTTCATAACAATATTTTTGATGTCGTGACATGACTGTCTGATTTCAAAAGGGTCCAAATGGTACCAATTTATAACACCTAACAAGCAATTCAATATTTCAATACAACTATTTTAGCTAACAATACCATCCCCATATACTTTATTTCTAACCTTAAACACCATATATACATATACATTACACAAATGATCATTTCAACTTCAATAAATTTAGCAATTTCCACAATTTTCAACCATTCAAGCCATCTCAACTACTTATGATATTTTCATATATGTACATTTATAAAATTATAAACTTGACTCCAACCACATTGCCAATTTAGAATTCAAAATGACAGTTTCAATACAAAACCAACTCCAATCCTAGGTACATGCCATTTATTGAAAATGAAAAGAACTAAACAAACATTGCTGAGTCGTAGGCTGCAAGTTGGATGCTGAATCACTTTTTAAGGTTTCGAGAACAATTAATACCTACATACGGAATAAAAAAAACTGTACATTGAGCGATAAAGCTCAGCTATACTTCTACGATTCAAGTCAATAACATTAGCATTAATATGAACTAAACAATTCACTTCATAATTTAGTCATAACCATTTCATTTTAACCCATTCATGCCATATGCTTAAATTCACACGTTGCCACAATTAACAAATCTAAATGAATATATCATGTTAACATTTTACCTTCAATGATGCATATATTACCATTTCAATTCATATATTCATAACTCATATGATAATTCCATATACTATCTCAATTGATAACTCCAAGTATACATTTCATGCCATACTTTCTAACAACAAAATACAATCACTTCCATTTACAATTCATGTCAATTCAATTCATCATTCATGTATATAAGTATATGCCAATTTGCTATTCAACCTCATTTTACTCTTTTATTCTCTCTGGAGTCTCTTGACTCGTACATATTCAAATCGGCCTTCAGGGCTCGTTTTAAACCAGTTCGAATGATCTTTCACATTTTATCATTTTTCACATATCACATATGTACAAAGTATACCAAATTCAATCTCATTTCATTTCAATTATCATATAACCAATTTATGCTTTATAAACCCTATTAACCAGACCCAAACTCAAAACGAATATAATGATCTATTACTCTGTCATCTTGAATTGCCCAACAATGATGACTATTAACATATGTACATTCTACCACTCTGGGTTGCCCAAAAACAATGGTTTCTAATAATTATACTGACCCTATGTGTAACACCTCTCACTAGACCTTATTGCCAGGTCTGAGTTACGGAATGCTACAGTTGTTGTAGGAGCAACTACCATAAAAAATAGTGTAATTAAATCAATTAAACATTCAAATATTCCATACATGCAATCATTATATGCTAAACAAGTTTTACTGAGATTCAATTGAACTTATAAAAGCTCAATTACTAATTCGAACATGAAATAGACCAAATTGCAAAGTTTTCAAAGTTTACAGAATAGGTATCAATACCCCCATAAAGTATCGGTACCATTTTGGTTCTCGATGTTTCAAAACCAACCTTAAGGTACTGATACTTTACTTTCGTATCCATACCATTTTAAAGCTTGATGTTTGAAAAATTAAAGAAAAACCATTTAAGCATCAATATGTAACACCCTTAACCCATCTCCGTTGCCGGATTAGGGTTACGAGGTATTACAGTATAATTTAGAACATGTAACTTCATATAGAAACAATTATTCAAATTTAATACTAACATTCAATTACACATTTCATTTATAGCATAAATGTACATACAAGCCTTACACTGAGCCTATGGGGCCTTAAAAATAGTTTGGGAACATTCAGGGACTAATTTGAATGGAAAAAGTGAAAAATTTTGGAAACAGGTGTCACACAGCTGTGTGGCCTGGTCGTGTGACATAGCCCAGGTCATGTGGCTCAAAGACATGGCTGTAACTATGTACAATTCAAAATATGGGACATATGATTGTGTCCCAACCTGTGTGTCCGCCCGTGTGGGTATTCGAAATAGGGTCACACGGCCGTGTTGCAGGCCGTGTGTGTATTCGAAGTAAGGTCACATAGCTGTGTCACCAGGCAATGTAACTCTCTGTGACCATATGGTTCATCCTACACTTAAAATTTAAATGACACACGGCCGTGTGTGGCACAGGACCGTGTGACAGCTCGTACCTTAAGCCGTGTGCTTCCCAAATGACCCCTAATGCAAGTCAATTCAACCTCAATTACTTAGGCACCAAACCAAACTAGTTCCATACACATTCATATGAATTAAACACATTCAAACACACATGAAACATGCAAAATCATTCATCCTATGTTCCTAACCAATATGCCATCAATTGACACCACAATTTACATAACAAAATAATTCAATTTAATGTCACAAATCCATATATTAAACATACATGTCACACACCATTTAATCACTTCATTCACTTTTCATTATATCAAAAGCCATCTATTTTCACAAGGCATTTATAAGTGACCAAAATACATATATACACCAACATTTGCCAACTAACAACTAAGGATATATAAACACAAATAAGCTTAGCATAAACTCAAGCCATACCATATTGCCAAAATAACATTAAAGCTCCTATTACATGCCATTTATAACCATTACAAAATTAACCAAAAACTACCAAAATGACTGGCGGATTATGCTCTAACGAGATTCCAACTGGTCAAGCTTTTCGATGATCTACAGAAACGAGAAAGAAACAACTAACATAAGCAATTAGCTTAGTAAGCTCGTATAATGAAAGCTTAAACTTATTGATATATTAAGTTTAAAACAACCAAACATAATTTCATTAGATCATGAGCACACTTTTCTTTCTTATACACACCACTTCACAAGGTTAGTAGATGTATAAAGGAACATATAAATCCAAACATTCATGGAACATATCATAATAAGCATTTCAATAAATATATTTCAACCATCATACATTCAAATAACACCATTTTCACTTTAAGTACACATATCAACATTTTACATTTCATCTTTCAATATTATTGAACCAAATGGAATATCATCGAGTACTCGGGAAATGCTTACACACGCTGTGACTGTAACATGTAACCATATATGCTCACACAAGCTGTAGGTCGTGACGTTAAGCTACCCAATGCCGCTCACATGAGTTGTGGAGAATCCACAACAAATATAGGATCTCAATCATCAATATTACATCCAAGACCAACACGTGAAACTGTATAACCCCTAATGACATGTCATTTGTATCCTAAGTATTCACGATGTTTAAATGGGACCATTGTACCAATCTAAATATTTTAATTGCATTGCATTATACCATTTCAAACATACTTCGGTGAAATGCACATTTTTCAATTATAATATTCAATTTAATTAACATTATAATTTGATCCATAAGACTAAAACATCATACAACTATCAAACTAAACTATACTTAGCATAATATTTATTAACATTACATTCAAAACATCAATTAATAAATTTAATCCTTATACGAACTTACTCAACTAAAATGATTGCAAAAATAGAGTCGACAACTAGTCTAAAATTTTAGTTTTTCCTCGATTTAAATCCGGTTGATGCGTTTCTTGATCTAAATAGTAATTTAATTCAATTAATACCATTCCAACACTTAAATCGATAGTTTTATACAATTAAGCCCTTCCATCATCATTTTACAAATTTACCGCAACATTTTACTTTTTTATACAATTTAGCCCCTAAAACTAAAACTTGAAAATTTACCATTTTTAACCACCAACCATGCTAGCTGAATTTCTTAGAGGTTCTAATCAACCCATATTTTTCATCATTTCATAAAATTTACATGAACTTTTACTATTTTCACAAATAAGTCCCTAAACTTTAAAATTACCAAAATTCACTTAACAAAATATTTATATCTAACTATCAAGTTCATGAATCTATTATCAAAGTTCAAAAACACACTATAAACATCCATGGTAAATCCCTAACTTTTAATAGTTTCACAATTTAACCCCCGAGCTAGCTATATTAAGTTAATACAAACTCAAAAACATAAAATTTACCAAAAACGGGCCTAAAATTACTCACATGCAAGCTAGAATGTGAACTGAACAATTCCAAGTTTTGTTTCAATGGAGTTTCAGTCAAAATGGGTTAGAACAAAGAAGATGATCATCTAATTGTTTTGTTTAAGTTATTTTATTTACTATTTTATTTACTAAGTCCATAAATCTTCCTTTTCGTATCTATTTGACACATTTAACTAATAAACATAAACTTTTATAGCTTTTACAATTTAGTCCTTTTAAACATTAAAATTTCTTGACCAAAATTTAGTATGGCTTTAATAAATAATCGAAAATATTAAATTAATAATATTTACTGACTCGATTGTTGGAATTGTGGTCTTGAAATTATTGTTTCCAACACCACTGAAAATGGGCTGTTACACAATACCCCTATTAAGGTATTGATACATCAAAGGCAGAAGTGTCAAAACTTGCATTTTGGTACTCATTTCATGCCCAAACCAACTAAAACTTAAATGGTGCCTATAAACATACTTAGAACCTGCATAAGAACTGTAACCTCCCTAATTTGGCCCAGAAGTTATGGTCGGATTCTGAAGGCCACATTGGCCACTAAGATGGCTCAGTAAAAAAAATAATCAAATTCATATAGAATTTATTCTTAGAAATAATATTGCTTATATTTTTCAGGAAATCGGTAATGGGTTTCTCTTTATTTTATAAAAACATTAGTTTTTGCAAGTTTAATTAAAGTCTAATTAAAAAGTGGCTTATTAATTTTACAAACATACTTTATTATTAATTTATTATTCAGAGTTTCAAAAACCAGTTTTGCAATGGAAAAACTTGACGTGTTTAATTTGTTAGTAAATTAGTAATTTATAATTTAAACATGACCAATTATTAAATTAGTCCAATTGTTTAACGTCGAAGCATGAAAATACTAAAAATATCCTTAAATTGAATCTCATGCCACAATTTGTAAAATAAATTATTACAAAACCAAATAAATAAAAATATAAAATTAAAATACTTTATTTAGCAAATCCGAGATGATACCTTCAAATTGTTGAATCCGAGTTCTAACCTTGCGGATTACCTAAAAAGTGTTAAACTAATGGGATGAGCTTTATAGCTTAGTGTAAGTTTCAATAAAAAATAAACAGTGTATTAAGACCATAAAATCATGCTTATTCACATAGTCAACAACAATAGCAACCACCAATTACTATATTTAATAGAGATTATAGAATAATGAAATTCCAGAATAAAAATACATGATCATGAATGACAATGCAATTCCTACCCATCCATCCACTACACACCATATCAGGAGTCGTAGCTTATTGTGCTTTAAGCACCGGTAACAATATAATCGCAATTATACTGTCAGTCAGATTTTGTGGATAAACCACCATAATAGTGTTGCGAACGAACTGCCAAAACTCTAAATAAAATTCCTAAAAAAATGTGAATTTACTGTCAGAACGCCACAAATCTCCTCTATCTCCAAAAAACCCAACCCTGACGTAATACATAATGTCATTTTTTCAGAATAGCAAAATCAAATACAGTGCATTACAGAAGCAAGACATATCATGTGATCAGTAAATCAGAACAGTGGCATGCTTTACAGTCATGCTAACAGAAGATACAAAAAATAACAGCATGCTTATCAAGTATGCAATGAGGTAGAACAGTGGGCATGCATTCATATATTCATTAAAACATGTGATGTCATTATAACGACATACATTAACAGTTTGTGCATGTCCGAACATAGCCAACAAGCCAATAGACAATTTGGCCAACTTAGTAAAATACATACAAACATAGTCGGTCAACTATAGTTACTTGAGCATAATCAACCAACCATTGAAACAACCACACACACTCGGCATCCAAGTAAACACATCCCTCACTTCACACTTGGCTAATTAAGTAACCACCTTCGCATTCAGCCAAGCATCTAAAGATGGTCTTACGCATTTAAACCCTATTAAAGCAATTAACACATTCGACCATAGGCTAATTAGTCAATTAAGCGTTTGGCCATAAGCAAAAAGGAACATTAACACTCAACCATAAGCATAAGAAAGACACACACTTACACCATTCACATTAAATTAAATCCCACACCTCGTTTCCTTTAACGGAAGCACTAATGATTGATTGGAGCACAACTACAACTCAGGTTTGCCTCGATTCCTTCCCGATTCTACTAAAGATAAAAAATGATGCAACAATAGTGATTTTAGCAATCAATACATTTGGCCAAGGGAAAATAGGAGTAAAAATTCTAACAACAAATAAAATGAAGAAAATAAGGAGATGAGGGCTTCACTGGACGACAAAAAAAAGTGTGGAAAATAGTGTGCAGGGAGCAAGGAGAGAAAAACGACAAAGGTGGATAAATGGACAACAGAGAGGCGGAAAAGATAACCAAAAATGGCAGCAAGGTTTGGCTATTCAAAAAATAATTTTAATGGAAACAAGAAAGAAAAAGATGAGCAGAAGGATAGGATTTGCAGCACAATAGAGAAACAAAAAAGGAGTGAGCAGAGAAAGGTGATGTACGTCAATGGTGAAGCAAAAATTAGCAGTAGTTTTTCAGTAATGATGGAACAGAAATTAGCAGAAAAGATGAAGAAAGAATGAATGAGAGTAGCAACAATGGGTGAATAGAGGGGCAACACAAATGGAAAAAAAAATCTAGTGTTTAAGGGCTTCAACAATGGTCTAAAAGGAAGAAAAATGAGAGAAAATGAAAGGGAAAGTGAAAGGGATGGTAAAGAGAGGGAACGGAGTGAAAAAGAAAAAAAAAGAAAAGAAAACCTCAACAAAAATTTAGTTTAATGTTAGAGATTTTCAGCATTTGAGTTAGACTAAAATCTGAATAGATTGGCTAGAATATGGACAGCACAAAGCTCAACTGAAAAAGAAATGTGAGCGAGGGGAATTGAAGTTGAGTCTTAAAATCAATTACACTATCTCCTTACTCACTCTTAACCAATAAGCCAATTGCTCATTCTTGTTATAACATACCAACATAACCTTAAGAGTTAGGGCTTTACAACTTTCAATTCATTAACCCAATTTCTTCTAGCTTGATTTTTGGGATGTGACAAGAACTAACCAAATTCATACCAGCTTGAACATAAACCATTTATAACTCATCCATTTCAACAATTCAACCAATTTGGCATCCAATTTCTCATACCATCCTATACAAACTTCATTTTCAAAATCATACCATTTTACCTTTCATACTCTTCATATTAACCTTATCCACATTCAAATTTGCCACTCTTTCACATGCCAAATACATGTCATTTATCCAAATCTAAACATTGACTCCAACAATCCACAATTTACACCAAGTCACTTCAAACCTACTTGTACCATTTCAAGTTAAACAACCACAATTGACTCCAACATGGCATTCCCTTGGTATCCTTATGCATACGTATACGACTTCACAAAATCACCAATAGGTTAGTCCATTAATACAACAAGATCATAGTATTTAATTCATATACAAGTACAACCATATCATTTTATATTATGCTATTCAACTCTGCTCATTTTGTAAACATATCAATCTAATAACTTGATACAATTTAACTTGTCATAGCATTTTACAATAAGTTCAACGTATAACAAAGTAACATAGCATTATAACATGTAATATATTATTCAATATATTACCATACACATAAATTCTACAATATTATACCATTTGTATCATGTATTCATCACATAACCATTTGAGCGTGAGACTCATATCTTTTCACTGTCATTCTCCTTCCCGATAATCCTGTAGCTCAATGAACTACAATAATTAGGTTCAGATACAAGGGTAACTACACCATATCAGATTGCTCGTTAGAGCAATAACTACACCACACCAGGGCACCAAAGTGCAAAGCTCACAGGCATCTTATAATTTGTAACAATACATCACTCCACCATACCAGTATAACTCAGTAATCCACAACAAATGCTGGATTTTGGTATAACCTGTAATATTTCTATACAATATTTTGCTCTGTATCATCTTTTACACATATCTCGTTCCAACGCGCAATTAACCCTATCAATCATATCATATCCTTTAATACATCTACTCGGACACTTTTACCATATACGATTCATTCATTTAATTGTAATGTATTTAAACACATCATTCAAGTATATTAACATTCCATATCCATTCAATACATCGTATTCATTCATAATAATAATTCACATACTTTACGGTTTAGTTCATAGATGCCAAAATCATCAAATTATATTAAATCTATTAAAAGATATTATAATATAGATCAAACATAGCATAAACAATGTAGTAAGTTCCATGTGAACTTACCTGGCAAAAATAACAACAAACAATGTGTCGGGGACTAATATGTAATTTTTTCTTTTCCTTGATTATCTTTAGATTAATTCAATTCCTAATCTATAATAATTTATTTCAATTTATCAATTTCAAACATCATATAACAGTCTATCATAAACATATATAAATTCAATTTCATTATTTGGATTCCTTAAAGTTTTTCATTTGATTCAATTTAGTCCTTAAAACCAAAATTGCCATTACTATGAAATTTAAGCCTTGATTTCAAAATCTCTCTCAATTTCATCCTTCTACAACCCTTTATTATCTATAATTATAGAAATTTATCAACAATTTCAAAATATTTACACTTTAGCCCCTATGTTCACAATTAACAAATTTTACTTTATAAATTAGTCCATTTTCATATCTAAGCTCAAATTCTAACAAATTAATACCAATTTCATCAAGCATTCATCAATGTAAACTTTTAAAAAAACTTTAATAATTTTAAAAAATGATGCTTGAGTTAGTTAAATTGAGCTGTCACGATCTAAAAAATAAAATAAAAATAACAAGAAATGGACTAAAATGAACATACCATGGAAGAGATTAAAGTTGGCCGAAATTCTTAGTTCCTTAGCTATGGAGAAACGGTGGTGAAGAAGAATAAAAGTACCTCATCTTTCTTTTCACTTTGTTTCTTTTATTTTGTTTTACATTTTAACATTTTTAATTATAAATTCTAGTAAAATTAATGCCAAAAATGTGTTCTAACCGTCCATTATGTTATACTATGGCCTAATTTCCATTTAAACCTTAGTTTAATTACTAAATAAACCTTAGTTTAATTACTAAATAAACCTTTTAACAAATAAAAATCTATAGCGATTAACTTTTACAATTTAGTCATTATACCTTAATTAGTCACTAATTCGAAAAAATTACCCATCCAAAATTCAATTCACCTATATAATAACTTTGTAAATATTTAATATTTATAGGCTCGATTTACAGAAATGAGGTCCCAATACCTCATTTTTCGACACTACTGACTTTAGGGTCGTTACACTTGTACATTAGTTAACTATCCATTCAATAAAATTACTAGACTAAAATTCAATATAATACCATAATATACTCATAAATATTAAATAATAATATTTAAAGATCCGATCATCAAAAAATAGGGTTCCAAAACCATTGTCCTTGGTACCACTGAAAAACGGGCTGTTACATTATAGCATGCCAACTATATTTGACTTTTCTTGAAAAACTAATAGGGTAACCAATATTTCAATGAAATATTATAAACCAATTCATTATCATAATTCCATACCATTTCCATAAACGATTCATATCACATATCACATGTCATTTAGCAATTCTTATCATACTCGTTTCTGCTATGCTCAGACCAATTCACAATCTCAACATTCAATAATGTCGTCACATAATTCAATTCAAGACAAGTGGTAGTATTACCTTAACAGTTAATATGAAACAAACATGTAATTGTCGATATAATTGGAGTGAACTTCAATCATTAAAGTACAAATCTAATTCTCTCGTCAATAGCTCTCGCTTTTCCTTTCCCTCTCAAAGAATCGACATCGTCTTTAGCTATGTTCAGAAAATAAGTAAATAAAAATATATTAGATTTCATTCAATTCAAATTCAAATACAAACCCAAGCAAAATTTTCATTTTATTCAATTTAGTCTCTATACTCGGGATATACGTATTTTTCGATATCTAACGTCATATCAAAATCCGACTTCACATTCTTTCATTAGGGACCTTATACTTTCTATTCATAGCATAATTTCATGAAAGGTTTTCAATTTATTCAGTTTTTCCCCTAATGTTTCAAAATTATCTAACAAGCATAATTAGCTTTGCAATTTAGTCTTTATCATTATCTAAGCTTAATATCTATCAGTTTCAAGCCTAATTCATCAATTTCTCTACAATTTAAACTTTCTAAAAATTTAAATTTTGAAGAAATTAATAGATGGGCTAGCTAAATCAAGCTCTCATGATAATGAATCTATAAAAATTTCATGAATTTTAACTTTGTTACCTTGAAATTTTGGTATGGTCAAACCAAAGCTTAAGAATGGAGTTCCTCCCATTTTTTTCTTAAAGACGACGAAAGAAGATGAATGTTCATATTTCTTCCAGTATCTTAACTTTTATACTAAGATTATATGTTAATTAACTTTAATTAATTAGTTTAATTAAGCTTTATTATACTAATATATATTAGTTAAGCTAGTAGAAAAAACAATTAACATCCACTAAGTCATGATATAAAATGGTAAGATAACCATTTTAGTCCTTTGAATAATTGCTATTTAGGCCCTTAAGCCTTTTCCAAATAAAAACTCAATAACGGCTGGACTTTTACAATTTATTCTCAAAGTTTTAATTAACTATTTTCTTGGCTAAATTATTTAACCTAATTTCAATATATTTTCATATTAACTTCATAAATCTTTATATTTCATCCTTATAGGCTCAATTTATGGAATTGGGGTTTTGAAATTTCATTTTCTGACACCATGAAAAATTGGGTCATTATAACGAGTTAAATGGATACTAAAATATCTAAGGAAGTAAATTATACAAGACCTTAATAACATGTTATTGATGATCATATATATGTATTGAGTGTTTATAATGTATATATAGGGTAATATAGAATTTTCTTGATCACTGCCAAACATAGAGGTATTATTAGCACATGGAATTTATGTTTCCTCACACAGGTTATAGTTTATTTAGAACAGGGACCTCGAAGCTTCATTAAAAAAAGAGTCATCATTTTTGATGTAATAGTTGCCATGATTTTTAAATGTTTTTGTTTGTATTTATATATGGTACTCTAATATGGCATGTAAATAGGTTATAAGTGTAACAACTTGATTTTCTACGATGTCAAAACAGTGGTTAGGGGACCACAATTCTGATGATATACTCAGTGAATATTATTTAATAATATTTACGATTTCATTATATTATTTTATTGATGTTTAAATTGGAAAATTTGGTCAGCAGGTTAGAAATGAAAATGTACAGACTAAACCATAAGAATTAGTGAATTGCTTGTCAAATGAGTTTAATAAAATTTTGTTCAAGGTTCAAAGTGGTAAATAACCACTCTTGCATGGTAGTATCGGTTGTGTCAATGCTTAGTGGAAACACCTGTTAATTATCTGATACATGGTTTAGAGTTGGTTGTAGTTATCTTTGCTTTAAAGATATGGCGACACTATTTGTATGGTGACAAATTTCATGTATTCACTGATTATAAAAGTTTAAAATATCTAATGAATTAGAAGGAATTGAATTTGCAAGATCGAATATGGCTTGAGTTATTAAAACATTATGATTTGGTTATTGATTATCACACTGGGAAGGCTAATGTTGTTGCTAATGCTTTAAGTCACAAGTCTTTATTCGCCCTAAGAGCAATGAATGCTCAATTAAGATTGAGTTCAGATGGTTCTATTATTTCTGAGCTGAGAATTAAGCCGTTACTCTTTCAGAGAATTCAAGAGTTGCAAAAGAATGATCCAAAATTGATAGCTAAGGGGGAGCAAATTCGGAATAGTCTGATGTCAAATTTCAGTATTGATAGCGATGGGAGCTTATATTTCCTAAATCGAATATGTATGCCGAATGATTCTGAAATTAAAAGAGATATTTTACAGAAGGCTCATAGTAGTGTTTATTCAATTAATTCAGGTGGTAACAAGATGTATAATGATTTGAAATAGAACTATTAGTGGCTGGGAATGAATCGTGAAATCTCAAAGTTTGTCTCAAAATGACTGGTGTCTCAGCAAGTTAAAGCTGAACATAAAGTTCATCAGGTTTGTTACAACCAATGATGATTCCTAAGTGGAAATGGGAAAGAGTATCAATGAATTTAGTCTCAGGATCATCTATGTTTCAGAGAAAGAAAGATGTTATCTAGGTTGTGGTCAACAGATTGACGAAGTCAACCATTTTATCCCAGTAAGAAGTGATCACTCACTTAAGAACTTAACGAAATTGTATGTGGCTGAGATAGTGAGATTACATGGTATACCATCGTCTATTATCTCAAATCGTGATCCACATTTTTCTTTTAGATTTTGGGGTAAACTACATGAACCTTTAGTATCAAACTGAATTCATACATCATTTCATCCACAAAAAAAATGGCTACACAGAGCATGTAATTCAAATTTTAGAAAATATGTTACAATGTTGTGTTATAGAGTTTGAAGGTAGCTAAGAAAAATATCAACCCCTGATTGAGTTTACTTATAATAACAATTACCAGTCAAGTATCAAAATGGTGCTATATGAAGCTCTGTATGGAAGAAAATGTAGAACTCTGCTATATTGGTCTAAGTTAAGTGAAAGGAAGTTGGTAAAAACTGATTTAGTTTGTGAGGCAAAAGAAAAAGTTATGGTTATTAAGAACTGTTTGAAAGCTACCTTTGATTAACAAAAGTCATACACAGATTTAAAAAGGAAATAAATTAAATTCCAAATTGGTGAAAATGTATTCTTAAAGGTATCATCGGGGAAGAAAATGTTTCATTTCTACAAGAAAGGAAAGCTTAGGCAGAGAGTCATGGACCATACGAGATTCTGGAAAGAGTTGGGCCAGTAACATATAGAATAGCGTTGCCACCAAAACTTGAGAAAATTCACAATGTGTTTTATGTATTAATGTTGTGTCGTTGTCGATCTGATCATTCTCATGTAATTTCTTCTAATGAGATTGAGTTAAAACCAGATTTATCTTATGATGAAAACCAGTAAAAATTCTAGCTCGGGAAGTAAAAGAACTCTGCAACAAGCGTGTTCAATTAGTGAAAATTCTATAGAATCGTCATGGTTTAGAAGAGGCTACATAGGAAATAGAATAGTAAATGAAACCACAGTACTCAAACCTTTTTATAGGTAAAGTTTCGAGGACGAAATTCTCTAAGAGGGAGAGTTGTAACAGCCCAATTTTCTATAGTGTCGAAAATAGTGGTTAGGGGGGCACAATTCTAACTATAGAGTCGGTGAATATTATTTAATAACATTTATAATTTCGTAATATTGTTTTATTGATGTTTGAATTGAAAATTTTGGTCAACATGTTAGGAATAAATGTGTACGAAATTAAACCATAAGAGTTAGTGAATAGCTAGTCAAATGAGTTTAATAAAAATTGTTCAAGGTCCAAAGTGGTAAATAACCACCCTAGCATGGTAGTGTTAGTTGTGTCAATGTTTAGTGGAGACACCTGTTAATTTTCATGTAATGATGAAAATTAATATGTTAAGTGTTAGAGGTTGAAGTGTGTGGAAAGAGAGTCTTATTCTCGTATTCCTTCATCAAAAACATTGTTCTTTGTAGAAGAAAGAAAAGCTCTAAGCTTTCTTAATTAATCAGTTTTACGTATAAGTGTTTTCAAAGCCAATTCTTCATAAGTTTCATGTTTTTGAGATCCTTGTATCTCGATTTAGCTAACCTGCACGTCTAATTTCAAAACTATTAAAGTTTGATGTGTTATCATTGATGAATTGAATGCTATAGATCAAGACCTAAATCAACCTTTTGATAACAAAGGGAAGGGAAAAATCCTAGAATAGTCTTTTATATAATGTTCTTTTGTAGTACTAGGTAAGTTCATAGGGTGTTGTTATGTTTATTTATAATATGTTTGTATGTGAATGCAAATGGAAAATGTTAGTAAACTTGTATTAGTAAGGTGAGAAAAGGTGTTAAATGGTAAAAAGGAGAGTTTAGCTATGTGCCCAAATGAGCTCGAATGAACAAAGTATACAATTGACATGCCAATAACGGTATTTGCGCACTGTACGGGAAGAAGAGAGATGTGAAGAAGATGAAGGAAGTTATTGAAGTTTTTTGGAATCCTGCATTTGTTGTAGAATTTTCAATTTATTCTCTTCGAAGATATTGGCATGTCATCGGGGGAGAATATTTTAGCCTACGGGCTTTTCACTATGTGCATCTGGCGTGTAATCGGTTGGAAAGCTCTTATGAGCAAATTGGCATGTTGTCGAATGGTTACCCATGTATTCCTTATTGTTCATGTTGATTCATCAGGCTGAATGTTCCTGAATAGAAATGTTGACGATATGCTTTATATGAATTGAAGTAAGGTATGAATGAGTAACGAAATGTTGGGATATGTTATATGTTTGAATGTGATGCACTTACCTTGTACATGTGAAATATGTTAATAGAATCAATAATTTAGCTAAGTTATATGTGTGTTTAAATGTTTTACGAGGTAAGTTTAATGTTTTAAAAACTATGGAATTACTAGGCATATTTAATGCTTACCCCATTTAATTTTCCCCTTCTTTGTAGAGTTTTTGGAGGAACTAGGTAGGCGGATCGATCCACAACTCACACTATCTAGCTCTTGTTTAAGTAGAATCATTTTAACTCTACACCGAGCCAAGTGGCATGTATGTAGAGACTATTCGGTGAAATAGTACATGAAAGAATGATGATTTTTTGAACGTTGTGTATATATTTATGTAGATATTCTATTGTGAAACTTGTTCAATGTTGGCGTAGACTATTAGTATGCTTGAAATGAAAATAATTGCATGTGTTAAATATGTTAACTTATTTTGGATAACTGGCAGACTTATAAATGCGGGTTGTATTGGTGAATATTCATAAAGTTATAAGAAAGCTTGGCAAACAGTCATCTGGCATATAGACTTTAGGCAGACATTCGTTTTTTCTTTTCTTTCTGATGGTGTGTTTTGTTTAAAGATTTCCTATTGAAATATAATGACTTTAGAAATAGATTTCTTCGATGATTTTTTACGTGAATGTCTCTGTTTTATTGTAGCATCCCATAACTCATGTCTTGTGACCGGACCAAGTGATGGGTGTTACAATAAGTCTTTGGACATATTGTGATTAGAAGTAATGCTTGAGTTATCTAAATGGTATGGGTTGGCTAACATATTTAAGCACTAGATGAGGTATTATGCTTATTGAAAAGAATACATATGAGAACCCATGTTATATGTGATTTAAGTGGTTTGCTTGGCTTTTTTTATGCATGAAGAAAATGTTGGGTTATGTTTATTAACAGTTCGATAATGTTTTGGTGGATTAAATGGTTGATTCGGAAGCACTTTTAGACTACCCTATATCTAGGTATCGACACCCGTACAAGGGTATCAGCACCACCCTAAAATAGTAGCTAAATGGACTTTCCAAATAGGTGGTATATCGATACCATAACCCTTATTATCGATACCACTTGGCTTAAAGGTGCCAATATCCTCCCCTAAGTTATCAATACCTCAAGTTCTAAAGTGATGAAACGATGTTGTTTAAGGAACAAAAGTTCAAGATAAAATTTCTAGTTTATAATTGAGTAAATAAAGATCAATTAGATTTTTTCAATGGTTGAACTGAAGTTAGATTAGTCGGAGATGCCTTTGATCCTCAAATTTGACATTGCCTACCAAGGATAGTAGGCGATCCAAGTTAGGGGTATTACAAAAGTAACTTTTCTTTGTTCGTTTCAAACTTTACTCTTCATCACAATCTTTTGTTTGTTTATAATATAACTCATTTGGGCTTTTAATCTCATTTAATGGCTAACGCTTATAGGGATATTTTGTACCAAACTATTGGTTAGTATATTTATCTAATTTAATTCTATTTTGAACAAAGAAAAGTAAAATCTCTTGTACTTTGCCTTTTGGTTGGTAAGGATATATACATTCTTCATGTTGATCTATGAAGCCAACCGTTCCCTTAAGTAAGTGACTTATTGAGTCATGGTGGACTTTTGACGTGTGCTTTTGACACGTGCATTAATGGCACCCAAGGTTTTTATATAATTATTGTATTGCACAATGTGGTTGGTTGGATCTCTAATATTTTCATAAGTTTTTTGTTACAATTTGAAATTACAAGTTTTACGAAGAGATTGCTCCTCCTTTTTTAAAGTTTACATTTGATTTTTTTAGAGAAGTATTTGGTTGTTGTGGTAGCACCATTTGAGGATGATACTCCTCATGTTTGTTGGGATGTTATTGTTAACCATAGTGTGAAGAATATCTTCTTCTTGTGTTGTTGATTGTTGATTATGGGGGGCAGTTTTTATATCCTAGAAGTTCTTGAATGGTAATCTTTTTCTATTGTTGGTATAGTTGTTGCTGCTGCAATAGTTGGTCTTGCAAAGTTTTCATTCCATCTAACAACTAGTTAAACAGTTGGAAATTTTAATTAGGATTTGGGTGGCTTGTGCTTTAGGAGTGGTAAGAGTGAACCTCTAGTGGTGGTGGAAATGTTTGTTAGTTTGGAGATTGTAATCTCTAGGTAGTAGTAACTTTGATAGGCAAGATACTACTAGAAATAAATATTGTGGGGATTATATGAGTTGAAAGGTCGAAGATTATACTATTAGTAACATTGTTGGTTCTCAGTTGCTTAAGGCTAGAGATTTTGGCCTTGATGGTTATTCTCCTGATTTTGAGTTTGATTTATGGAAAAATATTCATTATAATGGGCCATCGTTATCCATTCTCATTGCACTAATTGTTGATACAAGTAATTTGGGTGGTTGAAGATGATTCACACGATGTATGTGTAAAGAGTTGTTAGGTTAGTTAAAGAAGGACTTAAAAGGATCATTGGCAAAGTAACAACATAGCCTCTGGTCTTTGTCTTTAGGTTGTTGAGCATGCATATAGATTCTTCATATGGATCCCATGAAGCTATTTGTCCCATTAAGTAAGGAGGTTTGCCAAGTTATGATAGGTCTTTGGCACATGCTTGAAAGCTATGGAGGGTGTTGTAACGCCCCAATTTTTGGGAATTCTGTGAATGTTGGCATAGGTTTAATTATGTTTGTGGGCCTCTAGAAGGCCCAAGTTTAAGATAGAACCCGGTAATTTTAGTTAATTTTTGTTCCATAAGAAAAAGGGAGTGAAATTATGAAATAGGACTTATGTGAAAATGTTTGAAAATGCTATAGGCTAAATTGAAGTGGCCAAATAAATAGGAGTGCAAAATAGGAGGATTTGCATGACAAACCTCCCATTTTACATGAAGTGGCTAGCCGTCATGTTGTTGTAGACAATATGAGTACTTGATATCCATAATTTATGGTACAAATTGATACAAATTGATAATAGGTTAGGTAAATGTTCCATGATAATAGGTTAGGTAAATGTTCCATGATAATAGGTTAGGTAAATGTTCCATGATAATGGGTTAGGTAAATGCTTCATGATAATAGGTTAGGTAAATGCTCTATGATAATGGGTTAGGTAAATGTTTCATGATAATGAGTTAGGTAAATGTTTCATGATAAGAATTTCATGTCTTTTGTATTAAAGAATTAAATGGATGAAATATGAAGTTTTATTAAAAGAAAAAGGGGTGAAAAGAACAAAGTTTTGTCCATCTTTGTTCATCATAGCTGAAAGTTAGAGAAGAGAAAGGAGAGGAGAAAGCTCTTGAGTATTCGGTCATTAGGAGGAGGAAAATTGAAGGTAAGTTCTTGGTACCTTGCTTCTATTTTGAGGTTCATGAGTTCTTCTTGATTCTACCTTAACTCTTGAAGTATATTTTGATTTTTAGTTGTGTTGTGAGCATTTAGTCATGAATTAAAATGAAGGAAATGGTTGTTGTTTCATGTTCTTTTGATGAAAAATGGAAGATAGGTGAAGTTGAGCCAAACAAATGAGCATGCATGTGCCTTAGATGTTAAAGGAAAAATCAGCTAACATGTTGTGCTTTAAAATGATGAAATGGAGATTATACTTAAGTAAAATCATAGATATGTGATGATTGATTGGTGATATACATGTTTAAATAACAAGCATGCAAGTTAGGTGTGAAAGAGTGATTTGGTAATAAATCTGCTTGGGACAGCAGCAGTAATGTGACTTTGGAAAATCACCATAAATTGTGGGAGAAGAATTAGAAGCTGAATAAATTATGTAATTAAAGCTTATTGAGTCTAGTTTCTAATGAAATAAACAAGAACATATTTTGAATTCTGTACAATGAGAAATTTGATTCGTAATGAAGGGTGGTCAGATTAGTCAAATAGTGAAACATGGGAAACTTTGAGAAAAATCTGGTATTGATTGGCTAAACCAAAAATTCTGAAAATTTTATGGATAGAAGATATATGAGTCTATTTTCAGGTAAAATTAACGGCACTTGATTTGGAGTTTCGTAGCTCCAGTTATAAATGATTTAGTGACTGTTGCTCAGGAAGACAGCTTGCAGTGAAATTATGATTATGTGGTAAACATTGACAAAAATTTGTTAATGAGTTGCTTATTGATTTCTTATAAGCTTACTATGATCTGTAGGTGTGGTTGGCCGAATATTGTAAGGGGTTAATCGTAGTTTGTATTTGAATAGTTAAATTAACGTGTTAGTAATCCAATTGTAGGCGGTTCGTGTGTGGATCTCACAAGATATCGTCATAAAGCAGTGTGTAACTAACACCCTCTTTCTTAGTCTAGATCGGCAAAAGTCGAAAAGCCGAAATGCCGAAAATCGGTATTTTGTAGATTTGCGAGTGTGCGAATGCTCGTGAGGTAAATCGATTAATGTTTTTGGTAAGTTACAATGTTTGGACTGCAAAGTGCATGATTTCTGTGCCCTCAATATTTTTGGGCTTAATGGGCCAAAATTGGAATGATGAATAGCAGCCCAATTCGGTAAGAACCCTCGGACGTGATTCTGTTAGTACGTGAAAAGTAAGAATATGCATGAAAAACCCTAAAATAGATAAATTACTGAAATACCTTTAAAAGTGAAAAATTTACAGTTTTACCCCTAGTAGATAAATTACCTAAATACCCCTAGGGTTAAATTGACCTAAATGCATGTTTGATTGTTGTTATTTCTGCATGCCATGTTGTTATTATCGATGCATGGGATGGGATATTGACGGAGGAAGTACTGAAAGTGGCTTGTCCATGTCTTGGAGGCTTTGCCTCAATTCTATCGATAATCGAAAGCAAGTGCAATTGTGGAGTGTTAAATTTGGGTGGGTTGAGCTATTCCCCACATGGAGTGTATGGTTGGTACGGTGGAGTGTAGTGGTTGGTGGGTGGAGTAGTCTCCCAAATGGGCTTGCATATGTTTCTTGATGTTGCATGTATTTTGAAATCTGAATAAGGGCTAGGGCCCGTTTATTGTAATTTGAAAGGGCTCGCCCAAGATTACTGTTGTTCTGAATGGGCTTAGGCCCAATAGGCTTGAGCTGACTTGGGCTTTGAATGGGTTTTCCTTACACACCGAGTTTCCCAAACTCACCCCTTTATTTTATCCACGCAGTAATCCCCAACCATAGTGGGCTTGGAGTCGTGAGGGAATTGAGATGGCCACCCGCTCGAAAGTTTGATTTTCTTTTGGTGAACTGGACATCCTTTTATTTACGTTTGAAGTTTTGGGTTTTTAAATGTAATAAGGCCGCTTAATTATTTTTGATGGTTTTAATATGTATTACTAAGATAGGTATTACTTATTTTAACTGTTGAAATTGGATAGCTTTAGGGCGCATTTTCAAAAAAACAACAATTGGTTTCAAAATAACACGACAACAAGCAAAGCTTCCGCAATGAAAGTATTTTCCAAAATTAATCACTTTTCTTAAAAATGACTTAATCAAATCGGTTTCCTAGAAATATCCATGACGTTAAGGTGTGGAAATGGCGGTATGCATGTCTAGGATTGGATCCGAAGGAGCTTGGTATAGCGCATCCGATGGACTCACCACCTCTTTTCCGGTTTCCTACCGGTGCACAGACTTCCATTCACTTTAACCCTTAATGAATTAATCTTTTGAACATCAAGTACGATTTTCTAGACTTACAATGGAATTTTTTTTTTAACGTTTTTAATGTGGCATGCCGGATCCGGCCATAACTTCTGGGCTGGGTTTGGGGTGCTACAGGTGTTGTCTCAGTAGGTTATTTTAGATTAGGTATTGATGTGACTAGGGGAGCCACGTGCTAAGCATGCAAGAGAAAGGTGTCGATAACATGTAAGGAGTGATGTAACCTCTTGGTGAGGTGTTTTTCGGTGAATAATCTTTTTAATCAAAATGGCTGAATTGACAAAGTCCTCCAGATAAGATGGAGATATATAACAAAAATATTCTTAATTCACTTAAAATTGACAAACATCACCTATGTATATCTAGAAATTTAATAATCGAAATAAACATACATAAAAGTACATAAAATTAGTCCATTTAAGATGAACGCCATGAGACAAGAACAGTTAGCTTAAACAACACCTTGATTGGTTTTCGGTTTGCATGATGAAACCCTATCTTTAAAAACAAATTCCTTTCCTTTTGATTTTCTGCTTGTCAAAAAGAGTAAAGACACACTTAAAAGGCCATTGATTCTACAGTTAGATTCAAGATTTTCAAAGATTTTTAACTGATTTTTTATTTTCCCTTTTTAATGTGGAAAGAGCAGTTAATTTCACTTGTATATAAGATCCCACAACTTCTATTTGAATATCTTCAAAATATTTTTATTTCAATATTTATGTATAAATATTGTCTATGAAGAATATGTTGTTTGTAATATAGGGTAAATCTCTAAACTACATATGAACTTTGATCTTGTATAATTTAAAATATGATTTTAGTTTGTTGCAATTATGTACATGAAACATTGGTTATTGTTTAAATGTATACATGAAATATTTTGATTCGATTGTACATATTTTTAAAAATAAATACATAAATTTATTTTATATTGAATAAATATATTTATTTATATATACAATAAATAAAAGTAAAATAATGCTGACAAAATTTTATTTATATTTCATTCACTCAAAGTCAAATAAATTGCTGCTTCACATGCAAGGACAAGAGGAAAAACCATGAGTATTAAAGTAAAAGAAACCTAATACAAACAACCTAAAATCATGCTATATCTATTTACAGGTTTAAGACCTTAAACTTTTTTTTTAGTGCAACTTTGATGAAAGGAAAGCTAATCCCTAGAAAAGCAAAGAAAACCAATTAAGATAAATTTTGAACTCCCAATCTTCATTATTTTATGTAAACGAATCCCTTTATCATGCACAAGATATCTTATCTACTCCAGTTGTAAACAAACATTAAGTTTTTATTTCAACCTTATTTTTTATACATTAAATTGTATTTTAATCTTTTAAAATTAATAATTGAGTTTATATTTTTTTAATAGAAAACTTTTAACTTTAACCCTAAAATTTATAATTTTTCTGGAATTCCTTATCACAATATTCCTAACTCCACTCATATAGATTATGTATATTAACTTTTTATATATATATATATATATTTTAAAGTCAGCTTATTAATTTTACTTGAATTTTAATTGAAAACTTTATGGACGGTGGACTGTTTTTCTTTTTATTTAAGTATAAAGATGTCTGAAATCTTATCCACTATTTACACATCAGCTTTGAAATAAATGAAAACCCTAAGTTCATGAGCTTGTACTACCCATCAGCTGCATGCTTTGAAAATTACTCATACTGTTTTAGACATTGCAAATTAAAGAAGCTAAATTATTTTAGTTTCGCTTATTTCAATCTTAAATTGAATATTTTTGAAATTATTGAAGGGAAATCAGCTAGTGAAATACTATGTTATCATCTTCCACTGACTTTTAAATTCTTTAAAATGTTGTATGATGGTCGGAATTTCTCCTCTGTGAATCATACACGGTATTCCGTGGAGAACAGGAATAAAACTCAACCATAGAAATTATATTTTCATTTGTTAATGATTCGGGTCGACTGTTCCGAGAATGACACTTCCAAGGCTTCTTCAGAAGGAGCCGATTCCCACGTCAACAATAATAGTGGCTCAATTGGTACTTTTTCGTAAATCATATATGGCTCTCCACAGAGGCTAGTGGACAAAATCCTAGTCACGAAGACAATACCTTTAATTGTCAAATGCGACATCTATTGATTGATAGATAACACTTTAAAAACTTCTCCTAAGAGAATCACCCTTTCAGCAGGATTCAAAATATTTCATACTATTTTGCATGACAACTTCAAGTCCAGCATTGGATTCCAAGGTGTCAACAAGATGGAAACATGAAAAAACACAAAATTTCCCACTATTAATATGCATTAGGAATATAATCAACAAAGTTGAAAGTTTGAATCGTGTTGGTTTAAAAGTTTTTTCCTGTGTTTGACAACAATTTCCATTACTTTATATCAATTTTTTGAAGTGTCAATATTTTATTAGATTGATATAATTAAAGTTTGAATGGTACTTGATATACTACTTCCAATATTAAGGCTCAAAAGAGTTTTTTTTTTTAAAAAAAAAAAAAGAGTTTCTTGTTGTCAGAAAAAAAAAATCCCCACATAGGATTCTAACTTACCACTCAATATTACTTTGTCTTTTTTTTATAATCAGATAAAGCAGAAGCACTTAGCACCAACTTGGGGTTCGCCATTGTTAGGCGTCGGACAAATATGAATAATCTTATTATGTTGGTATATTTATATATAAATAAATATATAAATTGTGTTTAAGTTATTATTTATTTATATTTATATTATTATAAAAGTTTTGGTCCATGTTAGTGTTATAAGTTGAGTGACACTAATTTATTTAATGATATTATAATTTTTCTTTTTATTTTGAAAAATTATAAAAATAAAGAATATATAATATTAGAAACTTTATCATTCGCATATGCATGTGAAAATTACATATCATTAAATAAAACATGGATTGTGTTTCAAAATAACACAATAAATAATAAAATGTATGGTTTGAAACTAATTAATAATAAAACATGAAATATGTATGAAATTAAAATAAAAATAGGTTAAATAGTAAGTAAAATGAAATTTAAACATATGAATAAATCAGGTAACACAATATTCTAAGAAAATAGTACATACTATCAAAATAAAGTTTTGATTAAGTGGTAAATTTAATATCTTATTAATCCAATTGGTGTGGTTTTAAATCTCACCATATACATATTTTATTGATTTTGTTAAAATAAAATGCTAAAATACCCTCAAATAATATAACTTAGTTTAATTATGGGATGATATTTCGTAATTTCCCTAACTGAATTAATGTTCAATTGACTCGTGATATCAACTCAACCAAAGATTTAAATACTAGTATAGATTAAACATAAAACTTAACATAGGTTTAGTAACAATAATTTATCCATTTTACTCAACTTACTTAAGGTGGGTATGAATGGGCGATGAGTACAGTGCAGTGCGTTTAACTTACTTATCTAATTTTATCATCACCGCTATTTTTATATTAACCGTAAGTAAAAAATCTGTCAATCCAAATTCATTCTTATTTTTATCGTTTCCACTTATTTTTCCTCATGTGAGAAGATTGATTATATAAATTCTAATATGTTAATAATCTGTATTATATAAATTAAACTTGTATCATGCTATATCGTTAATTATTATTACTTTTTTATATAATATGTAAACATAATGAAGAAATATTATGGGTCCAGTGAGTCCAGCGTCATTGATTTGCTCAGCCATGCAAAAGAAGGTTGCTTTACCATATTTTTATTGGGACAACTTTAAGACTGTGTGTATGAAAAAAGAAGAAACCCCTACTACTCTACACTCTACACGTGTGTATTTTTTGAATGTAGAGTCACAAAAAAAGAGAGAGAAAGTTGAAAGAAAATTGGAATAAGTGCAAAGATTGATTGAAATAAAGATTCTTTCTCATTTTCTTTTAATATTGCCATTTTTATAATTTTTAAATTCAATTTATATGATTAAATCAGGTGGTCAGGTTCATTTTTTTGCAACCATGATGAAATACGTATGGCAATCATTTACTGAGCCTGCACTGACCAGTGAATGCAGCGAAGAATTTGATGGACCAAACACTTTAGATATGTCAAATTTTGAAGGCAAACTATGGTGTCACTTTGCTCAGTGGCCAACTAAAACTTTAAAATACCAAAAAAATTGTCATTTGAATATCACCCAACAATCTCATAGTTTTCAAGCACTACAACCAAGTTACAAAAACCATTCCATTACACTATCAACTAGCTTCTAATATTGCAATACCTAAAGCAAGAAACTTTTATATATATCATAGTCAAAATAAAAAACTTTGAGGTAAAATGAAGTAAACAAAGCTACACTACTCATTTCATGGAAATATTATATCTTTGTACACCTTGACCTCTTCTTCTCCACTATTTGTCTTTGGCTTAGAGTTAGAGGAGTGACTATTGAACCCAAAAAAAAAGAAAAGAAGATAGCATAGGATCAGCTTCTAACCTAAAAAAAAAACCCCACTTCTTTTTAAGCATAAACTCAATTTGCTTTCTCAACATGGAGCTTGAACACTGATTCCAAATCAGGAGGGGTAAAGAACTCCCTAACCCCAGTGTAATGGCATCTCAATGGAGGCCTAGGCTTTCTTGGAGCTAAAGGGCATGCTAATTTGTCTGGTATTTTTGCTTCTTTTGAAGTTGGAGTTGTTGAACAAGCTTCCTCTTCTTCTGCTTCTTGGTTTTCTTTTGCTCTTGGTTTCGTGTTTATTGGCTTCAATGAAGTCCTTATAGCGATACCGGTGATTACCCATTTCTTCCCTTCATTGTCTAACACCCCATCTAGTTGTGGTTTTTTGGAGAGCCCCATTTTTTATCAGATAAAAACTAAAGGACCCAAGTTTGGAAATGGTTAGTTTTTGATGAAAATGGGCTAGAACAGAGCGAAAACAGAGTAATCCAAGTGAACGAGATAGCCAAAGTAAGGGGGGAAAAGGGTGGTTTGTTTGAATGAAATCAGCAAAAAGACGAGTTTTTTTTATCAAATGAAGAGAAGATGGAATAAAAGGAAAGGTTTTTTTTTTTTTGGGGGGGGGGGGGATAATAGTGAAGAAAAGGAGAGTGTTTTGAATTGAGGGAGAAATGAAGAAAGAGATGTTTATAACTTAGCTTTTGATTTCTTAAAGGGAAGAGAGAAAGAAGGGTAGGCTGCCCGGGAATTTACGGGCAGGGGGAAGGGGGAATTTTTGTTTTTGGCGCCAAGTTTTGGGTAGTCTAATGAGCAACGGCTCTTTTTCCCGCTGATATTTGGGAGAGTTTTCCGATTTTGCCCCTTTTTGTTTTCGACATTATATAATTGAATATTGATTTTCTAGGAAGTGATGCATTGTACCCAGTCAGGGGGCACAATCACCGGCGTAATGCCCAAAGGGGAACAATACGGCGACGTTACATATAAAAGTATGTATGAAATGGGCTGCTGGGCCTGACAAAGAGATTTTTTATATTAACCCATTTAGATAATAGGAATAGGATAAAAAGGGGGGAGGGGTGATGAAGCAAGAAATTATCGCTATTTTGCTGTAATCATGGATTTAAAAATTGACTGTTCATTGATACAAAAATCGATATAACAAATTTTTTTTTGATTAATTCTGGATTTTTACCAAAATAATCCATTTTAAATATTTTATTTCAATTTCATCCTTGAATATAATATAGGAAAAAAAAGTCTAATATAATATAGTAAAAAAAATGTCTAATCTGTTTATTATCTTCCCGTAATGGGTTTAATTAATTGAAGCGCCAAACATGAGGGTTCAAGTTTTTTCAACCATGTCCATAATTTCTTTAGAAGAAATAAAACCTTAAAAAGCCAGTCAATCAAACTATTTACTGCTCTCTCTCTTGATATTATATAATGTACAGACAGCTCTCCAGAATGAGATGGTTGCTCAAAATACAACTCTCTAGGATCCATGACAACCCACAATTGTTAGTGAAGAGGTAACACAGACCTTATTCTATGTGTCCAACTCCCATTTATTTAACAATTGTCAAGTTTTTCTATTATTTCTCATACCCATGGTAAGATCTACAACTTTAACAGTCGAAGCAACATAGATGTAACTATTGCCTAGAACGAAATGAAATAACTTCACCACCTAACCTTCCCAACCCAAAAAGAATCAGACTCAGATAACCCTAACCTCAAACAACCCAAAATGATCCGTACACAAACTGCAAGAGAAAAGAAAGAGAGAATCCAGGGGTTGAAATAACACAGGAACCTCCATTAGATGACTAAGCTAATCTATCATTGTCTGATCTACTCTAAAGAACCGCAAGAGATAAAATGCAAGTATTTGCAGGGAGAGAACAAACAAGAAATAAGGAAGAAGAAACTGCCGAAGCTCTACCGCTAATCTACAAACAGTTACATGAATGCATTATAAGGTTGTGAACTTTCCAAGAATTCTAATCATAGATGTATACACAAAATTGAGTTCATTAACGACTTCTAAAGACACATTCCAGTTCAAAACTTCCAATGTTACAAACTCAACCACTAATTAAAATAAGTGATAAATCTGCAAGCAGATGTGACAAACCAAATGTTTTTTCAGTTTTTATTCATGTTCAAATCCAACCATGATCAGGGAATACAAAGATAAAAGAAAGATATGAGCCCAAGGATTCTGCAAGTTGGCTTAATGAAAAACCCACCATTTCCATGGATGCCTTTCCCACAGCACAAAGAATACAACTTTAAAATTGAACCATACAATCTTTTAGTTTCTTGCTCACAATTGCCATTAAAAATTGCTGAACATGAACATGTGATTGAAAACAAAATAACCAGAATTGGGATTCTTTACCTCAACTTTTCACCTAATGAATAAAATCCCAAAATTGGAATCGAAAATGGGGCGTTATTCTCAAATTCACCATTTCAATCAATCAACATAATACCTCAGTATACAAAAATGAAATTCAAAGAAAAAATAAAATAAATGGCAATCAACAATCGCAGAAACTAAAAAGTTTCTCATTTTCAAATGCTTTTAAAAAGAAAGCGCACATCAAACTCAACAAATTCCAGTACCATTTAACATAAAAACTAATATTGTTCCAACAAGAACCACAAAATTTAAATACTACCCAAAAAATAAAACATAATGAACTTAAAATTAAGAACCCATCAAATAGACGGACACTAACCAATTAAAACCTCCTTCCGGGTCCACCACCACGGCCGAACCCGATTTGAGGAACAACGGCGACTGGATCAACCTTAACAAGCCCCGGAATATCAGACATCCCAAGAACCGAAAGCATATAAAGAGTTTCCTTATCAACTTCGATTTGGTCGACCTTGATGGCCGATTCATCGGGGACGAAATCCATGCGGCGCTCACGCTCTTCCTCTTGGAGCTTCAAGGAAATGCCGCGAACCGGACCCCTCTGGATCCGTTTCATCAAATGGGTCGAGAAGCCGGCGATCTTGTTGCGGAGCCTCTTGGATGGGATAATGGCAACTTCTTCGATGATCTTCTTGTTAGTGTGGAAATCGAGGGTCATGCGAGAGTAGTAGCGCTCGATGACCTGACGGGAGGATTTCTTCACTGTTTTGGTACGGACGCGGCCCATTGCTTGGATCTGTGGCGGTGGCGGTGGCGGTTGCGGTGGCGGTGGCGGCGGCGGAGAGTTGGGCGGGGATTTGCGGAGGTGGAAGAGCAATGAAGGGCTAGGGTTTTCAGAGTGCGAAAGTAGGGTTCATATATATATGGGTGATGAAATTTTTGACCTTTTTCTATAGTAGTGTAAAAGTGCAACGAATTTTCTTTTTCGTTTTTAGGGTAAACTCATTGTGACTCTAAAATATGGCTTTTGATTTTATTTTTTTTAATTTACCCACTCTAAATAAGAAATTTGTAAATTGGTCACTATGTTAAAATTTCTGTTTTCTAACGGATTGTTGATGTGGTACATTAGCACATTAAGTGACTAATACGTAATATTTTTTTATTGACTTTTGACTAAAATTTAGGGATCTCTCTATAATTAGTTTAAAAGTTTTTCCCAACTTTAGTCAAAAGTCAACAAAAAAGTACCAAATGTTAGACATTCAACGTGCTAATATGTCACATCAACATCCCCTTAGAAGAAAACAAAAGTTTTAACCGAAGTGATTAATTCACACAATTATCTTATTTAGAGTGACTAAATTAAGAAAAAAATTGGAGTCATTAAAATAAGATAGACCCTATTTTAGAATGACCATGGGCGTAATTTGCCCTTATTCTTATTATTAGTATACCCGAATTTGTTATAGTCCCCCTGTAATACTCTAACCGCCCCATGAATTGATTATTCCTAAGTGAGTCATAAAGGGTATAACAAACATACCTTGTCTCCACATTGGATCAAGAACGGGATCAGAGGGAACAAAAACAGCTAATTTATATAGAGCCATTGAGTCGGCCCAACCAGCAACCAGAGCCATATGCGTTATATGAATTAGTCGTTTTTGATCCCTTCGATCCCGTTCTTGATCTAATGTGGAGGCAATGTATGTTTGTTATACCCTTCATGACTTGTTTAGGAATAATCAATTCATGGGGCGGTTGGAGTATTATAGGGGGTTATTGAGTTAATTGCACTATGCATTCCCAAAGCATGACCCTTATTTTAAATTGGTCCCCAAACTTCAAATCATTCTAATTACATCTCAACCTATTGAGATTATATCAATTAGATCTCTTTGTTACTAAAATTGTTAATTTAACTATTATATTATATGTGAGATCGTATTTGACATAATTTAAAATGAAAATTTAAGAAAAATGAATATTGTAAAAATGAATCTTGTAAAAATATTTGTTAAGGTTTTCGAAACTTCTACAAAGGCTTTGTCATTCACTTTCTCTTTTTAAATTTTACTTTATTTCTAGTTTTTACTTTTAAAAGTTATGCGGCAATGTTTTTTCTAAAAAATTTCATTTTAAATTTAGCTACATATAATTTATCATGTCATTTAATGATGAATTAATGATTTTAATAATGAAAGAACCTAATTAATATAATATCAATAATTCAGAGATATAATTAGAATATTTTAAATTTAAAGACTAATTTAAAATAACGGTCAAAAGTTGAGAATGTCTACTTCAATTAATTCATTAATATTTAATTAAAATTTGTTAATTAATTGTACGGAGAAATGTGAGATTTAGCTCTATTTTTCTGCTGAATCCAAATTTCATTATTGTAATTGGACTCGTTCATAGATCTACACTTAAAAAAAAAAAATTCCTAAGTTTAAATTTGATTTATTTTTACTGTTTATATATTAATATTATATATTACATATTTTTATAATTAAATTTAAATAAAAATATTTTAAAGCTTAATATCTCTTTTGACCTCTATATTATAACTAAATTATCATTTTAATATTTTATATAAATTTTTTATTAATTTGACCTCTATACTATCATTTTGTATATTCTATTATCATTTTTTTACTATATGCATTGTAGACTTTTGCTTCTTTTTTTTTTTTGCATATTTATATCTTTTTAACGTAATTTTAGAAATCCACTTCATGATTGGATTTATATGTAATTGTTTTTAATTATACAAAGGTGGTATGTTTGGATAAACACTATATTTGGTGAGTCCCACCAAATTGAGTATAATTGAAGCACCCTAATTACACATTTCAATTCTAAGGCAAGGGTGACAATTGTAGTATTTACGTAGATAATTATACAAATATCTAATTTTAAAATTATATTATAAGTTTGAACATGTATGAGAGCTTGGGATGGTTATGGAAAAATTCTTATATTATAAATCATAAAAATTATATTATAAAAATAATGTGTATTTTGTAAAGTTATAACTACAAATTATATTATTTGAATCTTAAAAGATTTCTAAAGTTATGATAAAAAATTATTTTATGTTGTAAAAGTGTTATGATATATTTATTTTAAAAGGTTATGACCAAGAAGTATGGACACAGGCTCGACCTTAAGGGTAGTTTGAGTGTGCTGCTTGCCAGGGCAGTATGGAAGGGCCCAAAAATTCCAGCTTTTAACATGGATTAAAATTTTTAACCTTTTAAGTTTTTTTTGACGGATACTTCATTAGAGACCGGCAAAAAAAAAAAGTGCCCCATTTTTTTTATTTTATTACTAGTATATGTTTTTATTTTATTGTATTACATTTTATAATTTTTTTTAAAAAGAGCCATAATAATTTATTGTTTCGTCTAGGGCCCCCAAAATGTCAAGAATAAGCTTGTATGGACATAATTTATTTATATGTCCATACTATATATTATATAAATAACATAAATATTCATAAAAGAATCTTATAGTTTTTTTTTTTGGGTAGAGAAAAAACACTCCTATTAGCTAGGAATGGAGAAAAACAGTGTTTCCTTCATATAAGTGATCACGACTATCCTCTTCTAGCAGCCGTATAACATACTGTGGTGGAACTGAGAACAAGACTACTTAGTTTATCTTCCCTATTGCCGCCTTTGCCAAACAATCAATTACTTTATTACTTCCTCACCAAACATGCCAAACAAAGAATCTTATAGTTTTTATTATAATTTATTAATAAAATATAACTTTCAAAAGTTAAGAAAAATATATTATTTATAAGAAGCATTATGAAGGTTTTAGTCAATTCATATTTTTTATAAAAGTTATATATTATAAATTTTTATTTTTTACTTAATTTATGTATTATAAAAATATATAATTTAATATAAGTTTTTCTGTAAATTAAGTTTATATAAGTTTTTATAATTAAATGTACAAACTGTTTGGACTATAAACTCATATATTATAATGTTGATGCTAATTATGCAAATAAAAAAATATTTTCTTGTATCATATCGTGAGATATGATACAATTTGAGGGAATGGTGTCAAACACAAGCACTATGACAACTTGCAAACTATTTAATTTGGGACATTCAAGGTTTTGAAATGTAGTTGAGAAAATATTTGTTGCTAAAAAAAAATATATTTCGCATATTAACAACATTACCTGAGTCTTGCATAAAAAAACAAGGATCGTGTCAATATGTTGCATATTCCATAATTTCAATCATAAGTGGAATTGAAATGATCCATACTTCTTACAAACATGGAAGAAGGAGATCTTGATAATCTTAATGATGCAGATTCAAATTCAAATGATGATGAACTTAGTCAATGACCAATAAATGATAATAAGAAGCATGTTAAATATTAAAGAGGGAATAACCCAACAAATATGCACTAGAACAATTAGATAAAATTGCATATTATGTTTATTTTTCATGTTATTTTTATTAGTAATTGTATTATTGATTGCTTTTTAAACTAGCATAATACATATAATGATTTGATTTTAATTTTTGTTACTTATTTAGAAATTATTTTTATCATACTAATAATTTGTATAGTAATTAATATTTTTAAAAATATAAATTATATAAATGTGTAATTATAATTTGTACTACCAAACATGATATAGGACATTACAATGTAATTACACTTTGTCAGCCATGTCGAAACCATTTTTATTTTGAAAAACGGGGATCGACTTTAAAACAAAATATGGAGTCGCCACCAATCCCTTTTGTTTAGGTGTGATTGAATCACCTTATAAAATATTTTGTTTCATTAAAATATTAACTCTAGCCTACGATATTAATACCGGGTTTGGGAGTCGGTTACGTACGAAGAAGGATTAGCACCCTCATCACGCCCAAGATTGGTACCAGACTGATTAACTAATGTCCTAATGTTGAAAATTTGAAAAGTATTTAAAATACAATCCTTTTTAAAGCGTGTTTGAATAACTCGAGTTGGAATTTAAGACTCACTCGTTTCGAAGGAATAAAATACTACATCCAGTACGTTAGGATGCAATTTTAAGCCCTCAAAAACTGAAACCATCACATGATTTCCAAAGCATGCAATTAAAAGGATATTTAGTTATTTGGTCAAACGAAAAATCGAAACCCAGTACATTAAGGCACGATTTCTCGAATTTCCAAGCACGGAATATTGCCTTTATTTGAAAAATCTTTTTTTATGAGTTTGGGTAAAAAAAATAAAAAAATAAAAGATAAAATCAATGTAACATTTAAAGTAAAATATCAGTTAAAACGCGAAAATGGTCATACTTGGCGAATAATGATAATGCAAATACGATAATAATAACGAATAACGTAAATTTGTAGGTATCAAGACATAAATAAATAAATGAATAGGTACATAATAGGATAATATATAATAAGATAATAATAATGAGGACAAGAATAAAATAAAAACGAAATAAATAAAATAATAAATGAAATAACAAAGGAAATTCTAGCGAGAATTTAATTTAAATTAAAAGCGAACAAATAAACATACGAATTAGCAAAATATTGAGTGAAATGGTTTAAAAAATAATAATGATAATAAAATAATGATAATAAAAATAATAGCAATAATAATACTAATAATACTATAATAATAATGACGGTAGTGAAACAATAATAGTGATAATAACAATAATAATAATACTAATAAAAATAATAGTAACAATAATAATGAAATAATAATACTAAAAATAATAATAAATATAATAATAAACATAAACTCAAATTAATTAATTTAACAATAAAATAGCCCAAAATAATCGAAAAGGAACTAAATTGAATTGAAAATAGAAGTTTTGGGGCCAAATCAGAAATAAAAGAAAGGGGGAGGACCGAATTAAAACATGCGCAAAATAGGGAGGGACCAAAAAACAAATATCCCTTCTCACAAAATGCGCCGTTGCTAGGAGGACCAAATTGAAACCGCAGTAGAACCGTGGGGCAAATCTAGAAATAAAAATAACTTTAATTGAAAAATCATAAAAAGCGGAGGGGCTAAATGTGCAATTAGCCCCACCATAGAAAACACGTGGGTCCTCAGGTCGGGTTGGGGCGCGCACACGGGCTAGGCTAAAACGACGTCGTTTTGGCGCCTATGCTTCGACCCAAAACGGTGCTGTATTGGGAGGTCTATAAATACCATTTTTTTTTTGAAAATTTCATTTTCCTTTCCTTTTTAAAAAAACAAAAACCCCCTCCCTTTTTTCTCTGCAGGCTTGAAGTCCGGCCAGGTTCTAGTGTCGACCACCATTTACATGCCACGGCCATGACACCAGCGATGTCGAAGGTAAAATTTTCCCCTTCTTTTTTTATTTTTAATATGTAATATATGTAAATAATTTTATAAAATAAAAAACAATAATAATAAAAAGTTTCGAAAATAAAAAAAGAAAAGATAAGGAAAAAAACTCAAAAACCTTAGCTCGATTGTTGGTCTTCTATTCTTCAGGTGCTTGCTGCTGTTTTTTTTTTTTAGTAAAATATGTTTGAATCTCTCCTTATATTTCTCCTTCCTCCCCTTTTTACAAAATCTGTATATTGGCTTTTATAGCCGATCTTTACAACTTACTTTTGCATATTAACAAGTACGTGAGCGAACATGCCACTGACGTGGCGTGGTGGAGCAGCGTATGTCGCAGGATAGTGGCATCCAACTCGCGAGGGAGGAGTGGGTAGCAAACCTAGGTGCGGCGCACCTAGGGTTTTTCGTTTTTCCTAATGGTTGTGGGTTAGTGCTAAGTAGGCTAGGGTTTTGGTTGTGTTTAGGCCTAGGTCCTTGGTTTTTTTTTTTTGGGTATTTAATTTAGGTTATTGGAGTATTGAGTTGTAAAATAGGCTCGGGCTAATTGGGCTTGCTATAGCTGCCCCTCTTTACTCATTATCGTGTAACGAAAATGGAGCAAAGACTTTTAAGAAAGACCAATTTAGCCTGACCTGGCTGAGTCTCGCCTTCTTTTGGTGTTCCTCCTTTCTTCGTAGCTTCTTTCCAGTCCACTGCATCTTATTGCCTGTCATACTCCATTGCCGATTCAGAAATAGGACTTTTAATTTCAACATGCTCTCTGCAACTTTAGAGAGATAAGGTTTGCCATTTTCGATCTGCTCCGCTGCAACTTCAAGGAGATAAGATCTGCTATCTTCAGTCTGCTCCAACTGCAACTTCAGGGAGATGAGACCTGTAACTTAAACCTGCTCTCTGTAACTTCAGAGAGATATGGTTTGCTATCTTTGATCTGCTCCACTGCAACTCCAGGGAGATAAGATCTACTATTTTTAGTCTGCTCCATTGCCGCTAAATGGAGATAAGATTCACCGTCTTTGATCTGCTCTACTGCTACTTCAGGAAGATAAGATCTACCATATTCAGCCTGCTTCTTTGCTACTTTAAGGAGATAAGACTTGTGGCTTAAATCTACTCCCCTGCTACCTCGGGAAGATAAGATTTATTGTCTTTGATCTGCTCCACTGCTATTTTAGGGAGATAAGATCTACAATCTTCAGCCTGCTCCTTTGCTACCTTAAGGAGATAAGGCTGGTTGAAACTTGTAGCTTCAACCAATCTTGCTACATCGTCCTCTAGGGAACATACCTGTAGAATCGATTTCATGGGCCTATGCTTATGCCTAATGATTAGGATGCCATGATCAGAATGAGTCAAATGCTCTTAACTAGATGTATTATGAATGACATTTGTATGAATGTAAAATGTCACGAGGATGCCCTTTTTAACGTTTGGGCTATTATTGCTTGCTGTTTGTCTAGATTATATCATTGACGTATATCTTCTTGTTCAACTGCTATCTTCAACAGAAAATCTAAAGCAATAGTCATAATTTAGATTTTACTTCTCAAGTATTTCCAACCCTTAGGCTTGGTAAGTTCTAAATAATTGTCCTATTTCAAGTTCTTGCCCTATTTAGAAGCTTTCAGAGTAATATAGAAAACTCCTTTTGTGAAAATGCTATTAGTTCATTAATCCTTATTTCAATATGAGTGCTTGAAAAAAATTATAAAGATGGAAAAAACTAAAATTTATTAGGAACAAAATCCGAAAGGAATGAATTAATCAAAGAAAGCAACGTTGCCAGAATAAAAAAAAATAGGTAAAGGAAAAAAAAAGTGCCCCAGATATCGCATCCTGAGCTTCTCCGTACGAGCTTTTGGAGGACCATTTTGAGCTTAACATGTGCCTAGGAGATCTAGAGTACTTTATCGATGCCCCAAGATGTATCATACTTCCTCTTCACTAATTCAAACATAGCAAGACTACCACATGCCTCACATTCGATTGAAATTTGAATTGTCCTTTTCTGGTTTTCAATTCAAAACCCTTTTTGGTTTCAAGGCGCCCTTTGCGGGTTTTCACCTTAGCCTCTCCTTTTAAGAGAAGTACCTTTTGACTGAATCCGAATTTACTAGGTTAGGAAGGCTCTTACCGTCCATCTCAGTTAATATCAGCGCTTCTCCAGAAAAAGCCTTCTTTACCACATAAGGTCCTTCCAAGTTTGACATCCATTTCCCTCTGAAATCTTTTTTCATAGGGAGGATCCTTTTCAATACCAAATCCCCCTCATGGAATACTCTGGGGTGAACCTTTTTGTTGTAAGCTCACATCATTTTCTTCTAGTACATTTGACTATGAGGAATAGCCTTTAGCCTCTTTTCTTCAATCACGTTCAGCTGATCATACCAGGATTGGATCCATTCTGCTGCGTCTAGCTTCAACTCTGATAAAACCCGGAGAGAAAGAATTTCGACTTCAATGGGCAAAACTGCCTCTATCCCATAAACCAATGAGTAGGGTGTTGCCCCAATAGAAGCTCTGACAGATGTTCGATATGCATAGAGAGCAAATGGTAACTTTTCATGCCAATCCTTGCAGGACTCATCCATTTTCCCCATGATCTTCTTGATATTTTTATTAACTGCCTCAACTACACCATTCATTTTCGGGTGATATGGTGACGAGTTGTGGTGCTTAATTTTGAACTGACTGTAGACCTCCACTATCACACTATTATTCAAATTCAACGCGTTGTTAGATATGATCCTTTCTGGCATGTCATATTATATATGATCTCCTTCTTCAAGAACTTGCTGACTGACGACTTTGTGACATTGGCGTATGAAGCAGCCTCTACCCATTTGGTAAAGTAATCGATGACCACAAAAATGAATCAATGTCTATTAGAAGCTTTTACTGAGATCAGCCCAATGATATCCAGGGAGAAGTCATAACATGAAGAGGTGAAGGAGGTATACGAATCTTGTCTCCATAGATTTAGCACTTATGGCACTTCTTGGTGTAACTGATACAATCTTCTTCCATCGTGGACCAGTAATACCCGAATCTCATGATTTGCCTGGCCATTATGAAACCATTGGCATGCGTCCTGCAAACACCCTCATGGACTTCTTCCAAGATTTTCTTAGCTTCAACAACGTCTACACATATTAGCAACACCTAATCCTTTCTCTTTTTATACAAAATCTCTCCGTCTAAGACATAGTCACTAGCCAACCTCCTCAACATTCTTTTATCATTTTCTTTGCCTGATCAGGGTATTCACGATTCTTCACATACCGTAGAATATCAATGTACCAATGATAGTCATCTTTCTCTTCCTCTTTATCGATGTTGTAGCAATGAGTTAGGGCCTCATAAATACGCATTTGGATAAACTTCATATCCTTTCACTTACTTACTCTGATCATAGAAGCTAACGTAGCCAAGGCATCAGCCATCTGGTTTTCGTCTTATGGGAGATAATAGAAAGTGATATCATCAAATCCCTCAATTAACTCTAGGACCAGCTTCCGGTAACTAATTAGCTTGGGGTCCCTTGTTTCCCATTCACCCTTAAGCTAATAGATTACTAGTGCAGAATCCCCACACACCTCTAGCACTTTGACTTTTTGCTCAATGGCTGCACGGATTTCCATGATACATGCTTCATATTCTGCCATATTATTTGTACAGTCAAAATCCAATTTGCAAGTGAATGGATAATGATCTCCACTTAGGGATATCAGGATTGCCCTAATTCTATTACCAATGGCGTTTGATGCTCCGTCAAAATTCAGTTTCCAAGGATAATCTTTTGGAGTGTCTTCTTCAGTAGTTGCCACATACATTAGATCTTCATTAGGAAAATCAAAGTTCAAAGGCTCATAATCTTCTAAAGCTCTACTGGCTAGAAAATCTGCTATTGCACTCCCCTTCATAACCTTCTGGTTCACATAAACTATGTCGAATTTGGAGAGCAAAATTTTCCATCGGGCCATCCTTTCATTTAGAGTCGTTGACTCCATCGTGTACTTAAGAGGGTCTAATTTCGAGATTAACCAAGTCGTATGGTACAACATGTACTGCCTCAATCTTCGAGTTGTCCAAACCAAAGCGCAACATAGTTCTCAATTGGCGAGTATCTCATTTCACATTCAGTGAATTTCTTACTGAGGTAGTATATCGCCCTTTCTTTCCTACCTATCTTGTCATGTTAGCCCAGCACACATCCCATTGAATTGTCAAATACTGTCAAATACAAAATCAGTGGCGATGTAATTTAATCTTCCTAGGAAACCTCAAACTTCTTTTTGAGTGTGCGACGGAGGCAATTTTTGTATAGCCTTAACTTTGTCGGGGTCTACCTCAATTCCCTTTTTGTTGACTACAAAACCGAGCAGCTTTCTTGACTTAGCCTTGAAAGTACATTTTGTTGGATTGAACTTTAGCTGAAACTTTCACAACCTTAAGAACAATTTCCTCAAAACTGTACATGCTCCTTTTTTGTTTGGGATTTTACGATCTTATCGTCGTCAAAAACCTCAATTTCCTTGTGCATCATGTCGTGAAAGAAGGTTACCATGGCTCTTTGATACGTTGCTCCCGCATTTTTTAACCCGAATGGCATCATCTTATAGCAAAATATTCCCCACAAGGTTATGAATGTGGTTTTTTCCATGTCTTCAGGATGCATTTTTATCTGATTGTATCTAGAGAAACCATCCATAGAGGAGAACAGTGAGTAACCTGCTGTGTTATCCACCAAAGTGTCGATGTGAGGCAGTGGGAAGTTGTCCTTTGGGCTGGCTCTGTTTAAGTCTCTATAATCTACACACATCCGCACTTTTCCATCTTTCTTAGGGACGGGAACAACATTGGCTACCCATTTTGAGTAATTAACCACTTGTAAGAACCTAGCATCAAATTGCTTCTTGACCTCTTCTCTTATTTTTACTGCAACATCGGGTCTCATCCTTCAGAACTTCTGTTGAACTGGCTTGCACTCTTCTTTTATGAGGATACGATGCACCGTAATATCAGCACTTAACCCAGGCATATCCTAATACGACCATGCGAAGACATTTTTGAACTCCTGTAATAATTCAATGAGGTCTTGTCTTGTTTCCTCGGTTATGCAAGTTCCAATGTTCACCTCTTTCCCTTCTTCCAATATCATATTCTCAATTGTCTCTTTATGGGGTAGAATCTGTTTCTCTTCCCGTTCTACCATCCTTAACAAATCTGAAGATAATCCACAGTCTTTGTCATTTTCAAAATCCTGAGATTTCTTTAAACACATATCTCACTCAAAAGGAGATTTTGGATCCATGGAAGCATCGCTCGTGTCGTTGATATCTGGAGACCTATTGTAGACACGGCTGACATAACCAAAGAATGAATCTAAGAGTGGCTTATTTGTATGGCATGGTTATGAATGAAATGAGAGAATAAAAGAACATTTTCCCAGAATAAGACACAAAAGTGCATTTTTTATTGAAAATAAAGATGTTTAAACATGAGCCTATTTCACAAAAGATTTTTATTATTTCTAGGCTTAAAACAACAAGTGTGTTTTGAACATTACTTTGTATTAGCTCTAAGAACTACAGGAATTTCCTCCATAGTCCAGTTATTTAGAATACTTCCAAGCTCATAAGGGCGAATGCTCGATAAGTTTTCTTCTATCACTCCCTCTTCAAATATGGCGTTGATGCTAAAATTTTCCATCATCTCTTAAGCTGTTCCTTCTATTGTCATCTTCGGTTCAAGATGGATTCAGACACGAACGTTCTGGATATATAAGGGAAGGTTATCAGCTCCCATCTGACCTCTGCCCCATTCAATCTTGCTTTCTATCTCTCTTGCTTCCTTTCCAACTCCTTTCTCCTTTGCTTTGCGTCTAGCCTATACTTTAAACCAAAGCGATCCCGTTTGTCAGCCAAGATTGACACTTCAACCCGTCTATGGAGATATTTCCCCAGTCCCCTTCTAGGCAATGCTCTTTTTCCTACTGTCAGTTGTAGGCTCATCCTTGTAGCCTTGGATATTTTGGGCATTGGGATTTTGCCTCTTTCGATGATGAAGGTTGCATTCACAAATTCTAATGACCGGAAAGAACATTCTATTGCTTCACTATCATTTTCAACGTATGGCGCATCACTGGTAACGGATGCAATAATGTCCTCTTCTGCGTTTATTGTTACCAGCCAACCCTCTGTCACCAATTTTAGCTTTTGGTGTAATAATGATGGTACTACCCCTGCTGAATGAATCCAAGGCCTCCCTAATAAACAATTATAAGACGGTCTGATGTCCATCACTAGGAAGTCTACCTAGTACGTCTTTGGTCCGATCAGAAGAGGTACCTCAATCCTTCCCATTACTTTTTTTCGGTGCCATCAAATGTCCTCACTATGTTCTGGCATGTCTTCATATGAGAGCTGTCTATAAGCAACCTATTCAATGTGAACAGGGGCAAGACATTCAACGCCGATCTATTGTCAATTAGTACCCCCGGTAATGTATACCCTTTATAGCGAGTAGTGATGTGCAAAGCCTTGGTGGATCCGATACCCCTGGCAGTATTTCATCATCACTAAAAGAGATGAAGTTGTCGGTGCTTATGTTTCTGACAAGGCAGTCTAGCTTGTTTACTGAAATGCCATCAGTGACATAGGTTTCGTTCAACACCTTCATCAGCGCGTTACGGTGTACCTCTGAGTTTAAGAGTAAAACCAGTACCTATATGCGTGTCGACTGCTTGTGTAATTGTTCCACAACACTATACTCGCCGTGTTTTAGGAATTTCAAAAACTCATTGGTTTCATTCTCCATTATCGGTTCATTAACCAGTGGTTCTGACCTTTCTCCCCCTTGTTCAATCACCAAGGATTTCTTTTTTACAGGTTTGGCTTTTGTGTTTGGTGTCTTACTTGGACATTCCTTTCCCGAGACTGTCACATTGCAGTTATAATTCCAGGGCAACCTTTTGCTATCCTTATAATGAAAAGCAACGGGTTTCTGAATTACAACTATTGGTGTCATTTTTGCCCCGGCTTCATTGATTCTTGGTCGTGAGATGATCACCACCGGGTGATTAACTTTCGGGATCTTCTCTATCGACCCCCTTGAGGTGCATACATCTTTTCCTTCAGTGAATTCAAAGAACTCTAGCTCTTTGTTGTCCATTAGACCCTGTACTAGGGCCTTGAATTCACTGCATCTCTGAATCTCATGGTTCTCCTCCCCGTAGAACTCACAATATTTCCTCGCTTGTCGGGATTTTCTCCCCAATCCTGCGTGATTAACCCTCTTTCCACCATTTTCCTCTAAACCTCTCTCAACGGGGTTCTTACTTCTGCAACATTCAACTTGATTCTCTTCCCCATATTCTCGATTATTGCGTTTACCCCATTATCAGTATGATTGGGTAATGGATTTCCTACACCAGGTGTATCATCGAATTTCACAACACCCGTTTTGATGAGCCTTTCGACTAACCTTTTAAAAGAGGTGCAATTCTCTATCGAGTGTCCTGTGATTCCCGCATGGTATTCACATTGAGCACTTGCGTCGTACCACTTGGGGTATAGGGGTTGCATCAATTATAAGTAGAAAAGGGATACAACGTGTGCATCAATAGACTTTTGTACAGCTCTCGATATGTTATTAGAATGAGAATAAACTGGAGCTTCTCGGTTGGTTGATCGTGATTGGTTTTGCATAACCCGTGCTCACATTGTTAACTTCATTTTCTCTTTTCTTCGGGGCTGACCTCTTGGCGCTTTCCCTAACCTCTATCTTTCCACACTTTATAACATTCTCTATCATTTCATCGGACATCACTATGTCCGCGAAACTCTTAGTTGCGTTTCCTAGCATGTGATTAATAACAGGTGCTTTCAAGATATTAATGAAGAGCATGGTTGTTTCTTTTTCCAGCTATGGCGGTTGAACTTGTGTAGCGACTTCCCTCCACCTCTGAACATACTGTTGAAACTTTCACTCGACTTTTTCTCCATTTTCTGTAACATGATCCCGTCAAGCGCTATGTTTGTCACATGGCCATATTGCTTCATGAAAGCTTGTGCTAAGTCCTTCAATGATTTAAATTTGGTACGACACAACTAATTGTACTATTTGGCCGCAACCCTAGTCAAACTGTCCTGAAAACAGTGAATTAACAACTGATCATTGTTGACATATCCCGTCATCCTCTGACAGAACATTGTAATGCGGACCTCAGGGCAATTAGTCCCATTATATTTTTCAAACTCCGGTATTTTGAACTTTGGAGGGAGTTCCAAATCTGGGACTAGGCTCAACTCCTTAGCATCCACTCCACAATGATAATCAGCGTTTTCCAACGCCTTGAATTTTTCCTCTAGCCATTTGTATCGGTCCTCTAGTTGCTTTGGGAGTTCCGCTCTTGCCCTTCCCACTTCTGCTACATCATCAAGCTCAGAGACTACAGGATTTACCTGATTGTCTTCGGGGTTGGAACTCGAGCCCGTTGGGAAAGTTATTGGTGCTGAAGTACTAGTTTGATATTGGGGCCTGATATTGACGGACACACTTTGTGATGGTGCTTGGGTATTCGTTGGGGTGAAACCTAGAGGGTATGCAAGGTCCTCATTATCATCCCCAGTATTGATCATGGGGCTCTTCCCTTTTTCTGGCCCTCTAATCAGTAACTGGGTCAATTGGTTTATCATGTTCTTTTGTGATTCAAACATCTGATCCTTCATATCCTACTGAATCTTGGCCAGTTGCTTTTGCATCTGTATTTGCAGCTGATCTTGCATTTTCTTTTTTGTGTTTGTTCCAATTTTTCCAACCTTTGATCCATAGCTTTGGTTTTTCTCCATGTATAATAGTGATGTTCCAGGGTAACTATAATACGATTTCTAATTAAATAGGGTTCTTTTATGAAATTTAATTCACATGATGCGATGTAATGAAAATACATGAGATGAATGCAAAACTAAAAAGGCATCAATTCTAATCCAATTCGATTTAGAATAACTTTATTAGAAAATAAAATCATTTACATAAAATAGGTCATATATATGGCTTTCCCTTGATGCTCAAAAATTTAACTTTTTTAAAAAGCCAAGCCAGCTCACGACCCCGATCTAACTCATATTTCACACTTAGCACGTCAGCCTGAATTGCTAAGGTCTGTAAATGATCAACTACCTCTCGTATCTGAGATACAATTTCACCCATAAAGTAATCCCTATCCCTGACCTAGTCTTGAGATCGATGAATCTGTTCTTTCCATTGCTCATTTTCTGCTTCAAGTAGTTCAACACGGAGCTGACAGCCTCGTAACATAGTCTCAAGCTCCTCTATCCCCTCTTTCAATTCTTCAATTTTGTTTCGGCTCCCCTTCAGCTCTATTTTTGATTTGCGACTACGATACTGATGAAGAGTCCTCTCGTGTTTGAGTATCGTGGAACCTCTTCTTCCACTGATCGATTTTAGCCCTTTCCTCTTGGATCTCCTGTCGCCACTGCTTTGATGTTTTTCCCAATCCGACGATTCTTATTGACATACACATTTTCTTATAATCAGTTTTCAAACTGTCCAAGTCTTCTTCGGCCTTTTTTTCTCCTTTTTCTCAACTTCTAGGCCTCAAGTTTCTGAACATTGACATCTAACCTCAAATGCATCTTTTCCTCCTCCAATTGTTCTATCTTCTTTCCTAACTCTGAATTTCTCTCTTCGAAGTCCTGTTTTATGATTTCTAGCTCGGAGGGGATTAATTGCAAGTATTCTTCCATCGATCGAACATCCTTTAAAATCGGCCCAATGATATCATCATTGATCCTTTTACTCAACCACTCCTTGTACTCAGGAGTCGTCATTGAACCTACAATAGATCTCTTCATCCGGCGTGTCTGTTTTCAAGCATAAAAAATCTATCGAACCTTCTTCTTATAATTGCCCCTATACGAGAACTCACATGAGCTAGCCCATGTGTCATCGGTATAAACTGCCTTGATCTGTATTGTTTTAAAACGAGCAAAGGGGCATATCCAGCGGCTCCCCAAATTTCAGGCAGATGTACCCAGTCAAAACTCCCACACTGATAGAGGATCTTGTCAGAAACCATCCAAAGGGCTCTCCACTCAACATCTTCCTCTTGGATATTTTGAAGAATTGGCATCCACCTTTCCTTTGATATGTCGTCCCTCATTGGCATAGCTGCTACTTCCTTTAATGAGGAATAATCTTTAGTGAAGACTCAGAAAGAAACTTTGTCGACCTTCCAGAAATGACCATGGAACCAAACCAACAATAATTGCACGCATCTAATGAATCTACCTTTACTTGGCCTCCGACATGCACTCAAAGATCTAAACGTCTCGGCTAGAATTGGTGGTACCGGTGTGACCCGTTTGTCAAGTCGATCAAATAAGTCGGCAACTGCTTCATCTATATGCCTTAAAGTTTTGGGGAAAATTACCAAGCCATAAATACTCAAGGCGATGATGTCAACTTTCTTCTTTATATCTGGATGTACTACGATCAGGTCCCTTAAATTCACCCAAAGAATGCATTTACCACCACCTTTTTGCTGAATTCGGGCTGTAACCCACTGCTCACTCATTCCGGTGGTACTCATTAATTTCTTTACAAAAGTTGGGATATTAGGAGCCCTAGAATAAGTTTTGTCGACTTGAACCTTTGGACAACGAAGCAAGGCTGTATACTCCTCCAGAGTAGGCACTAAGTCCACCTTTGTGAAAGTGAAACAACTATATACGGGGTTCCAAAACTGAGCCATAGCCCAAAACAAGTGCTTGTCCACCTTGATGTCGAGCAGGTAGGGTAGGTCACCATAATTATGATAGAACAACTGCTTAGTCTCATCATCCGAACGGCCCATATATCCCTTAATTTCTAGAACACATTTTGTGTCACACTGAATCGGGTGAAGTCCCACAACTCCGACGTATATCCCTCAACTAGGCTATCCTCTTTCTCAAGTTGCATATTCTCTGACCATATACGGACAAACGCATTATCCTTCACTTTATCAAGAAGTTCGTTTTCCATGACAAGCCTTCTAATTTAGTGTAACTGAGCAGGAATTGACACCTCTTAAATATGAAATGACATGCAATCATAGCCACAAAAAAACACAATGAGTCAATATCTAATAATAAAAATCAAAGAAAGTAGAAAATAATCAAACACCTATCTGAGTAATCGTTAGGGTTCAGCATAGCTCTATCTAGGGCGGGCTCTTAGGGTTCACTATATGTGGCTCGTATCTAAAAAAAGAGTACCGAACCAGTAGATTTCTCAACCCTCACCCATTATAGGCTCATGTGGATCGAGTTCAGTTTAGGGGAATACATTTTCTTATGGCCATGCAGAGGTGAAAACCTCATAAAGGCATAGTTTCTTACTCCCACTTAAAAGGTGTGACTACAACGGTCATGCAATATGATGCAAGAATATCCTACGAGGCTCAAATCACAACAAACATATGACATGACACAAAAAAATGTAACAAAAGAACCATGATTTTTCAAATCAAATTTTCAATTTTAGACAAAAGGACAGAAAATAATCAATTCTATGGCTTGACTCTCTTATTGGTCCCTAGTGGAGTCGCCAAGCTGTCCAAACCATTTTTATTTTGAAAAACGGGGATCGACTTTAAAACAAAATATGGAGTCGCCACCAATCCCTTTTGTTTAGGTGTGATCGGATCACCTTATAAAATATTTTTTATTAAAATATTAATTCTGGCCTACGATATTAACAATGGGTTCAGGAGTCGGTTACGAACGAAGAAGGATTAGCACCCTCGTCACGCCTAAGATTGGTACCAGATTGATTAACTAATGTCCTAATGTCAAAAATTTGAAAAGTTTTAAAATACAATCCTTTTTAAAGTGTGTTTGAATAACTCGAGTTAGAATTTAAGACTCACTTGTTTCGAAGGAATAAAATATTACATCCAATACGTTAAGATGCAATTTTAAGCCCTCAAAAACTGAGACCATCTCATGATTTCCAAAACATGCAATTAAAATGATATTTAGTTATTTGGTCAAACGAAAAACTGAAACCCAGCACCTTAGGGCATGATTTCTCGAATTTCCAAGCATGGAATATTGCCTTTATTTGAAAAAAAATCCTTTTTTATGAGTTTGGGTAAAAAAATAAAAAAATAAAAGATAAAATCAATGTAACATTTAAAATAGAAGATCAGTTAAAACGCGAAAATGGTCATACTTGGTGAATAATGATAATGCAAATACAATAATAATAACAAATAACATAAACTTGTAGGTATAAAGACATAAATAAATGAATGAATAGGTACATAATAGGATAATATATAATAAGATAATAATAATGAGGACAAGAATAAAATAAAAACGAAATAAATAAAATAATAAATGAAATAACAAAGGAAATTCTAGCGAGAATTTAATTTAAATTGAAAGCGAACAAATAAACATATGAATTAGCGAAATATTGAGTGAAATGGTTTAAAAATAATAATGATAATAAAAATAATGGTAATAATAATACTAATAATACTATAATAATAATGACGGTAGTGATAAAAGAACAATAATAGAGGCAATAACGATAATAATAATAATACTAAAAATAATAATAAATAAAATAATAATAAATATAAAACTCAAATTAATTAATTTAACAATAAAATAACCCAAAATAATCGAAAAGGAATTAAATTGAATTAAAAATAAAAGTTTTGGGGCCAAATCAGAAATAAAAGAGAGGGAAGGACCGAATTAAAACACGCGCAAAACAGGGAGGGACCAAAAAATAGATATCCCGTCTCTCAAAATGCGTCGTTGCGAGGAGGACCAAATTGAAACCGTAGTAGAACTGTGGGGAAAATTTAGAAATAAAAATAACTTTAATTGAAAAATCATAAAAAGTGGAGGGGCTAAATGTGCAATTAGCCCTACCATAGAAAACACGTGGATCCTTAGGTCGGGTCAGGTGGAGCACACGAGCTAGGCTAAAAAGGCGTTGTTTTGACGCCTATGCTGTGGCCCAAAACGGCGCCGTATTGGGAGGTCTATAAATAATAAATTTTTTTTTGAAAATTTCATTTTCCTTTCCTCCTTAAAAACAAAACCCCTCTCCCTTTTCTCTCAGAGGCTCAAGTCCACCAGTCAACGCCGACCACCGTGATCATTGAAAGACACTACAAGACCAAGGTAAAATTTTCCCTTTCTTTTTTTTAATATGTAATATATGTAAATAATTTTATAAAATAAAAAACAATAATAATAAAATGTTTCGAAAATGAAAAAAGAAAAGATAAGGAAAAAAACTCAAAGACATTTGCTCGATTGTTGGTCTTCTATTCTTCAGGTGCTTGTTGCTGTTTTTTTTTTTGAGTAAAATATGTTTGAATCTCTCCTTGTATTCCTCCTTCCTCCCCCTTTCACAAAATCCGTATATTGGCTTTTATAGTCGATCTTTACAACTTATTTTTGCATATTTGTAGGTACGTGAGCGAACATGCCACTGACTTGGTGTGGTGGAGCAGTGCACGTCGCGAGGTAGTGGCGTCCGACGCGCGAGGGAGGCTTGGGCAACAAACCTAGGTGCGGCGCACTTAGGGTTTTCCGTTTTTCCTAATGGTTGTGGGTTAGTGCTAAGTGGGCTAGGGTTTTGGCTGTGTTTGGGCCTAGGTCCTTGGTTTTTTTTTTGGGTATTGAATTTGGGTTATTGGGGTGTTGGGTTGTAAAATGGGCCCGGGCTAATTGGGCTTGCTACAAGCCGAGTACATTTAAAGAATTACTATTCTTTATAATTACAAGAGAGTATAATTACTATATTAATAATTACACTTTCTCTCAATTACTCTGTGCTATCTAAATATACCTTATGAAATTACTCCCTCCGTATTGTTTTTATTTCTCTTTTAAGTCTTCCATTTGTGTCTCAATCTCTCTTAAATGATATTGATTTATTTCTCATTTAAGTCAATTTAAGTTAATTTAGGACATTATATATAGGTAATTATTTGTTATACAAGTTGTGGATAATTTTATTTCTTAAGCAGTTGAGGTTTTGTCACATGTCTTATTTATTTTTTATTTTTAAATAAAATTTAAAAATACATGGGAAAAGCTCAACTCCACTTATAAATTTAAAAATTTTCAAATATTTATATATATGTAAAATGATTTAAGAAAATATAATTATCAAATAAATGTATTTGTATAAAATTATAAATTCATTTAAAATTATTTATAATATTAATTATAAAAATTATGGAAATGATCAAAGGACTAAATCTAGAAAATGCATTCTACACAATTTTACTTAACACATGTTAGTAAATTAAAATTTTAACTAAGAATACATCAAATATTTGTCCATTTTGAAAAAGAAAATGAAATTTGCAGATTCTAGAAGTGCAAGATTTGGTAGATGGAGTGGTTAAGAAGGCTTTAACCTTGAAATGATATTAAGGTGTAATTATTATAAATTTTAAGTATGCATAACTTTAAAAAATAGAAAAATTCATAATTTTTAAAATTTATTTGTTTGGAATTTTAGGACTTTTAGGAAAAAAATTTTGTTTGTTTTCTTGAAATTTGAGGAAGCTTTTTTTTCAATTCTTTAATGATTTTTTGTTTTAAGAAATTTTATTTTTTTACACGTGGTATTGGATGAGGTGATTTTTTCAATGGAAAAGATAAATGGTTAACATGATATACAAAATGATAGTATATGAGCCAAACTAATAAAAACTTTGTAGATAATTTAACTATAGTATAAGGGCAAAATAGGTATTAAGTCATATTTTTATTATTTAATTTGAATTTAAATCTAATCAAACTAACTTGAGATAAAAATTATCTTGTTCACATTTGACCTCAACCAAACCAAACAGATCACCTAATTTATGGGCGAATCTAGGATGAATTTGGACATCATAGAGTAATTGGATGAAAGTGTAATTACTAGGATAATAATTACATATTATTGTAATTACAAGAAATTTTAATTCCCTAAACGTGTTTGATTGAAATAGTATAATTAAATTGTAATTCTCTATGTAATGTTTGGTTGTATAAATAATAATTCTCTAATTACAGTGGTTACTCAGTCATGCCACAAATGTATAATTACAAGCAATTACACCAAAATCTAATTATTAGGTGCCTTTCTAATCGTTCTTGATGTAATCTTTTTCTCTATTCCCAAACTATGATAGTTATAATATAAAAGGTAAGCTACATCATTAGTCACTAAACTATGTGTAAGTTTTCGTTTTAGTCACTTAACTAAAAAAAGTTATAATAAAGTCACTAAACTATCACACCTGGATTTCAATAAAGGCCAAAATTTAGGGAAAAATAGGTGTAAATTAAAAGAATTAGGATATTGGTGGACTCTATTGAAAAATCAAGAAAATTAGGTGACTGAATAGCAAATACTTGGGAATCAATTATGGTTCAGTTAAGTTAAAACTGACTGGTTCCTTGGTGGGAGACAAAATGGTTACCAATGGATGGTTACATGGGGCCTTAAACTGTGTGTAAGAAGGGTTACTTATACATGAGAGAGCAAGATTATTCTGAAGGCAGAATCCTCCTTATTTTTGTTTTACTTTCTTTTCTTATCCATCATCTTCTTCAGTTGCTCTGAAGGAGCGAAAATTGAGGAAACGCTACGTGGGGTAGTGAACAAAAGGTTTGAGGTTAGAAAGTAAAGAATCTGAGGAACTGGTAAGCCTTTCATCTTTCTGTATTCGTGGATTTGAGGAAGAGAAGTAAGGATTTCTAAAAAGTTCTTGTATAATAATGGAATCTAGGTTTTAAGGTTTGGACACCTTTGGTTTAACCGGTGTATCTGGTTGTCATGCTTAGTTGCCAATACGAAGGAGGCTTTGACTTTTGGACAAGCTAAACTGGTAAAGACAAAGGGTTTAAGCCGAGTTTATGTACTTTGTTTTGGGTGTTAATAGTTTTTGTGTTGCTAAAATGTTCTACTCAAGTGTCTGTTTTGAGTTTAATCTGAAATCCATGGTTGTATATGATTATGATGAATGAGTAAACTATGCATGCATAACATTGTGGATATATATAGATGATTGTAGGTATGCTCTCTGAATGCACGATATGGTTATGTATTGATGTATTGAAATATGACGTGATATATGATATAGTAATAAGTGAATTGTTATGTGTGAAAAACATGTTTTTAAAATGCGAAGTATAGAGGGAGTTATTATGACGAGTTAACCGAAGTCACTTGTAGTAGTTATTTTAGGTCATTTTCACACTTAACGAGTTTGTTTTCTAGACATTTTATAATTAATTATTATATTTTAAGTATTAGTAGCTTAGGGTTAAAATTTAATAAAAATAAGTGTTTTAACACATTTTTAGTGTTGATGACCTATTAGGACAACACGAGCCTTAGGTAGGTTTAATTTGGGTATTTAAGTGTGTAGGAGGCTTAATTTTAGGCCCAATTGAAGTAGGAACTTAAGGTGAGTGATACACAAGCTTCCCAAGTCGTGAAAGCATGAGAAAAATATCCAAATCCACAAAATGCCTTGCGTGGAGCGACACATAATGTGTGTGTCACACCCTAAAAACGACAGATCCAAAAGGATGAGTAAATTATGTATGTAAACTGTTTGACACACTGTGGCAGCATAATTCGACACCTTATAGGCTTAATGGTGAGTCAGAGTATTAACGCATACTAGTGTTAAAGTATCCACCCATTAGCGGTATCTAATGATTTAGTTATAGGACATATTCAAGTGAAGAAGGAATATGCCCTGGAGTTTTGGCTAAGCACAAAAAGCTTATCAAGTGTATGAGAAAACTGTAGGAGACTTGATTATCTTTAAGACCAATCTTTACACGAGTCACCATCAAGGTATAGTACGCTCGGTTTGCTTGAGCACAATCCAAGTTGGTTCTCGTGACAAGATTAGTTGGGAGTCAGTTGAATTGATTTGACCCTCCCCCTGACTGGTCAAACAACAACAAATATCTTCGTCAGATTCTCTTAATTTAGAAATATAGTTGCGATTTAATTCTCTTGATTTGTGCACATGTGTTAATTCCAGGTGACAATTAAATTAATATAAATCCTGAAGGAAAGTAGGTTAAGAGCCAACTACTTGCTCTGTCTTAGTAATTTAGTCAAAGGCTACCTAAGAATAATGTAACACTCGAGTATATCTATTGACCTAAAATCTAAGAAAAGTTAGGACTAAATTGAAAAAATTAGTAAATTATTGGACTCTACCAGGAAAGTTAGAAATTTTAATGGCCAAATTTTGATTTGGTTGGATCTCAATTCTAGTTCGGTTAGGATGGAACTAGTTGGTTCCATAGTAAAAGACAAAATGATTAAGGATGGATGATTGAGATGGTCAATGAAAACTGTGCCTTATGAATATATATATGTATGAGAAGACAATTTTTTTTTCAATTCTATTTACAAATCTTATTCTTTCCATAACATCTTCTTCTTTAGACGCACTGAAGAAGAAAAGGATGTAGCTGAAGGGAGCTTTGTATGTCGTAGCAGACGAATGAATTGAAGTTTGATAGTAGAGGGATTTAGAAATTGGTAAGTTTCTTTACCTTTCTGTACTTATGGATTGATGAGAGGGTGAAGCAGTAATTCTTAAAAGTTTTTACATAATTCTGGATTTTGGGTTTTAAATGGATTAAACACCTTTAATTTAAATGGTTGTCATGCTTAGCTGATAGGACAAAAAAGGCTTTGGCATCTGGACAAGCTAAACTACTAAAGATAAGGGAATTTAGGTGAGTTTCTGCACCTTGCCTTCTGGATGATAGACATTGTTATGTAAGCTTACAACTTGTGTGCTGATTGTTAAATGGTAGAAAACAAGTGTTTAAATAACTGGCGTGATGTGTGTAAAATGATAATTTGTATGAAATGTTGAGTAATATATACGTGTGGCGGAGGGAAATTATTGAAGGGATAGATAAAGTTAAGACTTGAGAATGAGAATTTCTTTTAGATACTGCCATATAGTGTTGCTGAGTGTAAACCTTGATGTGCGAAGCTCCAGACCTTACGAGGGGACATTGTGGTGTTCGAGCATCAAGGTTAGGACGACAAATGGAGGAATGAGCGGAAGAATATGGAAAAACGATAATAGAATTCCATCAAGATTCTGCCATCCGGGATTGTTGGGAGTAAATCATGAGGTGCAAAGCTCTGGGCTTTGCGGAAGGGACACTTTGGTGTTTAAGCATGAAGGTGAAATGTGAAATTGGTCCTTCAGGATGACAGTTATTAGGTTCCATGAAGCAACATCGTGACGGCAGTCAATAGGCTCTATGGGGCGACACAGTGACGACAGTAAGGTCTTTAGGGGTGACACCTCAAAAGAGGTCTAACGTGTAAGACCATAGCTCGACTATGGCAATGGGGTAGTCCGCCGGGATAGTAAACACTAGGTAGTCCACTGGGACAACAAATGCGGAGAAGTCTGTTAGGATGTAAAAACATGGGGAATCTTATTTGGAAAGTTTGTGATTCGGGAGAGAATTTGTCCAAGGCGGTAATGAGTGACGCCAAAGGTAAGTTTTAACCCAGTAAGTGTGAAAAGAGGGATAGACTCATTTGGTAAGAAAGTCTACATAATGTACAACAAGACGGTTCTATCAGGGAAACTGTGGATCTACACGGTTTAAGCTGACACGGAATAGGTTATAATAGAATACAGTAAAAAAAATTGTGAATCAATATAAAGTTAGCCAAGAAGGTTGGGTAGGTTAATAAGAATTTTGTGGGAGGAAAGGACTGTTCAATGCTGACTAGCCAGTAAAGCCCGACGAAAGATAGTGGAAAATAGGGGTTCTTCAAAACCATTAAAAAATAGTATTGATCTTGTTGCTTCGTCTAAGGTAAATGTCGTATGCAATGAAGCAACTTAACGAATGTACGAAAAGGGCTAGTGCTATAAGAGCCACATTGTAGGCACTTTCCCCAATGGAAAAAAGAATGTATTTTGGTAAGGACTTGCGTTACGACAATATTGTGGGTAACGCGGAGTATCGCCAGTTGGAAAAATTGATTACAAGAATTAGGCACGTGTTTTGAAAATAAGAAGGGTGAAACCCTAACGTGAAATCATGATTTCAAACTGATCAAGAGTCTAGGTCCGCCAATAAATGGCTTAGAGCGCCTAAGTCATGGGTCTTGACAACTCGGTTCATGAAATCTCCAATTAAACCCAGGGAGTTTACTTTCGAACCAGAAAACTCAGTTCCATAGAAAATTTTTAAGGGAATTACATATAATTATACGTACAGATCTCATTACTTTCTTTCGAACTTATAAGAATTTATGCTTGAATGCTGGTTAACTAATTACTTGGACAAATCAAGAAGGACCAAGCCAGACTCTGACAAGTTAAGTAGTGCACAGTAGTTGTCCATTTATATAGAGGGGCACCCGTAGAGGCCTCGCCTCAGGGTATAAGTTGATTGTATATGTATTTGTTCTTTCATAAAGAAATTCTATACATTTGTTGGACATAAAGCTTTTAGGAGTCTATCACTAGCTATGTACAAGTTGTATTAGCAATTAGAATATAAAACCTACTTCGTTAATTATGTAATTAAATCAAAAATTGAAATTTTATTAAGTCATATGAGTTAGTGTAGCATCCAGTACTTGGACCCGACGATCCGGTTAAATAGTGGATGTTACAAATTATTTCACGAAAAACAAAATTGACGACAACATTGCACTTTGTAAGAGGTTGGTAAATTGTTAAATTACTTGGAGACATTGAGGAAGGTGTTGTAATGACAATTGTGCTTTAGCACTTGGCCTAAATCTAAAGGTGCATCCATATCATTAACTTTTGATCGAGTCTAATTTTATATAGGTTATTGGTTATTAATTGTCATTGACTAAAAATGATCCTTATCCACTACATTAGTGAATCGAGTTATTGTTTCTTTTATTGCATTTTCATTCAATTTACCATTTATTGGTTTCTACTTGACTTTTACTTTATTGTCTTATACTAGTAACTTATTTAATTAGTGAATCAAGAGAGTAGTTGAAGTCATTCGTACCATTTTTCTATACGTTCAATCCCCGAAATATTTCTTAATGGATTTATTTGGTTGTAATTATTATTTGAATGTGATATTATACTCTTGTAGTTAAAAGTAAATAATGAAGATTATTTTGTGGCCCAACTAAATATTTATTTTTGAACTAATATTTTATATGTAGACACCTAATTTTGTCTAGACAATCAATTTCGATTTTATTAGGTTTTGATTTTATTGAATTAGGAGTTATTTGTATTTTATTAAAGTTGAGATCGACCTTCTAATAATTTTGGAAGCGAATTAAATCTTATTTGATTTTGAGTTAAGATTAAAGGTTGAATCTTTAAGATATGTGCTAAACTTATTTTTTTTCTCAATTAATAAAGTAAATTGGACTTTTGATAATTAAAATTTGGCCATTCATGATTACTTTTAAGTTGGAATTTATTTTTAAAATCAATTTTTAAATAATGTTTTAAATGGATATACATATCGAAAATTGATTGTAAGAAATAAAAATAAAAAAAACTCCCTAATTTTGAACACAAAGTTTTAAATCTAAAATTAGATTTCAATTTAATATCAGTGTGCTTCAGTTTGGTTAGATTTCATTTTATGAGGTACATTAGAAAGCATTTAAACCCTAAACCTTAAAATCTCATTATGTTATGATAAGATCATTTTGAGACCACCCCTTACTAAGGCTCGATTTTGACTCAAGCCCAAATAACTCATTGTCCATTTCATTTTTAGTCCAAGTTTTTTAAAAATTAGTTATTTAGGCCCATTGGAAGCCCGTTTATTTTACCAATCCATTTTAATTTTAGTCTTGGTCCTAAGGCCCATTTGTCATCAAAGCTTACTACTAGGGTTTCTAGACCCTAGCCCCTCCATGCACCCCCACAAAGAAGGAAAAAAGAAGAGATTTTTTACAAATCAAATTTGGTAGTACAAACAGGTAGTACAATGGGTAAATTAGCACAATGACAAACAATTTTTTACAGCACAAATTTGAAGCAAAACAGATCAAATAATGTTAAATAAGACTAAAAAAAACCACACCTTTTTTTTTTTTTATCCTTTTTCATTTCATTTCCTTTTTATTCTTTTATTCTCGTCAAATCTAAAAATCAGATCTGAGAAATATTTTCAAAAACCATTTTCAAAACAAAAAAGAAGCCTTTTTGTACCGGCCACCGTGCTCGCCACCAGAGACCGCAGAAAGAAAAACAAAGGGAAACCTTTCATTTGGATTTTATAGAGGCACGGAGGGGAAATTTCCAGATGAGCCTCTCCGTGTTTCAGAGTTTGCAAGCAGAGGTCGTTGCATGGTGAATTTGTAACATCAGTATTACAAGTATTATTATATTTAGATTTTAAGTTTGATTGGATTTTTTAGATTAGATATGTTATTTTTTATAATTATTTATTTAGATTTAAATATGATTTTTGCTTCTTAAGGTTGATACGAGGTTTAGGTTTTAATTCTGATTAGATTATTTAAATTAGGTTAGATTTTCAAGTAGTTTTAAAATAGATTTTAAATTAAATTAGAATTAGGTTGGAGTCCGATTTGGAGCTTTCGATAAGAAATCTTAATTACCGAACTTTGTAAGGCTATCTATGATAAGCATCGTGGTGAACTATTTTTCCTTGTTCAATCTTTTACAATTTCATGCTAGTGTTAATATTAAATGCATTTAGAATTATTTTGAGCTAGTGGAGAGATTGAATGAACATATATAATATGAGATAAAATAATATGTAATTAAGTAAATTAATTGTTGGGGATTGACCCGATTAAGCAACGAAAAAGTAAAAATAGCGAAAAAAATTGAGAAATTAAACACACAAATTTAACGTGAAAAAACCCTCCAAAGAGAATAAAAAAACTATTGGCAAAGATAATTTTACTATAATGACAAAAGAACAAAGAGTACAAAAGATGGAGATAAAAAAAAAACTAAACCTCGAAACCTGAAAACAAAAAACCTAACAAAACGTAAACACAGAATTCTCCAAAAGTGTTATAAATTTTAATATTTAATGAGTATTTTTCTAAGGTTGTAAAAGAGCCTATTTTTAGGCTAAATTTGCAGGTCAAATAAATTATGTTAATAAATGTTAAATATATTATACTAATAAATACTAAATCTTCTAAAAAGAACATATATTTTGTTTAACTTGACTTGCAAGCAATCTCTTATTTTATTTAACAGGAATTTGGGTCACACACAACTTTACCAATAAGTTTCGACTTTTTATCTATTAATTACATCATTATTAGTCATGGAGTCAGACCATTGAAAGTATTATGACTAGACTCTCACTTATTTACTATTATGAAAGGTAACAAATAAAGCTTTGTCCAATGACTTCATGTGTATGTTACTCTCACAAGGCGCTTGTGATCCCTTTAGGTTTTAGTTTGATCAATTTTTTTTAAAGCTTCATTATATTTTCCATGATGTAAATTATTAATAATTCATTGAATGATTTAAGTCACCATGAAATACCCCTGATCAAGTTCCATTTACATAAACTACATAATGACTTTAAGGGGATGCCATTGGCTCTGTATTCAAGCTATAATTCCACTATCTATAAGTGAAGCTATATCATGAATAAGTTGTATACCCAATGTACCAACCTTTTTCCCACTACTTCGAGTTGCATTAGTTATCAATACATCGAAGTATACAAGTTATACATAAATAGCCATTCACATACTTAGGATTAAGGTAAGAACACAAAGAATGTATCAAGAGACTTAATCTATAAATGATTTAAAATTAATTTATCTTGTGTTCAGCCCAATGTGTTGTTATTCTAGACTAACACATCCATGTCTCTACTATGAGTCACTTCCACTTTCATGGCCAAGATAAGTTACTTGCTCCTCATAACCTCATGAACTTAATTACCTACAAGTAAATTAATTACATCTATGCCCCTTTCGCTTTGTCATTTGTACTTTACTCTAATGAACTACAAATATATTTAGATTACTTACTAACAAAATTTGTCTTCTACATGAAAAACAATATTTGTGATGCAAATTCTTTTGAGCTTAACATATGTATTCAATGAACCGTATTTTCTTATATATGCAAAATCACAAAATACTTATCAACATAGAGATAATGAATTACATGTGTTGTAACACCTCACACCTGTCCTTACATACAGTACAAGTGGAAGGTGTCATCGGAGCACGTACTTATCGAAATATCCAAGTTATTTAAAATTTCAAAAATTAAAACATTTTTATAAAAATAATAAAACCAAGTTTGAGTTGGTTTAGGGACTATAGAATAAATTTGAAATTATTTAGAAGTTTTCGAGACTCAAAATAGACCCTAAAGAGTTAAAATGGCCCAAAATAGTGTAGTTGGCAAACTAAAGCTGCGATACAGGTACCTTTAGAGAAATACAATTACTTATTGGGAGAATTGCATGTACCTTTGGAGAAGTATTGATACAAATCATTGGCATTGTAGCATTTTGCTCACTGTCAAACTTGTTGCGACAACATAGGATCTTATCGTTGGAATAAATCTAGTTCGAAAATAGTTTTCTTGCACAATAATTTTTTTTTTTGAAAATCTAGCCGATTTTTGATATTTATAGAAACAAAATTTTCCTGAAATAGTACCTGTGTTTTGGGCTAGACGGATCCTAAAACATTCCTGGCTTTCAACCGAATGGCCTTTTTCGCTATTTTCGTACCACGAACTGCTTCAAGAGTGGGTTTAAATAATTTTGAATCAAATACAGAACCGAAAATTATTTCCTTTACTTTCAGTAGGAAAGTAAATCCCTACCCCCCTCTCTCTCTCATAGAAATCGGTAGAATTGTTATTCCTGGAAAATAGAATTTATACTTAGAAATAAATTCTCACTATTTTGTGGTAGAATAACAATATCTCAAAGTTGTATATAACTTCTTGTATTTTTTTCCCTACTGTTGCCATTTATTTATAGGGAGAGGAAGTGAAACCCTAGTTGAATTAGTAGAATGCCTTTAATGTAACATCTCGCTCGGCGAAGCCCTAGTATTCAAGTGTTGTTTTAGAAGAAAGAATTTTAGAATGAGTTCTAAATAATGAATTGATGGATTCATTTAAGAAACAGAAGTTCACAAGTACGCCTTTGGGCGAAGTCTTAAAAGTTGGAAATATAGTCCACAGGAATAAGGCTTAAAAGGATAGTTTTAAGTGCCCAACGTTAGGATTGAATTAAGTAATAAGTTACTTTTTGAGTACGCTAATGACACTCTGGTCTGGTGGATCCTAAAGGAATGAAGCCTATGGCTAACCTTTGGGAAAACTAAGTATGATGAATCAAGAATAGTGTTAAGGGTATAAGTATATGAATCCTGGTTATAAAGATGTACGATAAGCTAAGTAGAGTTAGCCCAAAAAAGGGACATTCTGGCATAGAGAGTAGGCAAATCGAGAGTGTTATGTTTATACGACCTTCTATAATAGGAACAGTTAAGGAACCGTAGAGAGGAATATTTTATTAAGTGGTAGTAGTAGCTCAAATGCATTTTTGGCATATAGAATGGGCAAAATCTGATATGAAAATAAGTAGACAACTATTCCTAGTTATATTAGGATGATAAATGAAACGAAAAGGATGGTTATGAGGTATGAGGCCACGCTAGAAGGCATAACACCTCCAGTGACTAAAGTGGTCCCCATACTAGCCTATTTGTAAGGAAAGCTAGTTGGGAACTAACCAAATGTGAATTAGAAGAGTCAAAGGCTAAAGGAGTATCAGGTAAGCCTATTAGACGTGGCCAATTTTGATAAGTCACTCATTTTAGACCTGACCTTTACCAAGTCCTCATAAAAACTTGAGTTAAGTTAAAAGGACAATCTGGTAAAGTTAAAGGGGTTGTCTCCTTTCTTAAGGACAAGGGCCTTGAGAAGATGAAGGATGCTCCCAAAAAGACAAGTTTGGAACTTTGATTTTCTGCTAGTAAGCTGACTCATCTATTCTGCTAGTAAGCTGCCTCCCAATAGATGAGTCTAAAGCCCTGATTTCTGCTAGTGATTTCCCTCTCAATAAGGTACGTTTCGTTATTGTGTTTGTTAAAAAAATGCAAATCTATACATATACTTGAAGAATTAAGGCTTAGTGATATGTCTGAGTTAAAGTAGAGGTGAAAGTTTACTCAAATGAACTCTAACAAAGTGTATTTATTTGATAAGGTGAGGAGGCCATAGCATCTGGTTGAATGAAGGATCTGGAGCTCAAGTGGTTGATTCCAAGAAGAAAGGGGCTAGATCTGAAGTTTAAACTGTCTTTAAGGTTATAAGGTGAGTTTCTAAGTTGACTTTTGCAAATGTATTGTGCATGTTAGAACTTCTGTTAAAATGAGCTAAGAATGCATGATGTGATGATTCTGTGTGAAATATGTCTAATGAGCTTATATGAAGAATTTGTATAGAAATTAGATATGATATCTAAGGATAACATGTCTAAATATGTAAAGTGTGTATATGTGTGTTTTGATGATATGAAGAAGTCTGTTGCGAAAGAGTCTGGCATGAGTAAGTTAGTTGTGAGCGAGTTTGTCAAGTATGAGTCTACGAGAAATGTCTATGTTTGTCTCTAGAGTCATCTGAAGGGGTCTTTCGGGACTAAAAACTTGAATCTCTAAAAGGAAAAGTTCATGACACTCTGAAGACCATATAATGTAAGGCCTTGGCTAGGCCACGACATCATATGGAATATGTAAAAGACGGTTGGGTGGGTACATAGCGATGAGGGGCAAACCTCACGACGATGAGTATTGGCAAATCCCTATAGTCAAAAGCACCAATTATCGTATAAATGAGCCTTTGTGGCTATCTTTGAAAGGATACCTTTGTGGCTGTCTCTATTAAAGAAGTGCCTTTGTGGCAGTTTCCATGAGAAAACCTTTGTGGCAATCTCTGTTATAAGAAAGCCTTTGTGTCTATCTCTGTCAAAAGGATGCATTTATGCCTATCTCTATCAAAAGGATGCCTGTGTGGCTATATCTATCAAAAGGAATGCCTACATGGCAGAATCTGAAGAACGAAATTCATGATGACTATTTGGAGACAACGCCTTTGGGCTGATACCGAATGAATGATGAACTTCGTATAGTTATAGGAATGAATAGAAAGGTTATTATACACCGTAGTACGTGGTGAGGCAAGGATATGAGTTAAGAGTAAGAATAGAGAATGCTTTAAAGTAAGAAAGATATGGGCAAATTCTAAGATACGTATTGGGTGTAGTCTACCTCGCCTTAAGACAATGATAATATTAGTGAGTATGAAATAAGTTATTAAGTTTGATAATAAGGTAAATGAAGTGATTAAGGATTATGTAAAAATAGAAGTTAAGAAATGATACAGAAAGTAATGAGATGTTAAGTCTTTACAAGAGAAGGAAAAATGAATTTGAAGAAAGAAAGATGACAGCCTTAGTATTTTACCCGCCAAAGAAGGAAGAAATGTCAAGAAATACATTAAGGGTGTGTAAAACAACATATGAAACATAGAATGAATGAAAAAGGTATTCTAAGGTTTAGCTCACTAAGTTCTTATGAACTTACTATAGTTGTTTATTTTTTTAGGTATATAAAGGAATAAGTGCTGAGAACGATGCTAAGGCTACGCCAAGGAAACAACGTTGACTGTTATGCATACAGTAGAAATCAAGTGGCGTGTCAAAGTCTACACATAAATTATTTAAGTAGAAATTAAATATGTTTATAGCTAAATTACTATGCCTAAATAAATAGGTAGAACTCCAAGTTGTACACCGTAGACCAAGAAAGAAAGTAGGAAAGTCTAAAGTTTTATTGAGTTGTAAATCTAACTATGCAATGTATTCCAATAAGAAACGTTTACATCAATAATAAAGAGGAAATTTTCAGTTACATATGTAAGAAGGATGTAACACTCGAGATTTGGATTTGGTAGATTGGGCTGGGTTGAGGGCATTACATTTAATGCCTATTTAATAGACCAATCGCCTAGTTGAACTAGGAGAGAAGAGTGAATAATAGGGTGTGCATCCTCTCAATGTATTATGATGGGGACATGTATTGGGTCCAATTATATTTGTTTCCTGAACTTTTAACCCAAAACTTTATAATTTAATCCAACCTAGTACATTTTTTTTATATTTCAAAAATAGACATTATTATTAAATTAATTTAAATTAATTAATTTTCCAATTAAATATGTTTCTCAATCAATTCTAATTCGGTTAAAATTATTACAACTTTACTCTAAAAGAATCTATGCGAGAATATATTTAATTTCTACATCTAATAGATTCACAATGACCTATTAATTTAATTCCATTTCGAACTTCAATTACTTAATTAGATAATAATTCAAAAACTTAAATTAATTCTCAAGTCATTTCCATACTTAGTGAGAAACCATATTCATTTTTGAAAGTAATCTATTTCTAACTTTATTATTTTTATCCATTTATATTCATTTGATTCAACATGCAATTCGTTTTTTGTTTTAACGAGCTAGCGGAGGGACCGATTGAACATATGTAATTAGGGCTCAAATGATTTATAACTAAGTTCCAGCTTTTCGCCTAATAATTATAAACTCATTTAGTTATGAAATCATTCCACTATAGTATCGTGATTCAGCTCTCCCTAACAACAAACCATTACAAAAGCTACTTGACCGGTGCTCTTCCACTAACCTTGTCATAAGTGTGCTACCCGCATAGGATATCTTTCATCTCTTTGGGATAAATCCGTTCTCCCAATATGATCCTATTTTATCTCATGGTAACCATTACATCTTCCATCATGAAAAGTCAATAACTATCAAACAATAATTCAATCATTCATCACAAAGACAAACAACCTGTGGCCATGTTTACTTTTCATCTACCATGTAATACAAATGAAAGGATATCATTCACCTATTTCTTGGGCTATGAATTCTACTATTGTGAATGGTGCTACATACTGTAGAAGTCGTATACCCATTGCACTAGCTTTCAGTTCCTTATCTATTCGAACTTAGGCTTTTACTTACCTTAAAGCATACGAGTCACATATATATAGTTCATCATCCACTTAGGATTAAGTTATGTCACACTAATGAACATCACAAGTGAATAAATCCATAAATAGATTCAATATTTATTCTACTTGGGTCCTGCCCGATGTATTGTTAGTCCAATCACTCACATCTATGTCTCTATCTTTTAAGAGTCATCCACTCCAATACTCAAGTCAAAGCATCTCCCCAATTGGACTTGATAGATGACATATTTGTCTTTCAATCGGATTGCTCATTTTCTATTAGACTACGGAAATGCTTAGGTTCATTTACTAATATAAACTTTCTTTTCGTTTTACAATCAGACCACGTAATATCACTTAGTATTAGTTAAACATTAAATAAACAGTGAGCTAATATTTGTTTCCATTTTGCTTTAAATGCAAAAAAAATTGAGGACAATATACAAAGGATATTAATGTAATTCACAGATGATTTTATCAAACCAATCTATTCGAAAAAAATACAAGTGTACATAAATGAAAATACTACACTTAGGACACCAAATCCAATAGTCTCCCACTTACACTAGTGAAGTAGATGAGTCATGTTTTGCATTCTTATGCCCTCCATCTGTTTCCTAAAAACTCTCTAGCAAGAAGATTCTTGGTAAACAAATCCATAAGGTTTGTCCTTAGATGTAATCTTTGACTACATCTACTATTCTGTCAATCATTATTGTCTCTTTTATGATACTTTCTGTCAATGTGTTTTGTCCTTATGTGATTTCTTTAGGGTTAGCTATATCTGCACTATTATAGTGCCATAAATTTTTCCATACCTCATATTTGGATATTCCATGGTGAAGTTAACAATGTAACCCTACTTGACACTTATTCACACTATGGACCCATCACCTAGGACAAAGACCTAGTCTGATGTTGATATCTTCAAATCTCAACACCTTTGGAAGTCAAAATCAGTATATCCTATATGAGTAAGATCTCCTCTAGAATAAACAAATATATAATCCCTTGTTCTCTATAAATACTTGAGTATATGCTTAACTGATTACCAGTGTCTTGGACCAGAATAAACAAATATATAATCCCTCAATATATCTGGATGTGTGCACAACATAGTATACATGAGACTTCCTATTCCAGAGGCGTAAGAAATCTTTCTTATGTTTTCTCTTCCTTCTAAAGTCTTAGGACAATCCTCTAAAGAAAGATGAAATCCCGATATAAAAGGTTGGGTTGCCTTTTTGGAATTGTTGCAAGATTATCAAATGATGTGCAAGTGTACACAGTTGTCAACAAGTAATAAAGGAGTGAGTAAAGAGTATCATCTCCACAGGGACTGTACGTAAGGCAAATATTGTGCAATTAACGACTAGCAAGTTGGTGATGGAAATAATGGAAAGAGAATTGAGTTAAGTGATTAACCTAATTAAAATTAACTAAGTGTACACAATAATTAAAATGTAACTCATAAGTAAGTAGAAAATATTAACAAGTTTTAATCACAATGACATGAAGGGCTAGAATAACTATTTCCCCTAACTTATGATCATTGAAAACAATGCTAAGGAATGTTACGGTAAACCCGTGTCAATTTGGCAATTTATTAACCAGGAACCTATAAGCTATGAAGTCTCACTTTTAAACTTTTAAATTTTTTTATCATATTTCTATGTTTAATTAACTTCAAGGTTCATATGCAAGTATCATACCTAGGGCTTATGCAAGGTAACAATATTTTTAAATACCATTTATAATTCAATTATTAAGAAATCAAACATGCATCATTTAAATAGTGTGTCCACTAATTACCATCTTGTTTAGATTGATGAATTAATTCATAAACTTCCCAACACTACTTGTACATAAGCAAACATGATCATGATACACATAACCTTAACAATAGAGTATTAATAGCACAAGCTAAAGGATCATAATTATTCTAGCATCAACAAAATTAAGTCATAACGATTAAATTAAAAGTAAAAGAATAAATTGCAATCATTTTTATCAGTCTATGAACAAAGTAAAAGATTAAAGGAAAGAAAATCGTAAGGCTGATTCTAGTGGTTCTCCAAGGTAATTGTAACATCCTGAATTTGGGGCCTAGAAGAGTTGGGTTTTGAGTCTGGGATTCGAATAGAAGAAAACCTGAATAATTAGAAAGTTTTAAATATTATCGTTTCAGAAAAAAATTATTTTATTAAATTACCACTAGAAAATTTTTATGTATTTATTATTACGGATATTTTAAATTTTATGAAATTTTAATTAGTATTATGAGATAAAATTATTATTATTAGAAAAATATTATCAGTATGTATGTTTGAAAATTTTATGAAAATTATTATTATTTACTTGTATTATTGATATTTGAAATTTTATTATTAGATATATTTATAAAATTATTATTATTATTGGAAAAAAATATTAGTTGTAATGCCACGATTTTGGGATTTTTTTGGGTTTTTGTGATTTTAGTAAATCTTGAAATTTTCATGTTCTAAATATTGGAATTATGTTTAAATGTGTTAGTAGACCTTTAGAAGGCCCAAGACTAAGCTAAACACGGTAAAATATCATGGTGGGATTTTTAAGTGAATAGGAGATTTGGTTAAGTGGGCTTTTAAGAAGAACTGCGTAAGTTATGACACAAATAAGGCCTTGGTGAAGTGGCAAGGTGACGCCACTAAGTTCCTAAAAAAAGTGGCGCCTGGGAAGGAATTGGAGGTCCAGGGTTCAAGTTGTAAGGTAGGCATATTGTTTTTCTTTTAATTTTTAGGCATGTACTAGGCATGTGATCACACAAGTAAATTTCGACAAGGGCCTTAGAGAGATAGGCCGATTGCTCTAATTTAATATTAGGGTTAGGTTCTTTTCTTTTCTATCTTGGAGAATTAGGGTTAGCCACCTGAAAGCTTTCTTTCATCTTTTCTTAATTCTCACAAAAGCCGAAAACACAAGTCTATTTCTCATTGTGCCGAATTTTCTTCTTCTCTTTTCCTCCATGTTTTCTCTTCCTTTATGCTTCTCCTTCTAGCCAAAACCTTCTGACCATCCTATTCACCTTCTTTGTCGATCCCATCTTCCATTAAACCTTCATCACCAATCACCATTAAAAGGCCGAAATCCTGAAAACTCACTACTTGTGCCGATTTCTCCAAAGCCAAATCCTTCGGTATTTTTGTTCCTTGTGATCAACATTCATCTTCTCTAAACCCTTAATATCTGTCGGAAACGTTACTCCAAGGTTATAGCCTCAAACCATCATCTTCTTCATCACCTAAAAAGTCGAAATACCATAGATTTAGGGACTTATAGCCGAAACTTCAGATCTTCTAGATTCGAGTTCTACCATTGTTTAAAGGATAAATCTGCATCAGATCTATGTAGAAATCAAAGAGGAACAAGTGGTAAGTGCTCATCACTTCAGATCTAGTCTTATTTTACAACTTCGAAAAAGCCGAAATCCCTAAAATCTAGGGAGGCTGTCGATTTGGGCATATGGCTTTAAGGGATTGTAACTGATGTTTTCTTTCAGTGATTATAGTCTTCTTAAGTGTTGGATCAAAAGCGTGAATCATTGGAGCAATCGGATTCGGAGCTAGCTATCGATTTTGGCAAAAAAGTAAGGTTTTGAAGGCTTTTTAGGGATATGGTTCGATCATGGATAAGTAAGTTTTGGGGGTTTAGTGATTATGGTTTGTAAATAAGAACTGTGCTAATAAATTGTAGGACATCGAAAGGGATCTCAGAAGCAGTCGTCGCAAATCAGGTGTGTACCGAACACCCTTTCTTAGTTCAATTCGGCAAAAGCCGAAATGCCGAAATTCCAGCATTTCATGGTCATGTGAGTATGCGAATGCTCTCAAGGCATAGAGTAATTGTTAGATCCGCATCGCAAGGTGGTAAGCACGTTAAGTGACGTTTTGGCGTATTTCGGAAAAAGGGCTCGATGGGCCAAAACGGGCCCAATGGGCTTACGGACCAATATGGGCAAGAGATGGGCAAATTAGCTCATTAGGTAAATGGTGGAATCAAATTGCATAAAACTGATAAAATTACTGAATTAGCTTGTGTAGTAGCGTAGATCACGAAATTACCCCTAAAGAGCAAAATTACCAAATTACCCTAAAGAGCAAAATTACGATATACCCTAGGGTTTTAAAATGGCTGAACTGCATGATTGATTAATGTTGTATTTTTCATGATATGCTTTTATTAATATCTGTTGCATGGGATTGGGGTATTAATGGAGGAAGTACTGAAAGTGGTTCATCCACGTACTGGAGGCTTTGCCTCAATCGATGAATTTGAGTGCTGCTGTCGCAACTGTGGTGTGTAGGGTTGGGTGGGTTGAGATATTCCCCACATGGTATGTAGGGTTGGTACAGGCGATGTAGCAGTTGGTGGGTTGAGTAGTCTCCCAGATGGGCTTGCATTCATTATTATTATTGTTACTCATGTTCTCGAATCGGGCCTATGGGCCACATTGTTATGTAAAAAGGGCTAAGGCCTTGCTATCAGTGATTCGGAAAGGGCTTCGCCATCGTGTATCGTTATCTGAATAGGGCTTAGGCCCAATGGGCTCGAGCTGAATTGGGCTTTGGATGGGTTTCAGATACACCGAGTTTTCCCAAACTCACCCCTTCCTATTCCATCCTTGCGGTGAGCCCTAGAATTGGTGGACTTGGAGTCAAGGGATTCAGAGTGGCCATGAAGATTGATTGCGGTTTTAAATAAGTTTAACCTTTAATTTGGATTATTTTATTTTATTATGCTTAAAGTTGTAATAAGGCCGCTCTTTTAATTACTTTTATTTTGGGGATTATTAAACCGGTTAGCACTAGGGTTCGGTTTTATAAAATCTACTTGTTTTTAAAAAGATCACGATGACGCGCAAAGTTTCCGCAAAGTAAATGTTTTCCCAAGAAAAATAAATATTTTAAACAAACGATTTCAAAATTAATCATTTTCTTAAGACGAGCATAACCAAACGGTTTTCTCAAAGTTATACGAGATGATAAAGTGTGGTAATGGATGTGTGCATGTCTAGGATTGGATCCGGGAAGAGCTTGGTACTTAAGCAGTCCGACGGACTCACCTCCTCTTTTTCCTGGTTTCCTACCTGGTGCGCAGCTTCCATTCACTTTAACCTACTTTTAAAAATGTCTTTTACCACATCAAACTAAATTTTCCACACTAAGTAATACGGAATGTTTTGAACGCTTTGATGTGGCGCATCAGATCTGGCCATAACGTCTAGGCCGGGTTTGGGGTGTTACAGTAATGCTCACATTGCTCCTCCTCTCTTCTCTTTTGCGTTGCTTCCAAGCACAAATGTTCTCAAGTTTGTCGAAATTGGCTAGTCTCAATGTTTCTAAGATGCTTTCTCGACTTTGTGTTGTGTGCTCTCAATTATGGTGTGTTTGAAGTCTAATTAGTGCCCCTTATTTATACTAGTGAGTCCCCTTCTCCTTTTACTATTTTTGGCATCTCACCCTTGATTTTCTCCATGTAGGTGGACAGTTGGCATGATTTGAAAAAGATTAGTGGATGGTTTGCTTGATTCAAGGGGTAGGGTGGATGGTTTGCTTGATTTGTGGAGGAGCTGTTTGATTCTTTCCATGGATGATTTAGTGGTTGAGGTAGGTAAAGTCCAAGTCCATGGATGGTTTTGAGCTCCCTTCTCTTCTCTAGTAGACAGTTTGGGCTAATCCTTCCCTTAGTGGAAGGTTTGGGCTTTTTTAGGTTGTCCAAGCTTGTTTGTCCATTCCATCATTGGGTTGAGAAGAATCCTAAAGTCCAACAAGCAATTTTGGGGCATTCAAATATGACAACATATTAGCCTAATCCTGTAGGTCTTATGCTGTAGTGTTGCTTCAACATTGAGTGTCAACATGTGAACTTCAAGTTGTTCTTCCCTCCTATTCCACTAACTACCTTCAAAGATGAAGAAATCATATAATTAGAATATAAATAAATCAAGGTGAATTATTCCAAAGATAAATTTTACGATAAATAGAAATTAGAAAAATTACAACATAATTTGTCATCAATCACCCTTGTCTTGAATGAAATTATAAGTTAAAAGGTATTAAAATAAATATTTTAGAGTTATCAGGAATCGACCGTTGCATGACATTCCAATATCTTTCTTATGTATGAAGGTTGTGATAATGCTATCACTTTATTTTTTCAATCCCTTAAGATTCGAATACCTAGAAAAAAATTAGATTCTCTCAAGTCCTTCATGCTAAACTGTTGAGTTAACGACAGTTTAACTAATGAAAATGTCTATATGTCATTTCCATTAAGTAGAATGTTATTGACATATAGAACGAGAAATACCACCTTTCCTTCCCTAATACGTTTATCCACACAAGGTTCATCTATTTTGACAGTTTGATCAAATCTTTGATTCCATGAGTGGGATGCTTGTTTAAGTTCATATATGGATCTAAGCAGTTTGCAAACTTTATGCTCATTGCCTTTAGTTATATATCTGATCAGTTGCATCATATAGATGCCCTTTTCAAGACAGTCATTCAAGAACATTGTCTTGACATCCATTTACCAAATCTCGTAATCGAGAGCAACTACAATGGATAACAATACTTGGATTGACTTGAGCATGACAACTAGAGAGAAGGTTTCTTCGTAATCGGTACCTTGTTTCTAAGTATAACGTTTTGCTACAAGTCTAGCTTTATAAGTTCCACTTTTCATCTACATTTATTTTTTTTCTTGTAGGTCCACTTACACCGCATGGGTTTTATCCCTTCCGGTAAGTCTTTAAGTTCCCATATAGAGATGGAATTCATAGAATCCTTGTGAGCATTCATAGCTATTTCCAAAAGCTTAGAATTAGTACATTGCATCCTTTCATAATATGTGAGTGTGTTATCATCTTCCTGTTCAATAGACTCAATGTTTAAATCACTTCAGTTGGACTAGAAGAACTCAAGCTTGCGAGAGACCCTCTTACTATGACGAATCACCCTATGTTTCTGATCTTTTGCAGGTCTACTATTAGGAGTTGATTCTAGAACTATTTCTGTAAAGTTTTGTGCATTTCCCAAAACTTCATCAAGTACTTTTTTACTTTAAGCTTTGAAGTCATTCATGTAACTTTCCTCAATGAAAGTAGCATGAGTTGACCTTATCATTATTTTCTTTTTATGGTTATAAAACAAACCACCTTTTTCTCCTTTTGGATATCCCACAAACATGTATAATTCCATCTGTATCCAACTTCCTCGCATCTTTATCCAATACGTGGGTTGGGGTATCCCCAAATCCTCAAATGATTTAGATTTGGCTTCCTACCATGCCACAATTCAAATGGAGTTTTAGATGTTGCCATAGTTGGTACATCATTTAGAATATAACAAGTTATATATATGACATATCCGAAAAAGGAGATTGGCAACTTCAAATAACTTAACATTGATCAAACCATGTCTAACAAAGTTTGATTTCTTCTCTTTACCATGCCATTCTATTATAGAATGCCTGATGTAGTTAACTGGATAGAATCTTATTCTCTATGAGATACCCTAAGAACTTATCTGATAAATATTCTCCACCTCAACCAGACTGAAGTGCCTTCATGGGTAAATCTAGTTGTTTCTCCACTTTCGCAGGAAACTCTTTGAATTTATCAAAGGTTTCACTTTCACGGTGCATTATGTACACATACCCATATTTGGAATAATCATCAATAGAGGTTACATAATACTCATACCAATCTCTTACACTGATGTTCATGGGGCCACATACGTCAGTTTACACAAGTTTTAAAGGTTTCATAACCCTCGTTCCTTTTGCATTAAAAATTTCTTAGTCATTGTACCTTCTAAGTAAGATTCATATTGTGGAAGATCAACTTCTTTAAGTGAACTTAAAGTGCCATATTTCACAAGTCTAGTTATTCTTTCTTGGTTAATAAGACCAAGTCTCAAATGCTAAAGGTGCAACTTATTAGAGTGAGAAGTTTTAAGTCTTTTATTCAAAATTTTAGTTTCAAGAAGTGTGTACATCTTTGGTTTGATAAAATAGAGATTATTTGACATTCATCCATTACAATTAAGATTACGGTTTCTAAATATTGCAACATTATTATTAAAATTCACAATCAAACCATCTTTAAATAACCCAGTGTTCTATTGAATCTTCCACTAAGTAAGTTTATATCATAAAGAGTTCCTTACCTTTGCCCTTAGTGACTAGGTAGTCCTTCCACTCTTTGCAGTTTGTTTTAAAGTGTCCTTTCTTGTTGAAGAAGGAACATTTAGACATGGATAAATCTTTTGGCTTCTTGGCTCTCTTCCTTTCCACTTGAAGTGACCTAGAGGGCTTAGCCTTGTTTCTTTTAATGTGCTTTCCCTTCCCTTTAGAGGAAGAAGCAACAACTAATTTTTCTTCTTCTTTTTTGACAGGTTGATTGCCATTCAACATCAACTCATAGGATTGTAATTCCTTCCTGAGTTATGTAAGCGTCAGATTATTGTTTCCAAGATTATATGCGACCCTAAAGCTTGTAAAGTTGTGTAAGTTTAGATTGCCCTCATTATCCGTAGCCTCGGCAAAGTATCCCATAAGAGTAATCATATGGTCTTTGACCGGAGTGTCGGGCTTTTGCTTGGCATTCATTAAACTAGTTATAGTCAATTATCGAGCCAAGGAAGCTTAGCCTTCGAACATGTCCTTTAGTTTGTCTAGAATTTCTTTAGTAGTTTTATAGTTTTCCATGATTGCCAGCATATACCAACGAGCTACCTCATTAGACTCTTCCCAACATTTTCTGGCCTTAGCTTGAGTGGCAGGAGGAAATTTATTATCTAGGATTGATTTGAGTTTCTGACAGCTCATGACAATCATGAGGTTCCTTTTCCATTCCTTATAGTTATTTCTCTTCAGTTTGTTCTCAATGAGTATGTTTAATAAAGGAGTAGGTTCCCTTTTTGAACTGAAAATAAAATATCCATTATTAATATCTTTGTATTAAAAAATATTTTGAAAACATTTTGCAACATACAATATGTATTAATGTAACACCCTATACTCAACCCGGTCACCGAGCTCGAGTAATAGGACGCTACACCACCATCACAACATCACACAGCACATAACGTCTTATTAGCAAGCTAACGCCATCAAATTTGAATCAATTATAATGATTCCAAGTGAAGAATACCCTTGGCGATATTAATTTATGCCAAACATACATAAAAACAAGCCTATAACAAATTAGAAGCATGCTTTAAGACCAATTAACAAAAATTACCAAAAAATCATGTAGGTATCGATACTAATTCAATGGTATCAATATTTCTCATATATGGTATCGATACCAATAAGAAAATTGGTACCAAATCAACATTTTGTTTTCTTGCAAAATTTAAAACCCAACAACTATCGATATAAATAAAAAATGTATCGGTATTTTTACCCCAAGTATCGGTACTCAAGAAATGGTATCAATAGCAAAATAAGCTACTATTTTCCTATGTATTTGAAATATCATGGAGGTATCGATACTAAATACTCAATTATCAATACCTTTGCACAAAATAAAAAAAATACCAAAATAGGGCATCTAACTCAATTAGACATATACCACTTCAACAAGTTTATAAAACCTCAATATTCATCATCAACACATCCATATTTGCAGTTCAATGCGTCATCAATAATTTAAGCTAATTAAACCAATGAACTAACATTAAACGTCCATAAATTCTATGAGTAATAACATCAAGCAATCATCTAAAAGATCATGGAAATAATCAACCAACAATATAGCACATTGCCTTATTCCCACAATTCAAAATAATAGCAATAATATCAACTACTCAATCACTAAGCCTAACTCGGATCACTTTCTTGGAATTTCCGCACTGCTCACACTGTAAATGCTAAATATCTACAATGGTTAGAAAGAGTGGGCAAGCTTAAACAAGCTCAGTGAATGTCAAAATAACCACAAAATATGCACAACATCAAAGGTTAAACATGAACATACTACAACACATTCACAACCATATTCTAACTAAGTCAACATAAAATATTCACGCTTGATTAGATCATAAAACTAGAATATACTCTCACGAGCAATTTCACTCAACTCATATATATATAATTCATTTAACGATAATTCATCAAGACAAAACAACGCATTCATGCTTTAATAGCCCACAAATCTAGCTTATATATACACATGCATTTACACACAACATTTTAATATATTAATCACTTTATGATAATTTGGAAACTTGGAAACATGAAACATAAAGTGGGCTCTATCACCACAAATTGGATACACGTATCTCTATTACACCAATAACTCAAAGAGTCTAACATATCCCATAAGTGTAGCATGAAGCTAAACACTCTCCAACATCCTAACATATCTTGGTGAATAGAGCTTAGCTCAACATTCCTTTATCTTTCTGATCTGTCCCAAGGTCTCATTGGCCAAAGCACAAAGCACAAAGCATAAAGCACAAAACACAAAACACAAAACACAAAGGTGAGTACTTACAATCCTATGGCATGCCAACTATATCCAACAGTCTCATATGGTCACAAGGCCAAAATATCCACAAATACACACATTCAATTACTATTTTAATATACAAAATATCTATTCATATTCATCAGTTCACATCACAGTTGTAACGCCCCTAACCCGAATCCGTCACCGAAATAGAGTTACGGAGCATTACCGGAGTTACCGATTCATTTATCAGATATTTCATTAATCCGATATTTTTTTTTTCACGTTCAAGTCTCGTATTCAAGTCATCTGGATCTTTATAAAGAAATTTGATCGTCGTTTTCATTTATTTCATGTTATAATACATTCAACTAATGCTCTAAACAAAATTATCATTTTACCCCTAAACTTTTAATTAATGATGATTTCATCCTTAGGTTAAAATAAAATAAAATTATTGCAATTTAATCCTTATTTCCAGCCGTTATTCTCACACAAATTGATAACAACCTATGAATTCTATAAAATGTCAGAATTTTTCATAATTTCAACACTTTTCAATTTAATCCTTAAAACATGTTTTTCCCTGATCTTGAGCTAAATTAATAATTTCATTCAATTTTGTAATTTAAATAATAAAATAACCCATTTCATGCAAATTGGTCATTTCTAACATTTTTTTTACAAAATTGCCCATAAAATTTTACTTTTATTCAGTTTAGTCCATGAGCTTAAAACATACAAATTAGCCATGCTAGCTGAATATTCATACATATTTTCCTCCTCCTCCTCTCCATTCCACATCCTTAATTTATATAACATGCAACAAGTAACATTATCAATAATTTCACTATTTACTTATGTATATTCAAAACTATCCATTTGCGTCATAGTCAATAAATTATTTATATCTTAAGCTACAGAACTCGAAATTAAGATCCGCTAATTTTCACTAAAACTAGACTTACTTATCTTATTACCATAAAATTTTCAGAATTTTTGGTTTAGCCAATAAGTACATTTTATTATTTAAAGTTTCCCCTGTTCTGCTGTCTAACAGTTCCGACCCTTCTTCACTAAGAATTAATTATCTCATCGTACGAGATTCGGATGATGTTCCTGCTTATTTATATTGAAAATAGACTCTTTAAGGATTTTAAACATATATATTTAATACCTTAATTATTTTTCTCCAATTTTTTATGATTTTCCAAATTCAAAATAGGGGAACCCGAAATCATTCTAACATTGTCTCACAAAACTTATTATATTTCATGATTTACAATTCCATTGCTTACACCATTTCTTCTATAAGAAACTAGACTCAATAAGATTTAATTTAATATTTTATTCATCCTATAATTATATTTCTGCAATTTTGGAGATTTTTCAAAGTTAGACTATTGTTGCTGTCCAAAATGTTTTAGTGCAAAATGTTGATTTTCATTTTGCCCCAAATTTCACAGATTCATACAATTTAATCCTTACTTAATTAACCCTCAATTAAACTAATTTTCTCAATTAATACTTTTCCTAGACATTATAAGTTATTTCATAACTATTGAAATTCAGAATTTCCACATAAAACTCTAACTTCAAACTCTTTTACAATTTAGGTCCCAAACATTCACTTTCTATTCAATTCTTTCAAAAAAATCAGCATATAAACAATTTAAAGCTCTAATTCTAGTCAAATCATCATATAATTCCAGCACATATTCATAGAAACTTTCAATTTCTTTCATAGAATCAAAAACTAATGAATTCAACAAATGGACCTAGTTGTAAAAGTCACAAAAACACAAAAATTTCAAGAAATAATCAAGAATTGAACTTACTTGCAGTAAAAATATGAAAAACCAGCTTAAGGGAACTCTTCCATGGTGTTTTTTTTCTGATGAGAATGCAGAAAAATAAAGAGAAATCTAGATAATTCCACTTTAGTCCTAGCTTTATTAAGTAAATTTTACAATTTTCCAATTTTGCCCTTATTTTCTTGGTGATTTCATGCTCTTGCCGTCCAGCCCAAATAGACCTTGGGTCTATTTCCCTTTTAAACCCTCTTTCTTTTATCATTTAAGCTATTTAATCATTTCTCACAATTTTGCATTTGATATAATTTAGTCCTTTTGTTCAATTAGCTATCAAGATTTTAAAATTTCTTGACTGAAACTTTAATACTAAATTATTAACACTCCATAAATATTTATAAAAATATTTATGGCTCGATTTAAAATTCCTGAGGTCTCGATACCTTGTTTTCAATTCTAATTATTTTAATATATATATTTTTGTACATTTCACTATTTCAAAATTTTTCCTAACTTCACATTTAACTTATACTTACTAAATTAATAATATTTCCTACTCATTTGTCGGATTTAGTGATCTCGAATCACTATTCCGACACCACTGAAAATTAGGCTGTTACAACAATCCTTTACGCAATGCACATTTATCGGTTTCACATTTATTTGCACTTTAAGTGCCACAATAATTCTAGTTAAGCTATCATTTACCAAACCTCACATGTGTGCATTAAAATTAGTACATTGTATATCATATACAAGTATTCTCATATATTACATGTCATAATAATATCACATTCCATAATTCAACACATATGTATTTACTGTTTTTTTCACGTTTTCACTGCACATTTATATCGCTAACACAACATCATTACTGTCATTCAACATATTTAATATGCCCAACACTAACACATTCACAAGAGCTATCACAATATATATCACATGTCACATTATCACAACTTAATACTTAGTGCGCATCACACAATCACATACTTTTGAAATTAGACAAAGGGTATAAGGAAGCTTACGTTCGGAACTTAGCATAGGGGTTTAGGCTATTCCTAAGCTCCCAATTAACATTATGAATAGTGTCTACCAATAGCGATTCCAAACACTCACCGATCATGCTTTTGCCTAATTGCTGAAAGCTTAAACAATATATATTACATGTCACATTATCACAACTTAATACTCAGTGCGCATCACACAATCACATACTTTTTAAATTAAACAAAGGGTATAAGGAAGCTTATGTTTAGAACTTAAGATAGGGGTTTAGGCTATTCCTAAGCTCCCAATTAACACTATAAATAGTGTCTACAAACAGCTATTCCAAACACTCACCGATCATGCTTTTGCCTAATTGTTGAAAGCTTAAACTAGTTTTTCCTTGCCTTTCGCCTTGCTCATAGAAGGCACCAATGGTTTTGATGGTTCACACATAATAACCACACAATATATAAAATCAATTAGCAACAAAAGACTCACCTAAACCAACCAAAAATGCAAGCCTAAGCTATATTCTCTTTAAACTAAAACTTTTGACATAGAAAACGTGAAACTCAAATATCTCGGTTTCTACTTATTCTTTTTTCCTAAATTTGATTCTATTCATCTACTTATACATCTAAGAACAATTCCCAACTTTCAAACTACTCAAAACTATACAGATTCATGGATCCAAAATTTCAACATATAATAGCAATTTTCATGAATTCATTAAAACATTGGAATTCTTTAATGAAACTTTAAGGTATGTTTAGAAACCCTTATAATCATATCAAAACTAATGGAAAACACTTTGAAACCTCTTTTTTATTCAAATCCTGAAATCCACCATTAACGATCCAATTTTTGGCTTTTATTCAAATATTTTGATTCAATGGATAAAACTCAACTTAAAAGGCTAGATATCATCAAAAATTGATAGGAAAACAAATCATAACATTCGATGGGAGAAAAATGAAAATTTTGTTGAAAATTTAAAAAAAACCACAAGCTTGAAGGATGACTAAATCGATGGTGTTTTTGGTGTTTTCTTGAAATTCTATGGAGGTTTATTGGTTGGGTGATGATAGAAATTAAAGGGATGAAGTTTGGGAATAAAAATTGGAAGATCAAAATAGATGAATTAAGTTTGGGGTTTTAATTGACGACATAGAATAAGTGAAGAATGCTCTCTTCCTTTTTAAACGTCAAAATAGTGTGAAAAAAGGGGGTTAAATTCGGTTGATTTTAAAACTTGATTTATTTTTTTTAAAACTACTCTTAATTTAACCTTTTTTTACAAAACAATCTTATTTTCTGAATTGAAATTCTTTCCTACCTTATTTTTAAAAAAATTATTTGATTTTCAAAAAGCTATAGTTGAAAATAATTTTGGGTTACCACACATCAAAATTTCTAAACCCATATTGAGATTCCTAATTTACCCTAAAAAATTTTAGGCACTATTTTAGGGTGTGACAATTAAGATGATGTATGTGTCTTACGTTAAACCTTGAAAGCATTTGTAAGTCATTGCAATGATAATTCCTACACCTATTGAATTTTGTTACTGTGGGGAAATCTCAATCAGCTAGTAAGAAGATGGACTTTCATCCAATTAACACATAAACCTAATTCATTTAGTATTCACACGTACTAATAATCATTTAATGTTTGGCTATCATTCTACCTTAAGTAGAGCTTTTTGGGTAGTTACTTAACTAGAGGATATTGAGGTATAACCATCACAACACCTATCACATCATAGACCACAAATGAGTCATCGTGGGTCAATCTCACTGAGTGATAATACCTCTTTGAAGATAAACTTCTTGTTATGTCGCATGATAATACCTAAAACGTTTTCTGCCAAATATTATACGATTACAAGATAGTTCTTCTTACTTTCAGGAAATCTCCTCATTGAGATCCACATAAAAATCCTACCATGGGGTAGTTAAATTGTAATGCCATCACAAGAGATCATTGATGAAGGTTGTAGCTCTTGTTTAGGGACTTTCTTCCATTCAGTCTTTTAAAAACATGCAAGGTTTTTTATGTATAGTTTCAATCATGAATGATTAATAAACGCATGACAAGCACACGCGACATTTTTTCCCTAAACAATATGACATGCTTATCATACATATTCATGAACATATATTTGTAGTAAATACATATCATCATGTTATCATAAATAAAAGAAAAAAATTTAAATGATCATGATCAACCAAAGTTTCCATGATTCCATCCTAGAAATATAATAAAATCACAAAAGTCACCACAAAGTATACTTTGGGTCTTCTAGTTTTCCACCATGGACTTTTTCTGTAGCACCGGTTCACGTCGCCACTAGCCTCCTCTACCAGTCACTACTGTCAACCACCACCGCTAAACCACCGATAGCCTTTGCTGCCGGACCATCATTGATCTTTTGCTGGTTGACTTGGTTGGGTTTGGTTTGTCTCGATTAGCTTAGATGCATATCGGTTCTCTGAATTTGTAACAATTCGATTTTGACCCTAGTCAGAATAGTAGTTTCGAGACCACAAATTTGAGTTTGAAAAATATTTTAATATTATTTTCTATGTCTATGATATGTGAATTTATACCTGCGAAATTGCTGTGATTTAATTTGTCTATTTTTGTGCTTAATTATGAAAAATGATTAAATCGCATAAAGTGTAAAGTTGAGTGCTAGATGTTAAAGCACCTAATTGGCTTGGATTTTAAAATAAAGTTCCTTGCATGTCAAATTTACCATTTGTATTAATGGTGGACAATGATGGACATTAGTAGGTGGATTTTCATGTGATATTACTAAGGATAAAATGGGAAAATGTGAAATTATAGTAAGTAAAATAAAAAAAAAGCATGAAAATGAATCATTTGGTGTTCTTCATTGTCGAAAATCCTAATAAAAGAAAAGATAAAAGCTTTGCTAGGGTTCGGCTATTGAAGGACTTGATTAAGGTATGAGTTTTGGTCAGTTTTTGATAATTTCTACGTTTCTGTGATCGTTGCTTCGTGTTCTTCAAATCCCATGTCTGAATTTCTGTTTCTGTTAAAGATTTCATGAAATGGAATTGTTGATATCATGAGTTTTGTAATGTTCTTGGATGAATTATGAAGGTTTAGTAGATGATTTATAAGCATTGTCTTCGAATTTTGATGAAATAGAGCTATTTGGGCTAATTTGTGAAAATAAGGTTTTGAAGGACTAAATTGTGAATTAAATGTGTTATTTGGGATTGTATGAAAGCCATGTATATTTGGCCAAGCTATAGTCTTGGTGAATTTTGCATATTTGTGATTTTGTGAGAAATGGACTAAATTGTCAAAGTGTGATAATATAAGGGCTAAAATGCAAAGTGCCCTAAATATGTGTATATGGATTAAGTTGAATGAAATGAATGATTTAATGGTTGAATTTGTATTGTATTAGATCAAGAACAAAGAAAACCGGACTTAGATCGAGGGAAGTCCAAAATAGTTGAATAGTCGACTCGTTATGTCTGAAATCCGTATGAGGTAAGTCAAATTACAACTAAATGTTAATTGAAATAAATTCTACTTATATAAACTGTAAATTGTATTGGATGGAAATGAGAGCCTGATGAATGGATTTCGAGTAAATTCTGTTAATAGGATAGTATCTGAAAAACTCAGTATGTTTTCAAACAAAGTTGACATCTGTCTGAGACATCGTGTAAGACCGTGTCTGGGACATAGGCCTCGATTGAGATTTACATATAAGACCATGTCTGGGACATTGGCATCGTATCTGATTTCATGTAAGACCCTCTCTAGGACAGAGGCATCGATATTGAATTACATATAAGACCACGTCTGGGACGTCGGTATTGTACTTGTTTATGAGCATCTGTAATCGTTTATGACTAGTCTGATGTTGGCGTATGAAATCTGATATTGAGTATATGAAATGTATAATCTATACAGGTACATTTGTATCATACTAAATCTCTGAATATGAAAAACTCTGACTCTGTGAAATATGTATGTGATCGTGTGATTTCGTGATAGGTTTTAAATATTTATAATTACTCACTCTTGAAACTAACTATTATCGCGATGTAGGCAAGTGTACCTATCGAACAGAAGTATAGTTTTAGCAAGACCGGATTTGTTGAACCCAAAGCAGCTAAAATTTAGTAATGACTATCTTTTTATTATCTAGCCTAAGAATAAAGAGGTTTTGTTTTAATTAACTAATTATCTAAACTAAGAACGCACAGAAAAAAGAATTGGGGAATTGCTTCTGGAAAAAATCGATTGACTTAAGACAATACCTGAGGACAAATCCACCTAGATTGTACTTATTATTCTGGCTATTTATTCATTTAACTTGTTCCGTAGAGATCCCTAAGTTATGTTATTATCCCTATTCAAGACTAATAATGTCTAATCCCTAGATTGAATACCCAAGACTTTTTCTCTAATTAACACTCTAGGGTTGCATTAACTCGATCTATGGATCTCCTTATTAGGTTTCACCCTAATGTGGCAAAATCTTGTCACCCTATATCTAGGCGTGCAATCAACTCCACTTAATTATGATAATTATACTCTTAGATAGGGTTTATTCCTCCTCTGAATAAGAGCTTATCTTGAATCACTATCCTAGGATATCAAAACAAGAATTAAGAACATATAATTAAGAACAAGTTAAATATTTATCATACAATTCAGAAAATAATACCAAGATTCGTCTTAGGTTTCATTCCCCTTAGGTATTTAGGGGATTTAGTTCATAACTAAATAAGAAAACATCTCAAAATAATAAAGAATACAAAACATAAAGAAAACCCAAAACTCCTGAAGGGGAATTGAGGAGAGATCTTCAGTCTTGATACCTAAAACTCCTGAAGGGGAATTGAGGAGAGATCTTCAGTCTTGATGATGAATCCGGCTTCTTGATGAATCAATCGGCTTCCTTGGAGTATTTATAGGCTTTGGAATGCCTAGAAGCCCTCAAAATTAGCCTTTTCTGAACTCAACTTGGGCTCGGTAGGGACATGTCCGTGTTCTATTATTTCAGGCCGTGCTCGAGCCTACCAAATTGACACGGCCGTGTGGTCTGCCCGTGTGAGGAGGTCCAGGCCGTGTTGATTTCTTACTCTGGCCCATTTTCTCCGTTTTTGGCCCGTTTCTCGTTCCTTTCGCTCTCCTATGCTCTCCTAAGTATAAAACATGAAATTAAAGCATTAGGAGCATTGAATTCACCAATTCTAATGAGAAATCATCCATAAAATGCATTAAAGATGGGGTAAAAATATGTATAATTTATGGTTTATCAAATACCCCCACACTTAAGCATTTGCTTGTCCTCAAGCAAAATTCTCAACTCATAATCAAAATAAATTCTTCTCAACTTATAATTTCTATCGATAATATCTCACATTAATCTATAAGTAATCATACATTGAGAATTCAACTAAAAGAACTTAAAAGTTTCAAACATTCAAAGTTGAGCATTTTAATCATGCAAACATAGGTGTCTCTCCTTATTTAAGTAATTACCTTTTGATTCAGAATATCACAGAGTTCCACATCCTCACTAAAGATTCACTCAAATCATTCGAGGTGTTTAAGGATAATAAATGAAGCACTCAATAGTCAATAATGAAAAGTCATTACCATAGGCTTGCATGAAAATCAAATCTCCACCACTATAATTTAAGATGATACATCAATCAAAAGGTCTTTAGAGGGTTGTAATGTGGCTTGGTTAGGGGGTGTGGTCACAAGCTGAAAGAAAGGGTTAGAATCGAGATTGAATTGAAGAGTTACCTAACTAGAAAAAGAAACAGTGCTTCTTCTCAGACTATGGAATTTAACTTCTGAAGTTTACAAACAGAAGATCACTACTAATATATATACATTTTTTAAAGAACAAGTTAAATAAAATGGACTAACTGTTAAGAACAAAACAAAGCTAAGCAATCCATTCAACTCAAATCTCGACAAAAATAGGGATTAATTTAGGGGATTTCAACAATAATGGGTTAAAGATTAATATTAAGGGTAATACAAGAAATGGCTTGTTAGGTTCAAGGGGGTTTACTAGGGGTTAATCATGAAGGTAGGCTTTTCATGGCATGAGTGGGTTAATCCTAAGTGCCTTAATCATTTTGACATATCAAATCAAATGGTGTGGTCTCGACATGCACAATCAAGCAAGTTCTAGAATAACAGTTCAATACTGACACACTCAAAGAAATAATAAAAGTGAGCATGAAAGGATTAATAGATGCTCAAAAGGCTCAATAATCTCACAAAAATCATGGCTTTTTGATGTTTAGACTCGTGAATTCCAATTCAAAGTAATACCTAGAGTTGGGGAAACAACCTATAATTTTAAATTGTTAAAAATCAACTTATTATGCTTGATTCTCTAATGCCTTAAAGTTTAAACAATCAATGCATAAATCCATATGTTTTAATTCAAGATATATCAATCAAAATCATAAATCAATTAAAATTTATCCTAAATATGATATGAGAGCTTTTCAAGAGAACAAGGTAATCATTCAGGGATTTTTCTGATAATGACATAATGCCCCCTCCACTTAAGATGTACATTGCCCTCAATGTACAAAGATAGGTATTATAGAATATAAAAATAAGATAGGGAGAGAAGTGAGACTTCATGTATGATGAATTCCTCGAACTAGAGTTTTGGAGAGTAATCAGTTCGAGAGTGGAGGAGGATACTCCGGTGGTTGTAGAGGTTCATTAGCCCATAAGTCCTGCACCAAAAGAATATTATATCTAGTGGTAGCTATGGTCATGGTCGATCAGGACATGGCAGTCGGGGAGAACCTTTCCCGGTGGAGTTTTAGTTCTATGTGACGATAAGCTTAAGAGCTCTATATAAGCGTGATAAAATCAGAACTTTTAGGGATATTAGGAAGAATAATTACTCAAAAAGAAATAACCGAAATTAATAATTAAAAAATAAAATTTCTAAAATCTAATAAAAATAAAAAGTAGTTTCAATAAAAATTAAAAACATAAAATAATAAATAAATATTTTTAAACATCTTCATCGCTAGATGGTTCGCGAGGTGGGACTGGCGATGAGGTGTGAAGGTGCTGACAAATCTGCTGTAGAGTAGCATCAATGTTGTCAAATCGTTGAAAACACTGCTGCTCGAATCGATTGAGGTGTTCAGAGATGTCAGCACATGAAGCCGCCGCATGAACTGGACGAGAGGGTGGTGGTGGCTGGGTCGGTCGGTCCTCGTGTTGTGGGGGGACATCATTAAGAATGTCCTTGTAGGCCTCCTCCTCGGTAGATTGGGTGAGACGATACTGGGGAGGGTAGGTTCCTCGGCGCCTCTCGATCATCCTTATGCTAAGCATGCTCGAGATACCTTGTGGAGACATCTGGCCGATGAGGGTGAGGGATGATTCTTGGGCCGCGGTGTTGAGGAGCCCGAAGTGTCACGCCAGTCGAGTCACGTAAGGGCCAATAGAGATGACCCCCTTTCGATGCCGCTCCGTCTGGTGCTGAATCACAAGGGTGATGAAATAGGCAAGGTCGATGACGTGCCCTTGTGACATACACCATAAGAAGTAGGCATCATGAATGTTGGCGATGCTCGTGCTCTCTCGCCTCCCTATAATCGTGTGAACCAAAATGGTGTGTAGGTACCTCAGGGATGGTGGGAAAACTGATGCCTTGGAGTGGCTAGGATTGTAGGAGGCCGCGCTAGGGGCGAAAGTGTGCCAGCACTTCGAGGGAGAGAAATGTATGTGGCGACTGAGAGCATGTAGTTCATTCTCCTCCTTGAACTCCTCCATATGTAAGCCTAGTATAGCACCAAACTCTGGGATGCTTAGCTGGTGGATTAATCTGCCTAGGTGAAATTGAACCATGCTGGGATCATCGTAGTTTGTCATTACGGTATGAAGATGGAACGTTGAGCATAGTTCCATCGTGACCTCAAGGTATGTGGGCTCGATAATCCCAAAGAATAGCTCCCAAGGATCGGTGGTTAGGAGTGCTCGAATCGAATTAGCCAATCGAACTCGTTTCTACTGACCTAGTCGATCTGACTGACTGCAATTAAAGGTCAGGCCCGAAGTATTTGGAACAGTTCTTTCTGGGGCCTTCAGGGGAACTGTAGGAGAGGGTGACGAATATTCGCGGTTGGACCCGAGGAAGAGGACGCTCCCTTCCTCTTCTTTGAAGCGGATACGACGGTTTTCTTTCCTCGTGAATGCGACATCAAAAGCCTGTAATATAAAGAATAATAATAATAGGTAAACGAATTCGAAAAAGTAAAAGGCATGAATTTGGAACTAATTATTTTAGCCAATACTATTAATATGAAGCAAACTCAACCACAATAACAGTGAGAATGAGAATAGAAATGTAATGGGTATGAGGTGTTCCTAATAACTTGAGTTAGCACAAAATGTATGATAGCTAACCTAAGAATGCAAATTAAATGATAGAAAAATGAAAAATAGTTTAAACGATATGAAGATCATGTTGATAATAAGCATTAGAAATAAGTAAAATAGAAGTGAAAGGAGTAAACAAACGCTAAGGGAAAGAGATTGAGCGTTAAAAATAAAGTGGGAAGTGACGCATGGGCGTGGCAGGGAGGCCGTGTGAAGTTGCAGCGGCTAGGGTTAGGGTTTTTGAATGGGGAAGAAAGTGAATAGTGCAGGGTATTTATAGATTTTGGGCTACACGGCCAGGGCACACGCCCGTGTTCCCTAATTTTAGCCCGTGTGATCCGCGAATTTCAAATTTGGGTGCGTCTGACATTTAGTACATGCCCATGTTCCTCGGGCGTGCGGGTTCACACGGCTGTATCGCACGACCGTGTCTAGCTTCGTTCGCTTCTCCCAAGCCTGTGTGTACAAGCCCCACGCCCGTTTCAATCTAACAGGTTCGACCACGGGTGGGCGTGTCACACGCCCGTGCTATTTTAACAGGTTCAACCACAAGTCTTCCACACGGACATGTCGCGCGCCCGTGTTGTTTTGGCAGGCTTGACCACGGCCGTGGCGTTTTATCGTAGCCCATGTTGGGGAAATCCTTGCCCTGTTTTCACACGGCCTTAAGCATGCCTGTATGCTTGGCCGTGTCTCTGTGAAAACACCTGTATTCAAGATTTCTATTCGTGAGTTAGAAGTTAAATACCAAAATTTAAAGAAATTAATATTTTTAGTGCTCAGGTTACCTCCCGAGAAGCACTTATTTATAGTCTAAACTCGACTTACCTCTCCAGTGAATGGTCATGGTGGTTTGAGGAGTTTATACTCCTCATTCCTGCTATCAATCTCATCAAAATAAGGTTTTAATCAGGTGTTGTTTACCTTAAAAGTGCCGAGCTTGGGATGACTCACCTCCATCGTACCGAATGGAAAAATACTGAGTACCGTAGGAGAGATTTCCTCATTTGGTGTGGTAGTGACAATGTGGGGATCTGCGGCATCTAATAAGACTTTATCACCAACCTTAAGTTGATTTGGAAGGTATCGGGCTCGTTCTGGTGTAGTTTTTGTTTATTGTGTGTTCTCGATTTATGTGTACGCCATTCATCTAGCTTATCTATTTGCAGCATTCATTCTTCATGAATAGAACCTCTACTATTATTTGAGAGTGGCTCATGTACTTCCTTCAAACTTAGCTCCTGCAAAGTGGGTTGTATCATGTGGCCAGTTTTAATAGGATGGTTTAGACGATCACCTTCAACTTCCGATGTGTTGTCAGAATTGCGAGCTTGAAGGGTGAGTGTTTCGTCCCCTATGCGAAGCGTGAGTTCACCTGTGCCAGCATCAATAATTGTTTTAGTAGTTACTAAAAAGGGCCTTCCTAGGATTAAAGGAGTATTGCTATCCTCCTCTATGTCTAAAACAATAAAGTCAACGAGAAAAATAAATTTATCGATTTTGGCTAGCACATCTTCAATAATACCCCTAGGAAATCTTATAGTTTTATTTGCTAATTGAATGCCCATCCTAGTCTATTGGGGTTTCTTGAGACCTAGTTGCTTGAACATTTTAAAAGGCATGACGTTGATACTAGCCCCTAAACCAGCTAATGCATTATTAACATCTAAACTACCAATTAAGCAAGGAATCGTAAAACTCCCTGGATCTCTAGTTTCTACGGTAGCTTATTTTTCAGAATAGCTGAGCACACTGCGTTTAGCTCTACATGCGATGCCTCGTCCAACTTCCGCTTATTTGCTAAAAGCTCTTTTAAGAATTTCATTACGTTTGGCATCTACGATAGAGCTTCAATAAATGGTAAGTTAATATGTAATTTTTTTAAGAGTTTAAGGAATTTACCAAATTATTCATCTGAGCAGTGTTTCCTTGTCGCGTTGGGGTATGGTACATGAGGTTTATATTTGACATTTACTAATTTGTTTGTATTTTGATCTACCTCACCTTGACCTGTACTTACCACAGTTTCTTGCCACGGTTCTGGTTTAGGCTCCACAAATCCTTCTTCATTTTGAATATTAATTGTGTTGAGCTGTTCCATTAGGTTGGGTTCAGTATTACTTGGGAAACTACCTTATGGTCGTTCAGAGATTAGTTTGGAAAGCTAGCCTATCTGAGTTTCGAGTCCTTGGATCGACGCTTGTTGATTCTTAAATGCTGTCTCGGTGTTCTGGAAATGAGTTTCTGACACCGATATAAACTTTGAGAGCATCTCTTCTAGGTTCGGCTCCTTTTCCTGTTGGTAGGGAGGTTGCTGAAAACCCGAAGGATGTTGTGGTCTTTGATTTCCTTGGCCTCCCCATGAAAAGTTGGGATGGTTCCTCCAACCTGCATTGTAAATGTTACTAAATGGATTGTTTTGAGGTTGAGGATTATTACCCATGTAGTTTAGTTGCTCGTTATCCATGTTATGGGCATAAGGTTGATATTCCGGATGGTTTGTTCCACCGCTACTTACTTCGCACTGCATTACTGGGTGAACCTGTGAAGAAATAAGAAAACCATCAATCTTTTTATTTAAGAGTTCTACCTGATTAGAGAGCATGGTGACCGGATTGATGTTATAAACACCGGCTGTTTTTGTTGGCTTTGTCCTCATGACTTGCCACTGATAGTTATTCAGTGACATCTCCTTAATAAACTCATAGGCATCTTCAGGTGTTTTATTATTGATGGTTCCGCCAGCAGCTGCGTCAACCATTTGTCGAGTCGAAGGATTCAGACCATTGTGGAATGTTTGAACTTGGAGCCAAAACGGTAACCCATGGTGAGGGCACCTTCGTAGTAAGTCCTTGTATCTCTCTCATGCATCGTAGAGGGTTTCTAAATCCATCTGCACAAAAGAAGAGATATCATTACGTAATTTAGCCGTTTTAGCCGGTGAAAAATATTTTAGTAAGAATTTTTCGATCATTTGTTCCCAAGTAGTGATTGACCCTCGTGTTAACAAGTTCAACCACTGTTTAGCTTTGTTCCTCAATGAAAAGGGAAACAACCGAAGACGTATGGCATCATCAGAAATGCCATTAATTTTAAATGTATCGCATAGTTCTAAGACGTATGACATCATCCTGCAAACCATCAAACTGAACAAATTGTTGTATCATTTGAATAGTGTTAGGTTTTAATTCAAAAGTATTTGCAGCTACAGCAGGTCTAACTATGCTCGATTCAGTTCCTGTTAAAGAAGGTTTAGCATAATCATACATAGTGCGTGGAGCAGGATTTGATTAACCGCAATTGCAGGAGGTAGCTAATTGCCTTGGTTTTCAGCCATCTCTTCTGTTGGGGGTTGAGTATTGTCTTCTTGCTTGTTCTCAGTGTATCTTAAGCTTTGCGTTATTTCTATTTGGTTTCTACGAACTGTACGATCGATTTCTTCGTAAAAAAGTAATGGTCCTGACGGATTCATCATCAAGACTGAAGATCTCTTTGGTTTCTTCCTAGACTTGTTATTTTGGCTCCGAATCGGACGATTTATTCATTCAACTTGTTCTGTATAGATCTCTAAGTTATGTTATTATTCCTATTCAAGACTAATAATGTCTAATCCCTAGATTGAATAACCGAGACTTTTCTCTAATTAACACTCTAGGGTTGCATTAACTCGATCTATGGATCCCCTTATTAGGTTTCACCCTAAGTCGGCAAAATCTTGTCACCCTATATCTAGGCGCGTAATTAACTCCACTTAATTATGATAAATGTACTCTTAGATAGGGTCTATTCCTCCTCTGAATAAGAGCTTATCTTGAATCAGTATCCTGGGATATCAAAACAAGAATTAAGAACACATAATTAAGAACAAGTTAAATATTTATCATATAATTCAAAAAATAATAACAAGATTCATCTTAAGTTTCATTCCCCTTAGGTATTTAGGGGATTTGGTTCATAACTAAATAAGAAAACATCTCAGAATAATAAAGAATACAAAACATAAAGAAAACTCAGAACTCCTGAAGGGGAATTGAGGAGAGATCTTCAGTCTTGATGATAAATTCAGTTTCTGAGATGAATCAATCGGCTTCCTTGGAGTAATTCCTTACTCCCTATTCTATGTGTCCCCCTTTTCTTCCTTCTCTGGGGTATATTTATAGGCTTTGGAATGCCTAGAAGCCCTCAAAATTAGCCTTTTCGGAATTGAACTCAACTTGGGCTCGGCAGGGACACGCCCGTGGCACACGCCCGTGTTCGATTACTTCAGGCTATGCTCGAGCCTGCCAAATTGACATGGCTGTGTGGTCTGCCCGTGTGAGGAGGTCCAGGCCGTGTTGATTTCGTACTTTGGCCTATTTTCTCTATTTTTGGCCCGTTTCTCATTCCTTTCGCTCTCCTATGCTCTCCTAAGTATAAAACATGAAATTAAAGCATTAGGAGCATCGAATTCACCAATTCTAATGAGAAATCATCCATAAAATGCATTAAACATGGGGTAAAAATATGTATAATTTATGGTTTATCAGTATGGAAGTGTAAATGAAGCATGACATATATGCAACAAAGGAGCATGGTTAAGTATGAATTATTCTATGAAATGGTTATGAATCTTATGGTTGAATTATACTTATACGCTTTAGTAGTTAGACCAATTGTATTTGGCTTACTAAGCTCTTTGTAGCTTATTCTGTGTGATTACTATCTGTTTTACAGTTGTCGTAGCTACTGAAGGCTCGGGGATAGTCAAGGATCGTCACCACACTATCGATCTCATTTTGGTATTTTTGAAGGTGTAAATATTTTAAAGTATGGCATGTATAGGCTAGAATATCCATGTATTAAGTTTTGAATTGTATATATGTTAAGCTATGAGAGTTGGTTAGAAAATGGTATGTTTGTGTTAAGATTTGGTATAATTTTGAATGGGTTGTTGAATGATGATGAAATAGTTGTAATAAAGCATGTTTTGAGTATGAAATTGGCTAAAAATTTGTTGTATGAATGTTGCTTAGCATTGCTTGTAGGATTGACCCTTAAATGGGTGGCAAATTGGCTTAAATCAAGCTTGCATTATGCCACACGGTCAGAGGCCACGGGTGTGCCTGGTGGCCGTGTTAGTTTGGCAGTAACCTCTTAAAATTTGCACGGTTAGGGACCACGGGCGTGCCTTATGGCCGTGGGCTTAAGTCAGTAGCTAGCTATGTATCACACGGTCATGGCACACGGCCGTGTCTGTTGGCCGTGTGAAAAAGTCAGTAGAGGACCTCTTTTTGGCATGGTTGGATCATATGGGCGTGGCTTATGCCCGTGTAAGTCACACGACCTAGTCACACGGGCGTGTGGCTTTGATAGCTTTGAAATATTTGATTAAGTTCTAAAAATTTTGAATGAGTTTAGTTTAATCCCGATCTTTCCTAAATGTATATTTTAGGTCTCGTAGACTATATTAAAGGTTGAATTGTGAATGAATATCTATGTATTGATATTATATGATATCAGTGATTCTGTATTGTTCTGTAATGTTCTGTTTGTCCGATAACGCCCCTTACCTATTCCAGAGACGGTTATAGGATAGGGGTGTTACATTTTATTGGTATTAGAGCTATGGTTTAGTCGATTCTAGGACTGCCATAGCATATGTAAGTCTAGCTATACATTCCATATATATGAATCTATGATAGTGTGATGACTCCTGACATTGAAATGTGCTTTTGTATAGTAAATGGATCCCAATAGAGCCATAGCTGATGATGTTGAAAGCAATGCACATGTCCCCACGCAAGGGACAGTGCAAGATGATTCACAACCGACTATGAGTAGCTGTGATAGCGAGGCTAAGCAAGCCTTTTATCAGATGATGAATAAATGGTTTACCCAATACATTAGAACCAATTTGACTGTACAACAACCTCCACCCCTAGTTAATCCTTCTTAAATTCCTGTTATGACTTTCGTGAATCCAGTTCAGTCAAGTAGACCACCAGCTGGTAAGATTAGAAAGTATGGGGCTGAAAAGTTCCTAGTTTCCTCGAATGATGATGCTGAAAGAGCAGAATTCTGGTTGGAAAATACAATAAGAGTGTTTGATGAAATGTCTCTGTGTCCTAAGGAGTGTGTAAAATGTACCGTTTCACTTCTAAGAGATACGGGATACCGTTGGTGGAAAACTTTAATATCTGTGGTTCCGAGTGAGCGGATTACTTGGAATTTCTTCCAAGCTGAATTTCAGAAGAAATATATCAATCAGAGATTCATTGATCGGAAACGCAAAGAGTTTCTCGAGCTTAAACAGGGTCGTATGTAAACACTGTGGTAAAACACTGTGTTGGAAATATTCGATCTGAGAAACCTGAATGTAAACACTATGGTAAAAGACATCCGGGAAATTGTAGATTGAATGACCGAGCCTGTTTCTGATGTGGATCCCTGGATCATTTTGTAAGAGATTGTTCTGAACCCACTGAGCAAGAAAATGTATAGAATCCGAGATCGAGTAACACCTCAGCTAGAGGTAGACCTTCCAGAAATGCAAGAAATGCAAGTAGTGGTCAAAGAGCTACAGGGGATAGCATTGTTAGATCTGAGGCTAGAACACCTGCCAGAGCCTATGCTATTAGAGCTCGTGAGGAAGCCTCGTCTCCAAATGTGATTATTGGTACTTTTACTCTCTATGATACTTCTGTGATTGCATTGATAGACCCTGGATCAACACATTCTTATATTTGTATAAATTTAGTGTAGAGTAAGACTTTGCCTGTAGAGTCTACTGAATTCGTAATTAGAGTATCGAACCCCTTAGGCAAAAGTGTCTTGGTTGAAGAAGTTTGTAAGAATTGTCCGTTAATGATTCGAGGTATCTGTTTTCCTGCTGATCTGATGCTTTTACTTTTCGATTAATTTGACATAATTCTGGGAATGGATTGGTTAACTCTGCATGATGCTATTGTGAATTGCAAACGAAAAGTCATTGATTTAAGGTGTAAGAATGATGAAATAATCCAAATTGAGTCTAGTGATCAGAATGGACTATCAGCTGTGGTATCTGTAATGAAAATACAAAAATATGTGAAGAAAGGTTGTGAATCTTACTTATCTTATGTGTTAGATTCGAAAGTGAATGATATGAAAGTTGAATCAGTGCCTGTTGTCTGTGAATTCTCTGATGTATTTCCTGAAGAACTACCTGGTTTGCCTCCGATTCAAGAAGTCGAGTTTGGCATTGAATTACTACCTGGTACTACTCCGATTTCAATAGCTCCATATAGAATGGCTCCAACTGAGTTAAAGGAATTAAAATCTCAGTTACAAGAATTGACCGATTAAAGATTTGCTAGACCGAGCTTTTCACCTTGGGGTGCTCCTGTTCTGTTTGTGAAAAGGAAAGATGGCACAATGAGAATGTGTATTGATTACCGCCAACTTAATAAAGTGATCGTAAAGAACAAATACCCTCTGCCTAGAATTGATGATTTATTCGATCAGTTGAAAGGTGCGGCTGTGTTTTCAAAGATAGATTTGAGGTTGGGTTACTATCAGTTGCGGGTAAGGGACTCTGACATTTCAAAAACCGCTTTCAGAATGAGGTACGACCATTATGAATTTTTAGTTATGCCTTTCGGATTGACTAATGCACCTACCATCTTTATGGATTTGATGAAAAGAATTTTTAGACTGTATTTAGATCAATTTGTTGTAGTTTTTATTGATGACATATTGATTTATTCACGTGATGAATCTGAGCATGCCGAACATCTGAAAATAGTGCTACAAACTTTGCGAGATAAACAGTTGTATGAAAAGTTTAGTAAATGTGAATTCTGGAGTTGGTTTTCTAGGTCATATTGTATCAGCTCTCGGTATCCGAGTTGATCCGAGCAAGATTTTAGCTATTCTGGATTGGAAGCCTCCGAGGAATGTATCTGAAGTCCGCAGTTTTTTGGGACTTGCCAGTTACTACAGACGATTTGCAAAAGATTTCTCTGTGATAGCAACTCCGTTGACAAAATTGCTTTAGAAAGATGTGAAGTTTGAATGGTCTGAGAAATGTCAGAAAAGTTTTAAGCGATTAAAAGCTCTATTAACTGAAGCTCCGGTATTGGTACATGATCGCAGTGATTCGTAACAAGTAATAAATATTTATAATGAAGATCAAACCTAGACTAACTATTATCACGACGAAAAGGCAAGCGAGACCGGGATATCGTACCTAAAGGAGCCAAAAGTACTAGTAGTAAGTATCTTTTTATTATCTAGCCTAGGAATAAAAGGGTTTGTTTTAATTAACTAATTATTTAAACTAAGAACGCATAGAGAAAAGAATTGGGGAATTGATTTTGGGAAAATTGATTGACTTGAGACAATACCTAAGGAAAAATCCACCTAGACTTTACTTGTTATTCTGGCTCCGAATCGGACGATTTATTCATTCAACTTGTTCCGTAGAGATCTCTAAGTTATATTATTATCCCTATTCAAGACTAATAACGTCCAATCCCTAGATTGAATAGCCGAGACTTTTCTCTAATTAACGCTCTAGGGTTGCATTAACTCGATCTATGGATCCCCTTATTAGGTTTCACCTTAATCTGGCAAAATCTTGTCACCCTATTTCTAGGCGCGAAATCAACTCCGCTTAATTATGGAAAATGTACTCTTAGACAGGGTCTATTCCTCCTCTGAATAAGAGCATGTCTTGAATCAATATCCTGGGATATCAAAACAAGAATTAAGAACACATAATTAAGAACAAGTTAAATATTTATCATATGATTCAGAAAATAATAACAAGATTCATCTTAGGTTTCATTCCCCTTAGGTATTTAGGGGATTTAGTTCATAACTCAATAAGAAAACATCTCAGAAGAATAAAAATAACAAAACATAAAGAAAACTCTAAAACCCCTAAAGGAATTCTGAGAGAGATCTTCAGTCTTGGAATAGCTCTGGCTTTTGAGATGGATCGTCTGGCTTCCTTCAAGTAATTCTCGGCGTGTGGTTTTGTGTTCCAGAAAAATTCTGGAGAGCCCCCTTTCTAGGTCATACTTAGGGTGTTTATATAGGCTTTTGATTGGCTTTCTTCCCCCCTAAGTATCCTTTTTCTGTGACATGGTTGCCAGGCCATGTGCGATCCGTTAAATTGCCACAGCCGTGTAGGCTCAATGGCCAGGCCTTGTGAGTCATGTAAACCTTGGTCGACACCCTCGAAAGGCATGGGCGTGTGAGCTGCCCGTGTGGCAAGGCTTAGGCCGTGTGGGTCTTCTCGATTTGGTCCGTTTTGTCCCTTTTTTTAGCTCATTTTTGGCTCCTTTTGATTCTTGGTGCTCTCTTGGGTACAAAACATGAAACAACCAGATTAAAAGCACCAAAATCCACAAATCTAGTAGTAAACATCCATAAATATGCTAAGTATTTGGGGTAAAAACCTGTATCATTTTGCGTTTATCAAATTCCCCCACACTTAAGCATTTGCTTGTCCTCAAGCAAAATTCTCACTTACTGCTAGAATTCATTCTTTTCAATCACATAATCAGTATTGATAATGTTACAAACTATTCCACAGAAATTTATACAGTAAGAATTTAACTATAGGGGCATTAAAAGCCTCAAACAATCTAAATCGGATATCTCGATAATAATATTATAGGTAAGCTCCTTCCTTTAAGTAATTAACTTAAGTCCTAAATACACAAGAGATGACATCCTCACTAAAGATTCACTCAAATCACTCAAAGTGTTTAAGGGTTAAGATTAAGCACTTGATTGTCTAACATGAAAAGTTATTACCATAGGCTTGCCTGAAAATCAAATCTCCACCACTTGTAAATGATATGTTACACTAATCAAAAGGTCTTTGTATGGTTGTAATGGGGTTTAGGTTATAGGTATGGATAGAGGTCGAAGAACATGGGTTAGAATCGAGATAATTTCAATATGTTACCCCACTATCAAAAACTTAATTACTGAATCACAAACAAATAGCTAGAACAATTTTACATGAGTTCATGACAACTTTAGCTTGCTGAAAATTACACACATTTTTTTAAGAACAAATCAAGTTAATACAATATGGAAATCAGACTTCATGATTCAGTAACAAAAAATGGTGAACATAGTGAGGTAACAATATTAAATTCAATCTCGATAAAAAGGGTCAAAATAAGTAAGAAGATTTTAACAATAATGGGTTAATGGGTTAATGATGAGGGTTAATCAAAGAAAAAGGTTAATAGGTTCAAAAGGGGTTCACTAAGGGTTTAATTATGTGGGAAGGCTTTTTATGGAGTCAATGGGTTAAATCCTAAGTGCCTTTATCATCTCAATATATCAAATCATACGTGTGGTCTTGACATGTATAATCGAAGCAAGTTCTAGAATAACAGTTCAATGTTGACACACTCAAACCACAAAAGAAGTGAGCAAGAAAGAAAGCTATATGCTCAAAAGGCTAAAAAATCTCACCAAAAATTTGGATTTTTGATGTCATTCCTGTATACTTAGAATTTCAAGATAATACCTCAATTTAGGAAAATAATCTAAAAATTTTAGTTCTCAAAATATCAACTTATCATGCTCGATTCTTTAATGTCCTATAATCAAATAATCATGCATAATTCCCATGGTCTAATTCATGACATACCAACAATAGTTATAGATCAATTAGAATTCATTCTATCAATATTATGAGAAAATCACTTAAGCACAAGACAAAATTCAAGGATTTGAGAATAATGCAAAAAGTTAGGTTCCATGTTCACCCCCCACACTTAAGATATACATTGCCCTCAATATACAAAGATAGGCTAGTCAACATAAAGAAAATCATAAGATGGAAAGAAGTGAAATTCCCTGTTAGAAGGATGCGGAGCTTGATTCTGAGGTTGGAGTGTTTGGGGAAAATGGTAGCGGCCACTGTTCTTGGATAGATGAAGAAATTGGGTCGTTGAACATGGCACTCGTTAGGTATTGTTCCCTATTTGTTTCCTCATTGCGTAAAATATTCCTAGCAGCTTTGCTTGGAAGTCTATAGAATCATGAAGAGCTTATGAAGAGTTGGTGTGGAAGAGAGTGTAGTGGGATTACTTGTTGTGGGCGGTGACTTTACTAGTGCTCTCTCTCCTCCCGGTCAATGTGTGAGCCAATATGGCATGGAGATAGCGGAGGGAAGGGGGGAGAGCTGAGGCCTTCGGGCGGCTGGGGTCGTAGTTGGAAGAGAGTGGTGCCAAAGCCTTCCAGCACAAGGAGGGGGAGATATGGATATTGCGTGGTAGTGCATTCATGTCCTCCTCTTCCATAAACTCATCGGCGTAAAGTCCTAGAGCAACTCCAAACTTTGGGACACTCATCGCACGAACTAGACTGCCTAATCAGAAGTGAATAGTTCTTGGGTCATCATTATTCGTCATCACCACCTGTAAATGAAAAGTAGAGCATAATTCTAAGGTTAGCTCTAAATAATCGTTCCCTTGGGTCTGTAGACAGGAGGGTACAGATGACATCAGCGAGCTGGACTTGTTCGACGGCAACCCAGTTAATGCAACGACCTGTGGTGATAGGTCGTGCGCGTAGTATTTGAAATAGCTCCTCCTGTGAAGCTTGTGGAAATTTAAGGAACGGGTGCCGAACTTCGGATGTAGCTCTTATCGAGGAAGAACCTGGTCCCCTACGTCTCTTTGAGGATGAGATTGCGGCCTTCTTTCCTCTCGATGACGACATAATTTACCTGAAAATATATGAGCATTGATAGAATCCAAGATACATCAGTAGTTAAGCAATAGGCCTAAAACTAGTATATGCTATTTAGTGTTTTAAATAAGTCAAATATAGAAAATTCTAAAGCAAATTCTTAACTTGTCTAAAACATATTTGTAATAGTAACAATATTTATGTAAACTATGAAAAATACTAATGTAACAACACAAATTGGAAAAACAAGGTTAAGAAACTGAACCAGGGCTGTTATAAGGCGATGCACGGGCGTGTGATGGCGAGTACAGGCGTGTAACGCGGAGAGGAAACCATGTGGTGGGAAAAATAGAGGGTATAGGGAGGGAAAAAATGGGGATTAATGCAAGTGGAGTGACTTTGAGGGTGGTTTGGGGGTTAGGGAAGTGAGAATCTAGGGAATGGTGGCCGAAATAGGGAGTAAGGGTTGAGGGAGGGTAGATTTCGGCTAGGGTTTTGAAAGAAGGAAGAAGATGAACATGGGTTTGTTTATATAGGGGAGGGGCACACGGCCTAGGGCCACGCCCTTGTGCTGTGAGGGTAGCCCGTGTTTTTCAAATTTTTCAAATGTGGTCGTGCCCGGCTACTATCACACGCCCATGTGTCTTGGACGTGTGTGGCACACGGCCATGTCGCACTGACGTGCCTAGCATTGTTTGCTTCTCCCACGCCCGTGTGTTATGGTATCACGCCAGTGTATTGTTGTCCATAGTTTAATGGCACGGGCGTGTCGCACACCCGTGTCAAAGAAATAGAATCGAGCCTTGTCCCTGGCACGCCCGTAGTTTTCTGTCCCACGCCTGTGTTCTTCCTATAAAGTTCACCTACGGCCATGTCGCATGGCTGTGGGATTTATCGCACCTTGTGTTTTGGGAAATCATGTCCTGCTTAAAAACGGTCGTATCGCACGACCATGTCTCTTCCCCTATTTGGCCACGACTTTTGGGACGTTCGTGTGTCCAGCCGTGTGTTGAAAAACTTTGGAATTCAAAGATAAAGTTAATGATTCGAAGTGTTAGAAATTAATTAAAAATAAAGAAATCAAAATATGTTAGTGCTCGGGTTGCCTCTTTTGAATGATCATGGTGGTTTGAGGAGTTCATACTCCTCATTCCTGTTGTCAGTTTTAAAATAAGGTTTTAAACGAGTGTTGTTTACCTTAAAAGTGTCGAACTTGGGATGACTCACCTCCATTATACCAAATGGATAAATACTGAGTACCGTAAGAGGGATTTCCTCATTTAGTGTGGTAGTGACAATGTAAGGATCAACGGCATTTAGTAAGACTTGATCGCCAAGCTGAAGTTGATTAGGAGAGGTATCGGGCTTGTTTTTGTGTAGTTTCAGTTTATCATGTGTTCTCAATTTGTGTTCTCTCCATTCATCTAGCTCTTCTGTAACACCCCGAGCCCGAGACCATCGCCGGTGTCGGACACGAGGGGTTAACGAGACAAATCCTCTTAAAGTACCGACCAATTTGGCATTTCCAGACAATTTTGGAAAACTGCGTCCTGTCACCTTAAAAATCATATCTCGAGTTTCAAAACTTGGAAACTGATTCCGTAAATTTTCCCTGAATTTAGACTCATATATCCATCCATGGATTTATTTCTAGAATTTTTGGTCAGGCCAATTGGTATAGTTTATTAGTTAAAGTCACCCATGTTACAGGGGTCGACTATACTGACCTTCGTGCGTTACAACTTGAATATCTATCTGTACAGGGCTTTAATACTGGTGCTGTTTGTTTCTAATGAAACTAAACTCAAAATGGAATCTTCACATATAAGGCATAACTTCTAATTATTTCTGGATAATTTATAGTAAATTTTTAAAGTCGCGACAGGGGACCCAGAAACTGTTCTGGCCCTGTCTCACGAGAACTTTAATATCTCTCGATATACCGTTCATATGATCATTTCGTTACTTTCATATGAAAATAGACTCGTCAAGGTTCGTTTACATAACTTATTAACTATTTAATACCATTCCTACAAATTTTGATGATTTTTCAAAACCACACCGCTGCTGCTGCCAGCATCTGTTTTCAAGGTAACCTTTACCTATCTTGTGGTTTCCATGGGCCAACTATAATTTTGACAAGCATAGGTCCACATATGATCATACTTAGCCATTCCAATGGCTGATTATGTGACCAACACTCTCATTCCGAACCATAATCACATCATGAAACCAAATATAATTACAAGCACAAATGGTCAAATTCATAATCCACTTTTACGAACCATTTTCGCATGGCCGTACACATATACATCACAAAGTACTTAAAAACAACCGAGGTAGTCCTATACATGCCATATCCAAAGTTCAACTAAAAGAGTACCAAAGGGGTTTGATAGTGTGGATGACTTCACTTCAATGATCCCGAATCCGATCGCTAGCGAGCAAAATCTATAAAACAGAGAGCCAAAGCAGCAGGGGTAAGCATGTTTATGCTTAGTAAATCTCAAGCAATGAAATCGGCTTTAACTAAAGCATTACATTCACATAGCCAAATGAATCATTTCATTAATACACATTCACATAATCATACTTACTTCACACTTCATCAACATATATATTCACAAGATATCAACCAATTCAAGAGCTGAAATTTCGTTAGTCGATTGACGAATATTATTCAAACGTATCGATTTTTCCATTGCACATGTAAACATACCTTATCCTTTGGGCTTTTAGAGCGTACTAATTAAATTTATTACAGCAACCAACGCTCACCTTCAACCCAAGCTTCTTCGGATACAACCGGATATAACCACACGCACGAATGCCTTGGTCTTAGCAGGATATAACGACTCGCACAAATGCCTTGGTATTAGCCCGGATATAACAACTTGCACGAATGCCTTGGTCTTAGCGGATAAAGTCACTAGCACAATTGTCTTCGGGTCTTAACCCGGATATCATTCAATTGCTCATGCACACATACATCAAAAATCATTACACATTCATGTTTCATTTTCGTTACTAAGGCTCAAACACAAATATAATCACTAGCATAATTGCCTTGGGACTTAGCCCGGTACCATTCAAATACTCATACACACGTATATCAGTAATCATTACACATCCATAATTTCATTTCACATAATTCAAGTAGGGTCATTACTTGAAGACTTACATTGGATGTTGTCGAGCGATTTTGACGGCTATTCGATCACTTTTTCCTTTCCCTTATCCAACTGTGGTCCTCTAAGCTCTTGAGCTAATTCACACAAATTTAACTTATTAAAATCTCATTATGATAGCTTATGGCCGAATATGACAAGGAGTTTAAATGGTCATATGGCCATCCTTTAGCTCAAATACACAATGGTCATGCACAATTTTAAGCACAACAAGCAATTCAATACAATTCATTCAAACATCAAAGTGAAGCTCAAGGTACTTAGCCCTTATACACATTAGACATTAGAGTCACATGTGTACGAAATCACGAATCGAATTCAACACATTAGTTAGTACCCTCCTTAGCCGAAATTTCCAAGCCAAGAATAGGCATCAATATGCTTGCCTCTAACCGAATGCATGCACACCAACCCCCCTTCATGTGGCGAATATGCATGTCCATGTTGAGGCCAATTATGCACTAATACCACACAAAAACAGCATGCATTTTACTAACTAACGCATTACATATTGTAGCTCAATACACATCTCTCATGTACTTCATAACCGAAACATCATCACAAGCAAATATATACCTTGAAATAGTATATATGTCATGCCAATACATCATGTGCAAACATATATACATATAGGTGCAAGGGCCGAATCATAAGGATGACTATGACTAACTCATATATTTTCATTATGGCCGAATGCTCCTTCTACCCCATTTACCTTCACCAAGCATGAACTTCATCATCCAACTTACAAGCTTACAATGTCATGAAGTTTAACCTCATGGTATCTATCAAACTCTCACTCAAAAGTGTTAAAAAAATATTCAATAATCATCAATCCATCATCACATGCACCATTACAAAGCTTCACTTTTAGCATGCAAATGATATCAACACAACCTCACCTTAGCCGAATATCATCTCTATGACATAGTAAGGATTTGAACCATGGCTAGTTAGAACTCAAGCTAACTACAAAAATATACATGAATCTCATGGCAAAACATTTTACTTACCTTAATCTAGGTACAAGTATGGCCAAACCTCCTCCTAAACCTCTTCCAAACCAACATGAAACAAGAATTCCTTCCTTCTTCCTTAGAATTTTCAGCCCAAAGGAAATGAAAAATGATGAACAAAAATTCTTCTTTCTTTCTCCACAACTCACGGTAATGGGCATCCATGAGACCATTTTTCTTTTCTTTTTTTTTTTTCCATTTCTTTATTACCCATGCTCATTAATTTATTTTTTTCACCCATGATGCACCAACAAAACATGTCTATGACATGTTTTGCCCATATTCTTTGTCATGGCGGCCATCACTTGTAAAAGAGGATATTTGACATGCAAGGCCATTGTTTTGCATGCATGCTTTAATTAGTCATCACACATTTCCCTATCCTACTTTCAAAGTTTACTACTAGGTCCTTTCTAGTGAAATTCACATTTATAACTCTAAATTAAAGCATCAAGAATGTCACACATGAGTTAACACATATTATAAGCATCAAAATAAATATCAAATTATTTTTATGCCTCGGTTTTGTGGTCCCGAAACCACATTCCGACTAGGGTCGTTTTAAGGTTGTCACAACTCTCCCCCACTTAAGAAATTTTCGTCCCCGAAAATCTTACCGGTAAATAGATTTGGATATCGCTCTTTCATAGAGTTCTCGGGTTCCCAAGTAGCTTCTTCTATCCCGTGTTTGAGCCATAGCACTTTCACTAGCGGAACCCTTTTGTTTCGCAACTCTTTCACTTCACGAGCTAGGATACGAATCGGTTCTTCTTCATAACTCATATCGGCTTGAATTTCAACCTCTGATGGACTAATTACGTGCGATGGATCAGATCTATAGCGTCGAAGCATCGAGACATGAAAGACGTCGTGAATCTTTTCGAGTTCAGGGGGCAAAATCAAACGATATGCAACTGGACCGACTCGCTCGGATATCTCATATGGCCCAATGAACCTCGGGCTCAACTTGCCCTTACGGCTGAATCTGAGTATCTTTTTCCAAGGCGAAACCTTGAGAAACACTTTATCTTCCACCTGATACTCGATGTCTTTATGTTTCAGATCCGCGTACGACTTCTGACGGTCAGAGGCTATCTTCAGACTTTTACGGATTACTTTCACTTTCTGTTCAGTATCTCTAATCAAATCCACCCCGAAAATTTTGCTTTCACCGAGCTCAGTCCAAAACAATGGTGTACGGCATTTACGACCGTACAAAGCCTCGTAGGTGCCATCTTAATACTTGATTGAAAACTATTGTTGTAGCGAATTCAATCAAAGGCAAATACCGTTCCATGAACCACGAACTCGAGGATGCAACATCTCAACATATCCTCAAGTATTTGAATTATCCGCTCGGATTGACCATCGGTTTGGGGGTGAAAGGCGGTCTTTGAAATGCAACTTGGTACCCAAAGCTTCTTGCAACCTCTTCCAAAATCGTAAGGTAAATCTCGGATCTCTATCCGACACGATGGAAATAGGCACCCGTGTAATCTCACAATCGAGAAGCGTACAATTGGCTAGTTTGTCCATTGAAAAATCCGTGCGTCGGGGGACAAAGTGAGCCGAATTAGTCAATCTATCTATCACGACCCAAATCGCATCCTTCTTACTCACTGACAATGGCAGTCCGGATACAAAGTCCATGGTGACTCGATCCCATTTCCACTCGGGAATCGTGATCGGCTGAAGTAATCCTGAAGGCACTTGATGTTCCGCTTTCACTTGTTGACATATTAAACATCTCGAAACAAAGTCGGAGATGTCTCGTTTCATACCATGCCACCAAAACCGATGTTTCAAATCGTTGTACATCTTCGTACTCCCCGGGTGGATAGCCATTCGGCTACAATGGGCTTCATTCAGAATTATCGACATAAGTTCCGAATTCTTTGGAACACACAGACGACCCCTGAACCTCAAACAATCGTCATCATCGATCTGAAACTCCGATTCCTTGTTCGGAACACACTCAGCCCGTTTTGCAACCAACTCATCGTCGACTTTTTGAGCTTCACAAATTTGATGTATCGGATCTTCAGACCATATTTAGATCGGTTCGTAGTCGTGTTCATTGATGACATCTTGGTCTATTCAAGAAATGAGACGAACATCTTTGAACACACGAGGTTAGTCTTTGCAAATTTTACGGGATAAGCAATTATATGCTAAGTTGACAAGTGTGAGTTACGGTTAAGAGGTTAGCTTCTTGGGGCATGTGGTATGCGCATCGAATTGAGTCGACCGAACAAAATTCAGCCATATAGCTGGAAGCCTCAGAAATATTACAGGGTTGAGACTTTTGGGGCTTCTGGGTTATTACAAGCGATTTGTAAAGGTTTCTCAACGATAGTCACGCCAATGTGAAGCTACTCCAAAGGATGGTAAGTTGAATGGATGGAGAAATGTCGAGAAAAGTTTCGATCAGCGAAAACTTATTTGGTGAAGCCCCAATTCTAGTGCAACCGAATCGGGCAAAGAGTTTATCGTTTATAGTGGCGCATCCTACTTGGGTTAGGTTGCGTATTGATGCAAGAAAGGTCGAGTTGTGGCCTATCGTCGAGACAATTAAAAGCCACATGAAGGGGTGTTACAATTTTATTGGTATCGAGATAAAATTGTAACACGACTATGAACCGATCTAAATATGGTCTCAAGATCCGATTCATCAAATCCATAAATACCGCAGGGCATTTGTAAGCCCAAACGGCATCACTAGGAACTCGTAGTGACCATATCTCGCTCAAGGCGGTCTTGGGTATGTCCGAATCTCGAATTCATGGCGATAATAGCCCGATCTCAAATCTATTTTCGAGAACACCGAGGCTCCCTTGGTTGATCGAACAAATCGTCGATCTGTGATAGCGGATATTTTTCTTTATCGTCGCTTTATTAAGTCGGCGATAGTCGACCTACGACCTCATGGTTCCATCCTTCTTTTCGAAACAACACCGGCGCACCCAAGGTGAAAAACTTCGGACGAGCAAAACCTCTATCCACCAATTCTTGCAATCGAGCTTTCAACTCCTTTAATTCCGTTGGTTCCATACGATACGGAGCTATCGAAATTGAGTGGTACCGGTACCAATTCGATGCCAAACTCTATTTCGAGCAATTGGTAAACCCGCAATTCTTGAGGAAAACATCCGGGTATTCACAAACCAGCGCACAGATTCGGGTTTCTTTTACGACTCCTTGTCATCGAGCACATACGCAAGGTACACTTCGCACCCTTTTCTTACATATTTACGGGCCAACATTGCGATATTACAGTGGCAACCCTTTAAGTCCGTAGACTCAACTCGAATTATCTCGTTATTCGCGCACCTCAAATCGATAGTCTTGCTTTTGCAATTTACAACCGCATCGTGCATGGTCAACCAATCCAAACCAAGAATAACATCGAATTAAATCGAGCGGAAAAGCATCAAGTCCGCCGGAAAACAAGAACCTCGAATACTAGGGGACTTTTCTTACACACTTTGTTAACAAGCACGTAATGACCCAAGGGTTTGACACCGAATTACAAACTCGATAGACTCAATAGGCAAAGTCTTCTTTGGATGCTAAGGTTTCACATATATAAGAATGAGTAGAACCGGGGTCAATCAAAGCAATCACATTAGTATCGAAAAGAGTGAAAGTACCGGTAATGACATCCGTGAGGCGGCATCCTCGGCGTGCACGTATGGCATAAGTCCTAGCAGAGCACGAGCCTCGATCGATGGTAGCATCTCGGATCCTCTCGACCGCCACTAACATTGCCCATATTTCTAGGTGGCCTACCTCGAGTTGTGGTAGCACCCGAGTTCCCACGTTGATTTGCGTTTTGTTCAGATAATCTCGGGCAATCTTTAATAAAGTGGTCGGCTGACCCGCACTTGTAACAGGAGTGGTCATGGGATCTACAACTCCCCGAGTGCCATTTACCACAATCTCGACACTCCATTCGGTTTCGACGATCATTCCCAACACCGGAGACCGAAGTGCCTCGTATACCACGAGGGTCGATCACGATCTCGTCTAAAAGGCGGCGCCTCTAGACCGGCTCACATCTTCTCGAAATCTCTTGATGCTGTTGAAGAGACTTTCCCAAGGACCTTTTCAAATTCTCCGGTTCCCACATCAACTTTTGATTCTCCTTTCTAAGCTCTTGACTTTACAAGCTCGCTCAACAAGTACTACGAACTCTCGTATTTCGAGAATGCCAACAAACATCCTTATATCATCATTCAACCCATCCTCGAAGCGTTTACACATAATAGCTTGGACGAAACACATTCCCGGCGTATCTCTTGAGTCTAACAAATTTTCGCTCGTAGTCGATGAATCGGACATAGAGCCTTGCTTAAGATCAAGAAATTCCTTTCGTTTTTGGTCGATGAATCTCTGACTAATATACTTCTTTCGGAACTTGGTTTGGAAGAACTCCCAAGTTACTTGCTCTCTAGGCACAACCGAAGTCAGAGTACTCCACCAATAGTAGGCGGAATCGCGTAGCAAGGAGATAGTACACTTTAAGCATTCATCGGGTGTACAAGATAGCTCATCGAGCACCCGGATAGTGTTGTCCAACCAAAGTTCAGCTTGCTCGGCATCGTCGCTATACGTAGCTTTAAATTCAGTAGCCCCATGTTTACGAATTTTGTCGACTGGGGGCTTGCTTGACCTTACTTGGTCAGTTACCGGAGGTATTGTAGGTGCGGGGGTTGCATTAGTCGGGAATGGAGGTTGTGGAATAGCCGTGTTAGTTCGAATGTATTGGTTGAACCAATCATTCATCACACTATAAAAGGCTTGCTTAGCCTCATCATTTGGATTGCTAGCCATAGGTTGAGAGTCCGCCGGTGCTGTCCCTTACGCGGGAGCAGGCGTCACACTCTCCACATCATCAGCTATTGCTCGGTTGGGATCGGGATCCATTGCTATAAACAAACACAAATTCAAATTGTCAGAAATCACCACACTATCAATTCATCACTTAATGGCATGTACAGCTAGACCCCAAACATATCACGGTAGTCCTAGAATCGACTAAACCGTAGCTCTGATACCAATAAAATTGTAACACCCGAGCCCGAGACCATCGCCGTTAGTCGGACACGAGGGTTAACGAGACAAATCCTCTTAAAGTACCGACCAATTTGGCATTTCCAGACAGGCTGGAAAACTGCGTCACTGTCACCTTAAAAATCATATCTCGAGTTTCAAAACTCAGAAACTGATTCTGTAAATTTTCCCTGAATTTAGACTCATATATCCATCCATGGATTTATTTCTAGAATTTTTGGTCAGGCCAATTGGTACATTTTATTAGTTAAAGTCACCCATGTTACAGGGGTTGACTACACTGACCTTCGTGCGTTACAACTTGAATATCTCTCTGTACATGGATTTAATACTGGTGCCGTTTGCTTCTAATGAAACTAGACTCAAAATGGAATCTTAACATATAAGGAATAACTTCTAATTCTTTCTGGATAATTTATAGTAAATTTTTAAAATCGCAACAGGGGACCCAGAAACTGTTCTGGCCCTGTCTCACGAGAACTTTAATATCTCTTGATATACTGTTCATATGATCGTTTCGTTACTTTCATATGAAAATAGACTCGTCAAGGTTCATTTACATAACTTATTCACTATTTAATACCATTCCTACAAATTTTGGTGATTTTTCAAAACCACACCACTGCTGCTGCCAGCATCTGTTTTCAAGGTAACCTTTACCTATCTTGTGGTTTCCATGGGCCAACTATAATTTTGACAAGCATAGGTCCACATATGATCATACTTAGCCATTCCAATGGCTGATTATGTGACCAACACTCTCATTACGAACCATAATCACATCATGAAACCAAATATAATTACAAGCACAAATGGTCAAATTCATAATCCACTTTTACGAACCATTTTCGCATGGCCGTACACATATACATCACAAAGTACTTAAAAACAACCGTGGGTAGTCCTATACATGCCATATCCAAAGTTCAACTAAAAGAGTACCAAAGGGGGTTTGATAGTGTGGATGACTTCACTTCAATGATCCCGAATCTGATCGCTAGCGAGCAAAATCTATAAAACAGAGAGCCAAAGCAACGGGGTAAGCATGTTTATGCTTAGTAAATCTCAAGCAATGAAATCGGCTTTAACTAAAGCATTACATTCACATAGCCAAATGAATCATTTCATTAATACACATTCACATAATCATACTTACTTCACACTTCATCAACATATACATTCACAAGATATCAACCAATTCAAGAGCTGAAATTTCGTTAGTCGATTGACGAATATTATTCAAACGTATCGACTTTTCCATTGCACATGTAAACATACCTTATCCTTTGGGCTTTTCGAGCATACTAATTAAATTTATTACAGCAACCAACGCTCACCTTCAACCCAAGCTTCTTGGATACAACCGGATATAACCACACGCATACGAATGCCTTGGTCTTAGCGGATATAACGACTCGCACAAATGCCTTGGTATTAGCCCGGATATAACAACTTGCACGAATGCCTTCGGGTCTTAGCCCGGATAAAGTCACTAGCACAATTGCCTTCGAGTCTTAACCCGGATATCATTCAATTGCTCATGCACACATACATCAAAAATCATTACACATTCATGTTTCATTTTCGTTACTAAGGCTCAAACACAAATATAATCACTAGCATAATTGCCTTCGGGACTTAGCCCGGGTACCATTCAAATACTCATACACACGTATATCAGTAATCATTACACATCCATAATTTCATTTCACATAATTCAAGTAGGTCATTACTTGAAGACTTACATTGGATGTTGTCGAGCGATTTCGACGGCTATTCGATCACTTTTTCCTTTCCCTTATCCAACTGTGGTCCTCTAAGCTCTTGAGCTAATTCACACAAATTTAACTTATTAAAATCTCATTATGATAGCTTATGGCCAAATATGACAAGGAGTTTAAATGGTCATATGGCCATCCTTTAGCTCAAATACACAATGGTCATGCACAATTTTTAAGCACAACAAGCAATTCAATACAATTCATTCAAACATCAAAGTGAAGCTCAAGGTACTTAGCCCTTATACACATTAGACATTAGAGTCACATGCGTACGAAATCACGAATCGAATTCAACACATTAGTTAGTACCCTCCTTAGCCGAAATTTCCAAGCCAAGAATAGGCATCAATATGCTTGCCTCTAACCGAATGCATGCACACCAACCCCCCCTTCATGTGGCCGAATATGCATGTCCATGTTGAGGCCAATTATGCACTTAATACCACACAAAAACAGCATGCATTTTACTAACTAACGCATTACATATTGTAGCTCAATACACATCTCTCATGTACTTCATAACCGAAACATCATCACAAGCAAATATATACCTTGAAATAGTATATATGTCATGCCAATACATCATGTGCAAACATATATACATATAGGTGCAAGGGCCGAATCATAAGGATGACTATGATTAACTCATACATTTTCATTATGGCCGAATGCTCCTTCTACCCCATTTACCTTCACCAAGCATGAACTTCATCATCCAACTTACAAGCTTACAATGTCATGAAGTTTAACCTCATGGTATCTATCAAACTCTCACTCAAAAGTGTTAAAAAAAATATTCAATAATCATCTGTGACAGCCCAAAATTGACCCTAGTCGGAATGTGGTTTCGGGACCACAAAACCGAGGCATAAAAATAATTAAAAATTTATTTTGATGCCTATGATATGTGTTAAATTGTGTATGACATTTTGATGTTTCAATTTAGAATTATAAATGTGAATTTCACTAGAAAGGACCTAGTAGTAAACTTTGAAAGTATGATGGGGAAATGTGTGATGACTAGTTGAGCATGCATGCAAAAATAAGGGATTTGCATGTCAAATTTCCCCAAAGATGGTATAGTGGCCGGCCATGACAAGGGAATATGGGCAAGGAAAACATGTTATGACATGTTTTGTTAATGCATGATGTGATAAATGATAAAAAATTAAGCATGTAGGAAGAGAAACAAAAATCAAAATTTGCTCATCCTTCCCCCCTTTTGCCGTGAGTGAAAGAGAAGCAAAGAAAAAATTTTGTTCACCTATTTTTCTCTTCTTTGGCCGAAAATACTAAGGAAGAAGGAAGGATTTTGCTTCATTTTCTTTGTTTAGAAGAGATCTAGAAGGAAATTTGGCTAAACTTGCAACAAGAGTAAGGTATGTATGAGGTTGTGTTGGGAGTTTCATGCATGTTTTGGTTGCTAATTTGATGTGCATGTTAGCCATGGCTCAAATCTTTGTTATGCCATGGAAATGGCATTTGGCCAAAGTTGTTATGGTGATAAAGCCATTGCATGCTAAGTGTGAAGCTTGATGATGATGCATGCAATGATGGATTGTCTACTCTTGAGTAAGATTTTGAGTTTTCTTTTTTGTTTAACCATGATTGAAGTTGAAAAGGGGCATGATTGTCATATTCGGCCATGATGCATTCATGAGCATGGTTCATGCTTCTTGCATGTTAGTTAAAATTTGTGTTTTGGATGGCTATGGACACCTTGAAATTCGCCATGCTCATATATGTATATATATGTTTGCACATGATGTTTTGGTTATGAACTAAGTGATGAATATATTGGTTTAAAGAAGAAGATGTGGAAGAATGCTTGTGAAATTGCAAGCACAATTGACCTAGCACACATATAAGTGCTTGATGCTATATTATAAGTTTTGGGCCACAATGTGCAAAGCATTAATTAGTAAATTGCATGCTGTTTTTGTGAGGTATTAAGTGCAAAATTGACCTCAACATGTACATGAATATTCGGCCTTGGGTAGCCTATTGAAGGCCTTAGCATTTCCTTGATGCTCGAATAAATTGTATTGAATTGCTTGATGTAGTATAAAATGTGCATGACCATTGTGTATTCAAGCTAAAGGGTGGCCATATGACCATTTAAACTCCTTGTCTTATTCGCCATAAGCTAGCACAATGAGGTTTTAATAAATTGAATTTGTTTGAATTAGCTCAAGAGCTTAGAGGGCCACAATTGGACAAGGGGAAGGAGAAAGTGATCGAATAGCCGAAAAAGCCGTTCGACAACATCCGAGGTAAGTCCTCAAGAAGTGACCCTACTTGAATTGTGTGAAATAAAGTATGGATGTGTATTGATTATTGATTATGTGTGCATGAGTATTTGAATTCTACCCGGGCTAAGTCCCGGCGAATATGCTTGTGACTATAATTGCGTTTGAGCCTTAGTAACGAAAATGAATTATGTATGTCCAATGATAATTGATGTATGTGTTCATGGGAAATTGAATGATATCCGGGCTAAATCCCGAAGACAATTATGCTGGAAATTATATCCGGGTTAAGACCCGAAGGCAATTGTGCTAGTGGCTACATCCGGGCTAAGACCCGAAGGCATTCGTGCGAGACATTCTATCCGGGCTAAGACCCGAAGGCATTTGTGCACATGGTTATATCCGGTTATATTCCGAAGAATCTTGGGCTGGAGGTGAGTGTTGGTTGCTGTAATAAATTCAATGAGTACACTCAAAAAGCCCAAAGAATGAGGTACGTTTATATGTGCATTGGAAAGTCGACATGTTTGAGCAACATTCGCTCAATCGACTAATGAATTTCAGTTATTGAATTGATTGATACTTTGTGAAATTATATAATGATGAAGTGTGAAGTAAGAATGTGTATTAATGAAATGATGCATTTGGTTATGTGAATGTATTGCTGTAATTAGAGTTGATTATATTCCTTGAGACTTACTAAGCATAAAAATGCTTACCCGTTGCTTTGGCTCTCGGTTTTCTAGATTTCGCTCAAGCAATCGGATTTGGGATCGTTGAAGTCGAAGTCATCCACACTATCAAGCCTCCATTTTGGTATAAATTTTGGTTGAACTTGAGATGGCATGTATAGGACTACCCTTGTTGGTTAAATATGTTGTGATGTATATATGTACGGCCATGCGAAAATGGCTCGAAAAAGGAAGCATGAACTTAGACTATTTGTGGTTTGTATGTATATATTGGTGTCATGATGTGGCTATGGATTGGAAATGGGAATGTTGGTCACATGATCAGCCATTGGCATGGTTAAAATGATCATATATGAACCTATGTATGGCAAGATTAGTTGGTTCATGGAGACTACCAAATAGGTAAGACCTACCTTAAAAACAGATGCTGCCAGCTGCAGTGACGTGAATGTGAAAAATCACCAAAATTTGTAGGAATGGTATTAAATAGTGAATAAGCTATGTAAATGAACCTTGATGAGTCTATTTTCATATGGAAGAAACGAAATGGTCATAGGAGTTACATGTTAAGAGATATTAAGGCTATTGTGAGACAGGGACAGAACGGTTTCTGGGTCCCCTGTCGCAACTTTAAAAATTTACTATAAATTATACAGAAATAATTAGGAGTCATGCCTTATATGTACAGATTCCATTTTGAGTCTAGTTTCATTTGGAACAAACGGCACCAGTGTTAAATCCCTGTACAGAGAGATATTCAAGTTATAACGCGCGAAGGTCAGAGCAGTCGATCCCTGTAACATGGGTGACTTTAACTAATAAACTGTACCAATTGGCCCGACCAAAAATTCTAGAAATAAATCCATGGATGGATATATGAGTCTAAATTCAGGGAAAATTTACGAAACCAGTTTCCGAGTTTTGAAACTCGAGATATGATTTTTAAGGCGACAGTGACACAGTTTTCCAGCCTGACTGGAAATGTCAAATTGGTGGGCAAAACATGTGAACTTGGCTTGTTAACCCCTCGTGTCCGACACCGGCGATGGTCTCGGGTTCGGGGTGTTACATCATCAATCCATCATCACATGCACCATTACAAAGCTTCACTTTTAGCATGCAAATGATATCAACACAACCTCACCTTAGCCGAATATCATCTCTATGACATAGTAAGGATTTGAACCATGGCTAGTTAGAACTCAAGCTAACTACAAAAATATACATGAATCTCATGGCAAAACATCAAACTTACCTTAATCTAGGTACAAGTATGGCCAAACCTCCTCCTAAACCTCTTCCAAACCAACATGATACAAGAATTCCTTCCTTCTTCCTTAGAATTTTCAGCCCAAAGGAAATGAAAATGATGAACAAAATTCTTCTTTCTTTCTCCACAACTCACGGCAATGGGCATCCATGAGACCATTTTTCTTTTCTTTTTTTTTTTCCATTTCTTTATTACCCATGCTCATTAATTTATTTTTTTCACCCATGATGCACCAACAAAACATGTCTATGACATGTTTTGCCCATATTTCTTTGTCATGGCTGGCCATCACTTGTAAAAAGAGGGATATTTGACATGCAAGGCCATTGTTTTGCATGCATGCTTTAATTAGTCATCACACATTTCCCTATCCTACTTTCAAAGTTTACTACTAGGTCTTTTCTAGTGAAATTCACATTTATAACTCTAAATTAAAGCATCAAGAATGTCACACATGAGTTAACACATATTACAAGCATCAAAATAAATATCAAATTATTTTTATGCCTCGGTTTTGTGGTCCCGAAACCACATTCCGACTAGGGTCGTTTTAAGGCTGTCACATCTTCTATCCGTAGTCTTCATTCTTCATGGACGTCTTTGTTCTCTCCATGATAGTAGCGCACTCTCTCTGTTGTCTTTGTTCGAGGAGGTTCCTGCAAGGACAATTGAATATTAGTTTTATCATCGACAATTTTTGTAGCATTATCCTGAGTCTTAGGGGTTTTGACTGAGTCGAATGCTTAGAGTGTTACTGCGTCGTCACCTGCAGGAAGTGTTAGCTCCCCTATGCCTACATTAATAATGGTTCTGGCAGTTTCTAAAAAGGGTCGTCCTAAAATTAAAGGTACCTCGTTATCCTCATCCATATCTAAGACAACAAAGTCTACTGGGTAAATAAATTTATCAATTTTAACGAGAACATCTTCAATAATACCCTTAGGAAATCTAACTGTTTTGTCAGCCAATTGTATGCTCGTCCTAGTCTATTTGGGTTTACCGAGACCTAGTCGTTTAAACATTTTATAGGGCATAACATTTATACTTGCCCCTAGATAAGCTAAAGCATTATTCACAGATAAACTACCAATTAAGCAAGGAATTGTAAAACTCCCTAGATCTTGCAATTTGTTAGGTAGTTTATTCTTTAGAATAGCTGAGCAGACTGTATTAAGTTCCACATGCGATGTAGTGTCTAATTTCCTTTTATTGCTCAGAAGTTCCTTTAAGAATTTTGCTGAGTTGGGCATCTGCGAAAGAACTTCAAAAAAGGGTAAGTTAGTATGTAATTTCTTTAAGAGTTTAACAAACTTACCGAATTGTTCTTCTATTCTGTCTTTTGTCATCGCTTTAGGATATGGCACACGAGGTTCATGATTCGTACTTACCTATTTGGGATCATTATCGTTTACCTCTTCTTGTCCTTTGTTCATCGCGTTGTTTTGCTGTATTTCTGGCTCGGGTATAATGAGTCCGTCCTTATTTTAAGCTCTAATTGCATTGAGGTGTTCCCTTGGATTAGGTTCAGTATTACTTGGTAGGCTACCTTGTGGTCTTTCGGAGATTAGTTTGGACAGCTGGCCTATCTGAGTTTCGAGTCCTTGGATCGATGCTTGTTGATTCTTAAGTGCAGTCTCAGTATTTTGAAAACGGGTTTCTGACACCGAGATGAATTTAGAGAGTATTTCTTCAAGGTGCAACTTCTTCTCTTAGTGATAAGGTGGCTGTTGAAAACCCTGAGGATTTTGTGGCTTTTGATTCCCTTGACCTTTCTATGAAAATTTTGGGTGGTTCCTCCAACCTGCATTATAGGTTTTACTGTATGGGTTATTTTGAGATCTAAAGTTATTATTACCCATATAGTTGACTTGTTCTTCTTCAGTTGTAGGATTGAAGGATTGGTATTTTGTATGCACACCTCCTCCGCTTGAGTCACACCTCATTACTGGATGTACCTGCATAGAACCAAGAAAACTATCAATCTTTTTATTGAGAAGTTCTACCTGATTAAAAGGCATGGTGACTGAATCGATGTTATAAATGCCGGCTGTTTTTTTGGCTTATGCCACTGATAGTTGTTCAGTGACATCTCCTCTATGAATTCGTAGGCATCTTCTGGTGTTTTATTGTTGATAGTTCCGCCAGCAGCAGTGTCAATCATTTTTCTTGTCAAGGGATTCACACTATTGTAGAACGTTTGAACTTGCAACCATAGAGGTAACCCATGGTGAGGGCACCTTCTCAATAGATCTTTGTATCTCTCCCATGCATCGTAAAGTGTTTCTAAGTCCATCTGCACAAAAGAAGAGATATCATTTCGTAATTTAGCCATTTTAGCTGGCGAAAAATATTTTAGTAAAAATTTCTCGGTCATTTGCTCCCAAGTAGTGATAGACCCTCGTGGTAATGAGTTTAACCACTATTTAGCTTTGTTTCTCAGTGAGAAAGGAAATAACCGAAGACGGATGGCATCATCAGAAATGCCATTGATTTTGAATGTATCGCAAAATTCTATGAAATTTGCTAAATGAGTGTTGGGATCTTCATCCTGCAAGCCATCAAACTGAACAAAATGCTGTATCATCTGAATAGTGTTAGGTTTTAATTCAAAATTATTCACAGCAATAGCAGGTCTAACTATACTTGATTCAGTTCCTGTTAAAGAGAGTTTAGCATAGTCATACATAGTACGTGGAGCAGGATTTTGATTAGCTGCAATTGTAGGAGGCAACTGATTGTCTTGGTTTTCAGCCATCTCGTCAGTTGGAGGTTGAGTATTGTCTTCTTGATCGTTTTCTGTGTATTGTAAACTACACCTTCTTTCTCTTTGATTTTTACGAACTGTTCGATTGATTTCTTCGTCAAAAAGTAAAGGTCCTGACAGGTTTCTTCTAGTCACAAACTATAAAAACCTGCCAAGGGAAAGAAAAAGCAAATTAATAAATAAGAAAAGAAAATAAAATTGCAAGAAAAATAAATGGCTAAAGTAATAAAAATTTAGTGTTCCTAATATTTCAGTTCCCCGACAATGGTGCCAAAAACTTGATCGCAGTGATTCGTAACAAGTAATAAATATTTATAATAAAGATCAAACCTAGACTAACTATTATCACGACAAAAAGGCAAGCGCATCTATCGAACAATAGTATAGTAATGGCAAGACCGGGATATCGTACCCAAGGGAACCAAAAGTACTAGTAATAACTATCTTTTTATTATCTAGCCTAGGAATAAAAGGGTTTTGTTTTAATTAACTAATTATTTAAACTAAGAATGCACAGAGAAAAGAATTGGGGAATTGTTTTTGGGAAAATCGATTGACTTGAAACAATACCTAAGGAAAAAACCACCTAGACTTTACTTGTTATTCTGGCTCCAAATTGGACGATTTATTCATTCAACTTGTTCCGTAGAGATCCCTATGTTATGTCATTATCCCTATTCAAGACTAATAACGTCTAATCCCTAGATTGAATAATCGAGACTTTTCTCTAATTAACGCTCTAAGGTTGCATTAACTCGATCTATGGATCCCCTTATTAGGTTTCACCCTAATCCGGCAAAATCTTGTCACCCTATTTCTGGGCGTGCAATCAACTCCGCTTGATTATGGCAAATGTACTCTTAGACAGGATCTATTCCTCCTCTGAATAAGAGCGTGTCTTGAATCAATATCCTAGGATATCAAAACAAGAATTAAGAACACATAATTAAGAACAAGTTAAATATTTATCATACGATTCAGAAAATAATATCAAGATTCGTCTTAGGTTTCACTCCCCTTAGGTATTTAGGGGATTTAGTTCATAACTCAATAAGAAAACATCTCAGAAGAATAAAAATAACAAAATATAAAGAAAAATGTAAAACCCTTGAAGGAATTCTAAGAGAGATCTTCAGTCTTGGAGTAGCTCCAGCTTTTGAGGTGGATTGTCTGGCTTTCTTCAAGTAATTCTCGGTGTGCGGTTCTGTGTTCCAGAAAAGTTTTGGAAAGCCCCCTTTCTAGGTCATACTTAGGGTGTTTATATAGGCTTTTGATTGGCTTTCTTCCCCCCTAAGTATCCTTTTTTTGTGTAGAATACAACTCCTTGAAAAAGGGACACGCCCGTGTGCCACGACAGTGTGACGTGGTTGCCAGGCCGTGTGCAATCCATTAAATTGCCACGGTCGTGTGGGCTCAATGGCCTGGCTGTGTGAGTCGTGTAAACCTTGGTCGACACCCTCGAAAGGCACGGGCGTGTGAGCTGCCCGTGTGGCAAGGCTTAGGCCGTGTGGGTCTTCTCAATTTGGTCTGTTTTGTCCCTTTTTTTAGCTCATTTTTGGCTCCTTTTGACTCTTGGTGCTCTCATGGGTACAAAACATGAAATAACTGGATTAAAAGCACCAAAATCCATAAATCTAGTAGTAAACATCCATAAATATGCTAAGTATTTGGGGTAAAAACATGTATCATTTGGTGTTTATCAGTACAACCTGAGTCGGGTAAAGAATTCATTGTTTACAGTGATACTTCGTTGAATGGACTCTATTGTGTTTTAATGTAAGAAGGAAAAAATGTTGCTTATGCTTCGAGACAGTTGAAGCCGCATGAGAATAACTATCCAACACACGACCTTGAGTTAGCTTCCATTGTGTTTGCTTTGAAGATCTAGCGTCACTATCTGTTTGGTGAGAAATGTCACGTGTTTTCTTATCATAAGAGTCTGAAGCATTTAATGACGCAAAAATTTTTGAATTTACGACGGAGAAGATGGTTAGAATTGTTAAAAGACTATGAACTTGTGATTGATTATCACCCAGGAAAAGCTAATGTGGTTGCTGATGCTTTGAGTCAAAAATCATTATTTGCAATGAATGCTCGTTTAGTTCTGTCTGATGATTGTTCAGTTTTAGTTGAATTAAAAGGGAGACCTTTGTTTCTACAACAGATTATCGAAGCTCAGAAGGTTGATAATGAGATTATGGCTAAATGAACTCAGTGTAATTCTGAATCTGATTCTGAATTCCGGATAGATGTTGATGACTGTCTGAGGTTCAGAAATAAACTTTGTGTTTTGAGAAATCCAGATTTGATTCAAATGATTTTGAGTGAAGCCCACAATAGTAGATTTTCTGTACATCCGGGAAGTACGAAAATGTATAATGATTTGAAACAACTATATTGGTGGCCGGGAATGAAAAGCGATATTTCTGACTTTGTTTCGAGATGTTTGATCTGTCAGCAAGTTAAAGCTGAGCATCAGGTGCCATTTGGGTTATTACAACCAATTCTGATTTTGGAGTGGAAATGGGATCGGGTGACCATGGATTTGTTTCGGGTTTGCCTCTGTCCCTGAAAAAGAAAGACGCAATTTGGGTTGTAGTTGATCGTTTGACGAAATTAGCTCATTTTATTCCAATTCGGTTTAATTATTCGCTTGATAAGTTAGCTGAGTTGTATATTTCTGATATTGTTAGATTGCATGGTGTGCCATTGTCAATAGTGTCTGATAGAGACCCGAGATTTACATCACAATTCTGGAAGAAGTTGTAAGATGCTCTGGGAACTAAATTGCATTTTACCATTGCTTTTCATCCGCAAACAGATGGCCAGTCTGAATGGATTATTCAGATTCTTGAGGATATGTTGAGATGTTGCATTCTCAAGTTTGAAGGTACGTGGGAACAATATCTACGTTTGATTGAATTTGCTTATAATAACAGTTTTCAATCGAGCATCAAAATGGCACCGTACGAAGCTTTATACGGTAGAAAGTGTAGAACTCCGTTATACTGGCCTGAGCTCAGTAAGAATAAGATTTACGGTATTGATTTGATAAAAGAAACATAACAGAAAGTGAAAGTAATCCAAGATAGTCTGAAAGCTGCCTGTGATCGTTAGAAATCTTATTCAGATTTAAAACAAAAAGATATTGAATTTGAGGTCGGTGATAAAGTGTTTTTGAAAGTATCTCCGTGGAAAAAACTGTTCCGATTTGGTAAAAAGGGGAAGTTGAGTCCGAGGTTTATTGGACCGTATGAAATCACCGAGCAAATTGGCCCAGTTGCTTATAGATTGAGGCTACCATCTGAGTTAGAAAAGATTTATAATGTATTTCATGTATCGATACTTCGACGGTATAGATCTGATCCGTCTTATGTAATTTCACCGTCTGAGATTGAAATTCAGTCTAATATGACTTATGAAGAAAAGCCAATTCGAATCTTAGCTCGAGAGATCAAAGAATTACGTAATAAGAGAATCCCGTTAGTCAAAGTACTGTGGCATAGACACGGAGTAGAAGAGGCTACATGGGAGCCTGAAGAATGATTGAGACAACAATATCCGAATCTGTTTAACGGTAAGATTTTTGGGGATGAAAATCCTTAAGGGGGAGAATTGTAACAGTTTGGTTTTGACCCTAGTCGAAATAGTGGTTTCGGGACCACAAATTCGAGTTTGAAAAATATTTTAATATTATTTTCTGTGTCTGTGATATGTGAATTTATACCTGCGAAATTTCTGTGATTTAATTTGTCTGTTTCTATGCTTAATTATGAAAAATGATTAAATCGCATAAAGTGTAAAGTTGAGTGCTAGATGTTAAAGCACCTAATTGGTTTGGATTTTAAAATAATGGTCATTGCATGTCAAATTTACCATTTGTATGAATGGTGGACAATGATAGACATTAGTAGGTAGATTTTCATGTGTTATTACTAAGGACAAAATGGTAAAATGTGAAATTATAGTAATTAAAATAAAACAAAAGCATGAAAATGAATCATTTGGTGTTTTTCATTGCCGAAAATCCTAATAAAAGGAAAGAGAAAAGCTTTGCTAGGGTTCAACCATTAAAGGACTTGATTAAGGTATGAGTTTTGGTCAGTTTTTGATAATTTCTACGTTTCTGTGATCGTTGCTTCGTGTTCTTCAAAGCCCATATCTGAATTTCTATTTCTGTTAAAGATTTCATGAAATGGTATTGTTGATATCATGAGTTTTGTAATGTTTTTGGATGAATTATGAAGGTTTAGTAGATGATTTATAAGCTTTGTCTTTGAATTTTGATGAAATAGAGCTATTTGGGATAATTTGTGAAAATAAGGTTTTGAAGGACTAAATTGAGAATTAAATGTGTTATTTGGGCTTGTATGGAAGCCATGTATATTTGGCCAAGCTATAGTCTTGGTGAATTTTGCATATTTGTGATTTTGTGAGAAATAGACTAAATTGTCAAAGTGTGATAATATAAGGGCTAAAATAAAATAAATATGTGTATATGGATTAAATTGAATGAAATGAATGATTGAATGGTTGAATTTGTATTGTATTAGATCAAGAACAAAGAAAATCAGACTTAGATCGAGGGAAGTCCAAAATAGTTGAATAGTCGACTCGTTCTGTCCGAAATCCGTATGAGGTAAGTCAAATTACAATTAAGTGTTAATTGAAATAATTCTACTTATATAAACTGTACATTGTATTGGATGGCGATGAGAGCCTGATGAATGAATTTCGAGTAAATTCTGTTAAAAGGATAGTATCTGAAAAACTCAGTATGTTTTTAAACAAAGTTGACATTTGCTTGAGACATCGTGAAAGACCGTGTCTAGACACAGGCCTCGATTGTGATTTATGTATAAGACCTTGTCTGGGACATTGGCATCATATCTGATTTCGTGTAAGACCCTGTTTGGGACAGAGGCATCGATATTGAATTACATATAAGACCACGTCCGGGACGTCGGCATTGTACTTGTTTATGAGCATTTGTAATCGTTTATGACTCGTCTGATGTTGGCGTATGAAATCTAAGATTGAGTATATGAAATGTATAATCTATGTAGGTACGTTTGTATCGTACTAAATCTCTGAATATGAAAAACTCTGACTCTGTGAAATATGTATGGAATTGTAAATGAAGCATGACATATATGCAACAAAGGTGCATGGTTAAGTATGAATTATTCTAGGAAATGGTTATGAATCTGATGGTTGAATTATACTTATACGCTTTAATAGTTAGACCAATTCTATTTGGCTTACTAAGCTCTTTGTAGCTTACTCTGTGTGATTACTGTCTGTTTTACAATTGTCGTAGCTACTAAAGGCTCGGGGATAGTCTAGGATCTTCACCACACTATCGATCTCATTTTGGTATTTTTGAAAGTGTAAATATTTTAAAGTGTGGCATGTATAGGCTAAAATATCCATGTATTAAGTTTTGAATTGTATATATGTTAAGCCATGAGAGTTGGTTAGAAAATGGTATGTTTGTGTTAGGATTTGGTATGGTTTTGAATGGGTTGTTGAATGATGATGATATAGTTGTAATAAAACATGTTTTGAGTATGAAATTGGCTGAAAATTTTTTGTATGAATGTTTCTTAGCATTGCTTGTAGGATTGACCCTTAAAGGGGTGGCAAATTGGCTTAAATCAAGCCTGCATTATGCCACACGGTCAGAGGCCACGGGCGTGCCTGGTGGCTGTGTTAGTTTGGAAGTAACCTCTTAAAATTTGCACGGTTAGGGAACACAGGCGTGCCTTATGGCCGTGGGCTTAAGTCAGTAGCTAGCTATGTATCACACAGTCATGGCACAAGGCCGTGTCCATTGGCCGTGAGAAAAAGTCAGTATAGGACCTCTATTTGGCACGGTTGGATCACACGGGCCTGGCTTATGCCCGTGTAAGTCACACGACCTAGTCACACGGGCGTGTGGCTTTGACAGCTTTGAAATATTTGATTAAGTTCTGAAAATTCTAAATGAGTTCAGTTTAATTCCGATCTTTCCTAAATGTATGTTTTAGGTCTCGTAGACTATATTAAAGGTTGAATTGTGAATGAATATCTATATATTGATATTATATGATATCAGTGATTCTGTATTGTTCTGTAATGCTCTGTCTATCTGGTGACGGCCCTTACCTATTCCAGAGACGGTTACGGGATAGGGGTGTTACAGGATTCCCCTAAAAATATGGTTACATAAGACTTATGCCTGTTTCTGACTCACATGAATTATTTTAAAATAAAAAATAAATAAATCCTGCATGGAGTTGATAGTCCATAATCTAATTACATTCCAAATAAAAAATTAAATTAAATTAAAACCACTTTAATTTCTAGGAATCACAACTTTGAAAAAATTACTTTGTCATAAAAAATACATTCATTCCCATATATATCCCTCAACTTGTTGATAATTACAAGAATATCACATCTTATAAAAAATTAATCACATATGAAGGAAAGAAAATTTCAGTATCAGTTTATACTATAATCATAGATCAACTTGGCTATTATATCGATTTTTGGAATACATCTAAGCCTGTAACACACTAAAATTTTTGTTTTTGAATTGTTAAATCATGTCAAGAGAATAGATCTGGTTCAATGGTTAAGTGTTGTGTTTGTGTGTGAGAGGTCTTGTGTTTAAATCATTTCCATTGAATTTTTATTAATTTTTGTTATAATCCCTATCTCTGAATATCTAGCTTATCTATTATTTTTTTCTCAATTATCTATTAATTTTTGATCAAATCTCATGCGTGCAAAGTGAAAATATTTTTGTTATTCTCTATTTGTGCTGCCCATGTGGTCAAAATTTTAGTTAAATTCAAATTCTGGGAAATCTGATTGGATTTAGATAAATAGAGATTTTATTTTTTAAAAAAATATTTGGAAAATCTCCTAATTTTTCTCCTATCAACCGTTTATCTCTCCACTCTCCTTCTACTCTTCAAAATTTTTCTTTTCACATTATCTTTTCTCTGATTTTCTTTCTTTTCTTATTTTTTTATTCCAAATTTACTCTTCTTTCTTGTTCTTTACTTTTTACCGTCCCAATTTTGGTGGTGGGCATTCTTCTTTGTGCTGGGTTGGTTGTGTGTGGTGAAAGTATCGGATAGGGGTACAATATTTCTATTAGTGTTATAGTAATTCTTGTCATTAAGGTTATTTGGTGTTGTATTAATTTTTTAAGCGATTAATTGTTCTTAGTCTGATGATCTTAATGTGTTGATTAAGAGAATATTGTGAGACGTGTGTTTTACCTTCGACGAATTAAGTGTGCTTGGAAAATCTCTGCATTAAAGGGTAATTATTTTGGGGGTTATTTTTGGTGGTTAGGGCCAAATACACTATTGCTTTGGCTAAATTTTTTGGGAGCAATTTAACCTGTTCTTGTTTTTGTTAGTAATTCACAAAGTGGGTGTTGTTTTTAGGAGTTGGAATTGTTGCTGTTGTGTCGGCATCGAAAAGCAGTAAGGTGTGTGACTCAAACTCATAAAAACCACGAACGGTGTGAAGTTGAAAAATCCCCTATAAACGCTACATGCTTGTGGTCCAGACCGTGTGGGCCACATGAACGTGTGGACCCATTTTCAGTAAAACCAAATTAGGGTTGTATATGATGTGCTATTCGAGGTTAGCCACCTTGTAGGGTTTGATATGTGATATGTATAATCTATATATATGAAATCTAATATTTTTCTTATGTTACTTCTAAAAGCATGTTAGCATGTTAGCATGTTTTGATGTGTAAAACATGTGAGTTGTTTGCATCTAGATATCTGGTTAGTGATTGCATGTTGATAAACCATAAAAGTAATAAATTTTAATCCCATACTTAACATATTTTTGGATGGTTTATCATATAATTTAGTGAATTAGATGCTTCTAATCCTTTAATTTCATGTTTTATACTCAGGAGAGCATAGGGGAAAATGGGCAAAAAAGGGACAAAACAGGCTGATTGAAGGACCCACAAGGCGAAGAAAAATTCCACACGGGTGGAGCACACGCCCGTGTGAACCACACGGGATGGACACACGCTCATGTGGCATCCCGTGTCGATATCACTCCCTGCTTCCCAAATACGAGGAAAAAGCCAAATTTTAGGGTTTCTGAGCATTCTAAAGTCTATATTAACACACTAGAAGAGGACCTAAGGGGGACACACAGAGCATAAAGCAGAAATTACTCGAAGGAAGTTGTTGGAATCATCTCAGAAGCAGATCCACCTCAAGATTGAAGATCTCCATTCAAATATCTCTTGAAGTTTATTTGGGTTTTTTATGTCTTGTTGTTTTTGTAAATTTGAGATGTTTTCCTTTTACATTATGAACTAAACTCCCTAAATACCTAGTGAGGATGAAACCTACAATGGATCTTATTATTTAGTTATCTGAATTACATGATAAATACTTGTTCTTGTTCTTGATTATGTGTTCTTAATCCTTGTTTTAATATTTTCAGGATATTATTCCAAGTTTGATGTATTTATTCAATGGAGCAAAAGTCCCTGTTTAAGAGTAGATCTAGCATAATTAAGCGGAGTTGCATGCAATCCTAGAAATAGGACAACATAAATCTGCCGGATTAGAGTCAAATCTAATAGGGGAACCCATAAATCGACTTAATGCGACGATAGGGGTTTTAATTAGAAAGAGATTTCAATTAATCAGCCTAGAGTCAGTTGTTCTTATTCTTGAAAGAGATATTAACATAATTTATGGATTTCTATGGATCAAGAAAAGTGAATAAATAGTTTGATTCAGAGTCAGAATAATAAGTGAAGTCTAGGTAGATTCTTTCCTAGGTATTGTCCTCCTTATAAGTTTTCTTCAAGTATTTTTCCCAATTTGCTCTCTGTCACGTTCATTAGTTAATTAGTTTAGTTAATTTTAGATTAAAACAAATCACTTTTATTTTAGGCTAAATAATAGAAAGATAGTTAATACTAGTACTTTTAGTTTTTGTGGATACGATATTCTGGACTCACCATAACTATATTACCATTCGATAGGTGCGCTTGCCTTAGTCGTGATCGTAGTCTAGTTTAGTGGTTCATAAAATGATCATCAAGTTCTTGGCACCGTTGCCTGGGACATTAAGATATTAGGACTGCTTAATTTTTATTACTTTAGCCATTTTTATTTTTATTGCAATTTTTTTATTTTAATTACTAATCTCTCTTTTGTTTGCTTCTGCCAGGTTCTTATAGTTTATGACTAGAAAAAACCTATCAAGACCTCTACTTTTTTACAGTGAAATTGAAAGTACAGCCCTCAGAAATAGTAGAGAAATAAGGCAAAGTCTAATGTATATAGAGGAAGAGTACAAGGACGATACCAATACTACCGGGGAGATAACTGAAAATCATAATAATCCGCTACCTCCTATGGTTGCAGCAATTCCTGTAAATCAGAATTCTACTCCTCGTACTATGTACAATTATACTAAGCCCAATCTTACTAGGGGTGAATCGAGTATTGTTCGACCTACCGTTGCTGCAAACAATTTTGAGCTGAAGCCAAATACAATTCAGATGATCCAGCAGTTTATTCAGTTCGATGGTTTGCAAGATAAGGATCCAAATACTCATTTGGCCAACTTTCTGGAATATTGTGGCACTTTCAAGATCAATGGAATTTTTGGCGATGCCATTTGCCTAAGGCTATTTCCTTTCTTGTTAATAAACAAGGCTAAGCAGTGATTGAACTCCCTACCGCGAGGTTCAATCATTACTTGGGAACAAATGATCGAGAGGTTTCTACTAAAGTACTTTCCACCGATTAAGATAGCCAAACTAAGGAACGATATCTCTTCCTTTGTGCAGATGGATTTAGAGACTTTATACAACGCATGGGAGAGGTATAAGGACTTACTAAGAAGGTGCCCTCACCATGGGTTACCTTTATGGCTACACGTTCAAAATTTTCAAAACGGTTTGAACCCCTGAACTAGTAAAATGGTCGACGCAGCTACCGGTGGAACCATAAATAACAAAACTCCTGAGGAGGCTTATGAGTTTATAGAGGAGATGTCACTGAATAACTACCAGTGGCAAGTCATAAGAATAAAGTCGACGAAATCAGCTGGTGTTTTCAACCTAGATGCAGTCACCATGCTATCAAACCAGGTAGAACTCTTGAATAAAAATATTGACAGTCTATACATTTCTACGCAGGTACATTCGGTGATACAGTGTGACACGAGTGGAGGTGGAATAGGCAATTCAGAATATTTACCCTTTGGCCAAAGCATGGATACTGAGCAAATAAATTATATGGGTAATAATCCTCGACCTCAAAATAATCCTTACAGTAACACTTACAATGCAGGTTGGAGGAACCACCCAAATTTCTCATGGGGAGGCCAAAGAAATCAAAGACCACCACCCCTTCCAGGCTTCCACCAACAACCTTACCAGCAAGAGAAAAAGTCGAACCTTGAAGAGATGATGATGAAGTTTATTTCAGTGGCAGAAACTCATTTTCAAAACACTGAAACTGCACTTAAAAATCAATGTAAGGGCTCAAGAATCAATTAGGGTAGCTGGCTAAGATGATTTCAGAGAGACCACATGGGAGCCTGCCTAGTAACACTGAACCCAACCCAAAAGAGCACATGAAAGCAGTTACCCTAAGGAGTGGGAAAGTGTTAACTGAATCTGAAAAAATCTACCACAAGAATCTGATAGGAAGAAGGATAAGGAGGTAAAACCCGAAATAAGTGAAAAACTGGTGCTAAGGGAATATAAACCACCAATCTCATATCCAGCAAAGTTGAAGAAAGATCGCATGGATGCACAATTTGGTAAATTTCTTGAACTTTTTAAATAGTTTCATATTAACTTACCTTTTTTTGAAGCTATTTCACAGATGCCTACATATGTAAAATTTTTGAAAGAGCTTTTAACAAATAAAAGGAAGTTTGAAGAGCTGTCTACAATAGAACTCAACGAGGAGTGCTAAGCCATACTCCAAAATAAACTGCCAACCAAATTGAAAGATCCAGGAAGTTTTACTATTCCCTGCTTAATTGGTAGTTTAAATGTTGAGAAGGCACTAGCTGATTTAGGCGCTAGCATTAATTTGATGCCTTAAAAAATGTTCAAGCAACTTGGCCTTGGGGAACCAAAACCTACTAGGATGAGTATTCAACTAGCTGTTAGATCTGTTAAATATCCTAGGGGGATTATTGAAGATGGACTCGTAAAAGTAGATAAATTCATTTTCCCTGTTGATTTTGTTGCGCTTGACATGGATGAGGATGTTGAGGTGCCTTTAATTTTAGGTCGCCCATTTTTAGCCACTGCTAGGGCTGTTATTGATGTGGGTGACGTTAAACTTGTGCTTAGGGTAGTTGACGAAGAGATTATTTTTAATATTTATGATGCCATGAGATTTTCTAGAGAACAAGATAACTCCTGCTATTTTTTTGATTCTATTGATCATGCTACTCAAGATTCTTTATAGGAAATCGTTCATGAGGACACGTTGGAACCGTGTCTTGCCCAAGGAGAGGAGGTAAATGACAATGATTCTGTGTTAGGTAAGACAAAAGCTGAATTAAATTCTAACGAGTCTTCACTGATACAGAAGAATTATGAGGGTAACAATGAATTAAAATTAAAACCCTCTGTTGAAGAATCTCCTAAATTGGAATTGAACCAATTACCAAATCACCTAGAATATGCGTTTCTTGGAAATAATTCCACATTAGCAGTGATTATTGCTTCAGATTTACAGCCAACAGAAAAGGACGAGTTACTTCAAGTGTTGAAGGAGCATAAACGAGCTATAGCTTGGAAGATTTTTGGCATAAGAGTGATCAGTCCTTCTTTTTGCATACATAAAATTTTAATGAAAGATGAATATAAACCTTGTGTTCAAGCACAAAGACGAATAAATCCTAACATGAAAGAAGTCATAAAAGCTGAGGTAATTAAACTTCTAGGTGCTGGAGTTATTTATCCTATTTTTGATAGTTCTTGGGTGAGTCCTGTGCAGGTTGTCCCTAAGAAAGGAGGCATGACTGTTGTGGCCAATAAGAAGAATGAATTGATCCCAACACGCACAGTTATGGGATGGAGAGTTTCTATTGACTATAGGAAGTTGAACGATGCCACGAGAAAAGATCACTTTCCCTTACCATTCATTGATCAGATGTTGGAAAGATTATCTGGGCATATGTATTATTGCTTCCTAGATGGACTCTCTGGTTCCTTCCAAATCCCAATAGCTCCTGAGGACCAAGAGAAAAATACATTTACATGTCCATACGGTACGTTTTCTTATCGGCGAATGCCTTTTGGATTATGTAATGCTCCTGCTACTTTTCAGCGATACATGTTGGCCATTTTTGATGAACTTGTAGAAGACATTATGGAGGTATTTATGGATGACTTCTTGGTATTCAGTAACTTTTTCCATTTTTTCCTTAAAAATTTAAATTGAGTTCTAATGAGATGTGAGGAAACGAACCTTGTGCTGAATTGGGAAAAATGTCACTTCATAGTTCGTGAAGGGATTGTGTTAGGTCACAAAATTTCTAGTAAAGGGATCGAGGTTGACAAAGCAAAAATTGAAACTATTGAGAAATTACCTCCCCCTAGTTTAGTTAAGGCTATTCGAAGCTTTTTAGGACATGCTGGATTTTATAGAAGGTTTATTAAGGATTTTTCTAAAATAGCTAAGCTTTTAACGAATTTACTAGAAAATGATGTGCCTTTCGATTTCAATCAGGAATGTTTAGAAGCATTTAATACTCTGAAAGATAAATTAATTAATGCTCATATTGTAGTTGCACCTGATTGGAATTTACCCTTTGAACTAATGTGTGATGTGAGTGATTTTGCAGTAGGTGCGGTTCTTGGACAGTGAAGAGACAAGCATTTTCAACCGATCTATTATGCTAGTAAGACATTGACAGCCGCACAAGAAAATTATACACTGACCATATTTAATATTGGCTATGGTTTTTGGATTCAATAAATTTAGACCATATTTAATATTAGCTAAAGTTTTCGTATACACTGACCATTCAGCCTTCGATATCTCTTTTCTAAATTAGATGAAAAACCTCGACTAATAAGATGGATTTTATTGTTGTAGGAATTCAATTTAGAAATTCAAGATAAAAAGGGAGTAGAAAATCTTGCAGAAGATCATCTGTCTAGATTAGAAAACCCATATCTTAAGGAGCTTGATGAACATGAGATAAATGACTCGTTTCCTGAAGAACAACTCCTGGTTATAACTGACTCTGAAAGCCCTTGGTTAGCAAGTATCGTGAATTATCTAGTTGCTAACATCATTCCAAAAAGGTTAACACATCATCAAAAGAAGCGAATCTTTACTGATGTGAAAAATTATTTTTGGGAAGATCGTTTTCTTTTTCGTGTATACACAAATCAAGTAATTTGGAGATGTGTTGCAAAATCAGAAACGAGTAAGATCCTGAGACACTGTCACTCAGGCCCAACAGGAGGACATTAAGTGGAACTAAGATAGTACATAAAGTGCTCGAATCAAGTTTTTATTGGCCCACATTGTTCAAAGACGCTAACAGGCACGTTCTTGTGATAAATGCCAGAGAATAGGTAATATCTCTAAACGTGATAAATGCCACATTGTTCACATATATGCTTTCATGTGAAATATTTGATATTTGGGGTATCGATTTTATGGGCCCATTCCCTACTTCATATGGAAATAAATACATCCTAGTAGCTGTAGATTATATGTCGAAATGGGTAAAAGCTTAAGCTTTACCTACTAATGATGCTAGAGTGGTAGTTAGATTTCTCAAAAAGCTCTTTTCTCGATTCAAAACACCTAGAGCGATCATTAGTGATAGGGGTACACATTTTTGTAATGTTGAATTTGATAAAGTACTTAAGAAATATGGAGTGCATCATAGGATAGCTACCCCTTATCACCCTCAAACCAGTGGATAAGTCTAAGTCGCCAATCGAGAACTTAAACGCATCCTAGAGAAAACCGTAGAATCAAATAGGAAGGATTGGGCGACAAAAGTAGATGACGCTTTATGGGCATATAGAACTACTTTTAAAACTCCCATAGGAACCTCTCCTTACAAACTCGTTTATGGGAAAAGTTGTCATCTACCATTCAAATTAGAACATAAAGCATTTTGGGCTATAAAATTCTTAAACTTTGATCTCAAACTGGCAGGTGAGAAGAGATGGATGCAGCTGAACGAGTTAGATGAATGGTGAGCAAACGCTTATGAGAACTCGTGATTATACAAAGAAGCGGCAAAGCGACGCCACAACGCTCGTTTAAAGTAGCCCAAACAATTCAAAGTCGGAGATCTTGTCCTCTTAAATAATTCAAGGCTCAAATTGTTTCCCAGAAAGCTGAAATCAAGATGGTCAGGTCCATTCGTAGTGCAAACCATTTTCCCATACGGTACGATAGAGGTAACTCACCCATAATTTGGCACATTCAAGGTAAACGGTCATTGACTTAAACTTTATAATGGTGAGGATTTCAAAAACGATAGAAAAGAGCTTCAGCTCCTCGAACCTTCGTAACCATGCGCACAAGGTGAGTCTAGCTTAGACTTTAAATAAGTGCTTCTCGGGAGGCAACCCGAGTACTAACCCTACTAATTTTCTTATTTTTTTACACCATATTATGCAGGTATTTTAACCCACACGACCAGGACATACGGGCGTATCCTAGGCCGTGTGACTTCACACGGGGATAATAATGAGTTACACGGCCATACGATGTGGCCATGTGACACACACGACCTGGACAAACGGGCGTGTCCTCGGCCATGTGAATTTTGGGACTTAGTTTTTAAAATTTGAAAAATCTGACAGTAAGCTACACGGCCTCGTGACACGGCCATGTGGACTACACGGTATGGACACACGGGTGTGTCCTTGGCCGTGTTGACCCTAAAGCTAAATTTTTCCAACTGTCAACAGAGTCACGACCTAAAAGAGGCTACACGGGCATGCGACACGGCTGTGTGGACCATACGGCCTAGGACACACAGACGTGTCCTAGGCCGTGTAAAAATTGGAGCTAAATTTTTAAATTTTAAACAAGTCAGAGAGCTCCACGGGTGAGGCATACAGCCTTGTGTTCGAACACGCGGGCGTGTAGGAGACCACACGGGCATGTGGGAGACCACACGGGCGTGGGAGAAGCGAGCAACATAGCACACAGCCGTGCGATACGATCGTGTACACCACAAGGCCTGGACACACGAGCGTGTCCAATATAGTGTGTTGGGTGGGCTAATAATTTCCTTGACAAACACGAGCTGGATCTCGAGCCACACGGGCGTGTGGCCCAACACGGACTGTTACACGACTGTGTCCCCATAAAACCCCCAAACCCTAACTTTCCTTCATCTCTTTTTGTCTTCTTCCTCCCAAAGTTCCAAGAGCCCTAGCTGTCACCGTAACCTACCCTCTGGCCACCATCAACCACAACCATCTGTTTCCCCCTCGCCCTTCATCGTACTTCCCTCCCCTATCTTCTTCTCTTTTCTCTTCTTTTCTTTTCTTTTCCTTCATCGTACTGCCCTCCCCTATCTTCTTCTCTTTTCTTTTCTTTTCTCTTTTCCCCGATCTTCTTCTTCATACCTTCTTCCCCTTTTCCCCTTTCCACCTCAGCCCCCTCACCCAAACCCACCCGATCCACCACCGTCCGTGTCCACTCCGGTCACCCCTATCAGTTTTTATTCTATTTCCCTTTTCTTTCATTCGTTTATTATTACTCTTATTATTTCTTTATTAACTCTTTCTTATGGTTTTATTTTACTTTGTTTATTTTCATTATCTTTATTACTGGATTATTGCTTATTATCATTTATTACAACTAATCCTATTATTTTTGCTAAATTTTCCTCCTGTTCATTCAATCGCTGTTTTTGGACTGATTCTTGCTTTAGTTATTGGACTATTTTAGTTGATTCTTGATGCTGGTTGCTTTTATCTTCTTTCAACAGTATTATGCCTATAGTTTGTCTTACTTGGTTTTCTGTTTTCTTGCTATTCTTCTTCATTCACTTTTTGTTGATCATTATTAGTATTAATTATTCATTTCTGAAGGTAGTATTTCACTTAGTAATATCATTAGTAGTGTAGTCAAAATTGTTGAGCTCCACTTGATGTCTATATTAAGATTAGTTCGTCCATTTGATTTATTTCATCATTTATGGCAGATATCATGACGAACACTCAAGGCAAATCCAAAGTCACCGTCTCCGCTTCGAAAAAGTAGAAAGGCCCCGGTGGGACCACCTCACCGAGCGTATCTACCCAGACTCGCCACCCTTATCTTCAATTTTTAGTGGGCCCCCAAGAGGAACTATACTAGCTTTATCGAGTACGACCTCTATATGTGGGTCGTTGCATTGATTGGGCCGCGCTAGAGCAGGTTCGTTTGGCTGATGATGTGCGGACGATTATTACGACAGCATGGTGGGATAGGTTCTTCACCATCATCGAGCCCACCTACTCATGGCTTGATAAACCATAAATTATACATATTTTTACCCCAAGCTTGAAATACTTATGAATGATTTTTTCCTTGGTTTTAGTGAATTTGATGCTCCTAATCCTTTAATTTCATGTTTTTATACTCAAGAGAGCTTAGGATAACAAAAAGAGCGAGAAACAGGCCAAAACAGACAAATTGGGCTTAAAATAGTGTTACACACGACCTAGGCACTTCCACATGGGCAGTCCACACGCCCGTGTCTCGTGGTCATGTTAACATTAATCCAAGTCAGAATTGCATATGGTTTGAGCACTTGTACACGGGCGTGGCACATGGCCGTGTCCCTGTCAAGCCCAAGTCTAGTTCTACTCGAAAAAGGTAACTTTTGAGGGTTTGGAAGCATTTTAAAGCCTATATAAACACCCTAGAAGAGGATTAGAGGGGAGACACAGAGTTGGAGGCAGAAAATACTCGCGAATCGCCATCAGAATCACCTCGGAGCCAGGATCTACATTAAGATTGAAGATTTCCATCCAATTTCCTAGAAGATCTTGGGGTTCTTTATGTTTTGTTGTTTTCCAAACTTTGAGATGTTTTCTATTATTATTATGAACTAAACCCCCTAAATACCCAAGGGAGATGAAACCTAAGATGAATCTTATTACTCTTTGATTTATATGATAAATATTTTTTCTTATTCTTAATTGTGAGTTTTAACCCCTACTTTAATATTCCAGGATATTAATTCAGGTTCTTGCTGTGCTTATTCAGTGGAGCAAAAGTCCCTGTTTAAGGGTAGATCATTCATAATTAAGCGGAGTTGCATGCAATCCTAGAGATAGGACGACATAAATCTGCCGAATTAGAGTCAAATCTAATAAAGGAATCCATAGATCGAGTTAATGCGACAATAGGGGTTTTAATTAGAAAGAGATTTTAATTAATCAACCTAGAGTCAATTGTTTTTAGTCTCAAAAGGGATAATAACATAAATCAGGGATTTCTACGGAAAAAGTTAAGTGAATAAATCATCTAAGTCAAAGGTAATAAGTGAAGTCTAGGTGGATTCTTTCTTGGGTATTGTCTTCTTCATTGGTTTTTTCTAAAGTATTTTCCAACTTTCATCTCTGTCGTAATCTTAGTTAAATTAGAAAACTAGTTTAGTTTAAAAGCATCTTTTAATTCTTAGGCTAGATCATAAAAAGATAGTAATTACTAGTACTTTTAATCCTTGTGGATACGATATTTCCGGTCTCACCATAAGTATACTACTGTTCGATAGGTACGCTTGCCTTAAGTCAAATTTTTAGTTAGTTTCACGACCATCAAGTTTTTGGCACCGTTGTCGGGGACTAAGATATTAGGAACGCTTAATTTTTATTACTTTAGCGGTTTTTTATTTTTTATTGCAATTTAATTCTATTTTTGCTTAAATTACTAAATTTTCTTTTATTTACTTCTGGCAGGTTTTTATAGTTTATGACTAGAAGAAACCCATCAGGACCTCTACTTTTTGATAGTGAGATCGAAAGCACAGCTCACAGAAATCAAAGAGAAATAAGGTGAAGCTAATAATCAAAATAATCCATTACCTCCTGTGGCTGTTGCAAACCCAGTAAATCAGGATCCTGCTCCTCATACTATGTATGATTATATTAAACCTACATTAACAGGAACTGAATCGTGTATAGTTAGGCTGCTGTTGCTGCAAATAATTTTGAGCTAAAACCTAACATGATTCAAATGATACAACAGTTTGTTCAGTTTGATGGTTTGCAGGACGAGGATCCAAACACTCATTTAGCAAATTTCTATAATTTTGCGACACTTTTAAGATCAATGGCATTTCTGATGATGCCATTCGCCTTCGGTTGTTCCTATTCTCATTAAGGGACAAAGCTAAACAGTGGTTAAACTCGTTACCACGAGGGTCAATCACAACTTGGGAACAAATGACCGAAAAATTTTTACTAAAATATTTTCCGCCGGCTAAAACAGCTAAATTAAGGAATGGCATTTCTTCTTTTATGCAGATGATTTAGAAACACTTTATGATGCATAGGAGAGATACAATGACCTGTTGAAAAGGTGCCCTTACCTTGGGTTACCCCTATGGCTACAGGTTCAGACTTTTTACAATGGTGTGAAGCCCTCAGCAAGGCAACTTATTGACACAGCCGCCGGTGAAACATTAAACAACAAAACACCTGAAGAGGCTTACGAATTTATTGAAGAGATGTCACTGAATAACTATCAGTGGCAAGTCATGAGAACGAAGCCGATGAAAGCTGCTGGTGTTTTCAACCTCGATGCGGTTACTATGCTATCTAACCAGGTAGAACTTTTAAATAAAAAGATTGATGGCTTGTATGGTTCTACTCAGGTACATCTAGTGATGAGGTGTGATTCAAATGGATGAGGATTACACACAGATTATCCAACCTTCAACCGTAGCACCAAGGAGGAAAAAGTTTAATATATGGGTAATAATAATTCTAGATCTTAAAATAACCCATATAGTAACACTTATAATGCAGGTTGAAGGAACCATCCCAATTTCTCATGGGGTGGGAAAAGAAATCAAAGGCCACAACATCCCCTAGGTTTTCAACAACCACCTTACCAACAGGAAAAGAAGCTGAACCTTGAGGAGATGCTAACGAAATTCATCTCTATGTTAGAAACTCATTTTTAGAATACTGAGACAACCCTTAAAAATCAACAAGTGTTGATTCAAGGGCTCGAAACTCAAATAGAACAACTTTCTAGGTTAATTTCAAGCAACCACAAGGTAGATTGCCGAGTAATACTGAAACTAACCCAAGGGAGGAACTTAATGCGATTACTGTTCGAGATGAAGAAGAGTTAGTTGAACTTGAACCAAAACCGAAGCAAGAACTTGTGGTAAGTAAAGGTAAGGATGAGGTGGACCACATTGAGCAAAAATCGGCAAGTAAAAAATATAAATCTCATGTGCCATACCCCATCGCGACAAGGAAATACCACTAGGATGAACAATTTGGTAAATTCCTTAAATTATTAAAGAAATTACATATTAACTTATCGTTTATTGAAGCTCTTTCGCAGATGTCAAACGCAGTTAAATTTTTAAAGGAGCTTTTAGCAAATAAGTGGAAGTTGGATGAGGCGTCGCATGTAGAGTTGAACGCAGTTTGTTCAGTCATTCTACAGAATAAGCTACCTAACAAATTGAAAGATCCATGGAGTTTTACGATCCCTTGTTTAATTGGTAGTCTAAATATTAACAATGCTTTGGCTGATTTAGGGGCAAGTATTAATGTCATGCCTTATAAAGTGTTTAAACAACTAGGTCTTGGGAAACCCAAACAAACTAGGATGAGCATTCAATTAGCAGATAAGACAATCAGATTTCCTAGGGGTATTATTGAAGACGTACTTGTTAAAATTGATAAATTTATATTCCCAATTGATTTTGTTGTTCTAGACATGGAAGAGGACAATGACGTGACTTTAATTTTAGGAAGATTCTTTTTAGCAACTGTTAGAACTATCATTGATGTTGGCACAGGTGAATTGATACTTCATGTAGGTGATGGCACGATTAAACTTTAAGCTCATGATTCTGCTAAACTATCTAGTAATCGAGACGATTATTTAAGTTCTATTAACCTAAATAATGTCGCAACTAAACCTCCATTGCAGGACTCCCCTAGGAAGATGTGATGGAGCTCCAGTATAATCTATGCAACAAAAATAGAACGACTCATGAAGAACGAAGGCTTTAGATCGATGAACTAGACGAATGGCGAACACATGTCAAGGAGAAACCAAAAGCACACGATAAATCAAAGCGACACCTCGATAAGCGTAGGAATGAAACATCAAAATTTAAGGCTGGAGATAAAGTATTTTTAGATGAAAAGGACCCCCGAATTGCTACCTCGGAGCTTAATACAAACGGAGTGACTCCCTTCACGGTACTGATTGTTTTCCCATACAGTACAGTCGAGGTAAATCATTCTCAATTTGGCACTTTCAAGGTGAATATTACTCGACTTAAACTTTATGAGGATAATAGAATTAATAGCAGAAGTGAAGAGTTTCAACTCCTCAGTCCACTGTAATCATGCGAATGAGAGGTAAGTCAAGCTTAGACTCTAAATAAGTGCTTCTCGGGAGGCAACCCGAGCACTAACACCACTAACTAGTTTATTTTAGCTATTTTTAATGTTTTTGTGCAGGTACAGTGGCCCACACGACTTGGACACATGGGCGTGTCCTTGGCCGTATGGAAACAGGGCTAAAAATTCCCCAAGTATCGAGCCACACGGCCATGTGAAGCACACGGCCTGGACACACGGGCGTGTCCAAGGTCGTGTGAAAACTAGAGCTAAGCTTTCTGTAACACCCCCTACCCGTATTCGTTGTCGGAATAGGGTACGAGGCATTACCGGAGTTTACTGAACATTTTAAGATAATTTTGATTCATTTATTATTCATATTTTGAAATAATCATAACGTCTCTCTATTGGGCCCTCTAAGCCCAAAACATGCATTAGAAACCAACTGGAATAAAATCGTTCATAAAAAAAATTTCGCAAAATCTTAAATTATATTTTCATCTAAGTACTTACCATTTCAATGCTCCTTATAATTAAACATGTTACCATTCAATCAATAGCTTGGCACTTGTCTAAGCGTCAAACAACAACATTGTTAGTATACTTTCACATATTTCATATAAATTCAACATTGATATACCTATTTTCTCAACATATCACACTTGAGTTTAATAATAGTCTCAACTTACATAATTTCCTTGTATCAACATATCAAAGATAATTATATATGTATATGTCACAAAATATATTATTCTCTTCTTGTTTCTTCATAAGCATATATCATTCATTTCGTTATATCAATATTTCATGCACCATCATTTCCTTATATCTTGTATATATTTATTTCGGTAATAGTTCATATTAAACTTAACATAAATTAAATTCCATGTACCTATACTTATTTCATTTATCTATCTTCTTAATTATTTCATACAACTATTTTGTACATATATTTCCATATGACCAATTCCTGTAAACATTTCACACAACCATTTCATATAACCATTCCATCTGATACATATCACCTAAATATCGATTGTTCAATAGATATCTTGGCGTTTCTCTTCCTCGATCTTATTTATCTTAGACATGATGTCATAGTATCTTTCAACTATGGTTTTACTCGTTTTTACGTCATGTTGCCATGGTATCTTTCAACCATGGTCTTATTCATTTTCCGTCATGTTGCGGGGTATCTTTCAACCATGGTCTTACTCATTTCATGTCAGGTTGCCATGGTATCTTTCAACCATGGTCTTATTCATTTCATATCACGTTGCCATGGTATCTTTCAACCATGGTCTTATACATTTCATATCACGTTGCCATGGTATCTTTCAACTATGGTCTTACACATTTCATATCAGGTTGCCATGGTATCTTTCAACCATGGTCTTACACATTCCATATCAGAGAGCACACTCCCGCGAACCTCATCCTTATAGTGGGATTACCAGTCCAGGCTAAATCCCCTGTAATATAAACTCATAGAGTATTTTCGGGATTACCAGTCCAGGCTAAATCCCCTGCAACGACAATTACTCTAATAAGCTTGGATCTGAATTACTAGTCCAGGCTAATTTCAGACCCTAATTCGGATTACCCGTCCGGGTTAAATCCATTTTCCACATATTCTTCGGGAGGGCTATATCAAGATAGGATCACCCATCCCGGCTAGATCCTTTTTACCGTCAATTCCTTTTCAGAGATCCATCGAATTTTCCTTCCATTTAACCGAGATTTTTTTTCCCTTTTTTTTTCAAATATATCAATGTTTCATAAATTTCCATATAATGAACATTCAAATCATATTCATATAAAAAAAAAAACATGCATTTCAAGCATTTAAGAATATAATTCAAGTTACACGAACTTACTTGGCAAAATTGCAGAAATATCAAGATTAAGGGGCATTTTGGTAATTTACCATTTTCCCAATTTTCACCCGATCTTAAATTGAAAATTTCATTCAATTTATTAATTTAGATAAAAAAATTCATTCCTTCAATTTGGTCATTTTGACATTTTACAAAATTAACCCTGAAGTTTTACTTTTATTCAATTTAGTCCTTAAGCCTAAAACATGCAAATTAGCCATGCTAGCTGGATATTCATATATATTTTCCTCCTCCTCCTCTCCATTCCACATCCTTAATGTATATAACACACTTGTAAGTAACATTATCTATAATATTTATTATTTACTTTTATGAATATTCAAGTTGTCCATCTGTATCATAGTCACTAAATTATTTATATCTGGAGCTATATAACTCCAAATTAAGATCCGATAATTTTACCTGAAACTAGACTCATATATCTTCTTACCATAAAATTTTAAGAATTTTTGGTTTAGCCAATAAGTACAGTTTATTCTTTAAATTTACCCTAGTTCTGCTGTCAAAGTTCCGACTCTTCTTCACTAAAAATGAATTATATCCTCGTACAAGATTCAAATGATGTTTTCATTTGTTTCTATGGAAAATAGGCTTATTAAGAATTCTAAACATATAAATTTAAGCACCTAATTATTTTTCTCCAATGTTTTATGATTTTCCAAAGTCAAAACAGGGGAACCCAAAATCATTCTGACCTTGTCTCATAAAATTTATTATATCTCATGATTCACAATTCTATTGCTTACATCGTTTCTTTTATAAGAAACTAGACTCAATAAGCTTTAATTTCATATTTTATTCATCCTATAATTCGATTTATACAATTTTTGGCGGTTTTTCAAAGTTACACTACTGCTGCTGTCCAAAATAGTTTTAGTGAAAAATGTTGATTTCCATTTTGCCCCAAATTTCACAGTTTATACAATTCAGTCCTTGCTCAATTAACCCCTCAATTGAGCTAATTTTTCTCAATTAATAATTTATTCTCTCATTTTAAACTTCTTCATAACCCCTAAAAATCAGAACTTTAGCATTAGACATTAATTCCAAACTCTTTCTTAATTAGGTCCTAAAATGAATTTCCATCAATTTTACTTGATAAAATCATCATATACCAAAAGTAAAGCTTCAATTCTATGATTATTCATCATATTATTTCAGCACTCATCCATAAAAACTTTAAAAATTAGCCATGGAATCAAAAACTAATGAAATAGTAAGTTAAACCCAATTGTAAAATTCCAAAAACATAGAAATTTCAAGGAGAAAGCAAGAATTAAACTTACATGAAGCTAGAGCATGAAAACCAGCTTGAACCCCCTTCCATGGCTGTTTTTCAGCTGATGAATATGAAGAGAAATGAAGAGAATTCTAGATATTCCAATTTAGTCCCATTTTATTTAGCTAATTTTGGCAATTTTCCAATTTTGCCCTTATTTCACCCATTTCTGATTTTTCTCATTATTGCCACCAAAATATCTCCTTTGGGCTTATTTTAACTTTAGGTCCTTCCTCATTTGACAATTGAGATATTTAATCCTTTTAGCAACTTTTACACATTTTCTAATTTAATCCTTTTTATTTAATTGACCACCCAAACATCAAAATTTTCTAACGAAATTTTAATACTACCTTATTGACATTCCGTAAATATTTATAAAAAAATTTATGCTCAATTTATAACATCGAGATCTCGATACCTCTTTTTCTCAATTTCTTGACCAAATAAATCTTTATAAAACACAATTTACTATTCCAAAAATCTTTTAAAAACTACATTTGGCTCGTAAATATTAAATAATATAATCTACGAGTTCATTTGTCGGATTTGATAGTCTCGAACCACTATTTTCGACATCGTTGAAATTCAGGCTATTACACTTTCAAATATTAAATAAGTCAGGGAGCCACACGGGCAACGCACACGACCGTGTGTTCGGACTCACGAGTGTGTGGGGTGCCACACGGGTATGGGAGAAGCGAACAACACTATACATGACCGTGCGATACGATCATGTGAACCACAGGGACTGCCACACGAGCGTGTCCCCAGACCGTGTGACGATTACATATTCAAATTTCACGATAAACACGGGCTGGACAAGATTCACACGGCCGTGTCCTTTTTAAACCCCCCAAACCCTAACTTTTTTCTTCTTCTTCTTCACCAACCCTTTCCCCCCTTAGCCTCCACAGCACTTTCCCCACCCCGACGCCCATTTCCAGCCTCCAGCACCACCGGCCGAACCCCCCTTCCCCTATCTCCACCTTTCTCTTTCTTTCTTTCCCCCTCCTTTCTTCCCTTCCCTTTCTTTTCTTTTTCCTTTCCACCCACTTCCACCAGCGTGCCGCACGGCCTGACTTTCCAAGCTCGTGTCTCGCCCCTGTTCTCCACCATCAGTGCCACCAGCTCCGACCACGGTCCTCTGACGACCGGCCACCACCATCGTCAGTCACACTCTCTTTTCCAAATCTTCCATCATTTTCATTATTTATTTTTATTTTTACACTTGTTTTTGTTATCATTGTCATTATTATTATTAGAAGTATCATGCCATGCCTTTTATTCATCTTTTTGTTCTTACTTTAGCCTTATTTTTTTATGCCATTGAGTTCATGTTTATGTTGCTGGTTAGTTTAGGATCATTCCATTAAGTCTGCTACTTTCTTAGAAGCCCCATATTTAGTTTATCATATTAGTCAATATAAGTTGAAAGTTTAATTAGCAGCTACTTAATTCTTTTAATATAGTTAGACCCATAATTTGTCTACATCGTTCTTCGTTTGCAATTTTGTTGCCTAGATGTGTTCTTATTTAGATTCTGTTACTCTTGCAGGCATATAATGAAAAACTCACGAGGTAAAAAGACTGCAGTTCCCGCATTGAAAAAGTAGAAGGGTCCTGGCGCAACCTCCTCGAGCGCCTCGGCCGAAGCTCGCCACCCTCTACTTCGGTTCTCGTCAGGCCTACAGGACGACCTGTTTTAGCTTCTACGAGTACGACCATTGGGAGTGGGCCGATGTATTGACTGGACCGCTTTGGAGTAGGTCTAACTTGATCACTTCGTTCGATTCTATCTCGATACTGCGCCATGGGATCGGTTCTTTTCAATCATCGAACCCATATATTCAGAGCTAACATTGGAGTTCTACATTACTTTCCACCTACAGCACGTGATGAACACACATGACGAGGCTGGTACTATCATTTTCTGACTTGGTGGACTTGTCAGGCATATGAGTGTACCTGAATTTGGAGCTGCTTTGGGCCTCTACACGGAGGAGTTCATGGCTTCAGAAAATTTCCTACATCTTCATCGTCACATATACTATTTGCCATCTTACTGTTAGACCGACCTTATGGTGAGCACGGTTCTCTACGATGCAAGTCGCTCGAAGGCGACTTCTCTCCCTCCAGCACTATGCTACATTCATGCAATCTTGGCTCATACTTGGAGGAGAAAGAGCACCGAAGTAGTTAGCACCACAGACGCATATTTCCTATGGAGCATGGTGACTGTCCATGTATTTGACTTGGCATATTTTATCGCCCTCGCCTTTCGCCACCAGACTGATTGCCATAAGAGGGGCCCCATCTGCCTTGGCCTTTATGTGACTCGCCTCGCTCGACACTTTGGCCTTTTCGACACTCTAGAGATGCCATCGACACTCACATTAGTTGGTCAGATGTCTTCGCAGGGAATTTCCAGTATGATCCACATACGGATGATAGAGCGACGCCGTGGAATCGACCCATCTCAGTATAGACTCATCTGGTCAGCTGACCAGGATGAGCCAGAGGACATTACTGACGATGTCCCTCCCTCTCACGAGGACCCACCCTCACCACCACCACCGCGTCACCAACCTCCTGCTGCTAATTTGACAGTCTTATCCGAGAGATTCACTCGCTTTGAGCAGTAGTGCTTCTAGTGATTCGACAGCATCGACGCCACTCTCCGACAGATTTGTCACCACCTCCATATTTCTTCTCCAGCGCCATCGGCTCATGACTCTGATGATGAGGACCTTTGAGTCCCTTTTATTATTTTTATTTTTAATTTTATTTCCTTTATTTATTTTTGATGACTTATGTTTTATATTTTTAAACCCTATTTATCTTTATGATTATTATTGAATTATCCCTTAATTCTCTTCCACAGTGGTGTTTATTTTCTTATTAGTACCTTAGAATCATGCATTTTATTTGGATTTCTCTACAATTCTTGCTCTCGCTACTCTAAGGATCTCATCCAAATATTCAGGGCAGTTTCACTTCTCTCCCTCTCTTCTGAAATTATGCTTATATTTTTATTAACTATCTTTCTATATTGAGGACAATGTACATCTTAAGTGTGGCGAGGTTATCCATGTGATTATCAGAAAATCCCTGAATTTTTATCTTGTTCTCAAATAATTTTCTCATATCATTATTGGAGTAAATTTTGATTGATCTATGATTTTTGTTGATATGTTTTGAATTAAATCATAAGTAACTGTGCATTGATTGTTTAAACTTTAAGACATTAGGGAATCAATCATGATGAGTTGACTTTTGAGAAATAAAATTGCTAGGCTGTTTCCCTGAATTGAGGTATTATCTTAAAGTTTTGATTTTACAAGGATTGAAATCAAATACCCATAATTTTCATGAGATTTTGAGCCTTTTAGAGCAAATATCTTTCTTGCTCACTAATTTTATTGGTTATGAGGGTGTCAACATTGATTTGCTATTCTAGAACTTGCATTGATTATAAATGATAAAGGTACTTAGGTTTTAACCCATTTACCCCATAAAAAACCTACCCTCATAATTAACCTTTAGTGAACCCCTTTTAGCTTAACAAACCTTTTTTTAAATTTACCCTAAATTTTAACCCTTATATCATACTTTTTGATTCGTTGAGAATTTTTCCTAATTTATTGAATCCTTTTTTGTCAAGATTTGATTTGGTTAATTGCCTAACTTTTTTCTTTCATTCGAATCATTTAATTCTCTCTTATACTTGTATTTGTTCTTATTCTTAAAAAAACAAACAAATATACGTACATACATATTGGTAGTAATTCTTTGTTTTTGAGCTTAAGTATTTAATTCCATTTTCTGAAATAAAGCTCATGTTTATTCAATTGATGTTAGTTATTTTTCCAGTTACGTAATTTATCAAGATAATCTTGATTCTAACCGTTTCTTTTTCAACCTTTATCCACACCTTAACCCAAAGCCCCGTTACAACCCTTAAAAGACCTTTTGATTTGTGTATCATCTCATTTATAGTGGTGGAGATTTAATTTTCATACAAGCCTATGGTAATAAATTTTCATGTTTGACTAATGAGTGTTTAATCATTGAACCTTAAACACATTGAGTGATTTGAGTGAACCTTTAGTGAGGATGTTAATAAATGTCAATTTGGAATTAAAGATAATTACTTAGTTAAAAGGGGATGCCTATAATTTTATGATTGAAATGTTTAACTTTGACTATTTGAAACTTTAATGTTCTTTTTGTTAAATTTTCAATGTGTGACTGCTTGTGGATTATTTTGAAACATTATTGATGAGAATTATAAGTTAGAAGAAGTTGTTTTGATTGTGAGTTGAAGATTTTTCTTGAGGACAAACAAATGCTTAAGTGTGGGGCTATTGATAAATCGTAAATTATATATATTTTTACCCCATGCTTGGCATACTTATGAATGAATTTTTTCCTTGGTTTTAGTGAATTTGATGCTCCTAATACTTTAATTTCATGTTTATATACTCAGGAGAGCTTAGGATAACAAAAAGACTGAGAAACAGGAAAAAACGGACAAATTGGGCTTAAAACAGTGTTACACACGGCCTAGGCACTTCCACATAGGTGAACCACACGCCCGTGTGAGGCACACAGGCAGTCCACACACTCCTGTGTCGTAGCCGTGTCGACATTAATCCAAGTCAGAATTGTACATGGTTTGAGCACTTGCACACTGGCGTGGCACACGGCCATTGGTCGCAGTGATTCGTAACAAGTAATAAATTTTAATAATGAAGATCAAACCTAGACTAACTATTATCACAACGAAAAGACAAGCGCACCTATCAAACAATAGTATAGTAATGGCAAGACCAGGATATCATACCTAAAGGAGCCAAAAGTACTAGTAATAACTATCTTTTATTATCTAGCCTAGGAATAAAAAGTTTTGTTTTAATTAACTAATTATTTAAACTAAGAACGCACAGAGAAAAGAATTGGGGAATTGCTTTTGGGAAAATCGATTGACTTGAGACAATACCTAAGGAAAAATCCACCTAGACTTTACTTGTTATTCTAGCTCTGAATCGGACGATTTATTCATTCAACTTGTTCCGTAGAGATCCCTAAGTTATGTTATTATCCCTATTCAAGACTAATAACGTCTAATCCCTAGATTAAATAACCAAAATTTTTCTCTAATTAACGCTCTAGGGTTGCATTAACTCGATCTATGGATCGCCTTATTAGGTTTCACCCTAATCCGGCAAAATTTTGTCACCCTATTTCTAGGCACGCAATCAACTCCGCTTAATTATGGCCAATGTACTCTTAGACAGGGTCTATTCCTCCTCTGAATAAGAGCGTGTCTTGAATCAATATCCTGGGATATCAAAATAAGAATTAAGAAAACATAATTAAGAACAAGTTAAATATTTATCATACAATTCAGAAATTAATAACAACATTCATCTTAGGTTTCATTCCCCTTAGGTATTTAGGGGATTTAGTTCATAACTAAATAAGAAAACATCTCAAAAGAATAAAGAATACAAAACATAAAGAAAACCCAAAACTCCTGAAGGAAAATTGAGGAGAGATATTCAGTCTTGATGATGAATCCGACTTCTGAGATGGATCAATCGGCTTCCTTGGGTTAATTCCTTACCCTTCTTCTCTGTCTCCATTTTTCTCCTCCTATAGTGCGTATTTATAGGCTTTGGAATGGGTAGAAACCCACAAAGTGGCCTTTCCCGAATTGGACTTAACTTGGGCTCAGCAGGAACACGTCCGTGTGACATGACCGTGTGACGTGATTGCTAGACCGTGTTCGCTCCATTAAATTACACACGACCGTGTGGATCAATGACCAGGCCGTGGGAATCGTGAAAGCCTTGGTCGACACCCTCGAAAGACACGGGCGTGTGAGCTACCGTGTGGCAAGGCTTAAGCCGTGTCATCTTCTCGATTTGGTCTGTTTTGTCCCTTTTTGGCTCGTTTTTGGTTCCTTTTGACTCTTGGTGCTCTCCTGAGTACAAAACATGAAATTAAAGCATTAGGAGCATCGATTCAACAATTCTAATGAGAAATCATCTATAAAATGCATTAAACATGGGGTAAAACTATGTATAATTTACGGTTTATCAAATACCCCCACATTGAAGCATTTGCTTGTCCTCAAGCAAAATTCTCAACTCATAATCAGAATGAATCCTTCTCAACTTATAATCTCAATCAATAATATCTCAAATTAATCCATAGGTAATCATACATTGAGAATTTAACTAAAAGAACATAAAAGTTTCAATCATTCCAAGTTGTGCATTTTATCCCGAAAATATAAATCTCTTCCCTCATCTAAGTAATTACCTTTAATTCAGAATATCATAGAGTTTTACATCCTCACTAAAGATTCACTCAAATCACTCGAGGTGTTTTAAGGATAATAAAGGAAGCACTCAATAGTTAATAATGGAAAGTCATTACCATAGGCTTGTATGAAAATCAAATCTCCACTGCTTTAATTTTAAGATGATACATCAATCAAAAGGTCTTTAGAGGGGTGTAATGAGGCTTGGTTAGGGGGTGTGGTCACAAGCTGAAAGAAAGTGTTAGAATCGAGATTGAATTGAAAAGTTTCCTAACTAGAAAAAGAATTAATCTTCACCTGCGTACAATAGAGCTTCTCTCAGAATATGAAATTACAGATATGCATACATAGTTGTGTTTTTCTTTTTCTTTTTTTTTTTTAAGAAAAAGTTAAATAATGTAGGCTAAATATCAAGAACAAAACATAGCTAGACAATTAATTCAACTCAAATCTCGACAAAAATAGGGATTAATTTAGAGGATTTCAACAATAATGGGTTAAAGGTTAATATTAAGGGTAATACAAGAATTGGTTTGTTGGGCTCAAGGGGTTTTACTAGGGGTTAATCGTGGAGGTAGGCTTTTCATGGCATGAGTGGGTTAATCCTAAGTGCCTTAATCATTTTGATATATCAAATCAAATGGTGTGGTCTCGACATGCATAATCAAGCAAGTTTTAAAATAACAGTTCAATACTGACGCACTCAAAGCAATAATAAAAGTGAGCATGAAAGGATGAATAGATGCTCAAAAGGCTCAAAAATCCCACAAAAAAATATGGCTTTTTGATGTTTAGACTCGTGAATTCTAATTCAAAGTAATACCTCGACTTGGGGAAACAACCTATAACTTAATTTCTTAAAAATCAACTTATCATGCTTGATTCTCTAATGTCTTAAAGTTTAAAAAAATCAATGCATAAATCCCTATGTTTTAATTCAAAATATATCAATCAGAATCATAAATCAATTAAAATTCATCCTAAATATGATATGAGAGTTTTTCATGAGAACAAGGTGATTATTCAGGGATTTTTCTGATAGTGAAATAAATACCCTCCACACTTAAGATGTACATTGCCCTCAATGTACAAAGATAGATGTTAGAGAATAAAAATAAGATAGGGAGAGAAGTGAAACTTCCTGTATGATGAATTCCTTAAACTAGAGTTTTAGAGAGTGATTGGTTCAAGAGTGGAGGAGGATACTCCAGCGGTTGTAGAGGTTCATTAGGCCATAAGTCCTGCGCCAAAAGAATATTATACCTACTGGTAGCTATGGTCGTGGTCGAATAGGACATGGAAGTCATGGAGAACCTTTCCCGGTGGAGCTTTAGTTCCTATGTGATGATGATATCAAGAGCTCTATATAATTGGGATAAAATCAGGAAATTTTTAGGGGATATTAGGAAGGATAAGTACTCAAAAAGAAATAGACGAAATTAATAAGTAAAAATAGACGAAATTAATAAGTCTAATAAAAATAATAGAAAGAGTTTCAATCATTAGTAAAAACATAAAATAATAAATAAATATTTCTAGATCTCTTCATTGCTGTATGGTTCGCGAGGTGGGACTAGCGATGAAATAGGAAGGTGCTGACAAATCTGCTGTAGAGTAGCATCAATGTTGTCAAATCATTGAAAACACTGAAGCTTGAATCGGGTGAGGTGCTCAAAGATGTCAGCATATGAAGCTGCCACATGAACTGGACGAGAGGGTAGTGGTGGCTGAGAATAGGGATCAGGGAGTGGAGAAGGGGAGATTTCGGCTAGGTTTGTTTTTTAAAGGAAGAAAAAAATGAACAGTGATTTGCTTACATAGGGGAGGGCCATAAGGCCTAGGGCCACGCTCGTGTTCGTATGAGGGTGAGCCCGTGTGTTTCGAATTTTTCAATTTTAGGTCGTGATTGACTATTCTCTCACGCCCGTGTTAAGGTACCACGCCCGTGTATTGTTGCCCACGGCTTAGCGGCATGGGCATGTCTTATGCCTGTGTCGAAGAAACAAAATCAAGCCTTGTCCCTGGCAGCCCGTGGGTTTCCATTCCCATGCCCTGTTCCTCTATCAAGTTCACCCACGGCCATGTCGCATGGCCATGGGGATTTATCGCATCCCGTGTTTTGGGGAAATCATTTACCCTATTTTTGCATGGCCGTATCGCACGACCGTGTTTCTCTCCGTGTTTGGCACACGACCTTACGCAAAGCTCTGTGGTGCTGGGAACCTGTGTTTCAAATACTCTGTTAGTGACCTAAATGTTTAAAACTTGAATTTAAAATAATTTAAAATGGTTAGTACTAGGGTTGCCTCCCGAGAAGTGCTTGTTTATAGTCTAAGCTCGACTGTTACCTTGTTAGTATACTCAGGGCAGTTTGTGGAGTCGTAGCTCCTCTCCATTGACTTTAAAATCCTCACCATTATAAAGTTTGAGACGTTGTCTAATTACTTTGAAAGTACCATATGATGGGTGACTTACCTCTATCTTGCCATATGGATGAACAGATTGAATTACGAAAGGTCCTAACCATCGTGATTTTAGTTTCCCGGGAAACAATTTGAGTGTTGAGTTGTATAGTAAGACAAGATCTCCTACTTCAAATTGTTTCTGTTGCTTTAAACGAATGTCATGGCACCGCTTTGTTGCTTCCTTGTATAGGCGTGAATTTTTGTATGCATTGGCTCACCATTCATTTAGCTCGTTCAGCTGCATCAACCTGTTTTTTCCTGCAAGTTTGGGATCAAGGTTTAGAAATTTAATAGCCCAAAAAGCTTTATGCTCTAGTTCGAATGGGAGATGACAAATTTTTCCATAAACTAGTCTGTAAAGTGATGTCCCTATAGGAGTCTTAAAAAGCGGTTCTGTAAGCCCATAAGGCATCGTCTATTTTTGTTGCCCAGTCTTTTCTGTTTGATTCTACCATTTTTTCAAGGATCCATTTGAGTTCTTGGTTTGCTACTTCAGCTTGTCCATTAGTTTAAGGATGGTATGGGGTGGCCGTTCTATGATGAACTCCGTATTTCTTAAGGTTTTTTCAAATTGGTATTACAAAAATGAGTGCCCCTGTCGCTGATAATTGCTCTAGGTGTTCTGAATCTCGAAAAGAGTTTTTTAAGGAAACGTACTACCACTCTAGCATCATTAGTAGGTAGAGCTTGACCTTCTACCCATTTGGACATGTAGTCAACTGCTACTAAGATATATTTATTTCCAAATGAACTAGGGAATGGGCCTATGAAATCGATACCCCACGCGTCAAATATTTCACAAGAAAGCATATAGTTTTAAGGCATTTCATCACGTTTAGATATGTTACCTGTCCGTTGGCATTTGTCACATAAAGTAACATACCTGCTGGTGCCTTTGAATAACGAAGGCTAATAAAAACCGATTCAAGTATTTTGTGTGCGGTCTTTGTTCCACTATAGTGTCCTCCAGTTGGCCCTGAGTGGCAATGTTCCAATATTTTTGATATTTTTGATCCTGTAATGCATCTTCTATGACTTGATCTGCACATCTGCGAAACAAAAATGGATCGTCCCAAAAGTAGTTTTTTACATCATTAAAGAATCACTTCTTTTTCTGGTGTGTTAACCCTTTTAGGATAATGTTAGCAGCTAAAAAATTTGCGGTGTCTACAAACCAAGGTACCTCAGAGTTAGATATAGCGAAAAATTGTTCATCAGGGAACGAATCATTAATTTCCATGTCATCTAGTTCTCTGGTATTGGTTTTCTCGAGCCTGGACAGATGATCAGCCGCTAGATTTTCAGCTCATTTCTTGTCCTGAATTTCTAAGTCAAATTCCTGCAAAAGGAGAATCCATCGGATGAGTCGAGGTTTTGCATCAGTTTTAGTTAAAAGATAGCGAAGGGCAGAATGATCAGTGCAAACAATAACTTTAGACAATATAAGATATGATCAAAATTTATCAGAAGTAAAAACCACAACTAGCAACTCTTTTTTCGTAGTAGTATAGTTTTCTTGTGCAGCCGTTAAGGTTTTGCTGGCGTAATAGATAGGTTGAAAATGCTTGTCTCTTCATTTGTCCCAATTACTACACCTACTGCAAAATCACTCGTATCACACATTAATTCAAATGGCAAGTTCCAATCAGATGCAATTATAATTGGAGCATTAATTAATATCCTTTAAAGTATTAAATGCTTCTAAAAATTCCTGATTGAAGTTAAAAGGTATATCTTTTTCTAGCAATTTAGTTAAAGGCTTAGCTATTTTAGAAAAATCCTTAATGAATCTTCAGAAAACCAAAGATGTCCTAAAAAGCTTCTAATAGCCTTAATCGAACTAGGAGGTGGTAATTTCTCGATTGTTTCTACTTTAGATTTATCCACCTCAATCCCTTTACTAGAAATTTTATGCCCTAGTACAATACCTTCTTGAACCATGAAGTGACATTTCTCCCAGTTAAGCACAAGGTTTGTTTCTTCACATCTTATTAAAACTCGTTTTAAATTTTTAAGGCAGAGATGGAAAGAGTTATCGAATACTGAAAAATCATCCATGAAGACTTCCATGATATCTTCCACGAGTTCGTCGAATATAGCTATTATACAGCACTGAAAAGTAGTAGGGGCATTACATAATTCAAAAGGCATTCTAAGATAAGCGAATGTACCATATAGGCATGTGAATGTCGTCTTTTCTTAATCTTCAGGAGCTATTGGGATTTGGAAGTAACCAGAGAGTCCGTCTAAAAAGCAGTAATACATGTGCCCGGATAATCTTTCTAACATTTGGTCAATGAATGGCAAGAGGAAGTGATCTTTTGTTGTGGCGTCATTCAGTTTCCTGTAGTCTATGCAAACTCTCCATCCTGTAACCGTTCTTGTTGGGATTAGCTCATTCTTCTCGTTGGTCACAACCGTCATGCCTCCTTTCTTAGGGACAACCTGCACTGGACTTACCCAAGAACTGTCAGAAATAGGATAAATAATTCAGCATCTAGAAGTTTAATTACCTTGGCTTTTACAATTTCCTTCATGTTGGGGTTCAGGCATCTTTGAGCTTGTACACATGGTTTGTATTCATCTTCCATTAAAATTTTGTGGGTGCAAAAAGAAGGGCTGATTCCTTTAATGTCAGAAATTTTCCATGCTATGGCCTTCTTATGTTCTTTTAATACTTGGATTAATTCCTCTTTCTCCTTGGTTTGCGAATTAGAAGCAAGAATAACTGGTAATGTAGAATTATTTCCAAGGAATGCATATTCTAAATGATTTGGTAATTGTTTAAGTTCCAGTTTGGGAGGCTCCTCAATCGAGGGTTTTTGCCTAAGTTCATCATTGATCTTAATACCCTCATATTCTACTTGTTCTGATGGATGGTTATTAGGTTCCTTACCTATCTCCTCGTCTTGAGCTGGACACGGTTCTGTCATCTCCTCTTGTATAGTTTCCTGAAAAGAGTCTTGAGTAATATGATCAATAGAGTCAACGAAATAACATGAATCATCTTGTTCCATAGAGAATCTTATAGCATCATAAATTTTAAAGATAATTTCCTCGTCACCTACTCTAAGGACCAATTTACCGTCACCCATGTCAATCACGGCTCTAGCAGTGGCTAGGAATGGGCGTCCTAAAATTAAGAGTACTTCCACATCTTCATCCATGTCAAGTACAACAAAATCAACAGGGAATATAAATTTATCTACTTTTACGAGTACGTCTTCTATAATACCCCTAGGATATTTAACAGATCTATCGGCTAATTGAATACTCATCCTAGTGGGTTTAGGTTCCCTAAGACCAAGCTGTTTGAACATTTTATAGGGCATCAAATTAATACTAGTGCCTAAATCAGCTAGTGCTTTTTCAATATTCAGATTACCAATTAAGCAAGGGATAGTAAAACTTCTTAGATCTTTTAGTTTGGTTGGTAGCTTATTTTGAAATATGGCGGAGCACTCCTCGTTGAGTCCTATCGTAGATAAGTCCTCAAACTTCCTTTTATTTGTTAAAAGCTCGTTCAAAAATTTTGCATACGTAGGCATCTGCGAGATAGCTTCAACAAAAGGTAAGTTGATATGTAATTACTTAAAAAGTTCAAGAAACTTACAAAATTGTGTGTCAATGCGGTCTTTTTTTAATTTTGTTGGATATGGAACCGGTGGTGTATATTCCTCCGGCACTGGTTTGTCACTATTTTCGGGTTTTTCTTCCCTCATTTCGCTTTCCACGGCTTCTTGTGCTAACTTCTTTTCAGATTCCGCTAACACTTTCCCACTCCTTAGTGTAACCGCTTTGATATGCTTTCTTGATTTGGTATTACTAAATAATTTTTTTGGTGGTCTTTCCGAGATTAGTTTAGAAAGCTAGCTTATCTGAGTTTCTAGTCCTTGGATCGATGCTTGTTGATTCTTAAGTGCTGTCTCCGTATTTTGGAAATGTGTTTCTGACAGTGATATAAATTTTGAGAGCATCTCCTCAAGGTTCGGTTTCTTCTCTTGTTGATAAGGTGGCTATTGAAAACCCTGAGGATTTTGTAGCTTTTGATTTCCTTGACCACCCCAGGAGAAATTTGGGTGGTTTCTCCAACCTGCATTATAAGTATTACTGTATAGGTTATTTTGAGATCTAAAGTTATTATTAACCATATAGTTGACTTGTTCTTCTTCAGTTGTAGGATTGAAGGATTGGTATTCTGTATGCACACCTCCTCTACTTGAGTCACACCTCATTACTGGATGTACCTGCGTAGAACCAAGAAAACTATCAATCTTTTTATTGAGAAGTTCTACCTGATTAGAGAGCATAGTGACTGAATCGATGTTATAAACACCAGCTATTTTTGTTGGCATAGTCCTCATGACTTGCCACTGATAGTTATTCAGTGACATTTCTTCAATGAATTCATAAGCCTCTTTAGGTGTGTTGTTGTTGATGGTTCTGCCAACAACTGCATCAACCATTTGCCGAGTCGAGGGATTCAGACCATTACGAAATGTTTGTACTTGAAGCCAAAGTGGCAACCCATGGTGAGGGCACCTTCTCAGTAAGTCCTTGTATCTTTCCCATGCATCGTAAAATGTTTCTAAATCCATCTGCACAAAAGAAGAGATATCATTACGTAATTTAGCCGTTTTAGCTGGTGGAAAATATTTTAGTAAAAATTTCTCGGTCATTTGCTCCCAAGTAGTGATAGACCCTCGTGGTAACGAGTTCAATCATTGTTTAGCTTTGTTTCTCAGTGAGAAGGGAAATAACTGAATACAGATGGCATAATCAGAAACGCCATTAATTTTGAATGTATCACAAAATTCCAGGAAATTTGCTAACTGAGTGTTGGGATCTTCATCTTGCAAGCCATCAAACTGAACAAACTGCTGTATCATCTAAATAGTGTTAGGTTTTAATTCAAAATTATTTGCAGTAATAGCAGGTCTAACTATACTTGATTCAGTTCCTGTTCATTTTCTGAGTATTGTCTTCTTGTTCGTTTTCTGTATATTGTAAACTACGCCTTATTTCTCTTTGATTTCTACGAACTGTTCGATCGATTTCTTCTTCAAAAAAGTAATGGTCCTGACAGGTTTCTTCTAGTCATAAACTATAAAAACCTACCAAGAGAAAGAAAAAGTAAATTAATAAATAGTAAAATTAAATTAAATTAAATTAAATTAAATCGCAAGAAAAATAAATGGCTAAATTAATAAAAATTTAGTGTTCCTAATATTTCAGATCCCCGGCAACGGCGCCAAAAACTTGATCACAGTAATAAATTTTTATAATAAAGATCAAACCTAGACTAATTATTATCATGATGAAAAGGCAACTGCACCTATCGAACAATAGTATAGTAATGGCAAGACCGGGATGTCGTACCCAAGGGAACCAAAAGTACTAGTAATAACTATCTTTTTATTATCTAGCCTAGGAATAAAAGGGTTTGTTTTAATTAACTAATTATTTAAACTAAGAACGAACAGAGAAAAGAATTGGGGAATTGCTTTTGGGGAAATCGATTGACTTGAGACAATACCTAAGGAAAAATCCACCTAAACTTTATTTGTTATTCTGGCTTCGAATCGGACGATTTATTCATTCAACTTGTTCCGTAGAGATCCCTAAGTTATGTTATTATCCCTATTCAAGACTAATAACGTCTAATCCCTAGATTGAATAACCGAGTCTTTTCTCTAATTAACGCTCTAGGGTTGCATTAACTCGATCTATGGATCCCCTTATTAGGTTTCACCCTAATCCGGCAAAATTTTGTCACCCTATTTCAAGGCGCACAATCAACTCCGCTTAATTATGGCCAATGTACTCCTAGACAGGGTCTATTCCTCCTCTGAATAAGAGCGTGTCTTGAATCAATATCCTGGGATATCAAAACAAGAATTAAGAACACATAATTAAGAACAAGTTAAATATTTATCATACAATTCAGAAAATAATAATAACATTCGTCTTAGGTTTCATTCCCCTTAGGTATTTAAGGGATTTAGTTCATGACTAAATAAGAAAACATCTCAGAAGAATAAAGAATACAAAACATAAAGAAAACCCAAAACTCCTGAAGGGAAATTGAGGAGAGATCTTCAGTCTTGATGATGAATCCCACTTCTGAGATGGATCAATCGGCTTCCTTGGGGTAATTCCTTACCCTTCTTCTCTATCTCCCTTTTTCTCCTCCTCTAGTACTTATTTATAGGCTTTAGAATGCCTAGAGACCCCCTAAAGTGGCCTTTTCGAAATTGGACTTAACTTGGGCTCAGTAGGGACACGTCCGTGTGACACGACCGTGTGACGTGATTGCTAGGCCGTGTTTGATCCGTTAAATTGCACACGACCGTATGGGTCAATGACCAGGCTGTGTGAATCGTGAAAGCCTTGGTCGACACCCTCGAAAGACACAGGCATGTGAGCTACCCATGTGGCAAGGCTTAAGCCGTGTCATCTTCTCGATTTGGTCCATTTTGTACCTTTTTAGCTAGTTTTTGTTTCCTTTTGACTCTTGGTACTCTCTTGAGTACAAAACATGAAATTAAAGCATTAAGAGCATCGAATTCACCAATTCTAATGAGAAATCATCTATAAAATGCATTAAACATTGGGTAAAAATATGTATAATTTACGGTTTATCAGTCGTGTCCCTGTCGAGCCCAAGTCTAATTCTACTCTGAAAAGGCCACTTTTGAGGGTTTGGAAGCATTTTAAAGCCTATATAAACACCGTAGAAGAGGATTAGAGGGGAGACATAGAGTTGGAGGCAGAAAATACTCGCGAATAGCCATCGGAATCACCTCGGAGCCAGGATCTACATCAAGACTGAAGATTCCCATCCAATATCTTAGAAGTTCTTGGGGTTCTTTATGTTTTGTTGTTTTCCAAAATTTGAGATATTTTCCATTATTGTTATGAACTAAACCCCCTAAATACCTAAGGGAGATGAAACCTAATACGAATCTTATTACTCTTTGATTTATATGATAAATATTTGTTCTTATTCTTAATTGTGAGTTTTAACCCTTACTTTAATATTCCAGGATACTAATTCAGGTTGTTGATGTGCTTATTCAGTGGAGCAAAAGTCCCTGTTTAAGAGTAGATCATTCATAATTAAGCCAAGTTGCATGTAATCCTAGAGATAGGATGACATAAATCTGTCGGATTAGAGTCAAATCTAATAAGAGAATCCATAGATCAAGTTAATGTGACAACAGGGGTTTTAATTAGAAAGAGATTTCAATTAATCAACCTAGAGTCAGTTGTTTGTAGTCTCGAAAGGGATAATAACATAAATCAGGGATTTCTACGAAATAAGTCAAGTAAATAAATCGTCTAAGTCAAAGGTAATAAGTGAAGTCTAGGTGGATTCTTGCTTGGGTATTGTCTTCTCCATTGGTTTTTCTAAAGTATTTTCCAACTTTCATCTCTGTCGTAATCTTAGTTAAATTAGAAAATTAGTTTAGTTTAAAAATATTCTTTAATTCTTAGGCTAGATAATAAAAAGATAGTAATTACTAGTACTTTTAGTCCTCGTGGATACGATATTTTCGGTCTCACCAGAACTATACTACTTTTCGATAGGTGCGCTTGCCTTAAGTCAAATTTTTAGTTAGTTTCACGACCACCAGAGCTCACTTCAAGTTTAGCGCCATATTTTCGGTCTAGCAGGTCATGTTAGTCCATGACGAGCCCGACACCATCACCTTTCGCCTTGGCGGGCTGGTGCGACACATGAGCATCCTAGAATTCAGTGCTGCTTTGGGACTTTACACAGAGGAGTTCATGAGCACCGAGGACTTTCCCCACCTTCATCAACATATTCATTACTCGCCCTCACGATGTTGGGTTGAGCTCACAGGCGGCCTGACTAACTATGACGCGAGTCACTCGAAGGCGACGCACCTCTCTCCTGCCCTACGGTATATTCACGCCCTACGAGCTCACACTTTGATAGGTCGGAGAGAGAGCACCGGAGTGGTTAGTACTTATGACACCAATTTCCTATGAAGCATGAATATTGGACATGTGTTTGATGTCACGTATTTCATTGCACTCACTTGCCGCAATCAGATTGAATGCCATAAGAAAGGGCCCATCTTTCTCAGCCCTTATGTGACTCGTCTCGCTCGACAATTTGGTTTACATGACACATCGGAGCAGTCCTCGATACTTACACTAGTCAATTAGATGTCCCCTCAGGGCGTCTCGAGCATCATACATATGAGGATGATCGAGCGGCGACGTGGAGTGGACTCCCCTCAGTACAGACTAGTCTAGTCTGACATTCAGCATGACCCAGAGGATTTCATTGATGATGTTCCTCCCTATCACGAGGACCCACCACAGCTTCCACCATCGAGTCACTGACATGCTCCCTCTGCTGCTAGCTCCCTAAGAGTATCATCTGATGAGTTCGCTAGTTTCTGTCAGTACTGTACTCAGAGGTTTGATAGTATTGATACAACTTTATAGCAAATTTGCCAGTACCTTCACATCACTCCTCCAGCACCACCGACTCATGACACTGATTATTCTGATGATGAGGACCATTGAGTCTGATTATTTTTATGTTTATTTTTATCTTTTATTTTTATTTTTATTCTTCTTGTTATGTTTATTTTGTTTTCCTCTTTTGAACTTTATATTAATTATTATGGTTGTTTCTTAACGAGTAACCCTTTAATCTTCTTCAGCATTGTGTTATTTTCTTCTTAGTTGCTCAGAATTCTGCACTACCCTTACATTTATTTACGATTTCGCTTTTCACTATTCTGGGAAATTCATCCACCATCCAGGGCAGTTTCAATTATCTCCCTATCTTATGATATTTTGTTTTTATTATGATTTATATTTGTTTGTACATTGAGGACAATGTACATCTTAAGTGTGGGGAGGTTATTTATATGATGATCACAAAATCCCTGAATTGTGTCTTGTGCTTAAGTAATTTTCTCATATTACTATTAGAATGGATTTTTCTTTGGTTTGTAATTTTTATCGATATGTATTAGATTAAATTCATAGGTAATTGTGCATTGATTGTTTAAACTTTAAGACATTAGAGAATCAAACATGATAAGTCTATTTTCAGAATTAAAATTTTCTAGGTTGTTTCCCTAAATTGAGGTATTACCTTGAAGTTTGAAATTTGTAAGATTGACATCAAAAGCCATAATTTTTGTGAGATTTAGAGCCTTTAGAGAGTAAATTTTTTTTTCCTGCTCACTTTATTATTGATTATAAGTGTGTCAATATTGAATTGTTATTCTAGAACTTGCTTCGATTATACATGTCGAGACTACACCTTTGATTTGATATACTGAGATGATAAAGACACCTAGGTTTTAACCCACTTATCACATAAAAAGCCTACCTTCATAATTAACCCTTAGTGAACCCCTTTGAGCTTAACAAACTGTTTATTAATTTACCCTAAATACTAACCCGCACATCATACTTTTTTATTCGTTGAGAATTTTTCCTAATTTATTGAATCCCTTTTAGTCGAGATTTGATTTGGTTAAATGCCTAACTATGTTCTTTTATTTTAGTTGTATAAATTTATCTTATTATTCATTCATTCAAAAAAAAAAGTGAAAAAATATTTATATATATACATTTATGTTGATTCTTATTAGTTCTTTGTTATGAGCTAAGTATTTAATTCCATATTCTGAGAAGGAGTTCATGTTTCTCGTTAGTAAATTCGATCGATGTAATTATTTAAGTATTTTTCTAGTTAGGTAATTTATCAAGTCGATCTTGATTCTAACCTTCTTTTTTAGCTTTTATCCATACCATTAACCCAAGCCCCGTTACAACCCATTAAAGACCTTTTGATTTGTGTATCACATCATTTTATAGTGGTGGAGATTTGATTTTCATGCAAGCTTATGGTAATAACTTTTCATGTTTGACTCTTTAGTGTTTAATTTTTGAACCTTAAACACTTTGAGTGATTTGAGTGAATCTTTAGTGAGGATGTCAATTCTTGTTAATTTTTGAATTAAAGGTAATTATTTAGATAAAGGAGAATACCTAAGTTTTCATGCTTTAAATGTTAGACTTGGATTGCTTGTGCATTTAGTGCTCTTTTAGTTGAATTATAAATTTATGATTATTTGTGAAATTATGATAAAACAGTATTGATGAGAATTATGAATTAAGAAGGTTTAATTTTAATTGTGAGTTGATGATTTTGCTTGAGGACAAGCAAATGTTTGAGTGTGGGATATTTGATAAACCATAAAAGTAACACATTTTAATCCCATACTTAACATATTTTTGGATGGTTTATCATATAATTTAGTGAATTAGATGCTCCTAATCCCTTAATTTCATGTTTTATACTCAGGAGAGCATAGGGGAACAAAAGGAGCAAAAAACGGGAAAAAAATTGACAAAACGGGCTGATTGAAGGACCCACACGGCCAAGACAAATTCCACATGGGTAGAGCACACGCCCGTGTGGCATCCCGTGTTGATATCGCTCCCTGCTTCCCAAATACGCAGAAAAAGCCAAATTTTAAGGTTTTTGAGCATTCTAAAGTCTATATTAACACACTAGAAGAGGACCTAAGGGGGGCACATAAAGTAGAAAGTAGAAGTTACTCAAAGGAAGCTGTTAGAATCATCTCAGAAGCAGATCCACCTTAAGATCGAAAATCTCCATTCAAATTTCTCTCGAAGTTTATTTAGGTTTTTTATGTCTTGTTGTTTTTCTAAATTTGAGAAGTTTTCCTTTTACATTATGAACTAAACTCCCTAAATACCTAGGGAGGATGAAACCTACAATGGATCTTATTATTTAATTATCTGAATTACATGATAAATACTTGTTCTTGTTCTTGATTATGTGTTCTTAATCCTTGTTTTAATATTTTCAGGATATTATTCCAAGTTTGATGTACTCATTCAGTGGAGCAAAAGTCCCTGTTTAAGAGTAGATCTAGCATAATTAAATGGAGTTGCATGCAATCCTAAAAATAGGACGACATAAATCTACCAGATTAGAGTCAAATCTAATAGGGCAATCCATAAATTGAGTTAATGCGATGATAGGGGTTTTAATTAGAAAGAGATTTCAATTAATCAACCTAGAGTCAGTTGTTCTTAGTTTCGAAAGAGATATTAACATAATTTAGGGATTTCTACGGATCAATACAAGTGAATAAATCATTTGATTCAGAGTCAGAATAACAAGTGAAGTCTAGGTGGATTCTTTCCTGGGTATTGTCCTCCTTATAAGTTTTCTTCAAGTATTTTTCCCGTTAAGCTCTCGTCGCTTCATTAGTTAATTAGTTTAGTTAATTTTAGATTAAAACAAATCCCTTTTATTTTAGGCTAAATAATAGAAAGATAGTTAATACTAGTACTTTTAGTCCTTGTGGATACGATATTCTGGACTCACCATAACAATGTTACCATTCGATAGGTGTGCTTGCCTTAGTCGTGATCGTAGTCTAGTTTAGTGGTTCATAAAACGATCATCACATGTGCCTTGGGGTGAGATTATGATGTGATAGTGGAAGTGTTGGCAATTTAATGATTTGCCTTATTTGGTGATTTTAACTTAGATATTTGTTTTGGTGGCTTGACCACACTTATCTAATTCTGGTGGATTCCCGCATTATTTTCTTGTAGCTTTGACTACACTATTCTGCATAGTGAAATACACACATTTATTGGTGTGTGGGGTTGGATGAGTATTTATTAACTTATTTGGTGTGTAGGGATGAATGGAGATGGTGTGTAAGGGATAGGGGTAGGATATGTATCTGTATCTGTATTTGTATTTGTATCTGCAATTTCATTTGTATTGTAATTGATCGATCTGTCATATTGCATTGCGAGATATGCCATGCATTTTTAACCTTTCACACTATGAATTTTTGTATGATTTTGCTATCTATTCTGTTTGTATGGGTTGAGTTACACATTGAGCTTGTAAGCTTACCCCAATTATTTTTATCTTCTCAGGTGATCAGTAAAATTAGGACCAGGCAATGTGAGAGAGCTTGGATTGATTTTCTTGTTAAAAAAATAAGATGATTTATGTTTAAAATTTAACTCTGGACTTTTTGGGCTATTAAAATATTTCGGACTTTGTGGTTGCTTTTTGTTAAGTTCTCTATTAGATTATGCTTTTGATAAATTACAAAATCATTTGTTTTCATATTTTGAAATCACGCTTTATCAATTAATAACTTTGGAACTTATGTTGTGAATTTGAGTAACAAATTAATTGTTTGTCTGTTAAGTAAACAACATCTAGGCATACTTTTCTAAAAAAATGCAAGAGATTTGATAAAATCAACATTTTTCGAAAACACACTTTTCTAGTTCAAAATCTAGAATTTAAAATAAGTTTATGTATTTCCTTAAGATTCGATCGTAACATCTAGGCCGGATTTGGGGTGTTACATTTGGTTGTATTAAAACCTAGGTCCAAAACTTGGGTTGTGGTTTTTGGTTCAAATTTTATAAATTTTTTTTTGAAAAGTATATGTATATAGTTTATGAATTTTGATTTTATTTGATACTTGAATTTATAAAAAGATAATTCAAGACTCCGTCGTCGACCTTGTAAGTTACTTCTACTTTAGCTATACTAGAGAAACTAGTAAAACTATAGTGCTAAGAATACTTTACTCTAGCTAAAGACTATGAAAATTCTAATGAAACTCTAGACTTAGGATTCTTAATAACCTAAGCTAATTTAAAAAAAATTATGAACTGTAGATAATTAAAAATGAGTACACGAGGTGCACAAGGTCACGATATTCGAGGGCGTGGCATACACTGTAGAGGGGCTCGAGCTGATCCTTCTTCTTTGGGCACTATACCCAACTTAGAGCCTAGTGAGACGGTAGAGAATGCCGACCGCATAGATTGAACCTGAAACTCAGAATCTAGGGGATGACTCATTGTCCTAAGCTATGTTGAGGGTTCTACAAAGGGTTGTTGGGACCCAATAGGATCTAGTAGTCGAGAGTTGGTAACTGAACGATTTTGGTCTAATGGTGCTGAGTTGTTTTAAGGTGTCGCTGGGATTATCCCAACAATGGTCGAGTATTGGTTGGATGCCACCGAAAGAATCATGGATGACCTGGGCTGCACCCCAGAGCTGAAATTGAAGGGTCCAATATCTTTGCTTCGCGACGAGGCATATTAGTTGTGACAGTTTATAGTGCGGGGATTCAAAATTTTCTTATGTTAGAAAATCGGGTTCGGAAAACACAAAGGAAAATAAGTTTAAAGGAAAAATCTGAGTTTTATTTTATTTTTCCAAAACGATAACTTGGTTGTGTTATCTAAAGTAATAAACACGTAATCAAAATTGTACCTTTTTGATTCTTCTAGGATGAATGCTTTGATTAAGTAGTCTTCTCTGCTATCTTCAAGTTTGCATCTACTGAGTGTGGCCTCACTTCGAATCAGAAAATTTTCCACAAAATTAACAGTGGGGCAATTTTGCATCTTCTCTAAACTTCTAGGTCAAGTTGTAAATAAGAAAATTATCTTTAGAAATCTTCTGAAATAATTTCTTCAAAGAATTTTCTATTTATAACTTTCTCTTGAATTCAAGTGTATCTAAAACAATAACCCATGACTCTATTTATATAAAGAGAGTTTAGAGAGTTCAACTATGATTGCATTTAATCACATTAATATTAAATTAATATAATACTTATCAAGATAAATATTAGATTAAATTTAATATTAAATCTATTAAATTAATAGAATATTTATCTATAAGATAAATATTAAATTTAATTTTATATTAAGATAATTACTTTAATATTAAATTAATAAAATACTATCAATATAAGTATTAAATTAAATTTAATATTAAATTTAATAAAATCATATTAGTTTTGGAATAGTTGATCTGAAATCATATTATCTAGTAGAGTCCCAATAGGACTGTAAGTTTTCCACTGCTCAACCAATAAAGAACCACCGCCACCGACCATCCGTCGGCTATTAGAATATCATCATCGTAGTCACTTGCACAGTTGTGTCAGTGGTACAGGCGCGACACCCTCACGACACCTTCAGCAAATTCGATTGTTGTCGGCTCGATTTGGGCCAAGGATAGCCCGACTGGTCCGGTCTAGCCACCGGTTGAACTGTCGACCTGGTTTCACATACTAAGCCCGATTCGACCAATTTTGGGTCTCGATCTCGATATTTGGTTCTCGAGCCCAATTTTCATGTTCAATTACCCATTGGGCTGATTGTCTCACTTGAAAGTTAATTTCCAAAAATATCATATTTATTTTAATTAATTTTATTAATTTAATTTTACTTAATCAAAATTAATTTTCCCAAAAATTACTGAGGTTTTCCAAAATTAATTTTTCCAGAAAATTATTTAATCAAATTCTCTAGTTGAACAATTCTCACGACTGCCCAATTTAATTCCACTTTGAATAAATCGACACAATTAAATTATTTCCAAAATCGTAGAATTTTTTATGATTCAAATGCAGTCTGATCGAGCTTTTGTTGAGCTAGTGGAGAGACCAATCCAACATATATAATTAGGCTCGAGTAATTACTTATGTCCAGAAGTATTGTTCCGATAATTCACAATTTACTAAATCACGGAGTTAGTCCATAAGAAGTATCATGATTGAAAACTCCTTATTGTATACTCTTTACGAAAGCAATTCATCCAACTATTTTGTCCAATGACGATTCCTTTGAGTTAAATTCGCTCACTCTATACAATCATATTTATCTCATTGTTACCATTGTGTCTTCTTAATGATTAATATGATCACTGTCAACAAATGGCTGTGATAAATTTCTTGCTCGAGAACAAGAAACCCATGACCACATTCCATATTTATCAATCCACAGAATGCCAATGAGAGAATATCATTAACTCTTAATCAAGTTATGAATTCCATTGTTGTTAGTAAATTCATTCCATACACAAGTCATGTACCCAACATGCCTGCTATTAGCTCGATCATTTTTAGATTATAAGCCTCCACTTAAATCAAAGCACATGAGTTACATACACATGGTCGGTGAATAACTCAGGATTCAGGTAAATCACACCATGAATGTGACAAGTGAATTAATTCAAAAATGAATTCAGAATTAATTCATCTTGGGTCTAGTCCAAAGTATCATTCTTCCAATGAAAACATCTATGTCTCTACTTGTGAAGTTGGATGCTCAGATAGCCAAGATTAGTCATCTCCCTAATTGGAATTGTAGACGACATAGCAATCCTTCTAAGAATTTGAATCAAATGCCCACTTTGATTATTTTGAGGAATTAAAAACTTGTTTAGATTATCTACTGATGTAAGTTTTCTTTCTCACAATGTAAATGTTCTTACAGTGTCACTTATAATTAATCTAAACTTAGACAATCAATGACATAATATTTTCTTGTCATAATTTTGTTATGCATTTAAAACATGAAAGGCAAAAATACAACAGACATAATAATGAAATGTGCAATTAGCTTTATTTATTTATTGATTGATAAAATACATAAAAAATAATTACATGTTTACTACAATATGAGCACATTTCCCAACATCTTGTATTGGGTCCAATTATATGTGCTTCATTGACTTTTAACCTAGCACTGTATAATTCAATTAAACCAAGTACATGTTTTTCTATTAATCAAAATAGACATTATTTATTAAATTAATTTAAATTGATTAATTTTGCAATTACATAATTTTCCCAACCAAATCTAATTCCATTAAAACTAAGACAACTTTACCGTAAAAGAATCTATGAGAAAATATATTTAATTTCAGATTCAATGGATTCATAATGACTAATTAATTTTATTTAATTTTCAAATTCAATTATACAATTAAATAATAATTCAAAAAAAATAAATTAATTCTCATGTCATTTCAAAACTTAGTGAGAAATCACATTAATTTCCAAATGTAATCCATTTGTCTTTTCCAATCTAGCTAACAAACGTGTTCCATATGCTTTTTGAGTAGTTTTTCAGAAAATTCATCTTTCAGGATTTCTTTAACATGTGAAGTGCATTCTTCATCTTCTCTCAATTGCTTTTCCATGCTTTCCTCATTATCTTCTGTCACATCATCGATTATCATTACTTCTTTTGTCGGTTCAATTTCTCTGATTTTTCTCCAAGTATAATCGTTATCACTCACGATTTCAAGGAGCATACCAATTTCTTGAGTCCTTTTTAATTAAACACTTCCTCCAACCATTCTGTCAAACTGTTCTTTGCTCTCTTGATCTAAACCTGCATAAAAGTATTATAATTGAATGATTGTACTAATTCCACCCCAGAGCCTTTCTTACAATTATCTTGAATCCGTCTCATGCTTGACCAAGCATTTTAACGGGACTTTATTTGTGTAATGCCCCAAAATTTATATACTTGTTTGTGAATTCGTGACACACAACTGTGTATCTGCTTCAGTGGTTAAGTGTTCTGGGTGTGTGTGAGAGGTCCCAAGTTCAAGCCATGTCTTTGGAAAATTTTTGAATTTTTTTTAATAAAGCCTTAACCTTGCCCAGTAGGCTTAAGTTTGAGATGGACTAAAAATCTGAGTAGTGGATGTAGTGAGGAGTTTGGAGGAGAGAATTAAGGGGGAAAAGATTAGGGGGTTATAAGAATATCCCATTTGTTTTCTTTTTTTGGGAAAATTTGAAAAAGAACTCTGCTCTCCCTTTCCTCCATTCTACCGAAACTCTACTCTTCCCTCACCTCTTTCTTTTTTCATTCTTTTCTTTTCGATTCCCTTGTGCATCGTGGGCTACACGTTTTGGTAAGTAAGTTTTGTGCTTTTTAAGTTGTAAATACTTAGTGTTTGATTGGGGGATTATGGACATGTTGACAGTAGCATATTACGAGAATCGAGGTTCTTCCCGTACTGATTTGTAATCAACAAATTTGGGTTTGATTTTAGTTCAATGATTAAGTGATTAATGTAGTGAAATTGGTCAATTATAGGTTATGGAGTGCTCGGGGATCGTTTTAGCATCAATCAAAACCAGGTGTATACTTAAAACGCAGAAAATGGGATTCGGTGAAAAGACGAAAAAGCTTACTGTCGATGCCATACGGGCGTGTGGTCACCCATGTGGTAGGCCGTGTGATGGAACATGGACATGTGATCGACGAGCCAGGCTGTGCCTGAATGACACGACCATGTGACGGCCAGGTAGGCCATGTGCGACATACGGGCTAGACCGATTTGGGCTGTGTGGGCCACACGGGCATGTGGGCCCACACAGGCTTGTGGGGTTCTGGGCCAGGCCGTGTGATCCAAATGGCCGAGGTCAATTTGGGCCACATGGACGTGTGAGCCCATGTTTCTGAAAAGTTGTCTGAGGTTGCAAGGGTCATCCAAGTCGACTGTGGACCTACTGAGGGTCGATAAGCCCTACTTAGACCCCTATACGAGTGATCTATTTGTCTAGTTTCTGTATTGAGCATGAATTATGATATCTGATCGTGTGTATTGTAATTGTATAATAGCATGAAATCTTTTGTATGTTGCATTGCATCGGGGTGGGTTATTGATGATATTTGGAGGAAGTGTTCGAAAGGCTATTAAGCCTGTTATCTAGCAGCTTTGTTGCAAATTTCTGATTATTGTGCCGCATTTTGGTATAGCATGGTGTGTAGGGATGGGTGGGTTGATTTAATCCCCACATGGTGTGTAGGGATGGACGGACATGGTGTGTAGAGGCTGGTGGGTAGGATTCTAATTTTTGCTTTTGCATATTGTACCTGGGATGGGCCATGACCTTAACTTATATCTGAAACTATATCTAAACGGGCTAAGGTCCAAACTGAATCTGTAATGGGCTTAGGCCCAGTCTGTATTTGACTGTATTCTGATGTGTTTTTGAATGCATTTTTCTGGGGGGATTACACACTGAGTTTGTGAAAACTCACCCTTTCTGTTTAATCTATATAGGTAATCCTCAAACTTGACGGATCAGTGCAGTGGAGGACTCGACGGTGGCCATACGTAAATTTTAGATTGTTTTTGTAAATTTTTAGATTTTATTATTTATTTGGGAGTTTGATGTAATTTATGGACTTTGGACTGTCTAGCTTTAAGTTTTCAGTTTCATAGATGGTTTTATGATTTATTACTGCTAAGCATGATAAAACTCAGTTTTCACTAAGATCAAACAGTTTTTTCAAAAGTAAGTGTTTTTCAAAGTTTTCGCTAAAAAGGTATGATTTTAGACATAACGATGAACACGCGGTTTACTTTGAATTAAACTAAAGGCTAATTAACTGGAACGGTTTTAACTCGACAAACTCATTTTCGAATTCCATTCCATGTGACATCACCAGATTCAGCCATAACGTCTAGGCTGAGTTTGGGGTGCTACAATTTGAATTGCAATAGCTCCTCATTTTTTTTAACATCACATGCATAGGTATGATTCTTTGAAAGAACCATTCCACAAACTCTTCTTATGTTGTAATAGTTCCTGAAGGTAATGATTCTAACCATTCTCAGATCTGACCTCCAAGGGCAAAAGGAATCAATAGTAATTTGATTGCTTCTTCTGAAACTCTAGCATATCCTACCGTGCTACATATTTATACAAACCGTCTCAAAAAAGCTACAGGGTCCATGGTTGAATCATCGTTAAACTACATATTAGTTGATAACCATGTCAATAATGATGGATTAATTGTTGGAAAATGTGTACATCACATATATAATAAGAGTAATTACATGTTATTATTTACTATCATGATAGGTTAGCCCAAATTAGAAGTGATATAATTTGGTTAAAGTTTTATTGGGATTTAATTATTAAATAAAGTATGGGTCAAATATGTGTAGATGCTCTAGTAAATAAGTTCTAATCAAATTCTAATTAGTGATGAGCTAATTAAGAATTAGGGCTAATATGCCAAAGTTATAAATATTAGGGTTATGGTCCCCAAATTATATACAAGATATCTTTTCTAATATCCATTCTTAGGAAAGAGAGAGCAAATATTCTCTAAATTTTTTTCTATTAATTTGGAAGATCAAATCCCCAAGATCTATAGATTTCAAGGAATTCATAGATTCAAGTACTTTTTTTGCATCTGGTTTTATTCTTATTTTGTTTTTGATGATTTGACATGACAGATACTGATTTATGATTTCTTAAGTTTTATATCATATCTCAATTTATTATTCCAACATTAATCTCAAATTGAATTTTATTCGTTACTGGTCGGGCAATACTAGGCTTTAGCCAATTTGTATCAAATATAGTTCAACCCAACAAAGTTGCCATCATGTCCCTTTGATAAGTTTATTCAATAACACTAAAATAAAACTAAATATAATTTCGTACCTATAGTCTTTAACTTTCCTACTTATCTTATTAATTGTAAACATATTTTCTATATTTAATGATGAAACCTCCCCGCAATGGCGCCAACAACTTGACTGCCTCTAAACGTGTTATCATTTTAAAGTAAAACAATCAAACCAAAAATATATATAATTAAATCGGTAATGTCTGCAAGTATACGAGTGAAATTGTAATATAGTATTTTTGTTACAATGAAACATAGGGAAGTATTCCGATGACGTACCCAAGGGAGGATGAATTAATTTTACGGAAATATCCTTATAATAATAATAATCTAAATATTATATTAAGACAAATCAAAAAAGATATTAATAGTGAAAAATAAATACTAAAATAAATATCATCAAATAAAACACAAATGATTAAACAGATTAAACCAACCAGGAATATTAAATTGTTTCAGGGGTTGTAACTAACTTCGAATTAGGGTTTTAGGTTGGATTAGCTATTAACTAATTGGTTATTACCTCTCATACTCTAACTGATTAATTAATTGGTTGATACTCGCTTATCTCCTGGCTTGACTTTCTCAACTAGGATAAACTAAAATTTACTCAACAAAACTTATCTCCCGACCTCGTTTAACCTATGATTACTTCCTAGGATTATCAAGCCTAGGGTTTAAGAATGCGTAATTTAAACAAACTAATCCTATTAAGAAACCCTAAATCCTCTATTAATCATGTCTCCATCCACTCGTTAATCTCCCCTAAGAGATTTAGCCACTCGTGATGTCATAATCTCAATCTCAATTGAATTAAACATGTAGATAACACGAATAAATCAGATGAGAGAAGAGATTAGAATAATCTCGATTGGAGTAATGAATATCGTCACTTGTAAAGGGAAAGAAACTAAAATACTTCGATTAAATAAAAGAACTCTTGCATCAAAACTGATTCCAAGAGAAAAGAACAAAGAGTTTATAAAAAACAAAGGAAAATTTAATCTAAACCCTACTCTTAAACTACGAGGGTTTTTGGATGCGTCTAAGATGACTTATTTACATCAAGCCCTTAAGGTTTTATTTATAGGAGTGTTGGAAGTCCAAATGAGGTCTTTGGCACATTTTAGGTTTCGTATAAAGTTGATTGTGTAGAAGAAGATAGCCCCAAAAGCTTTGGCACCATGTCGACCCTATGTCGCGCCATAGGTCTTGCCTGGCTCGACATGACAAGTAATTTGTGCCTTAATTGGTTCGTATCATGCTTTCATTGCTTGGTAAGCTTATGCATCACTCTTCCTTTGTTCCTACATCCATTGGTCCTATAATTAATCATCTTACACACTCAATTACACAAATTAGAACTACCAAGGACCCGTAAAGGCCTAATAGGTCACAAACACTCACAAATGTGTTTAAAAGTACTTATTTTATTAACTTTTATTACCTGACTAATAAATATAGAAAATGAAATAATTAATAATAAAAGTGCTAGAAAATAAGCTCCTTTAAGTGTGGAAATATACCAAATTAACTACTACATTTGATGGTAGGTCAATAGACAAAATTTAAATATGTGAAATTCCAACCAAACACACCCATAAATTACGTGCTAAAAGTGCTACCAACCTAACACACCTAGATATCGATCCCTAATGCACATAAGTGCTTTTCCAAAAGGCATAATCATTGTCTTCATACTAAACATTTTCTTCCCATCTAAAGCTTGCACACTAATCCCTATGGCATGCCAATTGTATTATTACTAATCACTAAGTTTACTAGGGCATTTCACTTATTCATCACTTAAGTATTTTCAATACTCACATAATAATCACTTATACACATGTACACATCCATTCTCATAATTTTTCATATATGTCACATATCACTTTTAAAAATCTCTTTGAGCAATTTCAAGTAGAACTTTTATTTATTTCACATGTTCACTTATTAAGGTATTGAACCACTTAGTGCTCTCAACATGATTTTCACATTTCTACTTCTTGTTAAGGGACCCACATTTCTACTTATCATTTTAATGCATCTAAACCAAGTTTCATAAATTCCACTATGTTTCTTCTAATTACCATAACCTACTAAGTTATGGTGTAACACCCATCACCCATCCTGATGTACGATATGAATGAAAGATGCCACTGAAGCATGTATTTAAAAAAAATCAGGGTTATTTAAAATTTCAAATATTAAAACATTTTTATGAAATCATAGAATAAAGTTTAAGATGATTTGAGGTATTTAGATACAATTTAAAATCATCTAGAATAAGGCTCAAAAGTGATCAGGGATGTCTGAGACCAAAAATGAGCCCCTACAATCCAAAACAATAGAAACCAATGCAGTGGAGCAATTTGTAAAGTTGTATAGATACCATGGGGAAGTTGTACGATACAAATCCCCGGTACTATACATTTTTGCTCACTGTCACAGTTTTTTTGAAACAACTAAGCTAAGTACTAATACTTGAACCCCTTGGAGCCACAATTCAGTTTAAAAACACTCTAAAACATCCTCAGACATTACCAAGACAAATTAAAAAGTTTCAAATCATTATAACTCAAATTATGAAGTCATTAGGGTTCAAAACACAATACATCTATACATTCAATGTAAAATAATGAATCAAAGACCCAGATATGGCACACGCAACATAAGAATGAGTAGATCCAATATCCACCAAGGCAGTATACGGCATATTAGAAACTAAAAACGTACCAGTTATGACATCAGGTGCGTCGCCCTCCTCTCGATGACGAGCTTCATACACCAACGCTGGCTGCCGAGTCTCAGCATTTCCGGCTCCCCTGCCAGGCACCCCTCGACCTCGACCATTTCCATTCCCATTTCCGCCCTACCTTGTCCACTCCTCTCGGTGGTTGTGGTCCACCTCTCATGGGTTGAACAACCTCAGACAAAGAACTGAGCTGATCGACTCTCTGGGGCAGTCTTTAACTCTATGCTCCATAGATCCGCATCGGAAACAAGCACCAGAATGTTTCCTACACTCACCCAGGTGTACCTTACCACAATCCCCACAGATTGGCGGTCTAACCACATTCATCGGAACGGCTCGAACTGGCTCCTCCACTCTCGCCCTTTTGGCATTCTTGTTTGCTCCACCCGAAGGTCCAGAATCCCTCCGAAAACGGTTCCGATCTTTCTCACGATTCTGCCTCTCAGTATGCTTTACCTCCTCAGCGACCTTAGCTTTTTCCACTAGAACCGCGAAGTCACGCTCCCTCTGCGGAGCAATCAGCACCTTAAGGTCATCTCTGAGTCCATCCTCAAAGCAAACACTACGCTCATACTCCGTAGCAACTATTCCCACAGTATACCTACTCAGCCTCAGAAATTCAGCCTCGTACTCAGCGACAGTTTTGCCTCCTTGGACCAGATTCAGGAATTCTTTCCTACGGGCGTCCACATAACTTGCCCCGACGTACTTTCCTTTAAAGGCTGTCTTAAACAGCTCCCAAGTGACCCTATCAGCTGGGGTTCCATCCCTCACGGTGAGCCACCACTGATAAGCCTCATCTCGCAAAGAACGATCGGCCCCTTCACCGCTCCCACGTAATGTCCAAGTCATCCATAATTCGTTCCGTGGCCTCCAACCAATATTCCGCCACATTCGGGGCTACACCAGATACACCCCTAAAGATCTCCGCTCCATTAGCCCGGAGTCGTTCAGAAATCGACCCTCGAATTCCGTTGCCCGAACTTGCCCCGGCAACCCTTTCCAGAACTCGAAGCATTGCCTGCGACAGGGCGTCATCCCCGGTACCATGATCATGAGATTCCACTTCCGTTGCCGAAGGTACCGGTGCTTCTGCCGCTGGCATATGTCCTGAAGACGAAGATCCTGCTCGAGCTCTTCCTCAGCCTCGTCCACGGCCTCTACCTTGAGCTGCTTGCGTACTCATATCGTATTATCTGTTTACGAATTTTATGCATTAATTTTAGCATTCCAGTGATTATTACAGATGTTTTATGATTCAAACAGTAATTCAGAGATGGTTTTCGTAGAATCGACGTCTAACTACAGTTTCAGTCTTTTAGCAAGCTTTTCTAGGGTTTCAGTAGCATCCTATCTAGAGTATTCTAGTAAAGTTTCATCTGAGCAGATAATTGAATATATTCGAAAAATTCGAATACTTGCGGGCTTGAATGGAGATTCTAATGCCACCTTCGAAGTCCGATTTAAAATGCATTTTTTTTGAAAATCTTCGTTTTTGTAAACCCATTCCACAGCCGAGTTGTTGCAACTTGGCTCTGATACCACTAAATGTAACACCTCAAACCCGGCCTGGACGTTATGACCGGATCCGGTGCGCCATATCGATGCGTTCAAAACGTTCCATTTTACTTAGTTTGGAAAACTTAGTTGGGGTTGTAAAGATACTTTTTAAAGCGTGTTAGGGTGAATAGAAGTCATGCACCGGTAGGAAACCGGAAGAAAAGGAGGTGAGTCCGTCGACCGCTTAAGTACCAAGCTCCTTCGGATCCAATCCTGACATGCACACCACCATTGCCACACCCTAACGACTCGTGTAATTTTGAGAAAACTGTTTGGTTATGTCTACCTTAAGAAAATGATTAAGTTTGAAAACGTTTGCTTAGCGGAAGTCTCACTTGTAATCGTGTTATTTTGAAATCACTTAATGTTTTTGGAAACGCGTCCTAAAGCTAACCCATTTTCCTTAGTTATCATAGTTTTTTCATCATAGTAAAATAAAATAATAAAAGTAAAACAAAACCATAAAAATAATTAAAAGGCCTTATTACACTTAAACCCAAAACCATGGATGAAATTAAAAGGACGTCCAGTTCACCAGAAAGAAACCAGTTCAGAGAAACATGTGGCGATCCAAATCCTCACAGCTCCAAGCCCACTATGGTTGAGGATTACTGCGAGGTGAAAATAAGGGTGAGTCTTGGAAAACTCGGTGTGTAATTCAACCCAACCATAGCCTAAATCAGTTCAAACCACGAGAGAGAATAAGTTGGCCTCACCCGAGCAGATATCGAATAAAGCCCGTAGGCCCGAGCATGCACTGTAATGTATATATCATGCTTATGCGAAACCCAACCATATCCAACCATATACACCCCATACCATCCTTTCACCATGTGCGGAGACTACTCGACCCACCCAACTGCTACACACCACGAAATATACAAAGATGGCCAGATATAGAAAATGTGATGAGTCACCAGACATCTGATATTTTGTGGCGGTGCCACCGTATCGATATATGTGGCGGGGCCACCGATCAGATAATTTGTGGCATAGCCACCAGGACGCTTCCTCCATAATATAACCCATGTCCCCATGCAAAAATATTCATTCATGGCATACATCATACTGATTTAATTCATCATGCTTTTCGGACAAAATTAACCCTGGGGTATAAAGGTCATTTTGCACACATAGGGGTATAATGGTAATTTTGCATACATAGGGTATTCTAGTAAATCTAACTATTTCTAAGGTTTTCATGCATATCGTAGCCATTACGTTTAGCCGAAACACTTACCGAAGCGTTCTTCAAATTGGGCCGTTGGCCCATTAACCCGCTTTTGGCCCATTAAGCCCAAAATATCAAAACGCATTTAAATCGCGCGTCATCGCGGTTTTATCACTTCTGATTACCAGTAATAATTACCCATACGTCTCACGAGCATTCGCACACTCGCAAGTGCCCAAAATACCGATTTTTCGGCATTTCAGCTTTTCGGCTTTCGCCGATCTAGCCTATGGAAGAGTGTCAGATACACACCTATTTTCGGGATTTCCTCATCGAGATCTACACCCGAACTGCCTACAATTGAATCACTTACTATTACTCCAAATATCAAAAATACAATTGAGTATCTAGTCCCTTACCACATTCGGCTAAACATGCCAAAAACCCTTATTGCTCTTACTTTACTGCCGAAAGATGGTTAACTCCAAAGATCCGATCGTTCCACCTGTCCAAGCCCTTGATCAACCGCCTCTAAATCACGCTATTACCAAAACAAAATAGTTATTACGACCCCTTAGGGTTACAAGTCCAAATCGACAACCTCCCTAACTTTTAGGGATTTCGGCTTTTCCTAAAATATATAAGATTGGCGAAGACTTACCACCGATTCCTTAGTGACTGATTCCAATGAGTTTCCCACTCGATCCCGATGTAGATCTAAGCCCTCAGATGATAACAAAAGTCGATATTTCAGTGACTTCAGTATTTGGCCAAGTCCCTTTTAATGTGGGGTTTTTTCGGCTTTTTGCAACTTGTGTTTAGAAAGGTAAAACGAGAGGGTTTTGCTATGGTCTTGTCGTCAAAAATTTAGGTTTTAAAGGGCTGGTAAATCAGCCACAAATGATGAAGGGAAGAGATGTGGTTTTGGTTATAAGAAATCGGCACAAAAAGAATAAGCTTTCGGGAATTCGGCTTTTTATGATGTTCGGCTTATAAGGCTAAAAATAAAAAGATTAAGGATGTGATGAAGAGTAAAGAGATAGAAGGGTTCGGCTATGGAGAAGGAAGAGGAGAAGGTAGATGGAGAAAAAGAAATAAAGAAAAGAGGAGAAGAAAAGATGATCGAATTTCGCACAACACACCCCAAATGTGAAATTCCCACTACTACAATACCTAGCCGAATTTCCCATGCTAGAGCCCTTGGCCGCCACCTCTTGCTCCTTGATCACTCCTAGATTTCCTCCCTTATCTTTATCCTTATTCAATCCCTTACCTTCTTAAACTCTTCCCGATGACTTTTATTTCAGCCCATTACTTCCTTTCTGTACATAAAATTAATCACTAAATTTGTTGTCATTGTGACTTAAACTGGTCCTCCCAAGCTTCCACACGCCACTACATCCTTCCCAAGGGCGTGCGCATGCCACTTTACCACTTGCTTCCTTGTGATCCATTTTTCACAAATAATTCCTAAAAGCCCAATTTATCAGAACCCCTTTCTCTTATAGAATAAAATTTAATTAAAACTACCGGGTTTTATCCTAAGCTTGGGCCTTCTAGAGGCCCACCAACATAATTAATCCTACACATAACAAACAGAACACAGAATTTTAAATTTTACAACTTTTACAAAATTCCCAGAAATTTGGGGCATTACATCGAGTCATAGTGATTAAATTATTTATATCTAGAGCTAAGGAACTCCAAATTAATATCTGGTAATTTTACCTAAAACTAGACTCACATATCTTCTTACCATAAAATTTTCAGAATTTTTGGTTTAGCCAATAAGTACATTTTATCCTTTAAATTTACCCCTATTTTGCTGCCTGACAGTTCTGACCTCTCTTCACTATGAATTAATTATATCATATTACGGGACTCAAATGATGCTCCTATCTATTTCCCTTGAAAATAGACTCATTAAGTATTTTAAGCATGTAATTTATAACCCAGGATTATTTTTTTACAATTTCTAATGATTTTCCAAAGTCAGAATAGGGGATTCCGAACTCATTCTGACTCTATCTCACAAGAATACAAATATCTTATAATATGAAATTCTTTTGCTTACATCGCTTCATTTATATAAAAATAGACTCAGTAAGATTTTATTTCATATCTTATTCAACTTATAATTTGATTTCCACCATTTTTGGTGATTTTTCAAAGTCACACAACTGCTGCTGTCCAAAACTATTTTATTACTAAATTTCACTCTTTCATGTTTTCTTTGTAGTAACTTTCATTATAACACTTACTCCATATCAATCTTACCAAAGTTTGATCACATATCAAGAACGTTGATCATAAGTTTACACACATGAACCTTCACTTATTCATTACATATTCATGTTCATATGTATTTTCACTTAGTAAATTTCCCGTTGAACTCATCGGAATAATAACAGATACCTGGTGGCCTATACATATTACCACCCTTGTAATCGAAGCTCTCTAGTACGCATAGTAGCCTACACTTAGAACTAAAAATGTGACCTAACAATCTAGAACACGTAGTAGCCTGTACTTAGTACTACACACGTGACCTAACTATCTGATACGCGTAGTAGCCTACACTTAGTACTATACACATGACCTAACCATCTGATACATGTAGTAGCCTGCACTTAGTACTACACACGTGATCGAAGCTATCAGGTACGCATAGTAGCCTGCACTTAGTACTACACATGCGACCTAACAATCTGGTACACGTAGTAGCCTGCACTTAGTACTACACATGTGACCTAAAACTATCTTAAACACATAGTAGCCTGCACATAGTACTACACATGTGTTCTCACAAAGGATCATTCGTATCTTTTCTATTCCAAAGGTCCAACCGAGAAACTATTCACTTTTCAACATTTTACTAATTCATTCTTAGTCAATTTTGATTCGTAATTTACATCAAATGATCATTCTATAGGCAACTACATCTCATATAATAACAAAAGATAATAACATAAAAAAAAGAATCGATATATTATTTACATACAAACTTACTCGTTTCAAAGAAATATCATGTTTCATCAAATTTTCATTATATTCAATCATCCAATCACATGTTATCAACATTTGAGCTATCGATTACTTCATGGGTACATCACGTTCCCATACACAATATCATTAACATATAAATCAATACAACCATAGCAAAATAGAATTTCAAGTGTAACAACAATAACATGAATAACATGCTTATTTAATCACATGAACTTACTTGTCGAAATCTCATCGGGTACAACCGTGTAGCAATTCACACAACTCATGTAATAGTAATTTAACACTCATCACATTTTCCACATCATATTCATCATCCATAAATTCTTCTAATATATTAAATCATACATTTTATGCCATAATAATATATAATTACAACTCGAGCATGATATTGCATTATTATTACCATACGAACTTACCTCGGGACCAAAATAGCAAAAAGGAACCTAGCCATCAATTTTTCATTTTTCACCCGATCTAGGTCCAATCCTCGTTTTCCTTGATCTATAATAGCACATTTAGTCTAATTATTAGTCACATTATTTAATGTGATCCAAAACCATATTTTCGAAAAATTATGTTTTTTTCCCTTAAACTTTGTCAAAATTACACCTTTTCCCCTAGGCTCGTAAAGTTATTTTTATTCAATTTTCTTACTCTATAGGCTTAGCCGAACCATTTTCATAACTATAGCAAACTAAAATTCTCATCAAAACACCCTTTTATACCACTTTTACAACTTTTACAAAATGGTCCTTTCGGACGTTTTCATCGAAAATCACTTAGTAAAAGTTGTTTATTTAACACCCAACACTTATTTTCTACCATTAGACATCAAAATGCATGCATGTCACACATGAGTCAATTTTTAAACATGAACCCTAGCTCAAATTAATGGTAGAAATAGATAGATCTTGTTACGGGGATTGCAAAAACGTAAAAATCATTAAAAACAGGGCTAGAACGGACTTACAATCGAGCTTGGAAGCTTGAAAAACCCTAGCCATGGTTTCTCCATGCAAGTTTTGGCCAAAAGGTTGAAGACCAAAATGCCCTTAATGAAAAATTTTGGAAATATGCCTAACCATGTCCATTTTTGTCCACCAACTTAAAAAATGGTCTAATTACCATTTAAGGACCTCCAATTTAAAATTTCATAACAATTGGACACCTCTAGCATGTAGAACTCAACTTTTATACCTTTTTACGATTTAGTCATTTTGACTAATTTAAGTGCCCAAACGTCAAAATTTTCAGACGAAATTTTAACAAAATCATTCCGTGAAATTGTAGACCATAAAAACATAATAAAAATAAAATTTTCCTTGTAGGTTTGTGGTCCCAAAACCACTGTTCTGACTAGACCCAAAATCGAGATGTTACAAGTACCACAATTTTATCATCAAATTATATCATTAAAGCATTATTCTAGTCCAAATTATAAATATACCTAATTTAATCCATTTTGGACTAGTTTATATATATAACTGAAACATTAACTTAAATTCACAAGCACATACCAAGCTTTTATTCCATTTACCGCACTACACTATGGCTTCAAACACGAGCACATGTTATATATATATATATATATATATATATATACTAAGCCAACATTATACTTATAACCTCATATATATTTCATCCACAAAATAACTAACATTTAGACACCCTAGGTACATACCGACAGAAAAGGATAAACATCACCAAATTGAGATTGGGATCGTTGTTGGATGCTGAATCGGCGATGAAAAAGTTAAATACCTAACATGCGCACGGAAAACAAAATCGTACGCTGAGTAAAACTCAGTGGTATTTTTATAATCTGAATATTTAAAGACAAAACAATATAATATGAACATATTAGTTATAGGCACAATTGAATATTTAAAACCACATTTATTCATACAATGACATTAGCCATGCATTACTCAATTCATGATTACATCATTATATACCATACTCAATTTTCATCCCTTGCTATATAAAATAGCTTTCCATAATTTGTTCACATATCATTTAAACAATCGCACTATTCATTCCACATTCAATTCATGAGTATATAACTCGTGTATTCCATGTATTTACAACATATTTCACATTCTATTTTCAGTTCACTATCTCAATTCCATTTCTCATGTATTCCATGTATTTACAACATATTTCACATTATATTTTTAGTTCACTATCTCAATTCCATTTCTCATACCATGCCATTTCAATATCAATTATAAAACTTTAATTATCTGTTTACCCCTATTAACACGACTTGGATTCGGACGGATACATGGATCCAACCAACACACAAGTTTTGCACCCAGTGGATCATCGGATAATTCAAAGTAGTAAAGTGACAACCAGTGTCTCATTGAATAAATCCGAAGTAGTAAATTGACACCCAATGTCTCAATGTTAAAGTGCCGAATACTCACTTCAACACTTACCATATGTATTAAACAAAAGATACATCAATTAATAATTAGTTTTAGATTATAGAAATACAAACAAGAAATTTTGAGCTATTCTCCGTCGACTTTATCTTTCCCCTTTTTAGTCAAGATTATGGTATGATGTTAGCTGCGGAATTAAAACAATTAAAATTCATGAATACAACACAATTCAATTTCATATTGCATATTTCAATTTTTTCTGAATATTTTCCTAATTTTCAATTTAGTCCCTAAAACAAGACTAACTTTATTTCTTTACAATTAATCCTATATTTTTATAAAAATTTTACTTTAAACTAAATTTAACTCCCTATTTTCACTTAAATCCATAAATTTTGAAATTTTCAAAATTTAATCCCTATTACTCAAAATTTACAATTTATTTTACACTTCAATCCTTTTTATTTCTAACTTTTAAAACTATCAATTTAATCCCTTATTCTAAAATTATTCAACATAGACAACACTTAAAAACTCAATATTTCTAAAATTTTGATATGGGTCGGGTAGTATTTAACCGGGATTCCAAAAACATAAAAATTACAAGAAAAATGATTAAATTGACTAACCAATTGAACTTGGAACTTTGACACCCTAGCCTTGTCTTTCTCATTTCTTTCTTTCCCTTTTTTGTTTTCTTTTCATTCTGTTTTGTTTTAGCTTCTTTCTTTTTTATTTTGTTTTATTATAATTTTATAATATATATACATTTAATTCTTAAGGTTTTATATTATAATATATATTTTAACTTAAATTTTATAATAATATTACACCTTATGTCGCCTCATTTAAAGTTAAAGGCAAAATTGCTTCTTTAGTCCTTTTAAATATTCTTTAATTTATAACTCAACTTTCACCTTTTATGGAATTTAGTCCTTATACCTAATTACTCTTAATCCAAGCAAATTCTCTTAACCAAGACCTAATTAACTACACAACTAGCTTCGTAAATATTTTTAATAAATATTTACGAGTCCAATTTAAGGGAACAGAGTCTCGGGAATGCACTTTATGACACCCCTGACTATCGAGTAGCTACAATTCTCCCCCTAACTAAATTTTGTCCCCAAAATTTACCTGAAAAGAGGTGAACGTACTGAGATCTCATAGTCTCTTGCGGTTTCCAAGACACTTCCTCAACACTATGACTATGCCATATTACTTTCACTAATAGAACTCGTTTATTATGTAACTCTTTCACCTTGCATGCCAAAATCTTAACCGGTTCTTCTTCGTATGACAAATCTGGTTGAATCTCAATATCTTCCGTCGAAATAACATGAGATGGATCCGATTGATATCTTCTAAGCATTGAAACATGAAAAACATCATGAATTTTCTATAATTCCACAGGAAAAGTTAAACGACACCCAACTGGTCCCACTCTTTCCACGATATCATACGATCCAATAAAACAAGGACTCAATTTCCCTTTTAGCCCAAATCTCAAAATTTTCTTCGAATGTGAAACTGTAAGAAATACTTTATCGCCAATAGAATATTCAATATCTCGACATTTGAAATCTGCATATGATTTCTGTCTATCAAAAGTTGTCTTCAATCTATCTCAAATTTTCTTAACAATATCTTTCGTTTCTTGAATTAATTCCGGTCGAATTATTCTTCTTTCACTTAATTCCATCCAAGAAACAGGTGATTGACACCTACGACCTTATAAGTCTACATACTGAACCATTTGAATACTTTATTGAAAATTATTATTGTATACAAATTCGACCAAAGGTAAGTAACGCTCCTAACCTAATTCAAAATCAATAATACAAGTACAAAGCATGTCTTCCAAAATTTGAATAACACGCTCAGATTGTCCATCAATCTACGGGTGAAAAGCTGTGCTAAAATTAAGTCGCGTACCAAGAGATTCGTGCAACTATTTCCAAAATCTTGAAGTAAATCGTGGATGTCAATCAAAGATTATTGTCATAGGGGCACCATGTAATCTCACGATTTCTTGAATATAAAATTCAACGAGTTTTTGAAGTGACCAATCAGTCCTAACCACAATAAAATGAGCCGATTTCGTAAATCGATCAACAATGACCCAAATGGCATTTTTCTTACTTGCTGATAAAGGTAACCCTATTACAAAATCCATTGTGATACAATTTCATTTCCATTCAGGAATAGAAATGAGCTGAAGTAATCCAGTGGGAACCTAATGTTTTGCCTTAAGTCGTTGACAAGTTAAACATTTAGCCACATGCTCGACCACATCTTTCTTCATTCCTGGCCACCAATAAGATTCTTGCAGATAGCGATACATTTTCGTTCCTCCAGGATGCAAAGTAAAAGGACTATCATGAGCTTTGCGAAGTATCAACTCTTTCAATTTAGAAACATCTAGAACATAGATTCGGTTACAAAATCTCAAGCAACTACAATCATCAATGCTAAAATTTTCTAATATAGCATTCTGAACCATTTCTCTTTTCTTCGATAGCTTGTCATCTTCTAATTGTGCTGACTTGATCCGATTAAACATTACCGGTTTGATGTTTAGTTCAACCAATAGGCTTCCAACGTCATTGATATTGAGCTGAACAAACATTTCTCATAATTCAATTGATGCTTTTCTACTCAACGCATCAGCTACAACATCAGTTTTACCAAGGTGGTAATCAATAACCCAATCAAAGCCTTTCAGAAGTTCTACCCAACTATGCTGCCTCAAATTCAACTCCTTTTGACATAAGAGGTATTTAAGACTCTTATGATCGTATAAATATAACACTTTTCATCGTACAGATAGTGTCTCCAAATCTTTAGAGCAAAAACCACAGCAGCTAGCTCTAAATCACGCATCGGATAATTGCGTTCATGCATTTTAGCTGACGAGATGCATAAGCAATCACTTTCTCATCTTGCATCAAAATACAACCAAGACCGCTTAAAGAAGAGTCACTATAAATGATAAAATCTTTTCCCAGTTTCGGTAAAGTCAAAATCAGCGCTTCAGTCAACATCTGCTTCAATTTCTCAAAACTTTCTTGACACTGAACGTCCCAAACGAACTGAACATTCTTATGCAAAAGCTTATTCATCCATTTACAAATCCTCGGTAATATCTAGCTAATCCAAGAAAGCTACGAACTTCTGACACATTCCTCGGTGTTTTCCACTGAACAATTGCCTTTGATCATTTTTGAATCAACTCTAATTCCATTTGCTGAGATAACATGTCCCAAAAACACAACCTTTGATAATCAAAATTCACACGTACTAAGCTTTCCGCATAATTGTTTCTCTCGTAACACTTGCAAAACAATTCTGAGGTATTATTCATGCTTGGATGTAGATTTGAATAGACCAAAATATCATCAATAAAAACTACCACAAATTAATCCAAATACGATTGGAAAATACGATTCATGAGATCCATAAATGTTGCCGGATAATTCATCAATCCAGAAGGCATTACTAAGAATTCAGAATGACCATATCGTGTACAAAATGTTGTTTTCAGTACATCACTTTATTTCACTTTCAACTGATAGTAACCCGATCTCAAATCAATCTTTCAAAAGACAGAAGCTCCTTTTTGTTGATCAAATAAGTCATCAATGCGGGGTAAAGGGTATCGATTCTTAATCGTCAATTTATTCAATTGCCGATAATAAATACAAAGCCCAATCGAGCATCTTTCTTTTTGACAAAAAGCACTAAGGCTCCCCAAGGCAATATACTAAGGCGTATAAAACCATGATCCAATAAGTCTTGCAATTGTACTATTAATTCTTTCAATTTCATAGGTGACATAAAATAGGGGGCATTGACACTGGAGCCGTACTAGGAAACACTTCAATTGCAAACTCAACCTCCCGATCTGGTGGTAATCCCGATAATTTATCGGGAAACACATCAAGGAATTCACAAACAGTTTGAATCTTACTGCACTGACTATCAACAGAATTCGGATTGATAACATAGGCTAGAAAAGCTTCACAACCTTGATTAAGAAGTTTATTAGCTCGAATTGCTAAAATGATACGAGTTGAACCACTTGTTTGAATACCATTCACTTCAATCTTATCACCGTTTTCACTCTGAACAACAAACTTCTTTTTACAACAATAAAAAATCACTCCGTGCTTTGTAAGCCAATCCATTCCCAAAATCATATCAAAATCACCAAACGGCATTATCAACAGATCAACAAGAAAAGTTATATTCTTTATCATTAACGGAAATCTCCTACACACCTGATCCACTAACACAGATTGTCCCAATGGACTAGACACCACTATCGATACACTAGATGCCTCAGATTTTAAACTTCTTGACTCAACCAATTTTGTATTTACATATGAATGTGAAGATCCCAGATCTATCAAAGCATAAACAGGTTTTGAATGTAATAAAAAATATACTACTCACAACATCATTAGCACCACCATCCTCACGAGTTTGTACAACATAAGCTCGAGCTGGCGTTCTGGCCTTTAACTGTTGAGTAACAGTATCATTTCCCTTTCTAGCACCACCTCTTGAAAATGAACCACTTCAACTTGACCCGCGACCCCTAAAAGTAGGCATAGATCTCTGAGAAGTAATAGGTGTAGCATTCTCATTCTTCGGATAATCTCTAACAAAATGTTTGCGAAAACAGCTTGGAGTTAACTTCCAACATTCATCACAGTGCTTTTTCCCACAATGCTCACAATTCGGAATATCAATATCCCGGGATGGACCTCGTACATGACCCGTAGACACAGTTGGTTGTCTATCACGATTTCTATCAATTCTATCTGACTTAAAATTTGATCTCAAGCTACCACAGAATTCTTTTAATCTTTTTAGTTGTGGATTTGAACTTGCAGCTCCAGGATGCTTTCCAACAGTACGAGTATTCTCAGTCTTTTTGTCAAAATCCAGAACTTGTTCTACCATTCTTGCCCGTTCAACTAAATCTGCAAACTCATTAATTTTGTGCGATACTAAATGTACTCGCAACTCATCGCGTAAACAACACAGAAATCGCTTGCAATTTTCAATTTCAGTCGGCACAAATTTAACAGCATACCTACTAAGTCGCGAAAATTCTCGTTCATAATAAACAACAGACATTTCACCTTGTTTCAACATTATAAACTTGTTTTCTGTCTTCAATATATAATTCACCCACATATTTCTTTTGAAATTCCTTTTGGAAGAATTCCCAATTTACCTGATTTATGGGTACATAACGTGTTACTGATAGCTATTAGGTATATGCTTCTCATTGCAGTAGAGAAACAACACATATTACACTTTCACACGGGTTGCATTCAACTTGTTGTAAGATTCTCTTAATGGATTCAATCCAAATTTCAACTGCGGAAGGACCAACCCCTTTTAATCCTAAAAATTCAGTCGCACCATATTTACGCAATTCTTTAATCGGAGCTCGATGAATAGTGGGTGCAGATGTTGTAGCGGATGTGGTTCCCACCACATGCTAAAGAGCATGAACAATAGCTCTAACTAACTGTGAATCATCTCTTTTCTCAATATTACCTCGCTTAACGTTAGGTTGTTGAGTACTAACTAGATTAACACTTGGTGTTGCTGATTCGGTTCCATCTAACTTATTGGAGACATCATCTTCGGCATACATCTCTTGATCAAAATCATCATTATAATCATCCAACATTTCAACTATAAAACAAAAACAACTATATATCAGCATCCAAATCCCGACTCAATTCGACTCAATTATGGCATTATCTCTAGAATAAATTTCAAGCTCGATTTAGTTTGAGAATCGGCTAAACCTGTAAAGCTCTAATACCACTAAATATAGCACCCCTAACCCATATCCATCGCCGGAATAAGGTTATGGAGTATTACCAGAGTTTATAAATTGATAAACCGTAATTTATACATATTTTTACCACATGTTTAACGCATTTTATGGACAATTTTCCATAAGAATTGGTGAATTCAATGCTCCTGATGCTTTAATTTCATGTTTTATACTTAGGAGAGCATAGGAGAGTGAAAGGAACGAGAAACGGGCCAAAAATGGAGAAAATGGGCCAAAGTACAAAATCAACACGGCTTGGACCTCCTCACACGGGCAGACCACACGGCTGTGTCAATCTGGCAGAATCGAAGCACGACTCACAAGGGTATAGAATATGCTCGTACCATTCTAACAGGCTCGAACATGGCTTAAAGTAATCGAACACGGGCGTGTCACACGGGCGTGTCCCTGCTAAACCCAAGTTAAGTCCAATTCAGAAAAGGCGACTTTTTAGGGCTTCTAGGCATTCCAAAGCCTATAAATACACCCTAGAAGAGGAGAAAAAGGGAGACAGAGAAGAGCGAGTAAGGAATTACTCCAAGGAAGCTGATTGATCCATCTCAGAAGTTGGATTCATTATCAAGACTGAATATCTCTCTTTAATTTCCCTTCAGGAGTTTTGGGTTTTCTTTATGTTTTGTACTCTTTATTATTCTGAGATGTTTTCTTATTTAGTTATGAACTAAATCCCCTAAACCTAAGGGGAATGAAACCTAAGACGAATCTTGTTATTATTTTCTGAATCGTATGATGAATATTTAACTTGTTCTTAATTATGTGTTCTTAATTCTTGTTTTGATATCCTAAGATACTGATTCAAGATAAGCTCTTATTCAGAGGAGGAATAGACCCTGTCTAAGAGTACATTTATCATAATTAAGCGGAGTTGATTACGCGCCTAGAAATAGGGTGACAAGATTTTGTCAGATTAGGGTAAAACCTAATAGGGGATCCATAGATCGAGTTAATGCAACCCTAGAGTGTTAATTAGAGAAAAGTCTCGGTTATTCAATCTAGGGATTAGACGTTATTAGTCTTGAATAGGGATAATAACATAACTTAGGGATCTCTACGGAACAAGTTGAATGAATAAATCGTTCGATTCGGAGCCAGAATAACAAGTAAAGTCTAGGTGGATTTTTCTTAGGTATTGTCTTCATTCAATCGATTTTCTCAAAAAACATTCCCCAATTCTTTTCTCTCTGCGTTCTTAGTTTAGATAATTAGTTAATTAAAACAAAAAACCCATTATTCTTAGGCTAGATAATAAAAAGACAATCATTACTAGTACTTTTAGCTCCTTTGGGTTCGACAATCCGGTCTTGCTAAAGCTATACTACTGGTCGATAGGTACACTTGCCTACATCGCGATAATAGTTAGTTCAAGAACAAGTAATTATAAATATTTAAAACCAATCACGAAAACTCGCGATCAAGTTTTTGGCGCCGTTGCCGGGGAACTGGAATATTAGGAACGCTAAATTTTTATTACTTTAGCCATTTATTTTTCTTGCAAATTAATTTAATTTTATTATTATTACTAATTAATTTACTTTTTCTTTCTCTTGGCAGGTTTTTATAGTTTATGACTAGAAGAAACCTGTTGGGACCATTACTTTTTGACGAAGAAATCGATCATACAGTTTGTAGAAACCAAAGAGAAATAAGGCGCAGCTTAAGATACACGGAGAACTAGCAAAAAGACGATAATCAACCCCCAACCGAAGAGATGGCTAAAAACCAAGGCAATCAGCTACCTCCTGCAATTGCGGTTAATCAAAATCCTGCCCTACGCACTATGTATGACTAGGCTAAACCTTCTTTAACAGGAACTGAGTCAAGTATAGTTAGACCTGCTATTGCTGCAAATAATTTTGAACTAAAACCTAACACAATTCAGATGATACAGCAGTTTGTTCAGTTTGATGGTTTGCAGGATGAGGATCCCAACACTCACTTGGCGAATTTTCTGGAATTTTGCGACATTTTCAAAATTAATGGCATTTCTAACGATGCCATTCGCCTTCGGTTATTCCCTTTTTCACTTTGAAATAAAGCTAAACAATGGTTGAACTCGTTACCACGAGGGTCTATCACTACTTGGGAACAAATGACTAAAACATTTTTACTAAAATATTTTCCATCAGCTAAAACGGCTAAGTTACGTAATGATATCTCTTCTTTTGTGCAGATGGACTTAGAAACACTTTACGATGCATGGGAGAGATACAAGGATCTATTGCGAAGGTGTCCTCACCATGGGTTACCTTTATGGCTGCAAGTTCAAACGATCTACAATGGTGTGAATCCCTCGACAAGACAGATGATTGACACAGCTGCTAGAGGAACCATCAACAACAAAACACCTGAAGAGGCTTATGAATTTATTGAAGAAATGTCACTGAATAACTATCAGTGGAAAGTCATGAGGACAAAGCCAACAAAAACAGCTGCCGTTTATAACGTCGATTCAGTCACCATGCTCTCTAATCAGGTAGAACTCTTAAATAAAAAGATTGATGGTTTTCTTAGTTCTTCACAGGTTCACCCAATAATGTAGTGCGAAGCAAGTAGCGGTGGAACAAACCATTCGAAACACCAACCTTATGGCCACAACATGGATAATGAGCAATTAAATTACATGGGTAATAATCCTCGACCTCAAAACAATCCATATAGTAACACTTATAATGTAGGTTGGAGGAACCACCCCAATTTTTCGTGGGCCGGTCAAGGAAATCAAAGACCACAACATCCTCTGGGCTATCAACAGCCACCTTATCAACAAGAGAAGAAACCAAACCTTGAGGATATGCTCTCTAAATTCATCTCGGTGTCAGAAACCCGTTTTTAAAATACCGAGACAGCACTTAAAAATCAACAAGCATCGATCCAAGGAATCGAAACTCAGATAGGCCAGATATCCAAACTAATCTCCGAACGATCACAAGGTAGCTTGCCAAGTAATACTGAACCTAACCCAAGGGAACACCTTAACGCAATTAGTACTCAAGATAAGGAAGGATTCACTGCCCCTGAGCTAGAATTGATGCAAGAAACTGTGGTGAGCAAAGGTAAAAGTGAGGTAAGTCATAACAAAATGGTGAATGAAGAATATAAACCTCGTGTCCCATACCCCAACATGACAAGGAAAAACCGCACAAATGAACAATTTGGTAAATTCCTTAAACACTTAAAAAAATTACATATTAACTTACCGTTTATTGAAGTTCTATCGCAGATGCCAAACGCAATGAAATTCTTAAAAGAGCTTTTAGCAAATAAGCGGAAGTTGGACAAGGCGTCGCATGTGGAGCTAAATGCAGTTTGCTCGGCCATTCTCCAAATTAAACTACCTAACAAACTAAAAGACCCAGGGAGCTTTACTATTCCTTGCTTAATTGGTAGTTTAGATGTTAATCATGCATTAGCTGATCTAGGGGCTAGTATCAACATCTTGCCTTACAAAATGTTTAAGCAACTAGGTCTCGAGAAACCCAAACAGACTAGGATGAGCATTCAATTAGCAGATAAAACTATAAGATTCCCTAGAGGTATTATTGAAGATGTGCTAGTTAAAATTGATAAATTTATATTTCCCGTCGACTTTATTGTTCTAGACATAGAAGAGGATAGCAACACTCCCTTAATTCTAGGAAGGCCTATTTTAGCAACTGCTAAAACCATCATTGATGTTGGCATAGGTGAACTCACACTCCGGGTGGGAGACGAAACAATCACCCTTCAAGCTCACAATTCTGGTAACACATCAGGAATTGAAGGTGATCATTTAAACCATTTTACTAAACCTAACAATATGGTGCAACCTACTTTGCAGAAAATAAGTCTGAAGGAAGCACAGAGTCATTCTTAAGCAATAGTAGAGGACCTATTCATGAAGATTGAAGACTACAAATCGAGGAACTCGATGAATGGCGGACGCACAAACCAAGAACACCCGACAAACCGAAACTACGCCAAAATGAGCCTGATATCTCTTCAAATCAACTTAAGATTGGTGATAAGGTCTTATTAGATGCCGCAGATCCCCACATTGTCACTACCACATCGAATGAGGAAATCCCTCTTACAGTACTCAGTATTTTTCCATTCGGTACGGTGGAAGTGAGTCATCCCAAGTTCGGCACTTTTAAGGTAAACAACACCCGATTAAAACCTTATTTTGTCAAGACTGATAACAGGAACGAGGAGTATGAACTCCTTGAACCACCATGACCATTCAACGGAGAGGTAAGTCGAGCTTAGACTATAAATAAGCACTTTTTGGGAGGCAACCAGAGCACTAACATTATTAATTTCTTTAAATTTTGGTATTTAACTCCTAACCTACTAATAGAAATCTTGAATACAGGTGTTTCCACAGAGGCACGGCCAAGCATACGGGTGTGCTTAAGGCTGTGTGAAAACAGGGCAAAAGATTTCCCCAACACGGGCTGCAATAAAATGCCACAGCCGTGCGACATGGCCGTGGTCGAGCTTGCCAAAACAACACGAGCGTGTGACACGCCCGTTTGGAAGAACCGTGGACGAACCTGTTAAAATAGCACGGGTGTGTGACACGCCCTTGTCTAGAACCCATGGTCAAACATGTCAAATTAACACGGGCGTGGGGCTTGCATACACGGGTGTGGGAGAAGTGAACAAAGCTAGACACGGCCGTGTTTACCAATACGCCCGAGGCACACGGACGTGTGTCGAATTTCAGATGCACCAAAATAGGTAAAACGTGAAACACACGTGCTAAAATTGGGGCACACGGGCGTGTCCCATGGCCGTGTGTCCCAAAATCTATAAATAGGCTGCACTATTCATTGTCTTCCCCACTCAAAAAATCGTAACCCTAGCCACTGCAAGTCCACACGGCCTCCTTGCCACACTCGTACGCTCTTCTCACTCTATTTTTGACGCCTAATCTCTCTACCTTAGCGTTTGTTCACTCTTTTCACCTCTATTCTACTTATTTTAATGCTTATTCTTAAAATAATTGTTATTTTTATCATACTATGTTCATTTTGTTCATTATTTCCTGCATTATTAGATTATTTATCATGCAATTTATGTTAATGTAGGTTGTTAGGAAAGCTTCATTCCTTTGTCATTCATATGCCATTATTATGCCCATCCTCATGCCTTTATAATGTTACGAAATTATACTATCAAAAAGAATTTTGTTGGTTGAGTTTGGTTCATATTTTGACTGAAATTAGTAGTTTAAATTCATAGCTTTCCAAATTCATGTATTTACTATTATTCTTCTTTACAAATTATAGATATACATGTCATCTTCACGAGGAAAGAAATCCGCTGTCCCCGCTTCAAAGAAAAGGAATGGAGCGTCATATTCCTCGGGTCCTACCGTGAAAATTCATCATCCTTTCCTCTAATTCCCCAACGGGCCCAAAGAAGATCTGTTTCAAATACTACGGGCCCGACATTTAGCAGCAGGCCGCTGCATCGATTGGGCTGCCATAGAACAAGTTCAGATGGCTGACGCGATCCGAGCTCTTATTACCATCGACCCTTGGGAGCAATTTTTTGAGATCATTGAGCCGACGTACCTCGAGCTCACAATGGAACTATGCTCGACATTTCATCTTCAAACCATCATGACCAACCATGATGATCCGGGCACAATCCAATTTAGACTTGGTGGTCTAGTACGCCAATTGAGCGTCCCAGAGTGTGACAGCCCAAAATTGACCCTAGTCGGGAAGTGGTTTCGGGACCGCTAAACCGAGTCACCGAAATGTTCTAACGTAATATTTATTGTCTAGAATATGTGAATATGAATGTGTGAAAAATTGAATGTTTGGATTTTGTTAATTGTAAGTGAATTTTATCAAATAGGACTTATGTGAGAAAATTTAAAAATGTGCTAGGCAAATGTAAGGTGGCCTATTAATACATGTGGGAAAATGGTTGTCCTTGCATGTCAAATAACCCCTTTCCTAAGGTGAGTGGCGGCCATGACAAGATTATGGGCAAAGGAAACATGTTTCCAACATGTTTTGCTAGTGGTGTATGTAGGAAGCCATAAAATAAAAACTAGCATTAAAGAAATGAAAAAAAAAATGAGCATGGATGCCCCCCCATTGTGCCGTAGCTAGAGAGAAAGAAAAAAAAAAAGGTTTTGTTCATTCATTGTTCATTCTTTTGGTTGTTCTTGAAAAAAAAAGTGAAAGGAAGGAAGATTACCTAGGTCAATTCGGCAAGTATCTTTGGCTACTAGGAGGTAAGCATTGAATTTGTTGATTTGGTTTTGTAATATGCTAAGTTGAATGGTGGATGCACTCTTGGTAAGGTCAAGGAAGTTGAGATTTCTTATGTGTGTCTAGGCAAAATGCCAAATGATTAAATGTTGGAGATAGGAGCTTACTTAGAATGATAAATTCTTCTCCTATGATTATTTTTCTTGCATGTTAAATGGCTCCTACTTAGCCATGCAAAAATTTGTAATTTGTATGGATGATTGGAGCATTCGGCTAGGGTATAAAGGAAGGGATTTTGGTTGTTTCATCTAAGTATGGATGATGAATGTGCTATGGAAAGAAATTGGTCTTCCTATGAATATGATTCGTGAATGTTTATATTAGTAAAATAATTTATGTTCAAACACTTGAGGATTCGGCATTGTCCATGACTATTGTGTTTAGGATGTGATTTTGAATATTTCGAATATTGGAAAGTAAGAATAGGTGTGATCGGTCATGGGAATTTGAGATGTTGTACATTAGAATTGAAAATACTTGAGACTAGATTACCTTAATAGTGATAATACATTCGGCCTTGATGCATTAATTGAATGTTGGCTAAGGTTTTGATATTTTGAACAAGGATAGTTGTGAACGGAGTGAAAACCATAAATTATCCAGAAACAATTAGAAGTCATGCCTTATATTCATAGATTCCCCTTTGAGTCTAGTTTCATTAGAAACAAACGTCATGAGCATTAGAGCTCATGCGAGATGATATTCAAGTTGTAACGCTACGATGGTCGGTGTAGTCGACCCCTCAAACATGGGTGACTTTGACTAATAAACTGTACCAATTGGCCTGACCAAAAATTCTAGAAATAAATTCATGGATGGATATATGAGTCTAAATTCAGGAAAATTTACGTAATCAGTTTCGAGTTTTGGAACTCGAGATATGATTTTTAAGGCGACAATGACGCAGCTTTTCCACTTTGTCTGAAAGGCCAAATTGGTTGGTACTTTGAGAGGATTTGGCGTTTAACCCTCGTGTCCGATAACCGGCGACGGTCACGGGTTCGGGTGTTACAATTTTAATGGTATCAGAGCCAGGTTTAGTTAGTTCTAGGACTACCATAGAGCGTGTGAGTCTAGCTATACATGCCAAATTGTTAGTGCTTAAAAATGTGATGACTTCTGACGGTTGAAATTTTTGTTGTGATTAGCAAATGGAACCCGGGTAGAGAGACCCTTGGCGGATGACGTTGAAGGTGTAGCGGCTGCTCCGTGCAAGGGACACCGCTGTTGAGCCTCACCATCCGCGAATAATCAAAATGAAGGGCGAAACAAGCCTTCTTCAACATGATGAATGAGTGGGTCGCGAATATGCCCGAACCAACCCTACCGTCCAACCATTCCCGAATTTAAATACTCCACCCCAAGAGCCCGCAATGCCTCCAAGATTCTTCGATCCTGTAAGGTGAGTAAACCACCGTGGACTTGATTAGGAAGCGTGGGGCGAGGAGTTCAAGGCCATAGTTACCGATGATGCCGAAAAGGCCGAGTTCGCTCGATAACACCATTCGAGTGTTAGATGAACTGCCACGCACACCGATGAATGTCTTAAGTGTGCTATATCCTTGTTATGAGACTCAGCTTACTATTGGTGGAGGACTTTAATTTCCATAGTCCCAAACGAACGAGTTACTTGGGATTTCTTTCAATCAGAATTTCGAAAGAAATACATTAGTCAACGGTTCATCGATCAGAAGCGCAAGGAATTCTTGGAACTCAAGCAAGGCCGTATGACAGTATCTGAATACGAACATGAGTTCGTAAGACTCAGTCGGTATGCCCGGGAGTGTGTGGCTGATGAGGTTGCTATGTGCAAAGGATTTGAAGAAGGATTGAATGAAGAGTTAAAGTTACTAGTGGAATTTTGGAGATAAAGGAGTTCGTGACACTAGTTGAACGAGCCTGCAAGGCGGAAGAACTTGGGAAGGAGAAGAAGAAGGCTGAATTTGAAGCAAGAGATTACCGTAAAAGATCAACGAGTAAAGCTCCATTCTCGACCGTAAAGAAATTCAGGGAGGACACTAGTAAATCGAGGGTGATTGCGGGAATTTCCATCGAGCCCGACCATCGACGGACCCCGAGCTACTTGGTAGCTAGTGTGGGCAATAATCGTCAAGAGAAACTGAATGCCCCCAATGTGGAAGACGACACCTAGGTGAATGTTGGGGTAAGTCTGTTAATAGGGCCTGTTACGGATGTGGTTCGAAGGACCACTTAATTAGAGATTGCACGGAGCTAGATGAGGAGAATAAGATGTAAGGTGCAAGATCTAGTGGGCGACGGCTAGAGGTAGACCCCGAGGATTTCGAGAGGTAGGGGTGGTAATCGAGAGGAGCCACCGATACGGTTGTTTGATCCGAGACCGTGCTCTGCTAGAGCATATGCCATCCGCAAGCACGAGAGGAGGCATCCTCCCCGACGTTATCACCGGTACTTTTACTCTCTTTGATACTAGTGTGATTACATTGATTGACCCGGCTCTACTCATTCATATGTATGTGAAACTTTAGCATCCAAGAAGACTCTACCGTTGAGTCTCTTGAGTTCGTAATTCGAGTGTCAAACCCTTTGGGTCAATACGTATTCGTTGATAAAGTGTGCAAGAGATGCCCCTAATAATTCGAGAATCTGCTTTTCTACCGACTGATGCTTCTACCATTTGATGAATTCGATGTTATTCTTGGTATGGATTGGTGATCGTACATGATGCAATGGTGGATCGCAAAAGGAAGACCATTGATTTGAGGAGTGCAAATAATGAGGTAGTCCGAGTCGAGTCTACTGATTTAAAAAGAGTGCCAGCGATAGTATCTTCTATGACCGCTCGGAGGTACATGAAAAAGGGGTGTGAAACATACCTTGCGTATGTGTTTGAAAGGAAAGAGACGGAAAGGAAACTCGAATCGGTACAAGTGGTTTGTGAGTATTCAGATGTTTTTCCTGAGGAGTTACCGGGATTGCCACCGGTTCGAGAAGTGGGATTCGGCATCGAAGCTGTACCGGGTACTACACCGATCTCAATAGCCCCGTATCGTATGGCATTAATGAAATTAAGGGAATTGAAGGTTTAATTGCAAGAGTTGATGGATAGAGGTTTCGCTCGACCGAGTTTTTCTCCATGGGGCGCACCAGTATTGTTTGTGAAAAAGAAGGACGGAACCATGAGGTTGTGCATCGACTATCGTCAACTCAATAAAGTGACGATAAAGAATAAATATCCGTTGCCACGAATTGACGATTTGTTTGATCAATTAAAGGGAGCCTCAGTGTTCTCAAAAATAGATTTGAGGTCGGGGTACTATCAATTGAGGGTCCGAGAATCGGACGTACCCAAAACCGCTTTTAGAATGAGGTATGGTCACTACGAATTCTTGGTGATGCCGTTTGGGCTCACTAATGCCCCTGCGGTATTTATGGATTTAATGAAAAGAATTTTCAGGCCATACTTGGATCGGTTCGTAGTTGTATTTATCGATGACATTTTGGTCTATTCGAGAGATGAAATCGAACATGCTTGAACACCGAGGCTAGTGTTGCAAATTTTACAAGATAAGCGATTATACGCAAAGTTCAAGAATGTGAATTTTGGTTGAGAGAGGTTAGCTTTTTGGGGCACGTGGTGTCCGTGATCGGTGTCGGTGGACTGAACAAAATTTCGCCATAGTCGATTGGAAACCTCCAAGGAATGTTACCGGGTTAGGAGCTTTTGGGGCTTGCGGATACTATCGACAATCTGTGAAAGGTTTTTCGATGATAGCTGCGCCAATGACGAAACTACTCCAAAAGATGTTAAGTACGAGTGGTCGAACGCTATCAAGAAAGTTTCGATCGACTAAAACCTGCTTAACCGAGGCCCCAGACTAGTACAGTGAGTCCCAGAAAGAGTTCAATCATATCTGATGACGCATCCTTGCTTGGGTTAGGTTGTGTGTTGATGCAAGAAGGTCGAGTTGTGGCTTACGCGTCGAGACAACTAAAGCCGCATGAGAGAAACTATCCACCCATGACCTTGAACTAGCGACCATAGTGTTCGCCTTGAAGATATGGCGACATTACTTGTTTGGAGAAAGGTGTCACATTTATTCGGACCACAAGAGTCTAAAATATTTGATGACTCAGAGAGATTTAAACCTGCGACAAAGACGTTGGCTTGAGTTGTTGAAAGACTATGAACTCATCATTGATTATCACCCGGGAAAGGCCAACGTGGTGGCCGATGCTTTAAGTCGCAAGGCACTATTTGCTTTGAGAGCGATAGATGCTCATCTATCCGTTTCACCCGATGGGGTGCTAGTAGTCGAATTAGAGACCAAACCGTTATTGATTCAACAAGTACTTGAATCTCAGAAGGTCGACGCCGAATTGGTCGCTAAGCGAGCCGAATGTGTTTCGAAGGAGGAATCAGAATTTCAGATTGACGACCATGATTGCTTGATGTTCAAGGGTCGATTATGTATTCCAAGGAATTCGGAACTTGTTTCGATGATTTTGAACGAGGCTTACAGTAGTCGAATGTCAATCCACCCGGGTAGTACTAAAATGTACAATAACCTGAAACGTCGGTTTTGGTGGCATGGTATGAAACGAGACATCTCTGACTTTGTTTCGAGATGTTTAATATGTCAACAAGTGAAAGCGAGCATCAAGTGCCATCGGGATTACTTCACCGATCACGATACCCGAGTGGAAATGAGATCGAGTCACCATGGACTTTGTATCCGGACTGCCATTGTCAGCAAGTAAGAAGGATGCGATCTGGGTCATTGTTGATAGACTGACCAAGTCTGCTCATTTTATTCCTGTCCGCACGGATTTTTCGCTTGATAAATTGGCAGAATTATACGTCTCCCAAATTATTCGATTGCATGAGGTGCCTATTTCTATCGTGTCGGATAGAGACCTAAGATTTACATCGCGATTTTGGAAGAAATTGCAAGAGGCTTTGGGTACCAAGCTGCATTTTAGCAATCGCTTTCACCCCCAAACCGATGGTCAATCCGAACGGATAATTCAAATACTCGAGGATATGTTGAAATGTTGCATCCTTGAGTTTAGTGGTTCATGGGAACGGTATTTACCTTTGGTTGAATTCACTTACAACAATAGCTTTCAATCAAGTATTAAGATGGCGCCTTACGAGGCTTTATACGGTCGTAAATGCCGTACCCCATTATTCTGGACTGAACTTACTGAAGGTAAAATCTTCGGGGTTGATTTGATTAAGGATGCCGAGCAGAAAGTTCGAGTAATTCGTGAAAGTTTGAAAGCTGCTTCGGATCGCCAAAAGTCATATGCGGACTTGAGAAGAAAAGACATTGAATATCAGGTTGGAGACAAGGTATTTCTCAAAGTCTCACCCTGGAAGAAGGTGCTTAGATTTGGCCGTAAGGGCAAATTGAGTCCGAGGTTCATCGGTCCGTATAAAGTATCCGAACGAGTTGGGCCAGTAGCGTACCGATTAATGTTACCCCCTGAGCTTGAAAAGATTCACAACGTTTTCCATGTCTCGATGCTTCGACGATATAGGTCGACTCGACACACGTAATTACTCCATCCGAGGTCGAGGTTCACCTAATTTGAGTTATGAAGAAGAGCGATTCGCATTCGATCGCCAAGTAAAAGAGTTGCGCAATAAGAAAATCCCATTAGTGAAGGTGTGTGGCATAAACACGAATTGAAGAAGCCACTTGGGAACTTGAGGACTCTATGAGAGAGCGACACCGAGCCTATTTACTCAGTAAGATTTTCGGACGAAAATTTCTTAAGTGGGGAGAGTTGTGACAGCCAAAATTGACCCTAGTCGGAAGTGGTTTCGGACCGCTAAACCGAGTCACCGAAATGTTCTAACGTAATATTTATTGTCTAGAATATGTGAATATGAATGTGTGAAAAATTGAATGTTTGGATTTTGTTAATTGTAAGTGAATTTTATCAAATAGGACTTATGTGAGAAAATTTAAAAATGTGCTAGGCAAATGTAAGGTGGCCTATTAATACATGTGGGAAAATGGTTGTCCTTGCATGTCAAATAACCCCCTTTCCTAAGGTGAGTGGCCGGCCATGACAAGATTATGGGCAAAGGAAACATGTTTCCAACATGTTTTGCTAGTGGTGTATGTAGGAAGCCATAAAATAAAAACTAGCATTAAAGAAATGAAAAAAAATGAGCATGGATGCCCCCATTGTGCCGTAGCTAGAGAGAAAAAAAAAAAAGGTTTTGTTCATTCATTGTTCATTCTTTTGGTTGTTCTTGAAAAAAAAGTGAAAGGAAGGAAGATTACCTAGGTCAATTCGCAAGTATCTTTGGCTACTAGGAGGTAAGCATTGAATTTGTTGATTTGGTTTTGTAATATGCTAAGTTGAATGGTGGATGCACTCTTGGTAAGGTCAAGGAAGTTGAGATTTCTTATGTGTGTCTAGGCAAAATGCCAAATGATTAAATGTTGGAGATAGGAGCTTACTTAGAATGATAAATTCTTCTCCTATGATTATTTTTCTTGCATGTTAAATGGCTCCTACTTAGCCATGCAAAAATTTGTAATTTGTATGGATGATTGGAGCATTCGGCTAGGGTATAAAAGAAGGGATTTTGGTTGTTTCATCTAAGTATGGATGATGAATGTGCTATGGAAAGAAATTGGTCTTCCTATGAATATGATTCGTGAATGTTTATATTAGTTAAATAATTTATGTTCAAACACTTGAGGATTCGGCATTGTCCATGACTATTGTGTTTAGGATGTGATTTTGAATATTTCGAATATTGGAAAGTAAGAATAGGTGTGATCGGTCATGGGAATTTGAGATGTTGTACATTAGAATTGAAAATACTTGAGACTAGATTACCTTAATAGTGATAATACATTCGGCCTTGATGCATTAATTGAATGTTGGCTAAGGTTTTGATATTTTGAACAAGGATAGTTGTGAACGGAGTGAAAACCATAAATTATCCAGAAACAATTAGAAGTCATGCCTTATATTCATAGATTCCCCTTTGAGTCTAGTTTCATTAGAAACAAACGTCATGAGCATTAGAGCTCTGTACGAGATGATATTCAAGTTGTAACGCGATGGTCGAAGTAGTCGACCCCGTAACATGGGTGACTTTGACTAATAAACTGTACCAATTGGCTTGACCAAAATTCTAGAAATAAATCCATGGATGGATATATGAGTCTAAATTCAGGAAAATTTACGTAATCGGTTTCCGAGTTTTGGAACTCGAGATATGATTTTAAAGGCGACAATGGACGCAGTTTTCCACTTGTCTGAAAGGCCAAATTGGTTGGTACTTTGAGAGGATTTGGCCCGTTAACCCTCGTGTCCGGCTACCGGCGGCGACGGTCACGGGTTCGGGGTGTTACACAGAGTTTGGTGCAGCACTGGGACTTTACACAGAGGAATTCCAAGAGGAGAACGATCTTGATACACTCAACCGCCACATCCATTATTCTCCTTCTAAGTGTTGGAACACCCTCATGCCACGTTCAGCGACCTACGACCCCAATCGCACCAAGGCATCGTCGCTCTCTCCGTCCTTGAGGTACCTCCATTCCATCTTATCTCACACTTTAACAGGACGGATGGAGAGCACCAGCGTCGTCACTACCCACGATGACTATTACTTGTGGTGTATGTCCAACGGCCATGTCATCGACCTCGCCTACTTCATCACCTTTGCCATACGCCACCAAACAGAGCGACATCGGAGGGGGGTCATCTCCATTGGCCCCTACTTGACTAGGCTGGTGCAACACTTCGGGCTCCTCAACACCGCGGCCCAAGAATCATCCCTCACCCTCATCGGCTAGATGTCTCCACAAGGCATCTCGAGCATTCTTAGCATGAGGATGATCAAGAGGTACTGAGGAACCTACCCTTCCCAGTATCATCTCGCCCAATCTACTGAGGAGGAGGCCTACGAGGACATTTCTGATGATGTCCCCTCATCGCACAAGGACCCACTGACTCAGCCACCACCACCCTCTCACCCAGTTCATGCGGCAGCTTCATATGCTGACATCTCTGAGCGCCTCACCCAATTCGAGCATCAGTGTTTTCAACGATTTGACAACATTGATGCTACCCTACAGCAGATTTGTTAGCACCTCCACATCTCATCGCCAGTCCCACCTCGCAAACCATCCAACGATGAAGATGTTTAGAAATATTTATTTCTTATTTTAAGTTTTTAATTTTTATTGAAATTACTTTTTATTTTTATTAGATTTTAAAAATTTTATTTTTAATTATTAAATTCGATTATTTCTTTTTGAGTAATTATGCTTCCTAATATCCCCTAAAAAGTTCCTGATTTTATTACAGTTATATAGAGCTCTTAAGCTCATCGTCACATAGGAACTAAAACTCCACCGGGAATGGTTCTCTATGACTGCCATGTCTTGCTCGACCACGACCATAGCTACCACTAGATATAATATTCTTTTGGCCCAAGACTTATGGCCTAATGAACCTGTACGACTGCTGGAGTATCCTCCTCCACTCTCGAACCAATTACTCTCCAAAACTCCAGTTCGAGGAATTCATCAAACAAGAAGTTTCACTTCTCTCCCTATCTTAATTTTATATACTCTAATATCTATCTTTGTACATTGAGGGCAATGTACATCTTAAGTGTGCGGAGGTATTCATTTCATTATCAGAAAAATCCCTGAATGATTACCTTGTTCTCTTGAAAAACTCTCATACCATAATTAGGATAAATTTTAATTTATTTATGATTTTCATTGATATTTCTTGAATTAAAACATAGGCATTTATGCATTGATTGTTTAAACTTTAAGACATTAGAGAATCAAGCATAATAAGTTGATTTTTAAGAATTTAAAATTATAGGTTGTTTCCCCAAGTCTAGGTATTACTTTGAATTGGAATTCACGAGTCTAAACATCAAAAAGCCATAATTTTTGTGAGCTTTTTGAGCCTTTTGAGCATCTATTAATCCTTTCATGCTCACTTTTATTATTGCTTTGAGTGCGTCAGTATTGAACTATTATTCTAGAACTTACTTGATTATGCATGTCGAGAACACACCATTTGATTTGATATATCAAAATGATTAAGGTACTTAAGATTAACCCACTCATGCCATGAAAAGCCTACCTCCACGATTAACCCCTAGTAAACCCCCTTGAGCCTAACAAGCCATTTCTTATATTACGTTTAATATTAACCTTTAACCTATTATTGTTAAAATCCGCTAAATTAATCCCTATTTTTGCCGAGATTTGAGTTGAATGGATTGCTTAGCTATGTTTTGTTCTTAATAGTTAGTTTATATTTATTAACTTGTTCTTAAAAAAAAAAACATATTCTGAGAAGAAGCTCTGTTGTACGAAAGTGAAGATTAGCCCTTTTTCTAATTAGGTAATTTTTCAATTCAATCTCGATTCTAACCCTTTCTTTCAGCTTGTAACCACACCCTCTTAACCAAGCCTCATTACAACCCTCTAAAGACCTTTTGATTGATGTAGCATCTTAAATTATAGTGGTGGAGATTTGATTTTCATGCAAGCCTATGGTAATGATTTTTCATTATTGACTATTGAGTGCTTCATTTATTGTCCTTAAACACCTCGAGTGATTTGAGTGAATCTTTAGTGAGGATGTGAAACTCTGTGATATTCTGAATCAAAGGTAATTACTTAGATACCGAGAGACACCTATGTTTGCATGGTTAAATACTCAACTTGGAATGTTTGAAACTTTTATGTCCTTTTAGTTGAATTCTCAATGTATGATTACCTATGGATTATTTAGAGATATTATCTATAAGAATCATAAGTTGAGAAGAATTTATTTTGATTATGAATTGAGGATTTTGCTTGAGGAAAAGTAAATGCTTAAGTGTGGGGGTATTTGATAAACCGTAATTTATACATATTTTTACCCCATGTTTAACGCATTTTATGGATGATTTTCCATAAGAATTAGTGAATTCGATGCTCCTAATGCTTTAATTTCATGTTTTATACTTAGGAAAGCATAGGAGAGCGAAATGAACAAGAAACGGGCCAAAAATGGAGAAAATGGGCCAAAGTACGAAATTAACACGACCTGGACCTCCTCACACGAGCAGACCATACGGCCGTGTCAATCTAGTAGAATCGAAGCACGACTCACACGGGTATAGCACACGCCCGTGCCATTCTAACAGGCTCGAACACGGCCTGAAGTAATCACACACGGGCGTGTCACACGGGCGTGTCCCTGCTGAGCCCAAGTTAAGTCCAATTCGGAAAAGGCCACTTTTGAGGGCTTCTTGTCATTCCAAAGCCTATAAATACACCCTAGTGGAGGAGAAAAAGGGAGACGGAAAAGGGGGAGTAAGGAATTACTCCAAAGAAGCCGATTGATCCATCTCAGAAGCCGGATTCATCATCAAGGCTGAAGATCTCTCCTCAATTTCCCTTCAGGAGTTTTGGGTTTTCTTTATGTTTTGTATTCTTTATTATTCTGACGTATTTTCTTATTTAGTTATGAACTAAATCCCCTAAATACCTAAGGGGAATGAAACCTAAGACGAATCTTGTTATTATTTTCTGAATCGTATGATAAATATTTAACTTGTTCTTAATTATGTGTTCTTAATTCTTGTTTTGATATCCCAGGCTACTGATTCAAGATAAGCTTTTATTCAAAGGAGGAATAGACCCTGTCTAAGAGTACATTTATCATAATTAAGCGGAGTTGATTGTGCGCCTAGAAATAGGGTGACAAGATTTTGCCAAATTAGGGTGAAACCTAATAAGGGGATCCATAGATCGAGTTAATGCAACCCTAGAGTGTTAATTAGAGAAAAGTCTCGGTTATTCAATTTAGGGATTAGACGTTATTATTCTTGAATAGGGATAATAACATAACTTAGGGATCTCTACGGAACAAGTTGAATGAATAAATCGTCCAATTCTGAGCCAGAATAACACGTAAAGTCTAGGTGGATTTTTCCTTAGGTATTGTCTTCATTCAATCGATTTTCCCAAAAGCAATTCCCCAATTCTTTTTTCTATGCTTTCTTAGTTTAGATAATTAGTTAATTAAAACAAAAGCCCCAATATTCTTAGGTTAGATAATAAAAAGACAGTCATTACTAGTATTTTTAGTTCCTTTGGGTTCGACGATCCGGTCTTGCTAAAACTATACTACTGTTCGATAGGTACACTTGCCTACATCGCGATAATAGTTAGTTCAAGAATGAGTAATTATGAATATTTAAAACCTATCACGAAAACTCGTGATCATAAATCAAAAAAACAGAATTTCAAATATTTCGTATCATATAATATTTAGGTCAGAAACCAATCAACTCATACATATTGTCCCTTATTCAAGCCCTCGAGGCCCAAAATATGCATTAGAAACAAATCGAGACTAATTCAGAAACCCAAGAAATTTTTCAGAATTAGCTAAAAAATTTAAAAGCTGCAGGGTTCACATGGCCGTATGGTCAGGCCGTGTGACTCACATGGCCAGGAGACATGCCCGTGTCTTAGTCTGTTTGGACATTCGAAATAGGGACACACGACCGTGTCCCAGCCCATGCCCGTATAACTCTCTCACTTGGGTCACACAGCCAAGCCACACGCCCGTGTGCCAGACTATGTGCCCTTTCGAAATGTCCTCGCACGCCCGTGTGCTAGCTGTATGTCTCACACAGTCGAGTGATACACTCATGTGTCTGGCTGTGTGGACTCAGAATGTACCTTAAACGGCAAGTTTACCATTCCCTGCAAGCTTGGACATTAAGCAATTCAAAAATCATTCGTTTAACCAGTTCATAAAACATCAAACACATTCAAATCAGGTCAAAATAATCATCCTAGGTGCCTAGCCAATGTACCCTTATTGGTACTACAATTATATCATCAAATTATATCATTCAAGCATTATTCAAGTCCAAATTATAAATATATCTAATTTAATCCATTTTGGCCTAGTTTATATATATACACCTAAAACAGTAACTTAAATTCACAAGCACATACCAAGCTTTTATTCCATTTACCACACTACACTATAACTTCAAACACGAGCACTTGTTATATATATTCTAAGCCAACATTATACTTATAACCTCATATACATTTCATCCACAAAATAACTAACATTTAGACACCCTAGGTACATGTCGACACAAAAGGACAAACATCACCACATTTGAGATCGAGATCGTTGTTGGATGTTGAATCAATGATCAAAAAGTTAAGTACCTAACCTGCGTACGGAAAACAAAATTGTATGTTGAGTAAAACTTAGTGGTATTTTTATAATCTAAATATTTAAAGACAAAACAATATAATATGCACATATTAGTTATAGGCACAATTGAATATTTAAAACCACATTTATTCATACAATGACATTAGCCATGCATTACTCAATTCATGAATACATCATTATATACCATACTCAATTTTCATCACTTGCTATATATAATAGTTTTCCATAATTTGTTCACATATCATTTAAACAATGGCATTATTCATTCCACATTCAATTCATGAGTATATAACTCGTGTATTCCATGTATTTACAACATATTTCACATTTTATTTTCAGTTTACTATCTCAATTCCATTTCTCATGTATTCCATGTTAATAAACCTTAAATTATACATATTTTTACCCCATGCTTGGCATACTTATGAATGATTTTTCCTTGATTTTAGTGAATTCGATGCTGCTAATCCTTTAATTTCATGTTTTACACGCAGGAGAGTTTAGGATAGCAAAAAGAGCACGAAACGGGCCAAAAACGGAAAAATTGGGCTTAAAATAGTGTTTCACATGGCCTAGGCACTTTCATACTGGTAAACCCCAGGCCTGTGTATCATGGCCATGTCAACATTAATCGAAGTTAGAATTGCACACGGTTGAGCACTTGCACACGGTTTAAGCACACGGCCGTATCCCTGTCGAGCCCAAGTCTAGTTCTACTCAAAAAAGGCCACTTTAAAGGGATTGGAAGCATTCTAAAGCCTATATAAACACCCTAGAAGAGGATTAAAGGGGACACACAGAGTTGGAGGCAGAAAATACTCGAGAATAGCCATTCGAATCACCTCGGAGCCAGGATCTACATCAAGACTGAAGATTTCCATCCAATTTCCTAGAAGTTCTTTGGGTTTCTTTATGTTTTGTTGTTTTACAAACTTTGAGATGTTTTCTATTAATATTATGAACTAAACTCCCTAAATACCTAAGGGAGATAAAATCTAAGATGAATCTTATTACTCCTTGATTTATATGATAAATACTTGTTCTTATTCTTAATTGTGAGTTTTAATTCTTGCTTTAATATTCCAGGATATTAATTCAGGTTCTTGATGTGCTTATTCAATGGAGCAAAAGTCCCTATTTAAGAGTATATCATTCATAATTAAGTGAAGTTGCATGCAATCCTAGAGATAGGACGACATAAATCTGTCGGATTTGAGTCAAATCTAATAAGGGAATCCATAGATCGAGTTAATGCGATAATAGGGGTTTTAATTAGAAATAGATTTTGATGAATCAACCTAGAGTCAGTTGTTTTTAGTCTCGAAAGGGGTAATACTATAAATCAGGGATCTCTACGGAATAAGTCAAGTGAATAAATCATCTAAGTCAAAGGTAATAAGTGAAATCTAGATGGATTCTTTCTTGGGTATTGTCTTCTCCCTTGGTTTTTCTAAAGTATTTTCCAACTTTCATCTTTGTCGTAATCTTAGTTAAATTAGAAAATTAGTTTAGTTTATAAACATTCTCTTAAATTTTAGGCTAGATAATAAAAAGATAGTAATTACTAGTACTTTTAGTCCTCGTGGATACGATATTTCCTGTCTCACCATAACTATACTACTGTTCAATAGGTGCACTTGCCTTAAGTTGAATTTTTAGTTAGTTTCATGATCATCACATGTATGTACAACATATTTCACATTCTATTTTCAGTTCACTATCTCAATTTCATTTCTCATGCCATGCCAATTCAATATCAATTATAAAACTTTAATTATATGTTTACCCCTATTAACACGACTTGGATTCGAACGGATACATGGATCCAACCAACACACAAGTTTGGCACCCAGTGCCTCATCGGATAATTCGAAGTAGTAAATTGACACCCAGTGTCTCATCGAATAAATCCGAAATAGTAAATTGACACCCAGTGTCTCATTGGTTAAACCGAAGTAAATTGGCACCCAGTGCCTCATCGACTCGAAGTCGAAAAAATCCCTGAATTCTTCCAATCCTATGGCATGTCATCTATATCCGAGTCAACCCGGTACAGTTAATAGGGTTTCAAGTCACTTTCCAAATGCAACAAATATCCAATATTCAAATTTCACATTAATATTCATTTCAATTCAAATAATCAATATATTCATAATATATATATATATATATATATATATATATATATCAATTCAATCCATTCAATCAACTTTTAATTCAATTCAATGTCAAAGTGTCGAATGCTCACCTCAACACTTACCATATGTATTAAATAAAAAATACAACAATTAATAATTAGTTTCGGATTATATAAATACAAACCAGAAATTTTGAGCTATCCCTTGTCGACTTTATTTCTCCCCTTTTTAGTTGAGGATTCCGGTACAATGTTAGCTACGAAATTAAAACAATTAAAATTCATCAATACAACACAATTCAATTTCATATTGCATATTTCAATTTTTGCTCAATATTTTCTTAATATTCAATTTAGTCCCTAAACCGAGACTAACTTTATTTCTTTACAATTAATCCTATATTTTCATACAAATTTCAATTTAAACTAAATTTAACTCTCTATTTTCACTTAAAACCCTAAATTTCAAAATTTTTACAATTTAATCCTTATTACTCAAAATTTACAATTTATTCTACAATTCAATCCTTTTTCATTTCTAAATTTTAAATCTATTAATTTTATCCTTTATTCTAAAATTATTCAACATAGACAACACTTACAAACTCAATAATTTCTAAAATTTCGACGTGGGTCGGGTAGTATTTAACATTGGGATTCCAAAAACATAAAAATTACAGGAAAAAGGATTAAATTAACTAACCAATTGAACTTGGAGCTTTGAAACCCTAGATTTGTCTTTCGCCTTTCTTTCTTTCCCTTTTTCTTTTTTTTTTCCTTTCTGTTTTGCTTTAGCTTCTTGCTTTAGCTTCTTTCTTTCTCTTTCTTTTTTTCTTATTTTGTTTTATTATAATTTTATAATATATATATACTTAATTCTTAAGGTTTTATATTATAATATATATTTTAACTTAATTTTTTTAATAATATTAAACCTTATGCCGTCTCATTCAAAGTCAATGGAAAAATTTCTTCTTTAGTCCTTTTAATTATTCTTTAATCTATAACCCAACTTTCACCCTTTATGCAATTTAGTCCTTATACCTAATTACTCTTAATTCAAGCAAATTCTCTTAACCAAGCCCTAATTAACTACACAACTAGCTTTGTAAATATTTCTAATAAATATTTATGAGTGCGATTTAAGGGAACGGAGTCTCGGGAATGCACTTTTCGACACCCCTGACTATCGGGTTGTTACAAAAATCCAAGCTTCTTAGCAAGTCCACCACCTACATGTTTAAACAATTAATGTGTGAGATCAAAGAGCCCAGTACACAAAGATAAATATACTTATCCTATATTGTTATTAATGTTGAGTCCTTTTAGAAGTATTATTCAAAGTTAATATATGTTACAATTTAGCCTTCCTAGAAGGTTCATTTCTCATTACAAAATTATAAGGGCTCAACTTACATTTTAATGGTTTATTAGCCATTCACATTATGAAAATTCATATTCAAGATTCTTATTGAGATTTCAAATGATATCTAATCTTGTGTATACTCCCTTTACCTATGGTTTCTTATCATGTTGACACATAAGTTCCACTTACTGTCATTTGTTCTGTATATAGGTTGCATATTTCATTTTCATTTCCTTTATCGATATTAACATGTTCAATTAACTTAATTATTATACAATTATCATTCATTTATGAGAGAGAAAAATAGAGTATGGGGTCATGACATATTCTTTATTAGTTTACACATTTACTAAATTTCTTATTAACTTTTTTAACTTATAGTTCTTAGCACATTCCACTTTAGTTTACATATAAAAATTAATACTCATAGTCAAGTCTCATTATTAAGATTTTAATTCATTCCACCCTTAGTAAATTCTAGTAAAATGACTTAGGTACACAAGAACCATTCAAAATACCAGAGAGCAAAAAAACGCTTACCTCTACGGTATTATCTCATATCCCTCCAAAACACACCTAAAAGCACATATGTGTTGATCCTCCAAACATACCAGAAAGCAACAAAGTGATAAGCCTCCAAAGCACACTAAAAAGCACTAAAGTGCTAAGCTTAAAGGCATTTGAGAATGCATGTGATTGGATAACCCAAATGCCAATAGAGAGTGCATATAATACGTGCAAGGCTTAAAGGAAATAGAGCTCCGACACCAACTCCCAAACCAAAAGCACATATAATCCCTATTGGCATGCCAATTATATCCTAACTATTTCACTAAGTTTACTAGAGTGACCTCGCGTTTAACCAAATTTCATAACCACACATATGCTCCTACATTTTTAGTTCTCATTTCAATAATGTGTCGATTCTATCTACCACTTGTAAGGTTAACAATTTAACAAATTATCCCCCCAGATTTGCCATGGTGACATATTTATACATTTTCACTTTAATATCCCATTTCATGACTATTCACATACACCAAATTCATTCTTATTAATAACTCTATGGCAACCAAAATATATATAGTACATTATTAGTTAATAAGGCATTTTGTAACCAATCATTTCTACCTCAACTTGTCAATGACTTATTTCAACACCTTTAAAACATAGAGTTTACATGTATTCATTTCATAGTAAATCTCATATTTATTCATCATGTTCATATGTATCTCACTAATTCATTATTTCCACATCTTAATCCATGGAAATTTCCTCAAGTTTATACACATGTTTATTTTCATAATTCTCTGAATATGTTAGAATAGTACTTAACTTTTGGATGCATATTTACTCAAAATCAAGCTTTTAAACACAATCAAACTTGGACTTTTTGTTTTCCATCATTTTCCCATTTTTTCAAACACAAAAATATAACCTAAAAAACACTTAGCCTATAATCAGTCAAAGTTTACTCAAAGCAACTAAACTCAAATATTAAGTTAGGAGGGATGGAAAACACCAGTTCTTACCTTATAGAAGCTTTCTCTCACTAGCTTCAACTTTCTCTCTCAATAACCATAAAAACCCTTGCTAAAGAATGGAGGTTTGAAAATGGATTCAAGCTTAAAGATGAGTATTCTAGTTGATCTACACAATAATACAAAGTTTGGATGTTGGGTTTTTGGTGAAATTTGAAGAAAATATCAAAAATGAAGAAAATGGAGAGGACTCTCCAGAAGCAAGAGTGAACAAAAACTTTATGAAAAGGGGATGAGTTTTCATCTTTCAAAATACCAATTTAAAACACTTAAGTCAAAATTCCAAATCAAAGTCAAAATCTAAGTCAAAATTTCTTAACATGCGGTCAATATTTAATCACTTCAATTTAATCACATCCAATGGTTAATATCAATACCAAATACCAAATATCTCATCAAGATAATATTCCTTACATAATATTCCCAAAAAAAGACCAAAATACCCTTTTGCAATAAAATTACCATTTTACCCATTTTTGCCTCTTTGTACAATTTTTTCACAACAATAGGCTCTTAGCAAATTTAAATCTCATAATTTATATTTAAAACCTAATAATAATCCTTGGGTGGAAAGGCATTTACACTTTTACCCCTCTATTGTAAAAATAGAAAATTTATAATTTAATCCCTAAATTTTTCAAATATTTTCTAATTTGGTCCAAAAGTGATTTTCATTGCACTGATACTTATTACTCAATTTGTCATACTAAAGTTGTCAAAATTTGACATTTACTCATCAAATAATCTCAACTTTGACCTCTTATTATTTAAATATATTGTGTAAAAATTGAAGAAATAGTTTTAAATAGAAATTTTTAAAATTAATTAATTAAAATATTTAAAATAATTTAAGCCAAGGTTCAAAAATTTGACCTAAAACTTTCAACTAGACATTTTACTAGCACTAGGGGTATAATTTAATTCTCATGCCACATAATTAGTAATAACTCACATTTCTCATTTGGTTAAATTTGTACTTTAGTCCTCAAACTTTTAAAATTTTTTAATCTAGTCTGTTTGTCACATTCTCACATCTAAAATTCGTTTTACTAATTTTCATCTTCAATATTAATTCTTCCTTCATAAAAATTCTTTATCAGACTTAATTTTCAATTTTCTCGAAATTTCATTGTTTCCAATTCTAGAACAATGTCATTTGTCTTATCCAAAATTTTAGTGTGTTATACATGGTTTTTCTATATCAATGCTCATAATCACATTTTTAATATACATAGTCACTATACATTTTATTTCACCAATTATATCAAATTCCAAAACTATCTTAACAATGTAAAGATTTCATGGTCCTTTTGGATAGCAGAAATCAAAACAAAGCTACTTGCTGATTCTCAACACTTGAGTCAACTCCTTCCATAGCTTAAAGCTTTCTTTCCCCGCTAATTTCCCTTTCTCAACAAAAAAAAAAAAAAAAAACATATAAAAATCATCAAACAATTTTCTCATGCTAAAATCTTAAATATCAATGATCGAGATTATGGAAACTTGTTTTCTCACCTTGATTGTAGATTTTTCTATTTAGATTTCTCTCACTAAATGCATAAACCTTAGGTTGGGAGAATATGAAATTGATGGTGGGAATGTTGTTGGAAGTAAGGTTTCATCTTTAATGTCACTAATTTTCATGGGCTTGCCTGGACTTTTGGCCTAATTTAAAGAAAGAAATTTGGCGTAATCTAAAGAAAGAAATATCAGAAAAGGAAAAGGAAAATTTTACCTTTTATTAAAGAGAGGAACGAGATAATATTATTGAGAGAGGACATTATATTGATAAGGTACATTGCATTCTCATGGAAGGTTTAATATTAGTAATGCATGTAATTTTTATAAAAGAAAAATTTATTTAATAAGTGTTAGATACAATAATAATATACATTAGATTCTTAAAGGAAGATACATATTTAAACTTCGAGACAACATTACTAAAATAGGTCATAGACTTAGACATTAATCATAAAAAGGAAATGAATGAAAAAAAGTATAAAATGTATTAAAAATCTATAAATAGTAGACAACATTAAAATATAGTATTCTAACAAAATGCACTTCTTTAAGCCAATAAAATTGAACTTCTCTAATCATTCCAACCTAAAATTATTCTCCTTCGTTCAAATCACAACTTTTTCTCCATTTGAGTCAAGAATCAATGAATCAAGTCTTCTTTTTCCGTATCAATATAAATCTATTAAAACTTAATATTAAGTAATTATAATATGTGGGATTTCAATTTTATGGGGCGTATATCATATGTAGGTTTTATACGATTCTTTTCAATTTTTAATTATCTTATTTTGTATTAATTTAATTCTATATTATAATCATCAAACTTATATTTATAATATATTTATAATAACATTTAAAAAACCAATTATTACTACATTAATCTCAATGGAACTAATATTCCTCAACACTCTAAAACTTTTCCTCTTTAGAAATTATAAATGCCCATTACTTTGGTCTGATCACAAATCTTTCTTTTTCTTCATGACCCCTAAGCAATCATTGCATATATTATGATAAAAGAAAGGAATATTGTATATAAAAAGTAGAGATAATATACAATGTGGTGCAATATAATCATCATGATCATATCTATATATCACTTAGATTATTGTGCGTTAATTTTTCTATCATTGCTTACATTTAAATTTGTTTATGAGTTGAGTAGGTTATAACTTAAATTAATTAAATTTGAATAAAAAAACTTTTTATCAATAAAAAAGAAAGAAAAATGTGCTTTTTGCATGCGCACCAGACCTATGCATGTCTCTTAAAAAAAAAAAAAGACTTATTAAAGTTAGACAATCACTATATACTTATTAGACTTTCACAGATCCAAAGTGCATTTTATGATTGAATCCTTAAAATAAAAATTTGAAAAAGATAAAAACATAATTAAATTTTATTTTTATGTTACTTTCTGATATTACCAGGGTTTGACTGCAGTTGTGTGTTCTAGTGGTGGTGGTTGTATAGAGACGATTGGTATGGTTGTAGCACTAGTTAGAGCCGAGACTGAGATAGCATGGTGGTATCTTCTTCTTCTTCTTCTTCTTCTTTTTTTTCTGCTTTATTCTATGTTGGCTTTATGATGTTTTCCTGAGATAGCACGAGTTATTGCGAAATAAGGGTTTTAATTAGAAGAAATTTCAATTAATAAATTTAAAGTCAGTTGTTTTTATGATCAAAAAAGATATTAGCATAATTTAAGGATTTCAACATATCAAGGTGCTAAGTAAAAGAAATTACATAATTTAGATTGATAGTGAGAGATTAAATCTAGGCGAATTATTTTCTGGGTATTGTTTCGCTTCTTGGTTGTTAATTGATTATTTTCGTGTTTTTTTGTTTGTCGTGTTCGTTAGTTAATTAATTTAGTTAATTTTAGTTTTTAACCAATCACTCAAATTATTCGGTTAAATAATAGAAATACACTAATTACTAGTACTGTCTTCATGGAAATGATATCTTTGCTCACTGTAGCTATACTATTAATTGATAGTTCCACTTGCCTTAATCAAATTTTTAGTTTGTTTTGCGACCCATCAAGTTTTTGGCGTTGTTACCGGGAGCTATAATATTAGGAAAACTTTATTTCTATTAATTTAACCATTTTTATTTTATTTTAATTTTTTTGTTTTAAATCTAATTGTTACATTCTAATTTTTCTTTTGTTTGATTCTTACAGGTTCTTTTGGTTTATGACTAGAGGCAACTCATTGGAACCATTAGTTTTTTATAGTGACATCAAAAATACTACTCACAGAAATCAGAAAGATGTTAGAGGAGAAAGGTAAGGTCAACAAACTTTAATAGACGATCAAGAGCAAAAGGACATTACTGTGGAGATGGATAACAATCCTATTAATCCGCAACTTACTGCACGTCCTACTCCTTAGACTATGTATGGCTATGCTAAGTCTACTCTGATTGGGGTTGAATCGAGTATTGTCAGACCGAATATTACTGTGAATAATTTTGAGATTAAGCTGAACACAATTTAGATGGTGCAGTAGTATGTTTAGTTTGATGGGGTGCAATATGAAGATTCGAATGCTCATTTCGCTAACTTTCTAGAGATTTGTGACACATTCAAGATCAATGGCATTACTGATGATGGTATACGCATCTGGTTGTTCCCATTTTCTTTAAGGAACAAGGCAAACAAGTGGTTAAATTCACTTTCACGGTATTCCATTATTACTTGGGCTCAGATGATTGAGAAGCTTTTGTTGAAGTATTTTCCACCGATCAAAACAACTAAGTTGAGGAATGACATTTCTTCTTTTGCTCAATTTGAGCTTGAGACATGGTAGGATTCGTGGGAGAGATTTAAGGATCTTTTAAGAAGGTGTCCTTATTAAGGATTACCTTTGTGGCTTTGAATATAAACATTTTACAATGGTTTGAATCCCTTGACTAGGCAGATAATTGATGTAGGGACTGGTGGAACACTAAATAATAAGATACCTGAGGCAGCCCAAGAATTTATTGAGGAGATAACACTGAATAACTATCAGTGGCAAGTTATGAGAAGAAAGCTTACTAAGACAGTTGGTGTTTCCAATATAGATGCAGTTGCTATGTTAGCAAGTTAGGTGGAAGCACTGAGTAAAAAGATTGATGATTTGAGTTGCAGTAAACAAGTGAATCCGATAATGCAATGTGATGCCATTGGAGCGAGAATGATCAATCCGGAATGATTGCCTTTCAAGTCTAATATGGAGCATGAGCAAGTCGACTTTATGGGTAATAATTCTATACCTCAGAACAACCCCTACAACAATAATTACAATTCTGGATAGAGGAATCATCTTAATTTTTCTCGGGGTGGTCAAGGAAATCAAAGGTCACAATCCCCTCCAGGTTTTCAGCAACCTTATCAGCAAGAAAAAAAGCTGCATTTTGAAGAGAAGTTGACTAAATTTATTTTAGTGTCAGAAACTCGATTTTAGAATACTGAAACAGCTTTGATGAATTAGAAGGCATCTATTAAAGGCCTCGAAAATTAGATTAGTCAGCTTGCTAAATTGGTTTCAGAGAGACAACAAGGCAATTTACCTATTGACACTAAAACAAACCCAAAGGGGCAAGTCCACGCAATCATTGTACGAAGTGGAAAGGTGTTGGTATAGCTTAAAAAGAAGCTAAATTTAGAAGTTGTTGAGAAAAATTATGGGGTTGAGGAATGCAAAAAAAATCATAAGCCAATGGTCAGTGAATACAAACCACCAATTCCATATCAGGCAAAGTTGAAAAAAGATTGCATTAATGAAAAATATGGTAAATTTCTTAAATTTTTGAAAAAAATTACATATTAACTTACCTTATCTTGAAACCTTTTCATAGATGCCCAAGTATACAAAATTTTTAAATGGGTTATTAACAAATAAAAGAAAGTTAGATGAACTGTCTACTGTGGAGTTTAATAAGGAGTATTCGGCCATTCTCCAAAACAAACTACTCGTCAAGCTTAAAGATCCTGAGAGTTTTACTGTTCCTTGTTTTATAGGTAGCTTAAATGTAGAAAAAAAGTTTTGGCTGATTTGGGTGCGAGTATAAATCTAGTGTCTTATAAAATGTTCAAACAACTTGTCTCGGGGAGCCAAAACTCACTAGGATGAGTATTCAATTAGCTAGCAGATCAATTAAGTATTCTAGGGGGTATTTTTGATGATGTACTTGTTAAAGTTGATAAATTCATATTCTCTGTTGATTTCGTTATATTGGACATGGTGAACTATTATTGATGTAGGTAATGGTGAACTTGTGTTGAGGGTAGGTGATGAAAAGGTTACTCTTCAAGAACATGATGTTGTAATAGTTTCTAGTGGCCGAGATGATACTAGTTATTCTGTTGATGTTAATAATCATGTGGCTCAATTTTTTTGCAGGAAATCACTCATGAAAGCGTGTTAGAACCGTATCATGTTCAAGGTGATAGAAATTAAGGGATGAGTGAATAAAGAATGGTACAGCTCGATTAATTAGATGAATGGCTACTAAAGGCTGATGAGAACTCAAAAATGTGCAAAAAAAAAACAACAACACCACAGTGTGTATTTAAAGAGGATGAACCAATTCAAAGTTAGAGACAAAGTGCTACTTGACAATTTAGATACATGAATGTTCCTTAAAGAGCAAGATGGTCGAATCCATTTGTGGTGCAAAACTTATTCCCATACAAAACTATTGAGGTAACACACCCTGATTACGGTACATTCAAGGTAAACGATCATCAACTCAAACTTTATCTTGGTGGTGATACTGATAACGAGAGAGAGAAACTCTGACTCCAAAATCTGAATTAACCATGAGCTCAAAAAGGGAAATCGATCTTAGACTTTAAATAAGCGTTTCTCAAGAGATAACCTGAGTGTTGGTTTTTTTTTAATTATTTCATTTAATTTTGTTGCATGCTTAGTTTTTTTTATTTACCTAACTTTTAATTAAAAACAAAAAAGGTGCCACACGGTTTAGAGTAGACGACATAGCTATGTGACCTACACAGCCCTCGACACGATCGTGGTAAAAGCAAACAATTAACCTACAAGGCCTAAATAAAGCCATACGGCCTGTCAACACGACTGTGTGGTACACACAAGCGTGTTATGGACCGTATGGATACTTGAGCCAATTTATTAATTTTCTTTTAACACACACAATCTAAGTGGCTTTACATGGCCTGTCGACACGGTCATGTGGGACATATGGTCTAGACACATGAGCATGTCCAAGGCCGTATGAACGTTGAAGCAACTTTTAAAAGTTTTTATAGACAACACGGCCTTAGAGTGGTACACGGCTGTGTGGTCTACAAAGTCTGGTACATGGTTGTGTACCCTCTTTTAAATTTAGGGTTTTGTTTATTTTTTCTTTTGTCTTGTCCACTATGTTTCAAAAAGCCCTTACCCCTCCATATTGTCATTCAAGCACCCCAGACACCAATTCCTCTTGACATTGCTGCCGCCCTCTCTTTTCCCTGACTTTGTGCCTCGAACACCTCCAAGTCCTTATCGCCACCGTTCATCCCTCAGAATTGACTTCTCCCTTCATCCTCTATCACGCACACACTGTCATCCTCCTCGCCCTGCCCTTCTCTCATCCCCTTTCCCATTCATGAACCATTATTTTCTCCACACCCCTTCTTCTCCCCTCCCCCACTCACAACCGTGAACATCCCCTTCCCCTCCTCCATTTCTTTTCTCATGGCACTATCAGTTGTAACCCTGTCGTTCCTCATTGATTGTCCCCTATTTTCCCCTCACGCTACTACTGATCTTTTCCTCCATGCTGCCGTCAATACCTACCCAACCAACCACCCTTTTTGTTTTTTTATTATTATTATATTTGTTTTATTATTACTAATATTATTATCTTTTTATTAGTATTAGTATTAGTATTAGTATTAATCATATTGGTATGCCTATTTTTATTCTACTCATTTGGATTACAATAGTATTAGATATTTTTTTATTATCTTTTGAATTATTTAGGTCTTATTTAGTGAGTCGATTTTTGTTATATGATAGATTGAACTTGGTCCATTGTGTCTCACATTTCAATTTGTTCATCTACTATATTAATTTGTATTGATGCTGATATATCTCGTTATTACCTATTTTGCTAGGTACATTAGGACAAAGACGAGAGGAAAAACTAAAGCCGCTATCCTCACCTCTAAAAAGTGGAAGACACCATGTGCATCTTCGTCCTCGGCCCCAACCACAGTCACGAGATACCCGTGTCTCCAATTTAGTCTGGGTCCATATGACAACCAATATCAACATCTTAAGGAGTGGCCCTTAGGTTTAGGTCATTGCATTGATTAGGAGGCTCTACAGGCAGTCCATTTAGCTGCCAAGGTTCGGGTACTAATTGGGACGACACCGTAGGATCGATTCTTTACTATTATGGAGCCCACATATGTTAAACTCACATTAAAGTTCTGCTTGACTTTCTTCCTCCAACCGGCAATTTCACCGCGGGATGAGCCTTGCACTACTTCCTTCTGACTTGGGGGTACAACGCATTCCTTGAGCATCTTGGGCTTTATAGTTGCCTTAAGATTATATTTCAATGAGTTTATGAGTACCTCAGTGTTCCCAACACTTTCCAATCACATCCATCGACCGATTCTACTTTGCTGGATCGACATTACCAAGATTGAGTCACAGTATAACCCGAGTCAATCAAAGGTAACATGTTTACCTTTGGTATTTCGCTACACTCATGTCATTATGGCCCACACATTAACTAGTCAGAAGGAGAGTACGGGGGTCGTCAGCACTTCAGACACCTATTTTCTATGGAGTATGGAAACGCGCCACTCGATTGATGTCGCTTACGTTGTGGCTCACTGTTGTCGTTAGCAGTTCGATCGGAATAGGAAGGACTATATCTATATGGGTCCTTACGTGACTTGTTTTGAAAGGTACTTTAGGTTTCTCTACATTCCGGAGCAGAGTTCATCCTTCACTCTAGTCGGACAGATGGTCGCGTAAGGGCTATCTATTAAGAACCATATGAGGATGATTCAGTGCCAACATAGAGCAGGTCCACATCGGTATACACTGTTTCTTCTGAATCCTCAGGATGACCATGAGGAGCTCTTAGACTATGACCAACCTCGATTTGCATACTCAGCTTGATCCTCACCTCTTCCAAGTCACTCCACTGCTACACATTCAATCATGCTTAAAGACATCTTTCGCATATAGTAGCAGCACTCCGATTGAATCAATTGCCTTGAGCAGCTACATTCGAAGCACTTCGGCCAACTTCAATGCCAACAAGATCGCATCAAGGCCTATCTACAACAACTGTTCCAGCACTTTCATATTTCTTCACCCAATCCCCCTATTGTACCTACGCCTCGCAATCCTGACTTCCATATGACACCGATCCTTGATTACATATAGTTTTATATTTTATTTATTTTTTTAATTTTTAACTATACTTTATTTTTATTGTTTTTTATTTTTATTTTATTTAGTTAGACTTATATGTTTTGTTTTATTTCCATATGACACCGATCCTACGATTCTGAATTTTACTATTTCGACGAAATCATCCAAATTTAGGGTAGTTTTTGTTCTCTTCCTCTCTTATGATATTTTGCTTATTGTGTTTATATCTGTTTGTACATTGAGGGTAATGTACATATTAAGTGTAGGGAGGATTTTATATATTTATGTGATATAGCACTTGAATTGTTGTTGTGTTTAAGTAATTTTCTCAAAACTTATATTAAAGTTTTTTTTAAAAAAAATTGGAATCTTTATTGATTTTGTTTGGGATTAATATGCGGATTTTTGTGTATTTTGTGATTTATACTTTAAGATACGAGAGAGTCAAGCATGATAAACTGTTTCATGTTAACTCATAAACCACATTAATGTTGTAAAATTCGTTTTATTGACTCCATTTTTATCAAAATTCAATTTAGTTAGTTGCTTGACTATATTTTATCTATTATATTGTTGAATTTTACTTTATTCTTAAAAAATGAAAATAAAAGTGATTTTTTTTTATTGAGCTTGAATCATTAGTCTTGTATTTTGTATAAAAGCTCATACCCACTATTTATTTCTTCTTGTTGTAAATTCTTGTAATTCAGTGACTAGTTTTTTTTTTTTTTTTGTGGTTTGGTAACTTATTAACTCAATTCTCGATTATAACCAACTTTATGACCATTTTCGCATTCTTACTCTAAGCCCCGTTACAACCTTGTAAAAATCTCTTGATTGGTGTATCATCTCATTTCTATATAGTGGTAGAGATTTGATTTTCAAGAAAGCCTATGGTAATAGCATTTCTTGTTCGACTATTGAGTGCACATTACTTGAACCTTAAACACCTTTAGTGCTTGAGTGAATCTTAGTAACGGTGTTAATTATTGTTGAGTTTGAATTTCATGTAATTAGTAAGATAGGGGAGACGTCTATATTTTTATGCCTTAAAATTTCTACTTGGATTGCTTGTGTTCTTAAGTGTCATTTTTGTTCAAATTTTCAATGCATGATTATCTATAGATTATCCTAAGACATTACTGGTGAAAATAATAAATTAAGGGAAGTTAACTTGAATGTGGGTTAAGAATTTTGCTTGAGGACAAGAAAATGCTTAAGTGTGGGGATATTTTATAAATGCTAAAAGTAACTTGTTTTAACCTCATTCTTAATGTATTTTTGGGTGATTATTAGATGTTAATTGTGAATTTTATGCTCCTAATCCTTTAAATTCATGTTTCAATACTTAATAGAGCACTTGGGAGAAAAATGAGCGACAAACGAGCGAAAACTGGAGCGTCGGAGCAAGCTGTAGGAGTCATACAGGCTAAACCATTTCACATTGTTGTGTGACCCATACAGGCGTGTGCTAGGCCATGTCAATTTCACGGGATTGTGTACTTCATTGCGAAAAATTGCGATTTTTAGATATTTGGGCATTCTAAGATGTATATATGAGAACAATAAGAAGATAGAAGGGAGCCATAAGAGAATATTCAAGAAAACAACTTAAAAAGCACCATTGAAACTGATCGTGAAGTAGATTTCCGTCAAGATTGAAGATTCTCAATTGATTTATTAAGAAGTTATCATGAGTTTCTTTGTTTCTTTTGGTTATATTGTGTCTTGGATATTTTTTAATTTTCAAACATGAACTAATTTTCTAAATAACTAAAAGAGATGAACCTTATGATGGGTTTTGTAGTTTGATTTTTATTTTACACAATAAATACTTAGTTTTTTATTCTCAATTATGTGTGCTTAATTCTTAGTTTGATATTTCTAGATTATTAATCCATGTTTGATGTGCTTAAATCGGTAGTTAAATAGACCCTATATAAGATTAGATCTTCGGTAATTGAGTGGTGTTGCATGCAATCCTAGAAATAGGATGACATAAATCTACCGGATTAGAGTCAAATTTAATAGGGGAATTCATAGCACGAGTTAATGCGATAATAGGGGTTTTAATTAGAAATAAATTTCAATTAATCAACCTAGAGTCAATTGCTCTTATGCTCGAAAGAAATATTAGCATAATTTAGAGATTTCTACGAATCAGTGTGCTAAGTAAAATAAATTGTGTAATTTAAATTAATAGTGAGAGATGAAATCTATGCAAATTCTTTTCTGGGTATTGTTTCGCTTATTGGTTGTTAATAAATTATTTTTTTGTTTTACTTTTTTGTCGTGTTCGTGAGTTAATTAATTTAATTAACTTTAGTTTTTAATCAATTATTTGGATTATTCGTTACATAGTAAAAAATAGTAATTACTAATACTTTTAATTTTCGTAAACAATATCTTTACTTATTGTAACTATGCTATTAATTAATAAAAACATTTACTTTAATCAAAATTTTAATTAATTTCACTAACTTATCAATATTAATCATATAAAATGTTATAGTAGTGTGTAAAGCTAATTTTATATTGTAGTGCGTAAAACTAAAACAGTATCCCTATGTATCGTATATGTAGTTTGTATTTAATATATTTTAAGTGCGTAAATTTATACATTAATAGTGATACACGTTGGCATATAGTTAAAAACAATTATTATCTTTTAGATAAAACTTAAGTTATATATTAAGATTTATTTTTTACATAATTTTTAATTTAATTTAAATTATATATAATCTACACTAATGGAGACTGAAAATAGTAGCTTCAGGTAGGTAGAGTCTTGAATTGAAGTAAAATCAGTCTAAAACAACCCTACTAGGAGCATGCGGTTGATTAAGTATATTTATATATTATATTGGTCCTCAATTAAGTATATATAAATGATTGGATGATTAGCTAAATTGATTGTATGCCATCGGCCTTGTTTCAAGTTTTTAAATTTTTTATAATATTTTAAAATTGGTATATAAAGAAAAAAACAATATTTCAAAAGAATAAAAAGAAAAGAACTTTTAAAAATATAGTAGCATAGGTATCTATAAACACAGGTTAAACTAACCCTATATGTGCAGTGTCATAGTCATCCTTTTGTAGCCCTTATTTATTACCCCCAATTGTATCTTTTGCTTTTTATATTGTTTCCATTGTCCCTTTTCTTTCTCAGTGAGAAAATGCTCTTTGCCTCACTTTATTCTCCCATCTTTACTTAACTCAGCTTCTCCCACCCACCCCTCTGCAAATTAGGGTTTCCTCTTTATAAACATTCAATATTAAACCCTAATAAAGGGAATTTAATCCCCTCTTTTCTTTCATCTTACATCTTATAGTCTTTTTCATTGACACAAAGTCACAAATTTTCAAACAGCCTACTCAAAGAGAAAATAGAGGTAAACCTTTCCATATATATAATATATATACAGTCCTTTTTACTATAAGGCTGATCATATGCTTTTCCCACAAAGAATTTGGAGACAAATTTATATATATCTACTATATTGGAATCTTGGGATTTTTTTTTTTTTTGTGGTCCTTAAGGATCTAAGGGTTGTTTCAATTTATGTTGTAATCCTAGAGTCTCTGTGAGTGCATGTTAATGTAATGATACATGTTTTCTTTTTTCTTGCTGACTTTTTTTTTTCTTTTATACAATTTTAAGATGAAATAGATTTCTGACAGTAGTATATTTAATAAATTCAAGGAAAGCTGCTTGGCAGGTCAGAATAAAAGCTAAACTTGTTGGAAAATAAGATGGCAGCAAAGAGTATTGTTTTTTTTAAGCAATTTCATGTCAAAATCTATTTGATCCTAAACCTATTTTTCCCCCAAAGGATATTTTGATCTATTTCGTAAAGAACAAATAAAAACACACATATATATATATATATATGTAAGTATATATAAATAAAATCTGCTTGGCAGGTCAGAAAAAGCTAAAACTTGTTTGGAAAATAAGATGGGTTTGAGAATATGGATTTGAAATTTTGTATTTGAATTTAATTTTATATAAATGATAAAAGTGAAATACATAGATAAATTAATTGAAATTCAATATATAAAATATATACTTGAAAAGTAAAAAATAAATAAATTATAATCTGTTTCTAACTACTCAATTTATACTATTTAAATTAAATTTCATTAGCTCAATGATAATGTATAAAATCAATACATCAAATATTAAACCTATATAAACACGACTTCAAAGGGAGAAATTATAATGCTTGATTTGGATTACGCAATTCTTTGTTGCAGTGAAGATGTCTTCATCAAGCTATTCGAGTTCCCCATGTGCAGCCTGCAAGTTTTTGAGGAGAAAATGTATGCCAGATTGCATTTTTGCACCATATTTCCCACCAGAGGAGCCCCAAAAATTCGCCAATGTTCACAAGATATTTGGTGCAAGCAATGTTAGCAAACTGCTCAATGAAGTCCCAACTTTTCAAAGGGAAGATGCAGTGAACTCACTTGCTTATGAAGCTGAGGCAAGACTTAAAGATCCCGTTTATGGCTGCGTTGGAGCCATTTCAGTGCTGCAAAGGCAGGTTATTACCCTACAAAGGGAATTGGATGCTACCAATGCTAATTTATTCCGATATGCCTACAACGAAATGCCACCATTGCGACCTCCGCCGCCACCGCCACCGTCGGCAGCTGGCCAGAGTTCTGGTTTTTATTATCCCTATCAGTGGAATGATCCTTCTGATGAAGACAATGAGAGATCAAGTGGTGGAAACATGTAAGATGGCGTGCTTTGTAATGTAATGTATACTGTATCATATATGATTTTGTATGTGCCAAAATTATTAGGTGGCTTTAGGGTTTTCTTTGTTATATATGGGATTTTGATGAGGGACCATGTGACATATCTTGGTATTTTTTGTGATATGCCCTTACCCTGAAGAATGTTATTCTTAGTATCTTATTACTTTGTGTGAAAATCATCTTCCTATATGTATATAACATTTGATGCTGCTCTTTTTTCTGCCATATTTATCCAAAGATTCTATGTAAGTTGTATAAATAGTAAATTTTATGTAGTAATTTCTTCATGAAGGTCCTAAGAGTATGCCTTGACAAGGTTTCCAAGCTAGCAAAAAATGTTCCATTTTGGTTTCCTTGGTCATTGAACTTAACCACCTTGATATCTTTATAAATCATATAATTTTATTATCCATTTCAGTTTTGTTTTCGTCTTCTCTAATTTGGTGATTGTTCGGTTCTTTTATCGATTCTATTCGTCATTTTGAATCATTCAGGTTGATTTTCATATCGTTATAGGTACTTGAAATCACTCCAAATATGTTGTAGTTGAGTTGTGACAGAACCAGTTGTCAATATGTCATAATATTCTATTGATACGAAGGTTGAAATATACACTATGATGGCGGCTATTATTTTTTTCTTTTTTTTTCGATATTATATGATCAAATTTCCAAAAAATCAATTTATCAATTATAAGCAGTTACCAAAGCATATTTCAATGATGGGTATCGTTTTTTTCTTTTCTTTTCCTTATATTATATGATCAAATTTTCAAAAACTCAATTTATCAATTATAAGCAATTACCAAAGCATATTTCATATAAATAGGAAGCCAAACCCATAATGTAAGCATCTATTATTAGATACTACTATATATCTAGCACTCAAACTATTTTAAAAAATTATATATTTAAAAGTCATATCTTATACCCCATATTTAGATAGGTACTACGGATATAACATAAATACTAGCCTTATGGTTAAATATAGTCCAGCTAAAATATTGTGGTCTTAATTTGGACATGCACTTGATTTCGTCACTTCCGGGGAGACTGAGAATGGCCATCAATTATAAGTTATGGCTGTTTGTTAGCTTAAAAATAGTTATTATATATAATGACCGGTTTCTGTACCATGCTCTTGAAGCCAACAGCCTTCCATAGGCACACCCAACTTGGCCAATCCTCAACAGTTACAGCTACCCATTGCTTCATAAACTTTATACCACACTGGTTTATCATATGATTTTTGTCCCTTGTATACAAATTTAATTTTATATAATTTAGTTACCATTATTTTTATATTATGCTTTAGTTCAAATAATTTGATATAATTTAATTCCCATTATTATTATACTTTAGTTTATTAAAATTGTTAATTAATTGATTTAATTTTTTTAAAACTTGAAATCTGAATTTATATTTGATTTAAAAAGTGAAATTATGCTTATTAAAATAATTATTAAACATAAATTTTAATGATTTAGACATAACATTAATAATAATTAGAAGATTAAATTATGTCAAATTGAAATATATTGAATAAATCGTTAAATGAGTATAGTATAAAGACAAAAGCAATAGAACTCCATGTGTTGGTCTGATGATTAAGGGTGTTCATTACCCCAGGTGTGGCCTAGGTTTGAGTCATACTAGTTGTATTGATTATTCAGGCTTTTATCTTATTATTATAATTCGCAAAAAAGAAAAAACAAAAAAAAGAAGACAAAAGCATTAAATGAACTTCTCTCTCCCCTCCATCCTTTATTACTATTTAAGCCCTGATTGAGTCAATTGAGTATCAACTTAGTTAAGAAAATTAATAAGTTATATGATTTGAGTTTGCATGCGGTGGAAATTGAAACCATACTATTCCATGTATTATTATTAATTAGTTTAAAACCATATATTTTATTATTTTATTTGTTGTATGTTATTTTAAAACTAATCTCTATGTTTTAAATACATAGTTTCTACATGCAACTTATGTGATAGAATTTCTAATATATATTAAACTCTTAACTGAGTTAGTGTCATGAGTTAGCCGAACTCCAATTCAATTGGGTGATGACTAAAATATCATTGCTTTAGAAAGTAATTATATTATTTTCAGGGTATTTTTACCCTTTTAAAGCTTTTACATAAAAATAGAAAAATAAATACACATAGCAAAAATTGAACTCAAGAAATTATAATTTTTAACATCTTTACTTTATTTACTCATCATTTCAACCAAAACTTTATTTTATATTATTTTTAAAATATATATTTTTACATAATTTTATTTTTCACTCATATCATGAATGTGTTATATCCTACTATATATTATAATAAAGTCCTATGTTGAGTTTTACGTTAGGAGCCAACTTGATATCAACCTTATAAAAAATTACTTATTAATAACTAATACCTCACGGGCCCAGACCAAGAAAATAAATAAGGATTTAGGGTGAATTTAGATGGTCAGTGGAGTACAGTGTGTTTAACTTATTTTTTATTTCACGCTACAATATTTAATTTCACCACTACTAAATGTACTGTCCATTCAAAATTACCCTTAAACTCGGACAAATATAAACATCTCAAACCAACAAATAAATTAGCCCAAACAACAAAACCCACAAAAGGTTATTCGCAAATACAAATATTTAGATATATTTTTAATATAAAATTTGCCCTTCATCATTATTATGTATGTGACATAATCTAGTATCTAGATTTTATAAATGAAATAAATTTACTGCATGGCAAGCCAAATTTCAGGTTAAATATAAGATTCTATGCTATACTTTTCCAGCAGGATCTTGAACGAAAATGAAGTGTCTTTGTTTCTTTTGATTAAGTTTATAGGACTACCGCTTTTTATCCTTTTTGTCGCTTTTCACCGGCCATCGAAATGAAATATTTATAGATACATCTCCATATCAAAGCATATCGACTATAGCCATTTAGCTAGACATAGGATCTAAGTGTGAACAAAGGGGAAAAAAAGCGACACCAAAAGTTCGGAACACTGCCAATTTAATTTGTTTGGCACTTTGGCTTCTCTTACTATATATGGTATAATATATTTATATATATATATTTTTATAAATCACATCAAATCATTCAAGTTTAGATCTGATAATAGGTCAAGTCACTTTTCTAAATTAAAATGGGCTTAAACAAAAAATAAAATTTATTATCTAAATGGGCTAAGTCTCGAGTAATATTCTTTTAGCTTGAATTCAGCCTAAATTTACTTAAATTTTTTTGTCCTTGCTGTTGTTCGCTACGCTTTGTTGTTGTTTACTGTAATTTTTGTGTAATTTTGTTATTGTATTGATATTATTTTATTGTTATTGTATGAATATTGTATAACTCTTGTTGTATTATTAATTTTGCTACCATTTTAGAGACATTTATTTCTTAAGTTGTAAATGTTTTAATGTTATTTAAATATAAATATTTTTTAATGTATTTTCAATTTGTTGAGAAAATTTTAATATATTTGATGTATTATATTTTTTAAAATTTATTTTTATATAATTTTTTTAATATGGGCTAGGCTAGGCTTGGGTTTAGCATTTATTTATTTGGATCAGTATTTAAGTAAAATTTTAGACTCATTTTTCAAATCAAATCTAAAATTTTGCATGGGCCTAACTTGACCCATAATTAAATCTAATTTAGCTAAATCAAGAAATAGTTATCCATCTTTTATATTTTTTCATGTTTGTTTAAAGATGAAATTCTTAGATTTTCATTCTAATAATAATGTTTTTAATATATTGTAACCTACCTCTTTCTTTAACAATGCAATCTACGTATATATAACTTCCTAACCTAAAACCTGTCGAATGAGTAAAATTAAGAAAACTGCTTAATCAAGAGAAATATCAGTAAAATTCAGATTTTAAACTTTTTATGAAAAATATTACTCATACAGAGAGTCCGATTTTAACATGTTGTAATATTATACAAGTATGTTATTCTGATTATTTCTTTTAAATGTTCATATAACTATATTTAAAACTAACATAGCAATGAAAATATAGGGTTAATGTACCAAACTTGTAATTATGTCTGCTTTAATATTTATATTTATTTATTTTATTTAAATTTAACAATTAAATATATTTTCATCTTTAAATTTAAATTATATTACATTACGTCACTTTGAAATTTTGCTATATTTCCATTTAAAATTAAAAAAATTAATTTTAATTTTTATATCGTATATATAATTTTAAAATTTTCAAATCAAATTTAAATATATCAACATTAACCCTTATAACATTGTCATTATCGTTAAACAGTGGAAGGGTACTAGAGGCTACGCCTAGCCCTGTAGGAAGAATAAAGGGATTGTTCTGCCATGTGAGGGGGTACGTGCACCTACAGAATATTAAATTGCATGAATTTTTTTTAAAGATTTTGTTTTATTATTTCTCATTTTTCTTGTCTATTTAAAAAAAATTATATTCCTGACACTTTTTCTAAACCCCCAGGGCACTAATGGGGGAGCAAATTTTACTGCTGATTCACATGCTGTTGGAGTTATAGCCAACCAAAACTGTTGTTCATTTATTGGAAATTTTATGATATTAGTTTATGATATTAAAAAAGAATATTTTTTGAATTGGATAAAAATAATGCATTAAATAGGTAAATATATATTTCTCAATTCAGCAATTATATAAATTGATATCATTAAGCAAACCCTTGTTTTATTTAAGAATATTCTTAAAATATACCAATGACATCTTGACATTGTTGGCGTAGTTGAATACTTGAGTATTAAGGTTGGAATTTCACCACTCACAATTGTAATGTGTTGTGGGTCTTTAATTTACTGTGAAAAACAAGAGACACCAAATTTATTATGTAGTTCGGTTTCCTTGCATTTGCAGAGTCTAATTTAATGAGATGAACCCACTATATCTGAAAAAAATACAATTAGTGAACGTAATTATTGTATTGCTGCATTTGTTTGTCAACTGGGTAGCGATCGTTTTTATTTTATTTTATTGTTATTTGATGGCCATTTGATTCAAATTTTGTTGCATCGTTTTAAATCTTCGATAGGTTCTGGAAGGTGTCGATTTAGATTCGAAATGTTGGAGTGTTTGATTGTGGAGTAATGCTCTTCAAATTGCGTTTTCAGGTGTTAAGCTTAATCTTATGTGAACTGTATGCTTGGACACTAACCTTATACTCTATGAACCCTATGTACGAACTGCTTAATAAGTGATTAACGAAACGTGTGTATTATTAACCCGAAACCACCGTCTATAATCTAAAAATATGGAAAAACAACAAGAAAAAAATAAAAACGAAATTGTTTTGCGTCACACGGCTATGTGGCAGGCCATGTGCACCATACGGCTATGTGGGGGTACACGGACATGTGCGATTACATGGGCAAATCAGGTAAACCGTGTGGGCCACAAGAACGTGTGACCCATTTTACTGATATATTTATTTAGGCTCAATTTAATTTGTAGTTTATAATTAGGCCCTTCGTAGGGTCCAGTTTGCTTAAAAAGACTCGAAGTGAGATATGTGTGTTGATTTACCCGGTAAGTGAGTTACATGTATATTATATGTGTCGAAAATTTTTGACAGCATGACTATTTTTGTAAAGCATGTCTGACATCCGTATTATGTTATCTGTTCTGATATGATATTTGATTCGACTATGTGATATGTACATATGTTACTATGATTTTGCACGTGCATTGGTGTGGGTTTTGGATATGATAGAGGAAGTGTTTTCTAGCAATTTTACTACAATTTTGGTGGTTAAACCGTAACATCTGTTTGGCAAATCAGCTACACTATTATGAGTGGCATACCACCACGACCTGATGTAATTGGATGGATGGACTCTTGTAGTCCTATTTGGTGTGATTGATTGGACGGAGTTGATGTGTAGCAGATGGGGGTAGGACCTGTTATTGCATCTGTATCAAAATTTGTATTTGTATCTGAATTTGATTATGTGTCTGAATCTGAATATGCATCTGTATCCGATAATGAATTACATCTGATTCTGTATAAGAGAATGTGCTTGAGGTTTTTTATTATTCTGAAATTATGAATTTCATTCTGATATATGATTATGAAAATATGATATTTTGGTTTAGCATATGTTTCTAGTAATGTGTACATTATAAGTATATACTGTTTGTGGGTCAAGTCTCACACTGGGCTTCTAGCTCACCCATTTGTTTAATACGTTTCAAGTGGCCTTTAGACTTAGGACTTGGCGGCGATTCCGGAGCTCGATTCACACATTTTGGTTTCAATATGTTTTGTATTTTAGTTTTTTTTGGGACGTTAACTTTTGTTTTTGATAATTATTTTTGCGAACGTATTATTTATAACTCGTAATTATACCTAAGGCAACATAATTGATGGGATTTTATTATTTTAAGAGATAAGAAATTCTTAAAGTATTTTTCTGCTGCAAGGTTTTGAAATTAATTACGATGTTTACAACTCAATTGGTTAAACATTTGGGATTGTTTTTATAAAATTACTAAAACAAGACTATCGTTAAATTGCTCATACACGATCTGCTGAATACTTATGTTTTTGGTAAATTAAATAACTTTATTAATTTAGAAATAAAACTAAGTTTTACGTAATCAGCAATGTTTTTACAAATATTGTAACCTTCATAAGCTAACCTTAACGTCTAGGCCAGGTTTGGAGTGTTACAAACCGGGTTAATAAATATATATTAGTAGGGATTAAATTGAAATGGATTTTAAAATAGAGGTCAAATGTCAAAACAAAGAGTTTAAATTGAAATGAGATTTAGCAGAAAAAGAGAGGAAGGATCCTTAAGGGAAATAAACCAATTTTTGAAAATTTGTTGGCTATATAAGAACACCTCCCGTCCCTTCCCTCCATGTTTTCTACTCATTTGGAAAAAATCATTAGATCTAAATTATGAGTTTTCTCTCAAAATTCGCTCAACCATCCTGATTTTCTAAGCATCCAAACACATTTTTCTTTTCCAATTTCAAAAGAAACTCATCTTTTCTCTTTTAAATTTCTATCATTTCTTAACACTTTTTTGCTCAAATCGATCCAAATCTCATGGAATTCTTCAAATTAAAGGTGATTATCTGATTTCCTATAGTAACATAGATAATGTGTCACTTTAATTCGAGTTTTTATAGATCTAATCAAGAATTTATGAGATCTATTGATTGGAAGCATGTTTTTCCTTGAAAATGGTAGATCTCGTAATTGTGAGCTAAGTGACTGTTTAAAAATAATTTTCAACTCATTTTGATGTAATTAAAAGGTTTTTAATCTTAATTTAACAAATCTTTAATGAATTTGAATGGATCGAATAATTTCTTTTCTATGCAATTGAAAAACGAATATGATTTTTTTGAAAAATAAATATCAGCGTAATCGAATGAATTGTAGTATAGATTTGTAATTAAACATTAAGTATAATGTTAGGAAGTAGGATATAAGGATTAAATTGAGTGAGAGTGAAGAAATTAGAGTTTCAAAGGTGTTCGAGGCAAGCTCACCAATAAAGTGCAAATGGTGAGAGGCTAGGTAGTTAGGAAGGTCACTTTACTTTAGATCGATAGTAATTTGTTTTGTTTGTGTGTGTTGTTATAAGAAGTATTAGATCGTGAAGGATCTTCCTCGAGCAAGGACAAAGGCAAGCAAAAGCTTATTTAGGCTCGACAAAGCAGAGAAGCCGTGGTAGGTGAGTGTAATACATACTTCAGTTGCGCACAAGTCAACTGTTAATGGCGAGCTTAGCTAGCCTAACCACTTGACCTAATTTCCAAGAGTAAGTGCTTAAACGTGTTCTATACTTATTGCGATCTATGTCTATTGCAAACCATGTTTTAATTATACAAGTTATGTTATTATACAATTTATGTTGAATGTGAACTATGATATGCGAGCTATGTGTATTGCGAACTATGCTATTACGCGAGCTCTGCTAAATTGCGAGCTATAATATGTGTGAGCTCTGCTAAATTGCGAGCTCTGCTGAACTGCAAGCTATACTAAGTGTAAGCTTTGTTCAATTGTGAACTATATTAATTGTGAACTGTAAATGTGTTAGAAGTGATATATTTGCATTATGAACCCTTGAAACTACTGGATATCATTGGCATGTCATAGGATTGTGAGTACTTACCTTTATTGTTGCGATAGGGCATTATGGCCTGAAGATAGCGTTGGAGAGACAAGGGAATGTAGAGCTTAGCTCCATTCATCGAAGATAGCATGGTGTGTTTGGAGAGTGTTAGCACTCGTGCTACACTTATTAGAGATAGCGTAGGTCTCTTTGAGTCATTTGGTGTGTTTGGAGATCCGTTTATCCAATGCATATAATTTATGAATATGTTTCACAGTCACAAATTACCAATATATAAATGTAATGTTCTATGAATATTTTATTCATGTAAATTTCTTTATTCATACGAACTGATATTCATGTGAGTTGTTATGTCATACGAACTATTATAGTATGCTCACTTTTAACCTGATTGATGTGTTCACTTGTAGAATGTTTTGTGCACTCACTGAGCTTCAATAAGCTCACTCCTTATGTCACTATATAGAAAAGTAGCTCGCGAGACAACTGAGAAGTAAGGCTTTCTAATGATCCATTACAAGTCAAATTTCCTAAGTATGTATCGTGTTTTTCAACCCCAAATAGTGAAGGCAATGTGGGACTATTCCAAGGGATTAGATTAGAATTATATTTAGATTTTAAATGAATTTTTTAGGTTGTAAATAGAAATTACAAACTATTTAATTTTTGGATTTTGGAACTTTTATAAACTGTTAGATGAATGTTTGAATGCTTAAATTGTGAAGGCGTGTTAACTTGTATGTTTGATTGTTTGACTAACAGGTAAATATAGTTGGAAGAGCTCGCTAGACATTGAGGTAAGTCCCAATTTGTTTAAGTATGTTTGAAATAGTCTGATGCTTGATATGCATGAGAGATAAGCTTTGACTTGTTGCATAAAATTGTTAAAGCCTGCGAACTATCTAATTGATGAATGAATGAGTAGGCAAAAACATGCTAGCGGTTGGAAGTGTAAGGGCTTCGTAAAATGGTAAAAGGGTGTAATATAGAAACATTAAATAAGTTGTAAAGTAAAAATGAAATATGCGAGGGATAGAGTTCGCCAGTATAGGGTTCACATGAGATGGTTTGTCGATAGACTGTATGCGAGACAATCTACCAATTATATGTTCAATGGAATGTTTGTTAAAGAGGGGTTCACATGTTTTCTTCCTAGTGGGTGTTCGCAAAGTAGACTTCTAAAGGGTTCACCAAATGCCATCTACGAAGTGGCAGGGGAGAAGCTAGAGTTCGCAAGGTGCGAACCTTGCCAACCTCTGAGCCTAAAAATGTTAGACTTTAGGAGCTTGCAGGAACTAAATTGTTTTATGTTACGTGTATTTCACTTTTTCTGTTGCATTATGTGTGGGTTGACTCTACGAAGAGTTGAGCAAAATCGATTGTTGCAGGCGAAGTATGTCTATGAAAATATTATACGTCTGAAGGATGTCTGTTTAATATGTGATAATTTTAATTAGAGAAGTATGATTTTAAGAATTTTTTTATATAATGATTAATTAATTGTGAGGTGTGATTGATTGGTTGGTGTGTTTGGGGATTGTTGATTAGAAAGTCACTTCGATAGCTAATGTGACGTTTGAAATTTGGGTTGAATCGTCTCGACCAAGTCTAAGGTGCCACATTCTCCCCTTGAAAATTTACAACCAATATCCCACTAAAATAGTCTCATGAAAAGGCTTTACAAATATCCTAATAGAGTCTAAAATAAATCTAAGATCTTCAAGATAAGTCTTAGTCCTGATTCAATCTCCATATTTCATTAGATTTGATTACTTGATCCGATCTTATTGAATCTTCAAGGATTTTTTCTCCACAAGATGAATATTCAAATATGAGCCATGACACGTCCACAAGATAATTTAAGTCACTACCCAATTGATTGGTAGAAAATATTTCCAACTCCAAATAAGGCAAGTTATATTAACTATCGATGTGCTAGTGGAATGGTCACTTTCATTAGCACATCAACAACCAGTTAAAAAATATTTGCCTTAACAATAAAACCTCTATCAAGGTTGAGCATGCCTTCCATATTTAGAACATGAATCCATCTTGATCTGCCCAAATCTCATCAAATAAATTATGTTTAATATAAGGATACAAAAGATAAAAAAAAAATTGCTCATATCTTCGTGGATTGCATATCTCAATTTATAATCAATTATCCTTAGTTTAAGGATACAAAAGATCATAATGTCAACTCCCCACATAAGAATCCTTGAAAAATAATCTTGTTTGATTCAATCTATTCTCTAATGATAAACACAAGATTGGCTGCACAAGATCCTTAAAAAGGTGCAAGTACATCATAAAAATATCTTGGTCAAACATGCCAACAAATAAGACAAGAAGATTGGCTGCACATGATTCTTAAAAAGGTGCAAGCAAATAACCAAAATATCTTGGTCAAACATGCCAACAAATAAGAAAAGTTATGTGCTTGGCATAGTGACAGTAAAAGTAGGCACTTTCCTGAGCACATATACAATCACTTCAAAAACTCGGGTCAAAAAATTTCAACATGTGTGTATGCCATAGATGGGTATTGTCATGTTCTTCCCAGTTTCATACGATTCTTTTTGGTTCTTCATTTGTTGTGTTTTCTATTGATTCAATTATATGTTGTAGTTATTAGGCATATATATGTACTTATGAGTGTATTTATAATTGTAATAGTGAAACACTAAAAAAAAGATATTCTTACACTTTGGAAGTGTTGTTGTGAATGTAATTTTTCATTTATTTCAACTACTCTTTTTTATTTATTAGAATTAAGTTGGCATTCCGTAATACAAAATTGTTTACAATAGGTTAACGAGATCTAAGGGAGGAAACTAGTTAAATTCAAGGCTTTAACCACCCATTCAATTGCAATACTACAATTACAATGAATAAAAGATGAGTTCATATAAAAAGATAATTATGTCCAAATGTTGTAGATGATAGAATCATTCTCCCATTAGCTTCTATTCGTGCGTTTTAATGCATTAACAATCCCAAGGTTGTAAGATTCAATGATAATCTTGGACCATCCATTTATTTTAATGAGCATACTCCTAATTGAATTGCTTATACCTCTATGACTAAGATGTTAGATGTTGAGATCTTCAAGTTATTACCATCAACAATTTGTTCATGGTTTCTAACCATTATGGCAATTCTCACTTCTCTAGTTTAGCTATTAAAGTTGCATTATAGTTAATCTTCAGAAAAGATGGGGTAGAGGAGACTAGGGTCTAAAGGTCTAGCTCAGTTCTTGTTTTGCTAAAAGGGAAACTGTAGGCTATTATATTCATTGAAACTGTCATTCACTTAAAACCATACTTGGATTGGTTCAATATTATTTCTGTTAATAATCTTTTCATTTGATGCCTTTAATATTTCCCTAGAACCAAGCTTAAATGATGAACTTTGTTGTCATCATTTATCACATGAATAATGTGGGCCCACAAATCGGGACAAGAACCAAAGCTAATAGGGGATGAGACATACCCAAATTTTGAATAACGACGTAGCAATCAGATAAGGAAATAGCATGTGCTTAATAGATTCAACTATTGTATCATATCTATGGAATTTATCACTGTATGATCTATGACTACTCAAAAAGTTTTGTTTTGATGCTGAAATAAATTGGTTTGTAACAATTTAAGACAGTTTCATTCTATCTTATGCTGGAATAAAGAATAGAATAAAGAAACTTATGAATAAAGTAAGTGAAATGCGAACCAAATAAAAAAAATGTGTAAGCAGTCTTTGTTAACGCAATTTGGAAACAACGATCCTACATCTACCGAGCCTTGCTTAAAAAGTGATCTTATTCAATAATCCAATCAAATCAACTATTGTCTAAAGCCCAGACTATCGTTTACAAGAATGGATATTTGTAGCCCCAACAATTACTCAAATTATTACAAATCATTTTCCCCAACATTCCTCACTTACAAGCAATTCTATTACTCCAATAACACCTAAATAGAGTGCCAAATAAGCCAAATAGAAGTAGCACTAACAAGGAATAAGACACTTAAAGATCATTATACAATACCACCAAAAGGTTGTTAATTATAGGCCAATTTCATCAAATCAACAGCAACAAGATAAATATTTATCACTTTATTAAATTACTGACATTATATACACTTAATCTCAAGAGTTACTCCAATCTTCAAGTTGAATAAATGTCTTTATCCAAAGAAATAAGGATAAGCTTGGAAAAACTATCACTCTGTAAATCTTCAACATTCACAACCCTGCTATATAAACATCAATGAATTAGGCTCCAAAAGTGCCTATGAATTTGTTGGTTTGTTAAAAAAGAACCATGGCCCATTAATTTCAAACATGTCAAACAAACAAACTTTGATTGGGCCCTTATCATTATTCCAAAACTTGTTCAAACATATCATGTAATACTAAAAGTTTCCAACAATCTCGCCCTTTGGTGTTATGACTAAACAAAATAAGCAAATGCAACAATTCTTCAAAAAAAATACTCCCTTTTACTTTAAGCATAGTGAACAAAATAGCAACAACAATACCACAATTTTTTAGAAAAACAAAATTGGAATTTGTTTATTAACCCAATAACAATAACAATGATTCAAGAAATAAAATAAGTTCTCCTAAACAAGAATCAAAATAAAAACAACTAGACAGGGTTGAAAAAGAAACTAAACTAAGAAAAATAACCAACCAACAATAATTAATAACAACAACCATCAGCAAGCATAAACAACCAAACATCAAGCATTTGCATCTCTAACCCCTTTTTTTCCAAAATGCCAAGGACCTTTCTTCCTATCACCAAGATTTTTTTTCCAAATCCCAAACCAAATTAACCAATCTTGCCTTGCAAGCATTTACAGCAAAACTCTAATGAGCAACTGATTCTTTCTCTATAGAAACAAAATGTGGTACAAGAGCAATCAACACAAGATCATTCACTTAACTTTTCCTTGAATATCTTAATTGTGATTTTGAAATCTTGTGAATCTTCAATCAGTACATCATCCTTTAACTTGAAGTTGAGTCACTGTAAAACAAAGTTAATATATCAAAGAAGAGAATGGAATAAACTACAATATAAACGAATATAAATTGCCAAAGATTAACTAAATTTTCATCCCCGCCTTATACATCAAACAAGAGATTTATGAAAAGGTGACTTATGAGGCCTAAAAATAAGAAAATGGGGTGAATTGGTATTTTAAAAATCTTTACAAAATTTTCTAAAATAAAATGAAAGAAGGAGAAAAGCTTGCAGAAGCTATTTGTAGTGGTTCAACCACCATTGTCTACCTCCACTACCTTAGCTTTCCACCATTAAGATTTCCCAATTCACTGCTAACATTGATACCTTCCAAAGAGAGTATATAACATTTACAACATTATATTTTTAACAAGGCTTAGATAAAACCTTTTCCTTAGTTTTTATGGTTAAACTAGATCCCTTCTGAGTCAACTAAAACTCTTATAATTTAAAATTGGTGATAAGAAAGTGAGAGACCTCTACAAGGTGTGTGTTTACAAAAATTAAGCTCTTAAAGAAATGAAATGAAAGTAATAGAAGATCAAACAATAAGTTGCTAGAGATTATTTGCAAGAGAAATAAAATAATGAATATTTGAAAACCTTTCTATTGTGCTTGATGCTTGGATATATCTCTTTTAAGTCTTGAAGTGTTCTTGAAGTTTATTTATACCAAGGAACAAGTTTGTGGATGTTTGTGGTTTTTGGGGATGAAATAGAGCCATTGGAAGCATTAATTTTAGGTTGAAAAAGTGTCTATATAGTCCAAGTCTCAAGACTTGGCAAGATGTCTCAAGACATGGTTGAAGTATAGCTATTATATAGCCATTGTTAGGCTATGTCTCGAGAAAAATAGACATATGTCTTGAGACTTATGGTCCTATGTATAGAGACTTAACTACCAAAGTGCCTTAAAACATTTTAAACACCTTAGAACAATTTCGTAATGACTCAAAAACTTTTGGATAAATTAAAACACATTTAAAACATGTTTTTAAATATATTACAAGTATTTAAAAATGCTTTGAAAATATTTGATAAAATTTTCAACCATATTTTCACCAAATGACTTGGGAAATATATATAAGTTTTATCTTAAATTTTGTTACATCAAAAGCTTGGACATCAAAACTAATAATCTCTCCCTTTTGATAACAAAAATTTAACCAGAGCATTAAATTTCAACAAGAGATATGCCAAATAAGCATACATGAAATTCAACAAGAGATATGTCCAAGACTTTATAAAATTCGTGCATTTAGACAATGTATCAATAAGCATACATGCATGAACATTAATTCACTTGCATAAGAATATAGAACATAAAAGTATGTAAAACTATACAAATACAAATTTCATCTTTTCTTCCCTTTTTTGGTATACCAAAAAGAAATTAAAACATTTAAAGAATGATACTGATTTTAATGACATTTAGAAAATTAAAGCTTAAGGACAATAAAGATTGATGCAAGAACACGAGTCATAATATATTAATGTAAAGGTCATGTAAATTGTATTCTCACAAGTAAACAATGAACTTAAGAAATAATGATATGACAAAGGAGCACACTTGAAACCCATTTATAAAAAATATTTTATTCAAAATTCTAAGGACCATACAAATAAGTATTAACTGCATAAAGTTTCACCTAACTTCATGCCCAATGAAATATACCAATTGATACTTAAACAAAGATACCAATTGTTAAAATGAATTGTGAACAACACATGAATTCAGAATTAAAGAATTGCATGCTAAGGATAATTCAATAAAGTCACAAGTAATTCCTATTTCTAGTACCCCTTTACTAGACATATATCTTAATGATTTTCTCCCCTTTTCTAAATACAAAATTTTATTAAACAAAATGAGACATGGAAAGCATAACGATACCAAAAATGTGGATATCAAAAGCTCATAAAAGCTACAATGATACTAATTATGAAGAGCATAATAAGGTGAAAAACATACAAGGAATACATTATTGAAAGAACAAAGCTTATAGACAAGCAATAAGCATTTTACTCAATAAGAGTACTAATCATTACAACCTATAACCATGTTTAACATAAAATGAAGGTTCTCTAAAGCATAAATCCATTCAATAATATAACAATGTAATCATACCATGGATACCATGTAAGTGTGGTGTGACGAAGATGATCTTGACATAATAGCAAAAAACAAATTTCAAATAAAACAAAAAAAATATGTCATGGCAAAGGTATCTAAATGATTATCAAGTTTGTAGCAATATACCAATGCAAAGAGTTTTAAGTCCTAAGTCTTAATCCTAAGACTAAACCTAATTCTAAGTTCTTAACTTAAGTCTAATCCTAAGTTCCAAACTTAAGCTAAGTTCTATGTTCTAATATTAGTTTTATGTCTAATCCTAGACCTAATTTTAAGACTAGTCCTAAGTTTAATCTAATCGTAAGTCTAGTTCTAAAACTAGTTCTAAAAGTTAATTCTAAGGCTAATTCTAAGCCTATAGGATAATTCTAATCCTACTTATAACCTTAAAAAACTAAATGAATAATTAAAGACAAACACCTTATACACAACTTAAGGTAATAAGGTAATCAGAGGTTAGGAAAAGAGTTTAAAGACTTTAATACTTTATAAAATGGCTATCAAATGTTCAAAATAGTAAAAGTATTTGTTATCATATTGAACATTTTCAACAAAGTTTAATAGGTAAGGCAAAGTTGTTCAAATGATCTTATGGCCTTAATTTCAAGAAATTAAAATATATATGTATCTTTAATGCTCATATTTTCTTGAAAAGTCTAATGATTTTTAATAAGGATCATTAAGGTACATAGTATATTTTTTAATTTTATTAGAAAATTCAAGCTAAGATACTCCCCTTAAGTAAATGCATAAGTATGACTTGACCACACACCCTTATATGCTCTTAGGAATTAGAAAAATTTGCCTAGAAACTGTCCAAAGCTAGATGTCTCATGACATTATTGTAAAAATGTAGAAAAATGCAATTTAAACATGTCAAAACTCATATACAAGTATCCCAAATACATATACAAAGTATTCTAACAAGTGTATAGTCTTAAATCTTGTACAAATAATCAAGCATAATAATAATAACATGCTTGAAAAAAAAATTCACTGAGTGACTTATTTTTATCAGAAAAATCATTTTAAACCAAAATACTAAGTGATCTAAATATTTCAAATTAGGTATACACTTGGTACAAGGAATATTAGGCACACTTCTCACATATTTCAAAACTACTTGCATACAAATGCACATATATACAACCTATATGAACCTAGATCTCTCTATTGACAACAAATATACTAAAATGTACACTATATACATGGATCAAACAAAGCTTAGCTTTAAATTCTTACAACTCATCTTTTGCTTTGAAAATGACCATTAAGGAAGTCAAAACTTAAACCTTTCAAACAAAGTTTAAACAATGGAACAAATTTGTTCAAATGATCAAATTGCCTAATTAACAAGGAAGTATAAAAATCAAATTTTGGAAGCCCAATTTCTTGAATTTGGACTAAAAATGGACAATTTCAAAGCTTTTTAAACTATTTAGTGAAGTCTTATAACCCTTCTAATTTGTGTCTAAATGGTTTCCATGTCCATAAATAATTAAAATCAAATTTTGATAATTTAAGCTTTAAGAGTCCTACAAACTTGTATTCAAAATATTAAAACTAAAACTATAACAAGTTTGTCAAATTTCTGTCACAGCAAGCTCAAAACCAAATTCTCAAAATGTTCTGATCATTTTCTTAAAACTCACGTGGTTAATCAATTTTTTTAAAATATATATATTTTTTTCAAAAATGATTTTCCAATAACAATTTATTAAGCTTTGTATACTTTTCCTAGGATGTGAACACAGTTATGGCATATCCTAAATAGCATGCATCTTTCTAAGCATGTTTTCATTAATATCATATCATTAACCAATCCAAAAATCATGCTTAAGGTAGAATCGTCAAAGATAGGCAACCAGTAACATATTTTCAATAAAATTTAAGCTTGGATTTTGGTGCCCAAATTGTTGTGTTTTACTCTTCAATGCTCCAACACACCTACAAATGACACTTGGATTTTGGTACCCAAGTTTCTTTGTGTCTTTGGAAGTTAGTTGCCATGTCTCTAGTTCCTTTTGGAATCCATAATTGTCTAATTCTATATTGAACTCTTTTCTTCATTTGACAGGTATGAGTTGTATGGTCATGGAAATGACAATGTTCACACTTTGCCATTTTTAATTAGTTTTCTAATAAAAAAATCTTTATTCCTTACCCAAGCTTTCAAGTTTCATTTTCAAATCAAGATTGTCTTTTTCAAATGTTACACATTTAGTTTTCAAAGACTCAAAATCATTTTCACTTTCAAAATAATTTTTTAAAAGAAAATAATTTTCTACTTTAAGTTTGGAAATCATTTTCTTATATTTGGAATTCATGGTCCCAAATTCCAAAGATAACTCATCAAATGCATCTTTTAACTTACTAAAAGTATAAGAATTAAAATAATATGAGTTAGAAGATACCTCTTGCTCTTCAAGGGCCATGAAGCAAAGGTTGCGAAAGCCCTCATCATTAGAATCATCATCACTGGAAGTGTCACATCCATCCAAGTGGTCACCATGACTTACTTCTTTCCCTTTGCTTCTTCCTCAAAAGACAATCATATTTTTTGTGCCTTAACTTCATGCAAATGTAGCAAATTATTTTCCTTTCTTGAAACCTCTTGCCTTTGTCCATTTTCATGAACCTTTTGAACTTTTTGGCAAGTATGATTACTTCTTCATTATCCTCCTCCTCCTTATCATCATTACTTTATTCTTGGATGGAGGAATTTAAAGCAACTCCTACTTGTCTTGGTTTTTCTTTTCCATGCTCTAGCTTCATCTCACAAGCAAGGAGTGAACCCATAAACTTATCTAAGGAAAGCTCATCCAAATTTTTGGATTCTTCAATAGTTGTTACTTTATCTTCCCAATATTTTGATAGGTTATTGATCAATTTCTTCACAATTTATTTATTGGAGTAAGGCTTCCCAAGTGCCTTAAACCCATTGACGATGTTGGTGAATTTATCGAACATTTTTTTAATGCTCTCCCAACTTCATCTTAAAGAGCTTATAATCAACTATGAGTTGTCTGATCTTGGATTCATTGAATTAGCTTGTTCCTTCATAAGTAGTGGTAAGCTAATAACTCTTGAAAAGAGTTATATTTCATGCCTTTAGACCTAGCTAATTGCTTGTATTTGAGTATATTTAGTGGCATTTTAGGATATTTTATTAGTATTTTTATCATTTTTGTTAGGAGCTTGGACTGTGTTTACATGCTAGATACTTTTAATTGTATGTAGAAGGGTTGTGGTTAGTGGTTTTGTAGGTGTAGGATGTGGAGAAAGAAATAAAAGAATGAAGGTTTGCAGGGGAAAAAGGTTGGATAGTTTGCCAACATGAATGCCATGGTAATTTTAAGAATATGACCGAGTCACACTCAATGCATACCAATTACAGTCCAACTCTACTTATACTAGAAAAACATGCCTAGAAAAAAGGAGAATATATCATGGGCTGTTGGAGTTACCCTAGGAAGAAAAGTTTATAAAAATCCAAAAGAGGAAGCCCTAAGTATGGAGACCTAGAGGCAACAATAGAGGATGGTAGCTGAGTAGAGACGAAAAGAGGAAATCGAAGGCAGTCCCTCTCAGCCACCACATGACATTGTGTTGTTGGATTGCAGATTGGGTTGGCGACAACCATCTTCCTAAGTTTTTCTATTATTTCTTAATATGTTCTCCTATGAGTTAATCTGATTGAAACGAGGTTCAGTGATATTTTAGATTCAAATTTTAATTACCAACCCATGAGTTAAATCTTAGAGTGTTGGGATTACATGATGAAACTTTAATTTTCTTTGATAGTTGAAGCTATATTTGATTTAATCTACTATCTCATTCAATTGTTTTTATTTTCGAATTGTATGCGTAAATTCCTTAGACATAGATAAGTGTGTAGAATACCCCATAAACTGAATCTAATTTAGAAAAGGTTAGGATAGTTAGACTGAAATTGAATGATACAAATAGGCATTCGATTGAATGCTTGCAGTAGACTCTAGATACAGAGCAACGTTTGTATAGAATGAAGACAAAACAGTGCAGGGTACCGTGCTAAGTCTTATAGACATAGGCCAGGTAACTTGAGAACTTTCTCTAGAAAGAAGCAAGTCATTCTAGGTCTTTTCTAAGTAGTAGATTGAGTATAATTTTGCTGAGGTATTATTGAAAGTAAAGATAGATTCTCAGTAATCCCAACCTTCCACATCAACATCGTAGACGTAGACCTTCTATCCTTTGTCATAGTATCTTTGTCATAGCATTCCTAGTTATTTACTTATTCGCTCGCATTTTAATCATATAATTATTCTAGTAATTGTCGATGCATTTTTACTCTTGCTTTGCCTTAGCAGTTTCCAGTATTAGTCAGTATTCAGTTCACACACATCCTTACTACTTCAATCTACCACTGTGTAATTAACTAAGTTTTGCCATAACAGTAATCGTAAATAGTTATAATGACTTGACCACTCTTATACCTAATCCAATCCTTGTGGAGAAAATATCACTTATCACTTTATTACTTGATTCGACATGTATACTTGCACAATTCACATATCATACTCACAAGCGACATAAGCTTGTCCCAAATTTTCTTGGCATTTTGACATTGGGCCACTTTATTAGGCCCTAATATACAAAAGTGGGTATGCAAGGCATCGACATTAAGTTGAGCCTTCTTCTTACTTCTTCCCATTCATCTTCATTCTTGGGCACTATCAAATCTCCACATGTGATTATCCTCTAAACATAATAGTCACTTGCTTGAATAAAGAGTTTCATCCTTATCTTCCAATAAGAGTAGCTCTTTCCGTTGAAGAATGGTGACCTTATAGTTGATTGGCCATCACCCAAGCTAATTGAGGTAAAATCTTGTACCAGCTTTGAACTTGGTATTTTTTCCTTGGATTGCCTCTCCCATTGGTGAAACCTTTGATGGACAACTAGCTTTGATACCAATTGTTAAGCCCAAAAATACCAAGAGGATGTGAATTGATATTTTAAAAATTTCTACAAACTTTTTTAAAACAAAATGAAATAAGGAGAAAAATTTGCATAAGTGATTTATAATGGTTCAGGCCCAATTGCGTACCTTCAATACCTTAGCTTTCCACCACTAAAGATTTTTCAATTCACTATTAGAATTGTTACCTTTCCAAGAGAAGGTATAACCTTTACAACATATATTTATAAAATTGCTTAGATATAACCTTTCCCCTAACTTTTATGGCTAAACTAGAACCTTTCTTAGTTTTTGTGAGTTAACTAAAACCCTTCCAATTTATAATTGGTAATATGAAATAGCGTAAACAAAGAGACCTCTAAAATGTGTGTTTATAAAAATTAAGCTATCAAAGAAATGAAATAAGAGTAATAAAATATAGAACAATAACTTGCTAGAGAATATTTACTAGAGAAATGACAGAATGAAGATTTGAATAGTTTCCTCTTGTGTTTAATGCTTGGATATCTCTCTCTTGGGTTTTAAAGTGTTCTAGAAGTGTATTTATACCAAAGAGCGAGTTTGTGGATGTTTATGACTACTGGGGATGGAAGCATTAATTTTGGGCTAAAAAAATATCTCTGCAGTCTAGGTCTCGAGACTTGACAAGTTGTCTTGAGACATGATTGGAAAGTAGTCCATTGGCAGGCTATGTCTTGAGACATATGTAATCTCTGAAGTAGACTTTTACATTTGAACTTTCATGTCTTGAGACATATAGTCCTAGGGCTCGATACTTGACTACCAAAGTGCCTTAAAAACATTTTAAACACTTTAGAAAACTTTGGTACTAACTCAAAAACATTTGGATAAATTAAAACACATTTTAAAACATGTTTTTGAGTAAATTGCAAGTATTTGAAAATGCTTGATAAAATTTCCGACCATATTTTCACCAAATGAATTAGGAAATATAATACATATATATATATATATATATATATATATAGTTTATCTTAAATGTTTTTGTATCAAAAGTTGGGGACATCAAAGCTAACATGACTTATGTACAGATGGCAACCAGTTGTGAATAGTAATCTTGTGTAGCACACAAGATTACATAGTCAAACAACATGGAAAAATTATATTATTAATAGGCTATGATCATAGAACACCACCTGTTATCACATTCACAATCTTATTGTAATCTTTGGTGAACCCTTCCTTAATTCTTAGATTATCTAAGAATTGATTAATTAAATCGAGACTAAAAAATATATTGCCTCTAAATATGACATGTAAATAACTTGATGGCCCCTCAATATCAATCTCCCGTCGTAGGTTGGAATAGAACGCTTGAACAATCTCTTTTTCATACGACTTGACATAAGTGATTGACTTCAATAAATTCGAGACTTCAAAAATATGCATTGACTAATACTTTTCAAAATGAGTAATCAAAATATTTCTTTCATGAACACACTTTTGTTTAGGAACCTTTTCAAATTTTTTTAGCCAAAATATTGATAAAATCTAAAGAGGTTACTTAAACAAAATCTTCATCATCCTTTGATCAAACCTTTCTCCCTTTTTTTTTGGTCATGGGCCCGAAGTTTTAAAAATATATTAAATAGTTCACCAAATATAGAACTAATATAGCCAAAAATGTGCCCTAAAAAAAAAATTAGATACAATAGAGTCTAAGAGAATTCCTCAAGTTCTCAAATCTCTTGGCATCTAAAATATTTGTAAAAATGCCAACAATTTGATTTTCAGTATGTAAGTGTATGATGATGATTCACTTAACTAACTAAAATCACGACAAAGGCAAGCGGACCTATCGAATAATAGTTTAGCTGGTGAGTCGGGAATATTGCATCCACGAGGACTAAAAGTACTAGTGCTTACTCTCTTTCTATTATCTAGCCTATAAATTGAAGGGTTATTTTTAATCTAAAATTAAACTAATTACTAAAGACTCGACAGAGAATGAATTGAGAAAATATTCGAAGAAAACCAATGATAAAGATAATACCCAGGAAAGAATCCACCTAGACTTCACTTATTATTCTGAATCTAAGTTAAATGATTTATTCACTTGCCTTGATCCATAGAAATCCCTAAATAATATTAATATCTCTTTTGAGAGTAAAAATAACTGACTCTAGGTTGATTAATTGAAATCTCTTTCTAATTAAAACCCCTATTGTCGCATTAACTCGATCTATGGATTCCCCTATTAGATTTGACTCTAATCCAGTAGATTCATGTCGTCCTATTTCTAGGATTGCATGCAACTCTACTCAATTATGCCAGATCTACTCTTAAATGGGGACTTTTGCTCCACTGAAATAAGCACATCAATCATGAATTAATATCCTGAAAACATTAACACTGGAGTAAGTACACATAATTGAGATCAAGAACAAAAATTTATCATGTAACTCAGAAAAGTCAAATAAAAATATTCATCATATGTTTCATCTTCCCTAGGTATCTAGGGAATTTATTTCATAACTTGGGAAGAAAACATCTCAAAGTTAGGAAAACAACAATACATGAAGAACCCAAAAAAAAAAACTTTTAGAGAAATTGAATGAAGATCTTAAATTTTGAAAGAGATCCTACTTCTGAGTTGATTCTGATGGCGTTCTTCAAGTAATTTCTTTGTTCTACTCTGCATGCCTCCTCAGGTCTTCTTCTAGTGTGCATTTATAGACTTTAGAATGCTCAGAAACCCTAAAAATTGGCCTTTTCTACTTTTTTTGTAAACATGGAGTGATATCGACAGAGGTTGGCACACGGGCGTGTGCTCAACCCGTGTGGGAATGGCCAGGCCTTGTGGATCTTGAAAGTGGCTCGTTTTGTCTGATTTTGGTCCTTTTTCTGCTCCTTTTGCTCCCCTATGCTCTCCTAAGTATAGAAACATGAAATTAAAGGATTAGGAGCATCAAACTAAATTATATAATAAATCATCCAAAAATGCATCAAGAATGGGATTAAAACATGTTACTTTTATGACTTATCAAATATCCCCACACTTAAGTGTTTGCTTGTCCTCAAGCAAAATCCTCAACTCAGAATTAAAATTTAACTTTCTCAATTTATAATTCTCATAAATAATGTTTTATCATAATTCATAAATAATCATACATTGATAATTCAACTAAAAGAGCACTAAAGATTCAAACAATCCAAGTCACACATTTTTAAAGCATGAAAATATAGGTATTTCCCCTTATCTAAGTAATTACCTTTAATTCAAAACCGAAAAGAATTGACATCCTCGCTAAGAATTCACTCAAATCACTCAAGGTGTTTAAAGTTCAAAAATAAGCACTCAAAAGTCAAATATGAAAAGTCATTACCATAGGCTTGCATGAAAATCAAATCTCCACCACTATAGTCTTTAAAGGGTTGTAATGGTTTTTGGGTTAAAGGTGTGGATAAAGGCTGAAAAAGAGGGTCAGAATCGAGATTGAATTGATAAATTACCTAACTAGCAAAATAAACTAATACTGAATAATTACATCAATTAAAATTATTAATAATAACACGAGCTTTTTCTAAAAATTTGAAATTAACCATTTAAACTCAAATATCATAGAACTAATAATAATCAAAATAAATATACATTTGTTTTCACTTTTTTTTTTGATTTATTGGATAATAAGAGATAATTTAACAACTGAAACAAAACAACATAGCTAGGCAACTGACAAAATCAAATCTCAACCAAAAAGGGAGTCAATAAAATAGGGAAAATTATCAATGAATCAAAAAGAATGAGTTATGGATTAATATTAAGGGTAGATCAAGAAACGGTTTATTAGGCTCAAAGGGGTTCACTAGGGGTTAATTATGAAAGTAGGCTTTTTTGGGATAAGTGGGTTAAAACCTATGTGCCTTTATCATTTCTGTAACACCCCTAACCTGTATCCGTCGCCAGACTAGGGTTAAAGGCATTACTGGACAAATCGAAACATTTTACAAACAATTCAATAACATCATCCACAAAATAGTCAAACATCATTATAAAGTCCCTTTTATAGGTCATAGAGACCTTAATCATGCTTTAGAAAGGGGTCGGAACTAAACCGAGCTCATACAAATTTTTTCAAAATTTAAACATTTTTCAAAGTTGTACATGTCACACGCCCGTGTGAACAGGCTGTGTGCCTCACACGGTTTTAGACACGCCCGTGTGTCTAGGCCATGTCAAAACAGGGCATACATACTGACTTGTCCACACGGCCACAAGACACACCCATGTGTTAGGCCGTGTGAAAATTAGGGAGGATACTGACTTGGGTGACACGGCCAGTCACATGCTCGTGTGTCTAGCCCGTGATCAAAACTAACTTGGCCACACAGCCTAGCACACGCTCGTGTGTACGACCGTGTGGTCTGCCCAGGCTCATTTTGAAATGGCCCTCGAGCAACACGGCTAAGACACACGCCCATGTTCTTGCCCATGTGGGCAAAAATAGGCCATTTGCAAGGCCAAATTGCCACCCCTAAAGGGTCCTCCCTACAAACATTAAAACCACATCATTTTATACCAAATCTCAACCATTCACAAAAAAAAATATACACCATTTATACCAATTCATTATCAACATATTTCATGCTTGAAACACATACCAAATCATATCATTCCATAAGCCAAATACATACCAAAACATATGATTTATAACCTTAATATCCGTCATTCAATCCCATGCTATAATCTTACCTTTTCTCCAAATAAGCACAATTCAAAAACTTATCAATATGACCAATTTCTTTGGCCATTCATGAACACATCAAACATACCACTATTGCATCACATATCATATACCAAAATCAAACCATAAGTTTAACCATAATTAAGCCATATCACATGGATAAATATACACTTCACAAAACATATTCAACTACCTTTAGCTTATACATGCCATACTTCAATATATACATTTTCAAAAGGTACCAAAATATGGTTCGATAGTGTGGTGACGATCCTCGATGATCCCTGAGCTCTTGATAGCTACGATGTCTATAAAACAATACAAACACACGCAAAATAAGCTTTCAAAAGCTTAGTAAGCCATATACAAATAAACTTAACAATATAAACATATAAGAATTGTAATATACATATAATCTTTAACCACATGCTATCACAAAACATATAGCTCAAATACATTTCACATATTCTTCATTCATTTGCACATAATATATATTTTCTTATACTTTTGTCACCTATACTCACTTGATCATAAAGATACATATACTTACCTTTCAACATCAAATATGATATACAACTTCAAATGTACCTGAATTGAATACACATTTCATATTATCATTCATTTCTCGAAATGACCATTGAATCGTTCGGAATCATAAGGATACGCAGATAACGAGGAAAGCTCGTACAATGCCAACGTCCCAGACGTGTTCTTACATGTAATCAAATATCGATGCCATTGTCCCAGACAGGGTCTTACACGAAATCAAGTATGATGCAAATGTCCCAGACGTGGTCTTACACGATAACACATATCGGATCCTATGTCATGACATATGTATCCTAACTATTCCTAAGGTTCATACGGGGCTTTTCGGATGTCGAAATTTTATCGATACTTTCTCGGATATCTCATTCTCAACACATATAATCATTCAAAATTGTTCAAAAGTATATAACCAATAATAATTCAATTCAAAATACATTTATTTGTATATCGACTTACCTCGTACGAATTCGAATAAATAAAATCGGCTACTCGACGACTTTCAGCTTTCCCCGATCTAATTTTGTTTTCTTTAGTTCTTGATCTATATCAATTCAAATTTAACTTATTCACTTTCACATTCATTCAAATCAATCCAAAAACACATATTTAGGGCACTTTACAAACTAGCCCTCACATTTTCACATTTTGACACTTTAATCCCTATTTCACAAAATCACAAAATACACATAATTTCTTTATACACATGTCTAGCTGAATTTTCATATAGCTCATACAAGCCCACATATTTCATTTATTTCACATTTTAGTCCCTCAATTTACAAATTTCTCAATTTAATCCAAATTACTCAAATTCATCAAAAATTCAAAGACAAAATATACTAACGCAACACATATCTTTAATTTACTAACATCAAACTTCTTAAAGCTCATAGTTTCATCAATAGCTAAACTCAAAATCATCAACAACATCAGAAATTGAGACACGGGCTTGATAGTATACTAAGCAACGATCATAAAAACATAGAAATTATAAAAAAAGAGTAATTACATACCTTGATTAAGCAAAATGAGTGCCGAACCCTTAAGCCATATTTTTCTCTTCTTTTTCTCTTAACATTCGGCTATATGGATGATTATAACACCAAATTTTGATTTTTGTTTTATTAATAATACATAAATAATCCATTTACCATTTTACCCTTATTTAATTAACATTTAAACCATTAATATACAAGGTCATTAATGTCCACTCAAGCTTAGAATGGTCAAATATCAACATAAGGACCTTTCATTTACAAAGACATATCAAATAGGAACTTTAACAATTAGAAGGCCATTTTTACAATTTTTGCGATTGGGTCATTTTATCAAATTGAGCACAGAAACGATTAAATTTTCATACGAAACTTTCACACATGCTAATTCACATATCATAAGCACAAAAAATAATATTAAAATATTTTTCTAACTCGGATTTGTGGTCCCGAAATCACTATTTCGACTGGGGTCTAAACCGGACTGTTACAATTTCAGTATATCAAATCAAATGCGTGGTCTTGACATGTATAATCGAAGCAAGTTCTAGAATAACCAATCAGTATTGACACATTCATAACCAATAATAAATTGGGCAGGAAAAGTGTATGCTCTAAAGGCTCAAAACCTCACAAAAAATTATGGTTTTTAATATTAATCTTCCAAATCTCAAACTTCAAAATAATACCTCAATTTAGGAAAACAATCTAGCAATTTTTAATTTTGAAAATAGACTCATCATGCTTGGTTCTCTAATGTCTTAAAGTTTAAATAATTAATTCACAATTATCTATGAATTTAATCTAAAACATATGAATAAAAATCATAAATCGATAAGAATTCATTCTAATAGTAACATGAGAAAATTATTTGAACATAAAACATAATTCAGGATTTTCTAATAATTATATAAATAACCTCCCCACACTTAATATGTACATTGTCCTCAATGTACAAAACTACATAATTACAGTAGAAACAAAATATCATAAGAGAGAGAGAGAATTGGAACTGCCCTGAATATTGGATGAAATGCCCAGAATAGTGAAAAGTGAAATTATAGATAAATGTAGATGTAGTGCATGATTCTGAGCAACTGATAAGAAAATAAACACAATGTCGAAGAAGATTGAAAGGTTACTCGATTAGAAACAACCATAATAATTAAGAAAAATATAGTTTAAAATATAAAAATAAAAGGAAGTCTAAAAACATAACAATAAAAAATAAAAACTAAAAATAAAATAAAAACAATAAAAATAAATGATAAATGGACTCAATGGTCCTCTTCATCAGACGCATCAGCATCGAAGTCGATGGCGCTAGATGAGCAATATGAAAATGCTGACAAATCTACTACAATGTTGCATCAATACTGTCGAACCTCTGAACACAGTACTGACGGAAGTTAGTGAACTCCTCGGTAGATATTCCTTGGAAGCTAGCAACAGAAGGAACAAGTCGGTGACTCGAATGTGGAGGCTGTGGTGGGTCCTCGTCATAGGGAGGAACATCATCAGCGTAGTCCTCGGGTTTATTCTGAGTGTTAGAATAAAACAATCTGTACTGAGGAGGATCTACTCCACGGTGCGTCTAGGACATCGAAGTGTCGAGCGAGGTGAGTCATGTAAGGGCCTAAACAGATAGGGCCCTTCTTGTGGCGGTTAGTCTGATGGCGGAAGGCTAGAGTGATGAAGTATGCCAAATCAAATATATGTCCATGTGCCATGCTCCATAAGAAATAAGTGTCATGAGTGCTCACGACTCTGGTGCTCTCTCTTCAACCTATCAAAGTGTGAGCTAAAAGGGCGTGAATATACCGTAAGGCCGGAGAGAGAGAAGTCGCCTTTGAGGGACTCGAGTTATATGGTGTCTGAATCCTTATAAGCTCGATCCAACATCATGATGGCGAGTGGTGGATGTGCCTATGAAGTCTAAGGAAGTCCTCGACACTCATAAATTCATCTGTGTAGAGTCCCATAGTCACATCGAACTTAGGAATGCTCATGTGGCGTACCAAGCCATCGAGTTGAAAACTGATGGTACCTGGCTCATCATGAATTTTCATAACCTACTGTACCATAAACGTCGAGAAAATCTCCAACGTCAGCTCCATGTAGGTGAGCTCGATAATGGTGAAGAATCGATCCCACGAAGTTATGGTGATTATGGCAGGCACGTCATCAGTGAGGTGAACCTACTATAATGCGATCCAATCGATACAGCGGCATAGACCGAGCGGTCGTGCTTGAAGGAGCTGATATATATCCTCCTGGTGGCCTGCTGCAAATCGAAGGTAAGGGTGGCGAGCCTCGGTAGATGCGATCAAGGAGGAGGTTGCTCCGAGCCCCTTCTGCATTTTTGAAGCGGGGACAGCGGTCTTAGTCTTACCATGTGTGTTCATCATGGTATAAAAGGAAATAATCCAACTTAGAAAAGCAATAGAAGAATAAAACAGTAAGGAAAAAAATAAACATGTTGATAAATTAGTATAGAATATTGAACTGGCAATTCGCCGGTCAAAATTGAATTTTCATAAATGGAAAATGTACTCTAAAAACAATAAAGGAATAATACCAGCGTAGACAAAATTAATGAATTCAACTATGATAAAAACAAATAGGCAAACAATAATAATAAAAAGTAATAAGTCAATAATAACGAAAATCCTAATATTATCGACCATTAATCAAATCCCTAAAAGTTGTTAAAGGAACTATAATAAGTGATTAATTGAACGAATAACAAGAATCAACAAAGAAAAATAAAGAATCAATCATAATTCAAACATGTTCCTAATAATGGTAGATGAATAGTAATAACAAGAAGTAGAGTCATACTAATGAATAAATCTAAAACTAAAATAGTCAATAAAACATGAAAAAACTCAAAACAATTAGTAAATCAATAAACTAAGATAAAATGAAATAAAATACTAATAAAATAAAGAAAATAAAGAACATGCGAAACTGACTATAATGGTTGTGTGTACGGCGGTTCGATGGTCAATTGCGCGACGGTGGGGTGGGGTGGAAACGGTCAGAGGCTCGATGACTTGGGTAAGGGGGAAGAAGAGGGGGGACGTGTGTGCAAGGGGAAGGCAATGAGAGGGTCGGTAGTTTTTGGTACGTAAAAGGGGAAGGGAAGAAGGGAAGGGTGAGGGGTTGTTTGGTATTACGTTAGGGTAGAGGGACAAGGGAGAGGAGATGGCGAGGGAAGGATGTCCGACATGGTGTGGGCTGGGTTGTTTGGTTGTGGTGGGATCTAACAGAGGAGCAGGGACGAGGGAAGGTTGGGGTGTGGGATAGTAGGGTTCGACAAGGAACTAAGGAAAAAATCAAGGGATAGGAAAAGAAATAAAAATAGAAGGGTGGCTGGTCGGGGTTGGACCGGAATGAGATTGATTGGTGGCTGAATGGTGAGCAAGGGGAGGGAGCAGTTGCGCCTAGGGACCGTTGGGAAAGTTGGGGAAAAAGAAAAAAATTGATGACAAGAAAGGGAATTAGAGTTTGGGGGTTAAAAAGGGACATGGTCGTGTGAGGCCCGAGTTGGGCCACACAGCCCTGTCCTATGCCCATGTGGTCTCCTTGTTCAGCCTGTGTCGATTAAAAAAATGAAAGCCCAGTCTTTACACGGTCATGTCGCACGATCGTATGTAATCTCCTTCGCTTCCATTCCCGTGTGACCTCCCAAACGCCCATGTGTGTTAAAAATGCAAGCCTACTTTTCACACGACCTTGGACACGCCTGTGTATCCAGGCTATGTGCAATTTTGTTTGCTTTTTCCACGCCCGTGTAACCTTTCATAAGTTTGTGTGGCCTTTTGCACAGTCGTGTAACTTGCTCGTGTAACTCTCTGACTTGTTTTAAATTTGAAAAATTAAGCTCCAGGTTTCACACGGCCCAAGACACGCCCGTGTGTCAGGCCGTATGGTCTACACGGCCGTGTCACACGTCCATGTGGAATATTTTAGGCCGTGTCTCTGTCAAATTTTGGAAAATTTTAGTCCCAGGCTCCACATGGCCAAGGATAAGCCCATGTGTCCAGGTCGCGTGGGTTACACGGCCGTGTAACTCACTGTCAATTTTTTCAAAATTTAAAACTAAGTCAAAAGATCCATACGACCTAGGACACACCCATGTGTCCAGGCCGTATGGGTTTTAAAAACCATTTTTTTAACTTAATTAATTTTAAAAATATCATGATATAAAATTAGTAAATTAGGAATGTTAACCCTTGGGTTGCCTCCCGAGAAACGCTTATTTAAAGTCTAAGCTCGACTTACCTCGTACTCGTACAGTCACAGTGGTTCGCAGAGTCGAGACCCCTCTTTCTCATTGTCAATTCTTTTATTAAAATAATGTTTAAGTCAAATAATACTTACCTTAAAAGTGCTGAATTCAGAATGATTTACCTCGACTGCACCATATGGGAAGACATTGAGTATTGTAAAAGGAGTCGACTCTATTTGTAATAAGCTATGAATTAGCAATTCGAGGATCTATTTCATCAAGCAGTACCTTGTCCCCAACCTTTATTTGGTGTGTTCCATCCTCATGCTTGTCATGGCGTCGCTTGGGTTTTGTATCGTGTATTCTTGGTTTCTCCTTGACATGTAACTGCCATTCATCTAGTTCATCGATCTGTAGTCTTCATTCCTCATGATTCATTCTATTTTTGTCACATGGACTAGAATGTGGCTCCAACACATTCTTCCTAGGGGTTTCCTGTAAAGAAGTTTGAGCCACAATATTATTCATATTAACAGAACTCATATAATTATTTTGATCACTATTTATCTTAGCAGACTCACGACCTTGGAGTTTAATCATGTTATCACCTATACGAAGTATTAACTTACCTGTACCAACATCAATGATGGTTCTAGCAGTTACTAAAAAGGGTCGTCCTAAAATCAAAGGTACGTCACTATCCTCATCAATGTCTAGTACAACAAAATCGACTGGGAATATGAATTTATCAATTTTAACAAGAACGTCTTCAACAATACCCCTAGGAAATCTAATGGTTCTATCTGCCAATTGAATGCTCATCCTAGTTTGTTTGGGTTTCCTAAGACCTAGTTGTTTAAAAATTTTATAGGGCATGAAATTTATACTCGTCCCTAGATAAGCTAAAGCATTATTAACACTTAAACTACCAATTAAGCAAGGAATAGTAAAACTCCTTGGATCTTTCAATTTGTTAGGTAGTTTATTCTGTAATATAGCTGAGCAAACTGCATTTAGCTCTACGTGCGACGAATCATCTAACTTTTGCTTGCTTGCTAAGAGCTCCTTTAAAAATTTTACAGAATTTGGCATCTGCGAAAAAGCTTCAAGAAACAGTAAGTTAATATGTAACTTTTTCAAAAGTTTAAGGAATTTTTGTTTGTGTAGTCTTTTCTTGTCTCATCTGGATATGGTACACGAGGTTTATACTCCTTACTTACTGATTTTTGTTCGTTGTGGCTTACCTCAACCTTACCATTGCTTACCACAGTTTCTTGCCTCGGTTCAGATTCAGATTCAGCTAACCTTCCTTCATGTCAAACAGTAATTGCATGAAGCTGCTCTCTTGGGTTAGTTTCGGTGTTGCTTGGCAAGCTACCTTATGGTCGTTCTGAAATCATCTTTGCCAATTGACCAATTTGATTCTCGAGCCTTTGAATCGATGTTTGTTGATTTTTGAGTGTTGTTTCAGTGTTTTGGAAATGAGTTTCTGACACCGAAATAAACTTCATCAACATCTCAAGGTTCGGCTTCTTCTCTTGCAGGTAATGTTGTTGTTGGAAGGCTGGAAGGGATTATGGTGTCTGATTTCCTTGACCACCCCAAGAGAGTTTGGGATGGTTCCTCCAACCTGTATTATAAGTGTTACTATAGGGATTATTCTGAAGTCTAGAATTGTTACCTATATAGTTAACTTGTTCATTCTCTGTGCTAGGGTTGTAGGATAAACATTATAGATTGTTCATCCCTCCTCTATTTGTATCGCACTGCATCATCGGGTGACCTATGTATAACCATATAAACCATCAATCTTTTTATTTAAAAGTTCTACTTGATTCAATAACATGATGACTGCATCAACGTTAAAGACACCGGCTACTTTTATCTGCTTTGTCCTCATGATTTGCCACTGATAATTATTCAATGACATCCCCTCTATAAACTCATAAGCTACTTCAGGTGTTTTATTATTCAAAGTACCACCAGCGGCTGCATCAATCAGTTGCCTAGTGAGGGGTTCAAACCGTTGTAAAAAGTTTGAACCTATAGCCATAGAGATAACCCATAGTGAGGGCACGTTCTCAATAAGTTTTTATACCTCTCCCATGCATCGTATAGGGTCTATAAATCCATTTGTATGATGGAAGAGATATCATTCCTCAGCTTGGCTATCTTAACTGGTGGAAAATAATTTAATAAAAACTTTTCGGTCATTTGCTCCCATGTAGTGATAGAACCTCGTGGTAGGGAGTTCAACCACTGTTTAGCTTTATTCCTTAATGAGAAGGGAAACAACTGAAGGCAAATGGAATCTTTAGAAAAGCCATTTATCTTAAAAATGTCGCAGAATTCTAGGAAATTAGCCAAATGAGTATTTGGGTCTTTGTCCTGCAAACCATCAAACTAAACAAACTGTTGAATCATTTAAATAGTGTTAGGTTTCAGTTCAAAATTATTTGCAGCAATAACAGGTCTAACAATACTCGATTCAGCCCCAGTTAAATTGGGCTTGGCATAATCTTACATAGTACGAGGAGCAGGATTTGCTGCAACTACAGGAGGCAGCTAATTATTCTGATTTTCATCCATCTCATCAGTAATAACAATAACTTCCTTTTGCTCTTCTACTATACTCTGTCGACTCTGCCTTGCTTCTCTACAGTTTCTGCTAGCTGTACTTTCAATCTCACTATCAAATACGAGAGGTCCTGACGGATTTCTTCTAGTCATATACTAAAGGAACCTGCTAAAAGCAAACAAAAAGAAAAATTAGTAAACAAAATTAAACTAAAAACAAAAATAAAATGAAATAAAATAAAAATGGCTAAAGTAATAAAAATTAAGTGTTCTTAATATCTTAGTCCCCAGCAACGGCACCAAAAACTTGATGATGATTCACTTAACTAACTAAAATCACGACAAAGGCAAGTGCACCTATCAAATAATAGTATAGCTGGTGAGTCAGGAATATCGTATCCACAAGGACTAAAAGTACTAGTGCTTACTATCTTTCTATTATCTAGCCTATAAATTGAAGGGTTGTTTTTAATCTAAAATTAAACTAACTACTAAAGACTCGACAGAGAATGAATTCGGAAAATATTCGAAGAAAACCAATGATAAAGACGATACCCAGGAAAGAATCCACCTAGACTTCACTTATTAATCTGAATCTAAGTTAAATGATTTATTCACTTTCCTTTATTTTTAGAAATCCCTAAAATTATATTAATTTCTCTTTCAAGAGTAAAAATAACTGACTCTAGTTTGATTAATTGGAATCTCTTTCTAATTAAAACCACTACTGTCGCATTAGCTCGATCTATGGATTCCACTATTAGATTTGCCTCTAATCTGGTAGATTTATGTCATCCTATTTCTAGAATTGCATGTAACTCCACTCAATTATGCCAAATCTACTCTTAAATAGGGACTTTTGCTCCACTGAAATAAGCACATCAATCATGAATTAATATCCTGAAAACATTAATACATGAAGTAAGTACACATAATTGAGATCAAAAACAAATATTTATCATGTAACTCAGAAAAATCAAATAATAATATTCATCATAGGTATCTTCCCTAGTTATCCATGGAATTTAATTCAAAATTTGGGAACAAAACATTTCAAAATTAGGAAAACAACAAGACATGAAGAACCCAAAAAAAACTTCAAGAGAAATTGAATAGAGATCTTCTATCTTGAAGGAGATCCTGCTTTTAAGTTGATTCCGACAGAGTTCGTCAAGTAATTTCTTCGTTTTACTCTGCGTGCCTCCTCGGGTCTTCTTCTAGTGTGCATTTATAGACTTTAGAATGCTTAGAAATCCTAAAAATTGGCTTTTTCTGCGTGTTTTGGAAACAGGGAGCGATATTGACACAGGCTGGCACATGGGCGTGTGGCCAGCCCATCTGGCTCATACGGGCATGTTCTCAGCCCATGTGGGAATGGCCAAGCCATGTGGATCCTGAAAGTGGCTTTTTTTGTCCAATTTTGACCCGTTTTCTACTCCTTTTGGTCCCCTATGCTCTCCCTAAATAAAATTAAAGGATTAAGAGCATCAAATTCACTAAATTATATAATAAATCCCCCAAAAATGCATCAAGAATGGGATTAAAACATGTTACTTTTATGACTTATCAGTATAACATTGGATTGCACTAGAATTGTCACAATGTACTATTAGAACATCAGTTGGAACAATGTAATATGATGTCTGTTTCATCCATGATAATTGTGTGCAACAACTCCCCGCTGCAATATGCTCAATTTTGGTCGTCGATAAGGATACGAAAACTTTATTTCTTGTTGTGCCAAGAAAACAAACTATTCCCCCTAAAAGAAACACCTGTTAGAATTGTTTTATGACCATTAACTTTTTTACCTAATTCACATCGTTATAGCTAACATAAGCCACATTAGTATCCTTAAAGAATTATAAAACGTAATCAAAAGTACTTTTCACATATTTAATAATTTATTTTATTGCCTTGAGATGAGACTCATTTGGATGGACTTGATAACGAGCACAAATGGCAACACTTAGGCAAACGTCGAGTTTACTAGAAGTCAAATAAAGAAGACTCTCAACAATGCTTCTACATGTAGAATTGTCAGTAAGAACTCATTGGTGTACTAGCATTTTCGGCTTTTCACTGGAGCTCATAGGTGATCTAGCTTTTTTGGCTTGTTCAAGATTGAACCTTTTCACCATATTCAACTTATTTTTTTTTAAATATGAAAATTCCCTCTTCAAGTTGTCTTATTTGCAATCCAAGGAAATAGGTTAGTTCACCAACCATTCTCATTTCGAACTCAGATTTCATGAGTTAAACTCATCTTTTTTTTTTTATTTTGAAGTGGAAAAAAATAATGTCATCGACATAGGTTTGAACAACACTAACGCTCCCTTTGTTTTCTTCTCAAATAAGGACTTGTTCACATTTTCTCAGTCATAACTTTGTTACAACTAGAATTAGGACAAACATTTGTACCAAGTCCTTGGAGCTTTTTTGAGTTTGTACAAGGCCTTGGACTATTTATACAAATAATTCGAATAGTAGGGATCATTAAATCCTTTTGGTTTCTCAACATAAACCTCTTCATTAATAAATCCATTTAAGAAAGCACTCTTAACATCCATTTGAAAAATTTTGGCATTAAGATGACGTACAATGATAAGTAATAGTCAAATGGATTCTAACCTGGCTACCAGAGTGAAGGTCTCATTAAAGTCCACACCTTCGAATGGCGTAAAACCTTATGCAACCAACTGAGCCTTATTTCTAATGATATTCTCGTGTTCATCAGTGTTGTCTTTGAAAATGCATTTAGTTCCTATAATATTTCATCCTTGAAGACGAGGAACAAGTGTCCAAACATAATTTAAGATGAATTGTTGCAGCTCTTCTTGCATTGCATTCAACCAATGTTCATCTTGCAATGCTTCCTCAACATTTATAAATTCAAGGGTGGAGACATGCCAATCTAGCTTGATCATTTCTCGAATGTTGATCTCTTTAGCTTTGGTTCTTGCATTAGTAAGGTTGCCAATAATATTCTTAGAAGGATGATTTTTTTGAATTCTAGCTAAGAGTGTAAGCTTTAACTTTGTTTTGACATCCTCTTCTACATTTGTTTCAATTGTCATCCCATCTATTATTTTAATAGAAACTAGAACATGTGCATTATCTTCTTCTAGACAAATTACCTTAGTGGAGGGAGAATCATCAATGAAAACATTTAATGAGCCAACTATTGAAATTATCGATATAATTGTACTTTTCGTGCATGTAATCTTTTAGATGATTTGATATCTCTATCATATTAATATAAAAAGTGTATATATTAATATTTATTGAGCAATTGAATTTTTTTCCTAAAAATAGTTAAAAATTTTTAATTTACGTTAAATTTGACATACATGATCTAAATAAATAGAATATGAAGGGGAGGGATCTACTTACATTGATGTAAAACTAAAGTAGTTTACACCCTTATTGTTTATTTTTTGTACGACTAAGAATTTAAGGATTCAACTATTGAATTTATCGATATAATTGTACTTTTCATGCATGTAAATTTTGAAACCGATCCAATATCTCTATCATATTGATCTAAAAAGTGCATATATTAATATTTTTTGAACGATTGAATTTTTTACATAAAACAAATAGGTAAAATTTTTAATTTACATCGAATTTGGTATGCATGATCTGTATAAAATGAAATATGATATATGACGGTTGGATCGTTAAAATACTAATCATACAAAAATATACGAAAGAGTGCAAAACTAAAATTTAATAAAAATAATTTAACAATCCAACAATTGAATTTATCGATATAATTGTACTTTTCATGCATGTAAAATTTCAAACAAATTGACATCTTATCATACCGATTTAAAAAGTGTAAATATTGATATTTATTGAACGATTGAAATTTGTTTACATCAAAAATAGCTAAAAAATTTAATGTACGTCAAGTTTGACATGCATGTCTATGTAAATGGAATATGAAATATTAGAGTTGGATCATTAAAATACTAGTCGATAAGAATATATAGAAGAGCGTAAAACTAATTCCTCTCCTTTTAAAAATGATATATTAATCAATTAGTTTAAGTCCTATACAATTCAATACTTGTAATAATTGATTCGATTAAAATTATTGATATAATTATAACTTGAAATAAATATTTCATATAAATTTTAAGAAATAATATATTTTAAAGAGAGGATACTTTTTTTTCTAATGATAAAAACTTAGTCTAATTTAGAATTAATGCTCTATTTGGGGCCTGAACTTGACAATTGTTCTCACATTGAGGCTTGAATTTCTTTTGTCCAAGTTAATCCCTAAACTTCGCAATTGTTCTCAATTGGGGTTTGAATTTTTTTCTTTGTCCAAGTTAGCCCCTTATATTTCCTTAAAAAAAACTTGGGCAAAAAAAAGTTCAAGCACCAATGTAAAAACAGTTACCTAGTTCAAGCTCTAATGTGAGAACAATAGCCAAGTTCAAGCGCAAATAATGAATTAACCCATTAATTTATGTATATAATAAGAGGCTAGTTTAATTAATAAGGTTAAATTCTAAGGATAATCCTTACACTTATCGATTTGTGTGAATTTAATCTCTCTACTTTTGTTTATCAAAATCAGTCCATCGATTTTTCAAATTACTCATATTCAGTGCTTCCGTTATTTTTTTGTTATCTCTATTTAAAAAGTAGATATAACCACAAATTTAACTCCTAAATTTTACAACCTTTATTAATTTAGTCCCTAAATTTTTTTAAAAATATTTTATACTTTTACATTTTTTTCTTGGGATAAGTCACATTGTTAGACGCGATGACATGAAATTTTAAGATAAGGTCATGTTGAGAAGGGATTGTATGACACTGTGATACCATATCATCCCTATCTCTTTCCAATAAGAGAATGACAAATGATATTTTTCCTCTTGATTTTTAGGTTTTTCTTCCTGAAAAAATTCAAATCCAACTAAAAATGCTAAAAAAATCGAGAGGAAAAATCTGATTTGTCGCTCTTCTATTGGAAAGGGATAAAAATGACGTGGAATCACAGTTTCATACAATCCTTTCTTAGGTCACGTTTTAATCTAAAAATTTTAAAAATAAAATTTGTAAAAATTCTGAAAAGCCAAAATATATAATCTACAAAAATTAAAAAAATTAAAATTTATAAAAATATTAGAAACATAAAACATATATAAATATAATAAATATATATATATATATATATATATATATATATCTGAATTGTTATGAATATCTTATTAAACTAGATGTCCATCATGATCAAGATAAAGTTTTAATGTACTTTAAATTCTAGTAGTTATTAGAATTAGATCTCTACTTGTTTTATTCTTCTTATGCCTATAAATAGAGACTCTGATGAAGCATTGTGATCATCCCTTTTGATCAATAAAGTTCATTCTTTGCTGTTTTCATATTTTCTTTGTTCGTTATTCTCTCCATCTCTCTTTATTTTAGAACATGTTATCAGTACGATGATTCTCTATTTTTTTCAAAATCTTTCGAAGTCGTCCCACAAATCAATCTTTAGGATGTTGAAAGATTCAATCTCAGAATGGATGCTCGAGATAATAGTCAAGGTGATGACAATGATGTTAAAGATCTTCAGGTATATTTTACTATGTTTAATTTATTATATTATATTTATTATAATTGGAAAATAATCATCACAATATGAATGGATAGATTATATTAATAAATAAGAGATCAATGAGAGTTCAAGATAACTCTTCAAAAGGGTAAAGATAACTTATGTTATCAATGTGATATGAAATATTATTGGTTACATATGTGGTGTATGCCCAAATATTTTGTCTCTGTTAATATTCTTTTAGGATATAAGAATGTAGTAATGAATTTTACCATTATAGATAGAAAATATTTATCTTATTTGGTACTAAAATAAATAAATATATTCCAATATTTAATAGTACAAAATTAGTTGAAAGCTCCGAAGAGCTAATATATCAATATCTAAAAAGCACAAAGTTTGTGATGGTTAATGTATTAGTTTTAAAATATATATTTATAATGGATCTCATATTGAGATTGTGAATAAGGAAAAGATTATATTTCATATGAATCAAAAGAGGATTGGGTTATTTATATTTTGAATCGAACTCGGGACCTCTTGCACTCTAAGCGAGAATCATACCACTAGACCAATTTGAATATTTTAACATATTCCCTAAAGCGAATATTAATATAATTGTTTAAAAATTATATTTATTTATTGACTTAGCGGTATTATAGACTTCATATTGATTTAGACATTTCCAGTAGTAAATGTCACAATAGTATTTATATGTGGATACAAAATAAAAAAATGACAATTAAATTATCAACTGTCAAAATTTATATTTACATTATTAGCATAATTGAAAAACATGTTAAAGTAAATCGAAGTTTACTAATACAAATACATTTACTATTCGGCGTGACCAGTTAGAACATCCTGGATCATATATGATGAGAAAATTAATTGAGAATTTATATAGACATTCATTAAAGAACCAAAAGATTCTTTAATTTAAAAATTCTCATTTATTGTTTGTTTTAAGTTAAAAAATTCTCATTTATTGTTTGTTCTCAATAAAAATTGATTCTTAGAAACTCACTAGTTAAAGTTGAGATTTAATGTTTTACATTTCTGAAATGAATATGGGCCCATTTATCTACCATGTGGATGGTTTTTTATATTATATAATTTTAGTAGATGCATCTATAAAATAATCACATACGTTATCAACTTGCAACCTGTTGTTTGCGAGATTTCTTGTTTAAATGATTAATTTTAGATTATGCAATTAAAACAATTCATCTTGCTAATGTTAGTGAGTTTATGTCACAAGCTTTCAATGATTATTGCATGTCAATTGGGATAAACGTTGAACATCCTATAACTCATGTTCACACACAAAATAGTTTAGTTGAATCGTTTATCAGACACCTCCAACCAATAGCTAAATCATTATTTATAAGAACAAAACTTTTTATTTTAGTATGAGATTTGCATGTTGTACGCATGAAACTAATAAATTATAAATACTCCCCATTATAATTGATTTTTGGTTAAGAGCTAAATATTTCCCATCTTATAATTTTTGGATATATGGTACATGTTCCAACTGCTCCACCACAACGCACAAAAATGGGTCATAATAAGATATTGGGAATGTATATTTATATGAGTCTCATTATAATATTTTTGAGTTATTAATTCGAGATTTAATTATGACATGAGTTGTTAGTTTTCCTAACATTAGGGCAAGAGGATAAAAAGTTGGATTAATAAAGTACTTGAAATTTTCAAAGTCTAAGATCCTCGTACAAAGCAATATGAACTAGAAGTTCAACAGATGATTTATTTTATAAATCAACTGCCAGATTCATTAAATCCCACATACTAGCTGAAAATGCTTCAATACGAATTGATGTCCTAATAGGGCAAATTGTTAGTGCAAAAGAAAGTAATTCATGCCTAAAGCATGGAAGGCCAGTTAGTTCCAAATATAAAAATCCTCGTAAAAGTAAAGGAACAAACATTCAAGATGGTCATATAATGGAGGCGGGGGTTTTTGAAGAGACCCATGACATAACTAATAAGTAAAACTCCAGAAGAGGTTCAGATACCTGAAACAAAATTTTAAAATAATGAAAATAAGATATCTTGATAAGTTATGTCAATTTGAGAAAATGTGGAATCGAATAATAAAAGTGGTCAACAATGATTTTGCATGCAATATTATTATTGAAATAATGAAATAAAAGGAGGATCTTGAATTAATCTATTGAGAAATATAGATATGGAATAAATTGATCAAAATAGAAAGACGCACTCAAGTTCAATTAAATTCGTGGAGTTTTAGACCAGTAGTCCAAATATCTAAAGGTATAAAGCCAGTGAGGGTGCAATTGAAGTAGTTTTGCAAAAACAGAATAAAAATATGAAGTTTTTCACTAAGTCTTGGCATTGATTATGAAAAGATATAATATTCTTTTATGATGGATGCAATAACCTTTAGATATATTATTAAATTGAAAATTTATAAAAGATTAAACTTGCGTCTAATGGTTATTGTTACAACATTTTTTGAATCACTATATAGTAAAGTTTATATTAAAATCCTTGAAGGATTTAGGATGCGAGAAGCATATTGAAATTCTCAAGAAATTGTTCATTTATATGAATTGAAATAATTTGAACATATGTGGTAAATTTGACTTAGTGAATAGTAGTTGAAGGAGGATTATAAAATGATCCAAAATACCTATTTGTATTTTTATAGAAGGGTCATGATTAAATTTTTATATGATTATTGTTGAACTTCTGAAGAGTTCAAAATATATCTCCCAAAAATTTTCCCTCACTCATGATTTTCAAAAGAATGGTAATATAAATGCTTAGCAAATACATTCAAATAGTCATTTGAAAAACTAGTATTCAAGATTGAATACGTAGAATATGAGAATATATGTGATATTTTCATGAGGGGGAGGAAATACACGTTGCACTCTTTTTCCCTTAATCGAGGTTTTGTCCTATTAGGTTTTCCTGGTAAGGTTTTTAATGAAGCAGCATATTATGCGTATTATAGATTGTGTACTATTTTTTTCTTCATTAGGTTTTTATCCCACAGGGTTTTTCCTAATAAGGTTTTCACGAGGCACATTATCTATCTGCCAGTGGACATCCAAAGGGGAGTGTTATGAATATCTTATTAAGTGGATATCCATCATGATCAAGATAAAGTTTTAATGTACTTTAAATTTTAATAATTATTAGAATTAGATCTATACTTGTTTTATACTTCTTATGCCTATAAATAAAGACTTTGATAAAGCATTGTAATTATTCCTTTTGATCAACAAAGTCCATTGTAACGCCCCAAATTTCTGTAATTTCGGCTTTTGTGATTGTTGAGCATGGAAGTATCGAAACTTTTTTTTTGATTCTTTTTGGCATATATATATGTGGGTTAAGAGGTTATATGCTTTAGGGTGTGTTTGGGAGGTCCCAAGTTCAAGTTTTAACTTGGGCCAAATTTTGGTTTTATTTGAGTAAAGCCTGACTTTAGGTCAGTGGGCTTATAAGGGATTGATGGTAAAAACCTAACAGAATGGGCCTGCTGGTCTAGTGGTTAAGAGGTGTGTGTTGGTGTGTTGGAGGTCTGGAGTTTGATTCCCTGCAGTAGCGATGAGATTATTTTTGCTGCAAGTTTCAGTAACGTGTTGGGTTTTATTAAAATTCTGAGTTGAGGGTTTTAGGAAAAAATTAAGGGTTTTTCTTTTTTCATTTTTTTGGCAAATATTTTTCTTTTCCGTTCTTCCTTTTCCAAACCTTAGCTGTCGAACTTCTCTTCTTCTTTTTTTTTCTTTTCCCTTCTTCTCCATTTTTCTTCTCCTTCGTTTTCTCCTTTTCAATTAGTAGTCGCGTGTTGCTAGTGATTTCATTGGTTCGGTAAGTTTGGTTTTCAATAAAAGTTAAGGGATTTCCTTAGAGATTGTTTAAAAGGGATTTTGGTTACTGTTTAGGGAATATTCTAGGGTCTGTGGATCATTAATCGAGCTCTTAACAGCGAGGAATCACCGTTATTCACTAAAGGTAAGTAGATCTCTCGTTTCGGGATTTGCCTATTCTTAATAATCTGACTTAAGAGACTGATTTTGGGCTCTGTATTGTCGATTTTAGGCTTTAGAGTGTTCGTGGTTGGATTAGCAGCGAAAACGAACCAGGTGTGTACTCCAATTATGCAGAAAATGAGTTTCAGTGAAAGTCAAAAAGTGGCCTGTCGACACCACAAGGGTGTGTGGTCTACCCGTGTGGTAGCCTGCGTCGTGAGACACGGGCGTGTCACTGACGAGCCAGGCAGTGCGCGCACCACACGGACGCAATGGACATAGGCGTGTAATGGCTTGTAGGCCGTGTGCGAGGAACGGGCTCAGAAAAATGGGTTGTGTGTGCCACACGGGCGTGAGGGCCCACACGAGTGAACCACACGGGAGTGTGGGAATCTGGGCCAGGCCGTGTGATCCATACGGACAAGGCCAATTTGAGTCGTGTGACCTATACGGCCGCGTAGGCCCACACGGGCGTGTGAGCCCCTTTAATCGAAAATATTCTGTAAGGTTGCACGGGTCGCCCAAGTCGACTGTGACCTGTAGAAGGGTTGGTAAGCCTGATCTAGACTTTTAATTCTGTAATGTATGTGTTCGCATGATATACTTAGCATGATTATCTGATATGTTCTGTAAATAAATACATGATTTGTTTGTTTACATTACAGCATGTCATATTTGTAAGATTCATTGCATCGGGGTGGGTCTGACGAAGTGAAGAGAGTATTTGAAGGGCTTCATAAGCCCGTTATCTGGCAGCTAAGCTGCATACTTATGATATATCCTACGATGCGGTACTTTATAGTGTGTATGGTTGGATGGGTCGATTATCGCCATATACGGTGTGCAGGGATGGGTGGGTCAATTTTATCCCCACATGGTATGTTGGGGTGGACAGAGATGGTGTGCAGGGTTGGTGGGTATGATATTTCTGATACCTGATCTGTTATGCATATGATATCTATATGGCTAAGGCCAAAATATCTGTATTATGTTATCTGTTTGTATGCATGCTGTCGTGGGGATGTACACATTGAGTTTACGAAAACTCACCCATTTATTTATTTATTTCTTCAGGTAATCCCCAGCAGTAGATGGATCAGTGTGATGGAAGGCTTGATGGTGACCACTGGTAGACATTTACGGATTTTTGAGTAACACTTTATTTTGTCTTCTTTATTTAAATATTTATTTTGGGTTTATTTTGGGAATTTTAATTTGTTAAATTATTGATTTATGAATTAATGATGTTTTAGCTTCTGTGTTAATGAAATGTTTTCACTTAATATTTGGAATAAAGATTTCTCAAATTAAGTAAAGATAACAAATAGGACGACTTTTAACTTGTTAAGGTTTTTCTAAAAAGCACTCAGATGTGACGCCGCCAGATTCGGCCATAGCGTTTAGGCTGGGTTTGGGGGTGTTACATTTAGTGGTACCAAAGCTAAGTTTAAAACTCGGCTGTGAATTTTGGGTTCCAAAATTGGTTTTAGAGAAACACTTTCAATTGTTTTCAAATACTCTGATTAAGTATGTGGTTCACTGAGTCTCCGGCGCCGATCCTGTAAGTTTCTGAAACTTTGTATGAAATTGTTTGAAAGCATGCTTAGAATATACTGAATTCCTGTTTGGAAATACTAATATTTTCTGTGAAACTACTGTAGATAGTATGCTTATTGAAACACTCTAGGTAGTGTAAATTAAAAATCGTAGTAAACTACGATTTGCGATAACAGACTCTGAGTATTCTAATAACTCTTCTGCATAAAATACCCGATAACAACCATCGAAATTGAAAACTGATTTGCATGAAATTCTTTAATATAGATTAACTCGATAATTACGATAAGCACACGTGGTACTCGTGAATGGGGTACTAGAGGCCGAGGTAGAGGCCGTAGAGGGATTCGAGTTGAGTCCTTTGCATCTGATACGATCCCTAATCTGGACACTAGCGAGACGCCGGTGTCACCTGTTACTGAGATTGGTGATGAGTCTCAAGACCGTGCAGCTGGAGACGACGCATTGTCCCAGGCCATATTGCGAATTCTGGAGAGGGTCGCTGAGGCTAATGCTGGATTTGGAAGCCATGGGTCGGTTACGGAATGACTCCAATCCAATGGGGCTGAGGTATTTAAGGGCATCGCTGGAGTTGCTCCTAATGTGGCTGAGTACTGGATGGAAGCCACGAAGCGTATTATGGATAATCTGGATTTTACTGCCAAACAGAAGCTCAATGGGGCTGTTTCGTTGCTTCGCGATGAAGCATATCAGTAGTGGCTGACGGTTAGGGATGGCACTCAGCTTGACAGTCTGACGTGAGATTTGTTTAAGATAGCTTTCCAGAGCAAGTATGTGGGGGCCAGTTATATCGACACTAGGAGGCTTGAGTTTCTGAATCTTACTCAGTGAGATCGTTCAGTGGCCGAGTATGAGGCTGACTTTCTGAGGCTAAGTCGTTATGCACGAGGCATGGTGGCGACTAAGTATGAGCGTTGTGTTCATTTTGATGACGGCCTTAGGGATAACTTAAGTGTCCTGATAGCTGCACACAAAGAGCGTGAGTTTGTCGTGTTGGTTGAGAAGGCCAAGATTGCGAAGGAGGTTAAGCACGCTGAGTGCCAGAACCGTGACAGAGGGAAGGCTAAGAGGGATTTAGAGTCTTCGAATGCTGGAGTGAGGCCTAGGAAAAAGGCCAGATCTGATGGCCCCCTGAGAATTGGGCCTACTGTTACACCTGTTGGGGTAGCGATTTGTCAACTTTGTAATAGATGCCATCCAGGCGAGTGTTGGAGGTCTACTGGAGCTTGTCTTAGATGTGGATCATCTGAGCATCGTGTTAAGGACTGTGCATTGAGGACTAATCAAATTCAAGCTCTGACTACTGAGACTGCATAGCCACCTAAGGGAGTTCAGCAGCCACCTAGGGGTCGTGGTTAGGCTGGGGGTGGTAACGGTATGGGCTGAGGACAGAGAGCACCGGGCGGAGGTGCTGGGCTGACTGAGGTGAGGTAGCTTACGCTTATGTATGCTGTATGTCGTCGTGAGGATAGAGATGCTCTGGACGTCATCACGGGTACGTTTTTAATCCTTACTGTAACTTATGTTGCACTGATAGACATAGGCTCTACACATTCCTACGTTGCATGTTCTATGTCTGAGACTTTTGGAATACCGTATGAGAGAAGTTCTAGTGATATTTTAGTGGTCAGTCTTTTGGGGCAGTCTATTAGGGTTAGTAAACTGTTCAAGGACCTTCCGTTGGAAGTCCAAGAAGCGATATTTCTGGCTGATCTGATAGAACTTCTGTTTGGGGAGTTCGACTTGATTTTGGGTATAGACTGGCTGGTGAAGCATCATGTAAATCTAGATTATGTTGAAAAGTGGGTGGTTCTGAGGACCGATGAGGATAATGAGATAGTTGTGGTTGGAGAATGACGAAATTATCTGAGTAATGTGATATCTGCATTAGTGGCAGAGAAGTTGGTGAGGAAAGGATGTGAGGCGTTTTTGGCCTACATCAATGCCTCGAATTCTGTAGACTTATCGGTTAAGGACATCCGTGCTGTGAAGGACTTTTTAGATTTTTTCAGAGGAATTACTAGGATTGCCTCCGAGCCGTGAGGTAGAATTTAGGATTGAGTTGATTCCTGGTACAACTCTAGTGTCTATCGCCCCTTTTCGAATTGAAAGCTCAAATTCAGGAGCTGTAGGATCATGGGTTTATTTGTCCCAGTGTGTCTCTGTAGGGATCACATGTTCTGTTCGTAAGAAGAAGAACGGTACAATGAGGATGTGTATCGACTACCGTCAATTGAACAAGTTGATGATTAAGAATAAGTGCCTACTTCCGAGGATTGATGACCTATTCGATTAGTTCAGCGGGGCTTCAGTGTTTTCTAAAATTGATCTACAGTCAGGTTATCATCAGTTGAGGGTAAAGGAGGCCGATGTGCATAAGACAACATTTAAGACTAGTTTTGGGCATTACAAGTTTCTAGTCATGCCTTTTGGGTTGACTAATGCACTAGCAGCATTCATGGACTTGATGAACCGTGTGTTTCAGCCCTACTTGGATCGATTTGTGGTGGTGTTCATCGATGATAATTTGGTGTATTCTAAGTCTGAGGACGAGCACGATGAGCATTTAATAGTGGTTCTACAGATCTTTCGTGAGAAATAGTTGTATGCGAAGTTCAACAAATATAAGTTCTGGCTTCGGGAAATGACATTTCTGGGTCATGTAGTTTCTACGAAGGGGATTCGAGTGGATCCTCGTAAGATTGAGGCAGTGTTCGATTGGAAACAGCCGAAGAATGTGTCAAAAATTCGTAGTTTTCTGGGACTGGAAGGGTATTACCGATATTTTGTTGAGGAGTTTTCGTTGATCGCAGCGCCGTTGACTAAGTTGTTGCGTAAAGGTGTTCCTTTCGTTTGGACTGACGTGCAGTAAGAGAGCTTCGTGAAGCTCAAGACGATTTGACTCGAGCTCCGCCTTACGACATGACTGAGCTGGTAGGGACTTCGTGGTTTACAGTGATGCGTCATATGTGGGTTTCGGTTGTGTTTTGATGCAAGACGGTAAGCTAGTTGCCTATGCGTCTCGACAGCTTAAGACTTACGAGGTTAGTTATCTGACGCATGACTTGGAGCTGGCTGTAGTGGTCTTTGCATTGAGGATTTGGAGACATTATCTGTATAGAGAGAAGTGTACCATCTACACTGATCACAAGAGGCTTAAGTATCTTCTCACTCAGAAGGAGTTAAACCTTAGGCAGCATCGATGGGTTAAGCTGCTCAGAGATTACGACTACAGTGTTGAGTATCACCCTGGAAAGGCCAATGTGGTGGCCGATGCACTAAACCGTAGGGCTGTGACCGATCTGAGAGTAATGTTCACTCGATTGAGTATTTATGGCGACGGAAGTCTTCTGGCAGAGCTACAAGTGAAGCCGACATAGGTTGAACAGATTAGAGCTAAGCAGTTAGAGGATAAGACTCTTGAGATGTGATTTCGTCAGGTTGAGATTGAGTCTACTACAGATTTTGGGCTGAATAATGATGGGGTATTGTGCTTCTGAGGTAGGATCTGTGTACCTAATAATGAGGATTTGAGGCTGTCGATTCTGAGGAAAGCACATAGTAGTCCTTACGTTATGCATCCTGGTTGGAACAGGATGTATCGAGATCTTCGAGAGTTGTACTGGTGGCCAGGGTTGAAGCCTGATGTGACCGATTTAGTTACTTACTGTCTGACGTATCAGCAGGTTAAAGCCGAGCATCAGTTACCTTTAGGGTTGCTGCAGCCGGTTAAGATACCGATGTGGAAATGGGAGCGAGTAACGATGGACTTCGTTAGTGGGTTGCCCCTAACACCCACTAAGAAGGACTCTGTTTGGGTCATTGTGGACCGATTGACCAAGACCGCACATTTCATTCCTGTTAGGACAGACTTCTCTCTATAAAAGTTGGCCAAGCTTTACATTTCTGAGATAGTGAGGCTGCATGGGGTACCTATCTCGATCATTTCTGATAGGGATCCTCATTTTACCTCTCGATTCTAAGGAAAGCTTCATAAGGCTTTAGGTTAGAGGCTAGACTTCAGTACTGCTTTCCATCCTCAAATAGATAGTCAGTCAAAGAGGGTGATCCAGATACTAAAGGATATGTTGAGGGGCTGTAATATCGATTTTTGAGACAGTTGGGAGGAGTACTTGCCTCTAGCAAGGTTTGCTTACAACAACAGTTATCAATCTAGTATACAAATGGCACCGTATGAGGCACTTTATAGTCGTAAGTGTCACACACCTTTGTGCTGAACTGAGTTGGGTGAGCGACATATTCTGGGTCTAGAATTGGTATCAGAAACTAAGGATAAAGTTCGTTTGATTCGAGAACGTCTAAAAGCGACTTCTGATAGACAAAAGTCCTATGCTGATCTAAAGAGGAAGGACATCGAGTATTCGGTGGGGGACATGGTTTTCCTTAGAGTCTCTCCATGGAAAAAGGTTCTAAGGTTCGGTCGTAAGGGCAAGCTGAGCCCTCGGTTTATTGGGCCATACTGGATTCTAAAGGGAGTAGGGCCAGTCGCATATCAATTAGAGCTACCTCCAGAGTTAGACCGCATACATGATGTGTTCAATGTCTCGATGTTGAGACGCTACTGCTCTAATCCTAGGCATATTGTGCCCATGAAGGAGATTAAAATTAGATAGGATCTGATGTTCGAGGAGAAGCCTGTTCAGATTCTAGACCGCAACGTTAAGGTCTTACGTAGGAAGTTTATTCCCTTAGTGAAAGTGTTGTGGCGGAATCATAGCACTGAGGAGGCTACTTGGGAGCCAAAGGATTCGATGCGACTGCAGTATCCTCACCTTTTCATATCAGGTCAAATTCGATGACGAATTTTCTTTTAGGGGGTAGAGTTGTAATGCCTCAAATTTTTATAATTTCGGCTTTTGTGATTGTTGAGCATAGAAGTATTGAAACTTTTGTTTCAATTTTTTTTGGTATATATATATGTGGGTTAAGAGGTTATGTGCTTTGAAGTGTGTTTGGGAGGTCCTAAGTTCAAGTTTTAACTTGGGCCAAATTTTGGTTTTATTTGAGTAAAGCTTGACTTTAGGTTAGTGGGCTTATAAGGGATTGATGGTAAAAACCTAACAGAATAGGCCTGCTGGTCTAGTGGTTAAGATTTGTGTGTTGGTGTGTTGGAAGTCTGGAGTTCGATTCCCTATAGTAAAGATGGGATTATTTTTGCTGCAAGTTTCAGTAACGTGTTGGGTTTTATTAAAATTCTGAGTTAAGGGTTTTAGGAAAAAATTAAGGGTTTTCTTATTTCCTTCTTTTTGGCAAAATATTTTTCTCTGCTGTTCTTCCTCTTCCAAACCTTAGCTGTCGAACTTCTCTTCTTCTTCTTTTTTTCTTTTCCTTTCTTCTCAATTTTTCTTCTCCTTCGTTTTCTTTTTTCGATTAGTAGTGGCGTGTTGCTAGTTATTTCGTCAGTTTGATAAGTTTGGTTATTAATAAAAGTTAAGGGATTTCCTTGGAAATTGTTTAAGAGGGATTTTGGTTGCTGTTTAGGAAATATTCTAGGGTCTGTGGATCATTAATCGAGCTCTTAACAGCAAGGAATCACAGTTATTCGCCGAAGGTAAGTAGATCTCTCGTTTCAGGGTTTGTCTATTCTTAATAATCTAATTTAAGAGATTGATTCTGGGCTCGGTATTGTCGATTTTAGGCTTTGGAATGCTCGTGGTTGGATTAGCAGCGAAAACGAACAAGGTGTGTACTCCGATTACGCAGAAAATAAGTTTCAGAAAAAGTTAAAAAGTGGCCTGTCGACGGCACATGGGCGTGTGGTCTGCTCGTGTAGTAGCCTGTGTCGCGAGACACGGGCGTGTCACTGATGAGCCAGGCCATACGTGCGCCACACGGGCACGATGGACACAAGCGTGTGATGGCTTGTAGGCCTTGTGCGAGGCACGGGCTCAACAAATGGGCCATATAGGCCACACGAGTGTATGAGCCCACACGGGTGAACCACACGGGCATGTCGGAATCTAGTCTCATACGGGTAAGGCACATAGGTGTGTGAGCCCCTTTAATCTGAAATGTTCTGTAAGGTTGCATGTGTCGCCCAAGTCGACTATGACATGTAGTAGGGTCGATAAGCCTTATCTAGACTCTTAATTCTGTAATGTATGTGTTCGCATGATATACTTAGCATGATTATCTGATATGTTTTGTAAATAAATGTATGATCTGTTTGTCTGCATTACAGCATGCCATATTTGTATGATGCATTGCATCGAGGTGGGTCTGACGAAGTGAATAGAGTATTTAAAGGGTTTCATAAGCCCGTTATCTGGCAGCTAAGCTGCATACTTATGATATGTGCTGCGATACGGTACTTTATGGTGTGTAGGGTTGGATGGGTCGATTATATCCCCATATACGGTGTGCAGGGATGGGTGGGTCGATTTTATCCCCACATGGTGTGTTGGTTGGTCAGAGATGGTGTGAAGGGTTGGTGGGCATGATATTTTTTATATCTGATCTATTATGAATATGATATCTGCATGGCTAAGGCTGAAATATCTATATTATGTTATCTGTTTGTATGCATGTTGTTGTGGGGATGTATATTTTGCAAAACTCACCCCTTTATTTATTTATCTGTTCAAGTAATCCCCAACAGTAGATGGATTGGTATGACGGAAGGCTCGATGCTGACCACTTGTAGACATTTACGGATTTTTGAGTAACATTTTATTTTTTCTGCTTTATTTAAATATTTATTTTGGGTTTATTTTGGGGATTTTAATTTGTTAAATTATTGATTTATGAATTAATAATGTTTTAGCTCCGTGTTAATGAAATTTTTTCACTTAATATTTGGAATAATGATTTCTCGACTTATGTAAAGATAGCAAATTGGACGACTTTTAACTTGTTAAGGTTTTTCTAAAAAGCACTCACATGTGATGCCGTCAGATTCGGCCATAGCATCTATGCCAGGTTTGGGGGCGTTACATCCATTCTCTGTTGCTTTCATATTTTCTTTGTGTTTTATTCTCTCTATCTTTCTTTATTTTATAATAGAAATAAAATATATCTACTTCGTTTAAAATTTAGTTTAACAAAAAAAATCATTTTGAAAAAAATCATAAAACTTTAAAGTATCTTGTTCGAAGAAAACCAATGTTCTAACAAATAATCCAATTTCTTGAGGGTAGTGTTGAGGTTACTACTGAAGCATAAATTCAAACATCAAGAGAACTTCATTTATCAATTGTATTTTTTAATGCATGAACGCTGAACATATTTAAAGGAATTGTCTAACCAATCTCTAACTGTTTAACAATTTTCCTTAACAGAAGTAATAGGTTAACCGTAACAACTGTTATTCTAAAATTCTCTTGGTTTTGTCAGTGGTTGAACTTTTATAGATGTTGTGGTTGGTGGTAGCACTTGAAGAGCTTGTCGGAATGACTCAAATTGTTTTGGTGAAATGGGTTTGGTAAGTACATCAGCAGTCTGTTTCGAGGACGAGACATAATTGACATGCAGTATACCATGGAGGACTTTTTCTCGAACAAAGTGATGATAGATCTCGACGTGCTTTACTTTGGCATGATTGTAAGGTTTGCAGCTATTGACACTGTCGAAGTGTTATCACACCAAACCACTGGTGGTTGAGATAATGGTATTCCAACCTCATCTAGTAGTTGTTTGATCCATAAAAGCTCAGCAATGCAGATGGCTAGACTACAATATTCTGCTTCAGACGATGACCTGGATACGACAGCCTGCATTTTGGAGCACCATGCAATAGGATTTGGGCCAAGGTATACAACATACCCCATTGTGGACTGGCGATCTTTAACTGATGAGGCACAGTCTACATCCGAGTAACAAACAATATCACACCGGCCCTTCGACAAGTGCAACCCATGATCAAGTGTTCCAATGAGATATCGAAGCACCTGTTTCTCTGCTTTCCAGTGTGCTTCACTTGGTAGGTTCATATACTGACTTAATTTTTTGACACAAAAGGATAAGTCTAGACGTGTGATGCACGTATACTATAGCATGCCAATGACACTATGATAAAGTTGAATATCTACAAAAGGTGAGCTTCTATCCGAGGCAGTTATCTTGGGGGTGCTCACCATAGGTGTGGGTGTAACAGCTGCTTATTGCATCCTTGATTTTTGAAGTATTTCTGATACGTATTTCCTCTAGCTTAGAATCAGTCCTTGCGGTGTGTGTAAGACTTCTATGCCTAAGAAAAAAACTCAGTCTACCCATGTCTTTGAGGGCGGATTTGCTATTAAACCGAGTTACAACATCATAAATAGCTTTACTAGAGCTTAGAGCTTCCTGTTATAACTATGTCATCGACATAAGCTATAAGTATCAGTATATTGTTAAAAGACCCTCGGATGAAGAATGAGGAATCAACTTTGGAGGCATGGAAACCGAGTTGAGTAACCAAGTATTGTTTGAGAGTGTGGAACCATGCTCGAGGGGCTTGGTGTAGGCTATATAGAGCTTTGTTGAGTTTGCAGACCAGCTTCTGTCCATTATTGCCTGGAACTTCAAACCTAGGTGGTTGGTTCATGTATATTTCTTCTGTTAATAAGCCATTGAGAAAAACATTATTAACATCTATTTGTCTAAGTGTCCATCCTTTCATGACTGTAAGAGAAAGAACAGTGCGGATAGTTGTTGCACGAACAACTGGGCTATATGTCTCATGAAAATCAACCTTTACATGCTGCGAGAACCTTTTGGCTACCAATCTAGCTTTGTATCTATCCACTGTCCCATCAGCCTTTCTTTTGACTTTGAATAGCCACTTGCATCCAATAGCCTTTCGACCATCGGGCAGGAAGCATAGACTCTACGTGTTATTATGGAGCAGAGCCTGCAGCTCATTATGTACTACAGCTATCCACTCTTCACTGCGTATTGCTTCATGTATATCAACAGAAACTTCATTTGAACAACAGGTGGCTTTGCTTAGGTAAGCTTTGGGTTTAAATATGTTAGCTTTGCTACGTGTAGTCATAACGTTAGTGTTTCATGGTACTGAGGGTTAATGTGGTAGTGGTTCTAGTAGGGAGGATCTAGATGCTGGTCTGGTAAGAGGTGGACTTACACTAAGAGAGTTGTCAGCTATAGGTATAGTAGACACGGTGTTGGAGGAGGTATTGTTCGTGTGCATGTTAGATGAGTGATCTAAAAGTAAGACGAGCAACTTGGAGCTAGTTTGATGGGTGGAAATTAGTTGACTAGGCTTGGAATGTTTGTTTTGAAAGGGAAACACTGACTCGTGAAAGGTGTTATGTAAACACAACCACTGGTATCTTGGCATTTATATCGTTTGTGTTGGGAAGAATATCCTAGGAAAGTACATAAAGAAGACCTAAACTGGAGTTTGTGTTTGTTATATGTCTAAGGTTTGAGAAGCATAGGCAGCCAAAGACTCAGATAAGACTGTAATCAGGTGGTTTCTGAAATAATTTTTCATGTGGAGACATGTTACCTAACGGGAATGAGGGAAGGCTGTTGATCAAATAAACTGCACTGCTGAAGGCATCATTCCAGTAAGCTAAAGGCATTGATGCATGTGCTAGTATAGAGAGACCAACTTCAACAATCGCCTATGTTTGCGTTCAACTGCACCATTACGCACGAGTTGTAAGGACATGTGACATGATGCATGATGCCTTGTTGAGCCAAGAACCATCTTAACACCAAGAATTCCCCACCCCGTCTGTTTGTAATGCAAGAAGCTTACAACCAAGTAGTCGTTCACTAGTCTATGAAACACTTGGAAAATATCTGAAAACTTGATTTCTTCTTCAAAAAATACAGCCAGGTATATCTAGAATATGTATTAGTAAAAGCTACATAATAACAAAAACTATTTGCGAAATCGGGTGGTCCCGGACATCGAAGAACAACCGGTGAAGAGGCTTGTCATATTCAGTCAGAGATCTAGAAACTGGAAGCTTGTGTTCTTTTCCTAGATAACAAGCAGTGCAACTAAAAGGAGCTTTATCTTTGTCAAACTTTATATTACAATGACGTAAAGCTGTTGTAAGTGTGGCTTTACATGGATGGCCCATTCTAGAGTGCCATGTACTCAAGGGTACTGTAGTAGAAGCAGCAAAGCACTGAGCTGAAGCAGCGGTCGAGTTACATTGAGTTGAGCCAGGTAAGACGAGATTGTACAGTCCATCATGTATCAAACTACGTAGAAGAACCTCCCTGGTTTGTAGATCATATACCTGGCACTGTTTAGGGAAGAATTCAAACATCACCAGATTGTTCTGTGTAAATTTGGACACAAACAGGAGATTTTTGGTTATACCAGGTACTAATAAAATTAATTTCATTAACAACAGCCTTGATCAAGTAAGAAGTGATGAATGACCAGTAGACATGACAGGTACGGCAGAACCATTACCCATGTATACTTTACCTGGCCCTTTTTAGGATGTGCTGTCACTTATAGATGGCTGATTTTGTGAGATGATGAGTGGCACTCGAATCAGGGTACCATGCATTATCACTGACTGTGTTAGGGGTTGCTATGTAGGCTTGAGAAGATGGAGCTGCTGAGACAGGTGTAGGCACATGTTGTGAAGGTGGAGCAGCAAAGGGATTATTCCAGACAGGAACTTGTGTAGGAGGAAAGAACCAACCGGGTTGTATACTTGTAGGTGGAACAGGCATCGACATTGCCGGCCAGGACGAAGCGGAAGTTGTACTACCAAACATGCATACATTTGCTTGTGGTGCAGGTGGAGGCCTATAACCTGTGCTTTTGTAGGTCGCATCAAACCGATAATAGTAGCGATCAATTAGATGACCTGATTTCCCACATAACTGGCACTGAACGCAATAACTCGAGAAACGGCCACGCCCACGGCTTCAACCAGTTGAAGGGGGTTGATATGACGGAGTGGTAGTATCGTTGTTGTCAGACACTATTGGTTGGTTGGAGACCATGTTGGCTGAGCTAGGGATTTCCAATATAGCTAGCCGTTAACATGTCTCTGCATTAAGCAACATTATCGTGACCCCTTGGATGCTGTAGGGAACCTGACTCGCAGTGATGATTGTAATAGCTGACTCATAATCAGGTGAAAGACCGTTGAGAATAGCAGTGACATGCTCGTGCTCACTGATAACCTCTCCACAGCTAGCAAAACTGTCACAAAACCTATTGATTTTCATAAAAACTTCTTTATAGACAGGTCAGCTTTGCGTTGGAAATGCAAGGCTCTTCTATAAAACATTAATCTAGATGTGGTTTTGTTTCCATATAAATTGACAAAAGTAGTCCAAATCTGTGCACTCGTGTCTAAGCCAATAAGATGAGGGAGAACAGCAGGACTCACTGAGGAAAGCAACCAAGAAGCAAGAGCACTATCTTGTTGTTTAAACCTGGAGAACGCATGATTTTCTTGTAACTCGCCAACGTCATCAAGCAGTTGTTGCAGTGGAGAAACCGTTCGAGGATCAAGAAAATGTTGAAGTTTGTACATTTTGACAGCTAAGAGAACTTGTTGATGCCACAACAAATAGTTATTATCATCAAGAACCACATTGATTTTCTTGGTAGTAAGAAAACGACTGTCAACCATTCCATCAACAAAATTTGACGCCATTACTGGTGAAATGGACTAGACAGCAGAGAGGCTAAAAAATCTATCCATGAATAGGCAACGGATCAAGTAGAGAACTCCAGGACTACAGAAACCTCCGATACCATGTTGAAGTTACTACTGAAGCATAAAATTAAACATCAAGAGAACTTCATTTATCAATTGTATTTTTAATGCATGAACGCTGAACATATTTAAAGGAATTGTCTAACCAATCCCTAACTGCTTAACAGTTTTCCTTAACAGAAGTAACATATTAACTGTAACAACTGTTATTCTAACAGGTACGGGGCTTGTATCAGGATTGTTTTGCCTTGGTTGTATATGACATCTACCCTCTTGCTTGGATTGATTTCACCATGGAACCATTTTCCTGCCTTTGGGAATTTATCAAAGTCTCTGCTACTTCTGGGGTAAGAGCCAAGCAAGATTTCGCCTTTATTTTTTATCGTCTTTTTTCTCTTAAATTCTAAGGATAAATCTCATGTTTTTTCACTTTTTTTCTTTTATTTTATTATAGACAAAATTATTTTTTTGGTCAAGAAATTTAATAAATAAATTTGATCAATTTTATTGGATTTGGAAACTGATGCTTTAAACAATTAGAAAATAGTCAGATTAAGAAAGAAAAAAAAAGGGAGGGGGGCTAGCAATGTGAGATTGGTTTTTGGTCAAACCGAAACATAATTGAAGAACTTAAGAAGAAATGTGGCTTATCTTATAAAAAAATATTAAAAATAAAATATAAGACTAAATTAACAAAAATGGTAAGGATTGAGGGTTAAATATGTGATGAAATCTAATTTTCAAATAAAAATAATGGGAAATTATTTGAAGGACCAAGATGAGAAATATAAAAATTGAGAGACCAATTTTGATTAAATAAAAGTAGAGGATTAAAGCTACACAAATTCTTTTTAACTAAATATAATCCTACTTTCTAATTAAATAAAATAGTATAAGGAGGAATTCACTTACAATAGTTTTTCACGGTACTATAACATTTTATATAATTAATATTTTCACAATTCAGCCATAATATTTCATACTTCATTCATATAAATTATACATGCTTAAAATTTCAAAAGAGTGTTACACGGTACAAGTAAACTCCTCCTTAATAATATAATATACTAAATAATTTTATATTTTGATAATTTTATTATTATTTTTATAGAAATGATGTTTAAAATTAGATATAATTCATTTTAATTATTAAATAAAAAGATAAACGCGTTTCAACGTATTTAAATTTATATATTTATATATGAATAAAAATATTATTATTAGTTTAATCAAAACCATAATAAAGTAAAATAAACACATGTTAAAAGAATTGACAATGAGTAGAATTCAATACAAGGAAATAGAAAAGGCAGAAAGCACGCGCGCGAAAACTCGGAAAAAAGGCAATAAAAAGAAGGGTGATGTTATAGTGTAGGGCTGTGCCCTCAAAGCAAATGGGTCCATTTTTCAATTCATCTTTTCAGTTATTAAATCTTTCGTTTTCAAGTTAGCACGGGCCACCATACAACCGCCCAAAACCAATAAATTTAACAAAAGAAACACTGACCGAAGAGGTCCAAAACCAATGTCCTTTTTTACATATAACAATGTATTTTTTTTATTTGACTGATTGATTGATTAGACGGTGGCTTTCACTTGCGGCATTTCAAGTCCCACTCTTTCATCAAACATGCCATATGAATAGATCTTCTTATTCCTTGTGGATAATCTATCCCAGTTTTTCTCAAGCAGAATTAAGATTACCGTCGAATGAAATCTCAAAAGGGATGTTGCTTAGATGGTGTTTGACAAAGGGTTTGATAATTGAATTTGAATATAAGGGTGAGTTTGAATAAGTGATGTATTTGTTTGTGTTTAGTGTAAAAAAAGTAGTAGCGGTGAGATTAAATACTGTAGTTATATTGTAATGTGAGATAAAAATAAGTTAAATACATCACATCACACCACATCCTACCGCCTATCCAAACTCACTCTAATTATTTGTAATTATATAAGAGTAATAAGTTTGGAGAATTATTAAAATTAGTAAATTGAGTATTACACCTTTCAAGTCTTCGGGAAAGGTGAGAATTAAAGTAATTACATGAGTAATTATACCCAAATCTAATAGTTTTATGGTTTTCAAACAATCATACATTATTTAACTTTTAAAAAAAGTATTTTAAACAATTTTAAGTCATAAAAATTATATCATAAGCATGAATTAATAAGTATAAGTGTTTGAGATGATAATAACAAAAAAATTCTAAAGTTATATTATAAAACCTAAAACAATATATTATAAAAATTATATGCATTTTATAAAGTTATAACAAAAATTATATTAATTAAATCCTAAAATTATAAAATTATGGTCACAAAGTGTCACCTCCCAAAAATAAGCCTAGATGAAATAAGAGTAATATTTTTATTATTATTATTTTTTAGCATAAGGTAAGAAACACTTACAATCCTTTAAAAATCATTTTATTGAAAGATTAATAAGAATAAGTTTATTGGTTCCGTGGTAAGGTCTTAACTTACTTTTAAGTCCCAAGTTTGAAACCTTTAGTAAGCATTAGCCAAAACATTTTATTTTTACATTTTCACACCATGAAAACATCAAATTTACAAAAATAACCCAATCTAAAATTATTTTTTTCAAATTAACCCCTAATTGAAATTAAACCCTATTTTTAAAATAACTCCTAATCCAATTACAATTAGGGAAAAAGAGTTTATTAATAATCAAGTTTTTCAAACCCTATTATTTTCATTTAAAAAATTTCAAGAACAATTCCAAAGTTCTTTTTTTTTTCTCCAATAAATACCAAAATCAAATTTCAAAGCAAAAGAATTCAAGCTTTCAAAATCACCCCTCTCTTAAGTGGATCTTTAACCTCTTCTCCCAAACTAAGGTTTTTGTGTTTTCTCAAATAAAGTGTGAGATCTAAATCTAAATCTTTGTGTATAATTGATAGATACTAGGGATTAAAGAACTAGTATAGGCAAACCCAAGAGAAACCTAGTATGTGTGAACCCATGTGCGAGCACATGAGCGAACCTGCGTACATGAGCCCTTGTGCAACCTCTTAGTGTGAACCCCTAAGAGAACCCATTGATATGTGAATCCCCCTAATATGTGAACGTCTTTGCATGTAAACCCCCTACTACAACCCCACATGCATAAACATATAGGATTACTTATGCGAACTCTTAGTAAATATATATGAACCCTATACAAAAAACATGCAAACCCCTAGGTAATTATGTGCATACTCTAAATTGTTGTACATGCAAGTCAATATATGTGAATTAGTATATGTGAGTCAACACCTACGAGTCAATACATGCGAGTCAATGTATGCGAATCAATACTTGCGAGTCATAAATCACATACAAACCACTGGTTGCACGGATCAAATTTATGTTATTACATGCGAGTCACAATATTACATACAAGCAACTTGTATGATTATTACATACGAACCTTTAGATGCAACTTTTTCTCGTGCGAACCCCCTTAAGTACGTGCCCTACCTATGTGAACCACTAAGTGTGCAAGCCTATATATTATGCAAACCCTAAGGTTGTGCGAGCCTACATGTTATGCAAACCCTAAGTCTATGCGAGCCTATATGTTATGTGAACCCTAGATGCGAACCCTTACTTGCAAGCCTTGAACACAAACCTGTAGATGTGCTAGATAACTAGGCCTATTAAAATCACATGAAAATTCTATACTTGTGATACTGTTTTCTTTTAATCGGACAAATTATATGTGTATATGTGAAATTGATATGCATGAACACATGCTATTACATGCTAGTATGAAATACTGAATGTAACATCTATTGATGATAAAAAGCATTACATGCTCAGTATATATGCATAATTACATGAAAACGGGTAAGGAGGACGAAGGAGTTTCGTAGGAGATAGTGGCAATTTAAGTCCACAACGAAAGTCAGTACTACATGAAATAGGCGGCAATATCATAAAAATGGATAAACCGAGATGATGGTTTAAAAAACCATAAAAAATTGAGCAACAGGATGGTAAGTTATTGTAGTAAAAGTCATCGTCACATATGACAAGTGAACAACCATCAAATCAAAAATCAAATTCGAGATGGTCAGTTATTGTTATGTGTTTTAGAGTACTGAGCTATGCTCGAGGGTGGATAGGATGGACGGGTGGGATCCTAATCCATAAATTGCATTGCATCACATATAAATTGATTATACATTTATTATATGTACCATGAAAGATGCTTAGTTCATTACTGTGCTATAAATTGTATGCTTTACTGTTTATAATTATATATAATAATTTATAATTTAGACTCACACTGAGCCATTATAAGCTCACTCCCCCTTTCTTTAACCTTTTAGGTAACACAAAAAATTAGGACTTAGGATGGCATAGAAAGATTTTTGGACTAGTAAGCTCATTTTTATTATTATCATTATTTTAAAGTTTTGTTAAAGTTTCCTCTATTCATTTTATGATCGGGTTGTAATTATTAATTATTCCTTGTATTAGATCTTAGGTTGAAGTAGTTTGGCTTATTTATTCTAAAGCATGATACTTAATTAATACTATGATATTTGCATGTTATTTGATTTAGGAAACAGTTATTCTTAAAATTGTCTTCGTTGCTTAATAAATTCTTAGAATTTTTGGAAAAGTCTTTTAAAACCTTAATTGTTTTTTCAAAACTTCACATTGATAATATGGTAATCGAATTGCTAAGTAAAGTCGGTTTAAAAAAATGAACATTTTTATTAAAAGTAAAAGAGTGAGTTTTCACAAAATTCAACACAAGAAAAAGAATAGCTTTACAGGATCACTTCGGTGATCAAATGTAATGCCTTCGACTTAGCCAAAACTCTTAGATTGGGTAGAGGTGTTACATTAAGTGGATCAGAGCATAGCTTTTCTAAACTCAGTTTTAAACTTTTGAGTATGCATGGATATAAACTATGATGTAGTAAGTTTTTGAAAAACTAAAGTTTGAGGGAGTCTGATGCCAGATATTGTAGAAAACTTTCTAAGTAGTAGAAAAAACTTAGATATAAAGGAAGCATAAATTGAAAACTCGAATTAAATACTAATTTCTTGAAATTGTAGAATGACCAATATGAACACTCAAGGCAGACGTGGTAGCGGTAGACCTTGTAGGGTTATACCTATGGAACTGCCCACAATTTAAGGAGAAAACCCAACCCAGGAATATGTAAAAAACTCTTTCGCTAATAATGATAGAGGTCCTAAGAACGAAGATATGGGGATGGGAAATCAGAACAATGGAACCCTGTGAGACAATGCCATAACTCGAGCTATGCTGAGAGCTCTCCAAAGAGTTGTAGATCGGGTAATGAAGATAGGAATGGAAACATGACCGCCAAAAAGCTCAAATCAAACAGGGTTGGATTGTTCAAAGGTGTCACTGGAACAACTTCTACCATAGCAGAATATTGGATGGAGATGACAAAAATAATTCTTGAAGACCTTGAGTGCACCCTTGAGCAAAAACTGGAAGGAGTTGCATCCTATTAAAAGATGATGCTTATAGATGGTGGCAAGCAATTGTTAGGAGAACACCAGTAGAATGGTTAACTTGGAATTATTTCTAAGAGGCTTTTCAAAAAAAAGTACGCGGTTCCTTGTTATGTCGAAGCTTGCAGACATGAATCCATCTAACTTAAACAAGGAGATATGTTGGTTTCGGAGTATGAAGCTGAATATATGAGGTTGAGTTGCTACAGTCCCAAATTTGTAGTAGCAAAAGAGGATAAAAGTGCGAGGTTTGAGGAAGGGTTAAGATATGACTTAAAAGTTCAAGTGGTAGTTCATCAGGAAAAGAAACTTCAAAAATTTGGTTGAAAAGGTTAAATCCTAGAGGAGATGAAACGTACAGAACGAGAAAAGAGGCAGAAATTTCCTAACAAAAAGGATTCGGGTTCAAACAACTTCAACCATAGGCTTGCAAAAAAGGGGCCAAGCCACAACCCAAGCCCAATGATGAACGAACTCCTAAATACCAGTATTGTGAGAAACACCACATAGGAGAATGTTGGAAGAAAATCAGTGTTTGTCTTAAGTGTGGGTCAAAAGATCATCAAATAAAATATTATCCTTGTTGGAATAAGCTCTCTCAAATGCAAAATCAAGGCAAAAACGTGGCCCAAACTCAAGGTTGTGGACTGAATCAAAATAACAGAAACTGAAGCCAGAGAGCTCCGACACAAGGTGTAAACTTGGTGGAAGCAAGGCAACCAACCTTAGTTTATGCGACAAGAGAACAAGAGGATAAGAATGTCGCCAATGTTATCACAAGTACATTCCTTATCCATTCTATGACTTTCTTTGCTTTAATTGATGTGGGATCTACTCATTCATATCTAGATGTAAATATGGTTGGAAAATTGAAAGAAAAAGTGGAAAACAAATAATATCATGACAGTAATAAACCTATTAGGACAAACAATTAGGGTAGATAGAATTTATAAAAGATGTCTGTTAGAGTTGTAAGAAAAAAAATTTCCCCCTAAACTCATGGAATTATCATTTAGAGAGTTCGATCTAATTCTAGAGATGGATTGATTGGTGAAGCACCAAGTGAACTTATATTATGCCTTGAAAAGGCAACATTGAAAACTAAGGATGACAAATAAATTGATATGGTCAAAAACAGAAGCAATTATTTGCTAAAAGTAATCTCAGCTATGGTCGCAAAAAAATTGGTCCGCAAAGGTTGTAAAATGTTTCTAGCCTATGTCAAAGATGTTAAAGTCATTGAACTTAGTGTAAGCGACATTCGAATAGTTAGTGACTTTCCTAATGTTTTTCCCGAAGAGTTGCTATGGTTAACACCAGATCACAAGGTAGAGTTTGGAATCGAGGTGATTCCAAAAACAACATTAGTGTCGATAGCTTGTTATCTAATGGCACCAAAGGAGTTAAAGGAATTAAAAATCCAACTTCAAGAGTTACTTGATAATGGATTCATTAGACCCAGTATTTCTTTGTTGGGAGCACTGATTGTGTTTGTGATAAAGAATGATAGATCACTCATACTTTACATTGATTATCGGCAATTAAACAAGTTAACCGTGAAAAATAAATGTCCATTACCAATGATAGATGACTTACTTGATCAATTTTGAGGTGTCACTATGTTTTCCAAAATCAACCTAAGGTCGAGGTATTATCAATTGAAGGTGAAAGAGGTAGATGTTCATAAAACAACTTTCAGAACTTGTTATGGACACTACGTATTTTTAGTCACGCCATTCGGATTAACAAACACGCCAAAAACATTCATGGACCTCATGATTTGTGTGTTTCAACCTTTACTTGATTAATTTTTTGTAGTTTTTATTGATGATATTTTGGGTACATAAAATCTGAAGCAGAATATAATGAACACTTAATAATAGTTTTGCAAATTTTACGAGAAAAGAGACTTTTTGTAAAGTTCAGTAAGTGTGAATTTGGATCAAAGAAGTTATGTTCTTAGGTAACATCATTTCTACTGAAGGAATTCAAGTAGATCCAAAGAAGATAGAAGCAATCTTAGAATGGAAGCAACCAAAGAATGTCTAGGAAATTCAGAGTTTCCTAGGATTAGCGGGATATTACCGAAGGTTTGTTGAGGGATTTTCCTGAGTAGCTGCCCCCTGGACTAAGTTACTAAGGAAAGACATGCCTTTTAAGATGGAAAATTGACCACTTTTATTTCAAGGCAACTAAAAACACATAAGTGCAATTATCCTACACACAGCCTAGAGTTACCCGCGGTTGTTTTTGCGTTTAAAATTTGGGGACATTATCTTTATAGAGAAAAGTGCATGATTTGCACAGATCACAAAAGCTTGAAATATCTCCTAACACAAAAAAAAAAAAAAGAAACTCAACCTAAGGCAAAAGAGGTGGATTGAGTTACTCAAAGACTATGATTGCACAATCGAATACCATCCAAGGAAAGCAAACATTGTAACAAATGCCTTAAGTAGGAAAGAAAAATGGAACTAAGGGAAATGTTCGTGAGTTTAAGCCTTTAGAATGTTGGGGACTTCCTAGCCGGATTACAAGTCAAACCAACCTTAGAGGAGGAAATAAGAATCAAACAACCCTTAGACATAAAGTTATTTTCGCAGAAAAAAATAGTGGAGGATGAATTGATAGAAGACTTCTAAATTAAAGAAAAATGAGTTTTTTTTGTCTCAGAAAAAGATTGTGTGTCCCAAATGATCCAAAGCTAAAACAAAAGATACTTGGTGAAGCTCATAATAGTCTATACTCCATGTATCCCGGAAGTAATAAAGTGTACCAAAAGTTAAAAGAATTATATTGGTGACCAGGATTAAAAAGAGATGTGATGGATTTTGTGGCAATTTGCTTAATGTGCCAACAAATAAAAGCAGAACATCAAGTTTCACCAAGGTTACTTCAACCAATTACAATTCTACAATAGAAGTGAGAGAGAATGACAATGGACTTCATAAGTGGGTTACTGCTAACCCTCTCTAGAAAGGACTAATTGTAGGTGATAGTTGATCGACTCACTAAATCAACCCACTTCATTCATGTTTGAACCGATTATTCCTTAGAAAAATTAGAAAAGTTGTACATTATAAAGATTGTTAAATTACATGGAGTATTACTTTTGATCATATCGAACTGAAATCCTTGTTTCATTTCAAGGTTTTGGAAAAAAGCTACAGGAAGCATTAGGAACAAGATTTGACTTTAGCAAAGCATTCCATCCATAAATCGACATGCAATCCGAAAGAAAAATTAAAATTTTAGAAGATATGTTGTGAAGATTGACTTTCGAATTAGTTGCGGGGAATTTTTACCACTTGTTGAGTTTTCTTACAACAATAGTTTTCAAGAAAGCATTAAGATGGCATCATATAAGGCATTTTATGGAAGGAAATGTCGTACATCTCTGTGCTGGATAGAATTGAAAGAAAGAAAAATAATGGGTCTTGATTTGTTCGAGAAACTAAAGACAAAATCCAATTAATTCAAGAAATAATATAAACATCCTTAGAACGAAAAAAGTCTTATGTCGACCTAAAAAGAAAAGATATTAAATTTCATGTCGATAAACAAGCCCTCTTAAAAGTCTTGCTATGGAAAAAAGTTCTAAAGTTTGGTAGAAAAGGAAAATTAAGTCCTCGTTTCATCGGTTCTTACAGAGTGCGGAAGCGAATCGACCTAGTAGCATATCAGCTTAAGCTACTTCCTGAGTTAGATCAAATCCATAATGTGGTCCATGTGTCAGTCTTACGACGCTATTGTTCTGATCCTTTCCATATCATCTCCATCAAAGAGATTGAGCTCTAACCAAACTTATCTTGTAACACCCCATACTTGATCCAGTCACTAGATTCGAGCTACAAGATGCTATAACATTTTAATTTGCAATTTACTCAATAGTATTCATTAATTCAATATATATAAGTTAAGTCTATGTCAAACATACATTACAAACAAAACCAAGTCTCAATCAGGCTCACGAAAGCCCTTAAACAAGCTCGGAACTAAATTGGGACCATTTTAAAACATTTACAAAAAGATAGGTAAAATAGTAAAATAAAGGTTACACGGCTGTGTCGCTAAGCCATGTAACTCATTGTGGTTGTGTGAACCAAAAACCACCCTTAACGTGTTGAACACACAGTCATGTGCAACAAAAATAACCTATTTGAGCAAGCTTTTGTACCATTCTCTTAAGTGAACTATAATGTCATTTCATGCTATTCAAACCAACACCAAAGCATGTATATTTCAAATCCAAAATACCAATTCACCTATTCATTTTAACATACAACCAATATGCCCTCATTGGAACCAAAAATTCATTTATTCAAAACTTCATAAAAGAACTCATATGCCTAACCTAGCCAATAATCAATGGTATAAAACCACCTTTTATTAATGACATTACCCGATAAAACTTCGTAAAAGAACTTTGTACACATGTGAAAGTAATAGTGCCTGGTCACCCATAGGGTTGAACCTACACAAATCAATTGTCTGGCCAGGGCTTAATATTGATATATTCTCGAGTCTCCAACATATGCAAGAGCTCAGAAACTAAACCTATATTTTTGAGTTTGCAACACATGCAGGAGCTCAAAACTTGTTCCTGTATTCTTGAGTCTGCAACATATGCAGGAGCTTAGAACCTATTCCTATATTCTTGAGCCCGGAACATATACAAGAGCTCGGAACCTGGGAAAAAATCATAACCTCATATACAAGACTTGTACTAATTTCATCAGGATTTAATCTCAAATCATATCATTTCGCAATAATCAATTTCAATTAGATTCAATTCTCAACATATATACTAGTTCATAACCAAATTCAAGCTTACAATAAACACAATTACACATTTAAAACATAATTCAACAATAATTTAAACTTATTTATGTTGTATGAACTTACCTGATAAAACAATATTGCTTTAGCTAACATGGACTATTGGACAGTTTTCCCTTTTTTGCCCAAGTCAACAACTTGATCTATATAATAGTTAAAAGTCAAAATATCAATACCAATCTCATAATAATACTCAAATTCATGCTGATAATCTTTTAATTTTATTTTACATAATTTCCCTAAACTTTTACATTTTATTCAATTTAGTCCATAAAATTGAAACAAATATAGCTTTCACAATTGAGCTTCGTTTTTCATTCCAATTTCACTTATGCCTTTCTATAGCCCTCAAAAATCTAATTTTATAGAAATTTAATTCCAATTTTGACATATTCACAATTTAGTCCCTAAATGCAAAAATTAACAAAATTTACTTTATCAAATAGTCCTTAAATGTTTCATAGCTTCCAAATCTACCAATTTCTATAAAAAAAATCTAATATTCATTAATGGCAAATTTTAAAATCTTTAACAGTTTTGAAAATAGAGATATGGGTTAACTAAACCTAATTGCAACGATTTCAAAAACATAAAAATTATAAGAAACGAGATTGAAAAACCTACCATGCAAGAGAAACAAAAATGCCCCTTGGAGCTACAAAAAATGAAAATGATGATAATGAGATTTTAATGTTTATCCTTTTAAAATAATAATTTAACATGTATATTATTATTTTATTTCTAATTTTAATATAAAAAGTCGTGTATAATTTAGCATTCACCGTCCTCTCATAATAGGGAAGGTTAATTTGCCTTTAAGATCCTAATAATTCATTAATAATGTATTTAAGCTAAAAAAATCAATATTGATTAGCTTTTATGATTTTTATGATTTAATTCATATTCCTTAATTAACCATTCAATTATTAAAATTTCCGGACCAAACCTCAATCCACTTATAACATAGCTTCGTAAATATTCAATAATAATATTTATGAGCTCAATTTACAGAAACGAAATCCCAATATCTCATTTTCCAAAACCACTTAACTTTAGTGAGAAACTACTGTACATAACTAATAAATAATTAAATGAAATTATCAAATTAAAATTCACTATATCATAATACTTGTCGTAAATATTAAATAGTAGTATTTACAGATTCATTCGTCAGAATGGTAGCCCCAAAACTACTGTTTCCGATACCATTGAAAAAAATGGTTGTTACATATCTTGAGGAAGAACCAATTAGTATTATAGATAGAGAGGTTAAAACCCTTAGAAATAAGCAAATTCCTTTAGTTAAGTTTTTGTGCCAAAACCATGGAACTAAAGAAGCGATGTGGGAACCCAAGGAGTTGATTCGCCAAAAATATCCTCACTTGTTCGATCTAGGTAAGTAAAATTCAATGACGAATTTTTTTAAGGGGGGAGATTTGTCACATCCAAAAAATAGGCCTAGATGAAATAGGAGTGAAATTATATTTTTGTTTATTTTTTTAGCATAAGGTAATAAACACTTAGAATGCTTTAAAATTTATTTTTGTTGAAGGATTCACAAGAATGAGCTTGTTGGTTTAGTGGTAAAGCCTTAGTCTACCTTTAAATCTTGAATTGAAAAACCTTAGTAAACATTTACCAAAAATATTTAATTTTTAAAATTTTACCCCATAATAGTGTCAAATTTACAAAGTAGCCCAACCTAAAACTATTTTTTTCAAATTAGTCCTTAATTCAAATCAAACTGTGATTTTAAAATAACTCCTAATCCTATTACAATTAGGGAAAAAGAGTTTATAAATAACCAAGTTGTTCAAACCCTAGAATTTTCATTTAACAAATTTTTCAAGAACAATAACAAAGATCTTTTTTTTTCTCCACCAAATACCAAAATCAAATGTCAAAGAAAAATGATTCAAGCTTTCAAAATCACCCCTTTCCCTCATGTGGATATTCAACCTCCTCTCCCAAACTAAGGTTTTTGTGTTTTTTCAAACTAGGTGTGGGATCTAACCCTAAATCTTTGTGTATAATTCATATATACTAGAGCTTAGAGAACTAGTATAGGTGAACCTAGGAGAAACCTAGTATGTGCGAACCCATGTGCGAGGCCATGAGCAAACCTATGTACACGAGCCCTTGTGCGACTCCTTAGTGTGAACCCCTAGGAGAACCCACTGACATGTGAACCCCTTGTATGCAAATTCCCTTGCATACGAACCCCTACTACGACCCCACATGCATAAAAATATAGGATTACTTATGCGAACTATTAGTAAATCCATGCAAACCCTCTATGAAAAACATGCGAACCCCTACGTTATTATATGCGTACCTTAAACTGTTGTACATGTGAGTCAATATATGCAAATCATTATACGCTAGTCAATATATGCGAGTAACTATATGTGATTCAATATATATCCAAGTCAAAATATGCGGGTTAACACTTGTGAGTTAATACATGCAAATTAATACTTGAGAGTCAATACATGTAAGTCATAAATCACATGCGAACCACTGGTTGGGTGGGTCAAATTTATGTTCTTACATGCGAGCCAACTTGAATGATTTTTACATGCTAACCCCTAGATGCAACCCTTGCTTGTTCGAACCAATGTGCAAACCCTTAGATGTGTGCCCTACCTATGTGAACCCCTAAGTGTGTGAACCTATGTATTATGCGAACCATAAGTCTATGTGAGCTTACATGTTATGTGAACCCTAGGTCTATGAGAGCCTATATGTCATGCGAACCCTCACTTTGCAAGCCCTGCACGCAAACTTGTATATGTGCTAGATAACTAGGCTTGCTAAAATCACATGAAAATCTTGTACTTGTGATGTTGTTTTCTTTTAATCGCACAAATTATATGTGTATATGTGAAATTAGTATGCATGTACACATGTCATTACATGCTAGTATGAAATATTGAATGTAACATCGATTGATGATAAAAAAAACATTACATGCTAAGTATATGTGCATAATTACATGAAAACTGGTAAGGAGACAGAGGAGTTTCATAGAAGATAGTGGCAATTTAAGTCCACACTGAAAGACATTACTGCATGAAATAGGCGGCAATGTCATCAAAACTAGATAAACTGGGATGATAGTTTAAAAGCCATAAAAATTTGAGCAATCGGGATGGTAAGTTATTGCAGTAAAAGTCATCGTCACAGATGACAAGTGAACGACCATCAAACCGGAAATCAAATCTGGGATGGTCAGTTATTGTTATGTGTTTTGGAATGTCAAGCTATGTTCGAGGGTGGATAGGATGGGTAGGTGGGATCTTAATCCATAAATTGCATTGCATCACATATAAATTGATTATACCTCTATTATATGTACCATGAAGAATGATTAGTTCATTACAATGTTGTAAATTGTATACTTTACCATTTTACAATTACTCACACTGAGCCGTTGTAAGCTCACTCCCTCTTTCTTTAACCTTTCAGGTAACACAAAAAACAAGGACTTGGGATGGCATCAGAGGACTCTCGAACTAGCAAGCTCGTTTTCGCTATTATCATTATTTTAAAGTTGTATTAAAGTTTCTTCTATTCATTTTATTATCGGGTTGTAATTATTAATTACTCCTCGTCTTAGATCTTAGGTTGAAGTAGTTTAGCTTATTTATTCTAAAGCATGATACTTAGTTAATACTTTGATATTTGCATACTATTCGGTTCAAGAAATCATTATTCTTAAAATTGTTTCCGTTGCTTAATAAATTCTTAGAAGTTTTGGAAAGGTTTTTTTAAACCTTAACCATTTTCTCAAAACTTCACATTGATAATATGGTAATCTAATTGCTAAGAAAAACCGATTTAAATAGATGAACGTTTTTCTTAGAAATGAAAGAGTAATTTTCAAAAAATTCAACACAAGTAAAAGAATGGCTTTACATGATCACTTTGATGATCAAATGTAACGCCTTTGAATTAGCCGAAACTCCAAAAGCTGAGTCGAGGGTGTTGCACAAAGTATATTATAAAATTAATTTACTTTTTTATAAAAGTGTTATAAAATACACTTTTATAAAAAGTTATGACCAAAAATATGAACATAACTTATTTATGTGTTCATGATATATATTATAAAAATAATATACTTATTTATAAAAATATTTTTTTTTCCGTAACTTATTTATAAAAATAACTTTTTAAAGTTATGAGAAAAAAATATTAACGAAAGTTATTGGACACTTTATAGAACCTTTTTTTTTACAAATGTTATATATGACAAGTTTTATATTATTTTAAACTTATTTTACTTAATTATAAAAGGGTTATAACTTAGTATAAGTCTTTTTCCATATTTAATTTTTATGTTTTTGTAATAAAAGCTACAGACTTTTTACATGTAAACCCAAATATTATGTGGTAAACATTAGTTATTCAAATACAAAAGTTTTTTTTTTTTGCACCATATCATGGGGTTATGATATCATTTAAGATAATATAGCCAGATATAAACACTAGAGACAACTAGTGAACTCTTTAATTTGATATATTTAAAAATTTAAAATGTGGTTAAGAGTGCATTCATTATTCTATAAATAATTCTCATATTAACAACATTTTCTCAATATAGCATCAAAAAAAAAAAAAGAAGAAGGTTGAATCGTACTAGCATGTTGCATACTTCGTAACTTTACTTCTGGGTGGAATTGGGATATCCATACTTTAAAGACCACATGGAAGAATGAGATCTTGATAATCTTAATGATACAAATTTAGATGATGAACTTGGTTAAAGACCCAAAGTTGATGATAAGGAGTATATGTTAAATGTTAAAGATGGAATAACCTAACAAAATATAATAAAATTGAATGTGATGTATTATCGATTACCTTCTTGAATTAATATATTGCATATAATGAATTAATTTTACTTTGTGAAAAATAAAATAAAATAAAGAACACACAAATTTTACGTGGAAACCCTTTCGGGAAAAAACTACGGGCAGAGGAGAAGAAAATTCACTATGTCGAAAATTTTAATCAATACAAGAGGAATAGACTATGTCTATTTATAGGCTTGTAAAGCCATATTCTAGTAGGATTGAAACACCTTATCCTAATCAATATAAAATAGATGGAATTTAGTAAGGTTTAAAAAAACCTTATTCTAAAATAAAATAAAAGAAGTCTAGTTCTATATGGATTTTACTTTTATTTTATTTTCCATCGTATTTTATTTAAATAAGAATTCGGGTCACTTAATTCTAACAATCTCTACCTTGACACAAATTCTCAATGAACAAGTTCTTCATAGTGAACTTTCAATGAACAAGTTCTCCACCTCTTCCATAAAACCCCATAAGGGTTTAACTTCAACAATGAACACCAACCAAGTCTAAGCAATGCTCAAACTTGGTTATAGGAAGTGACTTAGTCATCATATCTGCAGGATTTTCATGAGTACTAATTTTGCTCACAACAATATCACCACGAGCAATAATATCACAAACAAAATGATACCGAACATCAATATGTTTTGTTCTCTCATGAAATATTTGATCTTTTGTAAGGAAGATGGCACTCTGACTATCATAAAATACTGTATTGATTTGAAGGTCTTCATTGAGTTCACTAGATAGTCCCTTCAACCAAATAGCTTCTTTACAAGCCTCAGTAATCGCCATGTACTCAGCTTCAGTGGTAGACAAAGTGACTGTAGTTTGTAAAGTGGCTTTCCAACTAATTGCACAACCTCCGATTGTAAAGACGTAACCTGTGAGAGATCTTCTTCTATCAAGGTCTCCAGCAAAATCAGCATCAACATACCCTATGACTCCATCTTTAGTTCTTCCAAACTGTAAGAAAACATCATTATTACCTCGTAAGTATCTTAAAATCTACTGAACTGCTTTCCAATGTTCTTTACTGGGATTTGCCATGTATCTGCTAATTGCACTGACTGCATATAATAGATCTGGACGTGAACAAACCATAACATACATGAGAGATCCCACTGTACTAGAGTATGGAACGTGTGACATGTACTGAATCTCATCATCTAATTGTAGAGACAAAGCCAATGAAAGTCTGAAATGGGCTGCTAAAGGAGTACTAACAAGCTTAGCACTCTGCATATTGAACCTGCAAAGAACTTTCTCAATGTACCCCTTCTAACTTAGGTACAATTTACTTGCTTTTCTATCTCTGAGAATCTCCATACCAAGTATCTTCTTTGCGGGTTCTAAATCTTTCATCTCAAATTCTTCACTTAGTTGGGCTTTGACCTTTCTTATCTCTCCTTTATCTTTTGCTACTATTAACATGTCATCAACATAAAGAAGTAGATACACAAAAGAACCATCACTGTTTTTCTTAAAGTAAACACAATTGTCTAAACTACTTCTTTTGAAATCATGAGAAGTCATAAAGGAATCAAACCTCTTGTACCACTGTTTTGGTGACTGTTTCAAACCGTAAAGGGACTTTCTCGAAGCAAACATAGTCCTCTTTTTCGAGACTATAAAACCCTCTCGTTGTTGCATGTAAATATCCTCCTCAAGTTCTCCATGCGAAATGCGCTTTTACATCTAACGCTCAAGCTCCAAATCATGCATGGCCACAATACCAAGCAAAGCTCGAATCGAACTATGCTTAACAACTGGAGAGAACACATCATGAAGTCCACTCGGAATTTAATCGTAACCCTTTGCAATAAGCCTTGCTTTATATCTGGGTTCTTCAACTCCTGGAGTCCCTTCTTTTTTTTTAAACACCCATTTACAACGAACAGTCGTTTTACCTTTAGGAAGTTTCACAAGGTCCCATGTTTTGTTTTTGTGGAGTGATTCAATCTCTTCTTGCATAGCAAACATTCACTTTTCTGAGTCTTCACAGCTAACCGCCTCAGAATAATTAGATGGCTCTTGATTCGCATCTATATCTTCAGCCACATTTAAAGCATAAGCAACTAGATCAGCCTCGGCATGCTTCTTTGGAGGTTTAATTTCTCTTCTAGTTCTATTTTTGGTGATAGAGTATTGTGGTAAAGAAGCAACTCTATTCTCAATCTTTGTTTTGGCTTGAGGAGTTGACTCTGTATTAATCTGATGATCCATCTGCTTTTGATTTTCTTTATTGGAAGAGTCTTTAAGAGATAAGTTAGGTAGCATAGCAATTTCATCAAAAACAACATCTCCGCTAATCATAACTTTTTTCTTTTCAGGACACCATAACTTATACCCTTTTACACCAGCTTTATAACCAAGAAAAACGCATTTAATGGATCTTGGTTCTAATTTTTCATTATCAACATGAGTATACGTAGAACACCCAAAAATTTTTAAATCAGAATAATTAGCAGGATTACCAGACCATACCTCTTGTGGAGTCTTTTTCTCAATGGCAACGGATGGAGACCGGTTAATCAAAAAACATGCAGTAAAGGCTGCTTCTGCCCAAAATGACTTCGGTAAGTTGGCATTTGACAACATACATCGAACCTTCTCCATGATCATTCTGTTCATTCATTCTGCAATGCCGTTTTGTTGTGGAGTATGACGAACTGTGAAGTGTCTCATGATCGCTTCTGACTTGCATAATCTATTAAACTCATCAAAATAGAACTCTAAGCCATTGTCTGTACGGAGGTATTTTATCTGTTTTCCCATCTGTTTTTCAATCATAATTTTCCAAGACTTAAATGCAGAAAACACATCACTTTTCTGCTTCAGAAAGAATGCCCAAACTTCTCTGGAAAAATCATCAATAAAAGTTAGCATATAATTAGCTTCACCTTTCGAAGGCACTCAGGATGGCCCCCATAGATCAGAATGAATATACTCCAACGTTCCCTTCGTGTTATGGATTCCTCTAGTGAATCGAACTCTCTTTTATTTCCCAAAAACACAGCGCTCACAGAAATTCAGTTTACAAATTCCTTGCCCATCAAGAAGTCCACTTTTGCTCAATTCTGCCATGCCATTCTCACTCATATGCCCTAGGCGCATATGCCAAAGTTTAGTAATATCATCATCTGATAAGGAAGAGGAAGCAACAGCTGCATCACCAGTAACAGTAGAACCCTGCAAAACATATAACTTGGCAATCTTTCTCTGCCCTTTCATCACAATAAAGGACCCTTTGGAAATCTTTAAAATCCCACTTTCTGTTGTGCATCTGTACCCTTTTGAATCAAGAGTACTCAACAAAATTAAATTTCTTTTTAATTCTGGAACATGTCATACGTCACTAAGTGTTCTGACAACTCCATCAAACATCTTAACTTTAATTGTTCCGACACCTACGATTTTACACGAAGCATTATTTCCCATCAAAATAACACCTTCAGACATTGTTTTGTAAGTTGTAAACCAATCCCGATTGGGACTCAAGTGGAAGATGCAGCCTGAATCAAGTATCCACTCCTTGCTTACTTTAGAATCATTAACAGAAGCGACTAAAAGTTCACCATCACTGTAGTCTTCTACAACATCAACTTCACCGAAATTTTCTGGTTGTTTTCCCTTTTGATTCGCAACCTCCTTTTTAATCTTATTTTGTAGCTTATAGCACTCAGATTTAATGTGCCCTTTCTTCTTGCAAAAGTTACAAGTTTTACCTCTGTTTGAAGACTTTGATCTACCCTTAGATTTACCGCGAGGATTTCATTCCTGTGTCCTTCCATGATCATCATCAGCATTCTGATCTTATCTCCCACGAACAATGAGACCCTCTTCCTGAGAGTCGGGTTTAGCCACAAGATGCTTCATCTTATTATACGAGGTTAAAGAATCATAAACCTCATCAACTGTGAGAGACTCGCGGCTATATAAAATCGTGTCTCTAAAGGTTTAATAAGACGGAGGCAACGAACAAAGTAGAATCAACCCTAGATCTTCCTTATCATACTGAACCTCCATGGCCTCCAAGTTTGAGAGAATTTCTTTAAACACTGTTAAGTGTTCGTGTACAGACGCACCTTCCTCCAAACGATGAGCATAAAAACGTTGCTTCATATGCAACTTGCTTGTTAGAGTTTTCGACAAACATATTTGTTCTAGCCTCTTCCATAATGTAGCGGCAGTCTTCTCTTTCATCACATCCTACAAAATTTCGTTGGAAAAAAGCAAATGTAATTGTGTTAATGCCTTTCGATCCTTACGCTTCTTCTCTTTATCTGTTAATGTTGAAGGCATCTTATCTATCCCTAGCAGGGCATCCTCCAGATCCATCTGCACAAGAACTGCTTGCATCTTAATCTGTCACAATGCAAATCTGGTGTTGCGATCCAACAGCGGAATTTCATACTTCAAAGACGCCATTACTGTGATTGAGATGAACAACCCAGAAGCTCTGATACTAATTTTTGAAAAATAAAATAAAATAAAAATAAAATAAAGAACACACAAATTTTACGTGGAAACCCTTTCTGGAAAAAACCACGGGCAGAGGAGAAGAAAATTCACTATGTCAAAAATTTTAATCAATATAAGAGGAATATACTATGTCTATTTATAGGCTTGTAAAGCCATATTCTAGTAGGATTGAAACACATTATCCTAATCAATATAAAATAGATGGAATTTAATAAGGTTTAAAAACCTTATTCTAAAATAAAATAAAAGAAGTTTAGTTCTATATGGATTTTACTTTTATTTTATTTTCCATCGTATTTTATTTAAATAAAATTGGTCACTTAATTCTAACATACTTTTTGTTACTTGTTTATAAATTTTTAGCGCATTGATAATTTATTATAATTATTATTATTTTAAAAATATAAATTATGTAATTATGTAATTACAGTTTGTATTAACAAACATGACATTGTGAATTACAATGTAATTACATTCTATCAATGAAACACGTCTAGGGAATTACAATTCATTGTAATTGTAGGAGTGTAATTACTACCATAGTAATTACATTTTCATCCAAGTATTATGTGTTGTCCAAACAGACCCTTAGGTAGTATTTATTAGTAATTGGATTTAGGTGTAATTATTTGTAATTACACAAGAGTGACATGCTTGGATAGCCATTTTAGTTTGTGGGTCTTATTGAATTAGGTGTAATAAGAGCACCCCAAATACACTTTCCGATTCTTAAAGGAGAGGGTGAGAATATGAGTAATTACAACCAAAACCAATTATCTTATGGCTTTCCAAACACTTACACATGATTTAACTTTAAAAATTATTTTTTGCACCTAATTAAGCCCTAAACTAACAAAAGTTGGCCAAATAGGCCCTTCGATTGGTATTGACTGTTAGTATTTAATGACAACACCGACATGACCATTAATGAGATGTCATGTCAATAAAAATAAAAATAAAAATTATTTTAAAATAAATACACAATGAATCTTGTCACCCATTTATCCCTATGCATTATGAAATTATAAAAACAACATAAAAAATTTATAAATAATCATTAAAATTTTAAATTTTAATTTATTAGAAATTAAATAAAAATCATAAAATTTTATAAATTCTTTTTATATTTTTTCCTCCCATTTTAAATATACGCAAGTTATATTAGTCAAACCATTTAATCAAAATGTGGAAAATAAATTTTATAAAAATAATTTAATTTTTGATTAAAATTTATATTTTTAATTAATTTATAATAATTTTTATAAATTATTTTTCTAATTATTTTTATTTTTTAATAAATTTGAAAAAATTTATGATTTTTAATTAATTTCTAATAAGGTTTATAAATTTTAACAAAATTTAATGATTTTTATAATTTTTATGTTTTCTATAATTCTAAAATGAACCTAAAGATATGAGTGTCTAAATTCATTGTGTACTTATTTTAAATATAAATTTAAAATATTTTTATTTTTAAATTTTTGTTAACATAACACTGTAACATCAGCAATCAACGTTGATGTGGCGTCTACTAATGGTCACGTCAATGCTACCATTAAATACTAGTGATCAATGTTAGTTAACGGGCCTATTTTATATGTTCTATTAATTTATAAATCAATTGGGTGCAAAAGTTCAAAGGTGCTTAATTGATTTTTTGAAAAAAAGTTTTGGGCTTATTTTACCAATAAGCGAAACAAAATTTATGTGTACTTTATAAAATTATAACAAATCAATTTATTATTTAAATCTTAAAAATTTCTAACTTATGATCAAAAAATATATTATAAAAATAATTTATGTATTATAAAAGTATTATAATATACTTACTATAAAAGTCATGACAAAAAAATATTGACAACTTTTTATGTGTATATGTTATATATTACAAAAATATATAAATATTCATAAAATAGTATTTTAATTTTTTGTCATAATTCTTTTATAAAAAATAACTTTCTAAACTTATGAACACCATATCATTGTTGTTTAAGTTTTTATATAAGTGTTTGGATCCACGTATTGAAGTTTGAACCTCCCCAAATCTAATATTATGGTACTAGTATAGATGAAATTTCGTTATAATTCAATTATGATCGATAATAAATATTGGGGCTTTGCAATATTTTATTGATTACAATTCTATATATTCCATTTACTATAAAAGTTCCGAGGGGTTCATTAAAGGAATATTTCCAATAAACATTGTTTGTTCTTGCATATCTTTAGTATTATATATTTTTTATAATAATTAATATTTTAAAATATAAATTATGTAACTGTAATTATATTTTATCCTACCAAACATGACATAGGGAATTACGATGTAATTATATTCTGTCAACTAAATATGTATAGAGAATTGCAATGCTTTGTAATAACAAGAAAGTGTAATTACTACCTAATAATTACATTTTCTTCAAATTACTTTATTACATCCAAATAAACCTTTAAAGATTTAAATTTTAATTATTTTATTAGTTATTCAATTGAATATTTATTTTGATATTTGAGTGAATTGAAATATATATAATTCAAAAATCATTTTGGTATTATAAAATAAGTGATATCAATTCAGTTAGAGAAATATTAAAATCATATAATATTTTTATATAAAAAACTTTAAATATTTATTGGTTTTATTTCAATATTGTAAAAATAAAATTAATTCTCAAAGTAGGATAGTTTTGAGATTCTATTATAAAATGTGTTTTTTGGGCTATTACAACATCCATAACTATTAAGAATTAGAAAACATGAAAGGGATGTGTAGTGAAATTTTAATTTTTTTTACCCAATTTAGAATCAATTTATATAGTTAATAACAATATATCATTAATAATTTAATACTTTGGTGTGTTTTGCTCCAAATTCACATGTTAGAGAAGCTAATTTACAATTAATCTTGAATCACCTGTAGTGAACTATATTATTTTACACAAATAATTATCTCTCAAAGTGTAGAATTCAAAATCGATTGATTCAAAATCATTATAAAGATAACTTAAAGATTTACAATTTAAACACTATAATAATAGAAAATGGTCTATAAGTTTTTGAACGTCAAAATCAAATTTTATCCTATGAAATCATATAAATTTATTTTCTATAATTCAGACCTTCTCCACTATTCTTAAATCTACAAATAGTACAACAAATGCTCAAAACTTAAGCACTCACTCCAAAAATGTGTAAAGAAAAATAATTTCAAATAAACTTTTTTTTTTTGCCGAACTATTAAATTGACAAATAAAATTTTCTAGTTTCCAAGAATTCATCAGTATTTTCTCTTTAACCAATATTAATAAAATAAAAGGTCCACTGACGGATCAATAATATGGGCGATGTATAAACCTAATTTTGTCCGAGGCTTATAATATGGATTTGAGCTTGGAAACGATTGATTGGGCTATGGATTTCCCCTATTATTTCAATTCTAAAGTTAGATTTTTTTCATTTAATTTTAAAGTGGAAATTCGAATAAAGACTAAATTAATTCTTGTCCCTTAAAATTCAGATATTAAGTTGAATAAAGCTAGATTTTGTTTAATTTTAGTTTCAATTCAATTCAAATTAACTTTAAATTCTATTTAATTTAATTTGCTTTAATTTAATTTTAAAATTTTGGCTTGAGGGTGGATATTTGGATATCCACTTTGTTGAAAAAATTAGGTCTAGAAAATAGATTTTGTTGCATAATGGGAAATTATTTTTTTAAAATCAAGTCGTGTTATTTAGAGTTATAAACTCTTTATCAAATTAGTAGTTGTGTTTACGGTTAGGTGGTCTAGATCGTTTCTCAACTCTCTACCAACACAATTTTCTCTACTATTCTCGAACCCATGGTTTGCTTATAGTGTGGGTTCTAAATTCATGAACCGATTAACACAACAGAAACTTTATTGATATTCTACTAGGGAAGATCAATTTCTCCCTACGAACTACAAACCAAAGCTAAACTCTCTCGAAAAATAAACTTTATTATAAAAAATGAATCTCACTATAATTTGAGAGACTAACAACACTTAATGTCGATATTTTACCTAGCCATAGTCTCTATTTGTAGAAAAAAACACAAGAATCTTAGTTGAACAAGTAAACACCAAATGATAATATTTTAATGTAAAATGCATTGTCCTGTTGGGGGGGACATAAGGTGGGTGGCCGCAACCCCCTCTAGGTCTAGGGTTTGCCACCCAACCTGTATTAAATAGGCTCACTAAACTCATTGATAACTCTTTGGAAAGAGTTATAATTCATGCCTTTAGGTTGGATCAATTGTCTGTACTTAAGTGAACTTAGTTGCATTTTAGGATATTATTTTAGCATGTTTAGAACATTGCATAAGAAGCTTGGACGGTGCTTAAATATTATTATTTTTTACTTTCAATCGCATGTGGAAGGGTTGTGTTTGGTGGTTTGGTAGGTGCAAGATGTAGAGAAAATAAAGGAGTGAAGGTTTGTCAGGGTAAAAGGTTAGACAATTTGCCAACTTGTATGCTGTGGCAATTCCAGGAAGATGACGAAGTCAATGTTAAATGTATACCAAGTCTCAGCCCAACTCTACCCGTACTAGAAAAATCAACCTAAAAAAGAGGAAAAAGGATCATGAGATCATGGGTTGATAACCACCTACCCTAAAAAATGGATTTAAATCCAAAAAGAAAATCTAAAAAAGACGAGAAGATATCTTGGCTAGTTAGATATACCCTAGGAAAAAGACTATAAAAAGCCAAATGAGGAAACCCAAAAATGAGGAACAAAAGTGGAGATCCATAGGCGAAACTAGAGGGTAGCTATTGAGTAAAGACAGAAAGATGAAGACAAATGCAGTCCCTTTCAGCCACCATAAGACACTATGCCATTGGAGTTCAAGTCTCCACTTTAGCATCTTTTTAATTAAATGTTTAGTGAAATTCCCATGCGCTAAAACAGTCTTCTCATTCATCTATACATATCATACATAGGAGATTCATTTCCATCTTTATGAGTCAAACTTACGTTATGAAGATGAAACATGATCCCCTTTTCACTCCCTTGTCTCCATCTCTTGCATTTTCTTCCATTTTTACCTTGTGTAAGGTACATTGAACCTAGACTAGGTTGACTACTTTTTTTCATCCAACCTCCCATTCTCCTCCCCATTTCCTCTCATTTTTTCTATTTTGTTTAGCTCTCAACCTCTATTTTTTTCCCCTTCTTCTACTTTTTCCTCTACCCTTCCTAATTGTGCACCACCAATACCTCACCGTTGAACCACCACCAACCATATCTTCCCTCTCTTTTTCTTTCCAAACACCGTCCTACACGCTGCCTCCTCCACCGTGACAACCATCGTGTGCCACCACGGTTTATCTTTTCTCCTCCACCCTTTCTCTTTTCTTTTCTTCTCCACCTTTTGTTAGCATCCAAACCTCTTTGGTTATTTTTCCCTACACCCTTCTTTGGATGTTAGACCATCATCGCCACCATTATCGCTGCTGTAACTCCACCATCGGTGGTTGAAATTTCTCCCTTTTTTTCTTTTTAATCATCCATCTTTCTCTATTGATCAAAATTAAGCCATTCATTTCAATGTTTCTTTATTTTTAGATTCATTAGTCTAGTGATCTTCTGATAGATCCCTCGACTCCTCCGTTCTCCATCAAGACGAATTGTTGACCTTATTGTGTTAACCAAGTAGTGTAAGTATAAGAGTAATATTGAAATCATCTTCTTCCCTTTACTTCCCTTCTTAAACGAATGGTGTAGTGGTCATTGAGATTTATTTCTCCTCATGTATTAATGTTCGATTCTTATGTTACTGATGAGCCTAACAACAATCTAGGAAATCCTTAGTGTTTGAGACAAAATCTTTGATTCAAGTGTTAGATCGTGGGGCAAGTAAAGTGGTGAAACTTAAGTTATTTTTTGTATGATGCTTATGGAAAATACTAACTTTTATTCATTTTTATTTTATTATATAAGTCTTTTGGGGCTAGATCTAAGTGAGAGTGTTCATAGGAAGTGTTTCACATCGAATCTACAAATTAGGTGTGGGATTTAACATTAAATATATTAAGACTATTACGATTAATTGATTTAAATATTGCTATTAAAATTATGTTGTTTAATGAGGATACTATATGTATTTGTAAAGTGAGATAAACAATCCTTATCGATTTTTATCAGCTAAGCATTTGTCCTAAACCGTATATTTGTGAAAAACATGTTGTGTGATATTGATGTTCATTAATATTGTGAAAAATATTTACCTCTCATTCTCATGTTATGTGTTATATGGCATATGTGATATTTGAAAAAAATAGAATATGAAATTTTGGTACCTTGAGTACGTACGTGATTTGCATGTTAAACATGTGTTGTGCAGAAGCGTGTAAAAGAGTAAAATTATTATACTAAAAAATCACACTAAGTTTAATTCCCAGGAAATAGAGGTGGATCACAATGATCGCTTAAGTACCAGGTCTTTCCTAGTCAGAATATTCCTCTATCTTAATTTAATAGCATAATAAATCACTACAATCACACTCACAAAATATGAAAAATAATACAATAAAGAACACTAGAATTTTAATGAGGTTCAACAAATTTTGGCTACGTCCTCGGGCACTACCAAATATATTTCACTCCAAAATACAAGTGAATATTTACAAAGAGAGAGAACAATACCTTAAGTAGAGAATGAAAAATATGGGTTGATTAAATGAGAAATGGTTAGGCCTATTTATAGTTGAGGTTCAGGGATCAACTTGCAAAGTCACTATACAATTAGGGACCAAAAATTGCAATTATCTCATGCCAAATCTAAATCCCACTATTGGTGCCTTAAATCTCAGATTTCTAGTGCCAACATTTTGATACCCATATCTTTGACTTTTCAAAGTATGGATGATTGCCAATAATCTCCACCTTGAAGATTTGATTAGGATAATCTTATTTTCACTCAATTCTTTCTGGCTTTGTCAACAATACTTGATAGTGCCTTCTTCAACTGTTAAACTTGTAGGATATTGATCAAGTTCAAACAATATTCGAACTTCGTTTTTGTTACCACATTTTTCATCATATCTACAGGATTATCTGTAGCCTTAATCTTCTAAAGATGAATTTTCCCCTCATAAATAATTTCCCGCACAAAATGGAATCGTACGTCGATATGCTTTGTACGTGCATGATAGACTTGATTTTTTGCTAAATTAATAGCACATTGACTATCACAATACACATTAATATGCTCTTGAACCAATCCTAGGGTTTTAACCATACATTGTAACCAAATAGCTTCCTTTACAGCCTCTGTTACAGCCATGCATTCAGCTTCTGTGGTTGACAACGCAACTATAGACTGCATTGTAGACTTCCAACTTATTGGTCATCCAGCAAGTGTAAACACATAACCGGTGGTTGATCTTTGTTTGTCCAAATCATTGGTATAGTCAAAATCAACATACCCAATAACACCTTTACCAACTGTAGTATCCTGCTTGAACAATAATCCAACATCCATGGTTATTGAATATACCGTAGAATCCATTTCACAGCTTGCCAATGTCTTTTTCTAGGATTATGCATATACCTGCTCATTATACTAACTGCCTGTGAAATGTCGGGTCTTGTACACACCATTGCATACATCAAGCTACCTATTGCATTAGAATACAGAACTTGTAACATGTATTCTTGTTCTGTATTCGTCAAAGGAGATAGTTGTACAGAAAGCTTCAAATGAGAAGCCAACGGGGTACTTACAGGTTTTGTCTGCTCGTTCATACCAAACCGCTGTAGTACCTTCTTCAAATATTGCTTCTGAGAACTCTGCCATGAGCTCTATCTCTACATATTTCTATGCCAAGAATCTTCTTAGCTTCACCTAGATCTTTCATCTCAAACTCAAGGTTAAGTTGAGTCTTCAATCTCTCAATTTCAACTTTACTCTTAGATGCTATTAACATATCATCAACATATAAGAGCAAGTATATGAAAATTCCTTCTTGTAGCTTCTGAAAATACATGCAATGATCAAATTTACTTCTTGCGTACCTTTGCCCTTTCATGAACTGATCAAATCGCTTATACCACTGCTTCAGATATTGTTTTAATCCACAAAAAGACTTTGTCAGTTTGCAAACCCAATTTTCTTTATCAGCAACCTTAAATCCATCTGTATAAGTTATATAGATTTCCTCTTCCAAATAATAGTGTAAAAATGCGGTCTTTACATCGAGCTAAACTAGTTCAAGATCATATTGCGCAATCAAACTTAGCAAAATCCGAATAGACGAATGCTTCACAACTGAAGAAAACACTTGATTGTAGTCTATTCCTTCTTTCTGAGCATAACCTTTGCTACCAATCTAGCCTTGTATCGAATTTCATTTTTACCAAGAAATCATTCCTTGTTTGCATATACCCTTTTGTATCTAATTTCCTTCTTTCCTTTGGGCAGTGTCACCAACTCCCAAGTCTTATTTTTATGAAGAGACTGCATTTCTTCATTCATAACTTACTTCCACTTTTCACTATCAGTGTTACTTATTACTTCTGTGTAAGTAGAAGGAACATCATCATCTGCAATTGGAAGTGCATAGGCCACCATTTCATCAATAGCGAGTAGGCATATTGATCTGTCTTCTTGGCCTCATATATGCAATTGAATCTTGTTGCTGTAAGTTCTTGGGTTGAAACTTCTTTATCATTTGTTCTTTCAATATTAGCTGGATCATCGTTAACCTTTTCAAGCTCCACCTACTGTAAAGTACTACTGGTTTTGTCATCCTTTTATGAATCCTTGTTCTTCATCATGGTTGATTCATCAAAAGTCACATCTCTACTGAAAATAATCTTTCTTGTATCAGGCACCAGAAACGGTATCCTTTTACTCCACCAATTATACCCAAAATAATACTTTCTTTGCTCTTGGGTCTAACTTTGATTCTTTTACATGATAATATGCAGTGGAACCAAAAACATGTAAAGAATCATAATCAGTAGCAGGTTTACCAGTCCACATCTCTATAGGAGTTTTTCTATTTATTGCAGCTGATGGCAATCGGTTATGGCACACATATGTAACTGCCTCAGCCCAAAATTTCTTGCCTAATCTAGCATTAGACAAAATACATCAAACTTTCTCCAGTATAGTCCGATTCATATATTCTACCACCCCATTCTGCTGTGGTGTATCTCGAACAGTAAAGTGTCGTACAATGCCCCCATCTTAGCATACTTGTAGAAATGGATCATTCTTGTACTCAGTACCATTGTCTGATCGAAGTCGTTTGACCTTTCGACCAGTTTGAGTTTCCACCATCTCCTTCCATTTCAAAAATGCATCCAAAACTTCACTTTTTCTTTTCATTTGATACACCCATACTTTTCTTCAATAATCATCAACAAAAGTAACAAAATAATGCATACCTCCCAAAGAAGCCACTTTGGTAGGTCCCTATACATCACTGTGAATGTAGTCCAAAATTCCTGTCGTATTGTGAATTACTGAACCAAATTTTACCCTTGTCTGCTTGCCTAGAACACAATGTTTATAGAATTCCAATTTTTAAGAATTTGCACCTTTCAACAAGCCTTGCTTCGCAAAATTCTGCAAAGCTTTTTCACCAGCATGTCCTAATCGCATATGTGATAACCTGGTAGCCTCTGAATCTGCATCTTTCACAGAAGCTGTTGATGTTGATCCAATAATTGTACTTCCATTTAAATAGTAAAATTTATTCCTTCTTGTGTCTTTCATCACCGTTAATACCCTAGCTACTACCTTTAGTAATCCATCTCTCAAAATGATTGTGAGCCCTTTAGATTCTAGAACCCCTAATGAGATGAGATTTTTCTTCAACCTAGGTATGTAACGAACATCTGTCATGCCTTGGATTGAGCCATCGTGATTCTTCAATTGGATTTTAACTACTCCCATTGTCTTGCAAGTGCTATCATTGCCCATAAAAACACCCATAAAAACAACTCCACATTCTAGTTCTTTAAGACTAGAAAACCAGTCCTTATTAGGACACATATGGTAAGTACATCACGAATCCAACATCTACTCATCTATATGACATGCCATTGCCATGCCAACCAAGCTAAAGTCTGACTCCTCATAATGCTCCACTACACATGCATCAAAAATAGCTTTGCCCTTTTGTAACTTAGGACAATTCTTTTCCAATGCCCTTTCTCACTACAAAAAACACATTCATCTTTGGTAGGTCTCCCTTTGGACTTACTCTTTCTACCAGATTTGTTGCTGTATGAATGGCCTCTTACTGTTAAGACTTCGGCAATTGTATCTTTGTGATCTCTTTTATCTTTCTTTCAAGTCTTAGATCTATACGATGCATTATAGACTGCATCAAATGTGATTGTATCCTTCCTATGAAGCAATGTGGTGGTAAGATGATCATATTCATCAAGAAGAGAATTCAACAACAATAATGCCTTGTCTTCATCTTCAAATTTCTCATCCAAATTTAGCAAGTCTACTAAAATTTTTTGAATGAGTTCATATGGTCATTCATCGACATACCGGGTGCATACGTGAATAGATAAAGTTTCTTTTTTATATAAAGTCTATCTTCAAGACTTTTCGTTAGAAACTTTTCTTCAAGTGTATCCCACAACTTCTTTGCTGATGTCTCCCTCATGACAGAATACTTCTGCTCTTTGGCCAAACATAGACGAATTGTACCATATGCCTGTCTATTGATCTTGGCTCACTCCTTGTCATCCATCTTGTCAGGTTTTTCTTCAAGGGCTATATCCAGCTCCTGTTGACATAAGACATCCAAGATCTCACATTGCCACAAACCAAAATTATTGGTACCATCAAATTTCTCTACTTCAAATTTTGCATTGGTCACAATAGTCTTTGCTGATGACGATGACTTTGCCATTTTTCTCCTCAATCCCAACTACTGTATATGTGAACAGTACCGTCAACGTGAATAGTGCTATAGATGAACAATACCGTATACGTAAATAGTATCATAAACGATAGTATTTCCCAAGTACGTATCTCGCTCTGATACCAATTGTTGTGCAAAACCGTGTAAAAGAGTAAAATTCTTGTACTAAAAAATCACACTAAGCTCAATTCCCAGGAAAGAGAGGTGGATCACAATGATCGTGTAATATCCCGAATTAGGGCCTAATCAGAATAGTGGTTTTATGACCACAAATTCGAGATATAAATAATTATTTTATGATTATTTTGAGGTCTATGATGTGATTGCATCATTGTGTGAAAATTTCGTGAAGAAATTCTATGCATAAAGTGCTTAATTTGAAGTTAGGGACTAAATTGAATAAGTTGCAAAACTTGCATTCTAGAAGTTTCTAGTATGAAATTGCTTTGAAATATTAATTAGGAGGTCTTAAATAGAAATTTGACCAATTTCAAAGTTTATGGATAAATATTGGACATGAATGGAATTTTTGGAAAGTTTAGTAGTAAGGGCATTTTGGTCATTTAGGGGTAAAATGAATTAAAATACAAAATTAAAAGCCAATTTTGCACATCTTCTTCACCATGGACGTGTATACCAAGGGAGACTCCATGGCTAGGGTTTCCAAGCTTCCAAGCTCGATTGTAAGTCCGTTCTAGCCTCGTTTTTAATGATTTTTTCATTTTTGGAGTCCCGGTAACTTGATTTAGCTTATGCTAGCAATAATTCAACCTAGGGTTCATATTTGGAAAAATACCCATAGGTGAAATTTGTGTATTTTTGTGTTTTATGATAGAATATGAGGTTTTAAATTATGTTAGACAACTTGTGCTACTCGGTTTTAAGTGAAAACGAGCAAAAGGGCTTAATCGGTAAAAAATACCTAATAGACATAAGTACATGCCATAGAAGGGAAAAATGATCATCATGTCATAAAACATAAGAAAATAGGATGAAGTTTAATTTCCAAACTTTGGGGAAAAAGTCCAAATATGCAAAAGTTTGGGGGTCAAAATGAAATTTTTTAAAAATATGATTTTTGGACCCGTATGAATAGTGTGACTAATTATTAGGCTAAATGTGATATTATAGATGAAGGAAATCGAGATTCGAGCTTAAATCGGGAAAATACAAGGTTATGGACTAAAATGGTAAATTCTTTGTTTACGGATCGAGGTAAGTTCGTATGATAATAATAATGAAATGTTATGTTTGAATTATATTTCTTAATATTATTGCATATATTTTATGATTTAATATATTGGAAAAGTTGATGGAATGGTGTTTATGATGTGGAAATATGACATGAAAGAATGTTACATGAAATGCAAGAAAATGAAGATACATGACAAGTGATATATGAAATATGTGATATATGTTATGTAAATTCTTAAAAGTCGATTTGATATCCGAGTTGTGTCTTATTATACTATGAATGGACAATTGGTACTATGGATAGTGAGATCGACACTTGAGTAAATTGTACATAAATAATCTATCGATTCTTTTTATGTTATTATATTTTGATATCATATGAAATGTGGTCGCCTATCAAATGGTTATTTGATGTAAATTATGAATTTAAATTGATTACGGTCAATTTAGTAAAATGTTGAAAAGTGAGGAATTTCCGATTGAACCTTTGGAATAAAAACGATCGAATGATCTATTGTGAGGTCGCATGTGTAGTACTAAGTGCAGAGCTACTATGCGTGCAAAACTGTGATCACGTGTGTAGTACTAAGTCGAGCTACTACGTGTATCAAATGGTTAGGTCACGTGTGTAGTACTAAGTGCGAGGCTACTACGTATACGGATAATTGGTCACGTGTGTAGTACTAAGTGCAGGCTACTACGTGTACCGGATAATTGGTCGCATGTGTAGTACTATGTGTAGGCTACTATGCGTACCAGATAGCTTTGGCTACAAGTGTGAAAATATGTGTAGGCAATTGAGTATCAGTTATTATTCCGAAGAGTTCAACGGGAAAATCGATTAAGTAAAAATACAATTGAACATGATTATATGATGAATAAGTGTAGGTATATGTTTATGAAAAATTATGAGCAATGCGCTCGATAATTGGGTGAATTTCGATAAGACAAAATGGATTAAGTGGAATTATGTAAGAATGAATTTTAGTGGTAAAACAGTGTTGGACAGCAGCAGTTGTATGACTTTGAAAATTCACTAAAAATTTTGGAAGTTGAATAAAATGCAAATGATATATGAAAATAAAGCGTAATGAGTCTATTTTCACATGAAAGAAACAGGGGAAGCAAAAGAATTCTATATTGTGTGATATTTGAATTCTTGTGAAACAGGGTCTGAATGAATTTGAGATTCCCTATTCTGACTTTAGAAATTCACCATAAATTATAAAAAAATTATTAAGAGTCATACCTTACATGGATGGATTCCTTATTGAGTCTATTTTTAAGGGAAACAAACTGCATGGTCGTTGGAATTCTGTACAGGGAGAAATTTGGTTCGTAGTCACAGAGGTTAGAGTAGTCATACTCTGAAACAGGGGAGACTTTAACTAATAAACTGTACTAATTGGCTAAACCAAAAATTCTGGAAATTTTATGGGAGAAATATATATGAATCTAGTTTCAAGAAAAATTAACGAAACTAAATTTTGAGTTTTGTAGCTTCAGATATGAATGATTTAGTAACTGTAACTCGATAACACATCTTAACCTGAATATGTGTCATTGTACAATTATAGTGTTTAATCTTGAAAAGCATGGTAGTAATTGCTTATTATTTTCATATGAACTTACTAAGCATAAAGCTTACCCATCCTCTCCATTTCTTTAGTATTGGCAGGTCGGCTCGGGGTTGGAGATCGCCGGAGGCAAAATCACACTATCAAACTATCATTTTTGGGAAAATTAATTCAAATATTAAAGTACCAAGTGAGTGCAATGTATAGGAAGTTGGTTTGTGATATGTATTTTTATTATGATTTTGACCTTACGTATCAGTCTACATTGAGTTATCGTATATGATCATGAGATGTGGTCCTTATCCATTATGGTTTATAAGTTTAATTAATCGTGCCATGTCCTACGTTTTGATGTGATGATATAGTTAGCTTTGTTTGTTATGCATGTGTTCGAAAAGTTTTGAATTAAATGAAATTTTATGGCCCCGTTTTCGTCTATGTGTATTGTTAAGCCTGGTAATGCCTCGTACTCTGTTCCGGCCTTGGATACGGGTAAGAGGTGTTACATTTAGTGGTATCAGAGCTATGGCTTAGTCGGTTCTCGGACTAACCTAGCATGTGTAAAAGTCCAGCTATACATGCCACTGATCCGTGATAGTGTGATGTCTTCCGATGCGTATGACCACCGTCTTGCTTAGACAGAGGTACTCTCCAACCGAGCTGTACTGACCATGTTCAATGTGATGCGAAGGTGTTTGAATAAAATTACGATTATGATGAGTCTCAATTTAGAAAAGTATTAATAAAAATTTATGATATATATATAAGTGATAACACGTGAGATGAAAGGTCATGTTGTGATAAATATCCATACTTGCTTGATGCTCATATGATGTAGTGCACTTGGCTTACTTGATAAGATGAACGGAATAAATAGAAATTCGTAGAAGTATGAGTAAAAGTTCCTAATATCATGATATGAATGAAAATATCATTGCCTTGATTGAACGTTGAATGTTGATGAATGTCAATGATATTTTTTATGAGATAAATGATTATAATGAAATGAATTTATCTATGTTAAATTGTTTGGACTAAATTATGTGATTGTAATGATATGTATATGATGATGCACGAAATGAAAGTTGAGATTGTGATGCAAATATCTATGTTTGTTTAACCCTTATATGATGTCATGAGTATGATTTGTTCGAGTAGATGAATGGATAAGTCAAGCTATCTAGAAAACATAGGATGCATGCATAATTATACTTGACTAAATGAGATAACTAGAAAGTGGGCATTAAACCAATATGAATGTTAGTTACTCGAAACGAATGACATGATTGAGATATGATTGCTATGATGAAAACTGTGTTACATGTATATGTATATGAGAGCTGAGTTAGAGGCCCTACGACCTCTTCCCCCTTACCAAAGTGGTGTTTTATAATGGAATTTCATGAGATTTGTACTGAATAAGTTTCCGATTGAGAAACCAAAGAGTTCAGTGCTAGAATAATTATAAATATGATTAGAGATTGAAGAACGAGTTGGTAAGTAAAGTTAAAGCTAGAAAAGTATCAGATTGGCATAAGGATTATTGGAGCTATGCACTGTCTCAGTTAAAGAATGAATTTACTTTGGTAAATTGAATTACTCAGATACAAAGTCGAGAAAAGTGTAAATCAAAATTTATTCAGAACTAGTCTTCTTTAGTGAAAAGTAATATGAAATTTGTGATGGCAGAAATAGTTGGGTAAATGATATCTGAAATGTGTAATATCTGAGTGTGACGATTCTGGCTAGATGATTTTAGTAGTTTCTTCTAAGATGTTCTATGTGTTTATCCGTTCCCAGAAATATTTCTATGGTTATTGATCTTTTGAAGAAATTTTTGTTATATGCGGATGTTTTCTAATCCTGATGTTAGACGAAAACATTGGTAGCTTGACTGGTTTCTAATTTGTATTACTCTATTCCTTCAGGCATTCCATTATATTCTGCCTGATAAAAAATTGGTGAGAGAATATATATGATACTATGATTCTGTTTCTTCTACTTGATACTCCATTTGATATGTATATATATGGGAAGATACATTGTTCTTGTTGCATTTGATTTCAGTGAGATTAAATGATGTTTTCTACTGGATTTCTTTTCTTTGAGGAATTATCGGGATCTTCTATATTTTCCTATGAGTTTGGTTTTCGATTTTCCGGCATAGTATTGTATCTTGGGTTTTTTTACTCTAGGTTTCTTTATTCTGGGTTTCTCTATCTTGGATTTCTTTATTCGGTTTTCTTGTTATCTTTATTCCGTAATTTGTCAACTATGACTCATGTTCGGAGTGCATTCTTCAGCTCGTGATAATCATGTCAAGTATGGCTATACTTCTGATTTGATTTGGGTGATGTGGTGATTTCAGTATTGGGATTTTTCTAATTTTCATGTAAGGTTTGACAACAGTAAAGGTATAAGTGATAAAAGTGCGAGTTTCAATCAGTATGGTGGATTACTTCTCTCAAGTAAGTCAATTATAGTTAATGTCTTCAATTGAGATATTTTGGTACTTGAGCTAATGCAATTGAGACGGTTTTGATTAATGTAATGAATGAATAGTAAAGGATGGCATGATGAATTGTTTTGTAACTAGAAGAAAGGATTATTTTCGAGGTTATATCAGAATTATTTCCGTAGCGGAAAGAGGAAAATGTGATAGTGAGTAGCAAACTAAAAGAGTACAGTGAGGATCGACTTACGATAATGAATTTGAATATATGAGAAATTAAAGAGATATATTGGAGGCACCTTTGAGTGAAAGTTCTTCAACACTGAATATGAAATTGAGGAATCTAAGTGAAGACCACTTTTCTGGTAAGATTTTCGGGTACGAAAATCCCTAAAAGGGTGAAAATTGTAATATTCCGAATTAGGGCCTAATCGGAATAGTGGTTTTGTGACCACAAATATGAGATAGAAATAGTTATTTTATGATTATTTTGAGGTCTATGATATGATTGTATCATTGTGTGAAAATTTCGTGAAGAAATTCTATGCATAAAGTGCTTAATTTGAAGTTAGGGACTAAATTGAATAAGTTGCAAAACTTGCATTCTAGAAGTTTCTAGTATGAAATTGCTTTGAAATATTAATTAGGAGGTCTTAAATAGAAATTTGACCAATTTCAAAGTTTATGGACAAATATTGGACATGAATGGAATTTTTGGAAAGTTTAGTAGTAAGGGCATTTTGGTCATTTAGGGGTAAAATGAATTAAAATACAAAATTAAAAGCCAATTTTGCAAAATTAAAAGCCAATTTTGCACATCTTCTTCACCATGGACGTGTATACCAAGGGAGACTCCATGGCTAGGGTTTCCAAGCTTCCAAGCTCGATTGTAAGTCCATTCTAGCCTCGTTTTTAATGATTTTTACGTTTTTGGAGTCCCGGTAACTTGATTTAGCTTATGCTAGCAATAATTCAACCTAGGGTTCATATTTGGAAAAATACCCATAGGTAAAATTTGTGTATTTTGGTGTTTTATGATAGAATATGAGGTTTTAAATTATGTTAGACAACTTGTGCTACTCGGTTTTAAGTGAAAACGAGCAAAAGGGCTTAATCGGTAAAAATACCTAATAGTCATAAGTACATGTTAGAGTGAGAATTTGATGTTGCCATAGAAGCAAAAAATGATCAGCATGTCATAAAACATAAGAAAATAGGATGAAGTTTAATTTCCAAACCTTGGGGAAAAAGTGCAAATATGCAAAAGTTTGGGGGTCAAAATGAAATTTTTTAAAAATATGATTTTTGGACCCGTATGAATAGTGTGACTAATTATTAGGCTAAATGTGATATTATAGATGAAGGAAATCGAGATTCGAGCTTAAATCGGGAAAATACAAGGTTATGGACTAAAATGGTAAATTGTTGTTTCTGGATCGAGGTAAGTTCGTATGATAATAATAATGAAATGTTATGTTTGAATTATATTTCTTAATATTATTGCATATATTTTATGATTTAATATATTGGAAAAGTTGATGGAATGGTGTTTATGATGTGGAAATATGACATGAAAGAATGTTACATGAAATGCAAGAAAATGAAGATACATGACAAGTGATATATGAAATATGTGATATATGTTATGTAAATTCTTAAAAGCTGATTTGATATTTGAGTTGTGTCTTATTATACTATGAATGGACAATTGGTACTATGGATAGTGAGATCGACACTTCGAGTAAATTCGTACATAAATAATCTATCAATTCTTTTTATGTTATTATATTTTGATATCATATGAAATGTGGCTGCCTATCAAATGGTTATTTGATGTAAATTATGAATTTAAATTGATTATGGTCAATTTAGTAAAATGTTGAAAAGCGAGGAATTTCCCGATTGAACCTTTGGAATAAAAACGATACGAATGATCTATTGTGAGGTCGCATGTGTAGTACTAAGTGCAGGCTACTATGCGTGCAGCTGTGATCACGTGTGTAGTACTAAGTGCGAGCTACTCGTGTGCGGATAATTGGTCACGTGTGTAGTACTAAGTGCAGGCTACTACGTGTGCGGATAATTGGTCGCATGTGTAGTACTATGTGTAGGCTACTATGCGTACCAGATAGCATTGGCTACAAGTGTGAAAATATGTGTAGGCAATTGAGTATCAGTTATTATTCCGAAGAGTTCAACGGGAAAATCGATTAAGTAAAAATACAATTGAACATGATTATATGATGAATAAGTGTAGGTATATGTTTATGAAAAATTATGAGCAATGCGCTCGATAATTGGGTGAATTTCGATAAGACAAAATGGATTAAGTGGAATTATGTAAGAATGAATTTTAGTGGTAAAACAGTGTTGGACAGCAGCAGTTGCATGACTTTGAAAATTCACTAAAAATTTTGGAAGTTGAATAAAAATGCAAATGATATATGAAAATAAAGCGTAATGAGTCTATTTTCACATGAAAGAAATAGGGGAAGCAAAAGAATTCTATATTGTGTGATATTTGAATTCTTGTGAAACAGGGTCTGAATGAATTCGAGATTCCCTATTCTGACTTTATAAATTCACCATAAATTATAAAAAAATTATTAAGAGTCATACCTTACATGGATGGATTCCTTATTGAGTCTATTTTTAAGGGAAACAAACTTCATGGTCGTTGGAATTCTGTATAGGGAGAAATTTGGTTTGTAGTCACAGAGGTCAGAGTAGTTGTACTCTGAAACAGGGGAGACTTTAACTAATAAACTGTACTAATTGGCTAAACCAACAATTCTGGAAATTTTATGGGAGAAATATATATGAATCTAGTTTCAAGAAAAATTAACGAAACTAAATTTGGAGTTTTGTAGCTTCAGATATGAATGATTTAGTAACTGTAACTCGATAACACATCTTAACCTGAATATGTGTAATTGTACAATTATAGTGTTTTATCTTGAAAAGCATGGTAGTAATTGCTTATTATTTTCATATGAACTTACTAAGCGTAAAGCTTACCCATCCTCTCCATTTCTTTAGTATTGGCAGGTCGGCTCGGGGTTGGAGATTGTCGGAAGCAAAATCACACTATCAAACTATCATTTTTGGGAAAATTAATTCAAATATTAGAAGTATCAAGTGAGTGGCATGTATAGGAAGTTGGTTTGTGATATGTATTTTTATTATGATTTTGACCTTACGTATCAATCTACATTGAGTTATCGTATATGATCATGAGATGTGGTCCTTATCCATTATGGTTTATAAGTTTAATTAATCGTGCCATGTCCTACGTTTTGATGTGATGATATAGTTAGCTTTGTTTGTTATGCATGTGTTCGAAAAGTTTTGAATTAAATGAAATTTTATGGCCCCGTTTTCGTCTATGTGTATTGTTAAGTCTGGTAATGCCTCGTACTCTGTTCCGGCCTTGGATACGGGTAAGGGGTGTTACAGATCACTTAAGTACAAGGTCTTTCCTAGTCAGAATATCCCTCTATCGTAATTTAATAGCACAATAAATCACTACAATCACATCATAAAATATGCAAAATAATACAATAAAGAACACTAGAATTTTAACGAGGTTCAGCAAATTTTCCCTACGTCCTCAGGTACTACCAAATATATTTCACTCCAAAATACAAGTGAAGATTTACAAAGAGAGAGAGCAATGCCTTAAGTAGAGAATGCCAAATGTGGATTGATAAAATGAGAAATGGTTAGACCTATTTATAGTTGAGGTTCAGGGATCAACTTGCAAAGTCACTATACAATTAGGGACCAAAAGTTGCAATGATCTCATGCTAAATCTCAATCCCACTTTTGGTGCCTTAAATCTCAGATTTCTAGTGCCAACATTTTGATACCCATATCTTTGACTTTCCAAAGTATGGATGATTTCCAATTACATGCCTATATGATTTTGAGTGTTTTAGCCATATCACATGCTTGGGGTGAGTTATGTGAAAGGTGGGAGTATATGACAATTTACCTGTGTTAATGTGACACTGTTCACGATTATGATTATATGGAAGTTTATCTGCAACTCTGGTGGCTTGTCCACGAATTTGATTATATGGCAGTTTATCTACATTTGTGAAACTGTTCACAATTTGGTGTGTTGGTTGGACGAGTTTTGGGAAACTTAATTATTGTGTGTAGCGGAGATGGGTAGGACCGTTTTTCAAAAATCTGCATCATTTTTAACGAAATATGCATTGACACAATCATACATGATATATTTATGAAAATTGAGTTATATGATTTTATGATTATCTATCGTATATGTTTATAAAGTATGTGATTGAGTTTGTGTTAATCTCACATTGGCTTAAAAGCTCACCCCATTAATGTTTCAACCTTTCAAGTAACTCTCAAACATAGGACTTGGATCATCACTTGGTGCAGCCTCTCGGAAAACTTTACATTTATGGATATTTATTAGATTTTTAACTATTTGGATTTTGGGTTGTGTTTTTGTTTACTTTTGGACTTTGGACTTTACCTTTATTTTGGTTTTGATTTATATTTTTATGACTTTATAATTAATTTTCATGCATGCAAAATTATGGGTTTTAAGTATCTTTGATAAATTATTTTTTCTAAATTAATTATATTTTTATTAAATTATAAAAATAATTCATGATTTCCTAAATAGGTTTATGAAAATCCGCTACAAGTTTTCTTTATAAAAATAATTTTTATAACTATAATATAAAATCCTAGTATTTAAATGTTTTCAAACAAACATTACAAATAGAGACGTTTTCTTTTAAAATAAATATATTTTACTAAAAATTTTGAAGAGATAAAATTAGTCAATCTTAGAAATTTTTACGTTTTCAAACTCAAAACCTCTATTTTCAAAAAAACAAATAATTCCGCGTGTCGTTAATGTAATTTCTGAGATTCAACCATAATGTCTAGATTGGATTTGGGGTGTTACATATACCAGTACATTTTTATTGGTACCACATGAAAGTATTGATACTAGATCGATACTTGGCTAAAATGATTGAGAACCAAAATATCAATTTGGTACCAATTTTTGGAGAGGTATCGATATTTAGAAACTATTGATATTAGTAAAAAAGTATCGATACTTTTTGGCCTGGATCAATACTGACTTGTTTCAAAACAATTTTAACTTGATAGAAAATGCTTAACTCGATTGAAATCATTCTGACTTGATTAAAATTTAATTCAAAGAGTTTTTCTGATAGTTCAAAATAGAAGGTTCAAAATTATATCTCTGAGACATCATTTGAAAATACAATTTTGCCAATTTTGTTCAACTTTGGTTTTTATTCAAAAATATTTTAATTTATTTTATCAAAACACATTATCAAACAAAGCTTGGTATACAATCTCCCCGTTTTTGATATAACAAAACATTTGGTAAATTTGTTTTTGAATAATTTGCTCCCCCTTTGTAAAAATCATTTTCACTTTAAGGATTAGTGAAATTTTTAATTTTAAGAGAAAGTCTAGCATTCCTCTTTACTCAGAAAAAGAATGTTTACTAAATTGCATAATGTCAATTAAACATAATATCGATCATTAATCAAATAAGCACAATATCAATCATTAATCAAATTATCTTTGTTGATAATTTACCTTTTCTTTCTCCCCCCTTTTTGTTATATCAAAATTGAGCAAATAAAGCTTAGGAGAAAAGGATGGTTAGTTTAAGAATTTATAAATGGTGGAGAAAATGTCATGAAAATGTCATGAAAGTGTATTGACTATCTTAATCATCATTACTAGGAGAAAATGGTGGAGTCGAAGGATGATGAGAAAGAAACGAAGCCAGTTGCATCTCTAATGATGAAAGCCTAGTGTTAACCTCATATCGAAATCCTCAAAGATCATTACTCAAAGAGTGAAGAGCATCAAGGATAGCAACATTGATGTCGGAAGAAAATGTAACAGCATGAGGTTGAGCAACCGGAGGAGGAACATGCTCTGGTATAGAAATATCCTCGAAAGCACCATTAGTATCGCCTTTTTCGTGAGCTGCTGGAAGTCCACTATTTATCCATTCATCAGAGTTAGGATTAAAAACAGTAATCGACATGGCAAAGGGCCTCACAACTAAAAGGTTGATTTGAAATGGTAAGGGTTTCTCTATTATTGTTAATCCTTAATTGCCTAAAAATGTATGACAAATAAGTACCATAGGGAAAGGTGATGTTTGTAGACATTTCCTTCCCAATGCCCTTATTTATGTCATTAAACATTATAAAAGCGAGGTTGGAATGCTTATCAGATTGTACAAAATCGATCCACCAATAATCGATGGAGCAAAACATGACATGCTTTTTGATAGGTCGAAGGATCCAAGTGACAACAAGATTAAGGACACAATCATGAAGATTGGGTTTGCAAACGTATCCGGAATCAATATAAAAAGCGGGGTTATAGGCACCTTTTTCATTGGACTCACCTTTAAAAGGTAAATGAAGAAAATTTTCAAAAATTTTCTAAAGTTAGATGAACCGGGAATTCATTAAAAATGATTTCATAGCAATGATGGTATCGTCGGACTCATCAAGTTCGAATTTGGTGTTTGAGTAAAAAGCTTGAACAAGATTAATGTAAGTAGGCGAGTGAATTTTTAAACCAATCCAACCCCAACTACGTAAAATTGAAAGATAAGAGAAACTGGTAAGCTTCTTTATATTTTTGTACTCGTGGATTCGAGGAAGGGTGAGAGTAAGGAATTCCTGATAAGTTTCCTTAAAATGGGTTTTGGGTTTTAAGGCTTGAATACTTTTGATTTAACATATATGATTGTCATGCTTAGCCGTCAGGACGAATGTGGCTCTAGTATTGGGACAAGCTAAGTTGACAAGCAGGAAGGACTTGAGGTGAGTTCCTATACTATATTCCCGGATGAATCATGGATGAGTTTTATTTGGGTGATCTATGTTTTCATGTTTCAATGATAGAATATATGCACCAGCTCGTTTTTCAGTGGTGTCAGAAACAATGGTTCCTGGTCCACCAATCCAAGGAGTGAGTTTGTAAATATTATTGTTTAAAATTTATGAGTCAATTATAATATTATATTGGATTTTGGTCTAATAGTTTTGCTAATTGATCGAATATTTAAGTACAAGTGATTTATCCCTAAAGTTAAGTAGTTTTGAAAAATGAGGTATCGAGACCTTATTTCTATAAACCGAGCTCATAAATTTTTATTAAATATTTATGGAGTGTTTATGTAGGTGTATTAAAGTTTGGTTCGAAAATTTTAACGTTTAAATAGTTAATTTAATAAAAAGGATTAAATAGTAAAAGTTATAAAAATTAATCGCTATTAGTTTATTTAGGCTTAATAGCATAAAATCATGATTAGAAGGCCTTATGTTGCAATTAGCCTATGATGCATTATAGTGGACGGTTGATGTAGGTATTGGTTTTGATTTGTTAATTATTAAATGAAATAAATAATAAAATAGGTAAAAGAAAGTAACTAAAGTGGAAGGAAAGAGAATGAAAAATTATTCTTATCTTCCTCCATCATACGAAAACCATTGGAGAAGAAAATTTAAGCTTTTAAGTTCTTCAATAATCAGCCCCTTGCATGTAAGTGTAAATGATACATGTTTTTCGTAAATTTTATGTCCTAGAGATACTTGTAGCTTAATTTAGTTAATCTAAAAAGTAATTAGTAAAACTGTTAAATATTTAAATTATGCCATTGATGAAATTATAGTACTTATGAATTTTGGTGGTAGATTTATAAGTTTGATAGTTAAATAGGACTATTTTGTTCAGTAATTTTTAGTAATTTTAATGTTTAGGGATTAAATTGTTAAAATAGTAAAACTTCATGAAATTCTTGTGAAATTATGATAAATATTGGCTGTAAATGGACTATAAGAAATTCAGCCAGCTTGGTTTAAGCTAAATTGTGTTTAGATTTGGAAGTTTTGAGTTTAGAGACTAAATTGAATAAAAGGCAAAAGTTTAGAGTAAAAGTGTAAAATATTGATAAATGGGTCAAATATGTGAATTTAAGTCTTTAGTGATATTTGAATCGATTAATTAAATTAAAGTAATATATTTAGTTCAAGAATCGAATCAGGCAATTGATAAATGCGGGAAAGTGATCGCGTGATTCGTAACAAGTAATAAATATTTATAATGAAGATCAAACCTAGACTAACTATTATCACGACGGAAAGGCAAGTGCACCTATCGAATAATAGTATAGTAATGGCAAGACCGGGATATCGTACCTAAGGGAACCAAAAGTACTAGTAATAACTATCTTTTTATTATCTAGCCTAAGAATAAAAGGGTTTGTTCATTAAACTAATTATCTAAACTAATTAACTAATTTAATTAAAGCAAAGAGAAAATTTGGAAAAAGACTTGAAGAAAAGCAATTGATAAAGACAACACCCAATGAGGAATTCACCTAGATTTCACTTGTTATCTGACTCTGAACCAGACGATTTATTCACTTGACTTGATCCGTGAGATTCCCTAACTTATGTTATTATCCCTTTCGAGACTAATAACATCTAACCCTCAGTTGAATTAATTGAAATTTCTTTCTTAATTAAAACCCCTAGGGAAGCAGTAAATCACTCTATGGACTCCCATATTAGGTTTCACCCTAATCCAGTAAAATTTCGTAACACTATTTCTAGGCATTCGATCAACTACGCTTAATTATGCCAAATCTACTCTTAGGCAGTGTCTATTCCTCCTCTGCATAAGCACATCAAATCATGAATTAATACCCAGAATATTAACTCAAGCATTAAGAACACAAAATTAAGAACAAATCAAGTATTTATCATACAGTTCAGATAATAATAACAAGATCCATCATAGGTTTTATCCCCCTTAGGTATCTAAGGGGTTTAGTTCATAATAAAATAAGAGTACATCTCAAAAGTATAAAAATAACAAAACATGAAGAAAACTCTAAAACCCCTGAAGGAATTCTGAGAGAGATCTTCAGTCTTGGAGTAGCTCCGGCTTTTGGGACGGATCGTCTGGCTTCCTTCAAGTAGTTCCTGGCGTGTGGTTCTGTATTCCAGAAAAGTTCTGGAAGAGGCCCCCTTTCTAGGTCATACTTAAGGTGTTTATATAGGCTTTGGATTGGCTTTCTTCCTCCCTAAGTATCCTTTTTCGTGTAAAATACAACTCTTTGAAAAAGGGACATGCCCGTGTGCCACGGCCGTGTGACGTGATTGCCAGGCTGTGTTCGCTCCGTTAAATTGCACACGGCCGTGTGGGTTCAATGGCCAGGCCGTGTGAATCGTGTAAACCTTGGTCGACACCCCCGAAGGCCACGGGTGTGTGAGATGCTCGTGTGGCAAGGCTTAGGCCATGTCATCTTCTTGATTTGGTCCGTTTTGTCCCTTTTTTTGCTCATTTTTGGCTCCTTTTGACTCTTGGTGCTCGCCTGAGTAAAAAACATGAAATAATCGGATTAAGAGCACCAAAATCCACAAATCTAGTAATAAAAATCCATAAATATGCTAAGTATTTGGGGTATAAATATGTATAATTTGGCGTTTATCAAATACCCCCACACTTAAGCACTTGCTTGTCCTCAAGCAAAATTCTCATTTACTACTAGAATTCATTCCTTTCAGTTGCATAAGCATTACTGATAATGTTACAAATTATTCCACGGAAAATCATACAGTGAGAATTCAACTATAGGAGCTTTAAAAACCTCAAACAATCTAAATTGAATACTTTGATAACAAAATTATAGGTAATCTCCTTCCTTCAAGTAATTAACTTTAGTCCTAAATATACAAGAGATGACATCCTCACTAAAGATTCACTCAAATTACTCAAAGTGTTTGAGGTTCAAGATTAAGCACTCGATTGTCTAACATGAAAAGTTATTACCATAGGCTTGCATGAAAATCAAATCTCCACCACTTGTAAATAATATGATACACTAATCAAAAGGTCTTTGCATGGTTGTAATGGGTTTTAGGTTACAGGTATGGATACAAGTTGAAGAGACAAGGGTTAGAATCGAGATAATTTCAATATATTACCCCACTATCAAAAACTTAATTACTGAACCACAAACAAATATCTAGAACTATTTTACATGAGTTCATGACAACTTTAGCTTGCTGAAGATTACAATAATAATACTGAGTTTTTTTTTTAAGAACAAATCAAGTCAATACAATATAGAAATCATACTTCATGATTCAGTAACAAAAAATGGTGAACATAGTGAGGTAACAGTATTAAATTTAATCTCGATAAAAAAAAGTAAATTAAGTAAGAGAATTTTAACAATAATAGGTTAATGGGTTAATAATGAAGGTTAATCAATAAAAAAGGTTAGTAGCCTCAAAGGGGGTTCGCTAAGGGTTTAATTATGTGGGAAGTCTTTTTATGGAGTAAATGGGTTGAATCCTAAATGCCTTTATCATTTTAGTGTATCAAATTATGCGTGTGATCTCGACATGTATAATCGAAGCAAGTTTTAGAATAACAGTTCAATGTTGACACACTCAAACCACAAAAGAAGTGAGCAAGAAAGAAAGCTATATGCTCAAAAGGCTTAAAAATCTCACCAAAAATTTGGGTTTTTGATGTCATTCCTCTATACTTAAGATTTCAAGATAATACCTCAATTTACGAAAAATAGTCTAAAAAATTTTATTTCTCAAAATATCAACTTATCATGCTCGATTCTTTAAGGTCCTATAATCAAATAATCATGCACAATTCCCTTGGTCTAATTCATGACATATCAACAATAATTATAGATCAATCAGAATTCATTCTTATCAATATTATGAGAAAATCACTTAAGCACAAGACCAAATTCAGGGATTTGAGAATAATGCAAAAAGTTAGGTTTCATGTTCACCCCCCCACACTTAAGATGTACATTACCCTCAATGTACAAAGATAGATTATTCAAAATAAAGAAAATCATAAGAGGAAAGGAGGTGAAACTCCCTGTTATATGGATGCGGAGCTTGATTCTGAGGCTGGAGTGTTTGGGGAAACTAGTAGCTGCCATTGTTCTTGGCTAGATGAAGAAATTGGGTCGTTGAACATGGCACTCGTGAGGTATTGTTTCCCATTTGTTTCCTCATTCCGTAAAATATTCCTAGTAGCTTTGCTTGGAAGTCTGTAGAATCATGAAGAGCTTATTAAGAGTTGGTGTGGAAGAGAGCGTAGTGGGATTACTTGTTAGAAATACCAGAAAATGAAAAAAGTAAATTTACTAATATAGATATGTCTTTCAAAATAAAATAATAAAATTGAAATGAAAATAAAAAGAAAAGGAAAAATTAAAATAAATTAAAATAAATTAAAAAATAAAAATAAAAAGATAGGAGGATTCAATGATCCTAGTCAGTGGGGCCCTCAGGTGGTGGCGCTAGGGTGGCGACGTGAAAGTGCTGGCACAGCTGCTGCATCATGGCCTACATATCGTCCATCTGTCAGTCCCGTCACCGATCTCGCTCGTGAATCATCTCGAACTGTGTAGTGCAATACTGCTCGAAGTGGGCGAGTTGGTCGGAAAGGTGTGCCAATGAAGCAGCTACATGAACTGGTCGTTCCCTAAGTGGCGCGGTGGAAGGCTCCTCATATTGTGGGGGAACATCATCAGGAATGTCCTCAAGATCCTCCTCGTCAATGGTAAAAGAGAAAAGGTACTGAGGAGGATCGATCCCACATCAGCGCTCAATCATCCTCATGTGTAACATAGTCGTGATGCCTTGTGGGGACATCTGACCTATCAGTGTAAGCGTTGATGACTAGGCCACGGTGTTGAGGAGGCCGAAGTGTCTGGCAAGGCGCGTCACGTAGGGGCCGATGGAGATCACTCCCTTCCTATGCCGCTCAGTCTGATGGCGAATAGCGAAAGCAATGAAGTATGCCAAGTCAGTCACGTGTGCATTCGCCATGCACCATAAATAGTAGGCGTCGTGGGTGTTGACGATGCCGGTGCTCTCTCTCCTCCCGGTCAAAGTGTGTGCCAATATGGCATGGAGATAGCGTAGGGAAGGAGCGAGAGCTGAGGCTTTCGAGCGGCTGGGGTCGTAGGTGGAAGAGAGTGGTGCCAAAGCTTTCCAGCATAAGGAAGGAGAAATGTGGATATTTCGTGGTAGTGCATTGATGTCTTCCTCCTCCATAAACTCATCAGTTTAAAGTCCCAGAGCGACTCCAAACTCTGGGACACTCATCGTGCGAACTAGACCGCCTAATCGGAAGTGAATAGTGCCTGGGTCGTCATTGTTCGTTATCACCACCTGTAAATGAAAAGTAGAGCATAATTCTAAAGTTAGCTCTAAATAAGTGGGCTCAGTAATAGCGAAGAACTGTTCCCATGGGTCTGTGGACAGGAGAGCGCAGATGGCATCAGCTAGCTAAACTTGCTTTACGGCAGCCCAGTCAATGCAGCGACCTATAGTGAGGGGTCGTGCGCGTAGTATCTGAAATAGCTCCTTCCGCAAACCTTGCAGAAATTCAAGGAACGGGTGTCAAACTTCGGCTGTAGCACGTACCGAGGAAGAACCCGGTCCCTACGTCTCTTTGAGGATGGGACCGCGACCTTCTTGCCTCTCGATGACGACATAATGTTCCTGAAAATACACGAGCATTGATAGAATCCAAGATGCATCAGTAGTTAAACAAGAGGCCTAAAACTAGTATATGCTATTTAGTAGCTTAAACAATTCAAATATAAAAAATTCTAAAGTAAATTCCTAACTTGTCTAAAACATATTTGTAATAGTAACAATATCTATGTAAAGCATGTAGAATACTAATGTAGCAACACAAATTGGAAAAATAAGGTTGAGAAAGTGAACCAAAGGCTGCTGTAAGGCAGTGCACGGGCATGTTGGTGGCGAGCACGAGCGTGTGACGCGGGGATATAACCGTATGGAGGAAAAATAGAGGGTATAGAGAGGGGAAAGTGGAGATTAATGCAAGGGGAGTGGATTTGAGGGTGGTTTGGGGATTGGGGAAGTGAGAATCTGGAGAATGGTGGCCGGAATAGGGATTAGGGAATGGGGAAGGGTAGATTTCAGCTAGGGTTTTGAAAAGGGGAAGAAGATGAATAGTGGTTTACTTATATAGGGGAGGTTCACACGGCCTAAGGCCACACTCGTGTACTTTGAGGGTGAGCCCGTGTTTTTTGAATTTTACGATTTAGGTCGTGCCCGGCTACTATCCCATGCTGGTGTGTCTTGGGCGTGTGTCGAACATGGCCATGTCGCACGGTTGTGCCTAGCTTTGTTCGGTTCTTCCACACCCGTGTGTTATGGTAGCATGCCCGTGTACTGTGGTACACGGCTGAACGGCACAGGCCTGTCTTACGCCCGTGTCGAAGAAACAGAATTGAGCCTTGTCTCTGGCACACCCGTGGTTTTCCATTCCCACACCCGTGGTCTCCTATCAAGTTCACCCACGGCCATGTCACACGGCCGTGGGGATTTATCGCACCCCGTGTTTTGGGAAAATCATGTCCCGCTTCAACACGACTGTATCGCACGGCCGTGTCTCTTCCCCTGTTTGGCCACAGCTTTAGGCACGCCCGTGTGCCTGCCTGTGTATGCTGAAAAAAATTTGCAATTCAAAGATTAAGTTAATGATTCAAAGTGTTAGAAATAAAGAAATCAAAATATGTTAGTGCTCGGGTTGCCTCCCGAGAAGCACTTACCTCTCTGTTGAATGATCATGGTGGTTTGAGGAGTTCATACTCCTCATTCCTGCTGTTAATCTTAAAATAAGGTTTTAACTGGGTATTGTTTACCTTAAAAGTGCCGAACTTAGGATGACTCACCTCCATCGTACCAAATGGAAAAATACTGAGTACCGTAAGAGGGATTTCCTCATTTGGTGCGGTAGTGACAATGTGGGGATCTGCGGCATCTAGTAAGACTTTATCGCCAACCTTAAGTTGATTAGGAGAGGTATCGGGCTTGTTTTGGCGTAGTTTCGATTTATCATGTGTTCTCGATTTGTGTGCTCACCATTCATGTAGCTCCTCTATTTGAAGCCTTCATTCCTCATGGGTGTCTTTGTTCGCTACTTGATAATAGTGCACTGTCTCTGTTGTCTTGGTTCGAGGAGGTTCCTGCAAGGATGATTGAATATTAGTTTTACCATCGACAAGTTTTATAGCGTTATCTTGAGTCTTAGAAGTTTTGACTGAATCGCATGCTTTGAGTGTTACTACGTCGTCTCCTACACGAAGTGTTAGCTCTACTGTGCCTACATTAATAATAGTTCTCAAAGTTGCTAAAAAGGGTCGTCCTAAAATTAAAGGTTCCTCGTTATCCTTATCCATATCTATGACGACAAAGTCTACTAGGTAAATAAATTTATCAATTTTAACAAGAACATCTTCAATAATACCTTTAGGAAATCTAACTGTTTTGTCAGGCAATTGTATGCTCATCCTAGTCTGTTTGGGTTTACCGAGACCTAGTCGTTTAAACATTTTATACGGCATAACATTTATACTTGCCCCTAGATTAGCTAAAGGATTATTCACAGATAAACTACCAATTAAGCAAGGAATTGTAAAACTCCCTGGATCTTTCAATTTGTTAGGTAGCTTATTCTTTAGAATAGCTAGCAGACTGCATTGAGTTCCACATGCGATGTAGCGTCTAATTTTCTTTTATTGCTCAGAAGTTCCTTTAAGAAGTTTGCTGAGTTGGGCATCTGTAATAGAACTTCAATAAAGGGTAAAATAATATGTAATTTCTTTAAGAGTTTGACAAACTTACCAAATTGTTCTTCTGTTCAGTCTTTCATCATCGCTTTAGGATATGGCACATGAGGTTCATGATTCGTACTTACCTATTTAGGATCATCATCGTTTACCTCTTCTCGACCTTTGTTCATCGCGTTGTCTTGCTATAATTCTGGCTCTGGTGTAATGAATCCTTCCTTATTTTGAGTACTAATTGCATTGAGGTGTTCCCTCGGATTAGGTTCAGTATTACTTGGTAAGCTACCTTATGGTCGTTCGAAGATTAGTTTGGATAGCTGGCCTATCTGATTTTTGAGTCCTTGGATCGATGCTTGTTGATTCTTAAGTGCTGTCTCGGTATTTTGGAAATGGGTTTCTGACACCGAGATAAATTTAGAAAGCATCTCTTCAAGGTTTGGTTTCTTCTCTTGTTGATAAGGTGGCTATTGAAAACCCTGAGGATTTTGTGGCTTTTGATTCCCTTGACCACCCCAAGAGAAATTTGGGTGGTTCTTCCAACCTGCATTATAAGTATTACTGTATGGGTTATTTTGAAATCAAAATTTATTGTTACCCATATAGTTGACTTGTTCTTCAGTTGTAAGATCGAAGGATTGGTATTCTGTATGCACACCTCCGCCACTTGAGTCACACCTTATTACTGGATGTACCTGCGTAGAACCAAGTAAACCGTCAATCTTTTTATTTAGAAGTTCTACCTGATTAGAGAGCATGGTGACTGAATCGATGTTATAAACGCCGGCTGTTTTCGTTGGCTTTGTCCTCATATCTTGCCACTGATAGTTATTCAGTGACATCTCCTCTATAAATTCATAGGCATCTTTCAGTGTCTTATTGTTGATGGTTTCGCCAGCAGCTGCGTCAACCATTTGCCGAGTCGAGGGATTCAGGCCATTGTGGAATGTTTGTACTTGAAGCCAAAGCGGTAACCCATGGTGAGGGCACATTCTCAGTAAGTCCTTGTATCTCTCCCATGCATTGTAAAATGTTTCTAAATCCATCTGCACAAAAGAAGAGATATCATTACGTAATTTAGCCGTTTTAGCCGACGGAAAATATTTCAGTAAAAATTTCTCGGTCATTTGTTCCCAAGTAGTGATAGACCCTCGTGGTAACGAGTTCAACCAATGTTTAGCTTTGTTTTTCAGTGAAAAGGGAAACAACTGAAGACATATGGCATCATCAGAAACGCTATTGATTTTAAATGTATCGTAAAATTCCAGAAAGTTCGCTAAGTGAGCGTTGGGATCTTCATCCTGCAAACCATCAAACTGAACAAACTGCTGTATCATCTGAATAGTGTCAGGTTTTAATTCAAAAGTATTTGCAACTACAGCAGGTCTAACTATGCTAGATTCAGTTCCTGTTAAAGAAGGTTTAGCATAATCATACATAGTACGTGGAGTAGAATTTTGATTAGCCGCAATTGCAGGAGGTAGATGATTGCCTTGGTTTTCAGCCATCTCGTCGATTAGGGGTCGAGTATCATCTTCTCGCTCGTTCTTCGTGTATCGTAAGTCGTGCCATATTTCTTTTTGATTTCTACGGACTGTGCGATAGATTTCTTCTTCAAAAAGTAATGGTCCTGACGGGTTTTTTCTAGTCATAAACTATAAAAACCTGCCAAGAGAAAAAATAAGTAAATTAATAAATAATAATAATAATAATAAACTAAAATTAAATTTCAAGAAAAATAAACTGGTAAAGTAATAAAAATTTAGCGTTCCTAATATTTTGAATCCCCGGCAGCGGCGCCAAAAACTTGATCGCGTGATTCGTAACAAGTAATAAATATTTATAGTGAAGATCAAACCTAGACTAACTATTATCACGAAGAAAAGGCAAGCGCACCTATCGAACAATAGTATAGTAATGGCAAGACCGGGATATCGTACCCAAGGGAACCAAAAGTACTAGTAATAACTATCTTTTTATTATCTAGCCTAAGAATAAAAGGGCTTGTTCATTAAACTAATTATCTAAACTAATTAACTAATTTAATTAAAGCAAAGAGAAAATTTGGAAAAAGACTTGAAGAAAAGAAATTGATAAAGACAACACCCAAGGAGGAATCCACCTAGATTTCACTTGTTATCTAACTTTTAACCAGACAATTTATTCACTTGACTTGATCCGTGAGATTCCCTAACCTATGTTATTATCCCTTTCGAGACTAATAACGTCTAGCCCTTAGTTGAATTAATCGAAATTTCTTTCTTAATTAAAACCCCTAGAGAAGCAGTAAGTCACTCTATGGACTCCCATATTAGGTTTCACCCTAATCCGACAAAATCTTGTAACCCTATTTCTAGGTGTTCGATCAACTTCACTTAATTATGTCAAATCTACTCTTAGGCAGGGTCTATTCCTCCTCTGCATAAGCACATCAAATCATGAATTAATACCCGGAATATTAACTCAAGCATTAAGAACACAATTAAGAATAAATCAAGTGTTTATCATACAGTTCAGATAATAATAACAAGATCCATCATAGGTTTTATCCCCCTTAGGTATCTAAGGGGTTTAGTTCATAATAAAATAAGAGTACATCTCAAAAGTAAAAAATAACAAAACATGAAGAAAACTCTAAAACCCCTGAAGGAATTCTGAGAGAGATCTTCAGTCTTGGAATAGCTCCGACTTTTGGGATGGATCGTCTAACTTCCTTCAAGTAGTTCTTGGCGTGTGGTTCTGTATTCTAGAAAAGTTCTGGAAGAGGCCCCCTTTCTAGGTCATACTTAGGGTGTTTATATAGGCTTTGGATTGGCTTTCTTCCTCCCTAAGTACCCTTTTCCGTGTAAAATGCAACTCTTTAAAAAAGGGACACGCCCGTGTGCCACGGGCGTATGACGTGATTGACAGGCCGTGTTCACTCCGTTATATTACACACGGCCGTGTGGGTTCAATGGTCAGGCCGTGTGAATCGTGTAAACCTTGGTCGACACCCCCGAAGGCCACGGGCGTGTGAGATGCCCATGTGACAAGGCTTAGGCGTGTCATTTTCTCGATTTGGTCCGATTTGTCTCTTTTTTTGGTCGTTTCTGGCTCCTTTTGACTCTTGGTGCTCTCCTGAGTACAAAACATGAAATAACTAGATTAAGAGCACCAAAATCCACAAATCTAGTCATAAACATCCATAAATATGCTAAGTATTTGGGGTATAAATATGTATAATTTGGCATTTATCAGAAAGGAAAAATTACCGATTAGATGTTGGAGTTGTTTTTGCTGCAGAATCAGTTTAAGTAAGTTCATACAGTTATTTTTGTTATAATTCATAATTAAATGTTGTTAATGATATTTATATATTTTTGAAATTGTTGAAATGAAATTGGTCCATGTGAAATATACTGAATTGCTGAAATGATTTCGATGGATCGAGTAAAAGTTTTTACATGAGATTCTGACTGAATTTCTGCTTTTGACTGAGTTCTTGCATGTGTTGCAGAATTGGATATACATGTGACTCAAATTTAGCTTGAGTTGGTAATTCATTGTGGTTTTAAAGGTTTAGCTTGTACTGGTAACCTTACATGTATACATAGCCTTGACAGGCTAATTTTTTATGTTGTCATTGGTTTAGCCTCGACGGGTAACCTGACATACTTCCTTTGTATCTGATTAGCTCATACAAGCATCATCTATTTCTGGACTTATGTATTGAATACTTTTACAAAGATTCACTGGAAGAGTAAAGGTTATTTGATATGGAACTGCTTCTTTGAAGTAAATAGATTATGAACTTTGAGTATGCGTATGTTTAAATGGTTACTTACTGGGAATTGTTGAATCATGTTGTGTTAAGGTTAATAGCTTGAAATGGCTATTTGAATAGATTATATGAGCATAATTATATAAAGTGTTATATGAAATGTTTACATGGATAGATATGTAAAAAGGGACATTTGAATTGAATAAATCTGAATTGGTAAATGAATAAATGTTAAATGAATGGTATATCAAATGTGTTTACTTGTATATGTTCTATTTTTGAGCTTAATAACTTGTGGGACTTGAGATGTATAGGATTTGAATGCATTTATGAGCCTTTAAATAAAATTAAGCATCAATTGTATGAATTGTGCCTATTTGATAAGTTCATGTTTATGATTTATACGAACTTACTAAGCACTAGTTGCTTATGATATTTGTTTTCTTTTAATGTAGATCATCGAAAAGTTCGACCGGTTGGAATCAAGTCGGAGCACATACACACTATCCATCCTTTATTTCGGTAGAAGTTTTGGTCATTTTGATGTTGGTTATAAATGGCATGTAGTAAGAGCTTTTATTTTAATTTTCCAAAATGATGTTTAAGTTTGGTTCTAGCTTATTTGTGTATGTCTTTGGTTTTGGCTTATATATGTCCATTTATAAATGTTTTGGTTATTTGGTATATGTAACAACCTATTTCATTGGTGTCAAAAATAGTGGTTTTAGGACCATGATTTTGATAGTTGAGTTAGTATTTTAATAATTATTTAAAGTCTATGGGGTTATATTAGGATCGTATTAAAGTTTTGTTAAGAAATTTTGAGGTTTGGATAGTTAATTAGTTAAAAATGACCGAATTGAAAAAGGTGTAAAAGTTGAGTTTTATTAGTTAAGTGGACTAAATAGCTTTAAAAAGGTAAATCTATAGATTAGGATAGCAATTATGCCATAATTGAGTTAGTGGATGATATTGAATTAGTTTTGGTGTACTTTAGTGGTTTTTAAAAGGTTTTATTAGTAATTATGTTAAGAGAAAATTAAAACAAAAGAAAGAAAATCAAAGTGGTCATCTTCAGCCTTTATTTTTTTCTTCTTTTAATCAAAAACCATAGCAAAGGAGGAGCTAGGTTCGGCCAAGTTGCTAGTGCTTTTATGTTTTTGAATTCGTTTTAGCTTAAACTAGTTAGCCCGGGGGTTAAATTGTAAGATTTTTAAAGGTTGAGGGATGTGCCATGAATGAATTTGATGTGTATATGAAGTTATTTGTTAGATAATTGAACTTGGTTTTATATGGAGATGTTTTGTTAAGTGAATTTTAGTAAATTTAAGGTTTAATGATTTATTTGTTTAAGTGGTAAATTCCATATATATTTTGTGAAATGAGGAAAATTGTGAATTGATAAAGATAAGAGAAAAGAAATCAGTTAGCATATGTTGGCTAAGAAAATAGTGAATTTGCAAGTTATATTTATAAGGATTAAATTGTATAAAAGTTAAAATGTTAAGGATAAAATTATAAATAATAGTGAAAGGGGTCATTGAAATTGGTTGTTTTAAGTTATTTGAAATTCATATTTAGATCAAGGAACTAATCAATCAGACTTAGACAGAGGAAAAGCTAAAGTGGTGGATTAGTCATCAACCTCGTTTTTACAACTGTTTTATCGAGGTAAGTTCGTATTACATTTTAAAAACATTACAATTGAATTGATAAGATTATTTGGTAGTTTTATCTATATATGTAATTATGTTTTGGTGAATGACATTGCTTTGAATTATGAAAAGGAAAGGATCGGGATTTAAATACCACTCGGTATTACACTTGAAAAGGAAAAGACCATGGTTGAAAGACACCATGGCACTATATTCAGTATTTTATAATTCTTGAAAAGGTTGAAAAGGTAGATATTCGAAACGGATATCAAATGAAAAGTTTGTTATCCTAAAAGGTTAACAAATGAAAAGGATGTATTGAAAAGGAATTATGGTATGAACCATTTAGTAAAGGTTCGTATGTGATTTTGATTTGGTTATGTATTTAGTTACTAACTTGTGATGTGGTGTGTGTAAGAAGACTTGTGCATATAGGGATTAAAATGTTTGAATGGTTAATCATGAAATTATGAATTTGGTAAGTTTGAGTCCTTTTAAACGAACTTACTAACATTTTTTTTGGTTACATATTTACTTTTTTTTCTGTTTTGTCGATCATTGGAAGTTCAATTGGTTGGAACTTTATCGGAGACCTATCACACTATCCAACAATCATTTTGGCAGATTTTGAGTTATTTTGGTTATGGTATAAAATGGCATGTATAGGGCTTTTGTGTATGTTATTTGGTTATTAAGGTGTGTTCATGTCTTTTGTGTAAATAGTTATTTAGACTTATAATGTTTAGCAAGCATGGATCATTTTGGTTACTTTTATGTGAAAATTAAGTTTATAGTTTGAACTATGTTTATATGAGGTTATTATGGATGAACTTTAAGTGTTTGGTATAGATTGAAATTATAAAATCATGATATATGGTTGAGTTATTTGGATATGTATTTTGTGGTACCAACAATGAGGGTACATTGGTTGATTGATGAAAATGTGATGCATATGTGTGGTTTTGGCATGTTTTGGCCTTGTTTAGGTGTGTATTGAATAGGTTTAATGGTTAGGAAATGGTATGCTTGTGGATCAAGAAATTTTTGGTAAACTTGTGTTTAAAGGTACATTTTGGTACACACGGCCTAGGACACGGGCTGTCACACGGCCGTGTGTCGTACATGGCCTAATCGCATGGTCGTGTGTTTTTATTGTTGATAGGTATAGGTTTCACATGGTCTGAGACACGGTCTACCACACGGCTGTGTCTCCTAAAATAGTTCCAAGCACGGTCTAACACGGCCTACGACACGATCATGTGTCTTTATTATTAATGCCCACATGGTCTGGGCTATGTCACACGGCCATGTGAGATCTTCTCAATTTTTCATGTTTTTCTTATAATTTTCAGACTTGTTTAAATTGATCCCCGATTGCTATTAACTTGTTTTTAGGTTCCTGAAAGCTCGATTTAAGGCTCAAATGTGTATGTTTACTTTGAATAGTTTGAGATATTGGAAATTATATTTTAAGCTGAATTATTTGTTCAGTTGTGAATTTAAAGGTTCTATTTTGTAAAGTAATGTTTCATAACCCTAATATAGCGACGGAGATAGGTTAGGGGTGTTACAATATATGCTTCTTAAAAGTGCATAAGTTATGGCAGAATTGAATGTCTATGGAATAGATGTATTGATATGTTGGCATGTGTATAAGGTAAGGATTCGAGATCTTTGATGTGAATAAGATTGGGGTATGAAATGTGGTGTCAATGAGGGCATATTGGTTAGGCACCTAGGTTGAATGTTTTGGTATGTTTTAAGCTTGTTTGAATGTGTTTTGAAGGCATGTGATTGGTTGATTTTGGTTTCGATTGGCACCTAAGACATAGGTGATGATTTGGTTGTTTTAGAAGTCATTTTAGGTGCACACGGCCTAGGACACGGGCTGTCATACGGCCGTATGCCACACACGGTCTCCTCACACGACTGTGTGTCTTATAAATTTTTTGGTGCAGGTTTTTCCACATGGCATTAGGTTGTTACACCGCTTGGAGACACGGTCGTGTGCCCCTAACTTCGAGCTGTACATGGTCTGGCCACATGGCCATGTTCCTAAGCTACACACCCTGGGCTCTGTCACACGGCCATGTTACCCCTGTTACAAAATTTTCAAAATTTTTCACATTTTTCTATTTTGTTTCAAATTAGTCCCTATTAGTTTCCAAACTGATTTTAAGGTCCTGTAGACCAATTTAAGTTCTGTTTTCACATATATTCTATGAATAATGATTTACTATTGATTTATGAGGATTAAATTGAGCTCTGAATTGTTGTGATTTATAATTGAATTGAAATTTTGAGAATGTTGCAAATTAGTCCTAGTTAAATTCTCAATGGTTTTGGAGTATTCATAATCCTGTATATGATTTGAAAACTGATATATTTGTTAATCATAAATTGAATTGACTATGTTTGGATATTTTTGTTAAATTTGAGCAATAATCATTGTGATTTGAATGTTTTCTTTTTCGGTTATGACTGTAGCATTCTGTAATTCGGGTCCTATGATTGGATCGGGTTATGAGTGTTACAATATAATTTCAATGTATGAGCATGACATGTGTGGTTGAGGTAGTTTGAATTTAGGAACATCTGTAAATATGTTATGTATGGTAGGACTGTATATGGATGTATTATAGTGTGGCGTACTCCTTAAGGTAATATTTTTTAGATTTATATACCTAATTATAACTTATGTAGAATATGATGGAAATTTATTTTGACTGTAACATCCCGAAATAGGGCCTAGTCGGAAGAGTGGTTTTGAAACCACAAATTCGATGAGGAAAATTTCATTTTTATTATACTTTTATGGTCTACGATTTCACGAAATAATTTCGTGAAAATTGCGTTCGAAAATTTCGACGTTTGGGCACTCAATTTGGTCAAAAGGACTAAATTGTAAAAAGTGAAAAAGTTGAGTTTTACATGTTAGAGGTGTCTAATTGTTATGAGTTTTTAAATTAAAGGTCCTTAAATGGTAATTAGACCATTTTGAAGTTTGTGACAAAAATGGACATGGTATGATAGGTTTTTAAAAGTTTTTCATTAAGGGCATTTTTGTAAATTGGTAATTAAATGAATTGAAAAGCCAAAATAAGCCAAATTTGCTCATATTCTTCCTCATGGCCGAATGTCTCATGAAAAACAACATGGCTAGGGTTTTCAAGCTTTCCAAGCTTATTTATCAAGGAAATCGAGATTCGGGCTTAACTCGGGAGAATACAAGGTTATGGACTAAACTGGTAAATTGTCATTTCTGGATCCGAGGTAAGTTTGTGTGTTAATAATAATTCAATACCATGCATGAATTTTAATTCTATATTGATATGACATAAATTGTATGATTTAATATGTTTAAGAGAAGTTGATGAATGGTGTGTATGATATGGAAAATGTAATGCTCGTTCTGTCATGTGAAATTGAATAGCAAATTATTATTACATGAATTGAATGTTAAATTACTATTACATGGGTTGTATGAATTGCTACATAGTTGTACCTGACGAGATTTCGATGAGTAAGTTCGTATAACTTAAAGTAAACCTCTAATATGCCTAAATACATGTTTTATGAATGTGTGATGGTTGTATATAATCATGGCATAAAAATCCATGAAATGTGTTAGTAATAAATATGACAAAATGATAAATGTCGCGGTTAAATAAATAAGAGATAATGGATACGCCATTCTTAATTGATACGAGATCTTGCATGTGTTGCAGAAAAGGAATTAGCCCGAACGGGTAATCCGCTGATCTCGGAATAAAAAGGATCTAGCCCAGACGGGTGTTCCTAAAGTGATCTAGCCTCCCGAAGAATACGTGTAAACAAATTTAGCGCGGAGGGGTAATCCGAATTAGGGTCTGAATTTAGCTTGGACTGGTAATTCAGATCCGAGCTCATTGAGGGTGTTTATCATCATAAGGGATTTAGCCTGGACTAGTAATCCCGCCGTAAGATGTGAGGTTCGCGGGAGTGCGTGCTTGAAAATGATCACTTGTATGATTTGAATGTAAATGGCTATCCATCGAGATTCTCGAGAAATTCCACAAGATCAAAATGAGAAATGAGAACAGAAATTCATGAATTATTGAGCTCAACTAAGATTAATACTATGATGTTTTTTCATGAGACTAATTTGATGGTTGAGTGCATGTGATAGGGAATTATCCTATACTTGGGATGTATGACTAAGTATGCCCATGAGAAATAATGACTTTTATATTAAGCTCTATTGTGAAAAATGTGTAAGGGATCCATGAAATGGTAAGTTCATGATTAGTTGGAAATGATCTTATGATAGTGAACATTATATTATACCAAAACAAAATTGGACAGCAGCATTACTCCTACTTTGAAAACCACCAAAAATAGTGAAAATTAATTAAATATGAAATGAAAGCTTATTGAGTCTAGTTTCACATAGAACACATGGTACAAGAAAAAGAATTTAATATTATGAGATATTCGAATTCTCGTGAGATAGAGTCAGAATGAGTTCGGAATCCCCTATTCTAATTTTGGAAAATCACTAGAAATTATAAAAAAATAATTATGACTTAGGAATCATATGAATGAAATCCTCAATGAGTCTAATTTTAGAAGAAAGAGACGGGAACATTAACCGAGTCTGGTACTATGAGATAAATAAATTTTAGTGAAGAAAGGTCGAAGCTATCAAACAGCAAAACAGGAGAGACTTTGAATAATAAAATGTACTTATTGGATAGACCAAAAATTCTGAAAATTTTATGGTAATAAGAGATATGAGTCTAGTTTTTGGGAAAATTAACGGATATTAACTTTGAGTTCCGTAGCTCCGGATATAAATAATTTAATGACTATGACTTGAGAAAATAGCTTAGCTGGAATTTGAATAATAGAAAGAATATGAAAATAGCATGTTATTCATTGCTTATTATTTTCATGCGAGCTTACTAAGCGTACAGCTTACTCCCTCATTTTCATTTCTTTTAGTTTTGTCAGGTCAGCTCGGGGTTGGGGATCGTCGGAGGTAGCATCACACTATTGAGCCATTATCCGTGGAGTATTGATATGTGTATGTTAAATGTTTTCAAGTGAGTGGCATGTATAGGGACTTAGTTTTTCTATGATGACTATTGTTGTGATTAGCCAAAGGTATTGACTTATATTGATTTGTTGTTTATAGCCATGAGATGTATCCATGATATGTGTTAATGTCTTGTGATGTGGTTATGTGATTGTGCTTGTTCACTATGTATGAGAAGTATATGGCATGTGTACACGATGAATGCCTTAGGACCGTTGGAGGCGGTCATGGTCATGGAATGATTGTGTGATATGGTAATAAGTTGTTAGTGCCCTGAACATGGATGTTGATATATAAGTTAATAACCATAACATAATGGTATAAGTGATTAATAAGATGACAAGGTCAAATGTATGTGTGTGCATGTGAAAATGACATAAAGGCTTGGAAATTAGCCTAAGTTTTGACCACACGGGTAGAGACACGGATGTATGTCTCAGTCGTATGGAGGACACAGCCTCTGGCCACGGGCGTGTGCCTTGGCCGTGTGCCCTTAAAAGGTTGCTGACATCATAAACAGAGAGTTACACGGGCTGAGGACACGGGCGTATCCCAAGCCACACGGGCGTGTGACTCTCCAAAGAAAGAAAAATTGGTTAAGTTGCCCAAAGATTTTCAAAGTTCTCGGTTTAGTCCCAAACCACCTTGATGTATGTTATAGGCTTCGAAGGCCTGTATAAGGGACGATATGCATGTGTTTGAAATGTTTTAATTTTGGGCAAAATTTGGTGACCCGGTTTGTATGTTTGTTAATGTTTAAGTCTGGTAACGCCTCAAACCCTGTCCCGAAGTTGGATACGGGTGATGGGTGTTACATTGACAGGGTAGAGGAAGATAGGAATAATTGGCATAATGGAGGAATGGGTAGACTAAAATAGGGATTCAAGGGAGTTTTGGTGGCATCAAGGAAAAGTATCTACTGGCTCACTAGATGACACCATGACGATGATCTATCAACTCTATGGACCTAAACCGTGACAAGGTTATTGACTAGTCTTTTAGGGCAACACAGTGTAAACGGTTTATAGGTCCTTCGGGGTGACACCTCAAAAAAGGTTTATTGATTTCTCAAAATCAGAAATCTACCAAGATAGTAAACATAGGGTTGTATTGTGTAAGACCATAGTTGGGTTTAGCAACATGTGAAGCCCACCAAGAAAGTAAAATGAGCTATATCATGTAAGACCATAGCCAGGCTATAGCAACATATGATGTTTCCTAAGACAGTAAGCATGGGATCCTATTGTGTAAGGCCATAGGTAGGTTATGGCAGCAAATGAAATCCGCCAAAACAAATAACCAAGAGGCCCTCCAGGGCATAAAAGGAGCAATCGAGGTATGACTCACACAATGTGAAATAAAACAAAATGATCCTAGCGCATATGAGAGCGTGGGTAAACAAGATAGTGAGAAAACCGCCAAACTACGAAGATAAGAAAAGCTGGTAGAAGTGTTTGAGAAGAGCCAGTTAATGTGGGAATCTGCCAAATTGGGACTAAAAGAGGAATTGGTATATGTAGTCTTAACAAGGTAGAGGTAATTGAAAGGATACCTACTTCAAGATATGAAGTAACTGATATTATGAGTTTTCCAATGGTTGGCGAGTATTCTAGTATTGGGTGCGATAAAGTGAGTCAATGAAACAAATTCTAAGACAAATAGTCTATTCGGCAAAGTCTACCAAAGATCTAAAGAGAAAAAGGATGTCAAGATAGGACTGTGTAACGCAGGAAAATCCATAAGGACTATCAAATGAGGTAGTCCACTAAGGACTACCTTGGGTGGAAAGTCTGTCGAAAGATAGTATAGAAAAAAGGAAGTCTATTGGGGCTATATAAAATAGGAAGACCATGTGGGACTACTAAAGGTGGAGGCTGCCAAGGGATACTTGAGTAAGAGATAGTCTGCTGGGAACTATCTATTAATTGGAGTATCTTAAAAGTTTGGACTAAGGTGAATAAGTACCTTGGAGTTACAATACGGGTCTGAGTCCGCCAGAAAAAAAGGAGGATCTTGATTTAGTCAGTCAAGTATCATATTCAAGTTTGCCATGAGGATAGTAGACCTTATTCAGGATGCTGAAATAGTACGACAAATACATATGGAGTTCAAGGTGGATTAAATGGATCAAGGAAGGGATCAGCAGTTATGGCGAAGCCTCAGTTAAAATGCCAATATTGTTGCTAATCCGCGTGGGCAAATACAAGCGTTAGTGATGAGACACATTTCGAAAGGTATAAGGAAAGTTTGGAATAATGATAAATAGAGTCAAGACCCATAGGAAAGTAATGTTTGATAAAACATAGTTACGGCTAGTGACTATTTCCATTGGAAGTTAGCTCAATAAAAGCAAGGCATTTGCTACGCTAGGGAAATTTATGAATTCTCCTACGAACTTCAGGGGGTTTTAAATCTATGCATATCAATGCACAAGATCTCACTAAGTTCTTCCGAACTTATAGAAGTTTACTGCTTGTATGCAAAGTAGATCAAGACTAGGGGATTGAGTGGAAAGACCAAGCCAGACACTTTCAGATTCTAGTGATGGGCACAATAGTTGTTTCATGTATACAGAAAGGCACCCTTAGAGGCCACTCAGAGATTATATCTGTATCAAAGTCTTAAATTAAAGTGTGTAAATAACTGCTAGGTTTAATAGGGCATTAAAGTTGTAAGAATTTATCACTTGTATGATATGAGCTTAGTAGAACTTAAATTTTGAAATTTGAGATTATCCAAGTATGCACCTAAATCATATTAGAAAATTTGTTAAGATATTCAAGTTAATTGTGACATTCGATACCTAGACCTAGCGATCGAATCGAGTATAAAGTGTTACATAACATAAATGATTTGTCCCTTATTGGTATAAGTATGTTTTGACCATGTTTTGAATACTTATATAGGTGAATTGGTAAAATAAGAAGTGAATTGGTATGGAACCCTTTAGCAGTTGGTTAAAGTATGACATGCATTCTTGACAAGGAATTGTAGGATTAAATGTTAAAGTTGATATGTAGAATGAATATGGTTATTGGTGTATGTTCTAGACATGTTTTATGTGATATGTTAAATGAGCTATTAAATAGATGGATTGAAATGGTATGGGTAATGCAAAAATTGTGCCTTATTGAGTTGGTTGTTTTGGAATGATTATAGAAACGAGAATGATTGAGAATGTTACAAGTTAGAAATGCTATGTTTATGGGCTATATTGATGTATGAAAGTTTATTGATTAGGGAATTGTTGAATGAATGTGTTGTGTTATGATATGTATGGATTTTGTGTAGGCTGCAAGGTGTTCTTAAGCACCAATTTTGTTTGAGGTGAGTTGAGTATGAAAGGGGACCAAAAATACAAGATTTTGACATTTTTGGCTTCAAGGTATCAAAACCATAGGTAAAGGTGTCGATACTTAGTGTTTTCCAAGCACGTTTTTAAAAATAGACTCCTAAAATGGTATCGATGGTATCGATACTATTGAAGTTTTGTTTGAAAATGAAGTAAAATAGAATGCTGAATAGTATCGATACTAAGTGAAGGTATCAACACCGAAAGGTAGGTATCATTACTTCAAGTCTAGTATTGATACCTCTTGACTTAATTTGATTCTATGAAACATCAAAATTTAAAATGGTATCGATACCTACTATGAAACCTTTAAAACTCTACAATTTAGTCCTATTTCAGTACGGTTTAGCAATTGAGCTTTTGTAAGCTCGTAAGTCTGGAAAAAGTTTAACTAATGTAAAATGATTATATTTAAGTGATGTATGATTTTTTAAGTGATTGATTTTTGCATCCAAAGGTCGATTTCCAGTTTAGCAATGATTGTATTTTTGTTTTGATTTAAATAAAGTTAAAGAGACCTGAATTGTAAATGGTCTCAAATCTAGTATGTTATACTAAGATGCTAGTGATCTTAATGAATTAATTATGATTGCATATGATTATTGGTATGAGAGGAAATAGTTAATAAGTTTATAGGATTTTAGTTTTTGTAAACTCGTATTAAACCTAAAAATGATTGTATATTAATTGAAACAAATGAATTAGGTAATATTAGAAGTGGTAAATTGGAAATAGGACCGACAAAGGCATGTTTTGATATTGAAAAGTTTAAAATAGTATTATTATGAGTATAATGAATTGTCTCTATAGATTGTGTTGAAGCAAGATGATGTAGTGTTAGTTTTGTACACGTAACATGTTTATATTGAGAACGTTAAGCTCGATAACTTCAAGTTATAAGTATATGGTAGATATGTGCATATAGATATACATGTTTACTTTGGTCAGAATTGCTATGCTAATATTTTCTACTTAAATTAGAGAAATACCACTGAATGTTTTACTTGGCGTACAATTTTTTTTCTTCACACGTGATAACTTTTAAAAAGAGTTATATTTCATGCCTTTAAACCTAGCTAATTGCTTCTACTTAAGTCCATTTTGTTGCATTTTAGGGCATTTTAGTTTCTACTTAAGATTGAATGAAAGTACTTGAACATAATTTCGGATAATATTTTGGTTTGGGATTTTATTTCTCAACCTATAAGCTAAATCTCATAGGGTTGGAATTACTTTGAATGAAACCTTAAACTGTTTCTATAGATGCAGTATATATCTAATTTGCTTTATTGTTTCATTTGATTGTTCTTATTTCTTAATTAAAATGCAAATGATCTCTAGACATAGAAGACTGTTCGCATACTTATAAACTTATTCTAATTCTGAAAGGGTTGGATTGGTTGGGTTAAAATTAAATGAAATGAGCAAGTATTCTGTAGACAATTGTAGTCGACTCTAAACATAGAGTCACGATCATACAAAAGGAACCCATGCAAGATATCTAGAAATCCTATAGACACGGAAAAGGTAACTTGAGCTTTTACTCTTGCGATAGGTAGGCCATTTTAGAATTCTTCTGTTCAGTAAAGTAGTTACAATTTTGCCAATGCATTTTGACAATAAGGGTCGATTCTAGGTAATTCCGACCTTCCAAATCAACATCACTCTATCCTTATTCTTTGTCGTAGTATCTGTCACAACATATTTAATTGTCTATTTCTTTTTTTACATTCTATTTGGATAATCACTCTCGTTACTGTCATTACATTTCTACTCTCATTTTCCCATAGCATTTTCAGTTATTCACTAATTCCATGTATTGCTTATGTTATTACTCCACTAATTGTCAGTGCATATTTATCATTGACTTTGTCATAGCATTAATCACATTTTATTATAATAACTTGATCACTATTGTGCCTCAATCTGATCCTCGTGGGAACAATACTCACGTATCACTTTATTACTTGATTTGACGTGTATACTTGAACAAATTGCATATCATATTCACACACGACAAGTTTTTGGTGTCGTTGCTAAGGAATGACAATTTGGTGAAATTTGGTTCGATTATTTTACTTAGTAGTTTTATTTAACTTAGTTTATTTACTTTTCACAGGTTTTCCATCAGAGCATGAGAAAAGGCATTCCTGCTAACACAAAATACCTTTTTGATCCGGAGATTGATAGAACCTTGCATAGAAAGAGAAAAGAATTGAGAAAAATGGCTGGAAACGAGAATAATCTTAATGGTAATCTAAATGATCGCAATGAAAATCCTTCAATTGGATGTGTGGTGGATGATCGAGATAGGTCAATTAGAGAGCATGTCGTCCCAATGCTGGATGATTTGAATCTAGGGATAGTTAGACCAAATATGAGCTGAAACAGGTAATGTTTCAGATGTTACAAACCGTAGGACAATTCAATGGACTCCCTACTGAAGACCCACGATTACATTTAAGACTCTTTCTAGAAGTATGTGATTCATTCAAACAACAAGGTGTTCCTAAAGACACCTTAAGACTTAAGCTATCCCCATATCCTTTAAAAGATCGTGCAAGAACATGGCTAAATTCTATTCCGTTGGGAACAGTGGCATCATGGAATGATCTTTGCTAGAGGTTGTCGCTATTGTATAATCCCCCAAATATGAATGCCAAGCTTAGAAATGACATCATATCTTTTTGGCAGATAGAGTACGAGACATTATATGAAGCTTGGGAATGATTTAAGGAGTTAATTTGGAAATGTTCGATGCATGGATTCTAGCACTAGACTCAAATAGAGATGATTTACAATTGGTTGAATGCGCACACAAAGGTGTTAGTTGATACGCCTGCCAGTGGTACATTGTTGGACAAAACTTATAATGAAGCATACGAGATCTTGGAAAAGATTGCCAACAACAATTATCAGTATCCAACCACTAGAGTTGGGTCAGGTAAGAGAGATGTCTGTACCATCGAGCTTGATGCAATCACTTCATTAACAGCCCATGTATCTTCTCTAGCTAATATAATTAAAACCATGAAAAATCCAATTGTAGTCCATGAGATGAAATCAACAGAGTTGTCATGTGTTTATTGTGGGGAAAACCATGTGTTTGACAAATGCCCATCAAATCTAGCATTAGTATACTACATAGGTAATTCGAATCAAAATAGTAATCCATATTAAAACAACTACAGTCCAGGGTGGAAGCAACACCCGAATTTTAGTTAGGGTAATCAAGGTGTAGGAAATTTCAACAATGTCGCAAGATAGAATGTCAACAATACACCAGCTAGTTATGTTCAACCTATACCGAGGCAAAATACTCAATACGATCAAGCATCAACTTCTACTTCCATTGAAGTTTTGTTAAAGGAATATATGGCCAAGAATAATGTTGTAATTTAGAGTTAAGTTGCTTCTCTTTGAGCACTTGAAAATCAAGTAGGGCAAATAGTGAATGCTCTAAATTTAAGGCCACAAGGAGTATTTCCAAATGATACCGAGAATTCAAGAACACAAGGCAAGGAGCAGTCCAAGGCTATCACCCTTAGAAGCAAGACTTAGTTGAGTGATGTTGTTCACAATGTCACGCTAAGAGAGGATAATGCAAGTAACAACTAGGTAAAGATCCCAGAACCATCTAAAAAATATACTACACTTGAGAAGGGTAAGCAGAAGAATGTTGTGGCAGAGTCAGATCAGGTTGCCAACAAAAAAGCCACAGTAAAACAATATCAGCAACTAGAAGGACGAAAACCTCTACCTTTTCCACAACGATTCTATAATTTCAAACAAGATGCTCAGTTTAAAAGATTTTTGGAGGTTTCGAAGCAACTCCATATTAATATACTGCTAGTCAAAGCTTTGGAGCAAATGCCCAATTACATGAAATTCATGAAAGACATACTGTCAAATAAACGCAGGTTGGAAGAATTTGAGATTGTTACTTTCACTGAAGTGTACACAACAATGTTGATAAATAAGCTACCTCTAAATAAGATAGGACTTGGGAAAGCGAGACCTACCACAATGACCTTGCAATGGGCTAACAGATCTTACACCCATCTAGAAGGTAAAATTTAAGATGTATTGGTAAGGGTGGATAAATTTATCTTTCCTGTAGATTTTATTATTTTAAAATGTGAAGCTGACCATGATGTACCAATTATTCTTGGAAGACCATTTCTTGCTACTGTAAGGACCCTAATTGATGTGTAGAAAGGCAAGGTAACCATGAGAGTGAATGATTAGCAAGTTACTTTTAATGTGTTTAATGCATTAAAATGCACTTATGAGAATGAGGAATGTCACGCCATTGACATGATAGAAACAGCAGTGGACAAATTCACAAAATTTTGCTACAAAAATTCTGACAGTGAAGACAATTTGATGGAGCAAGGTGACACTATAAGTTTTGAAGAGCTTGGTGAATTTATGAAAGCCCAGTAGATAGTGGATAGGTCAAGGAAGAAATTTTGAAGCCCTGGATTTATCATATCGATCTTTTAAGCCTTCTAAACCATCTATAGAGGAATCTCCTGTACTAGAGTTAATATTTGAAATATGTGTATTTTGGAAATAATAGTACTTTGCCAATTGTAATTTTTGCTAAGCTAACACCTAAGCAAGAGGACAGGTTGTTAGAAGTGTTATGGCGATTTAAAAGAGCACTAGGTTGGACCCTTGTCGATATACAGGGAATTAGCCCTATATTTCGTATGTATAAAATTTTGTTGGAAGATTTTCATAGCAAAATTTTGTTACATGACTAAATCTCCTAATATGGTTTCCATTAAAAAAAAGAAAAAAAGGAGAATAAATATATGAAAATGTGAATAATATATAGGCTTAAAGCAAGTGAATTTTGTTTAGGTAATGAATGAACTAACTGAATAAAAAGATATATGCTATAGGACGAAAGAAACAATGCATAGGTACTTAGGAAATTTTATTTTTAAGGAGAAATTTTTTCACTGCCTTTGTTGAACAAACCTTTGAAATTTGAATCAATTTTAGGAAAAGAGAATATTGCTTAGAACAGAGGTATAAATTGTTTTTTGAATAGTTAGGCAATACAAGAAGTTTTTTTGCCAAGGCATAATAGGTGCATTCATGCATTTACGTGTATTTTGCTTGAGGACAAGCAATAACTCAGGTTTGGGGGTGTGATAAGTCTTGAAAAAAGTCATATTTCATGTCTTTAGACTTAACTAATTCCTTGTACTTAGGTACATTTTGTTGCATTTTGGGATATTTTAGTTTGCATTTTTAATATTGCATTAGGACTTGGACTGTGTTAGAATTAGGTGCTTTTAATCGCTTGCGGTAGAGGTTTTTTTTTTTGTGTGTGTGTATGTTGGTGTGACAGGAACATGTTTTGGAACGAGGAAATAAAGGAGTGAAGTTTTGTCAGGGAAAAGTGCAGGCAGTTTGCCAGCATGAATGTCATGGCAATGCCGGGAAGACCAAGTCAACAATTTTCGTGCAACAATCCCAACTCAAATTTAAACTTGTACCAGATAAATCCCCTTAAAAGTGGAGAAGATAATCACGAGTTGTTACTCTACCCTAGCCTAATCTATTTATAAAATCTGATGAAGGGGACCTCACAAAGGGAAAAAAAAGTGGGAGAGATCCTTAAATGTGAATAAGGGTTCGGCTTGTAACACCCCTTGCCCGAGTCCGATGCTGGAAAAGGGTACGAGGCATTACCGGGCTAAAGCATACACATACTTGTAAAACCAGGTCATAAAATTTTGTTCAAAATAAAAACATTCATTCATACTCATAATGTCTCTTATATGGGCTTACAAGGCCCAAAACATATATCGAGGGTGATTCGGGACTAAATTGAGAACTTACGAACTTTTTATAACACTTTGGAAATTTTCCATGTCTGAAGAGCCACACGCCCGTGTGGGTTAGGCCATGTAGTCACTCACGCCCGTGTGGCTTGGGACACACCCATGTCCTCAGCCCGTGTAACTCTCTGTCAGCAACGATATAAGGTCACACAGCCAAGTCACACGCTCGTGTGCTAGACCGTGTCCTCCACATGGGTGAGACACACGCCCGTGTCTCTGCCCATGTGGCCCAGAAAATGGCTATTTACCAAGCCAATTGGCACCCTCGTTAGCACTTACTTAAACATAACTTCAATGGAATTTTTCATGGCAATTTCATATCGATTTATTCATGCATAACGCATCATACTTTGCCTAGTTTAAACTGATCAACTTCATGCCATGATTATCGTTAACAGATTCTTACACTTCATACTTATGCTAAGGTCTATCCATAGGCTAATTTAGTTACTTTAAAACCAACAAGTAATCTAGGGCACATTCATAATTCATCCATACCAAATACACATGACTACACCATATGAAATCTTTAGCACATGCATGCATATGTGAATAGGTTTACAACCCAATAACCAATATGAGCCACATCTCATGGCCATATACAAAATGAATCCTATTCCCATTATGGGCCAATACATTTGGACAAATCAAATGACACATACCCAATTGACTAAGTCCCTGTACATGCCATAGACTTAAAGTGCTTGAAATCATTTATACCCTTCAATTGCTGGATAGTGTGATAGAATCTCTGAAGATCTCCAACCCGAGCTAGCTTAGTGACCTTATAAAATGAGGAAAAAGGAAGGGGTCAGCTATATAGCTTAGTAATTCCATATGAAAATAATAGGAGATTTGTTGACATGTTTTTTTGACATATTCTCACAACATGTTCACAAGGTATCACAACCATAATGGCACATAATTCCACTAATTATTCATATTCCAGCCAAGCTGTCTACAAGAGTCATAGTCACTAAATTATTGATAACTTGAGCTAAAAAATTCTAAATTAAGATCGGTTAAAATAATTTGAAACTAGATTCATATATCCTTCAACCATAAAATTTTTAGAATTTATGAATTATCCACTAAGTACATTTCATTCTCCAAAATTACCCTTGTTCTGCTATTTGACAAATTCAACCTTTCTTTACTAAAAATTAATTATCTCACAGTACGGGACTCAGATAATGTTCCTGTCTATTTCTCTTAAAAATAGACTAATTAAGGATTTATTCATATGAATTATAACTCATAATTATTTTCATACAATTTTTAATGATTTTCTAAAGTCAAGACAGGGGACTCCAAAATCCGTCTGACCTTGTCTTACGAAAATTCAAATATCTCATAATATGAAACTCTTTTGCTTACACCATTTCTTCTATGTGAAACTAGGCTTGATAATCTTTAATTTAATATTTTATTCAACCTCTAACTCAATTTCCACAATTTTTGGTGGATTTTCAAATTCGGACTACTGTTGTCCAAAACTGTTTTAGATTAAAATAATGATAACTAAGTTTATAACACCTTTACAAATCATTTCAACCATCATGGTAATAATACCTATTTATACATCATAAGCATAGACCCATAATCACAAGGTCATCACAAAAACATTCTCATGGCATGAAATACTTATTTGCATCCTTACCAAAAGTGCATCATAAATCGACATCATTTCTCATCAGTTTTGCGCACATACCTGTACCACTTCATAACATAATCATACATTATCACAACTTTGACATAATCTTTGAATTACCCATTGAACCACTTGGAGGATACTCAGAATCATCATACACATGATGCCAAAGCCATGTCCCAGACGTGGTCTTACATGGGATCCCACATCGTTGGCAATAGCCCAACTACGGTCTTACACAAAGTCTCATAACAGTGCCGATGCCATGTCCCAGACATGGTCTTATACGGGACCTCATATCAATGCCAATGCCATATCCCAGATATGGTCTTACATGGGATATCATGTCGATACGTATGTCATATCCCAGATACGGCCTTACAAGGGATCTCATATTGATGTCGATGCCATATCCCAGATATGGTCTTATACAGGATTTCAAAAACTCACATCTCATGGTATTCGCATCTTAGCTATTCCTAGGGTTCAACCGGGATTTCTGAGACACCAACTTTTGTCGAATCGTCATTGAGACATCATGAATCAATTTCATAAAGACAAATACATATAAATATACATTTCATGCAATATTTAAGCATTAAACATATAATAGTAATAACATGTTGCATTATTATCATACAAACTTACCTCGATACCAAAAATGGCGAAAAGAGACCCATAACCGTCAATTTCTCGTTTTTCTCTCATTCTAGGTCCAAATCTCATTTTTCTTGATCTATAATATCACATTTAGCTTATTAATTGGTCACATTATTCAATTTGATCCAAAAATCATATTATGGAAAAATTAAATTTTTGCCCCTAAAGTTTCACATATTTACACTTTTGCCCTTAGGCTCGTAAAATGAAATGTGTTCAATTTCTTTATTACTCATGCATAGTCGAACCTCTCATATTCTTAAAATAGTGTAAATTTTTCATTAAAACAAATTTTTAGCACATATTTTATAACTTTTACGATTTGGTCCTTTTATATATTTTCACCGAAAATCACTTAGTAAAAGTCGTTTCTCTAACCATAAACATGTATAATCTACCACCAAACATCAAAATACACCAATTACTAACATGTTTCAAAATCTAAAACTTCACCATATCTCAAATTAATGGTAGGACTAGGTAGATCTTGTTACGAGGAATTTAAAAACGTAAAGAACATTAAAAACGGGGATAAAACAGACCTTTTATGAAGCTTAGAGGCTTAGCCAAACCCTAACCATGGCTTCTCTTGGTACATTTGGCTGGAGCAAGAAGATGGACAAGGGATTTTGGCTATTTTGGCTTTTTAATTCTTTTAATTGCTAGATTACTAAAATGCCCTTAACTTAAAAATATTTTATTTCACCCATTCATGCCCATTTTTGCCCATCATATTAACCAATGGTCTAATTACCATCTAAGGACCTTCAATTTAAAAACTCATAACAATTTGAAACTTTTAACATGTAGAACTCAACTTTTTCACTTTTTACATTTTAGTCCTTTATACTAAATTGAGTGTCCAAACGTCAAAATTTTCGAACTAGATTTTCACGAAATAATTCCGTGAAATTGTAAACCATAAAAGTACAATGAAAATAATTTTTTATGTCGGATTTATGGTCCTGAAACCACTGTTCCGACTAGGCCCAAAATTGGGATGTTACAATTCTCCCCCCTTTTAGGGATTTTTGTCCCCAAAAATCTTACTGGAAGAGTGGTTTGGTTTTTACATAAACTTCACTATCTCATAATCATTGCTAAAGAACTTTTACTCAGGCTATGCTTAATACTTAGTTCTTTAATTTCTTATACTAAAGTCACGAGCAAATCTTCGCTATACAACACATCAACCGATTCTTGATCTCTATCGGAGAATTTATGCACTCAAAGGTCTGATCCATACTGTCATAGCACATACATACATACATACTTGAATCCTTCCTGATAAACAATTGTATGCAAAGTTCAGTAAATGTGAGTTCTGGTTACGTGAAATCAGTTTTCTAGGACATGTTGTATTAGCATCGGATATTCGGGTCGATCCGAGTAATATTTCAACTATACTTGATTTGAAACCTCTGAAAAATGTTTCTGAAGTTTGAAGTTTTCTGGGACTTGCTGGTTACTATAGACAGTTCGTGAAAGGTTTCTCTATGATTGCACCCTCGATAACGAAGCTATTACAGAAAGATGTTAAGTTCGAGTGGTCAGAAAGTGTTAGAAAAGTTTTGATCAGTTGAAAGCCCTTTTGACTGAAGTTCCAGTACTAGTTCAGTCAGAATCAGGTAAAGAATTTATTATCTATAGTGATGTATCTTTAAATGGTTTGGGTTGTGTTTTGATGTTGGAAGGAAAAGTTGTAGCAAATGCCTCGAGACAATTAAATCCGCATGAAAAGAACTATCTGACACACGATTTAGAATTCGCAGCTATTGTGTTTGCATTGAAGATATGGCGTCACTATCTGTTCGGTGAGAAATGTCATATTTATTCTAATCACAAAAGCCTGAAATATTTGATGACTCAGCAAGATCTGAATTTGAAATAGTGTCGATTGTTAGAGCAGTTAAAAGACAACGAGCTTGTGATTGAGTACCATCTGGGAAAGGCTAATGTTGTTGCTGATGCTTTAAGCCGAAAATCACTATTTTTTTTGCGTGCAATGAATGCACATATGGCTATGTCTAATGATGGTTTGATTATAGCTAAGTTAAAAGCAAGACCGTCATTTATTCAACAGATTTGTGATGTTCAGAAAGTTGATATTGATTTGCTAGCGAAACGAGGCTAATGTGATTCGAATGTTGATTCAGAATTTCGAGTTGATACTGAGGGTTGTCTAAGGTTCAGAAACTGAATATGTGTTCCGGGAAATCCAGAGTTGATTCAGATGATTTTGAATGAAGCTCATAATAGTCGACTATCAGTTTACCCGGGTAGTAAGAAAATATATAATGATCTGAAACAACTATATTGGTGGCATGGTATGAAACGAGACATTTCTGACTTTGTTTCAAAATGTTTAGTCTATCAGCAAGTAAAAGCCGAGCATCAAGTGCCTTTTGGATTTCTTCATCCAATCATGATACCTGAGTAGAAATGGGACAGAGTCACAATGGATTTTGTATTCGGTTTGCTGTTGACACCAAGCAAGAAAGATGCAATCTGGGTTATTGTGGATAGATTGACTAAATCGACTCATTTTGTTCCGGTTCGCAAAGATTACTCGCTTGATAAGCTAGCTGAATTGTATGTTTCTCATATTGTAAGATTACATGGAGTACCTATTTTTATTGTTTCGGATAAAGATCTGAGGTTTACATCACGCTTTTGAAAGAAAATGCAAGATGCACTAGGTACGAAATTACATTTCAGCACTGCTTTCCATCCGCAAATAGATGGTCAGTCTGAATGAATTATTTAGATACTTGAGGACATGTTGAGATGTTGCATTCTCAAGTTGGAAGGTACGTGGGAAAGATACTTACCTCTAATTAAATTTGCGTACAATAATAGCTTTCAATCAAGTATCAAAATGGCACCTTACGAGGATTTGTACGGTCGTAAATGTCGTACACCATTGTATTGGATCGAGCTCAGTAAAAATAAGTTACACGAGGTCAATTTGATTAGAGAGACTGAACAGAAAGTAAAAGTGATCCGCGAAAGTTTGAAAATAGCGTCAGATCGTCAAAAATCATATGCTGACTTGAAACGAAGAGATATAGAGTTTTAGATCGGGGAAAAAGTCTTTTTGAAAGTCTCGTCATGGAAGAAAATACTCAGATTCGGTTGTAAAGGCAAATTGAGTCCGAGATTTATTGGGTCGTATGAGATTACAGAGCATATTGGACCTGTTGCTTATAGACTGTTGTTCCCACCAGAGTTAGAAAAGATCCATAATGTATTCCATGTTTCGATGCTTCGTATATATCAATCGAATCCCTCACATATGATTAATCCGTCGGAGATTGAGATTAAGTCTGATATGACATATAAGAAAGAACCGATTCGTATTCTGGCTCGCGAAGTTAAAGAATTACGAAATAAGGAAATTCCATTAGTGAAAGTATTATGGCATAAACATAGAGTTGAAGAGGCAACGTAGGAGCCTCAGGATGCAATGAAAGAACGTTATCCGAACCTATTCACTAGTAAGATTTTCGAGGACGAAAATCCCTAAGGGAGGATAGCTGTAGCAGCCCGATTTAGACCCTATTTGGAACAGTGGTTTTGGGAACACGAATCTGAGTCAAAAAAATATTTAAAACTTATTTCTGTGTTTATTATGTGTGTATTAATATCCGTGAAATTTTCGTGTTTTAATTTTGTCGTTTGAGTGTCGATTAATAAAAAGGGCTTAATCGCGTAAAATAAAAATTTGATGGTTTAATTTGTAATGGCCGAATTGTGGTTGTCTTTATAGTTTGAAGTGTTTATAATGCAATTTTTCCATGAGAACATGATATGGGCTGTTGTGGCCTTAATGAGTATGGTTTAGTTATTAAATTATAAAGGTTAAATATATAAAAAGTTAAATATGTTATTATAATAAAACATATAATAAAAGATATCATGCATTCATTTTTATTACATGACCAAAACTTGGGAAAAAAATAAAAGAAATAAGCTTTAGGGTATTCGGCACTTTGGAAGCTTGATTCAAGGTTAGTTTTTGTTCGATTTTTTATAATTTTTACGTTTTTAAGATCCGTTGCAGTGTAATGTACAAAGTCCATGCTCGAATTTCTGATTTTGATGAATATTTTGAGTTATGCTATTGATGAATAATTGAGCTTTGTGATGTTAATTGATGAATTATGAAAGATATGTTTTGGATTAATATGTTTTGTATTGGAATTTTTTATGATTTTGAGTAATTAAGACCAAATTGAAAAAATAATAAATTGAGGACTAAAATGTAAAATAAATGAAATGTATGGACTTGTATAAATATGGGTAGCATTCAGCCTAAGCATGGTGTGTGCAAATTTTGCATGTTTTGTGTTTTGTGCAATTTGGACTAAATTGTAAAAAGTGTAAAATGTCAGGGGTAAAATAGTAATTTTCCCATTGATGTGTTTTTGGACTAAATTGAATGAAATTATGTTTTAATGAGTTTAATTTGAATATGCTTAGATCAAGAACCAAAGAAATCGGATTTGGATCGGTGGAAAACCAAAGTTGTCGATTAGTCGTCCCGTTCCGATTATCGTTGTCCGAGGTAAGTTTATAAGCACATAGATGTTGTTAACTTTAAATAAATACGAGTTTTATATGTTGAAATGAACTGTGAAAGTATATATATGTTAGCTGAATTTGTATATGCTTGGGAGCTATGTTTACGAATTCATTTTGATAGAGTTACGACGTCCAAAAGCCCCGTACGAACCTTAGGAATAGCTAGGATACATATGTCATGATATAGGATTTCTGATATGTGTTCTCGCGTAAGACCACATTTGGGACGTTGGCATCGATATGTGATTACGTATAAGATTAGTCTGGTACATTGGCATCGTATTTAATTCGTTTAAGACCGTGTCTAGGGCAGTGGCATCAATATGTGATTTCATGTAAGACGGCATCTAAGATGTTGGCATTGTACGATATGTGTGATTATCCGAGTATCCTATTCAATTCCAAATGGTTCAACGAGCAATGATAAGTTGTGATTGAATGTGTAAAATGAGCTAAAGTGATCAGGTATGTGATAGTTTATTACCTATTTGAAAATAAGGTAAATGTGATACAAATTATATATGATGTAAATGAAAATATATGTGTATATGAAAAGTACATTCGGCCAAAGGTTATGTATAGTGATATCATATTTGTGATCTATGTGCAAACATATATGAATGATTATATTCGGCCTTATGAATATAAAATGTGAATATTTATAAAATGATTCATGAATATATGTATATGAGTTTATGTATATTCGGTTAAATAATGATATTGTGGCTTTGAAATTGAATGATATTTTGATATTAGATACATGTATATTCGCTAAATGAAAGTATATGTTGTATATGAAATTATAAGTTTCAAATTAAATGTGATAATGATAGCATAAATTGTTTTAGTTAAATTGAGTTGATATTGTCATTGAGTTATTTATTTGCTTATGACTTACTAAGCTATGATAGCTTACTGTGTGTGTATGTTTTCCTCTGTTTTATAGATTTTGGAGTTAAGTTACGAGCTCGGGGATCGTCAGCGAAGTTTATCACACTATCAACTGTTTTCAGTACTTTATAAGTTGAACTTAAACCTATGGCATGTACAGGCTAGTTTATGTTTATGTTTGTTTTTGGGTTATGTAAATATGAGCCATGCGAAAATGGCTTAATAGTTTGGTTTTGATGGTTTGGCCATTATATATTTATATGTGAATCATGGTTGATATATTTGCTAATGGTGATGAAGTTATGTCAAAGTATATGTGTATGGTATATATTTAGTATGATGTGAAATTGTGGTTGAACATTACTATTGAGTGAAATGCATGATATATAAGTGGGATGTATTAGGTAAATGGCTATGATTTGAAGTATTGATATTCGATTATGTGATGAAGTAGATATAGATAATAGTTATATGTCTTTGATCATTAGTTGTAAATGAGACTTAAAGTATAATGAATAGCTTGTGAAATGACCATGTTTTGATTCGGCAAACAAGGTGAATTAGCCTTCGGTTAAAGTTAGATAATTGGGGTAACATGTATTTGTGATTTGAAAGTGAGTTGTTTTAGCTTATAAGATTAAAACATTATACATATATGTTTTTGTGTATTCGGTTATGTATTGATCTAATAATTAAACATTAGTTGAGATATATTTGTAATATGTTTAACATGACATAAATTCTAGCTATATGTATATTTATGTACTTGGTCGAATATCTGATCATTGAATTAGTCTCGAATATGACCTTTGTTACTTTGCATGATAATAATATTAGCATGTTAAAATTTGGTTATGGTATGCTAAAGTTTTAGACAAATAGTTGTTATACATTATGCATAAATATATAATATGTTTGATTTATTGGTTTAGTTCTTTGAAATGTTTCATACATGTAAAGCGATAGAGTATAATGGAAATAGACATTAAATAAAGCATAAGTATTTAGCGTGTTTAATATTCGACTAAAGCTTTAGAAATTGACCATATGAATAGTAACCTATGCTTTTATTAAACAAGATAGTTTGATGCAAGTCTAGTATATGGCTTAGTTATTGTGCTTTAATTTTTAAGTATATGTTATATGACGTTCTATGTGTATTGATGGAATAGCAATTAGGTAAGCTTGGTTTGGTCAAAACTTATAATAAGGTTGCATGTATATTTGGTCTTGGATAATGAGTAATAAGTTGTTTAATTTATATGTTTATATTTGGCTGGTTGATAATAATTTATGGTTGAATGTTTATTGATTAAAGTGTAACCTATAATATTTTAGTTTGGCTAGTATACGTTTATATGTGATGAATTAAAATGATTAATTTCTATGTGTATCCATGAATGTTCGGAAGTTGTGTCTCGTTCAGTAATACCTCGTAACCCCATTCCGACGACGGATACGGGTTAGAGGTGTTACACCATATAACAAGAATTTTATCAGAAAATCAAGAGCCATAAGAATATTTCTAAGAATAAATAAACACATAGAACACCTTAGAAGAGATTGTCGTAATCTATTCAGCTATAACTGCCACACTCAGATATATTACTTTTTAAATATCATCCCTTCAACTATTTCTATCATCACTAATTTCGCATTATTATTTTTTTTAAATAAAATCGATTCTGAAGAAATTCCAGTTAGTACATTCTTTCGACATCGTTCCAGAATAAATCAATTACCAAAGTTAACTTCTTCACTAACTGTGATTTTGCGTGAATCAAATAATAATTTTTTTTTGTGTCAATCTAATACCTTACTAGCTCTGTCTTCACTTATCAACCAATTCTCAATCTCTGATCATATTTGTAATCATTCTACCACTGAACTCCTTGGTCTCATACTTGTGAGCTTATTCAACACAGATCTCATAAAAACCTTTACAAAACACCACTCTGGTAAGGGGGTGGGGTCGTAAGGTCCCTAACTCGTCTCTCATACACATATACATATAACACAACTTTTAGTATTATAGTAATATCATCACTATCATATCATTCACTTCAGGCAAACTAACATTCATATTTGTTTTACGCAAACTTTCCAGTTACCTTATTTAAACAAGTGTACTTATGCATGTATTCTATGAATTCTGAAAAATTTTACTTATCCCATTCATTCAATCAAACAAGTCATGCACATAATATCATATAAAGGCCAAATAAATATGGATAAGTATATCACAATCAAAACTTTCATCTCTCCCATCATCATATACATATCATTACAATCATATGAATCAATCCAATCAATTTAACACATTTACTTAAGCTATACGAGCTTGCCAATCATAATTATTCAAACAAGTATACATGGACATTCATTCCATCAATATTTTTGATCAGTTACCTAAACACATGCATTCGTTCAAGCAAAACCAATCATATACATCATTTTACCCTTCTCAAGAAATCATTGTAATCTATCGAAATTCAACGTCCAATCGAGACAATGACATTTTATCCATAACATAAAGTTATGAACCTTTATTCATACCTTAATGCATTTCTACTTATCAAATTCACTTAATCAAACAAGTAAGTGGACAATATCATATGAACATCAAACAAGCCTGGATATTCGTCGCAACATAAACCTTCATCTCACATGTTATCACATACATATCATGAACTTTTATTCATACTTTTCTGAGTTTAGGCTCATCATAAATGTACTCTACTCAGATATCTTAGCATCATATTTAACATGGTTGGTGTAGCTCTGTTAGAAAGTACCTTTGTCCAAACAAGATGGTTCTCATTCGCGTCGGGAGATATCACACTATCACAGATTATATGTGGCATGTACAATTAAACTCTCACACATGCTAGGTTACTCCGAGAACTGACTAAACCATAGCTCTGATACCACTAAATTTAACATCCATTGCCCGAGTTCGAGGCCGGGACAGGGTACGAGGCATTACCAGACTAAAGCGTACACATACTTATAAAACAGAGTCATAAAATTTCGTTCAAAATAAAAACATTCATTTATATTCATAATGTCCCTTATATGGGCTTACGAGGCCCAAAACATATATCAGGGGTGATTTGGGAGTAAATTGAGAACTTACGAACTTTTTACAACACTTAGGAAATTTTCCATGTTTGGAGAGTCACACGCCTGTGTGGGTTAGGCCGTGTGGTCGCACATGCCCTTGTGGCTTGGGACACGCCCCTGTCCTCAGCCCGTGTAACTCTCTGTTTATAACGTCAGCAACGATATAGGGTCACACAGCCAAGTCACACACCCACGTGCTAGATCGTGTCCACCACACGGATGAGATACGCGGCCATGTCTTTGCCCGTGTGGCCCAAAAAATGGCTATTTACCAAGCCAATTGGCACCCTTGTTAGCACTTACTTAAACATAACTTCAATGTCATTTTTCATGGCAATTTCATATCGATTTATTCATGCATAAGGCACTGTACTTTTCCTAGTTTAAACTTATCAACTTCATGCCATGATTATCGTTAACGCATTCTTACATTTCATACTTATGCTAAGGTCTATCCATAGGCCAATTTAGTCACTTTAAAACCAACAAGTAATCTAAGGCACATTCACAATTCATCCATGCCAAATACACATGACTACACCATCTGAAATCTTTAGCAAATGCATGCATATATGAATAGGTTTACAACCCAATAACCAATATGAGCCACATCTTATGGCCATATATAAAATGAATACTATTCCCATTATGAGCCAATACATTTGGCCAAATCAAATGACACATACCCAATTGAATAAGTCCCTATACATGCCATAGACTTAAAGTGCTTGAAATCATTTATACCCTTCAATAGCTGGATAGTGTGATAGAATCTCCGACGATCTCCAACCCGAGCCAGCTTAGTGAGCCTATAAAATGAGGGAAAAGGAAGGGGTAAGCTATATAGATTAGTAAGTCCATATGAAAATAATAAGAGAATTATTGACATGTTTTTTTTTCCATATTCTCACAACATGTTCTCAAGATAACACAATCATAATGGCACATAATTCCACTATTTATTCATATTCCAGCCAAGCTGTCTACACAAGTCATAGTCATTAAATTATTGATAACATGAGCTACAAAATTATAAATTAAGATCTGTTAAAAGAATTTGAAACTAGACTCATATATTTTTATACCATAAAATTTTCAGAATTTATGGATTAGCCAATAAGTACAGTTTATTCTTCAAACTTACCCTTATTTTGCTGTTTGATAGCTTTAACCTTTCTTTACTAAAAATTAATTATCTCATAGTACGGGATTCAAATAATGTTCCTATCTATTTATCTTGAAAATAGACTAATTAAGGATTTAGTCATATGAATTCTAACCCATAATTATTTTCATACAATTTTTAATGATTTTACAAATTCAAAATAGGGGACTCCAAAATCATTCTGACCTTGTCTAACAAAAATTCAAATATCTAATAATATGAAACTATTTTGCTTACATCATTTCTTCTATATGAAACTAGACTCAATAAGCTTTAATTTCATATTTTATTCAACTTCTAACTCAATTTCCAATATTTTTGGTAGATTTTCAAAGTCAGACTACTGCTACTGTCCAAAACCGTTTTAATATAAAATAATGATAACTAAGTTTATAACACCTACACAAACCATTTCAACCATCATGGTAAAAATATCTATTTATACATCATAAGCATAGACCCATGATCACAAGGTCATCACAAAATCATTCTAATGGGCATGACGTACTTATTTGCATCTTTACCAAAGGTGTATCATAAACCGACATCATTTCTCATGAGTTTTGCGCACATACCTATACCACTTCGTAACATAATCATACATTATCACAAATTTGACATAATCTTTGAATTACCCGTTGAACCACTTGGAATACTAAAGGATACTCAAACTCATCATACACATAATAGGATGCCAAAGCCATGTCCCAGACATGGTCTTAGATGGGATCACATATTGTTACCAATAGCCCAGCTACGGTCTTACGCGAAGTCTCATAATAGTGTCGATGCCATGTCCCAGACATGGTCTTATATGGGACCTCATATTGATGCCAATTTCATATCCCAGATATGGTCTTACATGGGATCTCATGTCGATGCTTATGTCATATCCCAGATACGGTCTTACAAGGGATCTCATATTGATACCGATGCCATATCCCAGATATGGTCTTATACGGGATTTCAAAACTCACATGTCATGATATCCGTATCTTAGCTATTCCTAGGGTTCAATCGGGATTTCTAAGACACCAACTTTTGTCGAATCGTCATTGAGACATCATGAATCAATTTCATAAAGACAAATACATATACATATACATTTCATACAATATTTAAGCATTAAACATATAATAGTAATAACATGTTGCATTATTATTGTAACATCCTGATTTTCGGATTCATTCGCGATTTTCAATATTTTGTAAAGATTTTAAAAATTTTTTATTTGGATGTGAAATTAATATTTTGAGTAGGTAAATGGGCTTGTAGAAGGCCCATGTGTTGGCCAAAACCCGGTTGAATTTTTGAATTTTTGGACTTAGGAGTTAGGGGTTCTGGCTAGGTGGCCCTTGTATAGAGTTATGGGTAAATTGCATCACAAAAAGAGCCTTAGTAGAGTGGCAAGGGTGACGCCACTAGGCTCCTAAAAAGGTGGCGTGTGGAGCATTGGGGAAAGCATGGGATCGATTCCCTGTGTTGACAAATAGATGCATTTATTTTTAAGTCTTTGGAGGGGTAAGTGTTGGAGTCGGTGGATTACGCTAGAGGAGAGTTTGAATCGGTTCAAGCGCTTGGATTAAGGAGGGATAAGGGAGAGATTTAAGGGATTGGGAGAGAGGCTAGGAGTTGGCGAATTTTGGGAATTGAAGAGGAAAAATCGGCAGGGGGTTTGAGGTTAGTATTTCGGCACCTAGGGTATTGGGTGGTGCCGTTCTCTTCTGCTCTGACATCACAAGGTTTTTCTTTTCTCTCTTTTCCCTCTCTAGTCGAAACTACCACTTCCCCTATTCTTTTTTTTTCTATTTTTCTTCTTCAAAACCATTCATCAATTCTACTGTTCATCAATACTTTTGCCGAATTCATAAAAACCGAAATCTTAAACACACATTACTGGTACCGATTTCTTCAAAGCCAAACCCTTTAACATTGTGTTTCCATTAATCAACGATTATTCTTTCTAAACTCTAGAGACCTGTCGGCAATTCTACATCCAGGTTATAGTTTCATATTATCATCTCCTTCATCACCCAAAAGCCGAAAAACCATAGATTTGGGGGATTATAGCCGAAACTTCAAAACTCCGGGAGTCGATTTCTACCGTTGTTTGAAAGATAAATCTACACCAGATTGCGTGGAGATCAAAAGGATTAAGGGTAAGTGTTCATCATCTCGGATCTGGTCCTATTTTACAAAGTTAGGAAAAGCAAGTCCCAAAATCTAGGGAGGCTGTCGATTTGGGCATGTGGCTCTAAGGGTTTTAAGCGGCGTTTTACATCAATGATTAGTGTCTTCTTAAGTGTTGGATTGAAGGCGTGGGTTGTTGGAGCAATCGGATTGAGCTAGCTATCGATTTTGGCAAAAAGGTAAGGTTTTAAAGGCTTTTAGGGACATGGTTCAATCATGGATAAGTAGGTTGTGGGTTTAGTGATTATGGTTTGTAAATAAGAACTATGCTAATCAATTGTAGGACATCGGAAGAGATCTCAATGATATCCGTCATGAATCGGTGTGTCTAGAACACCCTTTCTTAGTTCAATTCGGCAAAAGCTGAAATGCCAAAATTCCGGCATTTTATGGGCTTATGAGTATGCGAATGCTCTCAAGACATAGAGTAATTGTTAGATCTAGCACCGCAAGGTGGTAAGTAAGTTCGTGTGACATCTTAACGCACTTCGAAAAAAGAGGGCCTCAATGGGCCAAAACTGGGCCCAATGGGCTATGGACCAATATGGGTAAGAGATGGGCAAATTAGCCTGTTAGTTAGATGGTGGAACCAAACTGCATAAAATTGTTGAAATTACTGAAGTAGCTTATGTAGTTACTAAGTTACGAAAATTACCCCTAAAGAGCAAAATTACCAATATACCCCTAGGGTTTAAATTGGCTAAACTGCATGATTGATTAATACTGTATTTTACATGATATGCTTTTATTAATATCATTGCATGGGATTGGGGTATTGATGGAGGAAGTATTGAAAGTGGTTCATCCACGTCTTGGAGGCTTTGCCTCAACTTCTCGATATTTGAGCGGCGTTCTTTAACTGTGGAGTGTAGAAATTTGGGTGGGTTGAGATATTCCCCACATGGAGTGTAGGGTGGTACGGGTGCGGTGTAGCGGTTGGTGGGTTGAGTAGTCTCCCAGATGGGTTTGCATAAATTACTACTATTGTTACCTATGTTCTTGAAGCGGGCCTATGGGCCACCTGTTATGTAAAAAGGGCTAAGGCATTGCTCTTGTATTCGAAAAGGGCTTGGTCCACTTGTGTATCGCTATCTGAATAGGGCTTAGGCCCAATGGGCTCGAGCTGATTTGGGCTTTGGATGGGTTTCAGATGCACTGAGTTTCCCAAACTCACCCTTCCTCTTCCATCCTTGCGGTGAGCCCTAGTTGGTGGACTTGGAGTGGCGGGATTCGAGTGGCCATGAAGATTGATTGCTTGATTTAATAAGTTTAGCATTTAATTTGGATTATTTTTATTATGCTTAAAGTTGTAATAAGGCCGCTCTTTTTAATTAATTTTATTTTGGGGATTATTAAACTGGTTAGCACTAGGGTTCGTTTTATAAAAACTACTTGTTTTTTTAAAGATCACGATGACGCGCAAAGTTTTCGCAAAGTAAATGTTTTTCCAAGAAAATAAATATTTTAAGCAGACTTAAACTTGTTTTAATGTTCGTAGACACGTAACCTGCTTAAAGTGTGGCAATGGATGTGTGCATGTCTAGGATTGGATCCGCGAAGAGCTTGGTACTTAAGCGGTCCTATGAGACTCACCTCCTCTTTTCTGGCTTCCTACCTGGTGCACAGCTTCCATTCACTTTAACTTAAAACAAGAACAGATTTTTGCAAAACTCTAAACAAAGAATTTAGATAAACACATGTTTTTCTGAAACATCTCCATGTGACATACTAAATTCGGCCGTAACGTCTGGGCCGGGTTTGGGGTGTTACAATTATCATACAAACTTACCTCGATACCAAAAATGGCGAAAAGAGACCTAACCGTCAATTTCTCATTTTTCCCTCGTTCTAGGTCCGAATCTCATTTTTCTTGATCTATAATATCATATTTAGCTTATTAATTAGTCACATTATTCAATTTGATCCAAAAATCACATTATGGTAAAATTACATTTTTGCCCCTAAAGTTTCACATATTTATACTTTTACCCCTAGGCTCGTAAAATGAAATGTGTTAGATTTCTTTATTACCCATGCATAGGCGGACCTTTCTTATGCTTATAAAAGCCCACATTTTTCATTAAAATAGATTTTTAGCACATATTTTATAACTTTTATGATTTGGTCCTTTTATGCATTTTCACCGAAAGTCACTTAGTAAAAGTCATTTCTCTAACCATAAACATGCATAATATACCACCAAACATCAAAATACACCAATTTCTAACATGGGTCAAAAACTATACCTTCACCATATCTCAAATTAATGGTAGAAATAGATAGATCTTGTTATGAGGATTTCAAAAACGTAAAGAACATTAAAAACGGGGCTAAAACGGACCTTTTATGAAGCTTAAAAGCTTAGCCAAACCCTAACCATGGCTTCTCTTGGTACATTCGGCTGGAGAAAGAAGATGGACAAGGGATTTTGGCTATTTTGGCTTTTTAATTCTTTTAATTACTAGATTAGTAAATGCCCTTAACTTAAAAATATTTTATTTCACTCATTCATGCCCATTTTTGTCCATCATATTAACCAATGTTCTAATTACCATCTAAGGACCTTCAATTTAAAAACTCATAACAGTTTGACAGTTCTAACATGTAAAACTCAACTTTTTCACTTTTTACAATTTAGTCCTTTATACTAAATTGAGTGCCTAAACGTCAAAATTTTAGAACAAGATTTTCACAAAATCATTCCATGAAATTGTAAACCATAAAAGTACAATGAAAATTAATTTTTCTATGTCAGATTTGTGGTCCCAAAACCATTGTTCCAAATAGGCCCAAAATCGAGATGTTTCATGGCTACGCAAAGGAAAGAAAGCCTAAGACAATCCTTCTTAGCCATCACATAATGCTATGCTGCCACAGTATGGACTGGGCAAGTGAAAGCTGTTTCCCAAAGTTCTTTCGTTATTTCCATTAGTGTTCCTTCGAAAGATTGAATTGTAGTAGTTGAACATAATGTCGGATAATATTTTGGTTTGGAATTTTACTTCCCAACTCATGAGCTAAATTCATAGGGTTGGAATTGCTTTTGATGAAACCTTAAATTGTTTTTATGGATGCAATATATATCTAATTTACTCTAGTGTTTCATTTTATTATTCTTATTTCTTAATTAAAATACAAACGATCTCTAGACATAAAAGATTGTTCACATACTTATAAATTGATTCTAATTCCGAAAGGGTTGGATTGGTTGGATTAAAATTAAATGAAATGAGCAGGTATTCGATAGACACTTGTAGTTGACTCTAGAAATAGAGTCACGATTATACAGAAGGAACCCATGCAAGATATCTAAAAAGCATATAAACACGAGCAAGGTAACTTGAGGTTTTAATCTTGTGAGAGGCAGACCATTTTAGAACTCTTCTGTGTAGTAAAGTAGATACGATTTTTCCAAGGCATTATTGACAGTAAGGGTCGATTCTGGGAAATCCTGACCTTCCGAACTAACAGGACTCTATCCTTATTTTTTGTCGTAGTATCTTTGCCACAACATATTTAATTGTTTATTTCTTTGTTTACATTCTATTCGGATAATCACTCTCGTTATTGTCATTATATTTCTACTCTCATTTTGCCATAGCATTTTTAGTTATTCATTAATTCCATGTATTGCTTACATCATTACTCCACTAATTGCCACTGCATATTTATCATTGACTTTTCTATAGCATTAATTGTATTTGATTATACTAACTTGACCACTTTTGTGCCTCAATCCGATCCTCTTACGAACGATACTCACTCATCACTTTATTACTTGATTCGACATGTATACTTGCACAAATTGAATATCATATTCACACACGACAGCTCACAGGTTAGATTTAATTTAAGATTTTCGAGTATAGACTTCAGAATCCATTCTACAATCCCAGCCTCATCCATGTTTGTTAGTTTTCAACATTACGTATATTTTGGTATGTACCTAATATGTTAGGTTTGTAGTAGTTGAATGATGTTATAATCAAATGTTATAACTTATATTCTAGTATTAATATGCATATGGTTGATATGCATACGTATAAAAGTATATGCAAATTGTAATTCTCATAGTTTGATAAATGTGTAAGATGTGATGATGCCTTAATTGAAATGCTTCTATGACCTTAATAAATGGTGGATTGTTGAATGATATTAGGTGCATACATAAATGAAATATAGATTTACTTTATTATGATTAAGGAATGTAAATTTGTTTGATAATTATCATAGAAATTGTATAATTTAATTGTGATTCGATCGTAGTTGCTCTGACAATAATGTGACGCACTATATCTCGGACCTAATGATTTAGTCGAGTATAGGGTTTTACATAAATATTTCTTACAACTATTCATTACACATTATTCAACTCCAGTCACATATTTTCAAGATTTTCAAAATTGGACTAGTGTCTAACCAATCAGGCCCCAAATCTCAACATCCAACAGATTCAACCAATCCTTTAATTCGACTAAATAAATCATTAAAAAAATTAAAATAAAAAATTCTATTCAGCCACCCAGTTCAACAAGTTTTTTTCTCGGTTAATCCAGTTTCTACCAATTCCTAGGTTAACCGATCTAATTAGTTTCTTTAGACCAGTACCCTGGTCGATTTTCATTCCAGTTGACCGATTCGATCAAATTCAAACAACATTGCATATTTCTTAAGGTAAAGTTTGGAAAATCCAAAGGAACTTACCTCTTTCAATGACAAAAAAATGCTCCTCTTTATTATCTCAACACTAGAATTCTCTTAACATCTTCTCAAAGTCCTATTTTCCACTCATCAAAAAAATATAAACAAAAATATTAATGCACATTGTCTAACAACATTTCCTTACTAAATATTTCAAATAAATAAGGTGGAGATGTTGAAACCATGAATTCTTATCTTGGTTTGAAGATTTCTCACTCTCTAGTTTCAACTTTCTCTCATTAAACTACAAAACCCTAGGTCTTGAATGAAGATGTTAATGGTAAAAAACAATAATAAGTTTGTTTTTATTGGAAAAATCGGTTTGGAAAAAAGGTGGAAAAGTGCACAACATAATTTTAAAAGTTTCTTTCGAAATCGACCAGTTGTGATGTTTATAGTAATAAGCCTATTTACTTGGATCATACTTGTATTTTGTATAAGACAAACTAAATCATTCTTGACTTTCAACCACTCGATCTTCTCCACTATCCTCAATCTCATTTTGCTAGAATGTGGACTCTAGTCACAAAAGCATAAAAGGCGTTATTGGAAACTTTTTGCCAAAAATCGAAAGGCCAATTCCATCAAAAGATAGTATTTATTTGAAGATGGGATAAGCACGTTCATTTTTCCACAAAGTCTGCATATGACCAGCTGAGTGATGATAAAACCGACATGGAGTCGGTAATTGGAAGTTGATGTGGAAATTACAATGTTCGTAAAGGGTAAGGCTTTTCATGTGGTTAGCGACTCAAAATAAATTATTAACAAATGAGGTGAGAACTTGGAGGGGTCTCACTGTGGATTCTTGTTGTGTAATATGTGGTAATGGGGTGGAGACTATTGACCATATTTTACGCTTTTCTTTCCTACAATCTCTGTTTGGATGCAACTTATAAGACTTTAGATGACAGATGCGTTCATGGATATGCCGATCAAGGATTGGTTCTTTGCTAATATTACAAGGGCAGAACAGTTTGCGTAAGAGTAAAAAAACTGGGGGAATTTTTTCAGTGCAATCTGCTAGGTGCTTTGGAAGCAAAGAAGTAGCAGAATTTTTACTCTTGATACTTTCAAACAAGGTAATGTTATACATGTTGTTCGTTTTTTGTGTAGGGTGCAGGCTGGTACATTGCAAGGTAATACTTCATATGAGGATCATGATTATATCACTATCCATTTGTCTAATCCAAATGAGTGATGGTCGAAGGTAAATTTGGATAAGTTAAGGAATCTTGATTCTGGCTTTGCTACTAGCGATAGTTTGGTGAGGGATCATAACGGGGATTGGCATGCTGGCTACGCAAGGAATATTGGCATTTGCTTGATTTTAGAAGCGGAGATATAGGGTGCCTACGATGGCCTACTGTTAGCATGAGGACAGGGAGCGAGAAGGGTTATACTCGAGGCAGATAGTATGGATGTTGTTGCTTTATTACAGCAATCGAAGGTGGATGTTCCGAGTTTGGCTATTGATTGAGATGTTTGGAGATTACTTGGGAGAAATTGGGAGGTGAAGATAATTCATGGTTATAGGAAGGAAATCGTATTGTTGATACGCTCGCCAACTATGCGTTCAAGCTTCCTATTGGGTACCATCTGTTCTTGCAACCACCATATGACGCTTTGCAGGTGATCCACGATGATGTGAGCGGCATTAAGAAAACACAGGCAAAAGCGTGCTTACATAAAAGTGCTTTAGTAAAACGCGCTGACGTGAATACTATTTACAGGTTAGAGGGGAAAAAAACGTTGAGATGAATATGTTTGTCTAGTTTTTCCTTAAAAACAATTCTAACTCAGCGCGTTTTACAAAAAAACAGTCCATTTCAATAAATATCAAGCAAAATGGCTCATTTCTGTAACTTTTTTTTAAAATAAGCCTTTTCTGGTAAATTAGTCAAACTAATTTATGAAAAAATTATAATTAACAATAACATAAAGAATTTTATTATAAAATAATAATAAGATTAATTTTAAAAAAGAGTTATAAATTATAATGTAAGTATAATAATTAAGTTATGTTTAAAGTAAATTATCTAATATGATTTAAAAGGTGAGGAGAAAAGAATAATTTACTTAAAGTGAAAATAAATGCTTTAAATGGGAAGTGTCATTTGTGAAAAGTTGTAATGTGAACACATTAAACTTCTAATATATATATATATATATATATATATATATGATTTGTTTGGTATAATAGCAAACAAAGGTCACGGGAAGGGTGGGCAAAAATTATATTTTTTACCTTTAAAATGTATAAAAATTATAAATTATTAATGATAAATTTATATTTTAGCCTCTCAAAAGTATAAATTTTAAATTTAACTATTTAAAAATTATAAAGATATTATCTAATACAATAAAGAAATAGTATTTTAACTCTTATCAAAATTTATAACTTAATTCTAGTCCCTCCAAAAATTTTTCTAACTTCACTCTTGTTATTAAAACTAAATATTAAATATAATTATGCTGTTTGATATATGTAAATCTTTATTTTTTTAAAAAAATTGTAATTTTAATCTTATAAATATAATATTTTATATTATTTTTGGTGACTTTAGATAAAATTTAAATATAATAATTTGAATATTCTAATTTTAAAAATACTATTTATTTCAAATATGGTCTTTAAAAAATAAAAATGAAATTAATATAAGTGATTTGTAGTTATCCATTTAATTATGTTATTTAACACTTTTCTATTAAACTTTTATATTAATTAAAAATTAATATATTTACCATATACGTTTAAAATCAAATTAAAATTTTCAATAAAATGAAAATTTTAATAATTTATCAAACATATAGGACAAAATGAATTAAAAAAATTATAACACGGGTGAGCAAAATTCAATTCGATTGAAAAACTTGATAAAAGATTCAAATTTTGAATTAAATAGTTCAAATTATTTGAGTTAATCAAGTTATTCGAATCAAATTAAATAAAAATTTAAGTTTTTCGGTTTAACTCGAATATAAATTACAATTCGAGTTATCTTAAAATTCGAATAAGAAAATGCAAAACTACGTCGTTTTGATAAATGTTTTCTTATTAAGTTAAAAAGCAAAACCATTATATTTGTTTATATAGTTAAATAATCATGTACTTCGTCTACTAGTTAAATAATAGATCTATGTAAATGCAACATTGAGTATAAATAATATGATTCATTAACTCGATTCGACTTGACTCGAAATTTTTTGACTCAATTTGGTTTAATATTCGAAAAAATTCAAATTGAGTTTAGTTGCTAAAATAGGATTTGTCAACTTAACTAACTCGAAATTTTTCACTCGACTCGATCAAATACTCACCCAACTAAAGGGTCGAGACCGTAAAAGAAAAAAAAAACTATTAAAAAAAATTAAAAAGAAAACAAAAATCGAGACGCAACACTTCATTGAATCTTCTCAACCGTTCCTTCTTACCTCAGTGTCTGGGCTTTGCTATTTCTTTTTTCCTGTTTTCTCATCCTTTCTAAACATCAGATTTTACAAAATAAAGAAAATAAAATAATATATTGTTTAAATTGTATCTTTATTGAGAAATATTTAGCATAATGCGAGTAAAATTTTTAGACTCTATAAATAAGATTATGAATAAATAAGTAAAGGTGATTTTACATCGAATCAAATTAAATTGAGTGAAAATTTTTGAGTTAATTGAGTTAATAAGTCCAATTTTATTATCCTAATTCAATTTAAAAATTTTCAAATCAAGTTGAGTCGAATTGAGTAAAATTGTTCGAGTTAAATTAAAAATTAAACATGTCAAATTAAAATCTTGCTACGGTATAACTCATTTCATGTTAGAGTAAATAAATTTAAAATTGTAACTTTTTCAGAGCAAAATAAGAAAAAAATAAAATATTTTAGTATGATAAACTTGAATTATTAATTAATTTATTTAGGTCCCAAAATTATTAATTTAGAAAATTATTAATTATTAATTTTCTTTATATATTCTTTAATTTTTTATATTTTCTTAAAAATATAATTTTTGAGTTTTTATAAATATTTTAAATTTTGAAAGTTTTGTAATTTTTGTTGAGAGTGACCAATTTGTTTATTTTCAAAATTGACAAAGACCAAAAGGATATTTACATCAATTTTGTTATTCAAATTATTTAACTTATTCGAATTGTAAAATTCAACTCGACTCAAAATCGAAATTCAAGTTACTTATTCGAGTTGACTCGAATAACTCGATTCGATTAACTTGAAATTCGAAAAGTTTTTTTTCGAATCGAAATAAGTTTTACTTCCCTTTATTGACAAGTGACTTACAAGAGTATAATAAAATATTTAAATAATAATAATAATATTAATTTTTTAAAACTATTTATCAAATAAAACAATACGTGTTTCAAATACTCAATTTTTTTTATTATAATTATTATTTCTATCCAAAACCTCATTTTTCTTTCGGCCCATTTTGGCATTACTTTTATACTCCCAAAATTAAATTCTTCCCCCAAGAATATTTAAAGCCGAATAATTTTTTGAGGGTCAAAGCCAAATATATAAATGAAGAAAACCATGACAATCCATTTCATCTGTTATGCAACCTTTTCTAATCCCTATTTTCTCCTTTATAGGGTTTTATTTTTTATAAAAATTATATAATTTTTAGTTGTTTATAAAATTTTATAATTTATTAAAATTATAAATTTTATGATTAAAAAACATGAACTACATATGATGATCGATGGTTAAGGGTGTTTACTATCATAAATGTAACTTAAGTTTAAATCGCGCTAGTCACATTAATTGTTCGAGCTTTACCTGTCATTAGAATTTAAAAAAAAAACATTGGAGACTTGTAAAATGCACTCCTTGAAAGCAATGAGTGAGATAAATAAATGAATGAAGAATGTCTTTTTGTGAAAAATTCATTTATTTTGAAACCTGCAGTGAAACTGCCAAACAGAAGAAAGATGGCAATTTCATACCTCCTATTTTATGTTCTCATCATCTTATATTTAAATTATTTAATAAATGTTATATAAAAAATAGGATTATTGTCATATTAATGTTTTTTTTGGAAACATTAATGTTTTTTTTCAGTATGTTATATCGCTATTAATATTCATTCTAGATGTGTCAGACGAGGTCAAATTTTGAAGTAAAATATTTAGGTTATGTTGAATATATATATATATATATATATATATATATATATATATATATATATATTCTTATATTAATGTAAATCGAATTTTGGTTGAGATGGTAAATTTGTTTTAAAATTAAAAGTATTCATAAGTTTGATGCAGTTGCAGTTAAATCTAATATTAATATATTTTATGTTGAGAGGTAAAATTAAATTTTTAAAAAATTAAAATTAAATTATAATTTTATGATAATAAAGATATAAATTTATTATTTTAGTAGTCTATATTTTATAAATTTTAAAGAATTAAATTAATTTTTTTATTTTTAGAGGGATAAAATGTAATTTTATCTTTACTAATTTAAAATTTAAAAAATCTTAAAGGGCCTAAATAGAAAATTTTCTATTTTAAAGAGGACCGAGGCCTCTACCACCCCTAATTTTGCCCCTGTTTATGTTTTATCTGACTCTAACTTGAAATAATGATTTGAAATTTTGTTAATGTATGTTTATATTTGTAAATAATTAATTCAATCTTATTTTAAATCTGCTCAAATTTTCTTTAAAATATATATATTTAATTTAATTTTTAATATTTCAGATTATTTTTCATTAAAATTTTAAATTTAAACACCTTAACATATTTTTAATTTTTACATAATATCGTATTATTATATATTTAATTTAATAAAATATAAATCTATTACAAAAAGTATAAAACGAGCCAAGCTAAATTGAGCTCAACCCTTGAATATTAAATCCTAAGCCCGATCAATATACAAACAAGTCTTTTTTTTTCTCAAATCCATTTTTGAGTCTTGTACTTCTATTTAAATTGTTTCGTTTTTAGACTAACTTTTGAGCTTAAGGGGATAACTTGAATAGTGAATATACCTATTAAAAACTATGATGTTAAGTTTAAAGTGTAAACTTTTCTTCTTCTTTTTTATAAAATAATGTAACATATTTTGTAAAAATATTAATTAGAAATTTGAATTAATGATATATTTTCAATTCAACTAATCCAACCACTCGAACCGGTTGAATTCAAATAACCATAGTAGTGAGTTTATTTAAGGATGGGGGAAAGAAAATATTGTTAAATTCACCACCACTGCATAGTTGACATACTCTGCTTCACCACCCACTCTACTCCACTATGGATGCATAATCTTGAAATCCACTACCACTTCTATAGATGTTGGATACATCCATCCCCACCCCGTCTCAGTCCTACTCTACTTTGTTTCAATTTAATTTTTGTTACTTGTTTTTAATATTTTCAATTTTTTAAAGTCAACCAAATATTCAAAAATAATTCTTCAAAAATGAAAATATATAGATTTTTTCTATATTACATCATTACATTTTACCTTTTAATAGTTTTTATATACAACAATAAAATGATTATTTCTATAGTAGAGCAGATTGGGGTGAACAATTACTATAAAAGCTTCATACTCACTATCCAACCGCTCCGCATGCATTCACTTTTCAAAAAAATCATTTAGTTAATTTTTTTCTTTAATTCCACGTCAACGTATATATATTTTTGAAAATTAACAACTGGGGTAAGATATAAGAAATTTCAAAAGAAATTCAAATCAAGACTAACATAGTTTTCAATTTATTAGTGATTTAAACCGAAGTACAACATATTATTAATAATAGTAAAAATATCACCAAACAATTTCAAATTAAAGCATATGAAGATGAAATCTCCAAATCGAGTGTAACAAAAAATTAAAATTTTAATTTGATAATCTAGGTATGAAAAATATAATAAATATTTTATTGAATCAAGATATATATCATATCTATTCTATTGTTGATAAAATAATAATAATCTTTTCAAATTGGAAAGCGACACTGAAACTTGTTTCTCATGCAAAACCTCAGCTCACCAAGTCATCCCCTACGTGTCTCCATATTACACCCGTCTCTCCCTTTATAAACATCTCGCATCCTCCCCCATATCTCCCCCACCTTTCTCCATCTTTATTTTTCACTTTCCACACACTTAGCTTAACTAAGCAAGCTCGTAAGCTGTTTTCATCAATGGCCGACCGTGACCGCTCTTACCGGACGTTTGACCAGGTTGTTCGTGGTGATAGAACGAACTATCAAAGCGGACCATCAACAACCCAAGTTCTAACCGTCCTCACCCTCCTTCCCATAGGCGGCACTCTCCTTGCATTAGCCGGGCTAACCCTCACCGGCACCGTCATCGGCCTATGCATGGCAACGCCACTCTTCGTCATCTTCAGCCCGGTTCTGGTCCCAGCTGCCATCGCGGTCTTCATGGCTGTGGCCGGTTTCTTGTCGTCCGGGGCATTCGGGTTGACGGGGCTGTCCTCGCTCTCCTACGTATTTAACCGCTTCAGACAGGCGACTGGCACCGAGCAGCTCGACGCGGACCGGGCCAAGAGGGGCATGCAAGATATGGTGGGGTATGTGGGACAAAAGACTAAGGAAACTGGGCAGACTATCGAAAACAAGGCTCATGAGGGTGGTAGGACATGAATGTGAACCATGGAAGGTTACTTTGCTTGCTTGTAAAATGTACTTTTAAGTGTTTTTCATTTTCGAGAAGTCTTTTGTCTTTGCGATTTTCGTGCGTGTTCATTTTATCTTCTTCTTTTTCTCTAGTTGTGAAATAATGGGTAATATAGTAATATATTAGATTTGTGGTATATGTTGTGTTTTTTTTTTTTTTTTTATGTTTAAATCGTTGAATTTATATGCGTTGTTTTTAAACCCAACTGAAAAAATTATTCCATGCCCTTTTGGACGTGTTCTCGAGGCGAAGATGGAGATCATAATTGTGAGGCTTTCAGGCAGGAAATCAAAGCCCAAATCGTGAGGTTTTCGGTGTCTTCTTTTTTAGGTTCCAAGACTGAAATGGTGGGGCTTTCGAGTGGGCTAATAATAGAAGACATAAAAATAAAATAAAATTGACCGTTAAAGACATAAATAAAAATAATAAAATATTAAAATTACTTTCATAAAAAGAGATGAGGAGAATAAAGAAGAGAATATAAAGAAGAGAATAAAGAGAGATGGGGAGAATAAAGAAGAGAATAAAGAGAGATGGGGAGAATAAAGAACAAAGAAAAATATGAGAGAAATAAAGAATGAACTTTATTGATCAAAAGGGATATTATAATGCTTCATTAGAATCTCTATTTATAATATAATAGGTATAAGAATTATAAAATTAGAGATCTAATTCTAATAACTAATAGAATTAAAAGTAGATTAAAATTTTATTTTGATCATGATAGACATTCACTTAATAAGATATTTATAATATTCCTATTAGATGTCCATTAGTAGATAATGTGTCTCGTTAATACCTTATTAGGAAAAATTCTGTGGGATAAAAACTTAATGAAGGAAAAAGAGTACTATAATACGCATAATATGCTGCCTCATTAAAAATCTTACCAAGAAAATTTAATAGGATAAAACTTCGGCTAAGGAAAAAAGAGTACAACGCGTATTTATTCTCCCTCATGAAAACTTAACATACTTTTTCATATTCTACGTATTCAATCTTGAATACTAGATTTTCAAATTACTATTTGAATGTATTGCTAAGCATTTATACCAACATTCTTTTGAAAATCATAAGTGATGGAAAATTTTAGGGAAACATATTTTGATCTCTTCAGGAATTTCAACAATAATCATAGCAAATTTTAATCATGATCCTTCTATAAAAATACAAATAGGTATTTTGGATCATTTTATAATTCTCTTTCATCTACTATTGACTAAGTCAAATTTATCACATATGTTCAATTATTTCAATTCATATAAATGAAAAATTTCACGAGAATTTCAATATGTTTCTAACGTTTTAAATCCTTCAAGAATTTTAATATAAACTTTCACTACAAGAAAACAGACTTTTAGCGGCGCTTTTAGTGGCGTTTGAATAAAAAATACTACTAAAAACGAGCATTAGCAGCGCTTTTCAACGTCAACGCTGCTATAGGTTGACAATTAGCGCGCTTATAAAAAAAACGTTTCTATAGCTTGACCATTAGAGACGCTTAAGGGAAAATGCCGCAAAAAAAATAAACACGTCTTTAGTGGCTTTAGCGGCGCTTCTTAAAAACACCGCTAATGCTAACTTATAGCGGCGTTTTTCAAAAATGAGCCGCAAAAGATCGATCTATAGCGGCGTTTTTCAAAAAAATGCCGCTATAAGTCAAGATAATCGGCGTTTTTAAGAAGCTTACGCTAAAAGTATAATTTATTTTAATTGAATATTTAAATTCTTAAAAGAAAATAATGACACGTAGAATAATTTTAAAAGTAAAAACATAGGAAAATATTTAATAAAAATGAAAGAAATTAAAATACTATTTTTAAAATAATTTTAAAGTTTTTGGTATATGACTAATTGTTTTTATTTATATATTAAATATTTTCTTATATAATTGTAAAAGAGATAGTGTTAATTTTAAAATATTAAATTAATTATCATTATAGTTTAGGGTTTATGATTTAGGGTATGTAGTTCAGGGTTTAAGGTGTAGGAGTTACTATTTTAAGGGTTATGAATTATGTAGTTTAGGGTACTTTAGGGTTTAACAGTTATAGTTTAAGATTTAAGGGTTAGGGGTTAAGGATTAGGGGGTTAAGGGCTAGGGGTTAAGAGTTTATGGTTTAAGGGTTAGAGTCTAAGGTATATGTATTGTGATTTAACGTATCGAGTTTAGGGCTTAAGGTTTTAAGGTCAAGTAGGGGTTAGAGGTTTAGGGTTTTGATTAATTATCATTTTTAATTTATATATTAAACGATTTCTTATATAATTGTAAAAGAGATAATATTAATCTTAATATATTAAAATTATATATGATTATAGTTTAAATTATTAAAATTATGAACTTTATATATATTAAATGGTTTAGGATTTAAGGTTTACTTGAAATTTGTTAAATGATAAAATTTTATACAATCAATTAATGCTTTTATATTTAAAAATATTTAATCTAAACCATTTGAAATTTTGATAATTATTAGAATTAAAAAAATTGATAAATAAATAAAAAAAGTAACAAATTTTGATATGGATAGGTAACTATATCTACTTAATAACATTATAAACACATAGAAACCAAATTATATTAGAAATTAAAATATAAGAATTAAATATTAAGCATATTTAAAAGATAAAAACTGAAAATTATCTACCTCCGTAAAATGTAAAAGAAAAAAAAAGATTAGTATGTACCATATATCGCAAGAGATCATAAATCTTTTAAACTTTAATTAAGTAATATTAGGATTAAATTATAACTAATTATCATCATATTAACATTTATCATCATTAGTATTAATAATTAAAATCATTAATCTAAACAATTAATTGAACGAAGAATTCAATTCAAATTAATTCCTCTACACTTAATTTATATAAGTGAAATTTAAACTTAAAATTTCAAAGTTATCATGCAATATAGATATATTATTAAATATTAACTATCATAAGTTAATTATTATGGCTACCAAATTATAACAAATAAAAACGGAATATAAAAATTAAGAGATTAGTGGCGTTTTTTAAAAAAAAAAGCCGCAAAAAACAGTATAGTTTAAAGAAAACAGCGTCGTTTTAGTTGGATAGGAGATTAGCGGTGTTTTCAAAAAATGCTGCAAAAAATAGTATAGTTTAAAGAAAACGACGTCGTTTTAGTACACTACAAGAAAATAGGGCTTTAGCAAAAATTGTAAAACACAGAGCAATAGCGGCGTTTTGTATTAAAACGACGCTAAAAATATAGAAATAGCGGCGTTTTTTCCAAAAAACATAGCAATAGTGGTGTTTTACCAAAAATGCTGCTAAAAGCTAGAGCATTAGTGGTTCTTTTGGTAAACCGCCGCTAAAAACCAGGCATTAGTGGTGCTTTTGGTAAAATGCCGCTAAAAACCAAAGAATTAGCGGCGCTTTCTGTAAAACGCCGCTAAAAACCAAAGCATTAGCGGCGCTTCCGGTAAAACGCCGCTAAAAGTCATATAACCCCTAAAACCCTAAACTCCAAAAAAAACATAAACACTAATCTATAACCCTTAAACCCTAAACACTAAACTATAACCTTTAAAACTCTAAACCCCAAAAAAACATCATATGGATGTTGATGTGTATATACATAGATATTAATGTAAAAGCTTATGTTCATAATAAATTATGGAAGCAATACTTAACATTGATTAAATTTATTTTTGGGTTTAAGGTTTAATATTAAAGGTTTAAGGTCTATGGTTTAGGGTTTTATGGTTTAAGTTTAATGGCCATGGGTATATAGTATGTTAATCTCAAGTGAATCATATTCAATAATTAAATCCTAAACCCTATAATTAATTATTGTTATCGATAATAGATATCTTGATTTTGATAAAAATATTTTTTATATATTAATAAGGTGTTATATTGTTTAATAGATTGAAGGGATATTTTGTGGAAAATGTTTTAAATGATAAGTTTACCTTTAAATCTATCTTGATTAATTAAAATATATATTTATTTATCTGAACGAAAATCCTCTGCACTCATTTGTGTCTCCACGTTTTTTAATTGTAATTCATTTTCTTTTTATAAAATAGTGAGTTTTCCTTTATTCGTAAATCAATCTTCTTATTAAAAAGTTGCAACTCTTTTTTTGTTTTTTTGTTTTTAAATAAGTGTTGTTTTAGTTCCAACTTGTTTTATAGAGTGTTTCTTTATTCTTTTAAGGTTGATGCATGGTTTATGGTTTATAGTCTGAGATTTATGGTTTGGGATTTGTGATTTAGGGTTTGGGATTTGGGATTTGGGATTTGGGGTTAAGGGTTTAAGGGTAAATATGGTGAACTACTTAACTTGTGTATCTTAGATTTTTTTTATAATATAAATCTAAATAAGATAAATCTAAATTATTATTATAAAAGAATATATATCAAAATGGGTTAAATCCCAAAAGCATACATGAACAATGGTTTAGTGTGCAATGGGTTAAATCCCAAAAGCATAAATTATGAACACAATATTTATTTGAACCTTAAATATTTTAAAATATTGTTTTAAATAATTTCTTATATGATCGTAAAAGAGATAGTATTAATTTTAAAATATTGAACTAATAATTATTATAGTTTAGGGTTTATGGTTTAAGGTATATGGTTTAGTGTTTAAAGTGTATGAGTTACTATTTTAAGGTTTATGGATTATGAGTTTAGGGTTTATGGTGTATGGTTTAAGGGTTGGAGATTAAGGTTTAGAGATTAGGGGTTAAGTGTTAGGGGTTTGGGTTTAGAGATCAATTATGTTTTATGATTTAGGGTTTAGGGGATAGGGTTAGGGGTTTAAGGTTTAGAGTAATTAGTATTTTGTAATTTATATATTAAATAATTTCTTATATAATTGTGAAAGAGATAATCTTAATTTTAATATATTAAAATTATGATTATAGTTTAAATTATGTAAGAGATAATAGATAAATTTTATATATATTAAATGATTTAGGATTTAAGGTTTACTTGAGATTTGTTAAATGATGAAATTTTATACAATCAATTAATGCTTTTATATTTAAAAATATTTAATCTAAACCATTTAATATATTTAAATATTAGATTTAAAAAAAAAATATTGGATTTAGCGGCGCTAGGGAATAAACGGAGCTAAAGGTTATTCTATTATACAAGACGACACCGTTTTCTTTGGATTTTTAGTGGCGTTTTAGGTTAAAACGCCACAATAGGATTGATTTAGTGGCGCAAGGTTATAAATGCCACTAATGGTTATTTTGTTTATATCAAAACGGTGTAGTTTTCATGAATTTTTAGTGGCGTTTTTGGTTAAAACACCACAATAGGTTTGATTTAGTGGCGCTAGGGTATAAACGCCACTAATGGTTATTTTGTTTATATCAAAACGATGTAGTTTTATTCGATTCTTAGTGGCATTTTAGGGTAAAACACCGCAATAGTTTCGCCTTTAGCGGCGCTTGGAGATAAAACGCCACTAAATGTTATTCTGTTTATATGAAAACGCCGTCATTTTTTTTGGATTTTTAGTGGCGTTTTAGGGTTAAACGCCGCAATTGATTTGCCATTAGCGGCGCTAGGGGAAAAACGCCACTAAAGTTTATTCTATTTATATCAAAACGGCGTCGTTTTGTTTGATTTTTAGTGGCGTTTATGTTAAAACGCCGCAATTTGTTTGCCTGCGGCGCTAGGAGAAAACGCCGCAAATGTTAATTTATTTTGTGCTAAACGGTGTCGTTTTGCTCTCTTCTTTTTTACCCACACCGAGTTATTCATTTTCCCCCTTCTCCCTGGTTTATTTTCCCCATTTTCCCTTCTCTGAATCCCTAAAATAATCACCCCCTTCTCCCTTGTAACGCCCCAATTTTCGGGAATCCTGTGAATGTTGGCATAGGTTTAATTATGTTAATGGGCCTCTAGAAAGCCCAAACTTAAGATAGAACCCGACAATTTTAGTTAATTTTTGTTCCATAAGAAAAAAGGGGGTGAAATTATGAAATAGGACCTATGTGAAAATGTTTGAAAATGCTATAGATTAAATTGAAGCGGCCAAATAAATAGAAGTGCAAAATAGGAGGATTTGCATGACAAACCTCCCATTTTACATGAAGTGGCCATCCATCATGTTGTTGTAGACAAAATGTACACTTGATATCCATAATTTATGGTACAAATTGATACAAATTGATAAAAGGTTAGGTAAATGTTCCATGATAATGGGTTAGGTAAATGTTTCATGATAATGGGTTAGGTAAATGTTTCATGATAAGAATTTCATGTCTTTTGTATTAAAGAATTAAATGGATGAAATATGAAGTTTTATTAAAAGAAAAAGGGGTGAAAAGAACAAAGTTTTGTCCATCTTTGTTCATCATGGCTGAAAGTTAGAGAAGAGAAAGGAAAGGAGAAAGCTCTTGAGTATTCGGTCATTAGGAGGAGGAAAATTGAAGGTAAGTTCTTGGTACCTTGCTTCTATTTTGAGGTTCATGAGTTCTTCTTGATTCTACCTTAACTCTTGAAGCATATTTTGGTTTTTAGTTGTGTTGTGAGCATTTAGTCATGAATTAAAATGAAGGAAATGGTTGTTGTTTCATGTTCTTTTGATGAAAAAAATGGAAGATAGGTGAAGTTGAGCCAAACAAATGAGCATGCATGTGCCTTAGATGTTAAAGGGAAAAATCAGCTAACATGTTGTGCTTTAAAATGATGAAATGGAAATTATTCTTAAGTAAAATCATAGATATGTGATGATTGATTGGTGATATACATGTTTAAATAACATGCATGCAAGGTATGTGTGAAAGAGTGATTTGGTAATAAATCTGCTTGGGACAACAGCAGTAACGTACCATAAATTGTGGGAGATGAATTAGAAGCTGAATAAATTATGTAATTAAAGCTTATTGAGTCTAGTTTCTAATGAAATAAACAAGAACATATTTTGAATTCTGTACAATGAGAAATTTGATTCGTAATGAAGAGTGGTCAGATTAGTCAAACAGTAAAACATGGGAAACTTTGAGAAAAATCTGGTATTGATTGGCTAAACCAAAAATTCTGAAAATTTTATGGATAGAAGATATATGAGTCTATTTTCAGGGAAAATTAACAGAACTTGATTTGGAGTTTCGTAGCTCCAGTTATAAATAATTTAGTGACTGTTGTTCAGGAAGACAGCTTGCAGTGAAATTATGATTATGTGGTAAACATTGACAAAAATTTGTTAATGAGTTGCTTATTGATTTCTTATAAGCTTACTATGATCTGTAGGTGTGGTTGGCCGAATATTGTAAGGGGTTAATACGTAGTTTGTATTTGAATAGTTAGATTAACGTGTTAGTAATCCAATTGTAGGCGGTTCGTGTGTGGATCTCGTCAAGATATCGTCATAAATGTGTGTAACTAACACCCTCTTTCTTAGTCTAGATCGGCAAAAGCCAAAAAGCCGAAATGTCGAAAACCGGTATTTTGTAGATTTGCGAGTGTGCGAATGCTCGTGAGGTAAATCGATTAATGTTTTTGGTAAGCTGCAATGTTTGGACTGCAAAGTGCGTGATTTCTGTGCCCTTGATATTTTTGGGCTTAATAGGCCAAAATTGGAATGATGGGCCAACGGGCCCAATTCGGTAAGAACCCTCGGCAGTGATTTTGTTAGTACGTGAAAGGTAGGAATATGCATGAAAAACCCTAAAATAGATAAATTACTGAAATACCTTTAAAAATGGAAAATTTACAATTTTACCCCTAGGAGATAAATTACCGAAATACCCCTAGGGTTAAATTGACTTAAATGCATGTTTGACTGTTGTTATTTACTGCATGCCATGTTGTTATTATTTGATGCATGGGATTGGGATATTGACGGAGGAAGTACTGAAAGTGGCTTGTCCACGTCTTGGAGGCTTTGCCTCAATTCTTGTTAATCGAGCAATGCTTGCAATCGTGGAGTGTTAATGGGTGGGTTGAGCTATCCCACATGGAGTGTATGGCTGGTACGGGTGGAGTGTAGTGGTTGGTGGGTTGAGTAGTCTCCCAAATGGGCTTGCATATGTTATTGATGTTGCATGTATTTTAAAATGGGCCTATGGGCCATATCATTATCTGAATAAGGGCTAAGGCCCGGTTATTGTAATCTGAAAGGGCTCGCCCAAGACCACTGTTACTGAATGGGCTTAGGCCCAATAGGCTTGAGCTGGCTTGGGCTTTGAATGAGTTTTCCTTACACACTGAGTTTCCCCAAACTCACCCCTTTTATTTCATCCACGCAGGAAATCCCCAACCATAGTGGGCTTGGAGCTGTGAGGGAATTCGGAGTGGCCACCCGTTCTGAATGTTTGGTTTTCTTCTGGTGAACTGGACATCCTATTATTTACGTTTGAAGTTTTGGGTTTTTAAATGTAATAAGGCCGTTTAATTATTTTTGATGGTTTTAATATGTAGATAGGTATTACTTATTTTAATTGTTGAAATTGGATAGCTTTAGGGCGCGTTTTCAAAAAATAACAATTGATTTCAAAATAACACGACAACAAACAAAGCTTCCGCAATGAAAGTATTTTCCAAAATTAATCATTTTTCCTAAAAATGACATAATCAAATCAGTTTCCTAGAAATATCCATGACGTTAAGGTGTGGCAATGGCGATGCATGTCTAGGATTGGATCCGAAGGGAGCTTGGTATTAGCGATCCGATGGACTCACCACCTCTTTTTCGGTTTCCTACTTGGTGCATAGCTTCCATTCACTTTAACCTATAATGAAATTATCTTTTAAAACACTAAGTAAGTTTTTCTGGATCAACAATATAAAATGTTTTGAACGCTTCGATGTGGCATGTCGGATCCGGTCATAACGTCTAGGCTGGATTCGGGGTGTTACATCCCTAGTTTATTTCCCCTCTTTTCCCCTAATTCGAAGCCCTAAAATAATTACCCTTTTTCCCCTATTTGAAATCCAAAATCCCTGGCGGTAGTAAGAAAGGGGAAGGAGCACATTTGAAGCTAGGAACGGTTTGAAAGAAATTCTGGTAAGTTCTCTTTTGGACAGTTTTTGTTATTTTCATGCATCTATTCGCAAGCTGTTGGATTATTTTCACCTTTAGTTTAACTTTTTTAATTAATATAAAATATTCGGATGGTCTTTAAATTGCATATGATTTGTTTCAGTACTCTTAGAGATGTGAAAATACCTCCTAGACCAAGGCTCCTTATTCTTGATCATATTCAGAGGTTAAACTCGAATCTTCCATGTAGGATAATTATAATTATTGCCCTCGAGACCATTGAATCCTATCTCACATTCGGGTTTCAATAAAATTTTTCAGGGATCCAGTATTAAAAGAGAAGCAAGGGCACCGTCGTTGAATTTTATTATCGAGCCAGTTCACCACAAAGGGGCTATTTCTGGTATATCTGAAAACCGGAGGAGGGAGGTAGTTTGTATCTTTTCCAATGAAATGATTGTTTTTTTTCCTTTGGATTAACATGTTTGCTCTAGCTTTGATTTTGTGAAATATCGGATAAAAATTCTAGTTTTTGTGAACTCGAATGCAGTAGTTTTGGTATTTGCATCTGTTTTTTTTCTCTCTAGGCAAAACATTAACGATGACCAAGTTTAACTATAACAAAAATGATAGCTTTGCTGCCCTTAGGTAGCATTAAAATGTAAAAAAGATATTTGTGCTCGTAAGAGACTCATGGATTGAAAAAACTCCCATCGGTTTGGCCATTGCCTTAGCTGAGCTTAAACCCTCGAGAACACCTCGCAACTCAGCAAAAAGTACAGGGGCCATACTAATCCTCCTCCCAATACCGCATAACCACATCCCTCATCCCTTGAGCATCCCGTATTCTCCATTACCCAGTCATTTGACAGCAACCGCCACCCAAAGCCCCCCTCACCAACCTGCATGCTCCAACTCTGTACTAAAAGCCTTCTTATACCTGCTCGCTTCAACCCAACAGTGCCTAACTACTTGAGCAGCGGGTCTCGTAACATTCTAAAATATGTATTCATTCCACATCTTCCATATGTACCTTATCAAAGTCCTAAACATAGTTCCCTACTCAACACCCGAACCAGCTACGCTATGGGCTCCATTCACATTCTCCTCGATCCTATGTACTTGAGCTGGGCACATTATATTTGACATGTATATTCAAACTATATGATACTATGTCATCTTGGGGTCACGACATCTGGTATCTTGTTTGATGAAAAATGGATTGAAATAATGGAAAATAATGCTTTTTACGTATAGAACACAGTCTTTAAGAATAATTCGGAGAGTTTTCATTTCAAGAAATTAAAAAAAGAAAAAACGAGCCTAGTCATACTCTAAAACCCTTGCAGAGGCAAACCAAGCCTAAATTTCCAAAACATGGTAAGTTAACAGGGTAACTTATCTTTCATCAATGATGCATTTCCTCTCACTCTCTCATACATTCAGAAAATGAAAGATATAATGTTATGCTGCTGTGACTTCATTCCGTAAGCTTTTGATAGTACAAGAATGAATTACAATGTTCTGCTATAAGTTTATTTTGGTTATTCTTTTGTATTTTTGTTTGTTTAATTTGCATTGATGGCTTATGATTTTATAATGATATTAGATTTAAACCTCTCTAAAATGCTGTTGTATTACACAATGATGTCGTCCTGTTTTTTATGATTTAATGATGTCCGTTTGGAGCATTTTAAAACTATCCGAAATTGAGGACAATCCTGCTGTTCAATTGCTAAATTTTAATGCTGTCGAAAGCTAGATCTTCAAGAAATGTTTTTATTTTAATGTGACTTAACGATGCTGTTATTTTGTCTTGTTTATGTCCTGCTATGTTGATGGATTTATGATGTCCAAAGAAGGTATTATGAGTAAGTGAAACTGGCTTTCCGGAATTTTGGAAGGGTTGATCAGAGTTTAAACGAAAGAGAGTAATAAACATTCTGTAAGTTAACAACTCATGCCTTCTCATCTTTAAGGTTGCTAAGTGCCCTAAATGCACATTGTTTGTGAAATTGAGATCTCACTTTTTTATTTTATAAAGTTGTGCTAAATTTCATTCCGTGTTATGGGTTATTATTGCTGAATTTTGACTATTGAATGCCATATGCTTTGATGTTTAGGTGCATTATTTGTTGACAAAAGTTGCAATGAAGCTGAGTGTTGAAACACAGGTAGACAGTTCTTGCTGAAGTCTTTTTTTTTAATGTCTATTATAGCTGTTGAGTTATGAATCTAGTTTTTTCATGTTACAGGATTGAATTTATCTTGGGCTCGAGTCAAATTGATCTCGGACTTTGATCTGTTACGATCTTCAGCCTTCTCGGGCTCACGTTTTGTCGGATTCACATTTTCTGAAGTTTGGATTTTTTCTGACTCCCTTTGTTACAGGTTCGGGTTTTCTCGAACTCTAGTTAGAAGTTTTGACTATTTAATCCAATTTTATTATTTATTTTAGTTTTGATTTTAAAATTTTATTTTTATTAATAAAAATAATTATTATTCAAAGATATACAATTAGTTATTTTTATTTATTTAATAACATATTACTAGTTCATGTAATATAAAACAATTAAGGTATTTTATAATATGATATTTGTTTACTTATAAATTTTAATAGTTTCAATTATAAAAAAAGTGTAATTAAATATTATCGATTTAAAATGTTTTATTTTTATTTTTTGCTTTAATGTATTTCAATATTTATCAATTTTAAAATGATTTACTTATATTTCATTTATCAACATTTTAAATATATTTCAATATTTCAATATTTATCAATTAATATAATTTCATTTATCATGTAAATTTTAATTTTCTATTATATTGATCCAAAATTTTAAATATTTTATTTTATTTCACTTTAATTTAATTGCAGTGCTATAGCAACTTGAATTAAATTAAATTGTATTTAAAGTTTTATTTTAAATATTTTATTTTATTTCACTTTAATTTAATCACGACATATATATTTTGGATTAATTTATTTAAATTTTAAATTACATATTTTGGATTAATCAGACACAATTTTTTAAATTACGACACATATTTTGCAATTTAATCACGACACAATTTTTAAATTACATATTTTGGATTAATTTATTTAAATTTTATTTAACTAAAATAAATTTTAAAGGAAATAATATTTATCTTAATGTTTATTATATATCATATAATAACTTACAAAACTTACAAAACTTACATAATACATAAATATATATCATAAATATATATCATATTATAACTTACACAACTAACATAATACATAAATATATTTCATAAATATATATCATATCATAACTTACACAACTTACATAATACTCCAAATATATATCTTATCATAACTTACACAACTTACATAATACATAAATATATATCATATCATAACTTACATACCTTACATAAATGTATATCATAACATAACTTACATAACTTACAAAGCTTACTTAACTTACGTAATACATAAATATACACTTGAAAATCCCCCTGCCTGAATTAGTTTACACCTATTAGATAATTTATACTTGATATATATTATCTATTTTAGTAAACGCAATTTATTGTTAACTTTAGATTTCAAGAACTATGAAATAGATAGGAGTTGGATGAAATTGTCAAGGGTAAGCAATGCCTATCGAAATGGAGTACAAACTTTTCTAAATTTTGCATTTCAAAATGCAAGCCAAGAGAATATGATTCTTTGCCCGTGTAAGAAGTGTGGCAACATCAATTGGCATTTTCGTGAAGTTGTCTACAAACATCTAATTGTTAACGGCTTTATTCCGGGGTATAAAAATGGATTTTCCATGGAGAGTGTACATCTAGTAGAACTTCTTCAACGATTAATCCAACTTATTCTGATACTACTTACCATCAGTATGTTAGACAAGATGACATGGAAGGTATGTTGTGGGATGCATTTAATATGCATAGTCATGGTGAGTAATTGTTTCCACCTGACTTTATTGCATCTGATGATTGTAATATTGGTGGAAATGTTTTTTGTGAAACAGGAACAAGTGCACCTAATGAGGAGTCAAATGAAGAAGCGGCGAAGTTTTAAAATTTACTTAATGAAATGAACGAAGAATTTTACGAGGGATCAAAATATTCGAAATTGTCCTTCTGCATTCGTTTATTTCACTTAAAATGTTTGGGAGGGTGGACCGGAAACTCTTTTACAATGTTGCTAGAGTTTCTGAGAGAGATGTTTCCGTTTGCAAAAATCCCCCAGTCTTGTCAAGATATGAATAGACTAATAAAAGATTTGGGCCTTGGGTATGATAAAATTCATAGTTGCCCAAATGACTGCATGTTGTACTGGGGTGATCAGAAAAACCAACAGTCCTGTCATGTTTGCAGTAAATCTCGTTGGATGGATAGAAATACAGAAGATGTGAATGCGGATGAAGGTGGGGCACAGTTAAGAAAGAAGCCAGTCAAGGTTTTGCGATATTTTCCCCTAATACCAAGACTTCAAAGGCTTTTCATGTCGTCAAAGACAGCCGATTCTATGAGGTGGCATAATGATGAACGAACCGATGACGGATTATTAAGGCATCCTGCTGATTCTTCAGCTTGGAAATCGTTTGACAGTAAATTTCCAAGCTTTGCAAGCGATCCTCAGTGTGACATCCCTAATTTGACCCTAGTCGGAAGTGGTTTGGGGACCACAAAACCGAGTCATAAAAATAATTAACCGACATATTTGATGATTATTATATATGAATATGCATGTGTGAAAATTTCATGCTTAAATTTTGTTAATAGTATGTGAAATTTATTAAATAGGACTTGTGTGAGAAAATTTAGAAATGTGCTAGGTAAATGTTAAAGTGGCCTATTAATGCATGTTATAAAATGCTTGTACTTGCATGTCAAATATTCCTTTTTGTTTATAGTGGCCGGCCATGATGAGGAATTTATTTTGAAAATAGACATAAATAATTACTTATGATGGTTGTATAATTTTATATTGTTAAGGAATAAAAAAAAAAGGGTGATAAAAATAAAGCTCCATTCTTGTTCATCTTGGCCGAATGAAAGAAAGAAAGGGAGGGAAGAATTTTTGGTCACTTGAGTCATTAAGGAGGTTAGTATATTATGTTAAATTGTGAAATTTTAACTTGTTTTAGGTAAATAATCATGGTTCTTACTTAGCCCATGCTAAAATTTGTAATTTTGATGGATGATTGGAGCATTCAGCTAGGGTATAAAGGAAGGAATTTTGGTTGTTTCATCTAAGTATTGATGATGAATGTGTTGTGGAAAGAAATTGGTCTTCCTAAGAATATGATTTGTGAATGTTTATATTAGTAATAGTGTGAATGTTTATATTAGTAATAGCCGAAATTAAAGAGGTTTGATGTCTTGAACAAATGTTGTTTATATGTTTTGAATTAAGTAAAATTTTATGTTTGAACACTTAAGGATTCGGCATTGTTCATGACTATTTTATTTAGTATGTGATTTTGAATATTACGAATATTGGAATGTAAGTATATGTGTGATCAGTCATAGGAATTTGATATGAAGTTTTGTTAGGTGAGTGATGAATGACCGAATGAATTATATACATTGTAAGGATGAAATTTGTATATAAATTATGTATGTGTGATTTTATTAGTTAATGGCGTTTTGGCATTATATTTTGCTATGTGTGCATTCGGACTTTAGGGGTAATAAGATGAAGTTAAAAGGTTAAAGAAGTTTCTAAGGCTTGTTAAGTTATTGTAGCCATTGCCGATTGTATAATTGGTTAAAGGAAATTTCAAATCGTCCATGTATGAGTATATGAGTTGATTATTAAATGAGTATTCGGCAATATTTATAATAATGAATATGAGAGTGTATATATATACATGTTGTGCATAACTTGAGTAATCGACTAAAATATATTTATATGTATGTTAATGCCTTATGTATACGCCTTGTGTCAGTGAGACATTCGAATATAAATATGTATTAAAGTTACATATATAATTGTTTAACGTGACTTATCAAGTACACAAATTTGAAAACGAATGATAATAGACTTAAGTGGTCAATTGATTCAAATGAATTGGTTTTAAAATGTATATGGATGCCGTATGACTATGTTTGATTGGGAAGTAAATTTGTTTGATTTAGCTCAAGAGCTTAGAGGATCAAAGTTGGATAGGGGAAAGGAAAAAGTAATCGAATAGCCGTTGAAATCATTCGACAACATCCGAGGTAAGTTCTAGCATATAAGTTTAGTTATAATGAAGAATGATATGGAATATGGGTAAAGATGGGACTATGAATTGGTGCAATTACCTATAGTAAAATGATAAGGAATAAGTTACTTCTATGAGCCTTAGCCGATTTGTTATTAGAAAAGTGATATTTAAATTATGATTTGTATGTGACAATAAGAGTACTTATATATGATGATATGTTTTAAACTCAAATGCTAAGTTCTTAAGTGTTTGGACTTGGAAATTTAAGAGCAAATTGTAATAATCTGCTTAGGACAGCAGCAGTAGCGTGATTTTGAAAATCACCATAAATTGTTGGAGTGGAATTAGAGACTGAATAAAATATGTAATCAAATCTCAATGAGTCTAGTTTCTTATAAAATAAACAATGTAAGCAAAGGAATTTCCTATAGAGATATATTTAAAGTTGTGTGTGACAGTGTCAGAATGAATCTGAAATCCCCTGTTCTGTTTTTAGAAAATCATTATAAATAGTAAAAAAATTGTTATAAGATAAAATTTATATTCTTAGACTCCTTAATGAGTCTAGTTTCAAATGAAATAAACAAGAACATATTTTGAAATCTGTACAATGAAAAATTTGATTCGTAGTGAAGAGTGGTCAGTATAGTCGATTAGTGAAATAGGGGAAACTTTAAGAAAATTCTGGTTTTGATTGGCCAAACCAAAAATCATGAAAATTTTATGGATAGAAGATATATGAGTCTATTTTTGGGGAAAATTTACGACACTTCATTTGTAGTTCCGTAGCTCCAGTTACAAATAATCTAATGATTGTTGCTCAAGAAAACAGCTTGTAGTGAATCTGTGATTTTGTTGTAAACATTGATGAAACTAATTGAGTTGCTTATAAGCAATTGCTAAATTGATGCACAAGATAAATATATAGGTGGTGAGGCCAAAATGGCTAAAATTTAAATGTGTGCAAGTTATCCAAATGGCTATTTTATAAACGTAAGCAATGTATATGTAATATGTGTTGATAGTTTTATAAATTGAAGGTGTAGTGACTTATATGTTGTTTAGCCGAATGGATGTCATGAGAAGATTGTAAGTCATGTGTGTATTTTCTTATTTAGTTGGAAGTTTATTGAAAGGGATATATATAGATATATATATATATATATATAAATATGTATTAAAGTCGAATGATATTAGGACATGAAGTTAAGGTATACGCTATATGCTTATACTCGAATGAGGTTAATGAATTACAATGGTGATAGTTTGTGTGAAATGTGGTAACATGTGATTATAGTGTTATGTTTTATTTGAAATATTAATGTGAATATGAACTAAAGAACTAAGCTCCTAAATACATATATACATTTATGTATGTGCACGAAATGAGTGCATATGATTAAGTGGTTAGAGGTATTGAAAGATTGAATTGGTAATTGGTAACTATGGATACGGTAAGTGTACAAAGGTTAAGTATATGGTAAGTGATACTTACTTGCTATGTGAATTCGATTTCATTTGTATTACAAATGTACTTGGGGAATCACTTATGAGATGGTTATAAGTGACATTCAACGAGTATTGACTCTATCAAATTGTTTATGTAATATGAAAACATGAATATGTGTTTCCAAATATGGAAACCGAATGTGATTATAGTGTTATGTTTTAGTTCGACTGATTAAACTAAACAAAAATAGCATTGATGTTTTTTTTAAATGCGAAGGGGTATATACTCTTAAATTTGGATGAAATAGATGAATTACATGTGCATACATAGGGTTTAATCTATTTGACCGAATGGTGATATATCTTGACATTTCAAAACGTGATTTGTGTAAGGCCTAATCTTAAGCGACTTAGTAATAAATCAACAATTACGGATGTTCAGCACATTAAGTTGGCCAGGTATGTATTATGTACTTGTGTAGGCTTATTAAGCCCATCGAGACTTCACTTGGATTTTGTGTAAGTTATAAATGTATTTAATCCAACAAAGTTAACTCTTTTACTTAAGACTTACTAAGCCTTGAAAGCTTCCTCTGTTGTTACGTTTCTCTGTTTTATAGATTGTCAAATTTGGCCTTTGCTCGGGAATCGTCAACAACTCGTCACACTATCACTATCCATTGTTTGGTACTGCTATGTTTTGGATTATTTTATGGCATGTATAGAATAGACTAGTAGCAGAATAATATTCTAGTTAATGTATATAAGCCATGCGAAAATGGTATCCTTTGAATGTGTACTTATAGAAGTTTAATTTTATCCCTGGCTGTATTTAGCATTTATCTAAATGAATGATCTTTATTTCAAGAAAAAGTTTAAAATTTTACTGTTCTGACATGAGTTACAAGTCTGGTAATACCCCTTTCCTATTCCGACAACGGTTATGGGATAGGGGTGTTACACTCAGAATGTGAGGCTTGGGCTAGCAGCTGACGGCTTTAATCCTTTTAAAATCATGAGTACTTCCTACAGTACTTGGCCTGTAGTGCTTGTTCCTTACAATTTGCCTCCATGGATTTGTATGAAACAATCTTCTTTTATATTATCTATGATTATCCTTGGAGAAAAAGGTCCCGGAAATGATATTGACATCTATTTACAGCCACTTATTAAAGAGTTAAAACAGTTATGGTCGGGTGTTGAGACATATGATGTATTGAGAAAGGAGAACTTTAATTTACGTGCAGCTTTATTGTGGATAATTAATGATTTCCCTGCTTTTGCTAATTTATCGGGTTGGAGTACTAAAGGACGTTATGCTTGTCCTTGTTGTGCTGCGCAAACTTGTTCGAAATGGTTGTATAATGGAAAGAAGTTCTCTTACATGGGCCATCGTCGGTGGTTAGATGGAAATCATAAATTTAGATTTCAGAGGACTTTATTTGACGGTACTGAAGAGTACAGAGGAGCTCCTGAGCAGACAATTGGATCTGAAATCTTGTTATGTTAAAAGATATCAATTTTAGTTATGGGAAAATGAATCAGCCACCTAACATGCAAACAAAGAGAAGATCGAGGGATGAATCTGAGGATGAATTTGATGAAGAGGATGATCCTAATGAGGCGAACTTGTGGAAAAAAAGGAGTATTTTTTTTTAGTTGCCTAATTGGGAGCATAACATTTTACGCCACAATCTTGATGTCATGCATATTGAGAAGAATGTCCGCAAGAACATAATTGGGACAATTTTGAATTTCGATGGAAAATCAAAAGACAATCTTCAGAGTCGAATTGATTTAGTTGACATGAGAATTCGGCATGATCTTCATCCTCAAGTACTTCTGAATGGGAAATATCAGTTGCCGCCTTCTATTTTTTCAATGCCAAAGGAAGAGAAAGAAGTGTTCTGTATGGTGTTGAAGAATATAAAGGTCTCAGATGCGTATGCGTCAAATATATCTCGATCTGTGAGTCTTAAAGATCGAAGATTATATTCATTAAAATCACATGATTACCACATCTTAATGCAAGATTTACTCCCAATTACTTTACAATGCTGTATGTCAAAAAATGTAACGTCCTGTATAATTGAACTATCCAATATAATGAAAGCTATTTGTGGCAAAGTTTTGGATGTTGAAGAACTTGAGAAAGTACAGGATCGAGCGGCTTTGACTTTATACAATTTGGAGAAGATCTTTCCACCTTCCTTCTTCACTATTATGGTGTACTTGGTAATCCATCTTCTTCACGAAGCAGTACTTGGTGGACCGATTTTTTATCGATGGATGTATCCTATAGAAAGGTGCTAATTTATTTCTCAAGTATTCATTCATTCACCTCTATACATTTAGTTACAACTTTTGATAAATATTGTATATCGTGTTTAGGTTCTTAAGCAAATTGAAATCGTATTGTCGCAATAAGCGTTATCCAGAAAGATCAATTGCTGAAGGCTACTTGGTAGAGGAGTGCATGACCTTCTGTTCTAGATATTTAGAAGATGTTGAAACACGATTGAATAGACCAAGTAGAAATGCTGGGCTCAGTGATCATAACTTGGCCGAAACTTATTTATTCCAAAGTTATGGAGAACCAATCAACAAAGTTGAAATTGCAGAATTAGATGATATATCGTGGATACAAGCATATCGATATGTACTTTTTCACCATGATTCAATTGAACCATTACGCAAGTAAGTTCTAAAATTTCCTCACATATTCGTTGTTTTGATTTGTTTATCTTCTAACCAATTAAACTTGTTTTTAACATAGTGAGTACAAACAAATTTTGAGATCTCGTGCACGCTCTCGAAGATTACAACATCGAGAGGTTAATAATTTATTCATAGAATCTTTTCATAAATGGTTAAGCCAAACGGTATGTAACTGAAGTTAATAAGTTACATATAATCGTGAAATTTAGTTAATCAAATAAGAATGTTTTTACATAATACATTTATAATTACTCAATTTACTTTCGATTCAATTGGTTTGGAGTGGGAAGGACGTCAATGACGAAGTTAAATGGCTTTTCTAAGGTCCGAACAGAATAATAAATAAAAAGATATAGTGCCTTTCTCATCAATAGATACAGATTTCATACAAAATATTGCGAGAGAATGAGGAGAACTCAAAATTGTGGAATTGTTGTTAATTCTTCAATTACAAGTTATGCTAGTGCTAGGGACAGTAATCCGGTTGAGGGTAATGTGGAGTATTATGGACTTATTACCGACATTATTGAGTTGGATTACTATGGCAGATGGAAAGTTGTCTTATTTCGGTGTGATTGGGTTGATATTAATACTGCTCGCGGAATTAAAAAAGATCAATTTGGTTTTACAATGGTTAATTTCTCTTGCTTGATCCACACTAGACAACAATTGATGGACGAGCCATATGTATTTTCCTCTCAAGTGAAACAAGTTTTTTATTCGAAAGATCCAACTGATGAGGATTGGTATGTTGTACTCCGGAACACCCCTAGAGACTTGTTTGACATGGGTAATGGAAGTAGAGATGACATCGTCGAAAGATCAGAAACATTACCTTTTCCAGAACAAAACATAGATGAAAATATCCCTAGTACTAGTACACAACATCAATGGGTTCGACATGATGTGGATGAAAATATTTACGAATAATGATGTAGTAAGATTTTATGATTTTTTAATTATATGTAATATTATAATTTTGATCTTGGTCATGTTATATAATTTAACTATTCTATATGTACTATTATTGTTGTAATTTGTTACTAAAACTTCAACTATTTTATGTGTATTGCAGGAAAAATGCATAGAAGAAGATTACGAGATTTAAGTATTGTCCAGAATACTCTAAATTTGAAAGAAGCAAATATTGAACAGCAGAAAGTTGTTGGATCTTCGAATGTGCCGGAGACACTTGACGAGCCTGGAGAATTTCAAAGTAATGTTAAGTTCATTTTACATGTGTTGAATTTTATTATTGATTTATTTGTCAATTTTAATATAATAATAATATATCATTTTTCAGTTGAAAGTGGTGGGATGCGCAGAGGTCGAGGACGTACGCTGCTTAAATATTTATACGACTTAAATCCTGTCGAGCGTGTCAAAGTAAGTAGAAACAGTCATGGTCAGCCTGTTGGATCTGAAGCTCGACTTTTAGCAGGCTATTTTGGCATTTTAGCACGAAATGCCAATATGTTGCCCATTAACTATGAATCATGGCATCACATGCCTGATAGCAACAAAAATCAGGCTCTCGATAATATTAAGGTAACAAAACGTGAATGTAATTTATAATACTTTGGTTTAAGTTTCATTTATATTTACATTCTAAACTTGTGTTTTTTTAGGAGAGATTTGCTTTAGAGGTCTCCGATGACTATATCAAGAAGGCATTGGGTAAAAAATGGAGAGACCATAAAAACACTTTGAAAAAATAATATTTTAAGAAAGACATAAGCCTCGAGAAAAAATTGCGAAATGTCCCGCTGAGAATGCTGAGGTACCAATGGGAAAATGCGGTTAGATTCTAGAATTCAAAAAAAGGAGAGGTATTACGTTCTTTCAAACTCTTATATATAGTGTTTACTATATACGTAATAACAATTTCATTATGTAGGACCGTGAGCGAGTTAGAACAAGCAGCAGGTAAAAATAAAAATTCACGCACACGGCAGGGTCGAGAAGTTTTGCTTTTGTAGTTGAGGCCAAGGTATTATAAATTTATTAATTCTGTCAAATATTAATGACTTTCTATTATTAAATAATATTTTTACTACTATATTGTAGGAAGTCTCGTCTGGTCAAAAAGTTGGATGCCTTCAGCTTTTTGAGATTACGGATAGGAAGAAAGATGGATCTCCTATAACATCCGAAGCTGGAGAAATTATGGTATATTTACTTAATAAAATTTGATTTATTATAAATATTTATAATGTTTAATTATAATGGTTTAATTCGTCGTTAGTAGTTTTAAATAATGTTAAGTTATGTTGCATTCTTTTTTATTATATATTTCGTTTCTCACTCTTTGATTGATTTATTAGGAGAAACTAAAGGAGAAGAAGGCGGAGTATGAAGCGATTGCTTCGACTAATAGTTCTGTTAATCTTGAGAACATTGATAACAGAATTATCACTGAATTTTTAGGTCCTGAAAGGTATGGTCAGGTTCGATTTCAAGGATCTGGTGTTACCTCGACCCAAGATTTTGGATCCGGCTCCTAGCAATACATGCCTTCTGAGAGTCAAGCTCAAGCTGAAGTTCAGAGGTTAAGAGACTAGATTGCTCAGATGCAAGCGAACATGGTTGAGCAAATTACCGAGGTTCAAAGAAAATATGAAGAACTCCAGCAAAAACTTAGAGCGGAGGCAGCAGCGAGGGAGGCAGAGGCAGCAGCGATGGCAGCAGAGCAGAGCAGAGTAGAGCAAAAAGTACAATGAGCTCTAGCTGCAGCTTCAGCATATGATGCAGATGTTTCAGTAGTCGCAAAAGCCAACATCTTAGACATTAGTTTTCTCATTGTAATAATATTTTTAACATTGTCACATTTAACATTATTGTAAGAATATTATGACTTTTACTTTATTTATTAATTATATATATCTTTCGTTAAATTTGAATTATCATTTAGAATTAATGTTTTTGGTTGTATTTTTTATGCTAAATTTGCTATTTTTGGTTAAATTTCATGCTATATTTGTTGTTTTTGGTTGGATTTAATGCAGGAAGGATTGAATATTGGTGAAAAATATGCATTTCAAATCTGTCAAAATTAGCGACGTTTGTGAAAAAAACGCCGCTAAAAGCCATGACTTTTAGCGGCACTTTCCTCACAAACGCCGCTAAAAGCCATGACCTTTAGCGGCGCTTTTCCAACAAACGCCGCTAAAAGTCATGCTTTACCGGCCCTTTTCCCACAATGCCGCAAATTTTTGCGACGTTCCCTATAGCGGCATTTTTTGCGGCACTTGTAAAATCCCCGCAAATAAGCGCCGCTAAAGGCTAAAAAAAGCGTCGCTAAAAGTCTATTTTCTTGTAGTGTTTACTATATAGTGATTCATAAAAAGTTGTAATAATATCCATTAAACTCAAGTTAAATCGTTTATGAATTGTCAATTTAATAATATATCTAAAGGTTATTGCATCCACCACAAAAGAATATTATATCTTTTCATAATCAATGCCAGGACTTAGTGAAAAAAATTTATATTTTTATTCCGCTTTTGCAAAACTACTTTAATTGCACCTTTACTGGCTTTATACCTTTAGATATTTGGACTACTAGTCCAAAAACTCCACAAATTTAATTGTACTTGACTTGTGTCTTTCTATTTTGATCAATTTATTCTATATCTATATTTCTCGATAGATTTATTCAGGATCTTCCTTTTATTTTGTTATAATAATACTGCATGCAAAATCATTGTCAACCACTTTTATTATTCGATTCCACATTTTCTCGAATTGACATAACTTATCGAGATATCTTAAGTTCATTATTTTAAAATTCAGTTTCAAGTACCTGAATCTCTTCTGAAGTTTTACTTATTAGTTATGTCTTGGATCTTTTTTGGAGCACCCGCCTCCACTATATGACCATCTAGAAAAATTTTCATCTTTGGAATCGATCAATCTATTATTTATTCTAACTGATTGTCCTACTAAGACTTTGATTCAAATTAAAATATTAGATGGTATATAACACTTGGTTATTCTCATTAAGGTTGTAAATACATCTAACAGTTAACTTGTAATGAGTTATCCTTATTGAACTTCTGGTTCAATTACTCTTCCCCCTAACTCATTACAAGTTATTGTTTCTCTCCCCCTAATGTTGGGAAAATTGACAACTCATGTCACAATTAACACTACAGGAAAAAAGGGCTTTAGTGGCGTTTTTAGCGGCGTTTTATTAAAAAACCCCGCAAAAATTGAAAAACACAGAGCAATAGCGGCGCTTTTGGCAAAACGCCGCTAAAAACCAGAGCATTAACGGCGCTTTTGGGAAAACGTCACTAAAAACCAGAGCATTAGTGGCGCTTTTGGAAAAAAGCCGCTAAAAACCAGAGCATTAGCGCGCTTTTGGAAAAACGCCGCTAAAAACCAAAGCATTTACGGCGCTTTTGAAAAAACGCCGCTAAAAACCAGAGCATTAGCGGCGCTTTTGGCAAAACGCCGCTAAAAGTCATATAACTCTTAAACCCCAAAAAAATCATAAACATTAATCTATAACCCCTAAAACAATAATTATTAAAATTTATGGTTATACAATATATTAAATATTTTCTTATATAATCGTAAAAGAGATAGTATCAATTTAAAATATCGAATTAATTTTGAATTTAAAATATCGAATTAGTTATCATTATAGTTTAAGGTTTATGGTTTAAGATATATGGTTTAGGGTTTAAGGTTTATGAGTTAACTATGGTTTAAGATATATAGTTTAGGGTTTAAGGTTTAGGAGTTAACTAGTATTTGAAGGTTTATGATGAATTATGAGTTTAGGGGTTAGGGTTGGAGTTTAAGGTGTAAGGGTTTGGGGTTAAGGGTTTAGGGGTTAGTGTTTATGGGATAAGGGTTAAGAGGTTTAGGGTTTAGATTAATTAGTATTTTTTTAATTTATATATTAAATGATTTCTTATATAATTGTAAAAGAGATAATATTAATTTGAATATATTAAACTTATTATTATAGTTTAAATTATTTAAGAGATAATACTACAATTTCAAAATTTCAAAATTACAATGACTAAAAAAACAAAATTAAAGTAAAATGACTAAATCCACAACTTACATATAATTCAATGACTAATAGAAAATAATAATAATTAAAAATATTTAACTTGTTTATATTTAAAAATTAGTAAATATCAAATGAAAATAAAATGTATATATTTATAAAAAAATTAAAACAATATCATTAGGTTTAAGTAAATTTACGTTAAGTATTTGTAAATATGATGTGTTTTAAGTAAAATTTAATTAGAGATTTAAGGGTTAGTGGCGTTTGTTGAAAAACGCATAAAAAAACAAAATAATTTAACGTCATTTTAATTGAAGATTTAGGGATTAGTGGCGTTTTAAAAAAACGCCATAAAAAACATAATTGTATACTTAGCCATTCAACCCCAACCCAAACAGATTTCCCCAATTCTCTAATTTCTCCTAATCCCTAAATTTCCCCCAAAAGAATCAGCAGACACGGTGAAGACTCATTGTTTTCCTGTCATTCTTTTTTAGCTTTGGTTATCCACCGGCCAAAAAAACACACGCTATAAAGGGAGAGAGTTTTCGTGAGATAGAAACCCTAAGTTTTCTCTGGCGTTTCTGGTTTTTGTGATTTTGAACTCTCCATTTTGAACCCTTCTCTCTTGTATATATATTCTGTTTAATTAAACATTTTAATACTTGTAAGGACTAGATTCTGGAGTAGGATGTTCCAGATATTCTTTCTCAACATAAGTTATTAGTTTCTGTTCTGGTTTCTCTTATTCATTTTATTATCTCCATTCTCTCTTCCTCCTTTATGTGTTTTTACTTTTTAATGTTATAACCAGAAAGTAGAGTAGCAAATACCTAATCAGGTTCTTTTGGTCGGTAAAGACATTGGATTGACAAGAACGAAGCTTGGCTGCGATGAAGGTGGATGTGGGGCTTGTACTGTGATGATTTCTCATTACGATAGAAAGACAAAAAAATGCATGTGAGTCTTTCTATCTGTCTTCTTTCTTCTAAATTTTTATGATGATGTAACTAAATGATTTCCTCCATTTCTCAGAATCTATATAAGACAAATGCTTTAAAAACTTATTTCAGGCATTATGCTGTCAATGCCTGCTTGGCTCCTCTTTATTCTGTAGAAGGAATGCATGTTATTACAGTAGAGGGAGTTGGGAACCACAAACGTGGCTTGCACCCCATACAAGTAATATATGTTCTTTCTTCTGTTGGCCTGCTCTTAATGGTGCTTCCTTTTTAATTCTATTTATAGAAATTGGCTTAAATCTTGCGTGGAACTCTATTTTATTTGTATGGCATGTAGATCATGGTTGAAGAGTCAAGGGGTATTTTGATTGCTTGTAATATATGGCAATGATGCTTCTAAATTCCGTTTTTTTCCTAAAACTTAGCTCGATGAAAATATTGTTAATGTCATGGGAAAGATAAGAAGAATTAAAGTATGTCTGGTTCAAATTATTGGAACTTAAGAGATGTGCTTTAAAAACCAACTAGAATCCTTAAAGGAAAGAATGTTCAGCTATTTCATTGTGACTTTCATGGATTTCTGCAGGAATCATTGGCACGTTCTTACGGCTCCCAATGTGGATTTTGTACTCCTGGATTTATCATGTCATTGTATGCATTATTGCGGTCTAGTGAAACACCTCCTACTGAAGAGCAAATTGAAGAATCTCTTACTGGAAACTTATGTTGTTGTACTGGTTACAGACCGATTGTTGTTCTTATGTCAATATTATTGTCAATATTCTTACCTTGGACTAGGCCCTTTGAATATGTCAAAGAATTTAAACAGGCACATAGAAGGGATGATGATATTGCCATTGTGAATGCTGGAATGTGTGTCTGTCTGCAGGAGAAAAGTGAAGAATAGGTTATTTCAGATGCATCAGTTGCTTATGGCGGGGTGGCACCACTCTCTTTATGTGCAATTAAAACAATATGTGAAGGTTCTATTTTTGCATTTACACTATTGTACCTACTGTTTCCTTGAAGATAGGGCTTTTGTGCCTTATCACTCTTCTAGGAAATGTCTCATGGTCTTTTCAGAAAAATGTAGCCTTTCTTTTAAATACCTATTCTTTGGAATTTATTCTCAAATATGCTCATTTTTATAAATTGGAAAATAATTTCAAACCGTTGGTATTTAAAATAAAGGCTATATTTTTATAAAAGTGACAAGTCTCTTTTTATTAGAATTTCTGAAATAATACGATGAGATGGATTCACATTTTTCTTCCAGGAATAGACACGAACATAATATTACTGTTTCATTTGTTCCCTCTTCTGCGAACCCCCCTTCCCCAATGAACTTAAGAACTCAAGCAGGCAACTTGGCCTTGGAAAAAGTAATAGCTAAATGAGCTCCTTTTTATTTGAATGCTTATAATATTTAAGTTAAATTATTAAGTTGCCTATTTGTCAATGCTTTGTTTTCTTATTATTAGCTTTATTGTGTAATCAGCATATTCTCACTTGTTTGGGATGAATGGCATATTGTGCATACATAGGCTGCGAAGTTCATAAGCCAACCAAAGTGGAATGCTTGAGCGGGCTTACAATTAAATTGGCTGCTTTGGGTTCAGAGCACATAGTTGTTGTTACTGGTATGAAACTAGAAATGCTTCACAAGATATAGATTCTATTTTCTTGCAGTACTATTTTGGATATGCTTTTGATATGTATGCTTGGATGTAATGTTTGTATTTCCTTTTCTATGTACTTCACCAGATGGACGTGAGGCTTTAAGTTGGGGAGCAGTTGCATCTGGAAGACTTGGTCATGGCCTTGAGTCGAGCATTTTGGTTTTTAACAAGCAACAGTTACATTTTATGTTTACTTGATTATTGGTCGATATAAGAGAGCCTTCACTTATCCTTTCCTTCTCTTTTCTTTTTGGTAGTGCTTGAGGCAGGATTATTATTTCATAAGAGAAATAAATATTAATACCTATTGGATTATGCACAAGCACTGTGCTGTGTGCCCCAAAATCCAGTGTGAAAGTACATCATTGTGTCATAGCTCAGCAGGGGGTAGGATTTAATGACTGTTTACAAGGATTAGATTTTGTCGGTTCGAGTGTTATTTTGTCCCCGTTGATTGAGACTGAATCAAGTGTAATGTTTTTCCTTAGCTTAACAATTTTAATGCATTGTTATTAACCTATACCAGCATTTTCATCATAATTGAAGTTGATTTTGACCTTGTTTGCTTATTGTTTTTAACACTATCCAATTACTTTAACATCATTCCAAAATCCTGCCAGTCTAAAAGACTTGGATTCTGCTTTCTTGCTTCATGCTTCCATCTTAAGCGAGATACACATTGTTGACTAGTTTTCATATCAACTAATTGTTTAATTGGAAAATGACATAAACTTTGAAATTTCTTCATAAAACATGCTTGATATATGTAACTCCAACATCAATGCTTATTCATATGAGCGAACTTTTTCTATTGCTATTTTAGCATCATTTGTAAGCTTTTTCTAAAATTAATCATACTTGTGATATATGCTTAAGTCTCATACTCGTTGGTTTCTGAAGGACATTATCATCTTATGTTCCAAGAGTGTTATCACTAGGGTGACGCTCGTCCTTTAGTTCTCTGTGTTCACTTTTTGTGCTCTATGTGAAAATGAATTTTAGAATTAAATCCAAGTTAATGTTGTTCTTGTGACTCCAAATGAAACCTTTGTTACTTCTCATTTAAGGTAGGAAAATTAAAAGAAAAGAGAAAACTTTGCTACTTCTCAACTCTTGATTTTTTTTAATATCCTTTTTATGCTATAGTTGTAACTTTATTGTGAGGATCTTGTTCTGCAGTATCCTGTTTATTTCGCTTTTGAGAATGATGAAATTGATACTGTCTTGGCGGATATCAAGAAGAATGATGCGATTGGTCAACCTGCTACTGCAACTACTAGAGGGTCAGTTCATCGTTTTTTGGCTTAAAATTGATACTACATATCCAATTGTTGTATAAAGATGCTCGTTTGATGTCAAGAAATAGATCTAGCCTGAACTGTTATCTGTTTTCAACAAGGGATAAAATATTTTACCTGTTTTTCTTGTTTTATTTCTCAAAATATTGTTGAATGATCATTTTCCAGGTTGAGGCCCAAATAAGCAGTTCACTTATTTTATTCATTTACATTTCTACTTTAATCTTACACCAAGATCAAGATCAAAGTACTTCACTAAGTTATATATGCAGGCATTGCAATGAGAGGTGATGATGATTTGGCATTATATTCTCACCAGGATGAATTTTGTTTTAGAAATTGTAATACTTTGTGTGTCTCTATGTGTGTGTTTTTTTATGTATTAAATTACATATTGAATCAATGTTTATGTATTAAATTTAAATTCATTAATTTTTATATTTAGTTTTGAAGTTTAAATTTTAATGGAAAATTTAATTTAATTAATATTTTTATTTATCCTTAAAATATATAGTTTAAAGTTCAAATTTCAAAATTAAACATAATATAATAATTAACATAAAATAAATATTATTTAATTAAAATAAAATAATTTTTTTAAAGTTCATGATTTCTAGTGGCGTTTGTGAGAAAAGCGCCGCTAAAGGTCATTGTCTTTAGCGGCGTTTTTTTGGAAAAGCGCCGCTAAAGGTCCTGGTCTTTAGCGGCGTTTTTAGAAAAGTGCTCCTAAAGGTCATGGTTTTTAGCGGCGTTTGTAAAAAAAAGCGCCGCTAAAAGTCATGGTCTTTAGCGGCGTTTTTTTAAATAAACGCCACAAATTCTTGCGGCGCCTGCTATAGAGGCGTTTTTTGCGGCTCTTGTGAAAACGCCGCTAATAGTTATAACGGCGCTTAAAAACGCTGTTAATGGCCAAAAAAAATGCCGCTAAAAGTCTGTTCTCCTGTAGTGTAAATCTCGAATTAATTGCTTAAAAATATTATAAGGAAACTCATATAAATATACACTCTCAATCGCTTATGACCTATGCGTTGTGGTGGAGCAGTTGAAATATATATCGCACATACAAAAATTGTAAGATGGGAAATATTTGGCTCTTGACCAAAAATCAATTGTAATGGGGAGTATTTATAATTTATTGGCTTGATGCGTACAACATGTTAATCAATACAAGCATGAATCTCATGCTGAAATAGAAAGTTTTGTTCTCAAAAGTAATGGTTTAGCTATTAGTTGGAGGCATTTGATAAACAATTCAGCTAAATCATTTTGTCTGTGAACATGAGCTACAAGATGTTCAACTTTTATTCCAATTAACATGCAATAATCATTAAAAACTTGGGATGTAAACTCACCAACATTGGCAAGATGAATTGTTTTAATTGCATGATTTGAAATTAATCATTTAAACAAGCAATCTCGCAAATGACAGGTTGCGAGTTGATAATGCATGTGATTATTTTGTAGATCCATCTACAATAATCATATAATATCAAAACCATCCGCATAGTGGATGAATGGACCCATATTCATTTTAGAAATACAAAACATTAAATCTCAACTTTAGCTAGTGAGTTTTTAATAATCAATTTTCATTGAGAACAAACAACAAATGAGAATTCTTTAAATTAAAGAATCTTCTAGTTCTTTAATTGTATGTCCATATGAATTCTCAATTAATTTTCGCATCATTTATGATCCAGGATGGTCTAACTGGCCACGCCAAGTAGTAAACGCATTTGTATTAGTAAACTTCTAGCATGTGTTTCAATTGTACTAAATTGTAACAAATTGATAATTTTATTATCATTCATTTTAATTTGTATCCACATATAAGTACTACTGTGACATTTACTACTAGAAATGTCTAAATCAATGTGAAGTCTATAATGTCACCAAGTCAATAAATATAATTTCCAAATAATTATATGCAATATTCGCTTTAGGGAATATACCAAAATCTTCAAATGCCCAAAAATCTATTAATAGCAAACTTTGAGAGTGAATCTTATTTTCCATGTGTATAACAGGTACATAACCAATGATTTTTCATACATAAGTTTTCTCTGTTGCAAGTTCTCACCAGTAATATTTTACCACGTAATTTTAATTGAAAACTTATTCTGAATATTGTAGAGTTATACTCGCAGTTTTTAAAAAATACTTGCAACTTTAGATACATCCAACCATAATAAGCTTTAGATAGAATAATCATATTCTATTACTCATGAGTATATCTTTCACAATCAAATATTTTGTTTTCAACCCTTTAATAGGGATGACGACAAAAGAATATCATAAAGATTATAAATTAATAACTCAATCCCTTTTTATTCATATGAAATATAATATTTTCCTCATTCACAATCTCAATATGAGATCTATTATAAATAACTTTTAAAAGTAATGCATTAACCATCACAAATTTTGTACTTTTTAAATAGTGATATATTAGCTCTTCCGGAGCTTTCAACTAATTTTATACTATCAAATATTTGAATAATATTTGTTTGTTTCAATACCAAATAAGATAAATATTTTCTATCTATAATGATAGAATTCATTCCTATATTTTCATATTCTTCCTCAAAGAATATTAATGAAACAAAATATTTGGGCATACGCTACATATGTGGCCAATAATATTTCATATCACATATTGATAACATAAGTTATCTTTACCCTTTAAAGAGTTATCTTGAGAATTCTCGTTGTTCTCTTATTTATTACTATGTTCCTACTTTTAGTGCTCCATTAGTATATCTTTTATTTTCTTTATATTTACATTCACTTCGGGGAATGCAACAAATCTAGTAGGACGAACATATAAACATCCCAATAGATTCTTTATTTCATAATCACCATCACAAACATGCGTGGATTTTAAATCATAATCTATCTATTCATGTTGTCATGATTAGTCTCAAATTATAATAAATAATAAATAAAACATAGTAAAATATACCGAAGATCTTTAACATTATCGTCATCACTAAAAGGTATGAGATAGTTTGAAAAATCTTGATTTCATATAGATAATGGTATCAAATCTTTCACCATCCTTAAGAGCAAAAAGTAAAATAAGTTAATCAAAACAATAATAACATATAATGAAAGAATAAGAATGAAAAATAATAATTAGATATGACACATTAAATAAAAGAAACTTCTTGTAAAAACTTTGCATCTTGCCATCAAAGAAATTGAAAATCATGGAGGATAAATTTGATCGTTGATAAAAAGAACTATCACTTTAAGAAAGATCGTGCTGATAACGTGTTATAAAATAAAGAGAGATGGGGAGAATAAAGAACAAAGAAAAATATGAGAGCAACAGAGAATGAACTTTATTGATCAAAAGGGATAATTACAATGCTTCATCAGAGTCTCTATTTATAGGCATAAGAAGTATAAAACAAGTAGAGATCTAATTCTAATAATTATTAGTGTAACGCCCCAATTTTCGGGAATTCTGTGAATGTTGGCAAAATTTCATGCTTTAATTTTATCATTTGTGAGTGAAATTATGAAATAGGACCTATGTGAAAATGTTTGAAAATGCTATAGGCTAAATTGAAGTGACCAAATAAATAGGAGTGCAAAATAGGAGGATTTGCATGACAAACCTCCCATTTTACATGAAGTGGCCAGCCATCATGTTGTTGTAGACAAAATGTACACTTGATATCCATAATTTATGGTACAAATTGATACAAATTGATAATAGGTTAGGTAAATGTTCCATGATAATGGGTTAGGTAAATGTTTCATGATAATGGGTTAGGTAAATGTTTCATGATAAGAATTTCATGTCTTTTATATTAAAGAATTAAATGGATGAAATATGAAGTTTTATTAAAAGAAAAAAGGGTGAAAAGAACAAAGTTTTGTCCATCTTTGTTCATCATAGCTGAAAGTTAGAGAAAGGAGAGGAGAAAGCTCTTGAGTATTCGGTCATTAGGAGGAGGAAAATTGAAGGTAAGTTCTTGGTACCTTGCTTCTATTTTGAGGTTCATGAGTTCTTCTTGATTCTACCTTAACTCTTGAAGCATATTTTGGTTTTTAGTTGTGTTGTGAGCATTTAGTCATGAATTAAAATGAAGGAAATGGTTGTTGTTTCATGTTCTTTTGATGAAAAAAATGGAAGATAGGTGAAGTTGAGCCAAACAAATGAGCATGCATGTGCCTTAGATGTTAAAGGGAAAAATCAGCTAACATGTTGTGCTTTAAAATGATCAAATGGAAATTATTCTTAAGTAAAATCATAGATATGTGATGATTGATTGGTGATATACATGTTTAAATAACATGCATGCAAGGTATGTGTGAAAGAGTGATTTGGTAATAAATCTGCTTGGGACAAAGAAGAGAATGTACCATAAATTGTGGGAGATGAATTAGAAGTTGAATAAATTATGTAATTAAAGCTTATTGAGTCTAGCTTCTAATGAAATAAACAAGAACATATTTTGAATTCTGTACAATGAGAAATTTGATTCAGAATGAAGAGTGGTCGATTAGTCAAACAAGAAAACATGGGAAACTTTTAGAAAAATCTGGTATTGATTGGCTAAGCCAAAAATTCTGAAAATTTTATGGATAGAAGATATATGAGTCTATTTTCATGGAAAATTAACGGAACTTGATTTGGAGTTTCGTAGCTCCAGTTATGAATAATTTAGTGACTGTTTCTCAGGAAAACAGCTTGCAGTGAAATTATGATTATGTGGTAAACATTGACAAAAATTTGTTAATGAGTTGCTTATTGATTTCTTATAAGCTTACTATGATCTGTAGGTGTGGTTGGCCGAATATTGTAAGGGGTTTATACGTAGTTTGTATTTGAATAGTTAGATTAACGTGTTAGTAATCCAATTGTAGGCGGTTCGTGTGTGGATCTCGTCAAGATATCGTCGCAAATGTGTGTGTAACTAACACCTCTTTCTTAGTCCGGATCGGCAAAAGTCGAAAAGCCGAAATGACGAAAATTAGTATTTTGTAGATTTGCGAAAAGTGCGAATGCTCGTGAGGTAAATCGATTAATGTTTTTGGTAAGCTGCAAAATTTGGACTGCAAAGTGCATGATTTTTGTGCCCTCGATATTTTGGGCTTAATGGGCCAAAATTGGAATGATGGGCCAATCGGCCCAATTCAAGAAGAACCCTCGATGCGTGATTCTCGTTAGTACGTGAAAAGTAAGAATATGCATGAAAAACCCTAAAATAGATAAATTACTGAAATACCTTTAAAAGTGGAAAATTTACGCTTTACCCCTAGTAGATAAATTACCAAATACCCTTAGGGTTAAATTGACCTAAATGCATGTTTGATTGTTGTTTTTTACTGCATGTCATGTTGTTATTATCGATGCATGGGATTGGGATATTGACGAGGAAGTACTGAAAGTGGCTTGTCCACGATCTTGGAGGCTTTGCCTCAATTTATCGTTAATCGAGCAAAAAGGTCAAGAATCGTGGAGTGTTAAATTTGGGTGGGTTGAGCTATTCCCCACATGGAGTGTATGGTGGTACGGTGGAGTGTAGTGGTTGGTGGGTTGAGTAGTCTCCCAAATGGGCTTGCATATGTTTATTGATGTTGCATGTATTTTGAAATCGGCCTATGGGCCATATCATTATCTGAATAAGGGCTAAGGCCCGTTTATTGTAATCTAAAAGGGCTCGCCCAAGACCACACTGTTACTGAATGGGCTTAAGCCCAATAGGCTTGAGTGACTTGGGCTTTGAATGGGTTTTCCTTACACATGAGTTTCCCAAACTCACCCCTTTTATTTTCATCCACGCAGAAATCCCCAACCATAGTGGGCTTGGAGTCATGAGGGAATTCGAGTGGCCACCCGCTCAATGTTTGGTTTTCTTCCGTGAACTGGACATCCTTTTATTTACGTTTGAAGTTTTGGGTTTTTAAAGGTAATAAGGCCGCTTAATTATTTTTGATGGTTTTAATATGTATTACTAAGATAGGTATTACTTATTTTAACTGTTGAAATTGGATAGCTTTAGGCATGCGTTTTCAAAAACAACAATTGATTTCAAAATAATACGACAACAAGCAAAGCTTTCGCAATGAAAGTATTTTTCAAAATTAATCACTTTTCCTAAAAATAACTTAATCAAATCGGTTTCCTAGAAATATCCATGACGTTAAGGTGTGGCAATGGCGGTATGCATGTCTAGGATTGGATCCGAAGGAGCTTGGTATTAGCGATCCGATGGACTCACCACCTCTTTTCGGTTTCCTACCGGTGCATGACTTCCATTCACTTTAATCTATAATGAAATTAATCTTTTGAACATCAAGTACGATTTTCTGGACTTAGAATGGAAATTTTTTTTTTACGTTTTTGATGTGGCATGTCGGATCCGGCCATAACTTCTGGGCCGGGTTTGGGGTGCTACAATTAGAATTTAAAGAACTTTATCTTGATCATGATAGACATCCACTTAATAACATATCCATAATACATATTAAATATTTGCATTAATAATTACTGGAAATCGCGTGTTTATTTTCTTGATATGGTTTGTTAAGAATAACATAAAATAAATGATCTTGAAATTAATTAATCATACTCTATTAACAGCTAGGGGCCGGCAGAAAAGGTAAAATTATATTTTGGTCCCTTAAAATTTTAAAAGTTATAAAAACGTAAAATTGTATTTTTACGTGTTCAATTTCGCCCAGTCTATTAACAATCACTATTGAATATGACAACATCAGCACGTAAACTAATTAATCATTATTAACATTAAATGTTTTTATTATTTCTCATGATGATATTGTAAGAAAATATTTTATGTTAATTTTAGTTTTTTATTTAAAAATTATATGGAAAGACAAAAAATATAACTAGTTATTTAATAAAAATATGTTAATTATTTTCTGGTATATTTTTATGATTAATTATTTTAACAATTTATTCGTTGTATTAATATTAAAGAAATCATTAAAAAATAAATAATAATTTAAAAATAGAAATGGAGGGTGGATAACATTTTCTTTTCTTTTTTTTTCTTTTTTGTTTTCTGCGTGAAAAAGAAAGTAAACAGGCTTACATATCGCAGCGCTTCTCCAATATAGTATTTAGATGTTGGGTGATATACTCAACCTCGACCAGCAAAGGCATAACCGAAGCTGGAGGCTCACCAAACATACTTTTTTGATTGAAATATCAAAACTTAAACTCAATTTAAATATATTAATTATTATATTAATATTTATTATTATATTGATTGAAATATGCTCTAGTCCCTATACTTTTTTGTACATTTGAAAGTTAGCTCTACTACTATATTATATAATGCTATATCATATTGTATAACATATAATATATTAATAGTTTACATATATGCATTAATGATTAAACATCATAATATTATGTAATATTATATCTTTTATTATAATATATAATGTAATAATAGTTATATATGTATTAAAGTTTTAGTAATAGTTACATACTGTATTATGTAATAGTATAGTATCTATTATAGTTACCAATTAAAACTAACCTAACCGATCAAATCGAGCCAATTCAAGCAAATCGGTTTATAATTTTGATTTTGAACCAATTAATAGTTTTAAAATATATTATTACATTATGCAATACTATATCACATAGTATAATGATAGTACATGATAAATTAATTATTATATATTATTGTTTATTATTATAATGGTTGAAATATGTCTAGATCATTATACTCTTCATACATTTGAAAATTATCATTCCTACTATATTATATAATGATATGTCATATTATATAATATATTAATAGTTTATATACGCCTTAATGATCAAATATAACAGGTTCATATATTCATAGTTTATATATATGCATTAAGGTTGGGCTAGATAATTGGTTGATTTGATATCATCGATTCGATTTCGGTTTTGAAATTCAAAATCGTTTAAACCAAATTAACCAACTTTAGACCTTTTAAATGTAATATATATTTAAACCCAAAACCAATAAATACCAAATCCGATTCCAAATCTAATGTTAACTAAACCCAAACTTAAACTCAATTTAAACTTTATTCAAAACCCAATCTAAATAAAAATAAACCCATTTCAAATAAAAAGTTAATATAAAGATGACAATATTAATAAAAATTTAATACTTATAAAAGCATTAAAGATTAATCAATAAAAATATAAAAACTAAAACCTAAATTCTCAAATCGTAAAAAAAGCTGAGTAAAACTTAAATTCCCAGATAATTAAAATTAAATTTATCAGTAATGTTATTACTATTGCGTAATAATTCATGTTTAATCATTTGTGTTAAGTATAAAACTAGTTATCGTATTATTAAATTAATAAATTATGACATTATATAATTTATATTATCATTAAATTTAAATTTTATAGATTTTAATAATTATTAATTTTATATATTTATTATACATATATAATTATAGTATTAAAAATATTTTATATTCAATTAATATTTGTAAAATTTTATTTCACTTTATAAATTAACATAAAGTAAATTTATGATTAATTACTTTTGTTATTAATAAAATTTAATATAAATATGTAATGGTTATGAACACATTTTCATAAAATAAATAATTATCATTTATTTTTATTTTAGGTAGTATCATAAATTTTTTTTTTTTGGGTTTCTTAAGGTAGAAAAAGCAAGCCTAATAACTAATCTTTTATGTTCTATAAGCCCATTAAGAAAGTAGACACTAGCCATAATTTTTAAAGCTGCTCCATACTCAGGATATCAAAACTTCAACAATTGATTCAAATTTGAGAGACTCTTATTATCTCACTTAACTGCCGTGGGTTAATGTTCATTATGTTAATTACTAACATCTATTATGGTTGTTTAGCTAAAAATTCAGACTTTTTTGAGCTTTGGCTCAGATTTATCTCAAGCTCGGATTAGATTGATCTCGGATATTTATAGACTCGAGATTTCTCAAGCTCGAGTCGGTCGGTCTTGAATTTTTTCAGACTTGAATCTATTACGAACTTGAGTTTTCTCGAACTCGAATCGTTATGAATTAGGATCCAGACTATTTTTCCAGCTCTACAAGCACCTACATTTGCTCCCTATCTCGAAATTTGTCAGAATTGTTAATATAATTTTACAGAGAAATTTGACAGTCAAAACTTCTAACAAAGGCAATGCAGGCATGTCTTCAGTTGGAGTAGCATTAGACGATAATGGTAATTGGATATTTGGCTTCAATAGAAGCGAAGCTATGGGCAATGCTAGTGGGTTGGCAATAGCATGGGACAAAGTTTTGAAGAAGATATAAATTGAATTCCATAATATCACTATTGTTAATATGTTACCAACAGGTGAAGAGATATGGTAGCAGACTAGCAGCTAGCATTGGTTCCAACTATTAGAAATTAGTGCAATAAGCGATGGGAGGTGCATGTAAAACCATATCTTTCGCTAAGCTAACTAAATGGAAAAAATCAAAATTTCTGAAATTGGATGGGATTCATCTATTGAATTTGTTAGATTAAAAATCGCTAGGTTCGATGGTTAAATCACCCTCGTTAAATTAAAAATTTTTTGAACCACATAGAACTTGAAGAAAAATCAATAATAGTATAGAGTTGGAGAAAACCTTCTAACCAAGCTGGATGAAAAAAAAATGACAAAAAAAAGCATAATGTTTTTATTTATAATTAAGGTTGTTCAATGAAAAACTTCACCAAAATCATTTTATATAATGTTTGGACCTTTTTCTTCTTGAAGGTAGTGAAGTATTTTGGTTTTAGCCACTTTTATTAAATAGATATCATATTCTTAATATACTAGTTTAATTATAATTAAATTAAATAAATTGGAAATTGTTAATTTTATTGTTTCGATCATCAATTCGGTTCTGAAAAGCTTAGATGAAACTTTATTACAAAGTCTCAAGGATTGCAGCACTTTAACAACCCACAAGAAGGAATTGACACTATCTTATTGCATGCTAATTTACAAAGTTTGCATACTATGTAAAGAGCATTTTCATTAATGCTTGGCCCTCCTTTGTGTACCAAAAACCAAACACTGTTCTTTCGATCTCTTTCCCTTTCAATTTTCGGGGCATAAATACTGCATTGGAGACCCTTTTCTTAACGAACCCAAGCAAAGCTTCAACTCCAATATCGAAAATGTATTTCTTTATTAAAAAATTCTCAGACAATGGCATGATTACTGGAGGAACTGTCTTCCATTGCCATTTACTCAAGGGTGTTTTCTCTGAAAGATTTATAGCTATCAAACTATTAATAATGTACCTTGAATTTAAGAAATTATCTGTAGCTAATCAGATCGTGGAGGAGTTCAATGGGTTTGATTTAGTTGTTCAAAATTGTTTAATTAATCCTTATATTCAGTGGGGAAACTTGAGTGAAGCACGGAAACGGTTCGACGAAATGCCCGAATGAAGCTGGGCTTTGCTAATTTCAGGATTACTGAAACATGGATGAATCAATGTCGTATTTCGAAAGGAACCCATTTGAAACTGCGGTTTCATTTTTTTTTTTTTTTAAAAAACGTGGTTTCGTGGACAGCTGGGAGATTTTTAGTCTGTTGGTACCGGTGAATAGAGGAAATATGATTGGACTTTTTATTAATAACAAAAATACTTTGTTTAAGTTTTGATTAAACTTAAACAACAAAATGATATCTAAGCTATATATTTTTTTCCATTGATAGCTAAATTTTGATTACTTAATTTTTTTATTCTTCACCTAAGAATTTTGATTACAAAAAAAATTAAGAATTCATCAGAAATTTCATCCAAACCTAAATTTCGATGATAAAATCCAAATTGGATGAGTTTATTTTTATTTTGAAACTTAGATTTCAATTTCTTTCTCACCTCAATTCAAACCCTTATATTATTTTTAAATATATATATATATATATATATTCCCGTTCTTTCTAGATATTTTACATGAAATAAATAATGTTAGGTGAACCTCTAAAAAATGTAAATAAGCCATGAAACTAAAATACTAGGAAGAAACTAAGTAGAAAAAGACTATTAAAATAAAAGTTATCTAATAATTAAAAGTGCATTAAAAGATAAGAAAGCATCATGATGGAAGTGAGAGAGTGTATTTTTTTTAACTTTAAATTTAATTCTATTCTTTTAATTTAAAAGTGTCATGTGCTATAAAATGATTAGTTATGATATTCTTTTTACGGTTGGGGTAATTTAGGTAACAAAGTATAATTTAAGTATCACTTGTGACAAAAAACTTTTTGATATTGTTGATGCATGTGATCAACAAGGAGGAGATACAAGGAGGGAATGGTGGAGTTGATGAAGGTCGGTTCACCCTATTTGGGCGAAGAGTCGAAAAATACTGAGAGTGAAGGCGACAGTGGTGAGGAGAGACTGAGAGCAAGGTGGTAGAGTGTAGATTAGAATGTTAGAGAGTCAATCCCTTCTTCATCGTCTTGAGAGCTATTTACATGTGAGGTCCATGTTAGATAGCATTAACATGGCAGGTTCACTATCAGGCCATCATCATAGGTCACATAAAGAGGATATTTGCAATGAGATGCGTTCTGCCATTTCTTCTGAATCATGGTATGGAGTGATTGGACTCACATGGGGTTTGGTAGTCAAAAGAATCACGTTCTCAACAACAAATCAAATGCCTGAGAGGAACGAGAAGTGGCATCCTTTTGAGGAATGGGTGGCTAGCTTCTTTGAACAACTACTCCCTAACTGGACAGATGACCAAATCGAGAGGTAGAGCTTTTGACAACTACTTGGTATGTATTCTGTAACAAGTGAAAGAAGTTTCTTAGACAATATATTATGTTGCCAGGTGCCTTAAGTTGGTGGGGTATAATAGATACCAAATTTAAAAAAAAAAAATAGACATAATTTAAGTCCTATTTGTGATTTAAGCCATAAATTTTAAGTATTTTATTGCTTTTAGTAATATAAATCTTTTATTATTATCAAGAATAATGGAACTATATTTTTAAAATCAAAATAAATAATATTTCATATCCATCAATTCATCTGAAAATTAAAAATTTAATTCATCTTCTGAAAAGTCAAAGTCAAATCATATGTCCTGGATAGAACGATAACAACAGAAAAGGCCCATGTGCTTTGTCGTATCCCATCTATATGACCTCAAAACGAAGCAACACATGATCTTCAGCCCCATGGCCTTATACTTTCAATCCTACATTTATAACTTCATTTCTCACTAATGGGATCAACTTAACAATTGAATTTGATTTTAAACTTTTAAGCCCACTAATCCCTTATTTTTGTTGAATTTTGACAAATATTCAAAGATTTATTATTCTCTATCTTCAATATTTTATTTAAATCTACTTACATGAATGAAAAAAAATCGTATATACTATTTTAACTTATATAAAGTAAAGATTAAATTTTTAACAAACACTCGTTTAATAAAAATTCAAACTGTATAATTTTCATCCCTATACTGTTTTATAAATTTTTGCTATAATTTTTAAAAGAAAAATATAGAAAAGAGTTTGCAAGCCATTATTCATAAGATTTGAGCAAGTAATGAGAGTACTCTTATTATATTCAATTTAATGGTATACTTATAATAGTTATTTAAATATACCATATATATATATATATATATATATATATATATATATATATAATTATAAATAATTAAACTCAAATTCAATTATCGAATGGGTTTTCAAATATACCATAACAGTTTTCTTTAAACATTTATGTTTGTTTATTGATGTTTTTGAGCATTTTTATTTTAATTTTATATAAAAGCATTCACTAAAATTATAGTTTTAGGGTCCAATTATGGGTTAGCAGAATTATTTTAGGTAATATTAATAACAAAATATGTTTTGTGTTATGGATTAAGCTGGAACGAGGATAAAATGAGAATTTGGGAAGTGTCGTATTTTGTGCTTCGAGATGCTCTTAAGTACAAAAATCAATAAATGATGTATTGCCATGATGAAAGTAAAAACCCTAAGTTAATAGAGAAAGAAGAGGTGAAGATAAAGGAGAGAGCGCCTAAATGGGAAGTACTTTTGTGTTTTATGGAGTTTTTTATTTAAATAATAAAAAGTTAATTGCAAAAATGCTATAAGTTATATTAAAAAATATTATTTTAATGAAAATTAATAAATTAATAAATTAATAAATATTTTAATGTAAAAAGGGGTGAAATCAACTTGTTAGGGCGATGCACATTTTTCCTCTCCCAGATTTTTAGTTTTTTTTTGAGGGGGTTGTGGTATAATTTTGAATTTCATACCTGTATCATACCACAACCCCTCAAATTAAAAAAAAACTAAAATAAAAGGAGAAAAAGGATGTCGACAATTTGACATCATCCTTTTTTATATTAAAATATTATTATTTTTAAATTTATTGATTTTTATTAAAATATTATTTTTTATAGTTGGCACCGCTCGACACATTGGCGGTACCCAATTTTATTATAGAAAACATATTGTTCTCGTAATTAACCTTTTTTGTATTATTTAGATAAAAAAAACTCGCATTTATGCTTTATGCTTGTTCTAAGACTATAAGGAGGATTGTCTAACTATTTATTATTGGTATTTGTCATTCTAAAGAGGAAAATAGTATATAGTTCAAGGGCCAAATTGTTAAACAAGCCATAAAAACAACACAATAAATGTAATATAATATATTTAAATATTTTTACTTAGATATTGTGATTTTTATATTATTTATTATAATATGTATTTTGAAAATTTAATTTCAAAATATGGTTTTTAGGGCTGCCTCGACACATATAGAAGTCGAGTTCAAGGAGGTTTATTGTGCCATAGTTTCTTGTGCATAGTTGGAATCATGATAATTATTTTAAAATGATTACAACACACTAACACTCTTTGGTGTATAGTTATTGTAAAACTATTTAAAATTCTAAAATTGTAACCATGTAATTTAATTATCTAATGGATAAAGATGATATTTAAACAAAACTCAACATTGTTATATGTGTATCTTGTATATGATTTATAAGCATGGAATAGTAATATGTTTCAATTGTGAAGGAACTAACCTTGTGAGATTTTTTATTTGCATAGGCTATCAACGAACACATATTCTTGATTGTATAATTGTATGGTCAATATTTAAGTTACATTAAACTCGATAAGTTAATTTTCGAATGAACTTACTAAGCAAACTTACTAAGCACCGTGTTGCTTATGTTCATTTTGTTTGGTTTCTTGTAGATTATCAGAAGTTGTTGTCAATTGGAAGTCAAGTCGGAGCTCACACTATCCATTCAATGAATTGGTAGATTTTTTTATCATTTTGTGATAGGTTATAAGTGGCATGCAAATAAGTATTTTGGTTACAAGTGTGTAAGTATAAGTTTGTATTTGAAATGGCATGTAATGTTAAGCTCTAGTTGTGTTATGTTTTGAGATGAATTGGAAACTATATTTAGATCATGTGGTGAACTTTGCTTATTGATGTTTTGGTATTTGATGGTGATTATATGGAAATGTTTATAGTATGAGAATGGTGATATGAATGGTGATGAATGTTAGCTTGCAAATGTTTGAATTGAGGTGTCAATTGTGGCATATTGGTTAGGCACTTAGGATGAATGAGATAAGTTTCGTTTTGAGTATGTTTTGATGATTTTTGAACAAGTTTGAGTGATGGCACTATGTTTCTTGTGGTTTAAGTGAGCCTAGGGCACTTTACTTGTTTGATAAGGTTCTTTTAGGTGCACACGAGCTGATACACAGCTTGACACATAGTTGTGTACCATACATAGTGATAGGTTGAGGCCATATGGAGTTATGGGACATGGTTGTGTTGTCCAACTGTGTGCAAGGGCTAAAACTGTATAGGTGGAGTCACACGATCGTGTCTCCAGATCGTGTAATAGATTGTGGTCGTGTGGGGACTAAATTGTAAAACTATGCAAATTTTCACATAACCGTGTGGTTGGGCCATGTAACTCACTGATGTTGGGTATATCTATTGACACCTAATCACACAGACCACACCCTTATTTTGTATTTTTGCTTTCTTTTACTGAAGTGTTTCAAATGAGTCCCTGTTTCGTTTTAAATTATTTTAAAGCTTTTGTAAGTTTGATTTAACCCCGATAATATATGAATAACATGTTTTTGATTATAAGTTTGATGAATACTGATCGTTTTGAGGAATTTTACATTAATATAGCATGGTTCTGTTCGATTATGTGTGGTAGTATCCTGTAACCCTAATCCGACAATAGAGACGGGTAAAGAGTGTTACAATTGTTACCCAAATAAAAAAAAATCACCTAACTTCTTTGTTTACACTTAGTTGATCCTGTCGTCCCCAAAATAGTAGAAACTGATGCTTTTAAGATAAGGTATGGTGGGATTTTGAAACTAATCAATGGAAGAAATGAACAAATATTCCAGTTTAAATCTAGACATTGGAATCCAACTCAGTAAAATTATAGTACAATCAAAAAAGAAAATTTACCAATTAGAAAATTTTAAAGTGATTTATTAAGTAAAAAATTTCTTTTACGAGCTGATTGCAAATCATCAAAAGAAGTTTTACAAAAAGATGTTATTGTTTCAAAATAAATTTTTGCAAGATGGAAAGAAATTTTAAGTATATTTGATTTTGAAATTGAATATATCAAAGGAGAAACTAATTCTTTACCTGATTTCCTCACCAGAGAATTCCTTAAAAAAAATTGCCCCCCAAACTCAGAGACAAAGGAAAAGGAAAAATAGAAGAACCTTTTTTTTTACAAAAGAAGTAACATCTTCATGGACTGCTACACAAAAATCCTCACAATATTTTTTAAACAAATATTTTGAAAAAAAATTTGTGATGGAGGAATAATTTTATGAAAAAACTCATCATATTGTTATCAAAGAACTTTTTCAAAGGATGACATTTGAAGCCATTAGATTCCTAAAAACCCCAACAATATTATGAAAACATACTGGTTCAAACTGGATCATTATCGTTCAAACATTACATAGACCCAAGGATCTATATATGGAAATCCCATAGTTAATTCGAAATTTCAAAACGAAATGGTGGGAAAAATTTAATGATGAAAAATATGATTCTAAGTATGTGGATGATTTCTTCAACAAAAACTCAAGATTATGCAAGTTTACTGCCTTAGATCAAATTGTTGCAAAATTCTTTCAAGCCAAATCAAATGCCAACGTATTGTTGGCTCTAACAGTCCTAAAGTTCGTACTATGTGTTTTAGGATTTGTTTCTTCTTCTAAATTTAACCTTTTAAAGGTTGTATCGGTACTTCCTATTTTAAAGGAATGTCGTGGGGTCATTCTGGGTGGCCTATTAAATATTAATTCAACTAAGCCATCTTGATGTCGAGAAATTTCACTTAAAGAAGTGTTTCTAATTGGGGTTAGTGCAATAAGGGCTAAGCACCTTCTAGTTTTCATTTGGTAAGGAGATTGATTTCATGTCATTGTATTGTTCTTGGGATGTCATGTTTTGGGTGGCCTATTGAATAATAATTCAATTGAGCCATCTTGGTGTGGAGAAATTTCACTTAAAAAAGTGTTTTTTATTGAGGTTAGTGTAACAGGGTCTATAGCACCTCTAGTTTTCATTTGGTAGGGAGATTGATTTCATGTCATTGTATTGCTCTTGGGATTATGGTATGAGATCTTGAGGTGTCTGTTTCTATTAAAAGAGTTTCTCCTTTTGGGCTTTGGAGTAAAGCCTTGATGTTGACTATGGAATACATAGCTTTGAGATGAAGTCAATAGATTAAAGTTAGTACTTCGGATCCAAGGTGCATTTTGTAATTATGAGTATGTATTTGAAGGGTTAATGATTTTAAAATGTTTTTATCAATTAATGAAACTATAAAATTTAGGCAACAATTAAAATGTATTAGACCAATATATAGGCTTGTTTCTATTGTTCTTAGTAAAGAGTCATTAAACGTAATGTGTCTTTGGTTTTTTAAGATAATTAAAATTGAGGTAATTTTGGTGGCTTAAACATTAAGTGGTTTGACACTGACTTGAAGTAATGCAAAATGGATCTATTTATAATTTTGTTCTTTAAGCTTATTAATGACGACTCTATTAATAATTGGATAGTTTCATATTCTTTTTGGATAGTTGAACTTTTTTCTTTTGTTTTTATAACATAACTACAAAAGACATTTAAAGTTTCAAAAGTTTTTTTCTTATAAATTTGGTTTGTTGGAACTCTTGGAAGAGTCCAATTATCAAATCTTTAGGAATCATTTTCATAATGTTCTTCGTGTTCATTAACAGTATTATTTGAGGTTTGGTCAAACTCTTGAGATTGGTTGGAAGTAAAACTTGCAAAAGAATTGGTTCTTCTAAATAAAGGAAACATCTCTTTGTTTTTGTATTTCCTACGGGAGTTCTACTATTAGAATTTCTGGATTACTAAAATTGCTTACAGTGACATTTTTTCCTTAACATGCCTAATCCATGGCTAACCGGATTGTGTATCAATACTAAAAAAATAATAATATATTAATAAAGACAATTAAACTAGAATTCGGAAATAATGGAAACAAATTTAAAAATTTTCAAAGCTTAGATTTACTTGTCCCTCCTTAGTTCCGATACTAGACGAGTCTTGAGGATATGAGGATAGGATGGCAGTGTATGGAAATAATAATTTGAAAATTAAATTTTTGACTGACCACCAGCAAATGATTTATTCTTCAACATTGAGGCCAAAAAAATATAATAAGATGATGGAAAAAAGTTGAAGAAAACCTTGAAATTAAGCCTAAAATGGAGGAAACTCTTGAATTAATATTGATGCTCAATCCCTAGCATGGAGATCGCCAGAACATTATGATCATAAGCAGGATCAATATCCATATATATATATAATTTATGGTTCTTTGACCTCCAGCAAATGATTTATTCTTCAACATTGAGGCGAAAAACAATCTAATAAGAAGATGGAAAAAAGTTGAAGAAAACCTTAAAATTAAGCCTAGAATGGAGGAAACTCATGAGATTATCATTGATGCTCAACCTCCAGCATGGAGACCGCCTGAATATTATGATCATAAGCGGGATCGGTACACACTGTTTATGCCTTCATACAAAGATAGCCAATGTTATGGGTTGCCTATGGGATAGCTCGTGGAGCTAAGGCCTAGAACCAACCCTAAGTACTTCAGAAAAGTTGATCTGGTTGTCTCCTTGAATTTTATAATTTTTATTTTTATTTTTTTACAAATTTATTTTTTATAATTTTTAATAATTTTAATAATTTTACCATTGTTAAACTTTTGTACTCATCTTGAATTAATATGGACAACAACCAGGTTCATTATATGTATATATTTTATTAATTTTAAAATATCTTTTATGATTTTAATTTTTTTAAATGCAGACATGACATGGTTAATGCACTTAACGATCAAATAAGTTAACTAACAGTTTCCGTTAACGAAATGACATAATTAATTGTTTTTCTCATCATTGAGGGCTCAATAGGATGAAATTTTAAGGGCTTAATTGATTTTTATTTTTATTAATGACTATTTTTACTATTAAGCCTTAGATAAATTAATAACTTAACTCCTACAAATAACTAAATTTAATTTAATTTAAAAATAAATACTAATAATATTATTAAAAGAAGTTAAGTATTTTCAATTTTGATATTCTTTTGCAATCACCTGATTAATCAAAATTGATTCTTGTTTGTTAATTTTATCATTTTTGTTTTATTTTTATATAATCACATAGCAATTAGTAATATACTAATAAATTATTTTAATGCTAATTTAGTAATATAATATGTAATAAAGAGGTTTTTTTCAATTAAATTTTTTTCGAAATTTGTATATTAAATTATAGATTAATGAAACCAAACATATTTGAAATGTATTTACTAAATGACTGAATTTGATCTCTCGAGTAAATTAGACATCCATTCGACCAATGAAATTACAATAAATCACAATCATAAAACAATATATATTATTATAAGCACATTTATATCTTTTGTTAAAATTATTTCTTTAAAAATTTCCACCTTTATTCATTATAAAAATTAAATTTATGATAATTTTATAAATAAATAAAATTTCAAATTAACATCAATAAATTTTATTTTTTGAATTGAATTCAGATTGGGCTTTATTAAAATATATCAATAATACATAACTTAAAACATAATCTAAATAGGAAAGCAAATGTGAAAGGGCCCAGAGATAAATTTTTGACCCATGAAACAAAAATAAAAAGACGGGTGCATAACCCAACAGCTATTTTCAATCAAATGAAAAGAGGCCCGAAAATTCAAAAACAAGATAAAGAAAAATCAAAAGTCTCTGGAGCCATATTAATGGTACCTTTATTTTGCCCAATCAGAAAGAGATCTGGTCACCATCCTGTCTAATCGTCTACTTTTTCTTCTGCTGGACGTTTCCAGATTCCCAATGGAGGCATATTCACCTAACCCTTTGGATTTTCACATTTCAGCCTCTTCCTTCTTTCGCATCTTTCATTTTGTTTTTAGTCTGGTTCTCTCTCTTTTTCCCTTTCATTCAGATGCTCAGCATACTCAGGGACATTTTCAATCAGGTAAATCTCATCCTTTTTCTTCAGTGTTTCCGTTGCAAGAATATGTGCTAGGCTATTCGCTGTTCGTGGAATATGTTCAAACCAACATATTTTAGTTTTAGCCAGTAACTGTTGAATATCGTGAATATATGCCCTGACCATTGATTTGTCTTTACTTCTTACCTTGCATTTATTTATTATTGATAATGCGTCACCTTCAATAATGAGTTTTGGCCATTGCATGTCGATGCCAATTTGGGTTGCTGTCCTACAAGCGATTGCTTCTGCAGCAAAAGCTGATACGACTTGTTGGTGGATCTTTGAATATGATAAGAGAATTGTACCTTCACTATCTTTGGCTACGATCCACACTGCCGATTGACAAAGATTTCCATCATATGCTGCGTTGAAGTTTATCTTCACGAACTGACCAGGTGGATGTTTCCATCTTTTAACTTCCGGAAGAATTTTTGGTATTTTCTCTTCAATCCCATTTAGTTCGAAAATATAATTGTTAATGAAATTTGCTATCTCTTTTCCAGATCTGCTCGCCTTCTCATGTATTCTCTTGTTTCTTTCTCCCCAAATTGCCCATAGAGCACAACAAAAAATCCTACACTGGGATGGAGTAGTCTGTTCGAAAACCCAGGTGAGCCACTGTAGAAACTCCATATGTGATACTTTAAGGAAGTCCGAAAATGATAATTCTTCCCATACTGATTTTGAAACAGGACACTCACGGAATAGGTGGTTCATGGTTTCTGCTTCTTTTCCACATCGAGGGCAGATTGTATTGTTAGATAGCTTTCTATAATGTATATTAACCCGTATAAGTAGATAATTCCACGATATTTTCCAAGCTGTAATTTTGATCTTAGAAGGTAGACTAAATAGCCAAAGTTTTTTGTAAAATTTCCTATAGTCGGATTGTAAAGCATAAGCTCTAGGATCTATTTCAATGCCCTGTAATAGTTTTTAGGCACTATGTACTGTGAATTCTCCCGAGGACTCCCCACTCCAAGCTAGAATATCGTCATGGGGTTCTTTTGCTAGCAGAATGCACAGAATCTTCGCAGCTACATCCTCCAAAAAGATAGAAACTATCAACTCTTTTTTCCATTTTCTGCTACTATCATCAATTAATTCGGCAACTTTAAAATCACTCAAATTATTTATGTAAAATAATAATATGGGATTATTCAAATCTGGTATCCAAACGTCATTCAAAACTGAAATTTCTGAACCTCTACCTACTATCCAGCAAACACAATTTGCTAAAATGCCTTTAGTTGCTCATATTCTTTTCCATGTAAATGAACTATTATTTCCCAGATGCGAATTTAAAAAATTCTCATTAGGAAAATATTTTGCTTTTAATGCGCAGCAATTAACGAGTTGGGATTGTTTAGGATTCTCCAACCTTGTTTAGCTGATAAAGACATGTTAAATTTAGCCATACTCCTAAAGCCCATTCCTCCCTCATCTTTAGGTAAACATATATGTTGCCACTGACACCAATGAATTCCTTTCTTTCCAGATGCTTTTTGCCACCAGAAATTAGCATGATCCTTTCAAGTTCTCCACAAAGGGAATTAGGTAGGAGAAAATAGGACATAGCGTAGGTAGGTACTGCCTGAAGTACTGATTTAATGAATGCTTCTTTGCCGTCTTGTGATAATAATCTAGTACTCCAGCCATTGATTCTGAGGTGAACCTTTTCTTTAAGATTTTGAAAAGACTCTTTTTTACGTCTGCCAACCACATTAGGAAGACTTAAGTACTTTTCCATATCTGTTGAATGCCTTACCCTAAGATTGCTGATATTTCACCTTTGTTTTCATTAAAATTTACACATTGGCCAGAACATTTTTCGTACTCCTTCACAATTCTTTTTAGCAGCCTCGCTTCCTTGTTTGTTGCTTTCCTGAACAGTATACAATCATCTGCAAAGAGTAAATGTGAAATCGTTGGTCCTCTCTTTCTTGCCTTTACTTCATTTATCAGGCCCTCTTTCATAACCAATCTCATTAATGTCGAAAGCCCCTCATTACATAATAGGAAAAGAAAAGGGCTAAGAGGACCACCCGATCTCAAACCTTTAGTAACTGGAAAAGTTCTTCCTCTTTTTCCATTGATGTTAACTGCATAGGGCGCTGTGGTAATACATTTCAAAATTAATTCCACCCATTCCTTTGCAAAATCCATCTGCATATACTTCCTTAAGAAAACCCCACTCAACCCTATCGTAGGCTATGGTCATGTCAAGTTTGACTGCTATATATCCTTTTTTCCTGTACGCTTTTGTCGAAACGTGTGTAGAATTTCATAAGCTAGTAAAACATTATCAGAAATTAGCCTTCCCAAGACAAAAGCACTTTGAGCCATATCAATACATCTCCCAATTACTGCTTGAAATCTATTGGCAATTGTCTTTGCCACAATTTTGTAGAGAATCGTACACAAGCTAATAGGTCTGAAGTTGGCTAAATTGGTAGGGTTTTGAGTTTTTGGAATCAGCAAAATATCTGTTAAATTTAGAGGGCCAAAATTTTTATCATTGTTTAGAATTCCCAGACAGAAAGTAATGACTTCTTTACCTACAATGTGCCAATATCGTTGAAAAAATAATGCTAGAAATCAATCAGGTCCTGGTGCTTTAGTTGGCCCCATTCCTTTTAAAGCTGAAAACACTTCTTCTTCTGTATAAATTGATAATAATACAGCATTGATGTCTGGCGAAATGCTCTCCTTAATGCCTGATAAGAGATGAGATAGATCCCCAACTCCATTTGACATAAATAACTTCTGAAAATATAAAGTAGCAGTTTCATTGATCTTACTTGCTTCAGTAGCCTCTCCTCCTTCGTCTAGCTCTAACCTAGATATTATATTTATTTTTTTGCGAAACGAGGCGTACTTATGAAAAAAGGTTGAATTCTTATCCCTTACTTTAAGCCAGTTCGCCCTTGCCCTCTGTTCCTAGCAAATTTCACCTCTGTCAATTTCCATGTTCAGATAGACCTTAGTGTCAATAATCTTCGCTATCGTATCATCGTCTCTTTCTTTTTCCATCAACATATCAAGTCCTTAGTCAACTTTTTCTTTAACCCTTCACTCCCTTTTTTAATTGACCCTACCCATTCCTTTAGGTTTGCCTGTAGCTTTTCCAGTTTTTTCCAAAATTGTGCCTATATTTGATTCCCAAGATGTCTTAATTTCTTTCTAAAGAGATTCTTCCGTGGTCCACCACACCTCGAAATTAAATTGTGGGTTTCCAGCATAGATGTTTCCACTTTTTGTATTTAGAAGAAGTGGACAATGGTCGGACATCGAATGGGTTAAATGATGAATGTTGCCTGTTGGAAAAAGAATCTTTCATTTCTCATTTGCAACTCATCTGTCAAGTCTTTTCTTAATATTTGTTTTTGCAAAGTTTCCTCTTTTCCATGTAAACCAAACCCCCGAATATCCTATATCTTCTAATTGACATTCTTCTAGAGTCTCATGAAAGGCCTTCATTTTTCTTTCTTCTCTTTGTATCCCTTCACTTTTCTCAAAAGAATATATTATTTCATTGAAATCCCCACTTACTAACCATGGATGGCTTTGGTCTTCTCCCAATTTTTGTAGTAGATTCCAAGAATCATTGTAATTATTAACATAAGGTGAACCATGAAAGCCTGTAAATCTCCATTCTTCATTAGTATTATTCTCCTTAACCATTACATCAATGTGGTTCTTAGAGAAACTTCTTAAAGTAACTATGATATCTTCTTTCCATGCTAAACATAAACCTCTACGCGAGTCTTTTGCTTCAATATCAATCCTATTTAGAAAACCACAACTCCTTCTAGACTTTTCCATACATTGCTTATCAATTTTTGTCTCTATTAAGAAGACCATATGGGGATTATGCTGCTTTAAGAAATACCGCAGCCTTCTAATCGCCCGTGGACTCCCAAACCCACGGACATTCCAACTTATGTTTTTTATTGCATCCGGTCAGCTTGCCTTTTGGTAGCCGCCGATCCCATAAATTGTAGAACATCACTTTGCTCCATAGTTTCAATCACTGCTTCTGGTAAAGATTCACCACAAACCTTTTTTCCTTCTTTTTCAGCCTTTTTGTACCATTTTCATATGCTTCTTCTTTACAACAATTCTCAATTTCGTCTTGCAGGGATTTCCTCTTTCTTGTACTACAATTATCCTTTCTTTTCATCATCGTTTGTACTGGAACTATTCTTTTCCAACTTGCCTTCTTAACTAAATTTGGATAATGAACCTGTTTGTTTTTGCTGTCATTCATTTGTACATCTTCCATAAGTGTAGATACTTCCTCCTTTTTCTTCATCTTTTCCTCCACGTCATTCAATTTTAGTTTCTTTAGCAGCATCCTGTTCGTACTGTTTCCCTCTTCAGTTATTTTTCCTTTAAGTGTTAGTACCTCTGAACCTCTTATATAAGAGCATTAAGCCCTCCCCTTTTTTCTAGAAAGCATTAAATTTTTTACTCTCCTTCCCAATTAAATTTGATTTTGATTTTAAAGCCAACGTGTATGGTGGATCGTCTCTGATTTTATTTTTTTCTACAGGATTTAGCTTAAGGCAGTCTGTAAGACAGTGCCCCATTCTTCCACATCCAAAGCAAAACATCGATAACTTTTCATACTTAAAAGAAAGCCATGATTTATTCATATTATCAATTGAGACAAAAATACCTCATCTGAGGGGTTTTTGCACATCAAGATTTATTCTAAGACGACATAAGTCTCCATTAATTTCAGATTTGAGCACCCCCCAAAAGTAACACCAATGGCATGCAGTAGATCTTTTTTATCGAATTCTGGTAAACACAAACCTATCTTTATCCAATACGATGAAGAGTTAAGCCGAATTTGGGCTGTTTATGTCGGCTGAGATATTCTACTAAATAAAATTAGGCTTTTTCGAAACAGCCATGGCCTCCCCTCCATAATCGTCTCCAGATCTTCTTCTAAATCAAACACGATCAAAAATAAATTCTGCGCTGCCATCTGAATCTCAAACTTCTTCTTTGTCTTTCATATGCTTTTCATCTGAGCCCTAAAACTTTCTGGGTTGTAAAGTTTCTCTATCCAAATTGTACAAATTGGAGTTGGTTTCTCAATTGGAACAACCATTGACCATTTGACAGATAATTGTACGAGTTCTTCTGCTAGGAGGGAAATCTCATCCCTCTCTTCTCGACCGTTACCACCGCTTTCTGCCATCCCAAGCCGCAGCAGTTACTGCTTTCTCTAAGACACTAAGCAAAGCATTCTTGGCACCATTACAATTAAAAATATTATGTAGACTTTAACGTCAGTAATTTTAAATGCATCTATTAAATAATAAAATTAAAAATTAAAAAGAATTTATATAGTACTAAATTTACTTGTGATTAATCTACAAATAAACTCCTTTAATTAATTGAATGCATCATTTGAAAAATTAAAAATAAAAATATGCACAACATTTTAAAATTGAACCATTATAATAAGCATGTTTTGAATTAAGACACCATATAAATATAACACAAAAGGAAACATTTTAAAAGAAATTAAATTATGATATTAAATAATAGAAATTAGTACATCACATAAACACAAAAAATAATTAAAAATGAAAAACACTACAAACATGAAATGGATAAGTTTTATATGAATTCTTTTTAAAGTTTAACTTGATGTAAATATATGAAAATTTCAAAGTATATCATAATAATAAATTTTTAATATCCCAATGAAATTAAAAAAAAAAAAAAACAAATCAATTTCATTTTTTTCTCTTTCCTTCTATTTCCATTTATTTCCCTCTCTTTTTTTCCAGTCTTTTTCCTTTCCCTTTCCCTTTCCCTTCTTTCTCTTCCATCCATTTTCCATCCATCCCCACCAAAGTTTTTTGAATAAGATCGAAATAACCAGTTAAATATAGAATCAGTTGGGTATTGGTTTGGATAAGAACATTGAATTAGTTAATTCAGACAAAAAATTAGTTGAATTAATTTTTTTAATAATGTTCTTATTTTTATAAATTTTTAATTATATATTTAATCGAAATAATTAGACCCATTAAAATTATCAAACCAGTTAAATCAACAAACCGATAACTTAATCGATTCGATATCAATCTGAAAATCTTGATTTCCACACAACAACATTGAAAAGCAAACAAATAAAAAGCAAAAGCACATGTTCTTAAAAGAGCCAATAACATCTACATAGTTTGAGTGTATTCCTTTATATATGTTTAACAACCAATAATTTTTAAAATCTACGTGTATTATTATAGTTTTAAAATTTTCTTATTATCATATATTTATATAAGAAGATTGTATGAAACTATAATCTATAATTCCACGTTATTTCTACTCCTTTTTGATAAGAGAATGACAAATCATATTTTTCTTCTTGAATTTTAGTATTCTTAGTTGAATTTGAATTTAAAATTAGGAAGAAAAATCTAATTTATTATTCTCCTATAGAGAAGGAATAAGGATAGAGATGACTAGAATCATAGTTTCATTCATACAATTCCTTATCTATTTATATTGAAGTGAAAAAGTTAAAAAGATTATAAATAATTTCGTATTTTATATGGGTGGAATATTTTTTTTTTGACAATATCTTCATTCATGAATGACTTTGTAGAAAAAGAAGATAAAAGAAGATTGAAGAAAAGAAAAAGAAAATTTAAGTTGGGATGGAATATATATGGAAAAGAAATTAAAGTTAGCAAGTAAATATATAAATATACATACACATTCAACTTTGCAATTATATTATTTTCTTTCCCTCAAAGAAAATCATCACATCACCATTCCTCTCAAAGTTTCTATTCCCTGTCATGGGAGGCCTTGGCCTATAAATTAGGGGCCTTCCCATTTATTTTTAAGCAACCCAAGTTTGAAGGTCTCATTAAAAAGACAGAATCAAATCAAACTGATTTTCATTGATTAGATTTCCTTCCAAAAATCCTGTTATTGTCTCTATATATAATCAACCTTTGTTTTCTCTCTTACTACGCAAAAACAGCACCCTTTTCGTTCATTATCAATGGCTCCAAGCTTAAGCAAAGTTAGTGTTTCAGGCCTTGGTGATGGCCATAACCAGTATCTCCTTTCCCTTGAAGGCTCAAACTTCATTGCCAATGGTCATGTTTTTCTCTCAGATGTCCCTCAAAACATCATAGTAACTCCTTCCCCTTATGGTTCATCCACTGACAAAACAATACCAAGTAGTGTTGGATCCTTTGTCGGATTTGAAGCTGTTGAATCCAACAGCCGCCATGTTGTTCCCATTGGAAAGCTCAATAACATCAAGTTCATGAGCATTTTCAGGTTCAAAGTTTGGTGGACGACTCATTGGGTTGGTTCCAATGGAAAAGACCTTGAAAACGAAACTCAAATGGTTATTCTTGAGAAATCAGCTTCTGGAAGGCCTTATATTCTTCTCCTTCCCCTCCTCGAAGGCCCTTTCAGGGCCTCCCTTCAGCCTGGAACCAACGACAACATCGATATTTGTGTCGAAAGCGGGTCGACGAAGGTCACCTCGGCCAGATTCCAGAGCGTTCTTTATGTTCATGTAGGTGAAGATCCATTCAACTTGGTCAAGGAAGCCATGGAAGTGATGAGGGTTCACCTTGGAACCTTCCAGCTGTTAGATGAAAAGACCCCACCAGGGATCTTGGACAAATTTGGATGGTGCACTTGGGATGCATTTTACCTTACTGTGCACCCTCAAGGTGTTTGGGAAGGTGTCAAGGGCCTAGCCGAAGGAGGATGCCCACCGGGGATGGTGTTGATCGATGATGGATGGCAATCCATCAGCCATGATGAGGATCCTATCACTAAAGAAGGCATGAATTGTACTGTTGCCGGTGAGCAAATGCCATGCAGATTATTGAAGTTTCAAGAGAATTACAAGTTTAGAGACTATGGAAGTCCTAAAACTTTAGCCACTGGTGAACCAAATAAGGGCATGAGTGCCTTCATTAAAGATCTTAAGGATGAATTCAACACTGTGAAGTTTGTTTATGTATGGCATGCTTTATGTGGATATTGGGGTGGTTTAAGGCCTAATGTACCCGGATTACCGGAATCCGAGATTATCAAGCCAGAACTGTCGCCTGGATTGAAGAACACGATGGAAGATCTCGCTGTTGATAAGATTGTTAACACCGGCATCGGATTGGTACCGCCGGAAAAGGCTGATCAACTTTATGAAGGAATTCATTCGCACTTGAAAAATGTTGGTATTGATGGAGTCAAGGTGGATGTTATCCATGTAAGCTATTAATCCCTATGCTTTTTTTTTTCGAGTTTTAGGATATAAACATGAATGCTCATTGGGTTCTTTTTGGTAATAGTTGCTGGAAATGTTGTGTGAAAACTATGGTGGAAGAGTTGATCTTGCCAAAGCTTATTACAGAGCACTAACAGATTCAATAAGGAAGCATTTCAATGGCAATGGTGTTATTGCTAGCATGGAACACTGCAATGATTTCATGTTTCTTGGAACAGAAGCCATTTGCCTTGGCCGTGTTGGTATGCTATTTTATCTATTAAAAGTTTCTATATATATATATGATGATGATGATGTGAAATATATTTTCAATTATGGTTTTGGTCCTGTCTGACAGGTGATGATTTTTGGTGTACTGATCCATCTGGTGACCCTAATGGCACATTTTGGCTCCAAGGCTGTCACATGGTTCATTGTGCCTACAACAGTTTGTGGATGGGCAACTTTATCCACCCTGATTGGGACATGTTCCAATCAACTCACCCTTGTGCCGAGTTCCATGCCGCTTCTCGGGCAATCTCTGGTGGTCCGATTTACATCAGTGATACTGTTGGAAACCACAACTTCCCTTTGCTCAAACGACTTGTATTGCCCGACGGTTCGATCCTCCGATGCCAATACTATGCACTTCCAACCAAGGATTGCCTCTTTGAAGATCCTCTCCATGATGGCAAGACCATGCTCAAAATCTGGAACTTAAACAAGGTTAGTCATTGTACAAGGTTCATTTTATAATGCTTTTTCCAATTATTCCCGAAATATCTAACATTTTCGACTACGGATTTAAGCAGTTTAATGGTGTGATTGGGGCATTCAATTGCCAAGGTGGTGGATGGTGCCCTGAAACCAGAAGAAACCATTGTGCATCTCAGTTTTCTCACATGGTGACAGCTAAAACCAACCCCAAAGACATTGAATGGAACAATGGCAAAAACCCATTCTGTATTGAACATGTTCAAGTTTTTGCACTCTACTTGTCTCAATCCAAGAAACTGGTCCTCAAAAAACCAGATGAAAACATTGAAATCTCATTGCGACCATTCGATTTCGAGCTTGTGATCGTCTCACCAGTGACTGTCTTGGCTGGAAAACCAGTTCATTTTGCTCCTATTGGATTAGTGAACATGTTGAATGCTGGTGGTGCAATACTTACATTAACATATGCTGAATTAAAGAGGTCAGCGAAGATGGAAGTGAAAGGAAGTGGTGAAATGAGAGTGTTTGCCTCAGAGGAACCAAAAGCTTGCAATATTAATGGAAATGATGTTGGGTTTTTGTATGAAGAACAAATGGTCAGTGTTCAAGTTCCTTGGGTTGGTCCTTCAGGTTTATCTACAATAGAATATCTGTTTTAAGTAGCTTCATTGTTCATGGATTATGGTAGGAAATTTTGAATTTTAAGTTATAAGAATATAATTGTTGAAATGTAAGTTTTCATGATTCAAGAGTTGGAGCTAGAGTCGAATATATATTTAAGGAATGATAAAATCATAGTCATGCAAATCAGAATACAAGACTCAAACAAAACTGCTTCAGACATTTTGAGATGAGAAAGCACAGTGATTAAGAACCGAAAGCTAATTTACTTGAACCATAATAATCCAGAGATGTTTCTTTCATAATCATATATAGCTACAGCAAAGATTGATCAACTTGCTCTTCATTTCTGGGTTTTAGAATAAAGGTCCCAAAGAAACAAAATTATTTCAATTACTGCGAGAAGCCGTTTGAAGAAAGATTTGAAACGTGTACCCAACATTTTAGCTCTAAGCCTGAGCCGTTCGAGGAAATGGTACAATTGATCGTTTTTCTTCGCATGCAGCCCAGAATTTTTGTCGTATGAAATCAGGCCATAGAGATGGTACAGCCTATTGATGAACAGGTTCAGGCAAAGCCACATCGTGATCAGGCGTTTAGAATTCACTAACTAACCATCGCACACAACTGTGCACGACAACAGGTAGATGACACGAAAGGAAAAGGCAAGCAGATTGTATCCCAATCCAATTTTGATTCATGTTCTTCTAACTCAAAGAGGAAACGTGTAACACAAGATGATATTGATGAGCGAGCCACCGGTGCAGCGATTCATGCTTGCATCCCAAACTTAAGTGTCAAAATAGAATGCCGAAAAGAGGTAAAAAATAGAACACATAGATTAGATTTTTACGTGAAAACACTCTTGGGAAAAAAATTACGGATAGAGAAGAAAAAGGGTTGAAATACCTTATTTAAATCAATATCAAACAAAGAAAGTAAACTTCTATATGAGATTCTTCTTGTACAGTCTATATCGTATTGCTGAGGCCTCGACCCCCGCACCTCCGATTGCGACCCCAGTCCAGTATATTGTTTATTGGGAATTCACAATGAGTAACTTTTATCCTTGTAGATCTTCTATCTTGTCACTTATATTTCATTTTAATAAGAATTTGGGTCACAATTGTAACACTAAGCATGCATGATCCTGATGTACCCTCTTTGTCTAATTTCCAGTAGAACATCCAGCTAACAACAATGACATACACTATATATTGTGAGCTTTATACCAACAATAACGACGATCAACCACCATCCACCTCCGCTCAAGAGCTAGGGCAGGCTGGCCCACAACAACCTGTCAAGGATGAATGAAAGCACTTTGTTGGAATATCCACGACATGAGTCAGGCTCGGATATTCTCCGAATGTATGAAGCTGACCCGAATCTATAGCTTAGATCTATGCTTTTTGTTGGAAAACCAGACTAGTTTTGAAAAATCAAGGCTTTTGCCAGTAAACTATGTTTTGACAATTGTGATTATGTAGATAGTATTAGGAAAGGAGGGGGATTAGCAGTAATTTGGGGCTTTCTGTAAACCTTCATATCGAAATAAAAGAGAAGCATCAGATCTTTGCTTATATCGTTGACTCTAATAATAATTTCTGGCTATCACTAATCTACGGGAATCTGTCATTATCATTGAGGGCAAAAGTAAGGGAGTCGATTTTCTGTTGTACTTGAGGTATTGGATGCATGGATACTGTTGGGAGACTTCAATCAGGTACTATACCTGGCTGACAAGATTTCCTTTCGGAACCAGGACATACCCAGCGCCACAACTGTCCAACATAACCTTGATGGAGGTGGTTTAATTGAAATCTCACATAAATGGAAACAATTAACGTGGACTAGTAACTGTGATGGCAATGAAGCTGCTTCGGAATGACATGGTCGGGGTGTTGTTTCAATAGGGTCGGAAGCGTGTAAATTATTGTACTAAAAAATCACACAAAGTTCAATTCCCAGGGAAGAGAGGTGGATCACAAGGATCTCTTAAATACCAAGTCTTTCCTTAGTCAGAATATCCCTTTTATAGTAATTTAATAGCACAATTAAATACTACTATTATACCCTCAAATATTGAAAGAAAAATAGGACAAGAAAGAACACAAGAGTTTTAACGAGGTTCGGTAAATTATACCTACGTCCTCGGGCACTAACACCAGATGATAACTTTACTATCTCCAAAATATTACAAACAAATAGAATTCCTTAAGAATTCTCAAATGGGAGAAGAGAAAACTAAGAGAAAAGATTGGTTGGGATGATTGAAATGAGAAATGGTTAGGCCTATTTATAGTTAAGGCTCGGGGACTAACTTGCAAATGGCCTAAAAATTAGGGACCAAAATTGCAATTATCCCATTCAACTTTAAACAAGTTGCTTGCCACTTTTTTTTCTTTCGGTGCCAATTGCACCTCCACCACCCACCATTTTGACTTTTCAACAATCTCCACCTTGAAGATTTGATTAGGATAATCACATCTTCACTTCTTTCAACTCCCCAAATTCGATAAAGCTATCTTTTGTAATGCCTCCAAATGCGCTCTCGAGCGCCATACACCTGAAGGTGCTCAAATTCTCAGGATGTTAATCAAGTTCAAACAATGATTAAACTTGATTGTTGTTACCACTTTGGTCATCATATCTGCAGGATTATCTGCTGTCGGAATCTTCTGAAGTAGAATTTTTCCTTTTTCAAAGACTTCCCGTACAAAGTGATATCTTACGTCGATATGCTTGGTTCTTGAATGATAGACTTGATTTTTCGCTAAATGAATAGCGCTCTGACTGTCACAATATAGACTAATGTGACTTTGAACAACTCCCAAGTCTTTCAACAATCCATTAAGCCAAATAGCCTCCTTAACAGCTTCTGTAACTGCCATATATTCCGCTTCTGTAGTAGACACAGCTACTGTAGACTGCAAGGTAGACTTCCAACTCACTGGGGCTTTAGCAAGAGTAAACAGATACCCCGTAGTTGAACGACGTTTATCTAAATCACCAGCAAAGTCGGAATCAACATATCCGACTACAAACTGACCAAGTGCTTCATCCTGTTCAAAAATTAAACCAACATCTACGGTTTTTCGAAGATACCGTAGAATCCATTCCTGACTTGCCAATGTCCTTTTCGAGGATCATGCATATACTGCTCACAACTCCAACGACTTGTGAAATGTCGGGCGCGTACACACCATCGCATACATCAAACTCCCAAGCTGCATTAGCATATGGGACTTTTGCCATATATTCTCTTTCTTCTTCGGTTTTGGAGATAATTGAGCACTAAGTTTCAAATGAGAAGCAAGTGGGGTACTTACATGTTTAGTGTTTTCATTTACACCAAAACATTGTAATACCTTTTTCAGATATTGCTTCTGATTCAAACAAAGCTTGCTTCTCTGTCTATCTCTACTTATCTCCATGCCGAGAATCTTCTTGGCCTCACCTAGATCTTTCATCTCGAACTCTTGATTCAACTGAGCCTTGACTTATCTATCTCTTTTGGCTCTTGAGCGATTAACATATCATCAACATACAAGAGTAGATAAATGAAAGATCCGTCATGTAACTTCTGCAAATACACACAATTGTCATATTTGCTTCTTGTGTACTTCTACCTTTTCATAAAGCTATCAAATCGCTTGTACCACTTTGCCTCGGGATTGCTTCAATCCATATAGCGATTTGTTCAGCTTACAAACCCAATTTCTACCACCAGCATCTTTGTATCCTTCGGGCTGAGTCATATAGATCTCCTCTTCTAACTCACCATGCAAGAAAGCCGTTTTAACATCAAGTTGAGCTAGCTCCAAATTCAACTGTGCTACCAAAGCCATCAAAATTCTAATGGAGGAATGCTTCACAACAGGGGAAAAAACATCATTGTAGTCAATTCCCTCCTTCTGAGCGTAGCCTTTAGCTACTAACCTTGCCTTGTAGCGAACATCTTTCTTGCTAGGAGATCCATCTTTCTTTGCGAATACCCACTTGCATCCGATTGCCCTTTTACCTTTTGGTAATTGCGCCAACTCCCAAGTATTGTTCTTCAGGAGAGATTGCATTTCTTCATCCATGGCGCTTTTCCATTTATCACTTTCTAAGCTTTGCATTGCTTCTTGATAAGTGATAGGAATATCATCATCAACAACGGAAGGCGTGAGGCCACCATATCGATCGTCGAGCGGGTTTACGAATTTCTCTCCTTGGCCTTGCAACTCGCAATCGGTTCAGTGTACTTAATGGTTCTTGGGTCGAACCTCTTCAACCTCTAATTCCTCCATTGTGGCTGGAGAATTAGACTTATTAACTGGGCAAATCCCCATCTGCTCAAACTCCACTGTTTTGGAGTACACTCCACCGCTTGTGGAGTATCGCTTGTCTGAATATCTTCATCTGCTACCTTTTCAATGTGGCGATTCATCAAAGGTAACATCTCTTTCTGAGATCATTTTCTTTGTGCTTAAGCACCAAAGATGAAATCCTTCACTCCGAAGTGATTCCCATAAAGAGAGCTTTCTTTGCCCTCGGATCTAACTTTGACTCCTTCACATGGTAATATGCAGGTGGATCCAAACACATGTAAGGAATCATAATCATGGCCGGTTTTCCGGACCATACCTCCATAGGAGTTTTTCTTTCTAATGCAGATGATGGCAAGCGATTAACAAGATGGCGGTATGTCACACCTCACCCAAAATTGCTTGCCCAACCCAACATTGGACAACATACATCGAACTTTCTCCAGCAATGTTCGATTCATACGCTCTGCCACTCCATTCTGCATGGTGTATCCCTAAGCGTGAAGTGTCGAACAATACCATACTCTTGGCACACATCGAAGAACGGATCACTTCATATTCCCTCCATTGTCCGTCCTAAGCCGCTTGATTTTCTTGCCGGTCGGTTTTTGATCATAGTTTTCCATTTAAGAAAAACTCCAAGCACTTCATCTTTAGTTTTCATGGTATACACCCAAACTCTTCGGAAAAGTCATCAACAAAAGTAACAAAGTAGTGTTTTCCTCCCAACGAAAGTGTTTTGGAAGGCCCCCACATCTGAGTGAACATATTCCAAAATACCTTTTGTATTATGGATAGCGATCTTAATTTCACTCTCTTTTGCTTTCCCGAATACAATGCTCGCAAAATTTTAATTTGCAAGCCTTTGCACCTTTCAACAATCCTTGCTTTGCTAGAATTTGCAAGGATTTTTCACGGCATGTCCCAACTTCATATGCCACAACCGCATTGAGTCCAATTCTTTGTTACCTAAGTCTGCGTGATTGCTCCAATAACTGTACTACCTTGGTAGTAATACAAGTTATTTTTCCCGATGCCCTTCAATATCACAAGTCGCCAGATGTCACTTTCAAAACCCCATCTCTCATAGTAACAACCGAACCATTGGATTCCAAGGCTCCCAATGAGATGAGATTTTTCTTCAAGCGGGCACGCATCAACATCGGTTAGAACTCGGTTGATCCATCTTGATTCTTTAATTGGATTGAACCTATCCCAACAGCTTCTACGCATTGTCATTGCCCATATAAACAACTCCTCCATTTAGTTCTACTAAATCGAGAACCACTCCGGTTAGGGACATATGATAGGTACAACCCGAATCCAATATCCACTCATCTGAATGGAGCAGCGATGATGATGCAACCATGATAATTGAGTCACGGTATCATGCTTTGCAACACAAGCATCTACTGACTTTTTCCTTATTCTTGACTTTGGACAATTTTTCTTCCAAGGCCTTTCTCATGACAAAAGGCACATTCATCTTTCCAGTCGGACTTTGACTTTGATCTCCCTTTTGAGTTTTCTTCCGAGTGTATGAGCGACCTTGGACTACTAAAGCTTCAGATCTCGATTGAGTTTTTCTGTTTGTCCTTCTTTCTCTGTTCATAAGCGTATAAGGCCGCATGAGACTTCGCTCGAGATATATCACTCCTGCCATGAAGTAGAGTAGTTTCTAGGAACTCAAACTCCTCGGAAGTGACCCCAACAAAGATCAAAGCCAAATCTTCATCTTTGAATGTCTCATCCATATTCAACAAATCGGTGACTAACTGATTAAATTTGGTGATGTGATCATTCATTGTGGTACTTGGGGCGTAAGTGAAGCGAAGCATCTTTTCTTCAAGTGGAGCTTATTTTGACTGTTTTTTTTCAAAAATTTTTCTTCAAGTGCCACCCACAACTTATTTGCAGAAGTCTCCTTTGAAAAAGCATACCTCTGCTCTCGAGAAAGGCATGATCGAATTGTGCCACATGCCAACCGATTGATCGCCTTCCAATCTTTCTCCTGTACATCATCTGGTTTCTCTTCATCAATGGCAATGTCTAGACCCTGCTGAAAAAGGGCATCTAGAACCTCACTTTGCCACATACCAAAATGGCCCGTGCCATCAAAGATCTCCACGGCCAATCTTGCATTTGCAATTGTCGGTCTTGTCCACATGGACGATGTTGAAGCTCCTACACCGACCGTTTTCTCCATAATCTTTCAATATACCTAAGGAAATCTTTTCTGATGTGGAAGATCGGTTTAAGCGCAACCACAGAGTATACTACGATTAACCTTGACTCTTGATACCACTTGTTGTTTCAATAGGGTTGAGCGTGTAAATTATTGTACTAAAAAATCACACAAAGTTCAATTCCCAGGGAAGAGAGGTGGATCACAAGGATCTCTTAAATACCAAGTCTTTCCTTAGTCAGAATATCCCTTTTATAGTAATTTAATAGCACAATTAAATACTACTATTATACCCTCAAATATTGAAAGAAAAATAGGACAAGAAAGAACACAAGAGTTTTAACGAGGTTCGATAAATTATACCTCGTCCTCGGGCACTAACACCGGATGATAACTTTACTATCTCCAAAATATTACAAACAAATAGAATTTCTTAAGAATTCTCAAATGGGAGAAGAGAGAAAACTAAGAGAGAAAGATTGGTTGGGATGATTGAAATGAGAAATGGTTAGGCCTATTTATAGTTAAGGCTCAGGGACTAACTTGCAAATGGCCTAAAAAATTAGGGACCAAAATTGCAATTATCCCATTCAACTTTAAACAAGTTGCTTGCCACTTTTTTTCTTTCGGTGCCAATTGCACCTCCCACCACCCACCATTTTTGACTTTTCAACACGGGGCTTCGCTAATCATGAAGCTATACGTCGTCTAGAAAATTTAGCCTTGTTAAACTTGCTTATCACAATCTCTGACCACGGCCCAATGATATTCTTCTCTAAATTTAAGTTGTCGTTTGGTGTCGTAACCATTTTTTAGGAAAATCGGGTATCGACTTGGAGAAAAAAAAAACGAAAATAGGATTCGCCACCAATCTTTTTAGGTGTGATCGGATCACCTTAAATTAATCATTTTAATAAAAGTTAAGATTTACTAAAACGATAATTTTTGGTCTCTGAAAATCGAAAATGAGTTCAGAGTCGATTACATACGAGGAAGGATTAGCACCCTCGTCGCCCAAAATTGGTACCTAGTTGATTAATTAATGTCTTAGTGTCGAAAATTTGAAAACTTGAAAGAATTTAAAATACGATCCCTCTTTGTAAAGAAAATGCTCAAATGTTAAGGACCTTCTCGTCTCACAATATAAAATGTCACATCCAGTAAGTTAGGACACGACATCTTGAATTTTCGAGAGCGAGCTTGCCTTTTATATAAAAGTTCGTGTATTTCAAAAGGTTATTCAGTTAGTTAAGGTGAACGAGGAAAATCGAAACCCAGTAAGTTAGGGCACGTTTCCTCGAATTCCCGAACACCGAATATTGCCTTTACTTGCAAAAATCTTATTTCGAGGTAACAAAATGCCATACCCAGTAAGTTAGGACACAACACCTCGTATCTCCAAGAATAAGCATTTTTCAAAACTTATGTCGCGATTTAAAATAGTATTCCGTTATTTAGGTTAAAGGAGAAAATCAAAACCCAGTAAGTTAGGGCACGATTGTCTCGAATTACCAAATACGGAATATTACTTTTATGAAAGAATTATTATTGGGTTGGATATAATGATAATAAGAATAATATTAAAGTAAAGTAAATAATAATACTATATATAAATATATATATATATATATGTATATAATAGAAATACACACTACTATATAATAATAATAATAAATATAGAAATACAAAAAGCAAATATAATAAAAATATTAAATTAAAGTAATAAAAACAATACTATATATAAATATATATATATATATATACATAAAATATACACTAATATATAATAAAAATAGTAATAGCAAAAATAATGAAAATATGAGTAATATTAATAATATATTAGAATACAAAAGTAAAGTAATAACAATAGGGGTGATAATAATAATAATACTAATACAAACAATAATACATATATATATATATATATATAATAATAGTAGTCAGAAATAAAAAATAATAGAAGTAACAATAATGATAGTAATAATATAAATAAATATGGAGAGGGCATATATAATATAATAATAATATAAATAATAATATATACATGAGAAATAATAATAATAATATAAATAATAGTAAAAATAATAAAATAAAAAAAATAAAACAAAGCTCTCAACTCTCTTTCTCCCTCTTTTCTAAATCCGGCCGTTGGTCTGGCTTTACTTCGGTCATGGACCCCCACGGGCCGCCATCGACGCCACCGTACACGGTGACCGGACCTAAAAAAAAACCTTTTTCAGTAATGAAAATATGGGTAAGCTTCTTACTTTTATTTTTACTTTCGTATAAAAAAAACAAAATAAAATTGAAAGGAAAACAATAAACAAACAAAGAACTTAAGATGAGAATAGACAAAAGAAACCTCTTTTGCTTTGATCTTTGATTAATCTCCAAAAACTAGCCTTTCCAAAAAACAAAAAACCCCTTCTAACATAGTCTTGAATGGCTTTTATAGCCAAATTTTACAAATAAATTTTTGTAAGCAAGTGGAGTGGTTGGGGTGGTTTAGGTGGCCAAGGTGGGTGGCCAACAATGGTGGTGGAGTAGGTGGCCAACAAGGGTGGTGGAGTAGGTGGCCAACAAGGGTGGTGGAGTAGGTGGCCAAGGTGGTGGAGTAGGTGGCCAAGGTGGTGGAGTAGGTGGGATTAGGGTTTTTATTTTTTTGATTTTTTTTTTGGGTTGGGTTAGTGTTTTGGGCTAAGTTTTGGGTTTATAGTTGGGTTATGTTTATTTGGGCCCAAAATTGGGCTTGTACAGCTGCTCCTCTTTGCTTGTTGTCGTGTAACGAAAACAAAGCAAAGACTTAAGAAAGACCAATTTTATCCGGTCTCACTGTGTCTGGACTTGTTTAGCGCTCCTTTTCTCCAGGTAGCTTTATTCCAATCTTGTTGCTTCGCTTCGCTTCACTGCTCTACTGCGACTTCAAGAAGGCAAGGTTTGTTTTGATCTGCTCAATTGCAACTCCATGGAGATAAGACACGTGACTTCCATCAATTCCACTGAAACTTCAAAGAGACCTGCTGTAGCTTCGCTTAATCCACTGAAACTTCAAGGAGATCTGCTGTGGCTTTTAGCTGCTCCAACGCCATTTCAGGGAGAAGATATTTGATTTTTAACTTGTTACTCTACTGCTTAGGGGGTTAAGGCTTGTCATCATTGATCCGTTTCCCTACTGCTTAGGGGTTTAAGATCTTGTAAAATCAGCCTATTACCCTACTGCTTAGGGGTTTAAAATCTGTAAATTTAGCTTGTTACCCTACTGCTTAGGGGTTTAAGACTCATCACCTTCGATCTGTTTCCCTACTGCTTAGGGGGTTAAGATCTGTAAATTTAGCCTGTTACCCTACTGCTTAGGGGTTTAAAACTCATCACCTTCAATCTATTTCCCTACTGCTTAGGGGGTTAAGATCTGTAAATCTTCAATCTGCTTCACTGCAACTTCAGGAAGACGAGATTCGTTGGATTCGATCTGTTCCACTGCAACTTTAGGGAGACAAGATCTGTAATTTTTAGCCTATTACCCTACTGCTTAGGGGGTTAAAGCTCATTATCTTCGATTTGTTTCCCTACTGCTTAGGGTGATAAGATCTATGAATTCACTGATTCTAGGGACATAACCTGTAGAATCAGTTCCATGTATTTATGCTTATGTCAAAGAATTAAGATGTTATGACCAAAATGAATCAAATGTTCCTAATTAGATGCACTTATGAATGATCTATGAATGTATGAGTGTAGCATGTTGTGAGCGAGAATCCCTTTTAATGTTTAGGTTGCCATTGCTCTTTGTTCATCAAGGTTCTTTCACTGAAATGGTACCCTGTCTTCTTGTTTAGCTCAAATTTTGAACAGAAAACCCGAAGAGGTAGTCCCAATTTAAACTCTTTCTTCTCAGATACTTCCAATCTTTGAGTTTGGTTAGTTCTAAAAAAATAGTCCTGTTTCAGGTTCCTATACTATTTAGAAACTTTCAGAGTAATATGCAAAACTCATTTTGCAAAAATGGTTTTAGTCCATTAATCATCATTTCAATGCAAAATACTTGAAAAAGATCATAGTAATGATGGAATTGAAATTTATCAGAAACAAAATTTGAAGGGAATGGATTCATCACGGTCAACAAACATTGCTGGAATACAAAATGAATAAAAAGGGAATAGGTGCCCCAGATATCGCAACGTGAGCTTCTCTGCACTTGTTTCTTGAGGACTCCTTTTTGCCCAATATGTGTTTAGGGGATCTAGAATACTCTTGTAGATGCCCCAAAACGTAACATCTCTCTTCCTTGTTAATTTTAGGTATCATAAGACCATCGCATGCCCCACCTTCGATCAAAATTTGAATCGCCCTTTATGGGTTTTCAATTCAAAATCCATTTGGTCTCAAGGTGCTCTTTGCGAGTTTTCACCCTGGCCTCTCCTTTTTTTTTTAGGCGAAGTATTTCTTAACCGAATCCGAATTCACAGGATTGGATAAGGTCTTGCCATCCATTTCAGCCAATATCAATGCTCCGCTAGAAAAGGCTTTCTTCACCACATAAGGCCCTTCCCAATTCGGCATTCATTTTCCTCTGAAGTCTTTTTGTATGGGCAGGATTTTTTTCAGTACTAGGTCTCCCTTGTGGAACTCCCTGGGACGAACCTTTTTGTTATAAGCTCGCATCATTCGCTTTTGGTACATCTAACCATGGCGAATAGCCCGCAGCCTATTTTCTTCAATCAAATTCAGCTGATTGTATCGGGACTGGATCCATTCTGCTTCATCCATCTTTACTTCTGACAAAACTCTGAGGGAAGGAATCTCGACCTCGATAGGTAAAAGCGCCTCCATTCCATAGACTAATGAGAAAGGCGTTGCCCGGTAGAAGTTCGATAGGCGTTCGATAAGCATAGAGGCGAATGGTAGCTTCTCATGCCAATCTTTATAAGTTTACATCATCTTTCCTACAATCTTCTTGATGTTCTTATTGGTCGCTTATTGCTCCGTTCATCTTGAGCGTCGGTGACGAGTTGTGGTGTCTGACCTTGAACTAACTGCAGAAATCCGCTATCGTGCTGTTGTTCAAATTCAATGCATTGTCAGATATAATCCTTTCTGGCATTCCATATTGACAGATGATTTCCTTTTTCAGGAACTTGCTAACTGCTGATTTAGTGACATTGGCATATGAAGCGTCCTCCACCCATTTGGTGAAATAATCGATGACCACAAAGATGAAACGATGCCCATTTGAAGCTTTTGGCAAAATTGGCCCAATCACATCCATGCCCCACATCGAGAAAGGCCATGGCGAAGTCATGACATGCAAAGGTGAGGGAGGTACATTAATCTTGTCTCCATAGATTTGGCACTTATGACATCTTTTGGCGTAGTTAATACAGTCTCCTTCCATGGTGGACCAACAATAACCGAACCTCATAATTTGCCTGGCCATTGTAAAACCATTAGCATGTGCCCCGCAGACGCCCTCGTGGACTTCTTCTAAGATTTTCTTAGCCTCAATGGCGTCTACACATCTTAATAGTACCGATCCTTCCTTCTTTGTATAGGATCTCCCATCTAAGACATAGTCATCGGCGATCTTCTCAACGTTCTCTTGTCGTTCTCGAGCTTGGTGGGTACTCACAATTCTTCACATATCGTAGGATATCGTGGTACCAAGGGCAATCATCATTTTCCTCTTCTTCTTCGAGGTTGTAACAATGAGCCGGGGCCTCGTAAATGCTCATTTGGATTGGTTTCACATCCTCTGGTTGGTTCACCTTAATCATAGAAGCTAAAGTGGCTAGGGCGTCAGCCATCTGATTTTCTTCTCGTGGGAGGTAGTAGAAGACAATATCATCAAACTCTTCAATTAACTCAAGGATCAACCTCCGGTAATTGATCAATTTGGGGTCTCTTGTCTCCCATTCACCTTTGAGTTGATAAATCACTAGGGCAGAATCTCCATATACCTTTGACATCTTGATTTTACGTTCTATGGCTGCACGTATTCCCATGATGCATGCTTCATATTCTGCCATATTGTTCGTGCAGTCAAAATCTAATTTATTAGTGAAAGGATAATGATCTCTGCTCGGGGATACCAGGACTGCCCCGATTCCATTACCCACGGCATTCGATGCTCCGTCAAAGTTTAGCTTTCAAGGATGACCTTCTTGAGGGTCTTCTTCAGTGGTTGCTACGTACATTAGATCTTCATTTGGGAAGTCAAAGTTTAGAGGCTCGTAGTCCTCTAGGGATCTGCTGGCTAGGAAATCTGCTATAGCACTCCCTTTTACGGCCTTCTGGTTCACATAGACTATATCGAATTCAGAAAGTAAAATTTGCCATCGGGCCATTCTCCCGTTCAAGGCAGTCGACTCCATCAAGTACTTCAGAGGGTCCATTTTAGAGATTAGCCAAGTTGTGTGATACAACATGTATTGTCTCGATCTTGGGTTGTCGAGATCAAGGCACAGCACAACTTTTCAATGAACGAGTATCTCGTCTCACACTCAGTAAACTTTTTACTGAGGTAATATATCGCTCTTTCTTTCCTTCCCGATTCATCGTGTTGGCCAAGCACGCATCCCATAGAATTTTCAAATACCGTCAAATCTGATGTCGATAGCTTATCTGGATTAGGTGGTGTCAACACTAGGGCATTAGAAAAATATTGCTTAACTTTGTCGAAAGTCTTCTGGCATTCCTCGTCCCAATCACCAGGGTTGTGTTTCTTAAAGAGACGGAATATGGGGTCACATTTCTCGGTTGGTTGTGAAATAAACCGAGCGATGTAATTTAGTCTTCTTAGGAATCCTCGAACTTCCTTCTGAGTACGTGGTGGAGGTAACTCTTGTATGGCTTTGACTTTATCTGGGTCAATCTCAATCCCTTTTCCACTGACCACGAATCCTAGCAGTTTACGACACAGCTCGAAGGTACATTTTATGGATTGAGTTTCAACTGAAATCTTCTCAACTTCAAAAATAATTTCCTCAAGACTTGCACATGCTCTTCTTCAGTTCGAGATTTGGCGATCATGTCGTCGACATAGACTTCAATTTCTTTATGCATCATATCATGAAATAGGGTTACCATGGCTCTCTGATATGTTGCTCCCGTATTTTTCAATCCGAACGGCATTACTTTATAGCAAAAGGTTCCCCACATGGTCACAAATGTGGTTTTATTCATGTCTTCAGGATGCATTTTGATCTGATTGTACCCCAAAAAACCATCCATGAAGGAGAAGAGTGAGTAACTTGCCGTGTTGTCTACTAAGGTGTCGATATGAGGCAACGGGAAATTATCTTTCAGGTTGGCCTTGTTTAAGTCTCTGTAGTCTACACACATCCGTACTTTTCCATCTTTTTTAGGGACGGGGACGATGTTGGCTACCCATTCCGAGTACTTAACTACTTGTAAGAAACCAACATCAAATTGCTTCTTGACCTCCTCTTTTATTTTCAACAGAACATCAAAAGATCCTTGAAGCTTTTCTTTGAACCGGCTTGTATTTTTCTTTGATGGGGAGCACATGTACCACAAGGTCGATGATTTAGCCTAGGCATATCCTGATATGACCATGCAAAGACATCCTTGAACTCTTGGAGTAACTCAATAAGGTCCCGCTTTGTCTCTGTGGTGATGCAAGCTCCGATCTTTACTTCTCTCCTTTCTAGTTCATCTCTCAAGTTCACGACTTCTACGGTCTCTTTGTGGGGTAGAATCTGTTTCTCCTCGTGTTCTACCATCCTTAACAAATCAGGGGATAAGTTACAGTCTCCGTCATCCTCAAAGTCTTGGGATCCCTCCAGACACATATCTCGCTCAAAAGGAGATTCTGAATTAGTAGCAACGTCACTCGCGTCATTGATATCTGGAGACCTATTGTAGGTGTGAAGGAAGATGCAAAGAACAAGAGAATCTAAGAACAATGATATGTGTGGTATGATCATGAATGAAAGAATAAAAGAATATTTGCATGGAATAAGTCAAAAGGATGCATTTCATCGAAATAACGATTTCGAACATAAGCCTATTTCTCAAAAGGACACTTGTTACTCCTAGGCCTAGAGTAATAAGTGTGTTTTGGACATTACTCTGAGTTAGTTCTAAAGACTTCAAGAATCTCTTCCACAGTCCAATTATTCAGAACACTTCCCGGCTCATAGGGGCGAATGCCTGATAAATTCTTTACCCCTGTCCCTTCTTCATATGTGGCGTTGATGTCCAAACTCTCCATCATTCCTTTCAAGATTTCCTTTTCTGACATCTTCCGCTCGGAGTGAATGACCCCTCCAGACACAAAAGTCTTCGATATATGGGGGAAGATTATTGGTTCCCATTCGATTTCTCCCCCGCTCAATCGCGCTCTCCTTCTTTCTTGCTTCTTCTCAAGTTCTTTCTTTCTTTGTTTCATGTCCGGCTTAAACCCTAACCCAAAACGGTCTTGTTTGTCCTTCATCATTGGTACATTAATCCTTCCTTGGAGGTATCTCCCAAGTCCTCTTCCGGGTAGAGCCCTTTTCCAATAGTTAGCCGTAGTCCCATTCTTGTAGTCTCAGATAACCTGGGCATTGGAATCTTATTTCCTTCGATGATGAACGTCGCGTTTAAAAACTCCAAAGATTGAAAAGAGCACTCGATTGCTTCATCATTTGCCTCCAGATATGGGGCATCACTGGTTATTGCCGCAATGATGTCCTCTTCAGCATTGATTGTTACTAACCGACCTTCGGTCACTAATTTCAACTTTTGATGCAACGATGAAGGGACTGCCCCCGCCGAGTGTATCCACGGTCTCCCCAATAGGCAATTATACGAAGGCTTAATGTCCATGACCAAGAAATCTACCTCGTATGTACTCGGCCCGATTAAGAGGGGTACTTCAATTCTCCCCATTACCCTCCTTTCTGTGCCATCAAATGCTCTCACTACACTTTGGCATGTCTTCATATGGGAACTATCTACTGGTAACCTACTCAGCGTAGATAGGGGTAGGACATTCAGTGCAGACCCATTGTCAATCAATACCCCCGGTAACGTGTACCCTTTACAGCGAGTCGTGATGTGCAAAGCTTTAGTTGAACCTCGGCCCCCTAGTGGTACCTCATCGTCATTGAAGAATATGAAGTTGTCGGCACTTATATTGTTGACTAAGCGATCTAGTTTGTTTACAGAGATATCGTTAGCAACATAAGTTTCATTCAAGACCTTCATCAATGCGCTTGCGATGAGTTTGAAACTTAAAAGTAAGGCCGATCTTATATATCTGCTACCGGTTGTTTGTACAACCTTGTTCTACGACACTATATTCAACGTGCTTTAGGAATTTTAAGAATTTATTGGCTTCTTTTTGATCACCGATTCATTAACAGTTGGTTCGAGCCCTTGACTTCTCTTTCTTTTGCTCAATTGCTAATGATTTTTCTTTAACTCTTTCGACTTTTGTATTTGGGGTATAACGCCTTCCGTTCGCGTATAAAACCTTCGTCTTGAACTTCCTCGATGCATTAATCGGGTCTCCTTTCCGGAATGTCACATTGCACTCTGATTCCACGGTACCCTTTTGTTATGTTCATAAGGAAAAGCAACGGGGTTTTGGATTACGACCTTTAGGCGCAACTCGTGTCCCGGCTTCATTCATTCTCGGACGTGATATGATAACCACTGGGTGGTTGACTTTGTAATTATCCTTCGTTGACCCCTCTTTGGAGGCACACACATCTGCTTCTTCCAGGCTCTCGACATATTCGAAGAATTCCAGCTCCTTATTATCCATCAATCCTTGTACTAAAGCCCTGAATTGGCTATATTTCTGAATCTCATGATCCTCTTGATCGTGGAACTCACAATAATTCTTCGCTTCTCGAGGCCTGACCCCCAAATTCTGTGTCATCAAACCATTTTCTTCCATACTTCTTTCAACGGGGTATTCACTTCTGCAACATTCATCTTAATTTCTTTCCCCGAATTCTGGATTATTGCATTTATTCCCTTATCCCCATGGTTAGGTAATGGATTCTCTGTATTGGATACATCATCAAATTTCACAATCCCCATGTTGATGAGTCTTTCAACCAATTTCTTGAAAGTGGTGCAATTTTCTATCGAGTGTCCTCTGGCTCCCGCATGGTATTCGCATTGGGCATTCGCGTCATACCATTTGGGGTATGGAGGTTGCATTGGCTTTAGATAGAAGGGAGACACGACATGTGCATCAAATAAACTCTGGTATAACTCCTTGTACGTCATTGGAATGGCCGTAAATTGAAGTTTCTCCCTGTTTTGTTTTGTGTTGGGCTCTTGTCGGGGTGGGCCCTGCTGTCCAGTAGTTGTTGACCTTGGTTGGCTTACGGTGATCGACTTCGAATATGAGCTCACATTATTCACCTCGTGCTCTTTCTTTCTCGGTGCTGTCCTTTTAGTATTTTCCCCAGCCTCTATTTTCCCACATCTTATGGCATTTTCTATCATTTCTCCAGACATTACTATGTCTAAAAAACTCTTGGTTGCGCTACCCAGTATATGGTTAATAAAAGGTGCCTTCAGGGTATTGATGAAGAGCATAGTGGTTTCCTTTTCCAACAGAGGGTTGGACCTGTGGCCACTTCTCTCCATCATTTGGGCGTCTTGCCTAAAGCTCTCATTATGCTTCTTTTCCATATTCTGTAAAGTGATTCTATCAGGGGCTATGTCTGCCACATGACCGTACTGCTTTATGAAGGCTTGTGCTAAATCTTTCCATGAACTGATCTGGGCGCGACTCAGTTGGTTGTACCATCTAGAAGCGGCCCCAACCAGACTTTCTTGGAAGCAGTGAATTAATAGTTGGTCATTATTGACATGGCCTGCCATTCGTCTGCAGAACATAGTGATGTGAGCTTCGGGACAGCTAGTCCCGTTGTATTTCTCAAATTTTGGAGTTTTGAACTTGGGGGGATTATCAAGTCCGGAACCAAACTTAATTCCTTAGCATCAATTCCACCACGATAGTCGGTGCTTTCCATTTCTTTAAATTTTTCTTCCAACCATTTACACCTTTCTTCAAGCTCTCTCGGGAGTTCTACCCTTGTCTTTTCTACTTCTGTTACTTTATCAAGATTGAGGACCACAGGATTAGTTGGGTTGTCCCCCGGATTAGAGCCCGAGTCGGCCTGATAATTCATCGGTACTGAAACACTGGCCTGAAATAGTTGGGGCCTAATTGTGACCGATGGCCTTCTTGGGTGCATGTCAGGTTGTGTCTGAACGTCCGCTGGGGCAAAACCCGGAGGGTAGGTAGGATCTTCATTATCTTCTCCCGCATTGATCAAAGGGCTTTTCCCTTTTTCTAATCCGCCAGCTAATAGATGAGTTAATTGGTCCATCATGCTTTTCTGGGACTCCAACATATGGTCCCTCATATCTTACTGTATCTTAGCCAGTTGCTCTTGCATCTGCGCTTGTAATTGTTCTTGCATCTCCCTTTGCATTTGTTCTATCCTTTCTAATCTCTGGTCCATTGCTTTGGTTTTACGGCGGGTATAGTGGGTGTGTTCGGTTGCTTGATTCTCGTTGGTTTCCAGATTAACTGAAATAATTTTGTTTAATCAAGGTTCTTTAGTGAAAGTTTAATGCAAATGTTTCAATGTAATGCAAATGTATAGAATGAATGCAAAAGAAAGAAAGATGTTGATCTTGAATTCAATTCCATTAGAATAACTTTTCTAGAAAACATATTTCTTTACATGAAAATAGATTACATATGCGGTATTGCCCTTCATAGTCTAAGTAAACGCTGATCTTTTCTTCATGGTCGAATCCTGTAAATTCTCTAAAAGATGCCTTTACTAGTTCTTTGTTGCTTAATCTGAGCCTCGATCTCTTGCTCACTTATCTCCATGATACTCATCAAAAGTGCCGGCTCTTGGATAATCTTCGTTGGCAATTAAATCAAGTCATGTATTCCTTCGTAAACTTTTGGCTTTCTCTCGTCATGCCTTTGTTGGCTTGAATCTCTGGTAATTACATCATGTATTCCTCTGTAAACTACCAGCTTTCTCTCATCGTGTTTACTTGGACTATATTCAAGCGATCGCACTATAATCTACTTTATCAAGAAATTCGTTTCCTTATGACAAACTATTCTATTTAGGAATTGAATTTCGAATCAACACATTCTTTTCTTTGATGTAATGTAATGCAAATGCATGAACGCAAAAAAAAGGAAGGCATTGATTTTAAATTTAATTTCATTAGAACAACTTTTCTAGAAAGCAAATTCTTTTACATAAAACGGACTACATATACGGCTTTTCTCTTGTATTCCAAGTGAAGACACCTATCTTCCTCTTCATATCATGATCTTATTGTCGAGTCTGACGAATTCTCCAAGAGATGTCTATATTAACTCCTTTTTTTGCTCGATCCAGGCTGCGACTCGTTGCTCACTTATTTGTGATACTTGTCAGCTCCTTTAAGAAGGTCAAGATGTGACGGCTCTCGAATAATCTTTGTCAGTTTCTGTCTTCAGGCAATGAAGCAAAGTCTTGTATTTCTTCACGGGCTATCAGTCTTCTTTCATGTGTTCACTTGGATCATATTTAGACAACCGTATTATAATCCACTTTATCAAAAAATTCGTTTTCTTATGACAAACTGTTCTATTTAGCAATCAAATATGAATCAACACCTCCTTCCTAGGATGATGTAATGTAATGCAATTATAAACAAAACAAAAATAAATCACGTTAGTGCAGGATAAATAAATAACAAATAAAGCAATTCGGGTGACCACTAGGGATTCGGAGTGGCTCTAACTAGTGTGGGCTCCTAGGTCTCTCTATATATGGTTTGGTTCTAGAGTAAGGGTACCTGAACCAGCAGATTCCTCGATCCTCACCCATTATAGACTCATTTGAATCGAGTTCAATTCAGGGGAATACATTTCCCTATGGCTACACGGAGATGAAAATCTCACGAAACCATAGGTACGGATGTATTCCGAAAGTGATCCACTATCCTGCACGGAGGTGAAAACCTCACGAAGGCGTAGTTTCTCACTCCCACTTAAGGGTGTGACCACAACGGTCATGCAATGCAATGCGAGAAGATATATGCATAAAAGCTTAAAACGATTAAAGAAAATAGGAATAAAATGATGAAAATAGTACGAAAAACGGGTGAAACGCAATGAAGAGATCGTATATCAAAACCAAATTCTCAATTTTCAGAAAAAGACAAAAGTTAATCAACTTGTGGCTTGACTTTCTTATAAAACTCCCCAGTGGAGTCGCCAAGCTGTCGTAACCATTTTTTAGGAAAATCGGGATCGACTTGGAGGAAAAAAAACGAAAATAGGAGTCGCCACCAATCTTTTTAGGTGTGATCGATCACCTTAAATTAATCATTTTAATAAAAGTTAAGATTTACTAAAACGATAATTTTTGGTCTACGAAAATCGAAAAATGAGTTCGAGTCGGTTACATACGAGGAAGGATTAGCACCCTCGATCGCCCAAAATTGGTACCTAGTTGATTAATTAGTGTCTTAGTGTCGAAAATTTGAAAACTTGAAAGAATTTAAAATCGATCCCTCTTTGTAAAGAAAATGCTCAAATGTTAAGGACCTTCTCGTCTCACAATATAAAATGTCACATCCAAGAAGTTAGGACACGACATCTTGAATTTTCGAGAGCGAGCTTGCCTTTTATATAAAAGTTCGTGTATTTCAAAAGGTTATTCGGTTAGTTAAGGTGAACGAGGAAAATCGAAACCCGTAAGTTAGGACACGTTTCCTCGAATTCCGAACACCGAATATTGCCTTTACTTGCAAAAATCTTATTTCGAGGTAACAAAATGCCATACCCGAGAAGTTAGGGCACAACACCTCGTATCTCCGAGAATAAGCATTTTCAAAACTCATGTCGCGATTTAAAATAGTATTCCGTTATTTAGGTTAAAGGAGAAAATCGAAACCCAGTAAGTTAGGACACGATTGTCTCGAATTACCAAATACTGAATATTACTTTATGAAAGAATTATTATTGGGTTGGATATAATGATAATAAGAATAATATTAAAGTAAAGTAAATAATAATACTATATATAAATATATATATATATATATATATATATATATATATATATATAATAGAAATACACACTACTATATAATAATAATAATAATAAATATAGAAATACAAAAGCAAATATAATAAAAATATTAAATTAAAGTAATAAAAACAATACTATATATAAATATATATATACATAAAAATATACACTAATATATAATAAAAATAGTAATAGCGAAAATAATGAAAATATGAATAATATTAATAATACATTAGAATACAAAAGTAAAGTAATAATAATAGGTGATAATAATAATAATACTAATACAAACAATAATACATATATATATATATATATATATATAATAATAATAATAGTAGTCGAAATAAAAATAATAGAAGTAACAATAATGATAGTAATAATATAAATAAATATGGAGAGGGCATATATAATATAATAATAATATAAATAATAATATATACATGAGAAATAATAATAATAATAATATAAATAATAGTAAAAATAATAAAATAAAAAAAAATAAAACAAAGCTCTCAACTCTCTTTCTCCCTCTTTTCTAAATCCGGACGTTGGTCTGGCTTTGCTTCGGTCATGGACCCCCACGGACAGCCATCGGCGCCACCGTACACGGCGGCCGGACCTCAAAAAAAACCTTTTTCGGTAATGAAAATATGGGTAAGCTTCTTACTTTTATTTTTACTTTCGTATAAAAAAATAAAATAAAATTGAAAGGAAAACAATAAACAAACAAAGAGCTTAAGATGAGAATAGACAAAAGAAACCTCTTTTGCTTTGATCTTTAATTAATCTCCAAAAACTAGCCTTTCCAAAAAACAAAAAACCCCTTCTAACATAGTCTTGAATGGCTTTTATGGCCAAATTTTACAAATAAATTTTTGTAAGCAAGTGGAGTGGTTGAGGTGGTTTAGGTGGCCAAGGTGGGTGGCCAACAATGGTGGTGGAGTAGGTGGCCAACAAGGGTGGTGGAGTAGGTGGGATTAGGGTTTTTATTTTTTTGATTTTTTTTTTGGGTTGGGTTAGTGTTTTGGGCTATGTTTTGGGCTAAGTTTTGGGTTTATAGTTGGGTTATGTTTATTTGGGCCCAAAATTGGGCTTGTACAATATTCTTCTCTAAATTTAAGTTGTCGTTTGGTCGACGGCCATACCGATTCGAAATTACGTGGAACACTCATCCCCAATGTTGAACCGTTATTCAGCAAGCGTGGAACTCCCGAATCAATGGCTCCCGGCCTTCGCAATGCAAAAATTAAACTTACGCAATCTCAAATATGACGATTGAACAAATCAGTTTTTGGCAATCTACGTACTAAACGAGCTCAGCTGGAAATGGAACTACATCAATTACACGACAACCCCAACACATTGCACCAGCTCCAGCGGCAGAAACAAATCAGATCAGAGCTTCTGCGGCTTGATGAATAACACATTAACTGGGCACAGAAAGCGAGAACTGACTGGATCCTATCTGGAGACCGCAATACAAAGTTCTTCCATGCAATGCAATGACAACAAAGCGTCGATCCATCAACCATATCCTGAGGCTATTCAAAGAACATCGACAGTGGATTGAGGACCAAAATTAATCACGGTGCTTGGCATTCAGATACTTGTTTAACATCTACGACCAACCACTTCTGTCTTCACCTGATGAACTTTGTCACTTCCTTCAGTCTCTATCTCTACCCTCCATTCCATCTACACTGCAAGCACTTAGCAAAAGACGAAATTACGAAAGCTGTATTTCAGATTCACCCATCTAAAGCTCTTGGAGTTGATGGAAAATCCAGATTTTTCTACCAACAGTACTGAGATTGTAGCCCCTTACTATCCAAGCAACTCGGGATTCTTACTCAGAGAATTCAATAAAACCCTCATAGCTCTCGTACCTAAACGTCAACAACAACGATGCTTCAATGACTATCGGTCTATCAGCCTCTGCAATGTCATATACAAGATATGTTCCAAAGTATTAGTTAATCGCTTTACCAAAATGCTTTCATTTAGGACCGGAATTATAATTAAAAATTATAAATTTTCATATTTTTATTAGATTTTCTTATATTTTATGTTTTTACTTTTTAAAATTATTGTTAAACAAAAATCTAAAAAGACGAAAATATTTTAGCTGTAATCCAGAGACAAATTAATTATTAATCGTTCCGTTACTGTGCTCCATCATTATTTGGTTAAGGGTAATAAAAGTTAAAGTTGGTTAAGGGTAACCCATGATTAAAATGTAATCATTGTGAATAATCATAATTAAACTTGAGTGACCAAAATATATCTTTAATCTTATTTTAATGATCATTTGTGTGATTTAACCATCATAAAAATATAAATACAACATAAACTTATTAAATACATCAAAATTTTAAATAATAAATACAAAACATGTATTTATTAAAAAAATACAATACACATGTTAACGGCTATGCTTTCAGAAAAACATGAGTGAGCCAAACTTGATTTAATTTAAAAAATTTAAAAAGAAATCAAATTTAGAGTTAACCGAATCAAGTTATTTGAGTTATTCGATTTTTTCGAGTCAAAATAATTGAATAATAGATTGATATAAATACCCATTTAATTCTATTAATTTTGTAAATAATTAAATTGGTCTCTCTCAACAAAAATTACAAAAAATTTTAACATTTCAAAATATTTATATAAACCCCAAAATTTATATATTTTAAAAAATTAAATAATTCTAAATAATATACAAAGAAAGATAAAAATTTTCTAAAATAATAATTTTGAGATTTAAGTTTATCATACTAAAGTATTTTTTCTTATTTTACTTTGAAATTTTTTCAAATATATATAATTTCAAAGTTATGTGCTCTAACATAAAATGAGCTATCTTGTAACAAGATTTTAATTTGACATATATAATTTTTTAATTTAACTCGAACAATTTACTCGATTCGATTCGATTTGATTTGAATTTCATTTCACTCTAAATTCAAATCGAGATGTAATGATAAAATATGACTATTTAACTGAATTAACTAAATTTTTTTTTACTTGATTCAACTTGATTCGATCAAATGCTAACCCTACTGAAAAATACAATAAATGGGGCTAAGTGCAAAAATACATAAAACTATGGGGGCATAAAACGAGAATACCCTTTTCTTAACTTCGTCCTCAAATAAGTTTTCTCCCATATCTTCTTCCTCATAATCTCCCTTCCTCGGGACAACCTCCGAATTAAAATTACCCCCTCGATTATAACTTTATTACGATCATGCCCTTCCCTGCCTTCATTTCTCTCCGGCTTAGTATTTTTTCTTTCTTCCCGAAATAACCCTCCATCGTATTCTAATTTACCTTCTCTCATTTGCAAGTCGGGTCGGATTGAATCCAGAATTAAATGATAGCTCCGAACGCATTGTTCCTTCCATCCTTCTAGAATATTCTGTAAGTTCTTTTATATATATATATATATATATTTGCCTGCAAAACCTAGATGATTAATTTTTTTCTTTAATTATGTGAATTTTGTTTAGCTGATTGGATTTACACGGAATTTCTTTAATTCGAGCTCAATTTTTAATATATTTGTAATAGTTTTCGGATTAGGGTTTTTTCCTCTATTTTTTCCTTGGCTTTCGACTAAAATTGTTATAAGGTTTTCGTCTTTTTCAGCTTTAATGTAGTTTAAGTAAAAAAAAAATTGTTGTTATGAACTTGTTTTCGGTAGTTTAATAACGAGAAATCAGAATTCATGGTCAAACAACAAAGAATGAGTTATCTAAAAATTTTGCGTAAATTCGATAAGTTTGAAGCATTTTGGAGTGAAAAAAGTTCCGTTGAGGTATTCAATTATTTCCTGTAACCTTTAGTTATGATATGAGTTTTAAGGATCATGAAAACCATATGAACGTCCTATAGTGTTTTTATCATAGGCATTTGGTTTAGCCTGTATATTCTTTGGTATTTATGTTAGTATGGGTTTTATGCCTTTCAATGAAGGTTTTATTGAGCATATGGTCTTCGTTTTAGATGTACTGATTTTAGTTATAGTGACAAAGCTGTGTATCTGTTCGATTTGTGTCTAATTTTTGTAGATGGATTAGAATTGGAGACATCTAATGTTGGATATGAGCCTATGGATAAAGCTACAGAGATATAGTTTTTCTTGCTTTGAACGTAATATTACTTAATGGTCTCTTGGGGTACAAAATATTGTAGAAATATCAAGGGCGCAAAGGCGCACTTTATCTGCTAAAAGTAGATTAGTCTGCTTAAGGAACAAATGCAATATCAAGCAAAGCAATAGATTAATAAGTTGATGGAGTTTTGTTTATGGATATAATATCTGTACCTAACTGTCTTCATATTGAACCTGCATTTGGTGCAATGCATGTTTGATTGCATACATAGTCTCTTTAGCTTTACCACATAATCTCTTGCTATGGATATCTATGGTTCTAATAGTTGTATTATACTTAATGTTCTGTTGTCTGTGATGCTATGGATCACTACATTTTATTTGTCTTGAATATTATTTTTTACCACTGGCATTCTGTTGACATAAATGTCCCTAAAATATGCAACTTAATTTGCTTTTTCCGTAGAGTGTTTTCTTCTATACTGTTTATTGTTGCCAGTACCATAGTATGTACTCTAATGCTTTCCCTTGTTTTTAGGTTTTACTTCAAATTTCTTGTCAAGGTGTTTGACTGCTGCATTTGGTTGTCTAGGGCTTTGCATGCTGTAAAAATACACAGATTTATCATTTATTTCAAGACGATCCATGGAGCTGAAAGTCTTATCGCCTAAGCCCGGTGGTACTTCTGCTCCTGATTGCATAAGTGATCCGGAGGAGAAAGAAGTCAGTGATGAGGAAGATGATGATCGCAACCATAAGCATCGTAGGAGGGATACATGTTCTCAATCATTAGAGAGAGATTCTACAGATCCTGTATTTACAAGGCCATACAGAAAGCGCAATAAACCTTTAGAAAATGGGCATAATGAATCTCAAGCAGCTGAAACCTGCAAAAATTCTAACAGTTTGCTTCTAGAAAAAGACTTGAAATCTAAGTTTGACAGAAGATACCCTGGATTAGCATCACTTCCTCGAGGACATTTGGATCTGAACCAGAGAATTAGGTCTAACCAAACATTCAGTGGAGATTCTGGTCCTGGTCGGGGAAGAGGAAGGGATAACTCTTCTTGGAATCACCGTGATTCAAGGTTCAACTCTGTTGATATTGCTTATCAATTGGTTCAGCCAGGATCTGTTGCTCCAAGTCTCTTTGCCGGAAGGGGATTGCCTAATCTTTCAAACACACAAGCCCCATCACGGAGTGCCTTTGCCATTATGCCAGGAATACCAAATGGCAGCCTTGATACACTCCACTCTATTGGTTTACAAGGGGTGCTTAGGCCACCAATGAATTCTTCATTAAATATGGTCATCCCTCGCCAACGCTGTAGAGACTTTGAGGAGCGGGGATTTTGTCTAAGAGGAGACATGTGTCCAATGGAGCATGGTGTCAATCGTATTGTTGTTGAAGATGTTCAGGTTTGCATCTTGCTAATGTCTACTTTGATTTTGAGTTGTGGTGTCTTATGCAGTCCTCCACGAGCCTTTACAAAATTGATATAATTTTTTTTATAAAAAAATGTGATGTGGAAATGTAATTTCACTAAGGACCAGCCAGGGACTATGTGTTAAGCATGTCCTTTATGTTAAATGATTCCTTTTTTAACCCCTTTTAAATGCTTGTTGGCAATGTCTTTGCATTAACTGCTGCATTACCACCAGAGGCAGCGCCGTAACCTGAGCCTTGCTGTTACGGTTTAATCTATATATTCTAATTCTGCAAAATATTGTCATGTTTACACTGTTCTGAAATCTAAATTACCTTGGTAGTAAAGTTCCTTCCTCAGCCTTAATTATTTATTTTCACCTTGAAGTATTTAGCAGTCTGTGTATTTGAGTCAACGCTAATTTCTTTTCTGATTTGCAGAGTCTGTCACAGTTTAACCTTCCTGTTTCAGTTCCAAGTGCACAAATATTGGCAACATCAGCTGGACCTGGGCCGCTACCTTCTGTTTTTCCTCCTTCAACCACATTGGTGAACGGCAAGGGTATACATAGCAAAAGTAGCAAGTCTGGAATGACTGAGGATGCTACAGGTTTGAATTGTGCATATACTGCTACTACTAGTGCAGGTGGAGATTTGTATGATCCTGATCAACCCTTGTGGAATAACAACGGCCCAGAAGCATCGGCAGCACTCACAGGACAGTGTTCACCCAAGATTAATGAAATGGAACCATTGCGAAATGATGATATCTCTGATCTTCATCATGGCATGTTATGTGAGAGTGCTGATAATGAATTGCCAATTAGAAGCAGCAGGTCACAGGGCATGAATTTATCAGTTTGGGGTAGAATCGGTAGCTCCAGAAGTAGAATAGAAGCAAAAGATAAAATTGATCATTTACCCTCAGACCATCTTGAGAATGAAACCAAGAAGGAACAAGAACCATTTCCTAGCTCACAGGACACTTCCTGTCAAGTTAAGCGGATCTGCAGTGAGGACGATGGCTCCAAAGTTATGGATTTGTCATTGAAGTCACAGATTGATTCGCATAGTCGCAGAAAACCTACTCAAAAGGCACTCCGTACACTGTTTGTCAATGGGATTCCCCAGAAATGCAACAAAAGAGAGGCTCTTCTGTCTCATTTTCGTAAATTTGGAGAGGTTGTTGACATTTATATTCCACAAAATAGCGAACGGGCATTCATCCAGTTTTCAAGGAGGGAAGAGGCAGAAGCTGCTCTTAAGGCACCTGATGCTGTAATGGGTAACCGCTTTATTAAGCTCTGGTGGGCTAATAGGGATAGCATACCTGATGATGGCGTGAACAGTGGCATGCCAGTTACTCCAAGTGGTCTAACAGCTTCTGGTGTTCCACCTCAACCTGTTGCTAATAAAGGAAAGGATAATCTTCAATGTATTGCTCAGAAGAGTAGTGTTGTCCATGGCACTGATGTGCCTTCTTTGAAATCCCCTAAATCTGTTAGTACGAATGGTCCCCAGGCTCCACCTCTGTTGCAGAAAAAGTTAGAGTCTCTGGAGCAAATGAAAGAGGAACTACGCAAGAAGCAGGAAATGCTGGAGCAGAAGCGGAATGACTTCCGGCGCCAGTTGAACAAACTTGAGAAACAAGTACTGTGAACTTTCTTTACTTTCCTAAATATGCACTTGTGTAATTTTACATGTCAAAAAGACTGTTATTTGTAGCAATCAGGTTTGGAAGTTGCATGTTTTCGTGATATTTTTGAATGAGATAGTATGTGATGTGAAAACCTCATTGTTGGCTCTTTGCCTATTGCACATTTTCAAACATGCATGCCTTTTGTTTTCCAATAGTTTGATTACCTGCACATGCTGATGAGTTGAGAGAATGATGAAACAGAAAATGAGGGTTTTAAAGTGTGAACGTTGTTATTATCCCTATATTCTAGGCAGGTTTAACATTTGATTCTATTTCAACCTTTTGCAGTCAAGTATTGTCAAGGGTGATCCACTGTCTGAGCCAGCGGCTAAGAGGCACAAGGTAGGAAGTGCACCTGATCCTGCAAAAGCTTTGATTCCTAGTTCCTCTGAACCCAGTGCTTCTGCAGCAAAAACATGCACTAAAGAGATGACAGATAAAAACAAATTAATGGAAAATGTTGTTTCTCGAAGTCCAAAATCAAGTACCACCATGGCATTGCAGGAATCTATGGGCTCAAAGCAGCAGTACTGTAAGCCTCGTCAGTCTGCACCCATGAGGCATCCATTCCTGATGAATAAATACAGATTGGACAACCGACCTACTGCTTTTAGAGTTATTCCGCCATTGCCTTCTGGTTTTGCAGATGTAAGTCTTCCTCTCTCCTTTTCCTCATCTGAGAAAAATTGTATTTAATTCATCGTTTATGAGGAAAGAAGCACATTTCACAAACAACTGGCCTTTGATAATGAATAGAGAGCTTTATGTTCTTGCACAACACAATATGAGTATAATCTTTGTGTGCTGTTTGAAGAAATCTCTTAATATTTTGTTGCCTTGGGCATATTGTAGCCATCTTGCTTCAGTTTTTCATTTTTCTTGAAATATCTGTGTCAGACACATTCAAATATGGGTATAGGAATAAATCCTATCAATAATACCTATGTCAGACTCATATCTGTATCTCAGCTTTTATGCTTTTTGTTGTTGGCAATGAGAGGTAGCTGATCTGATTGTCAATCAGGTTGATGTTTTGAAGGAGCACTTCTTACAATATGGAGATCTTTTCTCTGTGGAGCTACAAGATGTGGAAAATGAAGATAATGATGATATCGGATCTGAGGCATTGAAGAAATGCTCAGCTCTTATAACATACAGCACACGCCAATCGGCAGAAAGGGCTTATGTAAATGGTAAATGCTGGCAAGGCAACAATTTGCAGTTTAAATGGTTGATATATAACACTAACCCTAGTAGCAAAGAAACTTCATCTTCCGCACCAAAGCAGACTTTAGAAGCCGATGTCACAAAAGAAGAAAAAACATCACACGGCGTTGCCCAAGAAGTTGTTGGTTCAGGCAATGGGGAATCCGAGAATTCGGATAGAGAGAGTTTCGCTGAGCATATGGAATTGGCTGAAGTTTCAGAGCAGAGTCCATCCCCAACATCTAGCATGAAAGAGTCACCAAAAGGCGACACGAGTTGAGGATGGGGGCTTGTTTTACGGATTTGTACAGTGAGGTAAATAAATTCTTCCAATTTGAAACTCTAATTTTCATGAGTCCTTTATTCTCAATAACTGAAATTTCAATTTTTTTTTTATTTAAAATTTTTGCTGTTTTATCTTTGTTTCATGGTTGGGATATATGTAAAAAATGGAAATTTCTAAATCATTAATTTGCCATGGTAAGGTTTAACAGTTACTTGGGATGGCAAATTGTATGGTCTTTTTAGATTAGTTAAATGTAGGACGAAATGGCCTTTATATTTAACTTAAAATTTGAATGAAAAATCATTCCCATTTCTGTTTTACATTGGCTTGCACTTCTACTCTATTTTTCCTTTTCTTTACCCTGCATTCTTTGCGGATTTAAGCTATGGTCGGATTTTATTTTAGAAATTTATTAATATTATATAAATATTTTTTAATTGACAAATAGTAATTCAAGTCAAAACTTTGGATCTGCGTAGTTATGATGAGATTAAGATTAATGATAAAAATGTGTTTAAGTTCAAATGCAAAAGAATGAACATTAAAGATAGTAAATAATAAAATATAAATTAATTATAATTAAAAGATAACATTATATTTATATTTCATATGATGATACATTAATTATTAAAATGGAGGGATAATGAAGAGAATTGCATTATGAGTGGGAGGTCAAGCAGTAGTTGGAAAGAGATGGTCTAGTGTGGTGGAAAAGGTTTTCCAAATAGCCTTCTCACTGGGAGTTACTAAGATCTTCTTATGGGCTCCTGCTAATATTTAACGGCAAAAGAAAAAAAGTGATAGGATAATTTACTAGTATTTACTAAATTATTTAACAATTTATCAAAATTTCTAAAATAAATTTATGTCTACATTCCATCAACTCAACATTTTATATATCAAAATTTTTAGGAATTTACTAATATTTCTAAACATTTACTATGAATTTATCAAAATTTGTAAGGTAAACTTTTTGGTAGGTCAAAGTGTTGTGTTGATCAAGCCTGGGCACCAAGGGAAATCTTTAGAAACATTGTTAAATCCTTTAGAAATTTTGGTAAAGCCTTAGGAATATTGGCAAAAATCTTAGAAATATTGATAAATCCTTACAAGTATTAAAATTTTGGTTAAGGCCTAGAAATCTTGATAAATACCAATATGCCAAAATGTTGAATTGATTGAATTTGGGACATTAAGAAAATCTTTAGAATTTTTGGAAAAAAACACACTTAGAGTGAGTTTGAGTAAAGAATTTTAAAATTTTTGAGTTTTTAAAAATGCTCGTATTTTAAGTACTAGATCTGTAATTGCTTTGTTTGGATAAATAATCGAACCACCTATTTAGGTGGAATTTGAAAAATGAATTTGAGCTATTAAAATTCCCTCTTGAATTTACTAACAAATTTAAAATTCTCCAATATGTTTTGCCAAACAAGTAAATTCATTTTTAGAATTTTGAAAATCTTAGATACAAATGAAATCTCTCTTACAAATTCCCCACCCAAACACACCTTTAGAATTTTTGGTAAAACCTTGAAAATTTTGATATATCCTTAAGAAATTCTGTAAATATTTAGATATGTTGGTACTTAAAATTTTTAATAAATAGATGATACTTAAACTTTTTTTTTTGGACTTAATTAGTATTTGAACTTAAATTTTTGTTATACTTTGATATCTCTGTTGTAACTCTATAAGAAAGTGATGTTGCGACACTATCACTCAAGAATACGACATATAACAGACTCATATCATGACACATGATAAATGGTTATTTAGATTCAATCGAACTTAGATGATAATTTGTCCAAAATCATTCTACACATGCCTTTTAGTAATTTTATATATATTTTTTATTTTTATGTAATATAAGGTTTTATATTATTATTAGTTTGAAATTAAAAATATAAAAACTATAACCACATAAAAAAATTATAAAAATTATTTCATGTTGAAAATGCACCTGAACAATCGATTGTCCAGATTTAGATGACTTGGATGACAGTTTGTAAAGATCATTCCGGATGTGTGTGTGTGTTTTTACTACTTTTATATATTTTAATATTTTATAAATTTATGTTATTATTAGTTTGGAATTAAAATAAAAATATAAAAAATTATAAATTTATACATTTATAAAAGGAATTATAAAATTATTTCTCGTTCACAAAGAACACGGACAAGTAAAGTTCTAAATTTAGATGATTCTGAATATTATTTTATTTAAAATTTCATTTCGGATGTGCTTTTTAGTAATTTTATAATTTTTCAGTTGTGATTATTTATATATTATTATGTCATGATTTTTAAGTATTTGATTTTATATATTTCAATATTTGTATAATCAATTTTTTATATAAAAATAAATGATATATAAACTTACTAAAAAGAAAACACATTCGAAATGAACACGATCAAATTATTGTTTAGATTCATTTTGGACATGAAATAATTTTTATAATATATTTTATAAATTTATATATTTTTAGGAAAAACTATATTTTATTTATTTTTAATATAAAAATATGATATTTTATAAAAATTAAAAATGTATAAAATTACTTAATAGTACATTTAAAAAGTTGGAAGTTGTCGTCAGGTTCATTTGAATCTGGACAATTATTTGTCCACATTCAATCTTATTATTAAATAATTCTATAATTTCTTTTTGTAATGCTTGACGCATGCTATTGTAAAGTGTACGACAAAATCCAAGTTCAAACATGGTTAAATAAAAAAATTTAAATAAAATTTATAAATTTAAGGTTAGAATATGTATTAATTTTATTTTTTTATCTAAATTTAATTCAAGCAAGATGAACCTGTCAGATATAAATTTCATTGACCGATAAAACTCAATATTTTACATTGAGTGGTTACAGTTCACAAATTTGATCCACCAGAATAAGGTTGAATTATTGTCCATAAAAAATTCCAAGGTGGGAATAGATATGGCATGGTTGCTTTGAAAGAGATGTTATCGAATATCTAATTTGGTGTTTTTGTTTTTTACAGTAATGTATTGGAGTTTCAAAAGAGAACTATATGGTGGAGGGGTCGGCTCAACTCAATTGTGGAAATTATTGGGATGAAGATTCGAATACTTTTAGTGCGTTATTTTGGATTTCCAGTGGAAAAGATAAACGCAACTTCTTAATGCTTATCCTATGCTGGGAGACTCCATCTATTTTGTTTAGTATGCACAACTTTTGGTGTCTCCCTCTAAAGTTACTAAAAATGTGAATAAACAACTGTGTAATTCCTTTTTATTGGAAAGGGCATTGGCATTGAGTGGTCTGAGAAGTCCTACAATTTTCAAAACATGCATTCATCACACAAGATAGGTTGTCTACAAAAATCAATTTCTTGAATTAGGGTGGACAAATTGATATTTTATGTTGTTTGTGTGACATTGAGGATGAGTCTGGGGAACATTCATTTGCTTCTTTGTTTTCTAATTAGTAATGTAAGGCGTAAGGTCCAACGGCGTACCTATTATAGCTAACTCCGTCGATTTTTTTTTTTTTATAATTAATTGAAATGATCGTTTATCCAAAAAAATTTAAATTAAATATTACCATCGAATTTTAAATTAATTAAATTATTAGTTAGATATTTGTTAAATATGTAAATTTTGTGTACTGAATATATTTGGATATGTTAATTATAGAAATTGTTTTTACATAAATAACCTGCTGTCATCCTACGAAAACATACTGGATTTCGGCTACGTGAAAGATTAACAAAATTAATTAAAAATAATGAAAAAAGATGAGAGTAAAGTTATACAGGAAATCAAATTAAGCTTTGATCTGAAATTGATTTTATGGGTGTTTGCTTAATATCTTCAGCCTCCAATTTTTACCTTACATAATGAACAACCATGTTTGCAAGTCTGAGTTGCTTCTCCAAAGGCAGATAATGTTTCAAACAAACACATGCATGATGCATAACAAGCAATAGAATCTGAGCCATTCCCTTTTCACTCTCATCGATACCTTCTGAACTTGGTGATCTATTATCACCACTCTTTGATGATAATTTCGTAGCCCAACTGTAAATCCTTTCTGTTGACGACAAAAGATAAGAAGTACAGCTTTCTGCAACCACTTCCCAGTTTGGATCCGACAATAGAGAGGTAAGGGTAACTGGTATATCGTTCAGAACATATGACCGATCCGCAATGAGGAGGGGCATATATTTGCAGCAAGAACCAGATAGAAGACCAATAAACTGCAGTGCCTGTGATCCATGGATGCAGATGAAGGCAGCATAATGATAAATTTAGCTCTCAACGTTTATATTTTCTATCAATTAGTTCAATAGGTGATATCAAAATTTCAGCTCCTCCTTTCTACCCATTAGCCTAAATGGCAAGCCACCTAAATCAAACAACTACACAAGGTAGAAAATCCGTACCGTAAGTCAAACCGTTGGGGCTTCCGGTTTGACTATCTTGAATAATTTAAAAACATAAATTAATAATAATTAAAGAAATTTCATAAAAATTCAAAAATTCAAAAAAAATAGAAAAAAATATATGTATATTAAAAAACAAGTATGAAAATGAACCAAGACAATAAGAAAACCCAATTTTTTTGTTAATAAAATCCAAAATTTAAAATTTCAAAAAAGATCCAGTTATCCGGGATTTTGACCACTGAACCAACCAATTCTGATTCAACTGGTTTAGCCATCCAGTCTAGTCCGGTTTTAGAATCCATGCAAATACTCACATGCCAAATTCACAGTACTGGAGGTATGATTTAGTGAGTGTGTATGTGCATGGTGGAGGAAGAGGAAAATCGGGTTAACTTTATTGGGAGATCAATGCCTACCGTGGAAGGATAACTTGAAACGCAGCTGATTTCGATTGCATCAACCAACCATTGTCTTTTTACACTTCCCTCCACATGTTGTAGAGTTGCTACAACTTCAAGAAGCACACCCCAAGTACCTGAATACAAAATGTTGGAAGTTTGTCAGAATAAGCAAATCTTGTGGCCACAAGCAAATACTTACAACTTTCTTATGGTGACTTGTTCACATTTTCCCGAATTTCACATTCGTAGGAAAGAACACTAACCAAGTGGTTCTGAATTCAATAAATAAGACTTTGATTTTCCCAGTTCAGTCAGTGGGATGGAACCAATCCGAACTAGCTTGGCTTTAGCTTGAATCTTTTTCAGCACTTCGACGAACTGAACATCTCTTGTTACTGAGTCCGGATGTGAAACCTGTGATGAACAAATGCTTAACAGATCAAATTAGGGCATATTAGGAAGATATTAGAAACTAATTTGCAAGGAAAAAGTTCATACATGCAGAAAATCCAATAACCAGCCTGGGCGAGCCTTTGCCAAGCACCTAACCGCCTCGGACCACTCAACTGAGTCCAACTGATTCACTTGCACAATAACAGGAGCTTGAGGTAATGGTAATAAAGAAAAAAGCACTTCCATGCACCTTTCGATATTTTTAATGTATTCTAGAGAGTCAAGAGATGCTTCATCCAGACACTGATTGAGACCCTTCCAACAAGAACTCCGTAATGAACTTCTCTCCTCCGACTTTAGCACCTGGTTTGTTGTAAGTGAAGAAAAGTAATTACTCACATCATCCAATAATTTCTCCAGCCTTGAACCCGAGAATAGTTTTATCAGGTCAGCCAAATGATTGAGCAGACAAGATTGGAGACTTATCTCCAGTGTTCTGAACCGGGAAAGGTCAGACAGTTCATCTAGGAATCTTAGGAGACCATCAAATTGCTTTGCATGAACTAAGGCAAACTGCAAGCATTCCTCCCTGAGGGTTCCTCCTTTAAGAGTGATATTTGGTGCCGGCAACTGAGTAACTTGAGCATATCTCATACAGCGTCTAACAATTGCACCCCAATCCAAGGTTGGTAACCTAGGAGCTAGTGATAGACACCTTAAAATAGCAGTTACTGTGCATACATGTGTACTGGTACCTGTCTGAACTCATTCGAGCAAAAAATTATAAACATAAATTAACAAATTAGAAGTGGGGCTGTAGATTGGGCAATAAATAAAAAGTTTATACGATAAATATGGTATAGCATGGCTTTCCTAGCTATTTGGCCTAATGTAAAATCAAAAATATCATAAGTTTCATTTTTCCTGAAACATAATTGAATGAAGGCATAAGAGTATGCAAAACAGAGGCATCCATACACATCTTAGCCTAGAAAAAGAAAATCCAATTATCATCAGCCAATACAAATACTATAAGGGAACTCACCCTGGAATGATTAAAAGATTTAAGCCACAGACCAAGTTTCATGACTGCACTGTCCTCGGGAACACCTTGTGAAATAGATTTTGAGCCAGCAGACTCAGTTTGTGTACCACCAGCACTATTCGAAATTTCTCTAGACCACAGTCGCTGTCGAAGAAACGAAATTGCCCACGCTGCATATTGTTGCAATTGATTATCATCAGGATTTTGTGCAACAAGAAAAATCTCTTGCATCAATGATGCTGAGTGGTCTTCACAAACAGGATTCACAAGTATCGGACCTGAAATATGGGAAGGTTCCTGTTGACCAAGTATGTGAGTATTTGGGTACACAATAACTGACATAAAGTAGAGTGGCTTAAATCACATGAAACAAAATAATACAACTACCTTTTGCTCATAACCAGTTTGCACAGAGGAGTTAAAAGGGCGAAAATCAGCTAAATTTCCAGCACCTGCCCCAAAAGCATTAACAATGCCAAGCATCCCACCTAAATGGACGATAGGAGGGTAAGGACTAGAATAACATTTTCTAAACAGTTCAAGTAAACACTTCACACGTTCCACTTCAAAAAAGTGCAAGCCTTCAGATAATATGCATGATAATAGGCTTCCAGCTCCAGCAGTTGATGCCATCAACAAACTCTTGTGAAAAGCACCGATTTTATTGACTGACAGTAAGTCAGAAATAAGTTCCATGTAGCCATTGACTAGATGGTCTATTTCATTACCATTCATCATTTCCACTCTTTGGCAAAAAGCCACCACGAGGGGAAGTGCAAGACAGGATCCCACAGATAAAAGCATCTCAGACCTTTCACTGCTAGAACCATAGCTTTGAACCGAGGAACTCATATGAGGAATCCAAGATATAATCAAGTCTTTCACCTTGAGCACAGCATCATATGCACCAGCTCTATATATTGCACCAATAGAGCTCCCTAAGCCAATAACGAGGCCAGCTATGCCCCATATATCATCCTCCAAATAATCACAATCATCAGCTAACAAGTCAGAAGTTATGCTAGTATCTATATCATCTGTGCTTGCTGGAAAATGTGCACAGAGAGTTTCTAGATTATTGGCTGAAGAAGCAGCAACTGGATGTAATATCATAGAGAATGTTCTAACTATTCTTCCCAACAATCTCTCTTCCAGCATCTTGTGGCTTTCTTCATTAGCATTAGAGTCATCTGGAGCTTCAACTCTTGAAAGAAGATCTTGGCAGGAAAATCCTAAGCCAATTCCACAGGCTCCTTTTACAATGGAGCTTCTGCTACAGCACAAAACCTGAACCAAGCAATTTCCCGCAAAAAATAAACTATTATAAATCTATAAATATTTCTAGACACAGAGGTTATCCCCTTAGCCAATGTTTACAGCTACGAAAATAATACTGAAGTTCCTTGCTCTAATGCATACACTAAGAAATTAATAACTCCTTCATTGAACAGCTTATTCCTCTGAACTCTTTCTAAAACAAGGAATGGTCATAATAGCATGATCAATAGAAAAAAAAAAAAAACTCGGCCAATGAGGAATCCACGTAACCAAAATTTTATTTATTGCGGTTTTCATGTTCTTGCATGTGTTGGTGACTAGGTGTCTGTGTGTGAGTGTGTGCAGCTACGAGAGTGAAACAAACATCTCTCTTAGCATGTGTGAATAAACAGCATTCTGTAGGGAAAGAAAAAAGGAATAAAAGGGCCACATCCCAGTTCCCAAGATCATAGTCAACTATTAATAATTGAAGCAGATAAGAGGCCATTGTTATTGAACCAACTAAAAATGACTAGTTTTCTGCGGTGTCTACCCTCCTTTAGCAAGTACCAGAAACTTCGAACTTGTGTTTAGCAGTCAGCACCCAGGTGAGTTAACAAATTTGCTTAGACAAGAAAACCCTCAATACTAGGATTAGAACACCAGTATACTATGCTCACACAAAATTTCGACATTCAAAAAAGAAAGAACGTGTATTTTAGCTTCCAACTGTTTCCTGACTTTCTAGAATAACTTGAGTGCACTATATGAACACAATTTTTAATTCTTAATATGTCTGTAGCAGTTTCAATGCCTGACCTAGGGAAGAGGGGGGCAAGGCCAAACCAGCATCAAAGAGACTACCTCAAGAAGTCCACTAATGCTCTGAAATTTCTGCTCATGATCTGTCACATGTAAGGAGCTTGAGATCAATCCAAGAGAGATAGCAGCTGACCATTGGCGATGTTCATGTTCATACTGAAACAACCAACCCAAAAGAAACTTTGAAGCAGTTGATTTAATGGTATGGGCAGATGGTGGCAAGACCTAATAACAGCAAGAAAAAATGAAGATCAGGAAGAATAATAATTGTAGGGAGCTCCTTAAACCTTGTCATATATCTCCACAGTAGAGGCGGATTTTAGGAAGCTATTGAATTATGAAGTTTACAGATGCAGTTATTATCATTTAAGATCTCACCGCACAAAGAGCACCAATTGCCAAAGCAAGATTTTCAGCAGATCTAGGGATAGATTCTTCAGCAATTCGCATCATGCTCTGTATGATAAAATTAGAGAAAGATGAGTATCATTTTTACTGAATACAATCTATTGAAATAGATACAAGAAAATGACTTGAATACAGCAAAGAATGGCAAACCTTCAGAATACTATTAGCAGCTTTAGAAGTTTTATCTGAAACAATAACCGAGGCTTTAGCATCGATAGACAAGATATTAGCCCTCATCCAACGTCGCACAAAAGCTTTCCATGATTCAAGTGAAAGAAGCGCAACAAAAATATTTCTTGAGAGTTGAAGAGATGCAGCTATTTGCACCATTATATCTTCATATTCAGAATGAGAATCTTGCAACCCCTACAGGCTTAAGCATGTAAGACCTACCAAGCATGGTATATTCTAATGAAAAGACGTTGATAATTTAGATTATCCTACTTTTGTTGTGCCTTGGTTTTTCAAAGTGCTAGAAATAAAGGAACCACATAATAAGGCAGCACCAGGTAGTTCTCCAGGATTTCTTCTTTTTCCTGCCAATGAAATGACCATAAGAACAGCTAGCTCAGTGAATAAGAAGCACCTTACAATTAGAGAACCTAAAAACTATCCATATATAATGCCTACCTATTTTCTCTGCTAAATATCATAGAATGAAAAAAAATCACTTCTAGTTATACTTGATGCGGTTTTAAAGAATATTTTACCAAATTGCTAAGCAAAAGTCAAAATATTTTTAACTGTACCGCAGATGAAGTAACTTCTAAACTTGTAATGCACCAACTTGTCCTAAGGACATAAGAGTAAGGTAGCAAATAGTAAAATCCATTTCCTAATAACCAAAACTCTTTTAAGAAGGCAAAGAAAAATAATCTTATCATACCTGATTTGAAGATCACCTGCGGAAATACATCCAGCAACTTCTCAATCTTACTTGCAGGGACCTTTTTCTCCTTTACAAATCTTCGCCGATTGCTAGAGAAAGTTGACAGAACTTATGAGAAACAGAGAACAAAACTACTTGGGAATGTTCAACTATAGATATTTCACTACCTATGTTCATGTCCTATAATTTTCACTTGAAGTCTTTCCAAGGCCTTAAGTACATCTGGATTTGTCTCAGAAAGAAGTAGATCCATGATCATTTGCTTGAAATTTGAAATATTCTTCACAATACTTGGTATCTGGAAAGACATTGATTAACTTAGGGGAGACCCCTGTGTTTGTATCCCGAGAGTGTAATAGACAACACAAAAATAGCACAAATAATTTTTTGTGGAAAAAAACAAATAAATGTAAAATGAAAAAGAAAATGTCAGGTTCCTCAAACCTCATATTGATTTAAGGCCTCAAATGCAGAGGCCCTGGCCTTTGCCCATTGTAATTCATGACCCATATGTAAGGAGCAGCCAACATCCCATATAATCTTCATTACTTCCCTAGAGGCATCTGGATATGCGTCAGCATCCATTGCACCCCATCTTAGGAGAAAGCAGACACTGCCAATAAGCGGAGATTAGTGGAGTAGACTTTAGAATATTTTCATTTGAAAGATGGTATTCTGATTTATCTAATGGGTATGTAAATCTAGCATTTGTATTGTACAAAGTGAATATCATATAGCAGAAAATATATTGATCAGAAGTGACTGTCACATTCAAATATAACAACAGAACATATTGCTCTAGGAGCCTAGGGCCCAAGATAACAACTTCAGAATTTCAGGAAAGGAGTCTCATATTTCCACGGTAGAAACCCGGAATTATGGACATCATTATGCAAATTGTCATCACAACAAAGCAGGAATGGTCTAAATAGATTTTTCCTTTTTAACAAATTTGACATGAACAGACATCACGTGGAACCGCATTTTTGCAATCTTTAGCCCTAGACTTATGCTACAGCACCATGGTATTACTGGCAATGTGGTTGAAAGTGAGAAACACTAAGCCTACACTATTCCCAGCTGGAAAACAAAGTGCAGACAGCATAAGACTAGGCTGCACTTGTCATGTAAGTTCAACCCAGCCTTACCACTCATACCATTGTTCAGGAATCAGTAAATATCAAGAAACTTTTACCTATAGGCAAGAACTGGGTCCTCATTATAGCCTTGCATATATTTTGCAATAACATCCCATGCAGTATAAAAATCTGAATGGATAATATAAATAGAACATAGAATCAGAATACCTTGCATATTTAAAGTCAGCAAGACTAATTCATAAGATTGAAAGAAAGAAATAAAGAAATTAATTGGACAGCATAACATTGCAAATGAGCTAGACTGATAAGAAATAAAACAAGAAACTATTAAATATGGTTTGCTAGCATCATTGGATGAAGGACATCTACTAGAAATTACTCAGGCTACAATAATCTCATTAGTCTCACAAATAATTCTAGCTCTAGCTTATTATGACAGTAACGTTAGGCCAGGGATGGGGAGAGGTTAAGACTAAATGCAGGCATATGCATACATATATTATAATATAATGGACATAAGCATTAGTGTCAAATTTTTAACACAAAATAAAGAAATTAAAATTATAATCCTTTAAGAAATGACGAAAAGTAAAAAATTCAAGTCTAAAAATTAAGATTACCAATCATATCAGCTTCACAAAGGTGCGCAAGACTTTGAAAACCAAGAGCTTGAATTGTGGGATCTGGAGTCTCAATGCAAGCCTGTTTATTTGAGGGAAAAATTGGAGGGGTTGAAAGAAAGACGAGTAAAAGAATAAGAAAATAGATAACAGCTGAGAGTGCTTCATACCGAGACAGACAAGATAAGGTCCACACCCCTATCAGGGTTCTTTCTGCAAACATCCCGAATGGAAACAGCCATACTTATACAGATATTTCTCTCGCGCATGAATTCAGTGAAACCTTTTGGAGCTAGTACTCCCTTACGTCGAGGAAAAGAAAATAAAATTAAAACAGAATAAAAACTGGCCACATGAACTAGAGGCAAACATCAGAGAGTAACAGTCAATCACCCTAATGAGGTTTTCAATAATTAACAGAGAAAGCATAAAAATGAACATGCAAAGAAGTCTATTTTTGGCAGATAAACATGCTTAAAACATTTTCCAATTGAACTTATATGAAGTGAATGAGAAAAGTCTTCGAATATGACAAATATAAGATGTGTACACCTAGACAGCCCTAGATCAAGACTAGAATAGAGCCTCTGAACTCCGGTAGTTAAATTTGAACATAGCAGCAAAACCTTTGCTTGCCTTAAGTTAGTATTATTAGTTCGGATTGATTCTCTTAAAATCAAGAATTAAAACAAGAAGTTAAATTTTGGAATATATGTAAACATGATAATAAAGCTCAAATACTAGATCATACTGGCAGAACTAATCCAACTTGAAACCACCTTACTCAGAAAGCAAGAGGACTAGTGCCCAACCCAAGGCCTGGTTTGATAAATACTTGGAGAAGTGCAACCTCAAACTATAAGATCAAAAGTGATACAGGACTTCCATAAAAAAAAGTGACACATGACTCTTTCAACTGAGAAGCTATTAGGTAAGCCCTTCCTATCACATCAAGCGTGGTCCCCGTCCAACACTATAATGCCACATAAGAATATTTTTTACATGTCACTAAAAATTGCCAGCTCACTCTTAGTCTCCATTCCAACTCACCTTCCCCTCTTTCATCCCTTTTCGCCTATGCCATTTTTCTCTTCCAACCATCCACTCCTTCCCTAATGCCATTCTTTTTTCCAATTTTTGAAACCCCCCAAAAAAAGGTCATTGCTTGACAACTTAAATCCAAATTGAAAAACAAAATACAGATGGATGACTGCCTCAGTGTTGACAAGTGCTTGAACATGTCTCAGATCCCCACAGAAGTAGATGTTGAGGCATATAATTTAGTGAAGGCAGAGATTAATAGATCTTCCCAAGTTTTGACTGTGTTTTTATGATGCTTGGAATCTTAGGTTTTACAGCTGTCCAGGTTTCTTATTGGGGGTTCTGGTGATTCCATTAGTTTCAGTACCACCCTGTGCAGGACTCCCTATCCATGTTATCCTTCTAGAGGTTCTATGAATGAATGAACATTACTCTTCAAAAAATTTATGAACGGCAGAAGGTCAATAAAAAAAGTTGTTTTAGATTGATTTTATTTTATTTTTAATTCTAGAGGGAAAAAAAAGAAAAACATAACTTTTTCTTCCACAGCCAACCCAATTTCTTTTTTTTTTTTCTCTAACTGTGAAATAATTTGATTTTTTTCTTCACACACCCCCCCCCCAAAAAAAAAATACAAGTTTTGCAACTATGCAAACAATGAAAATACAGAGGTAGAAAACATATTTTTGCATCACCTTTGGTAAGGAAAGAGTAAAAGGATGGTTGGAAGGAATTCATGCTTTTGTATAGTAAAAAGAAATTTTTTTGGATTAAATTTTTAGTAAGAAATGACATGTAAAAGAATATTCTATGTTCTATTATATTATAGGATAGGGATCACGGCTGATCTAGTAGGAAGGCCTACCTAATAATTTCTCCTTTCAACATCACCATCCAAGATTGGTTTGCAAATGCTAAAAACACAAATGAGCAGGGTCCTCCAGATAGAGCTGATTTTGAAATTTAAGAAGTTTAAAAAATCTATGCGGTAAATTACAGCTATGTCTTCTCTTATTTTCACAACATAATAATAATAGACAAGCTAATATACCTGTACACATATAAACAACCATAGATATATGGGGAAAATAAAAGGCATAATGTCAAATTTAGCCTTGCCAATTTGGCCATTATTCTTTTTTTGAGCTAAATTTGGCCCTCAACCTTTTAAAAAAAGTCAAATTTGACCAACCTTTTGAAAAAGAGTTGAAATGATGTTTTTTTAACAAGAATACTGACTTAAATGTTAGATTTTTAAACATGGAAGCCTGCATGACAATCCACATGTACTCCATGCTTTTTTTTTTTTTTTTGACTTCTTATTAACTTTTTATATTTTTTAATTTTAATTTTGATTTAGTTTTATAATTTTTAAATTATTTGTTGATGTGAGATATAAGACAAATTGTTATGTTAGCATGATATGCACATGGACTGCCATGCAGGTTGTCATGCCAACAACATTAAAAATTAATGTTTTAACCACCATTTTCGTTAAAAAAAAGCGATATGACTCTTTTTTGAAAGGATAAGGGCCAAATGTAGCTCCAAAAAAAAAAAAGTAAAGGCCAAATTGATAGAAAATGTAAACGATGAGGACTACATTTATCATTATGCCAAAATAAAATATACATAGAAACACTAAAGAGCTGAATTAACACAGGTCTTAAGTTGGGTAACTAGTAAGAGCCAATAAGAGAAGAAATGCTATAGTGCTTACTTGCAAACTACTAAAGGTACGATCATTGATCTCCCAGGTTTGACAAAGCAAGCGAGTAGCTGTTGCGTACAACACTCTGAATATGAAATAAGCATATACTGGAACAAGTTAAAAGAAGATTCTTCATAGGTCATAGCAGCAGAACATTATGACTCATCAAAAAACAGCTATGAAGCACAAAATTAGAGTTCAATTCTTCAGGAAGCAATCAAATGAGTGTTTGAAAGTCCTTGATTAAAATTTGGATCTTATCCTTCCCAGGATACAACTTCTCAAGCATACAAACAAATACCTCTTAAGGACAACTAATAACAATAAAAAAAAGTTGGAAAGAGGATGCAATTTCCATGCAATTAAAAATATCATGTAACAATGTGTTCTAAACATGGCGTACTAATATGACCCTCAAGTCATTGCAAAAAAAACTAATAATGTAATCTTAGGACTTTAAATATTCAAAAAAAGTTATTATTTTTTATCCTAGTTTTAAATTGTTTTAAATTATTGTTTTATCTTATTTCTATTTTAAATGTAACTGTCCATCTTTAACTCTATAAATAGATGTTTCAATCAATAAATCAACTGGAGCTATTTCATAAGCCTCCTTTACTTCAATATGGTATCCGAGCGTTTCGTCCAACTACATGGTTTTCGATCTTTAGCCTATATGCCTTTTTTTAACCTTTTGCTCAAACAAGCATATTCTTGGATCTTGATATGGCTCCAATTATTTACCTTTTTAGCTGAAACAAAGCCAACTCTTAAAAACCATAGCCAACCAATCGATTTTCTTTACTGCTAGCCAATTATCGGCTTCTATCTATCCGTTCAAAGTGGCAAGATTCGTGCCTGATTATTTCAGTAGTCGGTTGAGGGGCCTTGTTTAATGGATGTCAAACCGCAACTTGGATTCAGTTCTACGCTACCGTAACTCACAACAAGAGTTCGTCATTACAACGTCCTCAATTGGAAACACCAACTTTTGTTATCATCAACTGTTCGCGCTTTTTTCATCATCATCAATCCAAGATTGTTGCTCTACTGACCATCAATCTTGTGAGAGCATAATAACGTAATCTTAGGATTTTTTGTCACCATCAATTCAAGATTGCTGCTTTCATGACTGTCATTCTTGCGGGGCATAATAATGTAATCTTAGGATTTGAAATATTCAAATAAAGTTCTTATTATCTTTTATCCTAGTTTAGAATTGTTTTAAATTATTGTTTTATCTTATTTCTATTTTAAATGTGATTGTCTATCTTTACCTCTATAAATAGAGGTTACTATCAATAAATCAAGTGAAGCCATTTCATAAGCCTCCCTTTACTTCAATAAAAACAACACAAGATAGATGAAAGAGTGAGAAAAAAGTTATCTAAGGAGTACATACGGTTTTGCATCCTTGTGCAGCATTGGCAGGATAGTTTGAACTACAAGCGGAATCATCCCAGTCTGTGATGCAAGTGATGGAAGCATTCCCAAAAGCTTAGGCTGCAAAATTTTATTATGAAAAAGAGAAACAAATGGAAGGAATCATAGATGAAGAGGCTTAATAGCACAAAACAAGAGTTGAGACAATGTTTAGGGAAGTGATAGGAACTCTCACCAACATACTCTGGTAGACAACATCTTTTCTGGTGAATATGTTATTATAAAAAAGAATGCTTAGCAACAAAGAAACACCTAGTTTTGGATCCATATTGCCAATGGAAGCTAAAGCATCTATAGCAGTACTTCCAAGTGATGGATGCATCACCAAAACTGCAGCAATTGCTCCAAATAGCAAGGGCATTTCTACAAGGAAAAATGATACAAAGATGAGGTAAAGATTTTATCCTCTAAAACAAATACATTGGGTACTTCATACTTTCATTGGTACAAACCAAAGACAATGACTATTTATTAGCATTTTACCTGTTAGAAGAATTTCTTGAGATCGTGGGACAGGAAGACCTGATTTTCTTCTCTCAACAATCCATAGAGCAAGCTCTTTTAGTTGATAAGCCCAAGATCTTGGTCTGCCATGCATTTCTTGGACATCAGTTCCACAAACAGAAGAGAAACTTAGAAAGAAAGAACTGGACAATGAATTTCGATCCTGTAAAACAGAACATAAACAGTGTGATTCTTCGATCACCACTTTTTGCTTTAAATACAAACATCATTATTTTGATAAAGTATCTTCCTTCTCAAAATAATCGTAAAAGCAAATAAATAAGTGATTTCAGTAATTGGTGATTATGATCTTCAACACTGTGACAAATATTAATATTTAATTGAGAAAATAGACCCCAAACAAAAACAGTAGTTCTTATATCCAACATGATCGCCAAAAAAGAAAAATACAGAACCTTAAACTTTAGACAGCAAGAACACACCTCAAACCATAGATGCTGCAAAAGCCTGTAAGTTATCAGTTCAGGTCTGCTAATAGATGGATAGCCGATCTTCTTGGCTAGGTTAATCTTTGGCATTGTCAATAATTTTACTAAAAGCCTTTCTAAAAGGACAAGCAAATCATTTGCAGCTCCTTTAACTGATTTAGAGGGGGACGATATGAGGCTGATGACGGGAAAAATAACTAAAAGCTCTTCACTAAGGAAATATTCAGCTCCATTAACAGCATACTCTACAAAAGTGACCGCAAGAGAATATTGTAAGAAATATAAGGTCTTGGAATTCAACCCAAACAAAATAATGATAAAGGATCATCAATCATCATTCATCCACTCCAGAAATATTCACACTGTCCACATGCACAAATTAGAGAGAGGGCCTACATGTTGATTTACAGCAGCACAAACCAGAAAACTAAACCAATGGTCAGTATCAACAAAAAACAGCAAACTATTATAAACCAATGGTCTAAATTAAATAGAGACTTCCAAGATGGTTTAGAAAACTAAACATTTACATATAAAAGTATTAATATTTTACACACTTCTTTGACATGGATTCATAAAAAATAAAATTAAGTCAGAAACTTAGAAATAAAGGTTAGACTACAATAAAAATTCAGTATACAGCAAAAAAATTCTGAAGATACAATTTAAAGGGCATCAAGAGAATAGAATATACATAGAAATGCTGAAAATACCGATTTTGCTTTTCCACTTCAAAAGAAAGTGAAGGAATTTTAATATTGAGAGCTGTTGATGTTCAAGATCGGATTCGATGAGCAAAACAGATAAGGATAATATTACTGATGCTAGTTCCGGCATATAATGCAGTGCAAGATCTTTCTGGGCTACCAACATGTGTTTTAATAGCTCAACTATAGGCTCAATCTCATCAGACTGCTTGCAAGGAGACATATAGAGTGAAAGCACATTCTCTATTAGTTCCACCCCACATAGTTGAGCTTCTGTAATCAACTGTTAACATGAACCAAGAACAAATAATATGGAATGATAAGAAGGCAACAAAGGCATGAATGAAAATCATAAGAAAGTCCAGACTAAGAAAAATTCTAAGTCAAAACAAAATGGTCTAAGTGAAAACTGAAGTTTCTAGAACGTACCACTCCTTTTCCAACCAATTGCCTCAAAACCACAGTAAACGAGTCAACCAAACATTCAACCACATAGCAAAAATTCCTGGTTACCTGAAAGTTCACAAGATTGTAGAACCTAAATACCTAATAAAACTGCACCTTCAAAGATACCACAAGTTCCAAACAAAAAAGAACAATAAGTTAAGAAATTAGAAGAAGCTTACCTCCAAGCTTTTGAGAGGGAAATATTTCAGGCAATGTATAAGTGCTCTGAAAATTGGCAATGCCTGGTTAGGAATTGAACAGCAAAACGATGCCATTGACGTAATCAACTGTCTAGCAAACAAAAACAATGAAGAATCCGAGGCATTCATTCTTAAAATCGAAAAAATCAGAAAATGTCTCAAGAACTCGCAGACTTCCACCATTCCCAATCCCTTGTTTTTTGCCATAAATAACAAAACTTGATTCACAAGCTCCCGTTCAACCTCTCTCCGACTGGAAAGAATCTAAAATTTTTCAAATGAATGAATAATTAAAAATTATAACGCAATGATGATTGCTATGAAGATAACTCAATTTTAACTTAATTCAAACCTTGACAAACGGGTGATCTTCATGGGACTCGGGTTTCCAAGACCCGTTACTACGTTCGTACCCGACACAAACGAGAAACCCCAAAGATTTCACGAAGAGAGGAACGAATTTGGGATCGGATCCTTCCAATGCTGATTGGAGCTCCAACAAGGCCCGAGAGAGGTCCATGTTGGAGTTCAAAACGAGGCGGCAAACCTCGCGAACTGATTGGTCGACCACGGCGGGAGAAGAGGACTGGAGGCATTGAGAGATAGCTTGTGCTCCGGGCTCCGAATCGGGCCCGAGGCGAACCGGAGCGGTTTGGAGCTTGGAGAAGATGGAGATTACTGCGAATTTTTGGAGGGAAGGTTGAGGGAGGCGGGTTTTCTCGAGTAATGAAGTGTAAGAGTCCATTTTTTCGTTTGCTGCAGAGATAAAAACTCGCTGCCGGCTCTAATATTGGAACATGAGATAGTCCTCCTTAGTTTTATAAAGGCTTAATAAGCAAATCAGTCCTTAAATTATACCTTTATTTTCATTTTGGTATCTAAGCTTTCTATTAAAAATTAAAAATTTGTCTCATTTTACTTCTTAAGGGTATGGTCCAACATCCTACTTGTTATGTTCTTATTAGTCAATATAGACTTTTTGAAATAAAGTGAGATAAGTTAATAGCTAATTGTCTATTTGTTTGGTGTAAAATATTTAGGAAAAATATATTAATTTTTGAAAAAATTGATATTTTCTAATATTTGTATGAATCATCTGAAATACTTCTTATTATTTGGTAAATTTTTCTGAAATTATTTTATAAAAGTTGTTTTCAATAAAACAAATAAAATATTAACAATAATTTTTTTCATGATTGATCTAGAGACAAAGTTTGATTATTAATTAATTTAATTAATAACAACATTTATTTGAAATGATATTTTCTATAATAATATAAATGTCACACGGAAATGTTAAAGGTTTGACTTAACAGAAATTTTTAGTACTTAGTTAGAATGTTTTTTTTTGTTTAAGTGAGTTCTAGCGTGAATATTAGAATCTTACATATTGAATGGTAAATAGTTATAAACTAAGTTTAGTCTCCTTACATTAGAACTAGGAGTTTTCTTTTACTAGAAAACATTATGATTAAGGATATTAGTAATACTGGCCGACTTGGGATTAAGGGAAACGATAGTGGAAAGATTATATAACGGGGAGGATTCTTTCATTTTGATATTCATTTTCTTTATTCCATCTTCTCTTCTAGATCATTCTGTAAAAAAAGAAATTAAAAAGCAGTCTGCATGAAAGGAAGAATCTAAGGTGTTAGTATAAATATTTGAGAACTTAGCACTATGGCAATCTTTCTAACTCTTACAGACCTTTCAATTTAAAAAAAATAAAAGAAAAGAGAAGAAGGAAAGCCTGAGGATTTCAGCATAATTCATTTTGAACTGTGATTATTTAAGTCATAGTTAACATTTATAACTCTTTTGCATGCATATGAATTAAGGTTTTCTTATCTATGTAATGCCTTCATTTTGATCTTTATATGATTTTTATGCTTAGCTAACCAAGAAAGAGGAAGCCCAAGTGATAAAGGGAAGACTAAGCAAGTGTAAGCTGTGTCAACACCAGATATTTAGCTGGTGAGTTTCTAAGCTCAAACTTTTTGTTCTTGATATATATATATATATATATATATATATATCAATATTGTATTACTGTGTTGTGTTTGACTTCATGTTTTGCTGATGATAAGTTGAATTATTGTGGGTTGTTTGTTGTATAGTTGAAGTAAGCAAAGTGATGATTTACAGATGCATGTTTGATTGTATGTTTCAATTCATTGTTTTGTTAAAGTTTCACTGGTAAAATAATTGTTGAAGAAGTTATCATTGAAATGATTCATGTTGTGTTATTAATAGAATGATCAGTTGAATGTTTGTTATATGTCTGTCATAAATATGAATGATATGTGAAGTATGGATGGATGTTTTGGCGGATATAAGATGAAGAAATGTCACGTTGTGCACTTTGTGCCACGTGTTATCTAGCTTTGCAGAGGTTTGACTGAATTGTACTAAGAATGTATATGCATGGTATTTGACTTTGTGGAGGTTCAGTTGGACTGTACGTAGATATATGCGCACAAGTAAATGAGAACCCTTAAAAAGTTCTATGTAAGTAAAAGACTTTGCAGAGTCTAAGCCTTTAAGCCTTATGTGCATAAGTAAGTCCATAGTCATACATATGTAAGCTATAAAATTCTGCTGGACTTATTCTTTAAGTTTTTCATCAAAGTTATATGTGAGATTTTGCCATACAAAGTCTACGCAAAAGTCTGTATGTATGAATCTACTATGATCATGAAGTTCTTTTATGAATCTGTATGAATGAATTTGCTATGATCATAAAGTTTCTTCTATGAATTCGCATGTTTGAATTTGCTTTATCCATGAAGTTTCTTCTATGAATTCGCATGGATAAGTCTGTCATATCTATGAACCATCTTCTATGAATCCGTGTGTATGAGTCTGTCATATCCATGAATCTTCTACGATTTCACATGTATGAATCCACATATAAGAGCCCGCATTTAACAATCCTCATTAAAGAGTCCATAGGATTGTTAGCCAAATTAATCAGAAATGGCTCTCTCTCCATTTAGTGGGTTTTATACCAAGGTTATATGCAACAATTTGTACGAAGAGACTAATGCTACATGATCTTTCACAAGAGAAATTCTCATGTATTATGTATTGTGCCTCAATGATGTTGAAGCCCAAACATAAGTCGTGGAATATGAATGCACAAGTTTGTCTAAATGAGATCTGCGTCGAACTCTTAATTGAAATAACTTATTTTTTTAGAACTGACTATGTTCCTCATGAACTTACCATGTTTATATTCCTTGTTTAAAGTATTTCCAAACTGTTGTTCGTGGGAAATAGGGAACTAAGCCAGAATCTTCAAAGTTTTGGGTGAGCATATCACCCCTAGTTTTGTAACATGTATAGATATCAGGGCAATTTGTAGTTTAAATTTCTATTTTGTACTTGTACAATAACTCTTCAAATCTAGTTCAAATTGTAATTAGACTCATGAAGATAGATGTACAAACTATTATTGTAACAACCCGTTTTTCAGTGGTGTCGAAAACACTGGTTTTGTAACAGTCTGGTTTCGACCCTAGCCAGAATAGTGGTTTCGAGACCACAAATCTGAGTCTAAAAAATATTTTAATATTATTTTCTGTGTCTGTGATATGTGAATTTATGTCTGTGAAATTTCTGTGATTTAATTTGTCAGTTTCTGTGCTTAATTTTGAAAAAGGATTAAATCGCGTAAAGTGTAAAAGTTGAGTGCTAAATGTTAAAACACCTAATTGGCTTGGCTTTTAAAATAAAGGTCCTTGCATGTCAAATTTACCATTTATATTAATGGTAGACAATGATGGACATTAGTTGGTAGAAATTTAATGGTATATGCCATGGGCAAATTGGTAAAAGGTGAAATAATGTTAATTAAAATAAAAACAAAACAAAAGGTAGCCATATTATCATGCATGTTAGTTGAAAATCAAAAAAATAAAGAAGTGTTTGAAGCTTGTGTACATTCGGCACTTTGGTAGCTAAATTGAGGTATGAAATTTGTTCAGTTTTTTATAATTTCTACGTTTCGGTGATCGTTGCTTCGTGTTCTTCAAAACCCATGTCTAAATTCCTATTTCTGCTAAAGATTTCATGAAATGCCATTGTTGATATCATGAGTTTTGTAATGTTTTTGGATGAATTATAAAGGCTTGGTAGATGATTTATAAATTTTGTCTTTGAATTTTGATGAAATAGAACTATTTGGGCTAATTTGTGAAAATGAGGTTTTGAAGGATTAAATTGTGAATTAAATATGTTATTTGTGCTGGTATGGAAGCCATATCTATTTGGCCAAGCTATAGTCTTGGTGAATTTTACATATTTGTGATTTTGTGAAAAATGGACTAAATTGTCAAAGTGTGAAAATGTAAGGGCTAAAATGCAAAGTGCCCTAAATATGTGTTCATGGATTATTTTTGAATGAAATGAATGATTGAATGGTTGAATTTGAATTGTATTAGATCAAGAACAAAGAAAATCGGACTTAGATCAAGGGGAGTCCTAAAATAGTTAAATAGTCGACTCGTTTCATCCGAAATCTGTCCAAGGTAAGTCAAATTACAATTATGTGTTAAATTTACTAATTTCCACATATATAAATTGTAATCTGTATTGGATGGCCTTGAGAGCCTGATGAATATCTTTCGAGTAAAGTCTGATAATATGTTAGTATCCGAAAAGCTCTGTATACTTCTAAAGGAACATTGACATCTATTTAAGATATCGTGTAAGACCTTGTCTGGGGTACAGGCCTCGATTGAAATTTACGAATAAGACCATGTTTGGGACATCGGCATCGTATCTGATTTCGTGTAAGACCCTGTTTGGGACAGGGGTATCAATATTGAATTACATGTAAGACCACGTCTGGGATGTCAGCATTGTATTTGTTTACGAGTATCTATATCGTTTCTGAACCGTCTGATGATAGAGTTCAAAATATGAGAATGAGTATATGAAATGTATAACCTATACAGGTACGTATGAATCTTACTAAAATTCTGAATATGAAAGACTCTATCTCTGTGAAATATGTATGGGATTTGGAAATGAAGCATGACATAAATGCAAACAAAGGAGCACGATTAAGTTTATGAATTATTCTATGAAATGGATATGAATCTTTTAGGTTGAATTGTACTTATATGCTTTAGTAGTTAGACCAATTGTATTTGGATTACTAAGCTTTTTGTAGCTTACTCTGTATGATTTCTGCCTGTTTTACAGTTATTGTAGCTACTGAAGGCTCGGGGATAGTTGAGGATCATCACCACACTATCGAACTCATTTTGGTACTTTTGAAAGTGTAAATATTTTAAAGTATGGCATGTATAGGCTAGAAGGTCTATGTATTAAGTTTTGATTTGTAAATATATGTTATGCCATGAGAGTTGGCTAGCAAATGGTATGAATGTTAAGTTTTGATATGGTTTTGAATGGGTTATTGAATGATGATGATTTAGTTGTAATAAAGCATGTTCTGAGCATGGAATTGGCTAAAAATTGTTGTATGAATGTTTTTTAACATTGCTAGTAGGAAAGAGTGGCAAGTTGGCTTAAACCAAGCCTGCATTGTGCCACACGGTCAGGGGACACGGGCGTGCCTTGTGGCCGTGTAAGAAAGTCAGTAGCTAACTAAGTATCACACGGCTGTAGCACACAGGCGTGCTTAATGGCCGTGGGTGAAAGTCAGTATGGGTGCATTATTTTGGCATGACTGGTTCACATGGGTATGTCTGATTCTCGTGTGAGGCACACGGCTTGGTCACATGGGCTTGTGACCTAATCAGAAGTGAAATTTTCTCTAGATTCTAAAAATTTTTGTATGTGTTTGGTTTAGTTCTGACTATTCTTAAAAGTATGTTTTAGGTCTCGTAGACCATCTTAAAAGATGATTGCTTACGCAATGATGTTTTATGATAAATGTGATTCTGAAATGTTCTGTCTGTCTGGTAATGCCCTTTACCTATTCCGGTGATGGTTACGGGATGGGGTGTTATAGGTTTTGTGGCCACAAATCCGACAAATGAGTCTGTAGATATTATTATTTAATATTTATGAGTCAAATATAGTATTATATTAAATTTTAATTTGGCAATTTTTGTTATTTGAATGAATAGTTAAGTTTAAGTGGTTTGTGCCTAAAGTCAATTGATTTTGAAAAATGAGGTATTGAAACCTCATTTCTATAAATCGAGCCCATAAATATTTTTATTAAATATTTACAGAGTGGTTATATAGGTGTATTGAAGTTTGGTCCGGAAATTTTAATATTTAGATAGGTTTAACATTCTAACTTTGTTCTTTGCATTTTTAAACATTAGGTTGTTGATTTTTAGTGTTAGATTTTGAGAATGGAACCTAGAAAGCAAAGATGCAACCATTAAAGCACTGATTAACTTTGAAACCTATCGCTTTCAGAACTGTAAAGTCGAGAAGTTCTACCTCTAAATAAGTAGGCATTCTTTCATTCAAGAATGTGGATTCGACCCCATAATATCTGCCTATGGTGAAATCTTAGAGTTGGTAGATTACCACCATCAGAATAATTTAAGCGCAATCTAATTGAACTGGTGGTCGACATAATCGCTTATGAATTTTACGCCTCCTTGGAAGATAGGGAGAACCGTAGGCGAATGGGTGAAATTCTAACCCATGTTATTGTAAGAGGCAAAGAAGTGTTGGTAATGCCTCGATAAATATGTCGACTATACGACACCCCAATCTATACGCATGGTTATCCCGAGGGCTAAGATTTGTTAACATTTAAATACATTGACATGGATGGGATAATTAATTTCTTGACATAGGGCCGTAGTGAGTGGACTCGCCAGGCTAATAATGATGTGTTGCTTAACTTTAATCAGGTTATAATGTTTCTAATAGCGAAGATGTGGATGCAATTTATCTACACCCTCTTATTTACCAAACAAAATGCTTCTGACTTCACTGCATTTTGAGCAGTTATGCTTTACTTTATTTTGAAAAAAAAAGAAATCTGTGTCGGCCACTAGATATATGAAGAAATGTTGAAGTGCATACGACATCAAAAATTAAGTGATTACAGCCTTGTGTAAGTACGTAGACGTGCCCATATCTTCGATTGAGCTATTTACACATCCAACGAGGAGCGAGATCAGGGATACCATATACGGCCAGTTCATCGAGCTTCAGTGAAAACAAATCCAAGAATGAGAGGAATGGTCAACGCACAAGAAAGAAAAGATCTCAGCAAAGAAAAGAGGAAAGCAGATTCAGAAGCTAGAGACACTAGAAAAAGATTGATGAATAAGCTATACCAGTCTTCATCGAAGAAATCCAAAGATTTGTATAATCGTCCGAATGCTTCAATGAGATATTCGAATAAGGATCGTACTAAACAACACTTTGGTTCTAAAATTCAAGTTACACCAGTAGCCAGTGTTAGCAGTGTGAGAGACAATAAACCTAAATGTCAGCACTGTGAATGACGACATTTTGGAGAATGCTGGAACAAAAGAAATAAAGCTTGTTACAAATATGGATCGTTGGATCATTTTATGCAAGACTGTGTTGATGGAAAAAGAGGATGTTCAGAACACGAGGCCGAGTAACACTGCAAATAGAGGTAGACCACCTAGAAACACGAGAAATGTGAGTGGTGGTAGAGGTGTAACACAAGATACTACTACGGGATCTGATGCTAGAGCACCTGCACGAGCCTAAGCTATTCACACTCGCAAAGAAGCTTCATCGCTAGATGTTATAACTGGTACTTTTACTCTCTATGATATTAAAGTTATTGCATTGATAGATCTAGGATCAACTTATTCGTACATATGTATGAATTTAGTATCTAGTAAGACTTTTCCTGTAGAGTCTACTGAATTTGTAATTAGAGTATCGAACCCCTTAAGCAGATGTGTCTTAGTTGATAGAGTATGCAAGAACTGTCTGTTGATGATTCAAGATTTATGTTTTCTGGCTAATTTGATGTTGTTGCCATTCAACGAATTTGATATTATTATGGGTATGGATTGGTTAACATTGCATGATGCGATAGTGAACTGCAAACGAAAGATAATTGATCTAAGATGTCAGAATGATGAGATAATTCAGATCGAGTCTAATGATCTGAATGGTTTACCGACAGTGATTTCTTCAATTTTAACTCTGAAACATGTGAGAAAGGGCTGTGAAGCTTACTTAGCTTATGTGCTTGATATGAAAGTGACTGAAAAGAAGATTAAATCAGTATCAGTTGTATGTGAGTATCCAGATGTGTTTCCTGAAGAGTTACCGGGTTTACTACCGATTCGAGAGGTTGAATTTGGTATTGAGTTAGTACCTAGAACAACTACGATACCGATATCTTCGTATAGGATGGCACCGACTTAAGTAAGAGAATTGAAAGCTTAGTTGCAAGAGTTAACAGATAGAGGTTTTGCAAGACTAAGTTATTCTTCTAGGGGTACACCAATTTTGTTTGTGAAAAAGGAAGACAGAACTATGAGAATGTGCATCGACTATCGACAACTCAATAAAGTGACCATAAAGAATAAATATTCTTTGCCACGTATAAATAATTTGTTCGATCAGTTGAAAGGGGCTACAGTGTTTTCAAAAATTGATTTGGGATCGGGTTATTATCAGCTGCGAGTGAAAGACTCCGATGTGCCAAAAACTGCTTTCCGAACGAGGTACAGACATTATAAGTTTTTGGTTATGCCTTTCGGACTAAAAAATGCACCTGCTACTTTTATGGACCTAATGAATAGGATCTTCAGACCATATTTGGATTGATTTGTAGTTATGTTTATAGATGACATTTTGATCTATTCCCATGCATACTAAACATTTGAGAGTAGAATTACATACTTCGCGTGATAAACAATTGTATGCGAAGTTCAATAAATGTGAATTTTGGTTGCCTGAAGTTAGTTTTCTGGGACATATTATTTCAGCATCAGGTATCCGAGTCGATCCAAGCAAGATTTCTACAATTATGGATTGGAAGCCTCCAAGAAATGTATCTGAAGTTTGCAGTTTTTTGGCACTTGCTGGTTATTATAGACGATTTGTAAAAGGTTTTTCTATGATTGCAACCCCGATAATGAGGCTACTTTAGAAAGATGTTAAGTTCAATTAGACAGAAAAGTGCTAGAAAAGTTTTGATCAGTTGAAAGCTTTGTTGACCGAAGCTCCGGTGCTAGTTTAGCCAAAGTCAGATAAATAATTTATCATTTTTAGTGATACATCTTTGAACGGTCTGGGTTGTGTTTTGATACAAGAAGGCAAAGTCATAGCTTGCGACATACGGGCTGGACTGATTTGGGCCGTGTGAGCCACACAGGCGTGTGGGATCCTGGCCAGGTCGTGTGATCCACACGGCCAAGGCCAAATTGGGCCATATGGGCCACACGAGTATGTGAGCCCACAACGATAGGCCACATGGGCGTGTGAACCCATTTAACTGAAATGTGTTCTAAGGTTGCACGAGTCGCACGAGTCGCCCAAGTCGGCTGTGAACCTACTGTGGGGTTGGTAAGCACTACTTAGACCCTTAAATGCGTGAACTGTATGTACGATGTATATATTGAGCATGGTGATTATATGAATGAATACTGAACTGTATAACTGATATTCATGTATTAGCATGTCATATGCTGTATGTTGCATTGCATTGGGTTGGGATGTTGATATTTGGAGGAAGTGTACTGAAAGGCTCTTAAGCTTATTATCTGGCAGCTCAGCTGCAATTTACTGATTATGTGCCGCATTCGGTACTACTTGGAGTGTAAGGATGAGTGGGTATTTTAAACCCCATATGGACTATAGGGATGGATGAAGATGGTGCGTAGAGGCTGGTTGGGTAGGACTCTGTTATTGATTAATATATATCTGGTACTATTACTGTGATGGGCTTAAGCCCTAACACATATCTGATACTGAAACTGAAATGGGCTTAGGCTTAGACTGCATTTTGACTGTTTGTTGTGTTTGAATGTATGCATGTCTTCTGTGGGGATTATACATTGAGTTTACGTAAACTCACCTCTTTCTATTTTATCTGTCCAGGTAATCCCCAAATTTAGACGGATCGGTATGGTGGTGGACTTGACAGTGACCACATGATTATTGAACTATTCAAATTTCAGTTATGGTATTTATTTCCAATTTATTTTCTAGGTTATTTTTTTATGTAAATTGGACTTTTGCACTATTTCTTTTACTTTGAATTTTCACTGTTCCATGGATTTTTAAACTGCAAACTCAATAAAGGCTCGATTTAATTCAAAACGATGTTTTCCTAAATGGGAACGATTTTCTTTAAATATCACGATTTTAAAAGCTTCTGCTATAAAATATGGTTTTAAATGAATAAAATTAACAAGGAAATGATTTTGAAATTTATGAGAGATAAATCGAAGATAATAAATGGAGACGGTTTTAACTTGATAACTTTAATTTCAATTCCCATTCCATGTGACATCGCCAGATTTGGCCATAACGTCTAGTCCGGGTTTGAGGTGTTACATTTAGTAGTATCAGAGCCAGGTTGTAAAACTCATCTGTGGATTTTAGGTTTTTAAAACTTGGTTTTTAAAAATTAATTTTCAAATGATTTGAAATGATTAGACTGAAAAGGTGGAACACCGAGTCTTCAGCGCTGATACTGTAAGTATTCTGATAAGCTGTTATGATATTATAGATAGTCTGTTCTGAAAACATTCTAGTTAGTGTATACTCTAACTGATAGAGACTATACTTGATAAAAAAAAACTATACTTGAAAAAAAAAACTCTGAATTTATGATACTGCTCTACATAAAACATCTGTTAATAAATACTGGAACTGTAACTAATTCATAGAATTCATAATATAGATAAATTTGAATAGACATGAGTGCATGAGGTATCCGTGGACGGGATACTAGAGGCCGAGGTAGAGGCCGCAGAGGGGTTCGAGCTGAGTTCTCCTCTTTGAATAGCATGCCAAATCTAGATACGAGTGAGACACTGATTTTGCTTGCCACTGAGACTAGGTCTCAGAGTCGTTCGACTGGGGATGACGCATTATCTTAAACTATACTGAGGATACTGGAGAGGTTCGCTAGGCCTAACACTAGATCTGAGGGCCGAGGGCCTAACAATTCCGGTCTAATGGAGCTAAACTTTTTAAGGGTGTCATAGGAGTCGCCCCTAATGTGGCTGAGTATTGGATAGAGGTTACTGAGAGGATTATGGACGATCTGGACTGTACCCCTGAGCAGAAATTGAAGGGTGCAGTCTCATTGCTTCACAATGAGGCTTACCAGTAGTAGTTGACTGTTAAGGAGGGCACTCAGTCTGACTGTCTGACTTGGGAGTTCTTTAAGACTACGGTTCACAGTAAATATGTGGGAGCCAACTATGTTGACGCTAGGAGACGTGAGTTCTTAAACCTCTCGTAAGGTGACCGATCTGTGGCCGAGTATGAGGCCGAATTCCTGAGGCTGAGTCACTATGCTCAAGGTATGGTGGCGGATGAGTATGAGAGATGTGTTCGTTTTGAGGATGGCCTAAGGGATAGTCTAAATGTGTTGATAACTCCTTAGAGGGAGTGAGAGTTCTCCATTCTGGTAGAGAAGGTGAAGATCACTGAAGAGATTAAGCACGTTGAGCGCCAAAATAGGGAGCGTGAGAGAGGTAAAAACAAGAGGGATTCGGAGCCCTCAAGTTCGTTACAGAGGCCTAAGAAAAAGGCCAGAACTGATGGGCCAGTTAGAGTTGGGCCCCCAGTTACTCCCACTGGATTGTAGTTGTGTGGAGATTATGGTAGACACTATTAGGGTGAGTGTTGAAGGAAGACTGGGGCATGTTTGAGGTGTGGGTCATTAGAGCACTACATTTTGGAGTGTTCGCTGAGGGCCAATCAGATGCAAGCTCTAGGTTCTGGTACTTCGCAGCCACAGAGGGTACTTCAGTAGCCACCGAAAGGCTGTGGTTAGGCAAGGGGTGGTAACAGTATGGGCCACGAATAGAGAGCACCAGGCAGAGGTGTTGGACAGACTGAGGCTAGGCAGCCTTCTCTTGTTTATACTGCTCGTCGCCGAGAATACATAGATGCTTCAGATGTCATTATCGGTACGTTCTTAATTTATGATGTACCATATTTTGCTTTGATAGACATAGGTTCCACACATTCCTATGTAGCTAGCATTGTGTTTGGAAATGTGGGGATTTCGGTTGAGAGTACTTCTAGTGAGGTGACTGTACTGAGTCCACTGAGGCAATCGGTTTGGGTTAGCAAATTGTATAGAGATGTTTCGCTAGAGGTTCAAGGGTCGGTATTTCTAGCTAATCTAATGGAGCTTCTGTTTGGGGAGTTCGACTTGATTCTGGGTACGGACTGGTTGGTCAAGCACCGTATCAGTCTGAATTGTGCGACTAAGAAGATTGTCTTCAGAACTGAGGAGGATAATGAGGTAGTCATGATTGAAAAATGTCAGAATTATTTGACTAATGTGATCTCTGCACTGGTGGCTGAGAAACTAGTTCGTAAGGGATGTAAGGCGTTCTTGGAAATTAACATTTTGCACTAAAATAGTTTTGGACTGTAGCAGTAGTCTAACTTTGAAAAATCATCAAAAATAGTGGAAACTGAGTTAGAGGTTGAATAAAATATGAAATTAAAGTTTATTGAGTCTAGTTTTTCATGGAAGAAACAGTGTAAGCAATGGAATTGTAAATTATGAGATATAATAAATTTTGTGAGATAAGGTTAGAATGATTTCGGGTTCCCCTATTCTGAATTTGGAAAATCATCAAAAATTGTAAAAAAATAATTAGGGGCTTAAATTTATATGTTCAAATAATGAGTCTATTTTCAAGAGAAACAAACAGAAACATCATCCAAATTTCGTACTATGAGATAAATAATTTTTAGTAAGGAAAGGTTGAAGTTGTCAAACTGTAGAATAGGGATAAATTTGAAGATTTTACTGTACTTATTTGTTAAACTATAAATTCTGAAAATTTTATGGTAGAAAGATATTTGAGTCTAGTTTCAAAAACATCAAGCGGATCTTAATTTGGAATTCTGTAGCTCAAGATATAAATAATTTAGTGACAATAACTCAAGTAGATAGCTTTGAATGAACATATAAGTAAATAGTGAAAACATATATGAATATTTAGCTAGCATGGGTTACATTAAAAATGAATCACACTGCCAAAGCCAATTTGGACTGAGTGGGCCACATGGGTGTGTGGGCCCACACGAGCAGATCACATGAGCATGTGAGCCCATTTTTACCGAAATGTTTCTAAGGTTGCACGGATCGCCCAAGTCGACTGTGAACCTACTGTAAGGTCAGTAAACGCTACTTAAACCCCTAAATATTTGAAATTGACTGAATGATATCTGTACTGAGCATGTTAATATCTGAACTGAATATATGTACTGAAATTGCATAATAGCATATCATCCATTGTATGTTGCATTGCATTGGGTTGGGGGTTGTTATTCAGAGGAAGTGTACTAAAAGGCTTTAAGCCTAATTTACTGGCAGCTCAGCTGCAAACTACTGTTTTGTGTCGCATTTTGTACTACTTGGAGTGTAGGGATGGGTGGGTTGATTATATCCCCACATGGAGTGTAGGGTTAGACGGAGATGGTGTGTAGAGGCTGGTTGGGTAGGATTTTGCTATTGCATAACTGTTACTGCTACTGATACTGTGATGGGCTAAGGCCCTACTGCATTTTTGACAATGCACTGAGATGAGCTAAGGCCCAAACAGTCACTAATACTGAAAAGGGCTTAGGCCTAAGACTGTTCAACTGTGCACTGTGAATACTAATTGTTTGTTTGTTTCTGTGGGGTTACACATTGAGTTTACGTAAACTCACCCCTTTTGTTTAATGTGCACAGGTAATCCCCAGACTTAGATGGATCAGTGCGACGGAGAACTCAACAGTGACCACAGTAATTTTTGGGCTTCATGATTTTCAATTTACGATTTATAATTTGATTATTATTGATTATTTGGGTTGTAATTTAAGGACCCTCTGGGACTTTGGTTTTAAATTTGGGTTTTTATTTATTTATTTTACTTTATGGATTTATACCTGTTGGTTGTAGGAAATTCGATTTTTAAAAAGTTAAAGTATTTTCTAAACGTATGATCACTTAGACTGTTTTATTAAAGCTTCCGCAACGAGGGATGTTTCAAAACAAATGTTTTAAATGAATAAAAGTGACTTCCTAAGTTCTAACAAAGGTTTATTAAAGATATTAACATGGAATGTTTTCATTGTAACAACGAGGTTTCAAAAACACTATCGTGTGACATTGCCAGATACGGCCATAACGTCTAAACCGGGTTTGGGGTGTTACAGTGACCTTTGGTTTGCTAGGATTAACATGTTCTGACCTTCGACCTTATAAAATAATAATTTTAGTGCTTAACAATTATAATTTTTTGGTTAATTTAGTTATTACCCTTTTAAAGTATATAACAATTAAAATAAAAGAGTAAAAACATTTTATATATTTTAAATAAAAGAATATAATTAAAATTTATAATTTTTAAAATTTAAAAATAAAAAGTCTTTAAAATTTTAAAAATAAAAAAGCAATTTTGCAAAAATAAACAAAAATTTCAAAATTCAATGTTGACTAAACCGGACCAGACCGACTAGTTAGATTAAGGAGCAATATGGGTATTGGTTTGGTGAGAGATAAAACGATTTTGCAAAAATAAACAAAAATTTTAAAATTCAATATTGACTAAACCGGACCAGACCGACTAGTTAGATTGAGAACCAATTAGGGTATTGGTCTGGTGAGAGATAAAAAACGAATTGACCTGCAAATCGGTACGGATTAGTTGAATTGAGCTGAAAAATCGGTTGAATCAACAATTAAATAGATTTCGAACTAGTTTGACTAATTGGTTCCTAGAATAATCGCTCTGACCGATTCGAAGCAAATAAATTATTAAAAATAAAAAATAACACCATTTTAAAAAATTATAAAAATCAGTTCAATTGCCAGTTCAACCAATTTGTATCGATTTGTGGGGGTCTACCAGTTATTAAAATTTTATAACTTTTTTAGACCTCAAATTTTAAATTTTTTTTGTCAATTTGGTCAATACCTTTTAAAAGTACAGAATCTTTTTAAAAATAATTATATTTTTTTAATTTAAGGAAAAAATTAAAATTTTAAAAATATATTTTTTAAAAAAGATAAAAATGAGAAAAAAATATCTTTATAATTTAAAAATAAAAAATAAAATGATTTTAAAAATATAAAAAAAATCTTAAATTCATTATTATCTTTACCAAACCAAATTGTTTCAAGAACTAGCTAGGGTATCAGTCAGGTAAGTGGTAAAAATTAGTTGACCTCACAAACAGTACAGATTGGTTGAACTGAGCTAAAAAACTAGTTAAACTAACAATTGAACTGATTTTTATATATTTTTAATATCTTCATTTCTTTTAGTAATTAATTTGCTTTGAATTGACAGGTCAATTGTTCTAAGAACCAATTGGTTAGACTAGTTCAAAATCAGATCAATCGATTTTTATCTCGATTCAACTAGTCTTTACCAGTTCTCTGGTCAGTCGATTATAACTCGTGTTGGACCGATGCCCCAATTGGTTCTCACTCCGATTGGCTGGTTCGTTCTAGTTTAGATAACATTAAATTTTGGAATTTTTGCTTAAATTTTTAAAATCATTTTATTTTTATTTTTATTTTTACTTTTGATTTTTAAAGATTTTTCATAATTTTTATTTTTAAAAAATTAAAATTTTTATTTTATGTTCTTATTTCAAAGAAAAAAGTAATTTTAAAAATTTTAAAATCTTATAAGTACTTTTACAGGTAAGGATCAAATTAACAAAAACTATAAATGTTGAGAGTTAAAAATTATTTTACATTTGACACCGTTAACTTTAATGGTAAAATTAGGCGTAGAGATCAAAATTTTAAATTTTTAAATAAAAAAGTACAAGAACTAAATATCTTATAACTAAAATATAAGAATTAATTTTTAAATTTTAAAAGAATATAAAAACTTTTTGCATATTTAAATTATTTGGAGGAACTTTCAATTTAAACAAATATTTAAATTATTGCACTTGACATTCAACTTTGTAGTAAGCGGTCATGCATTCAATGCCATCGCTTTGAACTTATTTAATTATATCACACTATGGCATTGAACTTATTTAATTATATCACACTAGTCATTCTTCTTTTGTAGCAGCCTATCAGACATTTATTCCCATCGCTTGGTGATCCTAGTCATCAGTTCATTCTCGGTGTGCAGGATAATCGATACGGCCGGAACAACCGGAGATTTTTCCATCACATGAATACGATAATTGTAAATTAGAGCAGATGCCACAGCTTTCATCTGACTAAATGATGTTTCCTTCCCCAAACATATCCTTGATCCTGCACCAAAAGATAAGAACTTGTATGATGGCTCATGTTTGATCTTTCCTCTCTCATCAATCCATCTCTCAGGCTTGAATTCATAGAAATCTTCTCCCCAGGTTGACTTCATTCTTCCCGTTGAATACACACTAAACAAGATTTTCGCCTTTGGATGAACTGGATGCCCGCTTGGAAGCATGTCTGGTTTGACAGGTTCCTTGCGATTGAAAGGGACTGGTGGATACAACCTTAATACCTCACACAATGCTCCATGGAGATAAACCAAATTCTTTACGTCATCGACTTTGAAATTTGAATAACCGCCTCCTTTTGCTTTCACTTGTAGGTATTTTTGATTCAAGTTCTATGATCTTGTTTTCCACTACTGGATGCTTGGAAACCAACCAAGCGAACCAAGTAAGAGCAGTGCTCGTCAAGGCCATCGCAGCAAATATCATATTCAGAGCGGTCTTCTCAAGAACTTATCATCACATTTCAAACCTGTTGGTTCCTTTTCAGTTATGTATGATGTTAAGAGATCCACACCATCTACTGATACCAACTCTTGGTTTAGCTTTTTCACTTCTTTTCTTTTCTGACATATATATTCAGCTAATACGTCATCAAGAACTTTCCATGCCTTCTTGTATTTCCCTTCTTGTCCTATGTTCAACCACTTCTGCAACTTAGTAAAGCATAGCGGTCTAACATGCCGATAAAATATTGCTTGCTCCAGATCATCCATGGCCTTGGGGAAAAGAACTTGAGGGAGTTCAAGGGAGAGCCAACTAGGATCATAGCCGGTAACCAATATGCATGCAGAATCAAACGTGAACCTTTGGAAAATGTCTTTTAAGTTGATGATGAAGCCATGTTTAGCAGCATGGTCAATGATGGGCATCAGCCCCATTTCCACCTTGTCTCGGGTAGTCCTCAACAAGAATTGGTGGACAAGGTGATATCTCATGGATGCTTGAGCTGCTATCCGCTGGTTTTTCCACAAATCCATGTCGGAGTTCAAAATCCCGTCTCCTAAGGCATCCAACATCTGCTTGAATTCAGGGCCTTTGGGGAAGTTGTCAAAGTTGGAACTCATAACGTAGCGAGCATTGGCAGGGTCACATGTCATGTCATCACCCAGTTCATCTTAGCAAACCAAGGGCCTTCCAAAACAAAAGTGCCCTTGCAGCTTTCTAGTGTCTCAGTACACCAGTCGTGGAACCGATGAAAGTTGAGGAGAAGCTCAACAATACCAGGAGAACTCTTTGGACACCCATTTTTATTTCTCATCAAGCGGTATAGAAACAGAAAGGAAATGAGAGCCAAGAAGAAAACTTGAAGAAAACTCTGTAATGCCATGAAATTGATATAACCAAGTCTAGGCAAATTACTTGTTCTTCTTAATTCGATTTATTAAGTGAACTTTTCCCACATTAATTACTCACCGTCCCAACCATGTGATTTCTTAATTCAACTTAATCGCCAAGTTGGATGCATTAATCGAGAGAAAAACAAGAGATTTCTAAGGAAATTTTGGTTGTTTTTTTTTTTTTTGTTTTAAAAAGGCTTCTAACGAATTTTAAATATACAACTAGTCAGTATTTTTTATAAAATAATATCATGACTGTCCATTTGTTTACTGTTTTAAAGTTCATAACACTAACTTAATTTGGTGTAATTATTATAATTGGGAGATCTTATTTAATTGCGTATAATTAGGGTTCCAATTACATTTTCAATTCTTAGAAAGAGAATAAGAATTGGAGTAAATGGACAGTTAATTAATCTAAATTCAACAATCCGAGGAACTTCCAAACACTTGATAATGGTTTAACTTTAAATTTCTTTATAAAGATTCAAATTATAAAAATTATATTATAAGCATGAATATGTATAAGTGTTTGAATAATTATGACTAAAACTTCTAAAATTATATTATAAATAGTAAAAAGATAATTTATGTATATTTTATAAAGTTATAACAAAAAATATATTATTTAAATCTTAAAATTTTCTAAAGTTCTCATCTAAAAAGTATATTATAAAAGTAATTTGTGTGTTATAAAATATTATAGAATGTGTGTTATAAAATATTATAGAAAGTGTTATAATAAACTTATTATAAAAAGTTATGAAAAATATGAACATAAACTTTATTTACATATTCATGCTATGCTATGTATTATATAAAATAATATATTTATTTATAAAAAAAGTGTTATAATTTTTCCTTTTACCAAAACTTATTTATAAAAAATAACTTTAGCAAAAATTATATTATTTATAAGAAGTGTTATAAAAGTTATTAGACATTTTTTAAATATTTTTGTAAAGCTTATACACTATAAATTTTATATTATTAGACATTCATGCGAAGATGCGTCGTCACCAGATGTTATCACTGGTACATTTTCTCTCTATGCCACTAATGTAATTGCCTTGATTGATCCTAGGTCGACTCATTCATATGTTTGTATGAATTTAGTGTCTAGTAAGAGTTTGCCTGTTGAGTCTACTGAATTTGTGACTAAAGTATCGAACCCCTTAGGCAAGTATGTCCTAGTTGATAAAGTTTGTAAGAATTGTCCTTTGATGACTCGGGGTTACTATTTATCGGCTGATTTAATGCTTTTACCGTTTGATGAATTCGATGTGATTTTGGGTATGTATTGGTTGTCTCTGCATGATGATGTTGCGAATTGTAGACAAAAGACTATTCAATTGAAATGCCAGAATAATAAAATTCTTTAAATTGAATCAGATGAGTCGAGTGAGTTGCCTATTGTGATATCGACAATGTTAGCTCAGAAATATGTAAGAAAAGGTTGCGATGTGTAACATCCCAAAATAGGGCCTAGTCGGAACAGTGGTTCTGGGACCACAAATACGATGTTGAAATATTTATTTTATGATTATTATGAGGTCTAGAATACGAAAATATGCATGTATTAAAGTTTCATGAGGAAATTGTATGAGTAAGGTGTCTAATTGGAAAATAAAGACCAAATTGAATAAATTGCAAAACTTGGTTTTTAGAAGCAATTTGTGTGAAATTGCTTTAGATTATTAATTAGAAGGTCCTAAAAAGAAAATTTCCCAATTTCTAAGTTTTTGGACAAAAATGGGCTTGTATGGATAAAATTTTAAAGAAAGGGCTTAAGGGCATTTTGGTCATTTGGCTAATTAATGAAATAAAATGGGAAAATGAAGGCAAAAATCAGCCATTCTTCTCCCTCATCCAGCCCAATTTCTCAAGCCCTCCATAGCTAGGGTTTTCAACATTTTCAAGCTCAATAATAACTACTCCCAAGCCCCGTTTTTAATGTTCTTCGTATTTTTGAAACCCTGCTAGCTTACTCTCTCCATTTCTACCCATATTTTGAGTTAGGGTTCATGTTTTTAAAGTGACCCATGTGTGAAATTTTTATTCTTTAATGTTTTATGGAGGAATATGAAAGTTGGATGTGTGTTAAACATCTTTTTCTAGGTGATTTTCATGAAAAACCCCTAAAAGGACCTTTTTGCAAAAGGTGTAAAATATGTGGTAGAAATGCGAAATAATAGAAAAATATGGGCTGCCATAAAAGGAAAGAACATTAGGCTAGGCTTGGGTAATTAGAAAATTCATGCATTTCATCATACGAGCCTAGGGACTAAATCGTAAAAAGGTGAAAGGTTAAGGGCAAAATAGTCATTTTGTCTGGGGTTAAATTTAGGCTCAAAAAGAATAATGTGAGGTATTGATGATTCATTTTTATTGTTATAGATCCCAAGGAGCAAATTCTGGAGGTCGATCGAGGAAAACGAAAGGTTTCGGAATAACCGAAACGCGAAACCAAGACGAATACCAGTAAGTTCGAATAACTTTAAGTAAACTATTAATATGCGTAATGACATGTGTTACGAATGAATGATATTTAGTTATAATGATGGCGTGAAAATCTATGAAATCTGTCAATAATAATGATATGATAGTAAATGTCCCGGCTGAAGTAAAAAGGGAAATTGGATGGATAAACCATGGCTTACATGACTTGAGATCCTGCATGTGTTGTAGAAAAGGATTTAGCCCGGACAGGTAATCCGTTGATCTCAAATGTAGAAAGGATCTTGCCCGAACGGGTGTTCCTTAAGTGATCGAGCCTCCCGAAGAATATATGTGCACTGCGGATTCTTGGACGAGTAATCCAATTAGGGTTTGAATTTAGCTTGGACTGATAATTCAGATCCGAGCTCATTGAGAGTGCTTGTCATTACGAGGGATTTAGCCTAGACTGGTAATCCCGACATCACTCCATGAGTTTATATTACGGGGGATTTAGCCTGGATTGGTAATCTCGCCGTAAGATGTGAGGTTCGTGGGAGTGCGTACTTGAGATGATCGCTCTTATGACTTGACAGTAAATGGAAAATCTATCGAGATTTCTGAGAAACTCAACAGGATTAATATGAGATATAAAAATGAAAACGTTGAATGACGAGCTCATCTTAGACAAGTTACATGGTGCATTATTATGTGACTAACTTGTTGATGGAGTGCATGTGATAGGGAAACCGTTCCATACTTGTTGGTTTATTTGCTTAATATGGTTGCATGCTAAATAAATCGGTAAGTTAACTTTCTAGTTATTCGGGCTTACTAAGCATGTAAATGCTTACCCCTCTCTTTTCCCTGTCTTACAGAGCTTTTGGACTCACGAAGATTGGAAGACAGTTGGAGAATCAACACACTATCATCTTGTCTAGCTTTGGTATATAGATATTCTTATTTTGTTCAATGGCATGTTTAGGGCTTTTGTTTATTTTGTAATATGTGTCATTTGATTTGCCAATATGAAGGCTTGTAAGGTATGCATGTCCACATGCATATGGCTATTGGATTTGGCTCATTTTGTTTTAAGTTGTGACCTACCGAATTGTGCATGTTATGTTCTAATGTCTTATGATGATTAAATATGGTGTGTTACAATTAGTCATATATATAATATGACCAAATCACATGGGATGGCTAGGCCATAATTGGCAATGAGTTATAATAATGAGCCAATTTTGAATGTGTCATAAGGCATAAACATCATTGATACAAGAGAAATAACTTAGCATGTGTAAGACCGATGAAATGAGGCTTACATGTAATGAGGTTTATTGAGGTCATTTAAGTGTATAATTAAGCTTGGTTATGTGTTATGGAAACTTATAAATGAGAATACATGTCAGAGGTTGACCAAAGGCTTGAAAAATAGCCTAACAAGGTCCACACGGACCACCCTATGGGCGTGTGATATGACTGTGTGTCCCCTGCACATTAGAATTTTAAGTAAAAATGCATGGTAGTAAACACACGGGTAGAGACACGGCCGTGTGTCTTGGCCGTGTGCCTCTAAATGCATGCTAACATCATAAACAGGATACTCAAGTTTTTGGACATGGGCGACCACACAGGCGTGTCAAGGCCGTGTGAAGGACACGGACTAGAGACACAGGTGTGTGCTTGGCCGTGTGAAAACCCCTGTAGGTTTGAAGTAGAAAATAAATTCAATCAATTCCACATGGGTTGGAGACACGGGCGTGTGCTATGTCTCCACACGGGCGTGTGAGACACTAACTCATAATGTTTCTTAAAACTTTCTTAGGTCCTCAGTTTAGTCTCGGACCACTTTCAATGTATGTTTTAACCCTCATAGGCCCATAATAGAGACACCAAGATGTTATTAGATTGGTTTCAAATTGGAACAAAATTTTATAACCCGTATTTCCCAAAAATGTTTGAGCACATGCCTGGTAACGCCTCGTACCTGGTCTCGGTCTTGGGTATGGGAAAGGGGTGTTACATTTAGTGGTATCAAAGCCATGGTTTAGTCAGTTTTAGGACTACCGTAGAGTGCATCGAGTTTACTATACATGCCATTATATGAACGTTGATAGTGTGACATCTCCTAACTATTTAATTATCTTTGAATATAGTAAATGTCTTCCAATCAAGCACAAGATGAGTTCGAGGGAGCCGAAAGCCATGCTCCAGCTTTCGTACAATGAGCTGTTTCTAGTAGTAGAAGGCCTATGTATAAAGGCCGGTAAGAGGCCAGAGCCGCCTTCTTTGACATGATGGATGAGTGGTTTGGGGATTATTTGAGTTATCGTCCCAACATACCATGACCTCCCCCGCCCCCTGACCGACCTGATGAGGAAGTGCCACAAGGTATGACACCTGTAAGAATTGGTAAAGCCCCTGTAGACAAGCTTAGAAAGTACGGGGCTGAGGAATTTAGAGCTAAGATTGTTGATGATACTGAACGAGCCGAGTTCTGGCTCAAGAACACTATACAAGTATTGGACGAATTATCATGCACACCTGAAAAGTGCTTAAAGTGTGCCGTGTCACTCCTAAAGGATATTGCATACCACTGGTGGAAGACCGTATCTTCAATGGTGCCAAAGGAAAACATCACTTGGGAATTTTTCCAAGCGGAGTTTAAGAAGAAATACATCAGTCAAAGGTTCTTAGACTCGAAATGGAAGGAGTTCCTAAAACTCAAACAAGGGAATAAGACGGTATCAGAATACAGAAGGGAGTTTGTAAGGCTAAGTCAGTATGCGACTGAATGGGTTCAAACAGAGTCAGAAATGTGTAAACGCTTCGAGGAAGGTCTGAAAAAAGAAATCAAGCTATTGATTGGGATCCTTGAGATACGAGAGTTTACCGCATTAGCTGATTAGGCCAAAAAAGCTGAGAAGCTCAATAATGAAAGGAAGCAAGCTAAGAGAGAAGCTCGAGTTGCGAGCAAGAGATTCAACGGTAAGACGCTCTCATTTCCCACAAAGAAATAAAGGAGCCAACATGAACGCTCCACTTCATCGGTAGGATATTCGGGTAGAACAAAAGGCTCTAAATGACGTAATCAAAAGTCTTCCTCCCCGATGGTGACTAGTGTAGGGAGTGTAGATGACCAAAAGCCGAAGTGTAATAGCTGCAATAAATTTCACTTCAGAGAGTACCAGATGAAGAGTGGTGTGTTATAGATGTGGTTCTCTTGACCACTTCCTCAGAGACTACCCAGAGTGAAATGATAAAGAAGTGGAAGTAGCCCCGAAATCGAGTGCTCCTATTTCACGAGGTAGACCTCCGCGATATCCTAGAAGTGCTAGTGACAGTCGAGCTACGGCCAAAGACACTACGAAATCAGAAGCTCGAGCCTCGGCAAGAACGTATGCAATTCGTGCTCGAGAGGAAGCCTCTGCTCCTAATGTTATCATGAGTACATTTTCTCTTTTTAATACTTGTGTTGTTGCCTTAATTGATCCGGGGTCAATGCATTTATACCTTTGCATGAAATTGGTGTCTAGTATGAATATATCCATTGAACCTATGGAATTTATAATCAGAGTTTCGAACCCATTAGGCAAGTCAGTTCTGGCTAATAAAGTCTGTAAGAATTGTCCCTTGACGATTCAGGGTCATTGTTTTCTGGCTAACCTTATGTTATTGCCATTTGATGAATTTGATGTAATACTTGGCATAGATTGGTTAGCCCTGCATGATGTAATTGTAAATTGTGGTAGCAAGTATATTAAATTGAAGTGCCTAGATGGTGAGATTTTACGGGTTGATTCAAGAGAATTGGATACACCGCTGGTTGTAATCACAGCAATGGTTGCTCAAAGATATATGAGAAAAGGGTACAAAGCCTACCTTGCTTTTGTTCTGAACACTAAGGAAATGGAGTTGAAGATTGAATCCGTGCCAATAGTATGTGAATATCCAGATGTGTTCCCAGAAGAATTACCCGGATTACCTTTTGAAAGAGAGATAGAGTTTGGTATTGAACTGGTGCCAAGGACAGCTCCTATTTCTATTGCTTCGTATAGGATGACACCAACCGAACTAAAAGAATTAAAAGTACAGTTGCAAGAGCTGACGGATAAAGGTTTTGCAAGGCCAAGTTTTTCGTCTTGGGGTGCTCATATATTATTTGTAAAGAAGAAAGATGGTTCAATGCGGCTATGTATAGATTATCGGCAACTGAACAAGGTAACTATTAAGAATAAGTATCCTTTTCCAAGGATCGATGATTTGTTCGACCAGTTGAGAGGAGCCACTGTATTCTCTAAGATAGACTTGAGATCCTGCTACTATCAGTTGCGAGTTAAGGAGTCAGATGTGCCAAAGACAACTTTTAGAACAAGGTATGGCCACTATGAATTTCTTGTCATGCTGTTTGGGTTAACGAATGCACCAGTCGTATTTATGGGCTTAATGAATAGGATATTTCGCCATACTTGGACAAGTTCGTCGTTGTGTTCATTGACGACATTTTGATTTATTCCAAGGATGGGATAGAACATACGAAGCATTTGAGGACTGTGTTGCAGACTTTACAGGAAAAGCAATTGTATGCTAAGTTTAGCAAGAGTGAATTTTGGCTCCAATAAGTAGGGTTTTTGGGTCATATTGTTTCAGGTGATGGCATCCAAGTTGATCCAAGTAAAATTTCTGCAATCGTTGAATGGAAACCACCTAAAAATGTAACCGAGGTTAGAAGTTTTTTGGGCTTAGTCGTTTACTACCGAAGATTTATGAAAGGATTCTCCATGATAGTGACTCCAATGACGAGGTTACTATAGAAAGACGTTAAGTTTGAATGGACAGAGAAGTGCTAGCAGAGTTTTAAAAAGTTGAAGACATTGCTGACTGAAGCTCTAGTTTTAGTATTGCCTGAGCCGGAAAAAGAGTTTGTGGTCTATAGTGATGCATCCTTAAATGGATTGGGTTGTGTACTTATGCAAGATGGCAAGGTGATAGCCTATGCTTCGCGGTAGTTGAAGCCACACTAGAAGAATTATTCGATGCATGACTTAGAGCTTGTCGCCATTGCCTTGAAAATCTTGAGGCATTACTATATGGTGAGACTTGTCGTATATTCACAGACCACAAGAGTTTGAAGTATTTAATGACTCAAAAAGAATTGAATCTGAGACAGCGGAGATGGTTAGAATTAATTAAAGATTACGAGCTAATCATCGATTATCATTCGGGAAAGGCGAATGTGGTCGCCGACGTGTTGAGCAGAAAATTTTTGTTTATATTGAGGGCCATGAATGCTCGATTGGAGTTGTTTGATGATGGTTCGGTCTTGGTAAAGTTAAGGGTCGGGCCGACATTTCTTTAGGAAATCTATGATGCTCAGACTAATGATAGTGTCCTGCAAGCTAAAAGAGCTCAATGTGGGTCGGACATTGAATCAGACTTTCAGATTGGTCCTAATGGATGTTTGATGTTCAGAGACAGAGTTTGTGTACTGAGGAATGATGAAATTATTCAGAAAATTTTGCAAAAGGCACATGATAGCCGTTTGTCTATTCATCCTGGAAGTACCAAAATGTACAATAATTTAAAGAAAATGTACTAGTGGAATGGCATGAAAAGAGATATCTTCGAATTTGTATCGAAATGCTTGATATACCAGCAAGTCAAGACTAAACATCAAGTACCTTCTAGTTTGCTATAGCCTGTGATGGTCACCGAATGAAAATGGGACAGAATCACTATGGATTTCATGGCAGGATTACCATTGGCTCCGAAAAAGAAAGATACTATATGGGTTGTGGTTGATAAGTTGACAAAGTCAGCTCAGTTCATTCCAGTAAGGACAGATTATTCACTTGACAAGTTGGCCGACTTGTATTATCTGAGATTGTGAGATTACACGGGGTACCGCTATCGATTATTTCAGACAGAGACCCAAGATTCACTTCGAGATTCTGGAATAAGTTACAAGAAGCCTTGGGTACAAAGTTGAGCTTTAGTACAACTTTTCACCTGCAGACTGATGGTCAGTCTGAACGGATGATTTAGATTTTGGAGGATATGTTACGATGTTGCACCTTTGAATTTCAGGGCAGCTGGGAAAAATACTTGCCATTGGTAGAGTTCGCCTACAACAACAGTTTTCAAACGAGTTTGAAGATGGCACCTTACAAGGCCTTGTATGGCAGGAAGTGCCGAACTCTATTGTATTGGACAAAACTCAAGGAGAACCAGATTCACGGAGTTGATCTGATCAAGGAAACTGAAGAAAAGGTTAAAATGATACATGACTATTTAAAAGTGGCATTGGATAGGCAAAAGTCATATGCTGATCTAAAAGGAAAAGTGATCAAATTTCAAGTTGGAGATAGAGTATTCTTGAAAGTATCTCCATGGAAAAAGGTATTGAGATTTGGCCAGAAAGGCAAATTGAGTCCGCGACTTATCGGACCATACGAGATCACAGAAAGAGTTGGACCATTAGCCTATCACTTGGCATTGCCACCAAAACTAGAGAAGATTCATGATGTGTTCCATGTATCGATCAGACCCCTCTCATGTGATTTCACCGGCGGAGATTGAAATTAGACCGGACTTGACCTATGGTGAAGAACCGGTAAAGATTCTGACTCGTGAAGTTAAACAGTTGAGGAATAAAGATGTGGCTTTAGTAAAAGTCTTATGGCATCGACATGATGTGGAAGAGGCTGCATGGGAGCCAGAAGAAACCATGAGAATCCAATATTTGAACCTGTTTACCGGTAAGACTTTCGAGGACGAAAGTCCCTAAAAGGGTGAGAAATGTAACATCCCAAAATAGGGCCTAGTCGAAACAGTGGTTTTGGGACCACAAATCCGACATTGAAATATTTATTTTATGATTAATATAAGGTCTAGAATATTAAAATATGCATGTGTTAAAGTTTAATAAGGAAATTCTATGAGTAAGGTGTCTAATTGGAAAATAAGGACCAAATTGAATAAATTGCAAAACTTGGTTTCTAGAAGCAATTTATGTGAAATTGCTTTAGATTATTAATTAGAAGGTCTTAAAGAGAAATTTTCCCAATTTCTAAGCTTTTGGACAAAAATGGGCTTGTATGGATAAAATTTTAAAGAAAGGGTTTAAAGGTATTTTGGTCATTTGACTAATTATTGAAATAAAATAGGAAAATGAAGGCAAAAATCAGCCATTCTTCTCCCTCATCTAGCCGAATTTCTCAATCCCTCCATAGTTAAGGTTTTCACCATTTTCAAGCTCAATAGTAACTGCTACCAAGCCCGGTTTTTAATGTTCTTCGTATTTTTAAAATCTCGGTAACTTACTCTCTCCATTTCTACTCATATTTTGAGTTAGGGTTCATGTTTGTAAAGTGAACCATGTGTGACATGTTTATTCTTTGATGTTTTATGGAGGAATATGAAAGTTGGATGTGTGTTAAACATCTTTTTCTAGGTGATTTTCATGAAAAACCCCTAAAAGGACCTTTTTACAAAAGGTGTAAAATATGTGGTAGAAATGTGAAATAATAGTAAAATTTGGGTTGCCATAAGAGAAAATAACATTCGGCTAGGCTTGGATAATGTATAAAATTCATGCATTTCATCATACGAGCCTAGAGACTAAATCGTAAAAAGGTGAAAGGTTAGGGGCAAAACGGTCATTTTGTCTTGGGGTGAAATTTAGGCTCAAAAAGAAAAATTTGAGGTATTGATGATTCATTTTTATTGTTATAGACCCCAAGGAGCAAATTTTAAAGGTCGATTGAGGAAAACGAAAAGTTTTAGAATAACCGAATTCAAAACTGAGACGAATACCAGGTAAGTTCGAATAACTTTAAGTAAACTATTAATATGCCTAATTACATGTGTTACGAATGAATGTTATTTAGTTATAATGATGGCATGAAAATCCATGAAATCTGTCAATAATAATGATATGATAATAAATGTCCCGACTGAAGTAAAAAGGGAAATTCGATGGATAAACCATGGCTTACATGACTTGAGATCCTGCATGTGTTGTAGAAAAGGATTTAGCCTGGACGAGTAATCCGTTGTTCTCAAATGTAGAAAGGATCTTGCCTGGACGGGTGTTCATTGAGTGATTGAGCCTCCCGAAGAATATGTGTGCATTGTGGATTTAGCCCGGACGAGTAATTTGATTATGGTCTAAATTTTGCCTGGACTGGTAATTTAGATCCGAGCTCATTGAGAGTGCTTATCGTTATTAGGGATTTAGCTTGGACTGGTAATCCCGACATCACTCCATGAGTTTATATTACGGAGGATTTATCCTGGATTGGTAATCTCGCCGTAAGATGTGAGGTTCACGGGAGTGCGTACTTGAGATGATTGCTCTTATGACTTGATGGTAAATGGAAAATCCATCGAGATTTCTGAGAAACTCAACGAGATTAGTATGAGATATAAAAATGAAAACGTTGAATGATGAGCTCTTCTTAGACAAGTTACATGGTGCATTATTATGTGACTAACTTATTGATGGAGTACTTGTGATAGGGAAACCATTCCATACTTGTTGGTTTATTTGCTTAATATGGTTGCATGCTAAATAAATCGGTAAGTTTACTTTCCAGTTATTTGGGCTTATTAAGCATGTTAATTCTTACCCCTCTCTTTTCCCTATCTTACAGAGCTTGTGGACTCGCGAAGATTAGAAGACGGTTGGAGAATCAGCACACTATCATCTTGTCTAGCTTTGGTATATAAATATTCTTATTTTGTTCAATGGTAGTATAGGGCTTTTGTTTATTTTGTAAAATGTGTCATTTGATTTGCCAATATGAAAGCTTGTAAGATATACATGTCCACATGCATATAGCCATGGGATTTGGCTCATTTTGTTATAAGTTATGACCTATCGAATTGTGCATGTTATGTTCTAATGTTCTTATGATGATTAAATATGGGGTGTTACAATTAGTCATATATATAATATGACAAAATCACATGGGATGGCTAGGCCATAATTGGCAATGAGTTATAATAATGAGCCAATTTTGAATGTGTCATAAGGCATAAACATCCTTGATACAAGAGAAATAACCTAGCATGTGTAAGACCGATGAAATGAGGCTTACATGCAATGAGGTTTATTGAGGTCATTTGAGTGTATAATTAGGCTTGGTTATGTGTTATGGAAACTTATAAATTAGAATACATGTTAGAGGTTGACCAAAGGCTTGGAAAATAGCTTAACAAGGTCCACACGGGTAGATACACGGGCGTGTGTCTAGGTCGTGTGTGACACACGGACCACTCCATGGGCGTGTGATATGACCGTGTGTCCCATATACATAAGAATTTTAAGTCAGAATGCATGGTAGTAAACACACGGGTAGAGACATGGTCGTGTGTCTCAACCGTGTGGAGGGCACGGCCTAGCACACGGGCGTGTGTCTTGGCCGTGTACCTCTAAATGCATGCTGACATGATAAACTGAATACTCAAATTTTTGGACATAGGCGACCACACGGGCATGTCAAGGTCGTGTAAAGGATACGGGCCAGAGACACGGGTGTGTGCTTGGCCGTGTGAAAACCTCTGTAGGTTTGAAGTAGGAAATAAATTCAATTAATTCCACATGGGTCGGGGACACGAGCGTGTGCTATGTCTCCACACGGGCGTGTGAGACACTAACTCAGAATTTTTCTTAAAATTTTTTTAGGTCATCGGTTTAGTCTCGGACCACTTTCAATGTATGTTTTGAGCCTCGTAGGCCCATAATAGAGAAACCAAGATGTTATTTGATTGGTTTCAAATTGGAACGAAATTTTATAACCCGTATTTCCTGAAAATGTTCGAGTACATGCCTGGTAACGCCTCGTACCTGGTCTCGGTCTCGGGTATGGGTAAGGAGTGTTACACGATGCTTACCTTGCATATGTATTGGATATAAAAGTGTCTGAATCGAAGATTAAATCAGTACTAGTGGTTTATGAGTATCCAGATGTGTTTCCAGAAGAGTTACCTGGGTTGCCACCGATCAGAGAAGTCGAGTTTGCTATTGAATTAGTACCGGGAACATCACCGATATCAATAGCTCCGTACTAAATGGCTCTGACAGAATTAAAAAGAGTTAAAAGATCAGTTGCAAGAGTTAACAATAGAGGTTTTGCATGACCTAGTTTTTCGCCCTGGGTGCACTAGTTTTGTTTGTAAAGAAGAAAGATGGATCGATGAGATTTTGTATTGATTATCGTTAACTCAACAAGGTTACAATTAAGAATAAATATCCTTTGTCGAGAATATATAATTTGTTTGATCAGTTGAAAGGAGCAATAGTATTTTCAAAGATTGATCTGTGGTCTGGCTATTATTAGTTGAGAGTTAAATATTCAAATGTACCGAAGATTGTGTTCAGAACAAGGTACGGGCATTACAAATTTCTTCTTATGCCATTTGGATTAAATAATGCTCCTACAGTTTTTATGGGTTTGATGAATCGAATATTTAGACCGTATTTAGACAGATTTTTTGTTCTATTCATTGATGACATTCTGATCTATTCTCGAGATGAGTCTGAGCATGCTGAACATTTGAGAATTGTATTACAAATATTGAAAGATAAGCAATTGTTTGCTAAATTCAGTAAATGCGAGTTTTGGCTCCGAGAGGTTGGATTTTTAGGGCATATTGTTTCGGCAGAAGGTATACGAGTTGATCCGAGTAAGATTTCAGCAGTTGTTGACTAGAAACCACCAAGAAATGTGTAGGAAGTCAGAAGCTTTCTGGGATTAGCTGGCTACTATCGGTGTTTTGCAACAGGATTTTCGATGATTGCTACACCGATGACTCAAGTGCTACAGAAAGATGTGAAGTTTGAGTAGTCCGAGAAATGCCAATAAAGTTTTGAACAGTTGAAAGCATTATTAACTGAAGCCCCAGTTTTAATTCATTCTGAGTCGAGAAAAAAGCTTGTGATTTTCAGTGATGCGTCATTAAATGGTTTGGGATGTGTTTTGATGCAAGAGGGAAAAGTGATAGCTTATGCTTCCAGATAGTTAAAGCCGTATGAAAAGAATTATCCGACGCATGACTTAAAGTTGGCCATTATTGTGTTCGTATTGAAAATTTGGCAACATCATTTATTCGGTGAGAAGTGTCATATCTTTACTGACCACAAGAGTTTGAAGTATATAATGACTCAGAAAAACTTGAATTTGCGACAACGAAAATCGCTTGAATTGTTGAAAGACTATGAGTTAGTGATTGATTATCATTCGGGGAAAGCGAATGTAGTCGCGAATGCTCTGAGTAGAAAATATTTATTTGCTTTACGAGCGATGAATACACAATTAACTTTGTCTGATGATGGTTTGATTTTAGCTAAGTTAAAAGCTAAACCGTTATTTCTTCAGAAAATTTGTGAAGCTCAGAAATGTGACGATATATTGCAAGCTAAAAGAGTACAATTCGAGTCGACTACTGATTCAAAGTATCAGATCAGATCTGATGATTGTTTAATGTTTTGATATAGAATTTGTTACCGTAATAATTCTGAGCTTATTCAGAAAATTCTACATGAAGCATACAGTGGTTGTTTATCTGTTCATCCGGGGAGTAAAAAAATGTACAATGAATTGAAACAGTTCTACTAGTGGTCGGGCATGAAGCGAGACATTTGAGAGTTTGTGTCTAGATTCTTGGTCTGTCAACAAGTTAAAGCCAAACATCAAGTGCCTTCGGGACTACTACAGCCGATGATGATATCAGAATAGAAATGAGATAGAGTTATGATGGATTTCATATCGGGATTACCCTTATCTCCAAAAAAGAAAGATGTTACCTGGGTTGTTATTGATCGTTTGATGAAATCAGCACATTTCATTCCAGTTTGTACAGATTTTTTTCTTGATAGATTAGATGAATTGTACATCTCTAAGATTGTCAGATTGCATGGGGTGCCAGTTTCTATTATTTTAGATAGAGATACAAGGTTTACGTCATGATTTTGGAAGAATTTGCAAGAAGCTTTGGGTACGCAGTTGCACTTTAATACTGCATTTCATTCGTAAATCGACGGTCAGTTTGGGCGAGTAATTCAGATTCTTGAAGATATGCTTCGTTGCTGTGTTTTAGAGTTTGAAGGCAACTAAAAGAAATATTTATCATTGGTTGAATTCACATATAATAACAGTTTTCAGTCGAGCATAAAGATGACATTGTATGAAGCTTTATATGGTCGTAAATGTCGAACTCCATTGTACTGGACCGACCTTAGTGAGAAAAAGATTCATGGGGTTGATTTTGTTAGACAGATCGAAGATAAAATGAAAGTAATTTGCAACAGTTTGAAAGTAGCTTCAGATCAACAGAAATCGTATGTGGATTTGAAACGTAAAGACATTGAATTTCAAATCAGTGACAAAATGTTTTTGAAAGTATCTTCGTGGAAGAAGATTCTTCATTTTGGTCGCAAAGGAAAATTAAGTCCACGATTTATCGGGTCGTATGAGATTATTGAAAGAATAAGGCCAGTGGCATATCGGTTAGCTTTATCATCAGAATTAGAAAAGATTCGTAATGTGTTTCTTGTGTCAATGTTACGCCGATATAGATCAGATGCATCACAAGTAATTTCTCCGAAAGAGATTGAAATTCAGCCTGATATCACGTATAACGAAGAATCGATTAGAATTCTGGCTCGAGAGATTAAAGAGTTGAGAAATAAGAGCATAGATTTAGTGAAGGTTTAATGGCAATGACATGGTATTGGAAAAGCTACGTGAGAACCCGAGGAAGCTATGAGAAAACAGTACCCTAACCTATTTTTGGTAAGATTTTCGAGGTCAAAAATTTCTAAGGGGGAATAGTTGTAACAACCTATTTTTAATCAAATCGGAACAGTGGTTTAGGACCCAAAATCCAAGGTCAAATATTTATTTTATTATTATTTTAACGTCGACAGCATGATAGTATGATTGTGTGAAAAATTCTTTAAGAAATTTTATCGTTTGAATGCTCAATTTGATAAAAAAAACTAATTCACGTAAAGTGTAAAATTTGTGTTCTATTAGCTAAAGGTGTCTAATAGCTATAGAAATTTAATTTGGAGGTCCTTATGTGGTAATTAACCCATTTATAAAGTTAGTGGACATTCTTCGACATGTATTAACTAATTTTAATGTTTTATTGCCACGGTTAAAATAGTAAACTATTAAATAACTTAGTAAAAATAATAGAAATATAGTATCATCTTCCCAAATAAGCTTCCACCACCAAAATTAAGAATTAGAAACACCATTAAAAGAGCTTCAAGGTTCAGCCAACTATCCTTTGTGCATGTAAGTTCATTTTTGTCCCGTTTTTAATGATTTCTATGTTTTGGAGTCGTTGTAACTTAATCTAGCTAGCCCAGGGACTAATTTACAAAGTTGATAAAGATTTGGGGTTTTTCCATTGATTAATGTATATGTATTTTGATGTTTGATGATAGAAATTTTATGGTTGTTGTTAGATAAACTACATTTGTAAAGTGATTTTTGGTAAAATTGTCAATTAGGGATTTATTTGTTAAATGTGAAAATTTTGTGGTAGAATTCTAAAATAAATAAAAAATGTGGGCTGCTAAGGTAATAAGGAAAATTCGGCTAGCATGGGTAGGGACTTAATTGCATGAATTTGTATTTTTATGAGCTAAGGACTAAATTGTAAAAATAATAAAATATAAGGGGCAAAGATAAAATTTCCATAATATGCATTTTAGGCTAAATTGAATAGAATGTTAATTAAATCAATTAAATTTGATTACATAGAGATCAAGAAAAGTGAAGTTCGGATCTAGATCAGGGAAAGAATAAAGTATTGGACTAGTTGATCCGTTTCGTCATTTTGGCGATCAAGGTAAATTCGTATGTTAATAAGCATTACTATAATTTTGTTTTAAATGCTTGATTATTGAATTTATTTGTGAATACAATCTTACGGATATGTTCGACGAAGATTCGGAAATGTGAAATCCAGGTTAAACTTTAGGAATAGATTAGGATACAAATGACATGTCATTAAGGGTTATGTGTTTTAGGTGCTGGTCCGTACGTCCTACCGGTGGCTGAGTTATCCGGCATGTGCTACGGATTCTCGTTAGCTTGTGTGAGCAGCACCGTGTAGCCATGTGATGACCGTCAGCTTATGTGAGCAGACCTTTTTATAGCTCGAGAGTGAGCATTATATGAAATATGAGATTGAGATAGCTTCGGCTATGTATTTGACACTTAGGGTGCGAGATTTCTGGGGTATCTTATATTATTCTGAATGGTTCAACGGGTATATCAAGGGTATGGATGAGTATGAGATTGATACAAGTTAGTGCAAGTATGTACATGAACCATACAACATTGAATTGAAGAAACTTGTGAAATTCATATCTAACCTTATGGATGAATATGTGATAAGTTTGTGGATCAATATGAGTTATATTATGTTTTGTTTAATTGCTTAAATTGTGTATATATGGTAAGTTAAGTTTATTACTATACAAACTTACTAAGCTTTATAGCTTACTCTGTTTACTTTTCTGTGTTTTATAGTGATTATTGAAGCTTGCTCGAATTTGGGAATCGTCGGAGATCTCATCACACTCTCAAGCTATCACTTTGGTACTTTTGAATTTATGCATTTGGTTATATGACATTTATAGGAGTTATGGCCATTTTGGTATATATGTTAGTAATGGATTTAGCCATTTGATTTGGCTTGTAAATGATAAGCTGTTAGTTATGTGTATAGCCATGTGACTTCGCTTATTTTGGCATGCTTGGTGACGTATTTATATGTGGAAAAAGGCCTTTTGACATGTTATGTATAATTTCCATTTATATGCTTGTTGTGAATTGGTATTTGTCAAAAGGTTGAATTTGAGATTGGTATGCTTGTGGTTTTAGGTAAAGTGATGCATAGTTGAAAGTGACCACATTGATGATTTGAGAATGTGAATTTTGGTATGAAATTAAATGGCTTATTATGATACTTGTGTATCTTGTGATTAATGGTATGGATTTAGCATGAATTAGGCTGGTTGAGATTAGTTGAAATGCCTATTTATGCAATGTTATATGCCATTTGGTTTGTGTATTGAAAGTTTGGGTGAGAAAAATGGCTAGGCAAATAGCCTATTTTTGTCCACATGGGTAGAAATATGGGCATGCGTCTCAGCCATGTGTGACACATGGTTAGGTGACACGGCCACGTGCCCCCTGGTATTTAATTAGAAATCAAGTCAGTATACTCCACACGGCCCAACACACGGGTGTGTGACTTGGTCGTGTGGCGTAAGTTTGTATACCTTACAGGTTTGGCACGGCCTAGCACACGGCCTGGCACACGGGCATGCATGGCCATTTCAAAGGGCACATGAGCATGTGTGTTGGCCGTGTGATCCAAGTCAGAGAGTTACACGGGGTCAGACAAGGGTTGAGACACGGCTATGTGATCCCATTTCGAATATCCACACGGCTTGTGACACGGGCGTGTCTTTGGCCGTGTGAGGTACACGGTTGGGCCACAAGAGTATGTGTCCCCTGTATTTTGTAAAATTTTCTAAGTGCTCCAAAAATTTCCTAAGTTATCGATTTAGTCTTGAACCATTTCTAATGCATGTTTTGGGCCTCATAAGTTCATATTAGTGACTATATGTTTGATTGTGAATGACTTTTATTTGGAATTGGAAAAATGTATGTGAAATGTATGATTATTTACGAAATAAGTTCAGTAATGCTCCGTAACCCTATTCTCGTGATTGATATGGGTTAGGGGTGTTACAAAATTACTCTCTCTTTTCTCATTCCTAACTTCATCTAACGTGTCATTAATTCCCTTACCATGCATACTAAACTAAAATGGTGGATATTCATAAAATTATGAAAACATGCATCAAACTTTAGTAGCTTTGGGTTCAAGTACAAAAACTCACCTGATACTTCTTCGCTTTGTCTTCTTAACTTTTCTGGACATCGGAGCTTTCCTTATCCTGGAAGATAAGCAAGAAAACCAACCCATGAGTAAACTTAGTAGTCTAGTTTAAAACATAGTTTTCCAGAAACATCCAGAAACCTTAAAAATGGTCTCTGAAAACTCTTAACTTTGTTTCTAAATCATACATACATGAAAGAATTATAACCTTATCAGCTCACTAAATTCTCCTCCTTTCCTATTGAAATTCCATGATCATCACTCCATGTAGAGCTTTTTCATAACCATTTCCTCTAGGAGCTACTAAGGAAGAAGTTGAAGAAGGACAACGAAATAGGTGTGACAAGTAGTCTCCCGAGAAGTTATTTCTTAGCAATTTATAACCCTTCCTGCATGGTCTTCTATCACGTAACATCCACCCGTTTATAATCATTTTGCTCTCCACTAAAGGATTAGCTGGTTCTAATCCAACTAAACTAGACTTGGTTCTCAACCTTGTCCAATTTCATTTATTATCTTTTCCTAAATTTTCAATAAAGATTGCCAACTTTTGATCTCTAAACTAGAAGTAAATTATAGATTACCGGTTCTGCAAATGCTTGATAGTAAAGTTTTGGCTTCCAAACAGGAAGTAAGCTATAAATTAGTGGTTTCATAAATGGTTTATAATACAGTCATAATGTCTTTTGATTTAACGAGTTAGTGGTTTACAAAACTGGTGCGACCCAATTTAGTGGCCTTACAACCTCTACCCCTATGTTATGTCTCCTATGGTATCTTTGGGTCCTTAATAGATTTAAAAAGTTCGACGGTTCTTATTTAATAAATAAAAAAGTACAGTGTTGAAGAATTCAAAAGTAAACATATTAAGACCCAACTAGAGTTAGATATTGGCTTGAAATCACCTAGGGAATTTTGAAATACAACTTGCTTTCTTGATGATTATTTTAGATGCATTATGTTTTTTGATAAATAGACAGGGTTTATAATTGGTAATCAACATAAACAGTGGTGGTATTGAGAGACAAGATTAACTGGGATTTCTTCAGTGGGACCGAAGACACAGTTGCTAGATCTCGAGCTACTGCGCTTGATAATATTCCTGGTATGTTTTATCTCTTTGATGTTATTTATTGTAGATGGAATGAGTGGTACAATAGGACCTAATTCTTGAAGTAATTGAGTTATATTTGAGTCATAATCTAGTGGGATAGAGTATAATGGTTATTTTGGTATGTTGAAACTATCTACTGAAAATTTATTACTGTGACTTTCATGTTGGTCTGATGTTACTATCATTTCATAAATTTGATATTAGTCTAGGAATGGGATGGCTAAGGTCATATGAAGCTGTAGTGAACTGTTATCTGAAATAAATTGATCTGTACGATCAGGATGGTGAATGGATTATGGTTGAATTTGATTAATCAATATAGTACAACCAGAGTTATTTCAGTTATTTTTACGTAGAACTAATTTAAAACAATTGTAAAATATTTCTGGTATATTCATATAACTGTTTACTCGATACTCAAGAAATAGGATAAAAGATCTATCATGTGCCGATTGCCAGTGGATTTCTTGATTTGTTCCTAAAGAATTTCTGGGATTTTTGTTTAGATGTGTAAATTGAATAAATTCAGGACAAAGAATAAATATATTTTATCTCGTATGGTCAACTTGTTTGATCAGTTAAAAAGGGTGTAACAGTGTTCTTGAAGATGAATCAGCTTGTTCAATTTTATCTGGATATTTATATATAGCTGTGGTTATGTTTATTGATGGTATTTTGATCTACTTCAAATAGAACCTGTGCACGTTTAATATTTGAGAATTGTACTACAGACTTTGTACGAGAAATAGTTTATGTGAAAATTAGCAAAGGTGAGTTTTGGTTCGACGATTTTGGTTTTCTTGGTTACATAAATCTGGCAGATGAGTTTTGTGAAGATTCGGGTAAAAATATTCTTTACTGCTATATGGAAAACTTCGAAAAATATTTCTAGGAGTTCCTGTATTAACTTATCCTGAATCAGGAAGGAAAGTGTTGATTATAGAAATAATTTTGTATTTATTGAATTAAAAACTAGACCGTTGTTTCTTTAGGGAATTCGAAAATTTTAGGATGACGACCGAAACCGTGACCTAACGAGAGCACATCTAGAGTGAGGTGTCTATAGGAGTTATAGTGGATACCGGTAGTATGATGTATATTCATAACAAATTGTGTGTTCTGAATAATTTGGAGCTAAACAAGACATTTTATCTAAGACTCGCAGCGATACATTTTATTTTTTCATATAAAAACTAAATATCAAGTATCATCTGAATTATTATTGCCTGACATAATTCTTGAGTGAAAATGGAGCGAGTCATGAGGGATTTTTTTATCTAATATTCTTGTATCACCAAAAATAAATATTTGAATAGGGATATGACAGATAGATCGACAAAGTTAACTCATTTTCATTTTACTCTAGTCAAAACTGATTATCCGCTTAAGAATGAGCTGAGTCATATGTGTTAGAGATTGTCACATTTCATGGAATGTCAATGTTTATTATTTCTGATACTAATCCGAGATTTACTTCTAGATTTTGAGTAAACCATATGGAGCTCTGATCACTAAACTTAATTTCAGTACAACACTTTATCTATAGGCAGGTGGACAATCAGAGTGGGTAATAGGAATTATGGAAGACATGTTATGATGCTGAATATTTCATTTTAAAGATAACTAGGAAATGTAGAACCCTGCGAAAGCTAAATAGTGAGACAGACCTTATTAGTGAAACTAAAAATAAAGTTCATGTTATTCGAGATGGTTATGGGATTGTTATCTTTCATATTCGGATGAGACAATGATGATTTCAGTTTGTGGAGTAGACTTTTGATTAAATAGGTACTGTTAGGTAAAAATTTTGAGGACGAAATTTCCTAAGGGGGAGAGTTGTAACAGCTCATTTTTCAATGGTGTCGGAAACAGTGGTTTCGGTACCAAAAATCCATGAGTAAGTTCGTATAATTAGTATTTAAATTATACAAGTCAATAAAATTTTTTATATTAAAATTTGATTTGATGAATTGAACTAATTGAATTAAAAGTTAGTATAAGTGGTTCGATTCAAAGGTCAAGTGGTTATTGAAAATAAGATATTAGGACCCCGTTTCCATAATTTAGGGTGTGAATATTGTTATTAAATATTTATAAAGTCATATTATAATTGAATTGAAGTTTGGTCCAATAATTTTGACAATTGATTACTTAATTTAGGCAAAAGGATTAAATTGTAAAAGAGGTCAAAGTTAATCGCTATAGATTTAAAATGTTACAAGGATCAAAATGGTATTTAAACCATGGTCAAAAAGTCCGAGTGGTGGTGACATGATTAAATCCACTAATTTTTAGACTATTTGCTCTTTTAGTCCTAATTAGTTTAGGATTAAATTGTAATTAAGTTTATTTAGCTGGAATTTAATTTAATTTAAGGATCAATTGTGTAATTAAACCTTCCTTGGATGGTAATTATACCATATTTTCAATTTATGGAGAAATATGAACATGTTTTTATCTATTTTTATAAGTATATGGAAAAGGTTAGAATTGTAAATTAAGAAAATAAAAGGTTAAAATTAAAATAATGATAAATTAAAACTTATCATCTTCCCCAAATGATTTCTACCACTGAAATTAGAAGAAAAAAACCTCCATTAGAGCACCTTAGGGTTCAACCAACAAAGGTTTAAGCTTGTAAGTGATTTTCTTGCTCGTTTTTAGTAATTTTTATATTTTTGAGCTCGTTTTAGATTAATCTAGCTAACTCGGGGATTAATTTGTAAAACTGTAAAATGTTATGGATTGTACCATTGATGAATTTGAGATGTTCTTGAAATTTTATAGTAGAATATTAAGCTTGGTTGCTAGATAGGACTACTTTGTAAAGTAATTTTGGTAATTTTAATGTTTAAAGACTAAAATGTGAAATTAGTAAAAGAACAAGGACTTGATGTGAGATAGCAGCAAATATGGGCTGTAATAGGTTCTAAACAATTCTTCTAAAATTAAAATTGAATAAAAATGATTAAATTACATGTTTTGGGCTTAGAGACTAAATTGTATAAAGTAAAATATTGGGAGTAATTTTGTAAAAATATCAGAAAAGACTTAATTGCATAAAATGATTTAATTTTTCTGTTAGAATTAGTGAATTGAGTGGAATTATTATTTTAGATCCTAAATGAGTGGAAAACCGAGGAAAAAAGAAAATTACCAAATAGCCCATTACTTGTTCGTTGCTTTAGTTTAGCGTAGTAAGTTCATTCAGCTTGTAATTTAATATCTATATGAATTGTATAATGATATGCTATGGAATCATGGATATTAATTGTTATATTAATGATGTGAAATTACTCGAAAAATGCCTATTGAATTACTATGTTTGGGCTAGATGAACGTTGGATAGAGTACAATTGATTACATCAGAGGGCCTGCACTCTCATCATGAATGTTCACTCTATGCGGTGGCATAGGAGGTGCAGAGGATGTACCATCCTCTTGAGTGCTAGCTCTCACGTTCACACGTCTAAGAGGCATATCTAATTATCTAACATACACAATAGATAAACAAATGGTGTGAGTGGAAGGGAAATGATCCAAGTTTAAATCCTACAAACAAATTACAGAGTTTAAGGTAATGTGTTCCCATTCCTACCCCACACGCAGTTTAATCAAATATTTTCAAACAATTTCATGTAATACAACCATTCATGAAATAAAAAAGATTTAGTCTTATGAGTTTCGAAACTCCAAACACACAACAATCACCTAGGACTGAGAGTTATTTAACCTAGTCTCAGATACAACCAAATGTAACACCCTATACCCAGCTTAGTCGCCAACGACTAAAGCAATAATCCAAAATACCATGTCCAAATCCAAATGCTTCTAAACATATTTAACATGCAAACAATTAATCCAAAATATACTTAACAAAACCAATATAAATGTCTATCCCATTGCCTTAACTTATATACTCAGGAATAATTAATAACACCTAGTATAACGACTAAAGAATAGCTTGGATCACCCCTCGACGGCCACACCACTCACACTAGCACTAAGTTTCTTCAATGGTAAAAATGGAGTGGGTGAGCTTTACAAGCTCTGTGAATGCTTAGAGTAACCACTTATGCAAGCAAGTCATCAAGTAACATCAAGGCAACATATAGCATATTGTTTAACACATGCGACTTGTATACAATTTCATATACACACCCATAATCATGCATTTAATCACAAGAATCACACTTAATCTACACTTAATATTTTCGCACGAAATGAATTTCGTTCACTTACATGTTCATATATGACTAATTCCCAACCTTTAAACTACTCAAAATCACACGTTTTAAGGTATCAAAATATTTGAACAAATTTTAGCCCTCAGGACACAAATTCATTAAAACTCAAGAATTTCTTAACGAAACTTCAAAAATATCTTTAGAAAGCTTCTAATCATGTCAGAACAAGTTAAAAAATAGTTTAAAATCAAGTTTTTATTCACAAAGCTGAGATCCATCATTAATGACCATAATTTTGGCTTTTATCTAAATCATGTGTTTCACAAGCTAATAATTTGATTTAAATAACTAAATAAAATTTAAAACTAATATGATGATGATTAATTATCTTGAATGTAAAAAAAAATGATGATTTTGACACAACCCAAAAAATCCACATTTTGGAGAAAATGAAGAAAATGATGTAATTTTTGGGTGATTTACTTTGTTTTAATAGAGTTGATGGTTCAAAGATGATAAAAATCAAAGGGATTTAGGTATCAAGGTTTCAAAATCACTTAGAAGAGCGAGAGGAGAGCAAATCGGCACACTAGCTATTGGGGAGAAAATTTTCGTGAAACATGCTGGGAATGAGGGATTTTAGGATAATTTTAAAATTTTGGTGTCTATTTGCTTTATAAAACTCCCAGTTTTTTCTATTTTACAAATCAGTCCTCTTTTTAAAATTGAAGACATTTAAAACTCGTTGTCAGAAATTGACTTAATTTTATGAAAACCATTATCAAAAACATTATCGATTACCCAACTAATGAAGTTCCGAACTCATCTAAGCTAATATTACTAAAATACACCTAAAACTCCTAAGCCCAATTTTAGGGTGTGACACACTTTCCATCCCGTGACAATACGAGTTGGTATAAGCTCATTTTTATCATTACTAACCACTGTGACACTTCCCTTCTTGAGCACAGATTGTACAGGAGTCACCCAAGAGGTTTCTGAGATCGGGTAGATAATACCTGCATCAAGCCATTTGATTGTCTCTTCCTTAACAACTTCCTTCATGATAGGATTCAACCTTCTTTATTGTTCAATAGAATTGTCATGTCTATCATTCAATAAAATTTTATGCATGTATAAAGCAATTGTCCGTCCTAATACCTTCTTAGATCTCTAGAAAAATTCCAACAACTTTACCTCTTGATCAGGTGTCAACTCCACAGTAATAGCTATCAGCAAGGTGTTATTTTCTCCCAAATAAGCATATTTCAAATGCAACAGCAATGGTTTCAAATCTTGTGTGGGAGGCTCCTTTATAGATTATTTAGGAAGATTGAAAGTACGAGCCGATAAATTCAAGGACTTAAACTTTTTCCTTGGTCAATCCACAATCTACTTTGCCTCCATGAACTTAGTGAATTCTCCAAAAGTCTCTACTTCGTTTAGCTTAGTCAAATCTGTATCACTATCTGAATTACCATGGAAAAATCTTGTAAACTCTTCTTCCACTATTGTTTCTAGCAAACCAATACCATGGAAATCTTTATTTTCATCAGCACATCTTAGAGCATCAAATGCATTGAAAGTGATTTGCTAATCATTCACCCTCGTGGTCAGTTCACCTTTTTGCACATCAACCAAATTTCTACTTGTAGCAAGAAAAGGTCTTCTAAGAATAATCAACATATCTTTTTCACCTTCACATTCTAAAATAATGAAGTTGGATGGAAAATGAACATATCTACTCTTACCAGCACGTCTTCAATTTTATCTTCTGAATGTGCATAGTATCGATTAGCTAAGGATAACGTTACTGTAGTAGGTCATGCTTTTCCAATTCCCAACTTCCTAAATATGGACATGGGTATTAAGTTGATACTTGCTCCTAAATCACACTGTGTCTTTCCAACATAATGTTTCCAATTGAGCATGGGATAATAAAACTCCTTGGGTTCTTCAACTTTGGAGGCAATTTATTCATCTATGTGCACTCTTTAATGAGAGCAACCGTTTTGAATTCTCCCAATATTTGCTTTTTTGACAATATATCTTTCATGAATTTCACATAATTGGGCATTTTCTCCAAAGCTTCTACCAACGACATGTTGATGTGAAGTTGTTTAAGGATATCTAGAAATCTTTTAAGCTAATGTTTTTATTTACGATTGTGGAACTGAGTAAAAAATGGAGGTGGTCGACCTTCAGGTTGCTGAGATTGTTTTACTGTGGCATTTTTATTGGCAAAATTACTTGATTCTACTTCAGCAGTGCTCTATTTAGCCTTTTCAGTTGTGGTGTACTTTTTGGGTTGTTCTAAGATTTTTTTATGGTTGAGATCTGAGTTGTCCATTTCTGTAGTTGTATCTTTAATAGTTTCATCTAGTTTAGTCCCACTTCTGAAAGTGATTGCCTTGCAATGCTTTTTCCCCTATGATATTGTATTCTTGGTAGGACTTGGCAGAGTTCCTTGTAGTCTCAAACTCAAAGCATTTGCTATTTGCTCCACTTGATTCTCAAGGGCTCGTAAGGATGCAACTTGACTTAGCATTACGACACCATTCTTAGCCATGTATTCTTTCAGCAGAGATTCAATAGGTGATGAAGCTGATGCATGACCTTATTGGATATTTCGTGGTGGCATAGGTTGATTATAACCAGTCAGTACATGATCGTGAGGTTTCGTGATAGGTTTCAAATATTTATAATTACTCGTTCTTGAACTAACTATTGTCGCGATGTAGGCAAGTGTACCAATCGAACAGTAGTATAGTTTTAGCAAGACCGGATTGTCGAACCCAAAGGAACTAAAAGTACTAGTAATGACTGTCTTTTTATTATCTAGCTTAAGAATAAAAGGGGTTTTATTTGTTTTAATTAACTAATTATATAAACTAAGAACGCACAGAGAAAGGAATTGGGGAATTGCTTTTGGGAAAATCGATTGACTTGAGACAATACCTAAGGAAAAATCCACCTAGACTTTACTTGTTATTCTGGCTCCAAATCGGATGATTTATTCATTCAACTTGTTCCGTAGAGATCCCTAAGTTATATTATTATCCCTATTCAAGACTAATAACGTCTAATCCCTAGATTGAATAAACGAGACTTTTCTCTAATTAACACTCTAGGGTCGCATTATCTCGATTTATGGATCCCCTTATTAGGTTTCACCCTAATCCAGCAAAATCTTCTCACCTTATTTCTAGGCGTGCAATCAACTCCGCTTAATTACGACAAAAGTACTTTTAGACAGGGTCTATTCCTCCTTTGAATAAGAGCATGTCTTGAATCAGTATCATGGGATATCAAAACAAGAATTAAGAACACATAATTAAGAACAAGTTCAATATTTATCATACGATTCAAAAAATAATAACAAGATTCGTCTAAGGTTTCATTCCCCTTAGGTATTTAGGGGATTTAGTTCATAACTAAATAAGAAAACATCTCCGAAGAACAAAGAATACAAAACATAAAGAAAACCCAAAACTTCTGAAGGGAAAATGAGGAGAGATTTTCAGTTTTGATGATGAATCTGGCTTCTGAGATGGATCAATCGGCTTCCTTCGGGTAATTCCTTAACCCCCCTTCTCCGTCCTCTTTTTCTTCCTCCTATAGGGTGTATTTATAGGCTTTGGAATGCCTAGAAGCCCTCGAAATTAGCCTTTTCCGAATTGGACTCAACTTGGGCTCGGCAGGCACACGCCTGTGTGCGATTACTTCAGGCTGTGTTCGAGCCTGTTAGAATGGCACGGTGATGTGCTATGCCCGGGTGAGTCGTGCTCCAATTCTGCCAGATTGACACGGTCGTGTGGTCTGCCCGTGTGAGGAGGTCCAGGCCGTGTTGATTTTGTACTTTAGCCCATTTTCTCTGTTTTTGGCCCGTTTCTCGTTCCTTTCGCTCTCCTATACTCTCCTAAGTGTAAAACATAAAATTAAAGCATTAGGAGCATCGAAATCACCAATTCTAATGGGAAATCATCCATAAAATGTGTTAAACATGGGGGAAAAATATGTATAAATTACGGTTTATCAAATACCCCAAGACTTAAGTATTTCCTTATCCTGAAGCAAAATCCTCAACTCATAATCAAAATAAATTCTTCTCAACTTATAATTTCTATCAATAATATCTCAAATTAATCCATAAGTGATCATACATTGAGAATTCAACTAAAAGAACATAAAAGTTTCAAACATTCCAAGTTGAGTATTTAATCATGCAAACATAGGTGTCTCCCCGCATTTAAGTAATTACCTTTGATTTAGAATATCACAAAGTTTCACATCCTCACTAAAGATTCACTCAAATCACTCGAGGTGTTTAAGGACAATAAATGAAGCACTCAATAGTTAATAATGAAAAGTCATTACCATAGGCTTGCATGAAAATCAAATCTCCACCACTATAATTTAAGATGATACATCAATCAAAAGGTCTTTAGAGGGTTGTAGTGAGGCTTGGTTAGGGGGTGTGGTCACAAGCTGAAAGAAAGGGTTAGAATCGAGATTGAATTGAAAAATTGCCTAACTAGAAAAAGAGTTATTCTTCACTTGCGTACAACAGAGCTTCTCTCAGAATATGAAATTACAGATATGTATACATAGCTTTTTTTTTTTAAAAAAACAAGTTAAAATAATATAGACTAACTATCAAGAACAAAACATAGCTAGGCAATCCATTCAACTCAAATCTCAATAAAAAATAGGGATTAATTTAAGGGATTTTAACAATAATGGGTTAAAGGTTAAAATTAAGAGTAATACAAGAAATGGCTTGTTAGGCTCAAGGGGGTTTACTAGGGGTTAATCGTGGAGGTAGGCTTTTCATAGCATGAGTGGGTTAATCCTAAGTGCCTTAATGATTTTGACATATCAAATCAAATGGTGTGGTCTCGACATAATAATCAAACAAGTTCTAGAATAACAGTTCAATACTTACGCACTTAAGGCAATAATAAAAGTGAGCATGAAAGGATTAATAGATGCTCAAAAGGCTAAAAAATCTCACAAAAATTATGGCTAATTGTTGTTTAGACTCGTGAATTCCAATTCAAAGTAATACCTAGACTTGAGGAAACAACCTATAATTTTAAATTCTTAAAAATCAACTTATCATGCTTGATTCTCTAATGTCTTAAAGTCTAAATAGTTAATGCATAAATCCCTATGTTTTAATTCAAGATATATCAATCAAAATCATAAACCAATCAAAATTTATCCTAAATATGATTTGAGAGCTTTTCAAGAGAACAAGGCAATCATTAATAAATACCCCCACACTTAAGATGTACATTGCCCTCAATGTACAAAGATAGATATTAGAGTATGAAAATAAGATAGGGGGAGGAGTGAAACTTCTTGTATTAAGAACGGATGATATCCCTGGATTGGCGAGATCAGGTATTGGAGATAACTCTGGATGGCAAGATTGACTCTGAAGGTAAGCTGTTTTTTTTTTAAAAAGGAAAACTATTGAATCTTAAAAACGAATGAGTCTTAAAAACTTAATAAAAGAAAAATAAAATAAGATAATTATTCTAATTTTTCAAGTGGCACGGCCGGGGCACACGCCCATGTACACCGTGGCTCAGCAGTTTTTGTAGCGAATTAAGATGTCGCCACACAGTCTTCTCGCACGCCCGTGTATATAGGCCATGTCGTTTCACGATCATGTCGCACGACCGTGTCTGGTGTGGTTCGCTTCTTCCACGGTCGTAGAGGTTTTCGCATGTCCGGGTCATTCTGACAGTATTGTCCACGGGTGATAGACATGGGCCTGTCTCACACCCGTGTTTGTTTCTCAGTTTCAACCACGGGTCTTCCACACGGGTGTGTCACACGCCCGTGTTGTTTTGGCAGGCTCAACCACGGCCATATCGCACGGCCGTGGAGTTTAATCGTAGCTCGTGTTGGGGAAATATTTTGCCCTATTTTCATACGGCCTTAAGCACGCCCGTGTGTTAGGCCGTGTCTCTGTGGAAACACCTGTATTCAAGATCTGTATTAGTAGGTTAGGAGTTAAATACCAAAATTTAAAGAAATTAATAATGTTAGTGCTCGAGTTGCCTCCCGAGAAGCGCTTATTTATATTCTAAGCTCGACTTACCTCTTCAGTGAAAGGTCATGGTGGTTTGAGGAGTTTATACTCCTCATTCCTACTATCAATCTCATCAAAATAAGGTTTTAATCTGGTGTTGTTTACCTTAAAAGTGCCAAACTTGGGATGACTCACCTCCACCGTACCGAATGGAAAAATATTGAGTACCGTAAGAGGGATTTCCTCATTCGGTGTGGTAGTGACAATGTGGGGATATGCGGCATCTAGTAAGACTTTATCACCAACCTTAAGTTGATTTGGAGAGGTATCGGGCTCGTTTTGGCATAGTTTCGGTTTATCGTGTGTTCTCGGTTTATGTGCTCGCCATTCGTCTAGATCCTCTATCCGTAGCCTTTGTTCTTCACAAATGTGTCCTCTATCATTTCTGGAACATCGCTTGTGAACTTCTTTGAAGCTCAAATTCTGCAAAGTCATATTGTCAGTTTTAGTAGATTAGTGTGGACCATTATCTTCAATGTTTGATATGATGCCAAAATTACGAGCTTGAAGGGTGATCGTTTCGTTTCCCACACGAAGTGTAAGCTCACCTGTGCCAACATCAATAATTGTTTTAGCAGTTGCTAAAAAGGGCCTCCCAAAAATCAAAGGGGTGTTATTATCCTCCTCTATGTCTAGAACAACGAAATCAACGGGAAATATGAACTTATCTATTTTCACTAGTACATCGTCAATAATACCCCTACGAAATCTTATAGTTTTATCTGCCAATTGAATGCTCATCCTAGTTTGTTTAGGTTTCCCAAGACCTAGTTGCTTAAACATTTTGTACGGCATGACGTTAATACTAGCCCCTAAATCAGCTAATGCATGATTCATATCTAAACTACCAATTAAGTAAGGAATTGTAAAACTCCCTAGATCTCTCAATTTGTGGGGTAGTTTATTCTGTAGAATAGCTGAGCAAACTGCGTTTAGTTCCACATGCGACGCCTCATCCAACTTCCATTTGTTTGCTAAAAGCTCTCCTAGAAATTTCATTGCAATCTACACCTGCGATAGAGCTTCAATAAACGGTAAGTTAATATGTAATTTCTTTAAATGTTTAAGGAATTTACCGAATTGTTCGTCTGAATGGTCTTTCCTTGTCGCGTTAGGGTATGGAACAGGAGGTTTGTATTCTTCTTTCACCGTTTTGTTATGACTTACCTCACTTTTATCTTTACTCACCAAAGTGTCTTGCCTCAGTTCTGGCTCAGGCTCAACGAATCCTTCTTTATCTTGAGTTCTAATGGCGTTGAGCTATTCCCTTGGGTTAGGTTCAGTATTGCTTGGCAAGCTACCTTGTGGTTGTTTAGAGATTAGTTTGGATAGCTGGCCTATCTAAGTTTCGAGTCCTCGGATCGATGCTTGTTGATTTTTAAGTGCTGTCTTGGTATTTTGGAACGGGTTTCTGACATTGATATGAATTTTGAGATCATCTTCTCAAGGTTCAATTTCTTCTCTTGTTGATAAAGTGGTTGTTGAAAACCTTGAGAATTTTGTGGCTTTTGATACCCTTGACCACCCTAGGAGAAATTTGGGTGGTTCCTCCAACCTGCATTATAAGTATTACTGTATGGGTTATTTTGAGATCTAAAGTTATTGTTACCCATATAGTTGACTTGTTCCTCTTTGGTTGTAGGATTGAAAGATTGATATTCTGTATGCACATCTCCTCCACTTGAGTCACACCTCATTACTGGATGTACCTGCGTAGAACCAAGTAAACCATTAATCTTTTTATTGAGAAGTTCTACCTGATTTGACAGCATAGTAACTGAGTCGATGTTATAAATGCCGGTTGTTTTTGTTGGCTTAGTCCTCATGACTTGTCACTGATAGTTATTCAGTGACATTTCTTCAATGAATTCATAAGCCTCTTCAGGTGTTTTGTTGTTAATGGTTCCGCCAGCAGCTGCATCAATCATTTGCCGGGTCGAGGGATTCAGACCATTATGGAATGTTTGTACTTGAAGCCAAAGCGGTAACCCATGGTGAAGGCACCTTCTCAGTAAGTCCTTGTATCTCTCTCAAGCATCGTAAAGTGTTTCTAAATCCATTTGCACAAAAGAAGAGATATCATTATGTAATTTAGCCGTTTTAGCCGGCGGAAAGTATTTTAGTAAAAATTTTTCTGTCATTTGTTCCCAAGTAGTGATAAACCCTCATGGTAACAAGTTCAACCACTGTTTAGCTTTGTTTCTCAGTGAGAAAGGGAACAACCAAAGGCGAATGGCATCATCAGAAACGCCATTAATTTTGAAAGTGTCGCAAAACTCCAGAAAATTCTCCAAGTGAGTGTTGGGATCCTCATCCTGCAAACCATCAAACTGAACAAACTGTTGTATCATCTGAATTGTATTAGGTTTCAGTTCGAAATTATTTGCAGCAATAGCAGGTCTAACTATACTAGATTCAGTTCCTATCAAAGAAGGTTTAGCATAGTCATACATAGTGCGTGGAGCAAGATTTTGATTAGCCGCAATTGCAGGAGGTAGCTGATTGCCTTGGTTTTCAGCCATCTCTTCGGTTGGAGGTTGAGTATCATCATCTTGTTCATTCTCTATGTATCTTAAGCTTCGCCTTATTTCTCTTTGGTTTCTACGAACTGTGCGATCGATTTCTTCGTCAAAAAGTAATGGTCCCGATGGGTTTCTTCTAGTCATAAACTATAAAAACCTGCCAAGAGAAGGAAAAAGTAAATTAAGAAATAGTAATAATAAAATTAAATTAAATTGCAAGAAAAATAAATGGCTAAAGTAATAAAAATTGAGCGTTCCTAATATCTTAGTCCCCCGGCAACGGCGCCAAAAACTTGATCGCGAGGTTTCGTGATAGGTTTCAAATATTTATAATCACTCGTTCTTGAACTAACTATTATCGCGATGTAGGCAAGTGTACCTATCGAACAGTAGTATAGTTTTAGCAAGACCGGATTGTCGAACCCAAAGGAACTAAAAGTACTAGTAATGTGTGACAGCCCAAAATTGACCCTAGTCGGAATGTGGTTTCGGGACCACAAAACCGAGGCATAAAAATAATTTAAAATTTATTTTGATGCCTATAATATGTGTATGCTCATGTATGACATTTTTGATGATTGATTTAGTGTTATAAAGGTGAATTTCACTAGAAAGGACTTAGTAGTGAACTTTGAAAGTACGATAGGAAATGTGTGATGACTAATTAAAGCATGCATGCAAAACAATGGACTTGCATGTCAAATTCCCTTTTATAGGTGGTGGCCGCCATGACCAAGAAATATGGGCTAAACATGTCATGAAACATGCTTTGTTGGGCATTAGGGAGAAATAATAAACAAATAAGCATGGGTAAGAAAAGAATGAAAAAAAATGTGTGTGTGAGTGTGGTATCTCCCCATTGCCGTGAGTTGTAAAGGAAGAAAGAAAAAATTTGTTCATCCTTTCTTTGAGCCAAAACTAAGGGGAAGAAGAGATTTTGCTTCATTTTATTTGTTTAGAAGAGATCTAGAAGGAGATTTGGCTAAACTTGCACCAAGATTAAGGTATGTATGAGGTTGTGTCATGAGATCCATGCATGTTTTAGTTGCCAACTTGATGTTCATGTTAGCCATGGTTCAAATCCTTGTTATGCCATGGAAGTGGTATTTGGTCAAAGTTGATATTGTGATAAAGCCATTGCATGCTAAGTGTGAAGCTTGATGATGATGCATGCAATGATGGATTGTCTACTCTTGAAATTTCTTTGTAGCCATCTTGAGTAAGACATTGAGTTTTCTTTTGTTTAACCATGATTGAAGTTGAAAGGGCATGATTGTGATGTATTCGCCATGATGCATTCATGAGCATGGTTCATGCTTCTTGCATGTTAGTTAAAATTTGTGTTTTGGATGGCTAGGGACACCTTGAAATTGACCATGCACATATATGTATATATATGTTTGCACATGATGTTTTGGTTATGAAGTAAGTGATGAATATGTTTGTTTAAAGAAGAAAATGTTGAAGAATGCTTGTGAAATTGCAAGTACATTCGGCCTAGTACACATATGATGTGGAAATCTTGGAATTTATTGTTGAATTGGTGCAAGTATGACTAAGTATATTCGGCCTTAGGTAGCCTATTGATGGCCTTAGCTTTTCCTTGATGCTTGAATGAATTGTATTGAATTGCTTGATGTAGTATAAAATGTGCATGACCATTGTGTATTCAAGCTAAAGGGTGGCCATATGACCATTTAAACTCCTTGTCATATTCGCCATAAGCTAGCATAATGAGGTTTTAATAAATTGAATTTGTTTGAATTAGCTCAAGAGCTTAGAGGGCCACAATTGGACAAGGGAAGGAAAAAGTGATCGAATAGCCGTAAAAGCCGCTCGACAACATCCGAGGTAAGTCCTCAAGAAGTGACCCTACTTGAATTATGTGAAATGAAATATGGATGTGTAATGATTATTGATTTATGTGTGTATGAGTATTTGAATGATACCCGGCTAAGTCCCAAGGCGATTATGCTAGTGATTACATTTGTGTTTGAGCCTTAGTAACGAAAATGAAACATGAATGTCTAATGATTATTGATGTATGTGTGCATGAGCAATTGAATGATATCCGGCTAAGTCCCGACGACATTTATGCTGGAAATTATATCCGGTTAAGACCAAGGCAATTGTGCTAGTGGCTACATCCGGCTAAGACCAAGGCATTCGTGCGAGTCGTTCTATCCGGCTAAGACCAAGGCATTCGTGCGTGGTTATATCCGGTTGTATTCAAGAAGCTTGGGCTGGAGGTGAGTGTTGGCTGCTGTAATAAATTCCATTAGTACGCTCGAAAAGCCCAAAGAATAAGGTATGATTATATGTGCATTGGAAAAGTCGACATGCTTGAGCAACATTCGCTCAATCGACTAACAATTTCAGCTATTGAATTGGTTGATACCCTGTGAAAGTATATAATGATGAAGTGTGAAGTAAGAATGATTATGTGAATGTGTATTAATGAAATGATGCATTTGGCTATGTGAATGTATTGCTTTAATTAAAGCTGATTTTATTCCTTGAGACTTACTAAGCATAAAAATGCTTACCCGCTGTTTTGGCTCTCTGTTTTATAGATTTTGCTCGATAGCAATCGGATTCGGGATCATTAAAGTCAAGTCATCTACACTATCAAAGCCTCCATTTTGGTATAATTTTTGGTTGAACTTTGAAATGGCATGTATAGGACTACCCCTTGTCGGTTCAATTGTGTTGTGATGTATATGTGTACGGCCATGCGAAAATGGCTCGTAAAAGTGAAGTACGAACTTAGACTATTTGCGGTTTGTATATATATATATATATGGTGTCATGATGTGATTATGGATTGGAAATGGGAGTGTTGGTCACATGATCAGCCATTGTTATGGTTAAAATGATCATATGTGAACCTATGTATGGCAAGACTAGTTGGTTCATGGAGACTACAAAATAGGTAAGACCTACCTTAAAAACAGATGCTGCCAGCTGCAGTGACGTGAATGTGAAAAATCACCAAAATTTATAGGAATGGTATTAAATAGTGAATAAGCTATGTAAATGAACCTTGATGAGTCTACTTTCATATGGAAGAAACGAAACGGTCATAGGAGTCACATGTTAAGAGATATTAAAGCTTTCGTGAGACAGGGCCAGAACGGTTTCTGGGTCCCCTGTCGCAACTTTAAAAATTTACTATAAATTATCCAGAAAGAATTAGGAGTCATGCCTTATATGTACAGATTCCATTTTGAGTCTAGTTTCATTAGAAACAAACGTCACCAGTATTAAATCCCTGTACAGAGAGATATTCAAGTTGTAACGCGCGGAGGTCAGAGCAGTCGATCCCTGTAACATGGGTGACTTTAACTAATAAACTGTACCAATTGGCCCGACAAAAAATTCTAGAAATAAATCCATGGATGGATATATGAGTGTAAATTCATGGAAAATTTACAAAACCAGTTTCCGAGTTTTGAAACTCGAGATATGATTTTTAAGGCGACGGTGACGCAGTTTTCCAGCCTGACTGGAAATGTCAATTGGTGGGCTAAATATGTGGATTTGGCTTGTTAACCCCTCGTGTCCGACACCGCGATGGTCTCGGTTCGGGTGTTACAATTTTATTGGTATCGAGCCACCGCTTAGTCGATTCTAGGACTACCGTGATGTGTTTGGGGTCTAGCTATACATGCCATTAAATGATGAATCGATAGTGTGGTGATTTCGACAATTTGACTTTGTGTTGTTTATAGTAATGGATCTCGATCCCAACCGAGCGATAGCTGATGATGTGGAGAGTGTGGCGCTTCTCCAAGAAGGGACAGCGCCATGGACTCTCAACCTATGGCCAGCAATCCGAATGATGAGGCTAGGCAAGCCTTTTATAGTGTGATGAATGAATGGTTTAACCAATACATTCGAACTAACACTACTGTTCCACAACCTCCATTCCCGACAAATGCAACCCCAAGACCTACAATACCTCCCAGAATCGACCAAATAAGGTCAAGTAAGCCCCAATCGATAGGATTCGAAAACATGGGGCCACCGAATTCAAAGCTACGGATGATGATGATGCCGAAGCGAGCTGAATTTTGGTTGGACAACACTATCCGGTGCTCGATGAGCTATCTTGTACACCCGATGAGTGCCTAAAGTGTACCATCTCCTTGCTACGCGATTCCACCTACTATTGGTGGAGTACTCGACTTCGTGGTGCCTAGAGAGCAAGTGACTTGGGAATTCTTTCAAACCGAGTTCAAAAAGTATATCACCGAGATTCATCGACCAAAAGCGAAGGGAATTTCTTGATCTTAAGCAAGGTTCTATGTCGCCATCGACTACGAACGAAAATTCGTGAGGCTTAGCCAGACGCGAGAATGCATTTCGTCCAAGCTATTTTGTGTAAACGCTCGAGGATGGGCTGAATGATGATATAAGGATGTTCGTTGGCATTCTCGAAATACGAGAGTTCGTAGTACTTGTTGAGCGAGCTTGTAAAGTCAAGAGCTTAGAAAGGAGAAACAAAAGTCGATGCGGAACCGGAGAATTCGAAGAGGTCCTCGGAAAGTCTCTTCAACAGCATCAAGAGATTTCGAGATGATGTGAGCCGGTCTAGAGGCGCTTGGGCTTTTCTAGACGAGGACGCGATCGACCCCTGTGACCACACGAGTCACTTCGATCGCCATGGTGGAAATGATCGCCGAGAGAGGCGAGTGTCTCGCATTGTGGCAAATGGCATTCGGGAGCTGTTGGTTCCGTGATCGCCTCGCTATAAGTGTGGATCGGCCGACCACTTTATGAAGGATTGCCCGAGGATGCTTGAACAAAATGTAAGTCGAGTGGAAACCCGGTGCTACCATCGCCGAGGTAGGCCACCTAGAAATGTGGGCAATGTTAGTGGCGGTCGAGAGGATCTAGAGATGCTACCATCGATCCGAGGCTCGGGCTCCTGCTAGGACTTATGCCATACGCCGCACGCCGAGGATGCCGCTCTCCGGATGTCATTACGGTACTTTCACTCTTTTCAATACTAATGTGATTGCTTTGATTGACCCCGGTTCTACTCATTCTTATATATGTGAAACCTTAGCATCCAAAGAAGACTTTTCCTATTGAGTCTCATCGAGTTTGTAATTCGGTGTCAAACCCCTTGGGTCATTACGTGCTTGTCAACAAAGTGTGCAAGAAAAGTCCCTAGTGTTCCGAGGTTCTTGTTTTCCGGCGGACTTGATGCTTTTGCCGCTCGATGAATTGACGTTATTCTTGGTTTGGATTGGTTGACCATGCACGATGCGATTGTAAATTGCAAAAGCAAGACTATCGATTTGAGGTGCGCGAATAACGAGATAATTCGGGTTGAGTCTACGGACTTAAAGGGTTGCCACCGTAATATCGCAATGTTGGCCCGGAAATATGTAAGAAAAGGGTGCGGCGCACCTTGCGTCGTGCTCGATGACAAGGAATCGTAAAAGAAACCCGAATCTGCGCCGTGGTTTGTGAATACCGGATGTTTTCCTCAAGAATTGCGGGTTTACCACCGCTCGGAAATAGAATTTGGCATCGAATTGGTACTGGTACCACTCCAATTTCGATAGCTCCGTATCGTATGGCGCCAACGAAATTAAAGGAGTTGAAAGCTCAGTTGCAAGAATTGGTGGATAGAGGTTTTGCTCGCCCGAGTTTTTTGCCTTAAGGTGCGCCAGTGTTGTTTATGAAAAAGAAGGACTATCGTCAGCTTAATAAAGCGACGATAAAGAACAAATATCCGTTACCACGTATCGATGACTTGTTCGATCAACTGAAGGGAGCCTCAGTGTTCTCGAAAATAGATTTGAGATCGGGCTATTATCAATTGCGAATCCGAGATTCGGACGTGCCCAAGACGCGCTTGAACGAGATATGGTCACTATGAGTTCCTAGTGATGCCGTTTGGGCTTACTAATGCCCCTGCGGTATTTATGGATTTAATGAATCGGATCTTCAAACCATATTTGGATCGATTCGTAGTCGTGTTCATTGATGACATCTTGGTCTATTCAAGAAATGAGACCGAACATGCTTGAACACCGAGGTTAGTGCTGCAAATTTTACGGATAAGCAATTATATGATAAGTTCAAGAAGTGTGAGTTCGTTAAGAGAGGTTAGCTTCTTGGGTCATGTGGTATTCAGACGGTATTCGAGTCGATTCAATAAAATTTCAGCCATACTTAATTGGAAGCCTCCAGAAATATTACGAGGTTCGAGCTTTTTGGGGCTTGCTTGGTTATTACCGACGATTTGTAAAGGTTTCTCAACGATAGCCACGCCGATGACGGCTTACTCCAAAAGGATGTTAAGTTCGAATGGACGAGAAATGTCGAAAAGTTTCGATCAATCGAAAACTTATTTGACGGGAGCCCCAATTCTAGTGCAACCCGAATCTGCAAAGAGTTTGTCATCTATAGTGACGCCTCCTCCTTGGGTTAGGTTGCGTATTGATGCAAGAAGGTCGAGTTGTGGCCTATGCGCCGAGGCAATTAAAGCCACACGAGAAAAATTATCCGACCCATGATCTCGAATTAGCTGCCATCGTATTCGCCTTAAAGATTTGGCGACATTACTTATTTGGTGAGAAGTGCCATGTGTACTCGGATCACAAAAGTCTCAAATATTTGATGACCCAAAGAGACTTAAATCTGCGACAAAGACGTTGGCTCGAGTGTTAAAGGATTATGAGTCGGTCATTGACTATCACCCGGGAAAGGCGAATGTGGTTGCGGATGCCTTGAGTCGTAAATCATTATTCACTTTACGAGCGATGAATGTGCACTTGTCTGTTCGATCCGACAGTGTGTTAGTAGCTGAATTGAAAGCCAAACCACTATTGATGCATCAAATTCGAGAAGCTCAGAAAGTCGACGACGAGTTGGCTGCAAAACGGGCTGAGTGTGTTCCGAACAAGGACTCGGAGTTTCAAATCGATGATGACGATTGTTTGAGGTTCAAAAGTCGTCTGTGTGTTCCAAAGAATTCGGAACTCATTTCGATAATTCTGAATGAAGCCCATTGTAGCCGAATGGCAATCCACCCGGGGAGTACGAAGATGTACAACGATTTGAAACATCGGTTTTGGTGGCATGGTATGAAACGAGACATCTCCGACTTTGTTTCGAGATGTTTAATATGTCAACAAGTGAAAGCGAGCATCAAGTGCCTTCGTGGATTACTTCACCAATCACGATACCCGAGTGGAAATGGGATCGAGTCACAATGGACTTTGTATCCGGACTGCCATTGTCAGCGAGTAAGAAGGATGCGGTTTGGGTCGTGGTAGATAGATTGACTAAGTCGGCTCACTTTGTCCCCGTACACGCACGGATTTTTCAATGGACAAATTAGCCATTGTACGTTTCTCAGATTGTGAGATTGCACGGGGTGCCTATTTCCATCGTGTCGGATAGAGATCCGAGATTTACCTCGCGATTTTGGAAAAAGTTGCAAGAAGCTTTGGGTACCAAGTTGCATTTCAAAGACCGCCTTTTACCCCAAACCGATGGTCAATCCGAGCGGATAATTCAGATACTTGAGGATATGTTGAGATGTTGCGTCCTCGAGTTTAGTGGTTCATGGGAACGGTATTTGCCGTTGATTGAATTCACTTACAACAACAGCTTTCAATCAAGTATTAAGATGGCACCCTACGAGGCTTTGTACGGTCGTAAATGCTGTACACCATTGTTTTGGACTGAGCTCGGTGAAAGCAAGATTTTCGGGGTGGATTTGATTAGAGATGCTGAACAGAAAGTGAAAGTAATCCGTGAAAGTCTGAAGATAGCCTCCGATCGTCAGAAGTCGTGCGCGGATCTGAAGCGTAAGGACATCGAGTATCGTGGGAGATAAAGTGTTTCTCAAGGTATCGCCTTGGAAAAAGATACTCGATTTGGCCGTAAGGGCAAGTTGAGCCCGAGGTTCATTGGGCCATATGAGATATCCGAGCGAGTCGGTCCAAGGCATATCGTTTGATTTTGCCCCTCGAACTCGAAAAGGTTCACGATGTCTTTCATGTTTCGATGCTTCGACGCTATAGATCTGATCCATCGCACGTGATTAGTCCATCGGTTGAAATTCAAGCCAATATGAGTTATGAGGAAGAACCGATTCATATCCTATCACGGAAGTGAAAGAGTTATGAAACAAGCGGGTTCCGCTAGTGAAGGTGTTATGGCTCAAGCACGGATAGAAGAAGCTACTTGGGAAACCGAGAACTCTATGAAAGAGCGATACCCAACCCTATTTACGGTAAGATTTTCGGGACGAAAATTTCTTAAGTGGGGAGAGTTGTGACAGCCCAAAATTGACCCTAGTCGGAATGTGGTTTCGGGACCACAAAACCGAGGCATAAAAATAATTTAAAATTTATTTTGATGCCTATAATATGTGTATGCTCATGTATGACATTTTTGATGATTGATTTAGTGTTATAAAGGTGAATTTCACTAGAAAGGACTTAGTAGTGAACTTTGAAAGTACGATAGGAAATGTGTGATGACTAATTAAAGCATGCATGCAAAACAATGGACTTGCATGTCAAATTCCCTTTTATAGGTGGTGGCGGCCATGACCAAGAATATGGGCTAAACATGTCATGAAACATGTTTTGTTGGGCATTAGGGAGAAATAATAAACAAATAAGCATGGGTAAGAAAAGAATGAAAAAAAATGTGTGTGTGAGTGTGGTATCTCCCCATTGCCGTGAGTTGTAAAGGAAGAAAGAAAAAATTTGTTCATCCTTTCTTTGAGCCAAAACTAAGGGGAAGAAGAGATTTTGCTTCATTTTATTTGTTTAGAAGAGATCTAGAAGGAGATTTGGCTAAACTTGCACCAAGATTAAGGTATGTATGAGGTTGTGTCATGAGATCCATGCATGTTTTAGTTGCCAACTTGATGTTCATGTTAGCCATGGTTCAAATCCTTGTTATGCCATGGAAGTGGTATTTGGTCAAAGTTGATATTGTGATAAAGCCATTGCATGCTAAGTGTGAAGCTTGATGATGATGCATGCAATGATGGATTGTCTACTCTTGAAATTTCTTTGTAGCCATCTTGAGTAAGACATTGAGTTTTCTTTTTGTTTAACCATGATTGAAGTTGAAAGGGCATGATTGTGATGTATTCGCCATGATGCATTCATGAGCATGGTTCATGCTTCTTGCATGTTAGTTAAAATTTGTGTTTTGGATGGCTAGGGACACCTTGAAATTCGGCCATGCACATATATGTATATATATGTTTGCACATGATGTTTTGGTTATGAAGTAAGTGATGAATATGTTTGTTTAAAGAAGAAAATGTTGAAGAATGCTTGTGAAATTGCAAGTACATTCGGCCTAGTACACATATGATGTGGAAATCTTGGAATTTATTGTTGAATTGGTGCAAGTATGACTAAGTATATTCGGCCTTAGGTAGCCTATTGATGGCCTTAGCTTTTCCTTGATGCTTGAATGAATTGTATTGAATTGCTTGATGTAGTATAAAATGTGCATGACCATTGTGTATTCAAGCTAAAGGGTGGCCATATGACCATTTAAACTCCTTGTCATATTCGCCATAAGCTAGCATAATGAGGTTTTAATAAATTGAATTTGTTTGAATTAGCTCAAGAGCTTAGAGGGCCACAATTGGACAAGGGAAGGAAAAAGTGATCGAATAGCCGTAAAAGCCGCTCGACAACATCCGAGGTAAGTCCTCAAGAAGTGACCCTACTTGAATTATGTGAAATGAAATATGGATGTGTAATGATTATTGATTTATGTGTGTATGAGTATTTGAATGATACCCTGCTAAGTCCCAAGGCGATTATGCTAGTGATTACATTTGTGTTTGAGCCTTAGTAACTAAAATGAAACATGAATGTCTAATGATTATTGATGTATGTGTGCATGAGCAATTGAATGATATCCGGCTAAGTCCCGACGACATTTATGCTGGAAATTATATCCGGTTAAGACCAAGGCAATTGTGCTAGTGGCTACATCCGGCTAAGACCAAGGCATTCGTGCGAAGTCGTTCTATCCGGCTAAGACCAAGGCATTCGTGCACGTGGTTATATCCGGTTGTATTCAAGAAGCTTGGGCTGGAGGTGAGTGTTGGCTGCTGTAATAAATTCCATCAAGACGCTCGAAAAGCCCAAAGAATAAGGTATGATTATATGTGCATTGGAAAAGTCGACATGCTTGAGCAACATTCGCTCAATCGACTAACAATTTCAGCTATTGAATTGGTTGATACCCCGTGAAAGTATATAATGATGAAGTGTGAAGTAAGAATGATTATGTGAATGTGTATTAATGAAATGATGCATTTGGCTATGTGAATGTATTGCTTTAATTAAAGCTGATTTTATTCCTTGAGACTTACTAAGCATAAAAATGCTTACCCCGCTGTTTTGGCTCTCTGTTTTATAGATTTTGCTCGATAGCAATCGGATTCGGGATCATTAAAGTCGAAGTCATCTACACTATCAAAGCCTCCATTTTGGTATAATTTTGGTTGAACTTTGAAATGGCATGTATAGGACTACCCTTGTCGGTTCAATTGTGTTGTGATGTATATGTGTACGGCCATGCGAAAATGGCTCGTAAAAGTGAAGTACTGAACTTAGACTATTTGCGGTTTGTATATATATATATGGTGTCATGATGTGATTATGGATTGGAAATGGGAGTGTTGGTCACATGATCAGCCATTGGTATGGTTAAAATGATCATATGTGAACCTATGTATGGCAAGACTAGTTGGTTCATGGAGACTACAAAATAGGTAAGACCTACCTTAAAACAGATGCTGCCAGCTGCAGTGACGTGAATGTGAAAAATCACCAAAATTTGTAGGAATGGTATTAAATAGTGAATAAGCTATGTAAATGAACCTTGATGAGTCTACTTTCATATGGAAGAAACGAAAAGGTCATAGGAGTCACATGTTAAGAGATATTAAAGCTTTCGTGAGACAGGGCCAGAACGGTTTCTGGGTCCCCTGTCGCAACTTTAAAAATTTACTATAAATTATCCAGAAAGAATTAGGAGTCATGCCTTATATTTACAGATTCCATTTTGAGTCTAGTTTCATTAGAAACAAACGGCACCAGTATTAAAGCCCTGTACAGAGAGATATTCAAGTTGTAACGCGCGGAGGTCAGAGCAGTCGATCCCTGTAACATGGGTGACTTTAACTAATAAACTGTACCAATTGGCCCGACCAAAAATTCTAGAAATAAATACATGGATGGATATATGAGTCTAAATTCAGGGAAAATTTACGAAACCAGTTTCCGAGTTTTGAAACTCGAGATATGATTTTTAAGACGACGGTGACGCAGTTTTCCAGCCTGACTGGAAATGTCAATTGGTGGGCGAAATATGTGGATTTGGCTTGTTAACCCCTCGTGTCCGACACCGGCGATGGTCTCGGGTTTGGGGTGTTACATAATGACTGTCTGTTTATTATCTAGCCTAAGAATAAAAGGGGTTTTATTTGTTTTAATTAATTAATTATCTAAACTAAGAACGCACAGAGATAGGAATTGGGGAATTGCTTTTGGGAAAATCGATTGACTTGAGACAATACCTAAGGAAAAATCCACCTAGACTTTACTTGTTATTCTGGCTCCGAATCGGATGATTTATTCATTCAACTTGTTCCGTAGAGATCCCTAAGTTATATTATTATCTCTATTCAAGACTAATAATGTCTAATCCCTAGATTGAATAACCGAAACTTTTCTCTAATTAACACTCTAGGGTTGCATTAACTCGATTTATGGATCCCCTTATTAGGTTTCACCCTAATCTAGCAAAATCTTGTCACCTTATTTCTAGGCGTGCAATCAACTCCGCTTAATTATGACAAAAGTACTTTTAGACAGGGTCTATTCCTCCTTTGAATAAGAGCATGTCTTGAATCAGTATCATGGGATATCAAAACAAGAATTAAGAACACATAATTAAGAACAAGTTCAATATTTATTATACGATTCAGAAAATAATAACAAGATTCGTCTAAGGTTTCATTCCCCTTAGGTATTTAGGGGATTTAGTTCATAACTAAATAAGAAAACATCTTCGAAGAACAAAGAATACAAAACATAAAGAAAACCCAAAACTCCTGAAGGGAAATTGAGGAGAGATCTATAGTTTTGATGATGAATCTGGCTTCTGAGATGGATCAATCGGCTTCCTTCGGGTAATTCCTTAACCCCCCTTCTCCGTCCTCTTTTTCTTCCTCCTATAGGGTGTATTTATAGGCTTTGGAATGCCTAGAAGCCCTCGAAATTAGCCTTTTCCGAATTGGACTCAACTTGGGCTCGACAGGCACACGCCCGTGTGCGATTACTTCAGGCCGTGTTCGAGTCTGTTAGAATGGCACGGTGATGTGCTATGCCTGTGTGAGTCGTGCTCCAATTCTGCCAGATTGACACGGCCGTGTGGTCTACCCGTGTGAGGAGGTCCAGGCCGTGTTGATTTCATACTTTGGCCCATTTTCTCTGTTTTTGGCCCGTTTCTCGTTCCTTTCGCTCTCCTATGCTCTCCTAAGTATAAAACATAAAATTAAAGCATTAGGAGCATCAAATTCACCAATTCTAACGGGAAATCATCCATAAAATGCGTTAAACATGGGGAAAAATATGTATAAATTACGGTTTATCAAATACCTCCACACTTAAGCATTTGCTTGTCCTGAAGCAAAATCCTCAACTCATAATCAAAATAAATTCTTCTCAACTTATAATTTCTATCAATAATATCTCAAATTAATCCATAAGTAATCATACATTGAGAATTCAACTAAAAGAACATAAAAGTTTCAAACATTCCAAGTTGAGTATTTAATCATGCAAACATAGGTGTCTCCCCGCATTTAAGTAATTACCTTTGATTTATAATATCACAAAGTTTCACATCCTCACTAAAGATTCACTCAAATCACTCGAGGTGTTTAAGGACAATAAATGAAGCACTCAATAGTTAATAATGAAAAGTCATTACCATAGGCTTGCATGAAAATCAAATCTCCACCACTATAATTTAAGATGATACATCAATCAAAAGGTCTTTAGAGGGTTGTAGTGAGGCTTGGTTAGGGGGTGTGGTCACAAGCTGAAAGAAAGGGTTAGAATCGAGATTGAATTGAAAAATTGCCTAACTAGAAAAAGAGTTAATCTTCACTTGCGTACAATAGAGCTTCTCTCAGAATATGAAATTACAGATATGTATACATAGCTTTTTTTTTTTAAAAAACAAGTTAAAATAATATAGACTAACTATCAAGAACAAAACATAGCTAGGCAATCCATTCAACTCAAATCTCAATAAAAAATAGGGATTAATTTAAGGGATTTTAACAATAATGGATTAAAGGTTAAAATTAAGGGTAATACAAGAAATGGCTTGTTAGGCTCAAGGGGGTTTACTAGGGGTTAATCGTGGAGGTAAGCTTTTCATAGCATGAGTGGGTTAATCCTAAGTGCCTTAATGATTTTGACATATCAAATCAAATGGTGTGGTCTCGACATGCATAATCAAACAAGTTCTAGAATAACAGTTCAATACTTAAGCACTTAAGGCAATAATAAAAGTGAGCATGAAAGGATTAATAGATGCTCAAAAGGCTCAAAAATCTCACAAAAATTATGGCTAATTGATGTTTAGACTTGTGAATTCCAATTCAAAGTAATACCTAGACTTGGGGAAACAACCTATAATTTTAAATTCTTAAAAATCAACTTATCATGCTTGATTCTCTAATGTCTTAAAGTCTAAATAGTTAATGCATAAATCCCTATGTTTTAATTCAAGATAAATCAATCAAAATCATAAACCAATTAAAATTTTACTAAAATTTTTACCAATTAAAATTGGACTCAACTTGGGCTCGGTAGGTACACGCCAATGTGACACGCTTGTGTGCGATTACTTCAGGTCGTGTTCGAGCATGTTAGAATGGCACGGTCATGTGCTATGCCCGTGTGAGTCGTGCTCCAATTCTGCTAGATTGACACGGCCATGTGGTCTACTCGTGTGAGGAGGTCCAGGCCGTGTTGATTTTGTACTTTGGCCCATTTTCTCTGTTTTTGGCCCGTTTCTCATTCCTTTCGCTCTACTATGCTCTCCTAAGTGTAAAACATGAAATTAAAGCATTAGGACCATCGAATTCACCAATTATAATGGGAAATAATCCATAAAATGCGTTAAACATGGGTGAAAAATAAATATAAATTACGGTTTATCAGTACACTATCAGCATTCTGTCTAACAACGGTGTTTGAATTCCTAGTACCTTGATTATTCCAACCAAAGTTTGGGTGTTGTATCCACCCAGGATTATAAGTGTTGGAATAGGGATTATTGTTCTAGTTGGAGTTGCCCATGTAGTAAATAGATGTTAGGTTTTATATATATTTATCAAGCACGTGGTCTTTACCGCAATAAACACAAGATGACTCAATTGATTTCAGCTCCTGGACCACAGCTGGCTTCTGCATTGTCTTGATCATATTAGCTAGAGAAGATACCTGGGCTATCAATGAAGTGATTGCATCAAGCTAAATGGTGTCAGCAGCTCTCCTGCCAGTCCCAACTTGCGTGGTAGGATACTAATAATTATTGTTGGCAATCCTTTCCAAAATCTCATAAACTTCATTGTAGGATTTATCCAATAAAGTACCATTTGCAGATGCATTGACTACAATCCTTGTATGTGCATTCAGCCTATTATAAAACATCTCCAACTAAGGTTTAGTTTGGATGGGCGGTGTGTTTACCTCCGGTGAGGTTAAAAACAGCGGTGGCGGTGAGATTAGTTACTGTAGCGGTAAGATTAGATACTGTAGAAGTGAGATTAGAAACAATGGTCGAGTGTGTGTTTGGATTCAAACGTAGCTGTAGCGGTGAGGTGAGAATAAAAAATGACTATTAAGGACATCAGATTGGAATTGATATATAATAGAAGTTTTTTAAATTATTTTACTTTTTAAAATTATTAAAATATGTGAATTTATAAATTCATTTAATAAAATATAAAAATGTATCTTCCAATATTTTATTATAAATATTTTAATGAATTATATAATCAATTTTAATTATTTATTAGATAAAATGATATTATTTTTAATTTTATTGTTAAATATTATTTTATAACAAGGGTAAACTATAAAAATAGTCACTTTTGTTTGTAAAAGGAGAGAAAGAAATTTACAAATAATACAATTTTCACTCAAATGCATAATTTAGCGGATAAAGTATGTATTAACATTATACTTAAAATCTAGTTGGCACTTAAAATCTAGTTTTAATTCTCAAATATAAAAATAAAATGATAAGACTTTTAAAATTTTAACTGGTAACAATAGACAAATGGAATTTTTAAATTATTTTACTTTTACAAAATTATAAAAAATACGTAAATTTATAAATTCATTTAATAAAATATGTTTATTAAAATGTTTATTTTAATTAATTAATATTAATTTTATAATGATAATATATATATAATTACTATTTAAAAAAAATCAGCATACAAACATACATTAGATAAAAGGTTAAAATTGTAAAAAACTAGGTTGACTGGGGTTGCTGTTTTTCATTGGAGCTTCGGTGATGTGAGGTTTTCCAAACATGCCTCACCATTGATGTTCCAAACACCCAAAAACTCCAGCAAAAAGATATTATTCCTTAAGGTTCCATCACATCGGTGTTGATTGGTGATCCAAAGGAAGCCTAAGTCTAGTGCTGGAAACCATGCATAGGACATTTCCTAAAAATTCCTTAAATCTTTCCTAGGCTTCGTATAGTATTTCATATGGCCATGTCTTATGCGCACGGCTTGGCCTCGTCGATCACACACCCGTGTTATGGCATACAACCTACCACATGGGTGACCACACGCCCGTGTGGCATTGACAGTGGGGTTTTTGACTTTTGTAAAAACCCCCGTTTTCTGCGTTTTCGGGTACACACCTGCTACTGTTTTGAAACAAGCACACCCCCAAGCCTCCTGAAACCTAAAACCAAATTACCCCATACCGATTTAGCAAAATAATCAAATGAAATTGATAACAACCACTAATAGAACCTCGACTTACCGCCGATGAAAAAGCCTCGTTACCACCGCTTAAACGAAAGAAGTGAAACTCACTGCTCTCCTCCTCCTCCTACACCATAAACCGTAGAGATTAGCCTATCTGTCGCTACATCACACCAAAAAAATGAGAATGAACTGAAAGACTTACCAAAACCCGCGAAAGACAGTAACAAAGAATAATCCGATAGGAAGAACCGAGGAATAGAAAAAGAAATCGATGTGGGTGGGGACAAAAAGAAAGTAGCTGCAGAAACGAAGGGGAAAGATGGCATAATGGCGCCAGAAAAATTTGAGAAGAGAGGGAGAACCGAAAATTAGTAAAAAGAATCAGGAACCATTCAAAAGTGATCTTGATAATGCCCCATATCCCTAAATTCACTCTCACAATCACCACTAATCACAACCACTATAGAATTTCAGCTATACCGAAACTTTTTTAGTCCACAGTACTAAAACTAACACCCTTGCTCATGCAAGAAATTGAACATAGGACCTCCAACACTCTAACTCCCTTACCACTCGAACCAATAGGCTCATTCTGATGTAGTTTTACAATAATTAAATATAAGGCCACTGAACAGATATGGTCTATATTAGAAAAATACCAAAATTTGCTAAAGTTAAAGCTTGAACTTGGGACCTCCTACACACACCCATAACATTTAACCATCGAAACAGATACAAAATTGTCTTAAATTTTTACAAAAGCCGAAACAAGAATTTTGGGGCGTTACAGTACCCCACAATATGGTATAAAAAATCTTTTTATATTTGCATAGCTAGCGTTTATCACATTAATTTTGGTGATACTGTGCAAAGATATGTAACTTTGATTACAAAAACTTATATGTCGAAACCATTTTTTAAAGGGATGTTTGAAAAATGGGGATCGACTTTTGAAAAACAAAAACGGGAGTCGCCACCAACCTTTTTAGGTGTGATTGGATCACCTTATAAAACGCTTTGGTCTACGAAAATTAAGAAAATAGGTTCGGAGTCGGTTACATACGAGGAAGGATTAGCACCCTCAAACGCCCAAAATTGGTACCAAATTGAATAGTTTTTGTCTTAATGTCAAAATTTGAAAGGATTTAAAAATAGGATCCCTTTTTAAAACTGGAATTATTTGTTGAAAATCGAGATTCCTTAGCTCCAAAGAATACAAACATCTCATCCAAGATGATAGGACACGATATTCTTAAACTCTCAGAATCGAAATCATCTCGTGATTTACAAAATCTATTTAGAAGGATACTTTAGGTATTTAGACAAACGGAAATTGCAACTCAAGATGTTAGGGTACTATTTCTCAATTACTAAATACGAAAAACATTACCTCATTTTAGAAAAACTTTTGGATAAAATATGAAAATTAAATGAAATATATTTTTTAAAATAATGATTTGAGTAAAATTTAAAAAATATTTTACTAAGAGTAATAAAAATTATTAAAAATAAAAGAGTTTGATATGATACTAAAATTATTAAAAAATTAAAATATATAAAAAAATCAGGAAACATGGATTAAATCAAAATAAAAAGGGTTGAAAAACGAAGATGAACAAAAAATAAAATAAGAACAAACTGTAGAAAATAAGAACGTAAGTGGGAGAGAAATTTGAGTAAAAGCTCTAAAAATTTTTTATTGTTTCCCAAAACTCCAGTGTCTTTACAATGAAGGGAGAGGCCTCTATTTATGGTTGAACATCCTCAAATCCAACAGTACAGATCAATTACATTAGCGGTTAAGATTAAAAAATATCTAAAAATTAAATCTCTAAGATTACAAAATCATATCTTCTAAGATTGCATATCATATCTAAGATTGCAATCATATCTAAGATTGCATATCATTGAAGATTATATTTCCATATGAGTCAAGCTTGTAGATGGACCTTAAATCTTTTCAAGTAATGGGCCATTCGATCGGGCCAAATTATATTTGTAATTCGACCTGAACTTGGACTTCGGTTTTTTTGGGTTTATTATTTTGTTTTAGACTTATTTCGGGCCCGGCAAAATTGAGTGTCTACATTATATAAACTTAATTTAGAGAAAAACTTATATGCTAGGTTATAACCATTTTTATAATACGTAAATTAGGTTAAAAATAATATAAAATTTATAGTGTACAACCTTTATAAAAAATTTTAAAAGTGTCCAATAAATTTTATAACACTTTTATAAATAATATAATTTTTGGCTAAAGTTATTTTTTATAAATAAGTTATGGTAAAAAAACTATAACAATTTTATTTTATATAATATATAGCATGGATATGTAAATAAGTTATGTCCATATTTTTTCATAACTTTTTATAATATGTATATTATAACATTTTTATAAGATTTTATAACACGAAATTACTTTTATAATATATTTTAGACAAAACTTAAAAAATTTTATGATTTAAATAATACAAACTTTTTGCTATAACTTTATAAAATATACATAAATTATCTTTTAATATTTAAAATATAATTTTAAAATTATTTAATCATAATAATTCAAAACTCTCGTACATTTTATGTTTATAATATAATTTTTATAACTTAAACTTGTATAAAAAATTAAAGTTAAACCATTATCAAGTGTTTAAAAATCTCTAAGATAATTAGATTTAAGTATAATTATCGTGTATGTAATTCCTGTAATTCTTATCCACTTCCTAAATTGAAAAGTAGAATTGAAATCCTTATTATACCCAATTGAATAAAATAAACCAGGTACCATGATTACCCCAAATTTAATTATGATATTAACGTAACTAAATGGATAATCATGATTTATTTTATCAAAAGTTTTCTTAGAAATCTCTTGTTTTTCTCTCGATTAATGCATCCAACTCGATTAATGCATATCTAATTTATTTATTGCGGTTAAACAAGAGATCACATGGTTGGGACGGTGAGTAATTAATGTTGGAAAACTTCACTTAATAAATCGAATTAACAATAACAAGGAATTTGCCTAAACTTGGCGATATCAATTTCATGGCATTACAGAGTTTTCTTCAAGTTTTCTTCTTGGCTCTAATTTCCTTTCTTTTTCTATACCGTTTGATGAGAAATAAAAATGTGTATCCAAAGAGTTCTCCTGGCATTGTTGAGCTTCTCCTCAACGTTCATTGGTTCCACGACTGGTGTACTGAGACACTAGAAAGCTGCAAGGGAACTTTTTTTTTTGTTTTTTTGGAAGGCCCTTGGTTTGCTAAGATGAACTCGATGATGACATGTGACCACTACAGGAAAATAGGGCTTTAGCGGCGTTTTTAGCGGTGTTTTATCAAAAAACGCCGCAAAAATTGTAAAACACATAGCAATAGCGGCGTTTTACCAAAAATGCCACTAAAACCAGAGCAATAGCGGCGTTATAGAGCATTAGCGGCACTTTTGGCAAAACGCCGCTAAAAACCAAAGCATTAGCGGCGCTTTTGGCAAAATGCCGCTAAAACCAGAGCATTAGCGGCGCTTTTGGAAAAACGCCGTTAAAAACCAGAGCATTATTGGCGCTTTTGGAAAAACGCCGCGAAAAACCAGAGCATTAGCGGCTCTTTTGGAAAAACGCCGCGTAAAGTCATATAACCCCTAAACCCAAAAAAATCATAAACACTAATCTATAACCCCTAAAACAATAATTATTAAAATTTATGGTTATACAATATATTAAATATTTTCTTATATAATCGTAAAAGAGATAGTATTGAATTTAAAATATCGAATTAATTATCATTATAGTTTATGGTTTATGGTTTAAGATATATGGTTTAGGGTTTAAGGTTTATGAGTTAACTATGGTTTAAGATATATGGTTTAGGGTTTAAGGTTTAAGAGTTAACTAGTATTTGAAGGTTTATGATGAATTATGGGTTTAGGGATTATGATTAATTAGGGTTTAATGGTTAGGGTTAGAGTTTAAGGTGTAAGGGTTTGGGGTTAAGGGTTAAGGGTTTAGAGTTTAGTGTTTATGGGATAGGGGTTAAGAGGTTTAGGGATTAGATTAATTAGTATTTTTTAATTTATATATTAAATGATTTCTTATATAATTGTAAAAGAGATACATTACACCAAAACAAGTTTTAAGAGGATAGGGGTTAGGCGTTAAGGGGATAAGGGTTAGGTGTTAAGGGGATAGGGGTTAGGGGTTTATGGTTTATGAGTTAATATTTTAAGGTTTATGGATTATGGTTTATGGATTATGTGTTAGGGTTTAAGGTTTAGGAGTTATGTGTTAAGGGTTTAGGTTTTAAGGGTTAAGGGATATCGGTTATGGGTATAGGGTTTAGGATTTAGGATTTAAGATTTAGGGGTAAAGGTTAGAGGTTTAGGGTTTAGATTAATTAGTATTATTTAATTTATATATTAAACGATTTCTTATATAATTGTAAAAGAAATAATATCGATCTTAATATATTAAAATTATATTTATAGTTTAAATTATTTAAGAGATAATAGATAAACTTTATATATATATTATTAAATATTGACTATCATTAATTAATTATTATGGCTTCCAAATTATAACAAATAAAAATAAATATGAAAATTAAGAGATTAGTGGCGTTTTAAAAAACACCACAAAAACACTATTATAAAAATAAAATAAATATGAAAATTAAAAGATTAGTGGCGTTTTTTTAAAAAACGCCACAAAAAACACTATAATAAAAATAAATATAAAAATTAAGAGATTAGTGGCGTTTTTTTAAAAAACGCCACAAAAAACACTATGAAAACGAATCGTCTTTTTTTCTTAAATTTCATCTTCTTGTGTCATGGCCGACACTTAGCCATTTCCCCTAAAATCCCAAAACAGATATCCCAAACATTTAGCCATTTCCAGCAAAACCCCAAAATTGATTTCCCCAATTCTCTACATTTCCCCTAATCCCTAAATTTCCCCCAAAATCCCTAAGTTTTTTTTAATAGTTCTTCGTTTAAGTAAAGCCCTTATATTTAAAAAAATTCAATTTTTTCGTATTAGGAAAGCGATTCGCCAGTTTTTCAAAGATCTAGAGTTTCATCAATGTTGGAGAAGAGGTAAATATTCGATTAATTCATGCTTATAGTTGAATGAGAGAAATGAGTGATGTCAAAGTTGAGAAACCGACGATGAACAACCGCAAGAAAGCATCAAATTCTAATGCAACTCGCAATAAAGGTACCACAAAGAGCAGGAAATAGGGATTCATAATATCGTGAAAGAAACTAGATCTTCTTCTTGTCGCCTAAATGATCGTAATAAGATTATCGAAATAGAGGTGTTTAATTAATCCATTAGGGTTCCCATATAGGTCTCGAATGCGTGTTTTGGCTGCAGATGCACCATCGTGAAGTGGAGAGTTGCTCATAATGAATGATTTATCTGCTTACAAGAGAGGAGGAACAAAATACAAGAAGCCATTGAAGAGGCTGAGCAAAAGAAGAGGAAGAATAAGATCAAAATAGAATTTCAGCTACAAAATCTCGAGCTGTGTCTCGTGCACGTGTGTGCTTGCAGAGTAGTAGAATCTAGAATACACCCCAAACTTAGCCAAGTTGTTCCATACATCATATCTAGAAGGCAAGATGTATATATATGCAAGCATACTAGTCGAAAATTACAATTCTTCCTTTCTTTTTCCTGCTTTATTAGTAGAGTGAAACGAGAACTTAGTTCTTACGATTTTAATTTCCATAGATGTAACTGCTTTCCTATACTAAGGTCGATCTTGTTTTGAAGGAGCATACAAGATTTCGGAAGAAAAGTGGAGCAATTGAGAAATGAGAATGCACTTTTAAAGAAATTACTTTCCCGGTGAGAGACCTCATGTTTCTTCTTGGCAAGTGGTAAGAAACCGAGAAAATATACAATATTTTCCTTATTTGCTATGTATTACTTATTGATTTTGGCCTTTCTCATCTTGCATGTGGATCGTGAAGTCGCAACAAATTGAGAGACTCCTCAGAGGTACTGATTTTATATGTCCAATGAACTTAATATCCATATATCAAACTTTTCAAAGGAAAGAAATGCATCCTCCAATTTATCGATATTGTCTAGATCTTGTAAACAATCACCTTTTTTGCATCATCATGTATTATACCGGTGTTATCTCACATCGATTAAATTTTAAATTGTTTAAAGTTTTAAATTCAATTGTATGCTAAAAGGGTAATTGTATTAATTTCTTCTATTGTATGTACAGAAAGAGAAGTGATGCAAGGAAAAAGGCAAAACAGTGTTTAGAACCTAAGAACAAAGACACATAGGAGCAGCTATATATGGAGACTAATGAGGAGGTTTAAGCTCATCAAGATCAATGGTGGTGGTGAGACCGAGTGACAATATGGGATGACATAGTTTCATTTTTTAAGACATTATAGGATCTCCGTTATACATCAAATATATATAAAGAAAAGCTTTTTGTTTGCCTTCAGTCGACCTGGCTTTCAAAATATAATAAAGATAATTAGATTTGCAGTGAGCTAAAGATAGATCACGCTACTGTAAAGTTTTTGATAATTTATATATTACTATTGCCTGCAAAAAAACATGGCAATGGCATGGATGCTACAAGGGGCATAATGTCTGGCACTATGGATCGGTTCAATAAGGTATCTAAACAAGTTTTACGCTACTATTTTAACTTCATGTTTATTTAATTCAGTTTCTGATAAAAATTGGCTGAATATTATGAGGCTGCTGCTTTATAGGTGTTCGAGAAGAAGTCCAACAGGAAAATAATGGGGGTATGTATATCTGATTCTAACATTAATTTTATTTGAATGAGGGGATACTATTACGTAGATATAACTGCTTGGAGACACGATATGTTTGCAAGTGGAGACACGATATAACTGCATAATTTGGCTTTTCTGACAAAACTTTACCTGAACAACCTTAGCTTTAAGGTTCCATTTCCAGACATTCATGGCGGTGCAATCTTTTTATTTAATAAAACCATTTTTTGGTGAAATATTAAGAACAATATAATACTAGTAGTCTCAGATAACATAGCATTAGTTAAAAGAGAAAGGTTGATTGCAACCTTTAACCGCTGCTTTTTGTGTGCACTTCATAACTGTTGCTTTGTCTTTCGATTTTAGAGGAAGTTATATATTTATGTAATTTACATAAGTGGAAACAAAATGCCTAATAATAAAATCACTAAAACCGATTGGACACATCTCCATTTTCTAACTTAATCATTCACTTCATTTTCTGATTTAACTTACATGTAGCTTTGGATTATGTCTTCATTGTTCTACCCACACTTTTGCCTTACATGTAGTGGGAATTTATTGATATACTTTGTCACTTACTTGTGTATCTTGGCTGTTGGGAATTTAACATTTCTAGCTTCACAGACTTAGCAAAACTCGTCACATTTTAATTACAAAATTCTTTGTATGCGAGAGACATTATGAAGTGGAACCAAATATGATTCGAAAAGTACAGATTTGTGAGTTACTAGAGCCGACAAGTAACAAGCATAGCTCACGATTAGAGGTGTTGTTGGTGGGATTCAACTTAGAATTAAGCATGTTGTTAATAGATTTTATATTTGTTCAAATTCACTTGATTTGAAATATGCACTTAAAATTTTGTCTAAACTCATCTTAAGTCTATTTTATTTTATTTTTAAAAATGCTATTTTATATTTAATCTAATATTTAGTATTTTATGTATTTTTCATTCATTAAATTTTTATGTATAGTCATTTTATTTTTTTAATGCTTACATTATAGTATTATATATTACTATAAATCTTATTGGTAAAATTTTGCTATCATCTCAGTATTATGTATAAATTTACATACTTGTCCATTTTTGTGAACAACAGGAGTATTTGCTCATGTATTAAAGGATTGGTCGCAGCAGTGGTGGTCAACAGCTTGGCCTACGAACTTAACCACTCCATCGAATCATCTCAATTTTAAGGAATGGATGGCGTGGAACTTAGCTCCAAAAGCCTGGCATCATGTTCACAAAGTGCCATGGAAAGTCTTTTTCTCCTTTATTATTTGGCAAATCTTGCTTGCCTTAAAATGCAAGAATCTTCAAAAACCACAATGACCACAGTCGAGTGGTCCAGCCAACTCCGAGCAAGGCTGTGGAATTTTTGCCATGTCTGGACCCATGTTAACATTTAATCCTATACCCTCGTACATAATATTTTTGTTATTGTTGTTCTCATAAGGGGTCTTTACATCCTTTCAGAAAGATTATTATGTATGAGAAGTGGATGTCTACATTCATTCACTTTGAAAACTTCTAAACTTGTCCTACCAATATCTTAAAACTTATTGAATTTGTTTGTATTTTCAGTAAACTTTTATGTTTTTATCCTGGAAAATATCAATTCCAAATATTTTATCATATTAATGTTTTTGAACCTTGCATAATTTTTTTAGATGGACCTTGGAGTTGGCTCCTTTGTGCTAATGAATGCAGTTACTTCACGGCAAGCACGAAACATCAAATCATCAATGTGAGTCGTTATATTTTCTAGATGCTGGTGTTAATTTGTCATGTATATTGCTTACCATTGTAAATTCTTTCTTTTGAGCATACGTTATAATTTTGGCATCACAATTTTCTTTTGTGCATGCAAGATATCTAAATTTGGTATGCATATATAGATGTATATTGTTTCGGATCTATGTTCCACTAACTTTTCAAAATGCTTCCTAAGGAGTTGGTGGAAGGCACCTTTAAATCTGCAACTCCGCTACTCTTCGTTAGGATTTGCTAGACTTGCTTCTACATTGAGTCTAGACTATCGTATAATATATTTCTTTCTACTGGACTTTTGTAATAATAGTTGTTTGCAATGGAATAGGATAAGTTGTGTACTATATCTACTTGATAATATAAAACAAATGGAACTCGGGAGATGTCTAAAATAATGCTCCAAACCAGTTTGTACTCAAAAGCATTTTGCATAATAAGCATAGAATTTATACTGATGGTTTTAGTTAAATGACGCCTTTCTTAATGTTGGTAGTTCAACATTTTAGCATTGATGATTGATGATCAATACTTTTCTCGTTTAATGGAATTTCTCCTTGTAGGTACTTGTGGGGAATATGGAGTCAATCGGAATATGGAGTTCAACATTTTGGCATTATTTTCTCACCAGGATGAATTATGTTTTAGAAATTCTAATACTTTGTGTGTCTGTGTGTGTATGTTTTTTTATGTATTAAATTACATATTGAATCAATGTTTATGTATTAAATTTAAATTCATTAATTTTTATATTTAGTTTTGAAGTTTAAATTTTAATGGAAAATTTAATTTAATTAATATTTTTATTTATCCTTAAAAGTGTATAGTTTAAAGTTCAAATTTCAAAAATTAAACATAATTTAATATTTAACATAGAAATAAATATTATTTAATTAAAATAGAAGAATTTTTTTAAATCATTATTTTTAGCAGCGTTTGTGAGAAAAGTGTCGCTAAAGGTCATGATCTTTAGCGGCGTTTGTGAAAAAAGCGCCGCTAAAGGTCATGGTCTTTAGCGGCGTTTTTTTTCGAAAAAACGCCACTAATTTTTGCGGCGTTGCATATAGCGATGTTTTTTGCGGCGCTTGGGAAAGCGCCGTTAAAAGTATTAGGGGCGGCGAGCGCCGCTAAAAGTATTAGGGGCCCTTAAAAACGCCGCTAAAGGAAAAAAAAACGCCGCTAAAAGTCTCTTTTCTTGTAGTGGACCCTGCCAATGCTCACTACGTTATGAGTTCCAACTTTGACAATTTCCCCAAAGGGCCTGAATTCAAGCAGATGTTTGATGCCTTAGGAGACGGGGTTTTCAACTACGACATGGATTTGTGGAAATACCAGTGGATAACAGCTCAAGGATTCATGAGACATCACCTTTTCCACCAATTCTTGTTGAGGACTACCTGAGACAAGTTGGAGTTGATGCCCATCATTGACGATGCTGCTAAACATGGCTTGGTCATCAACTTAGAAGACATTTTCCAAAGGTTCACGTTTGATTCTGCATGCATCTTGCTTACCGATAATGATCCTAGTTGCCTTTCCCTTGAAGTCCCTCAAGTTCTTTTCTCCAAGGCCATGGATGATCTGGAGCAAGCAATATTTTTTTGGCATGTTAGACCACGAAGCTTTACTAAGTTGCAGAAGTGGTTGAACATAGGACAAGAAGGGAAATACAGGAAGGCATGGAAAGTTCTTGATGATGTATTAATTGAATATATAAGTCAAAAAAGAAAAGAAGTGAACAAGCTGAACCAAGAGTTGGTATCAGTAGATGGTATGGATCTCCTAACATCATACATAACTGAAAAGGAATCAACAGGTTTGAAATGTGATGATAAGTTTTTGAGAGACACAGCTCTGAATATGATATTTGCTGCGATGGCCTCGACGAGCACTGCTCTTACTTGGTTCACTTGGTTGGTTTCCAAGCATCCAATAGTGGAAAACAAGATCATAGAAGAACTTGAATAAAAAATACCAATAGGTGAAACCAAAAGGAGGCGGCTATTCAATGTCGACGAGGTAAAGAATTTGGTTTATATTAGATTGTATCCACCAGTCCCTTTCAATCACAAGGAACCTGTCAAACCAGACATGCTTCCAAGTGGGCATCCAGTTCATTCAAAGACGAAAATCTTGTTTAGTGTGTATTCGATGGGAAGAATGAAGTCAATATGTGTTAAGATCGACCCGATTAACCAACGAACAAGAAAAATAGCGGAATAAATTAAGAAATTGAATACACAAATTTAACGTGGAAAAACCCCTCCAAAGAGGATAAAAAATCACAGGCAAAGATAATTTTACTATAATGGAAAAAGAACGAATAGTACAAATGATGGAGATAAAGACTAAACCCCGAAAACTCGAAAATAAATAACTCTCAAAACATAAACACAAAATTCTCTAAATGTCTTATGAGTTCTAATCTCTAATGGGTGTCATATTTCTAAGGTTGTAAAAGAGCCTATTTATAGGATAAATTCATAGGTCAAATAATAATAAAATAATCTAAACTAATCAGTGTTTGATTGAAACAAGTAAACAGAGTTTAACTGAAAGATTATTTTTCAAATTTGACTGAAAGTAGGAGTCATATTTAACAAATCTCCACATTGACTCATATTTCCACAACGCCATCTTTGCCAAAGCTCGTCACGAGCCTATCTTGAACTATGTAGGGAATTAACGAAGTCGAATTTGTGCTTAGAAACTGGAAGACTTCTAGCCTTCGACTTGTACACTGTCAAATCAAAACTAACCCGAGACTGTTTTCACGAACATAGTGCCCTAACTTTTCAAAACCTGCATCCAAAAGAGAACCTCTCTTCAACGAAACAGTCATACCTTTTTCCCTCCTATGACCAAGTTGCCTTCGCTCCAAACGAGTTGGCTTCGACTCCGTAATGGACGAGGGACGTCCGATTTCACCGGTCACTGTAGAACCTTCCAGAATATAAAGACTGCCAGTTCTTTTACCTTTTAACAAAATGAGAGCTCCACGAGATACTTTAATGCCGCTCGACTCGATGTTAATTCTGCATCCTTTCAAGTCTAAAATACTCAAGGAGATGAGATTCTTTCGTAAATCAGGTACATACCTGACATCTGAGAGTGTCCTAATCGTCCCATCGTGCATCTTAATTTTAACAGTACCAATATCAATTACCTTACTAGATGAATCGTTTCCCATGTGTACAACTCCACCTTCAACCGAACTGTATGTGGAGAATCATTCTCTATTGGGACATATGTGGAAAGAACATCCTGAATCTAGGATCCACTCGGACGTGAGCTTGGAGTTATCGCTTGTTGACACTAATAAGAAATCATCACCATTTTCATCGGCCAAATTAGCACCAGCTACATCTTCCTCGTTACTCTCAGCAGCTCTTTTATTTCGCAGTTTATAACAATCTACTTTGACGTGACCTAACTTTTTACAATAGCGACACCTTTTGTCTCGTTTCTTTGATGCTACCAAAATGGAAGCTTGCCTATCTGTCTTCCTATCCAAATGAAGCTTATTGTCGAGTTTGTTTCTACTAAACAAATGACCTTTCACATCTTCGAACGAGAGTTTGTCTCTGCCATAAATCAGGGTCTCCCTGAAAGACTTGTATGAAGGAGGTAAAGAGCACAATAATAGCATAGCTTGATCTTCATCATCAATATGAACCTCAACGTTCTTTAAATCATTTAAAAGAGTAATGAATTGACTGATGTGATCTCTAAGAAGCTCACATTCGTTCATGCGAAACATAAATATACGTTGTTTTAACACTAAACGGTTAGCCAGACACTTAGTCGCATAAAGAGTTTCTAACCTTTTCCACAAGGCAGATGATGTCTTCTCCATTAATAACTCCTGCAATACCATATTCGCGAGGCACGACTGTATTGCAGACAAAGCCTTTTCATCAAGCTCTTCCCATTCTGTTTTATTTAGATTCTCAGGCTTTTTCCTAGTAACAACCTTTTTCAAATCGGATTGAACTAGAATTGCCATTATCCGAACTTACCACAGATTGAAATTTGTCTCACCATCGAACTTATCAATTTCAAACCTTGTTGTTGCCATATCTGAATAAGCTGATCTATGAAAATTGAACTAGCTCTGATACCACTTGTTAGGATCGACCCAATTAAGCAACGAACAAGAAAAATAACGGAATAAATTAAGAAATTGAACACATAAATTTAACGTGGAAAAACTCCTCCAAAGAGGATAAAAAACCATAGACAAAGATAATTTTACTATAATGGCAAAAGAACGAAGAGTACAAACGATGGAGATAAAGACTAAACCCCGAAAACCCAAAAATAAAGAACCCTCAAAACTTAAACACAAAATTTTCTAAATGTGTTATGAGTTCTAATCTCTAATGGGTGTCATATTTCTATTGTTGTAAAAGAACCTATTTATAGGCTAAATTCATAGGTCAAATAATAATAAAATAATCTAAACTAATCAGTATTTGATTGAAACAAATAAACAGAGTTTAACTGAAAGATTATTTTTTAAATTTGACTGAAAATAGGAGTCATATTTAACAATATGGGGAGAAGATTGCTATGAATTCAAGCCTGAAAGATGGATTTTTGAGAGAGGAAAGATCAAACATGAGCCATCATACAAGTTCTTATCTTTTGGTGCAGGAACAAGGATATGTTTGGGGAAGGAAACATCATTTAGTCAGATGAAAGCTGTGGCGTTTGCTCTAGTTTACAATTATTGTATTCATGTAATGGAAGAAACTCCGGTTGTTCCGACCGTATCGATTATCCTACACACCGAGAATGGACTGATGACTAGGATCTCCAAGCGATGGGAATAAATGTCTGATAGCCTGCTACAACAGAAGAATGATTAGTGTGATATGATTTAAATAAGTTCAAAGCGATAGCATTGAATGTATGACAGCTTGCTACAAAGTTGAATGTCAAGTGCAATAATTTAAATATTTGTTTAATATTTGTTTGGTGAATGTAATTAAAAGTTCCTCTAAATAAATTCTTTTAAAATTTAAAATTTAATTTTTATATGTTAGTTTTAAGATATTTAGTGTCTGTAATTTTCATTTAAAATTTTAGTTTCTTTGTCTAATTTTACTGTTAAAGTTAACGGTGTCAAATGTAAAATAATTTTTTAACTCTTAATATTTATAGTTTTTGTCAATTTAATCAATTACCCTTTAAAAGTACTTATGAGATTTTAAAAGTTTTAAAATTAATTTTTTTCTTTGAAATAAGAACATAGAATGAAAATTTTAAATTTTAAAAAAATAAAAATAAAGAAAAAACTCTTTAAAATTTAAAAATAAAAATTTTTTTTTAACAATTTAAACAAAAATTCCAAAATTTCTATGTTATCTAAACTAGATTGGACCAGCTTGTCAAGTGAGAACTGATTGGGGCATCAGTCCAACATGAGCTAAAAAATCGACTAACCGAAGAATTGGTATGGACTAGTTGAATTGAGATAAAAAATCGATTGATCTGATTTTAAATTGGTCTAACCGATTGGTTCTTAGAGTAATCAATCCGTCGGTTCAAAGCAAATAAATTACTAAAAAATAAAGATATTAAAAATATATAAAAATCAGTTCAATTGTTAGTTCAACTAGTTTTTTTAGCTCGGTTCAACCAGTTTGTACGATTCGCGGGGTCAACCAATTTTTAACTCTCACTAGACCAATACCCTAGCTAGTTCTTGAAACGGTTTGGTCTGTTTAGATAATAATGAATTTAGGATTATTTTTTTTATATTTTTAAAATCATTTTATTTTTAGTTTTTAAATTATAAAGAATTTTTGTCATTTTTTAAAAATTATATATATTTAAAATTTTAATTTTTTATGTAAAATAAAAATTAATTTTTAATTTTTTTAAAACAAATTAGTACTTTTTAAAAGGTATTGACCAAATTGACAAAAAAAATCTAAAAAATTTATAAATTTTTAACAACTGGTAGACCCCCGTAAATCGATACTAACTGGTTGAACTAGGCAAAAAAATAGTTGAACTGGCAATTGAATCGATTTTTATACTTTTTTTAAATGTTGTTATTTTTTATTTTTAATATTTTATTTGCTTCGAATCGGTCAGAGTGGTTGTTCTGGTAACTAATTAGTCAAACTAGTTTGAAATTGATTCGGCTGTTGGTTCAACCGATTTTTTTGGCTCAATTCAACCAATTTGTACTGATTTGTGATCTAATTCATTTTTTACCTCTCACCGAACTGATACCCCGATTGGTTCTCAATCTGACTAGTCGGTTTGGTTCGGTTTAGTCAACTTTGAATTTTGAAATTTTTGTTTATATTTGCAAAATCTTTTTTATTTTTTAATTTGAAAGACTCTTTATTTTTATTTTTATTTTTAATTTTTAAAACTATAATTTTTAATTATATTATTTTATTTAAAATATATAAAATATATTTTTAATTTTATATACTTTTTAAAGGTAATAACGAAATTCACCAAAAAAATATAAATGTTAAACACTAAAATTATTATTTTATAAGGTTGAATGTCAGCAACATGTTAATCCTAGCAAAGCAAGGGCCATGAAAAAGAATAATTCCATTACATGTTTGTAGAGTCTCACTAATTCAGTCATGGAGCCTATGAATATTGCGGAAAAGTTGAGGCATCATCCCAACAATAGAGAAATAATAAGTGTTCATGGTGCGGGTTTAGTCGGGTTTGGGTGATATTAATATACTTTATGTTTATCGAAATCGACTTGATCCGAATTATGAGTCTAAAATTTTGTCCAAATTAGTCCATATTTACAAAAGATTAATCCAAATCGATTTTAATATTGCCCATATTAATTTAAAAATTTCTTTAAAAATATTTATATTATTTTAATTATATCAATAAGTTTATATATTTTTATTTATTGAAATTTTTATATAGTCATCTTAACATTATTTTAATATTTACATTAAAGTAGTATTATATATTTAGTATAGATTTATTATGTGTTATAAATTATATAATATATAAAAATAACATAATATGAAGTATTTTAAACTTAAAATCGAGCCTAGTCGGACCAGACTCAAGCTTTAAATGTTCAAACCCGAGCCGAATCCACGTTTTAAATAAGCTTAATTTTTTTACCAAATCCCATTTTTAGGCTTAATAAATTTGCGTAAACCTTCTCAAATTTCGAGTAAACTTTACTTATATATAATGAAAATTCGTTAGAGATCAATTCTTATTTCTCAAGCAATAAAAATTATGATAGCCAAATTTGCCATGAAATTGCAAATTATAAAAATATATTATTAAATAGATTAAATTAATTTCTATACTATTAAAAATTAAATAAGTCCAAATTATAAAAGGTTAACATTTATCGTATAAAAGTCTTAAAATTTTTTAATTACAGTTCAATTCTAAACAAAAAAACACTCATTTACATAACTATAAAACTTTAAAAATATTAACTCTATTAAGCAGTAAATGATATTTTTTTAAATAGTTGTCCTTAATTGATTTTTTAGGCATAATGACTTTTTTGGCCCTCTAACTTTACAAAAAAAATTATTTTAGTCTTTCATTTAATTTTTCGTCTCTTTTAGCCCTTAAACTTACATTTTTTTGTCAAATCACTCTAAAATGGATAAAAAAAGTTAACATTTATTAACTTTGCTAGCATGACATACACGTAGATTTCCATCCTAATGACATGTCAATATTTAATTAATTTTCTAAAATTTAATAAAATTTTTTTATACTTTTTAATTTTAAAGAATATTTTTTAATTTTTAATTTTTTTTAAAAACTAATTAAATGTTGATGTGTCATCCACGTAGCAATTCACATGTATGACACGTTAGCAAAGTAAAAAAAAAAAAATTAACATTTTCATCCATTTTGGAGTGACTTGATAAAAAAATTTAAGGACTAAAAAAGACAAAATTAATTTGAGAGCTAAATTTTTTTTTTGTAAAGTTAGAAATCATATAAGTTATTATGCATTCTTTTTAATAATACAAAAACTAAATTAAACCACTTTACAGTGAAGGAACTAATTTAATCAAATACTACATTCAGTGTTTATAAAGTTGACTTTATCGACATAAATTAGACACCCAACAATTGCCTAATGAAATTTGCCCACTATAAATTGTTCGACAAAACACGTTAGCGAACAAAAATATATAAATATAAATAAAAATATTTATATAAAATAAAATAAATTGAATAAATTATATTTAAATTATCGAATATGAAAAACCAATAAATAACATAACAAAAACTAGAAATAAAAAAGAAGAAATGAGTTTTAATAGATGTTGAGGCCTGTTTTACACAGTTTCCTTAAGATAGTTTCGGTCGCTCCTTCGGTACTTGGAGAAACGTTGGTCGAATGTCTCCCAAGATATAACAACACAATGATCGAAGCAGTAGCACTTCTATAGTGGTCAACGAAGAAACAATGCATTTTTCTATCACCGAAACATTGAAGAATATAGAGAGAAAAAGAGAATAATTTTGGAGGGAGAATAATCTCGGTGTGAGAGAGTGAGTTTGAGCAGAAAATTCTGAAGAAGTCTTAGCCTTTTATAAGCACTCAAAGTGGAGGAATTTTGGAAATATCCATGTAGAAGGAGACAAAATTTGCATTAAAGGGGCAATTAAATCAATTTAGTCAAATCAAATTGATTAGAATCAAATAAAACCAAGAATACATGCCCTTTTAAATCAAATTTTGTATATATTTTCCGAGAAAAAATAAATTTCGTGTTGGGTTAAAATATCTATAGGACCATTTTGGGCCCAACCGGTCCCGAACATTTCGCATCGACCACGTTGTGCGGGTGCGCCTTAACCCTGACGAGTTTAGACATGCACCCTTTACACGCAAGGTAAAATTCCAAGCTTAGTCATTCAATCATTTTTCAAGTAGGTTCTCATATATATACACATCTCACACTTAGTATTTAACTAATGTGGGATCTAAGCTTTTCTTTTCCTCAATAAATATTCACAAGTAGCTTACTTTAAGCATCAATTTCTCATTAATCACTCAACCATTTTGGGCATATGATATACTGTTGTAAAGGTCTCATGGAGTAGAATATAAAATCATAATTTTATGATTCAGCTCTCCACTTTTACCAATTGAGAGTATGCCTCAAAATTTCTATAAATTTCAATTTTTCCAGCTTAAATTGGATATGAATTGGAATTTAACACATTCATTAAAAAAACTTTTAACAAATTTTTTTGATTAATTTCTCAATTGAATGGCTAACCAAAAAGAAAAGATTAATCTCACTAAAATTTTCATATATGGTTGACCCTTTTAATAAAATTTAAATTTACAACCCACAAAATTTATGGAATATCAGTGAAATATGTAATGTTATATGATTTAAGATGATTTTTTGTATTTTTAATTTTATAAAATAATATCATTTAATTTTTAACAATATATGAATTTTACACCATCAAATATAAATTCTTAAACTAAAAAAACATTAAATACTAAAAGTAAAGTTATGTAGATATGTACTATTGTTTGGACATAAGTTTTTTTTTTTCAAATCTCTAAACCCTTTTCTATATTACAAACTAGTAAAATTGGATTGTTGATTTGTTTGTGACATGTTCTACAATAAAAAATTGAAATTAAAATATGCTCTAAGTCCATATATGTTAGTGCGTGGGGATAAAAATAAACTTATGAGAAATTAATGAAAGATTCAAGGCGTGTATCAATGTCATTTTCTTTAAGATTCTATTCGCCCCTACTTATATTATTGTGTGCAAAAGAGTTACTGACAAATAAACCTCGAGGATACAATGAAGCCTAATGTCTGTCTATGTTTTGCAGTGACGGAAATAGTTCACTGAGCATTGAGTGAGCAAAGTAAAGATACTAATTTCTATAAAAAATTTCTACAATAATTTTTTAAAGAACAATATAGAAATATAAAAGATGGTGAGAGAATAGAAATAAACTTTGTTTTTACATTTTAGGTGTCTCATACAAATAAAATTTCTCTCTTATTTATTAGAGGTCTCATGTACATCTATAGGGACATAACTACTCAAATGAATAGTAATATCTTTAGCAATAAACATAACTATCCAATAGATATCTTCTTGAATAGTTATAACTATTTGTTAATAGTCAAGTGACATAACTTTTAGTTACTTATAACTTTTCATTTGCAACTATTGGAAAACTATATATATTTTGAAAATGTTCCAAGAATTTCTCTCCATTTTCAAAATCTTTTAGATTTTGATAATCTTGGAAATCATTGAATAAATAAAGGTGTCTTATAATTAAACATTCATTTAGCGAATAAATGTTAAAGTTAATCAAAATTGCATGATAGACTATGCTTTGAACCAGCTATTCCATTTGATTAATTGAACACATCTCACACAATGATTTCAACACCAACAAATGCATAGTATCGAGGGACACTATTATGGCCATGTGTTTGTAACCTCTTTTCATGCGTGCTCTTAGAGCCAAAACCTTGAGCTTTTAGAAGCGGCCACACTTCCACTCACATTGGTAGATCCCATCAAGAGTGTTCACATAATTATAATTGTAACAGTCAGGTTTTGACCCTAGTCGGAATAGTGGTTTTGGGACCACATATTTGAATTAGAAAAATATATTTTAATATTATTTTTCATGCCTATTATATGTGAATGAGCATGTGTGAAAGTCTCGTATGAAAATTTGAATGTTTGTGTGCTTAATTTTGAAAAAAGGACCTAATCGCGTAAAATGTAAAAGTTGCCTTCTACTTGTTAAAGTGTCTATTTGATATGGATTTGTAAACTAGAGGTCTTTATGTGGTTATTTGACCATTGGAAGTTTGAATGGACATTAATAACTATCCATTATGTGATTTTATAATAGTTTAACAAAGGTTATAATGGTGCAATGTTTATTATGTAAATATTATTATAACAAAACATGAAAAATAAGACCATTATGTATGTTCATCCACCGAAAATAGAAAAGAAAACCTATATTTGAAGAGCTTTAAGTTTCGGCACATACAAGGCTTAATTAAGGTATGAGTTTTGATCGGTTTTTGATAATTTCTACGTTTTTGTGATCGTTGTTAAGTATTGTAACTAGCCCATGCCTCAATTTCTAATTTTGGTGATGATTTTGAAATGTTCCATTGATGAAACTATGATTTTTATGATGTTAGTAGATGAATTATGGAAGCTTGATGTTGGGTTTAAATGTTTTATCTTTGAAATTTTGATGAAATTAAGTATTTTAGGCTAAATTGTGAAAATATTATTTTGAGGGACTAAAATGTGAAATAAATGAAATGTTTGGACTAGTATGAGTACTAGGAGAATTTGTCTAAGCTTGTGTATATGCAAATTATGTGTATTTTGTGATTTTGTGAAATAGGGACTAAAGTGTCAAATGTGAAAATGTGAGGGCTAGTTTGCAAAATGCCTTAATTGTGTACATATGGATTGTTTTGAATTATTTGGTGAATAAATGGGTTAATTTTGAATACATTTAGATCAAGAAAAGAGGAATTCAGACTTAAACCGAGGGAAATCGAAGATTGTAGAATAAACAGTCCAAGTTGACAAATTTCGAGTACGAGGTAAGTTCGTACTTAAAATATGATGTTAAGTAAGTTTTGATACCTTTATTATACATGGTTTGTATATAATTGAATTGGATGATATAATGATGAATTGAAAGCATTGGCACTAAGTGTGCAATTTAAACTAGCTTTGGCTATTAAAGGCACTAAGTGTGCGATACCGACTTAGTTTCGGCTAGTTGAGATGGCACTAAGTGTGCGGAATCATTTTAACTTCGGCTAACCTTTACAACACTAAGTGTGCGGATGTTAAAGTATGAATAATTTATGTAAAGTCTTGAAATACTCAAACAAGAACTAGGCATGTATGATACCTTTGTGGTAGATGATATTATCTAGGTGAAGTTCATTGAATTGTTATGAACATATGGATTGAGTTGGTATAGATTAGATAGATGATTGAGAATTTGTAAATGATTATGTGTTGATGTTTTATGTTTTATATACTATTGATGATTATAGTACGAACTTACTAAGCTTTTGAAAACTTACTTTGTGTGTGTTTGCATTGTTTTATAGATATCAAAGCTACTACAAGCTCGGGGACCGTCAAGGATCATCACCATACTATTGAACTTATTTTGGTACTTTTGAAAATGTAAATATTTTTAAGTATGGCATGTATATGCTAGAATGTATATGTATTTAAGCTTTGATATGTATATATGTTATGCCATGAGAGTTGGCTAGCAAATGGTATGTTTGTGCTTAGTTTTGGTAATGGTTTATGATGCCAAATTATGTATGCTTGGAATGGTTATATAGTCTTGTATGTGGTGGTCATTTTGAAATATACCAAGTTGAGGAAATGGTAAGTTTAAGCATGAGCTAGAAGGTACTATAAGTGAGCTATGAAATGAGCATTTTGGCATGTTGTTGTAATAAGAATTTTAATGTGTTTTGGTATGGATTTGAATAGGTTATTGAATGGTTATGATTTAGTTATAATGAAGCATGTGTTAAACATGGAATTGGCTGAAAATTTTGGTATAAATGTTGTTTAATGTTGCTTGTAGAAATGATCCAAAAAGGGGTGGCAATTTGGCTTAAACCAAGCCTATATTGTGCCACACGGTCAGGGCACACGGGCATGTCTTGTGGCTGTGTGTGCAAAGCAGTAACCTTCTAAGACCACACGGTTAAGACACATGGGCGTGTCATATGGCCGTGGACTCAAGTCAGTAGCTAGCTAAGTATCACACGACCATAACACACAGGGGTGTCTGTTGGCCGTGGGTGAAAGTCAGTATGTATGCTTTGTTTTGGCACACAGCCTTGTCACACGGGCGTATGACCTCAACAGAATTGAAAATTTTCTGAGTTCTAAAATTTATGAAGGTGTTTGGTTTAGTCCCGACTGTCCTTAAAAGTATGTTTTAGGTCTCATAGACCATTATAAGGGATGAATTGTTGATGATTGCCTATGTGTTAATGTTATGTGATATCTGTGTTTCTAAATTGGTCTGAAATGTTCTGTCTATCTGGTAATGCCCCTTACCTATCCCGGCGACGGTTACGGGATAATGGTGTTACATTTTTATTGGTATCAGAGCTATGGTTTAGTTAGTTCTAGGATACCATAGCATATGTGAGTCTAGCTATACATGTCATATGTATGAAACTGCGATAGTGTGATGAATCCTAACATTGAAATGTGCTTTTATATAGCAAATGGATCCCGATAGAGCTATAGCTGACGATGTGGAAAGCAATGTACCTGCTCCCACGCAAGGGACGGTGCAAGCTGATTCTCGACCGGCTACGAGTAGCCGTGATGATGATACTAAACAAGCCTTTTATCAGATGATGAATAATTGGTTCACCCAATACATTAGAACCAGTCCGGCTGTACTACAACCTCTAACCCCGGTTAATCCTTCTCAAACTTCTGATATGCCACGAGTGAATTTGGTACAGTTGAGTAGACCACCAGTTGATAAGATTAGAAAATATGGAGCTGAAGAATTCCAAGCTACAACAAGTGATGATGCAGAAAAAGCTGAGTTCTGGTTAGAGAACACAATAAGAGTGTTTGATGAGTTATCTTTGAGTCCAGAAGAATGTATATAATGTGCCCTTTCACTGCTGAGAGACACGACATATCATTGGTGGAAAACTTTGACATTTGTGGTTCCAAGTGAACGAGTTACGTGGGATTTCTTTCAATCTGAATTTCAGAAGAAGTATATTAGTCAAAGATTTATTGATCAAAAAAGAAAAGAGTTTCTCGAGCTTAAATAAGGCTGTATGTCTGTCATAGAATACGAGAGAGAATTTGTAAGGTTGAGTCAGTATGCCCGCGAATATGTATCTTCGGAAGCGATAATGTGCAAAAGATTTGAAGACTGTTTGAACGAATATATTCGTTTGCTAGTTAGGATCTTAGAAATCAAAGAATTCGTGGTGCTTGTTGAACGAGCATGTAAAGCAGAAGATCTTGGGAAAGAGAAAAGAAAGGCTGATTTTGAAGCTAGAGAGGTACGAAAGAGATCATTGGGAAAATCATTTCAGTTTGGATCCAAGAAGTTTAGAGAGGATACCAGTCGTTCAAAGGCTAGTGTGGGACATTCGAATAGAGATCATGCTAGATTGCAATCAAATTTCAAATCTTCAGTCACGTCTGTTGCTAGTGTTGATAATGAAAGGAATGAAAAGCCTGAATGTGATAAATGTGGAAGACGACATTTTGGTGAATGCTGGGGAAAAAGTAATAACTGAGCTTGTTATATTTGTGGTTCAATAAATCATTTTATAAAAGATTGCCCAGATTTAGTTGAAAAAGATAATGTTCAGAATCCGAGGTAGAGTGGTAATGTTTCTCGTGGTAAACCTCCCAGAAATTCGAGAAATGTAAGTGGTAGTCAAAGAGGAACGAAAGATACAACCATTAGATCTGAAGCTCTTGCACCTGCTAGAGCGTATGCTATCTGAGCTTGCGAGAAAGCTTAATCACCAGATGTGATTACAGGTACATTTACTCTTTATAATATTTCTGTGATTGCTTTGATAGATCCTGGATCGACACATTTGTATATATGCATGAACTTAGTGAACAGTAAGACTTTACCTGTAGAGTCTACTAAATTTGTAATTAAAGTTTCAAACCCCCTAGGCAGATGTGTTCTAGTTGATAAAGTCTATAAGAATTGTCCGTTAATGTTTCGAGACAATTATTTTCTAGCTGATCTGATGCTATTACCTTTTGAGGAGTTTGATGTAATTTTGGGCATGAATTGGTTAACTTTGCATGATGCTATTATGAATTGCAAATGAAAAGTCATTGATTTAAGGTGTAAGAATGATGAGATAATTTGAATTGAGTCTAGTGATCTAAATGGACTACCAGCTGTGATATCTGCAATGAAAGCTTTGAGTATCTTGAGAAAGGGTTGTGAAGCTTATTTTGCATATGTGATTGATTCAAGAGTATCAGAAAAGAAAGTTTATTTTTTTTTCTGATGAGATAATTTGAATTGAGCCTAGTGATCTAAATGGACTACCAGCTGTGATATCTGCAATGAAAGCTTTGAGTATCTTGAGAAAGGGTTGTGAAGCTTATTTTGCATATGTGATTGATTCAAGAGTATCAGAAAAGAAAGTTGAATCTGTACCTGTTGTCTGCGAGTTCCCTGATGTGTTTCCTGAAGAACTTCCAGGATTACCTCCAGTTAGAGAAGTAGAATTTGGCATTGAATTAGTGCCTGGTACTACTCCGATTTCGATAGCTCCGTATAGAATGGCCCCGACTGAGTTAAAGGAATTAAAATCTTAGTTGCAAGAATTGACCGATCGAGGATTTGCTAGACTGAGCTTTTCACCATGGGGTGCTCTTGTGTTGTTTGTGAAAAAGAAAGATGGCACAATGAGAATGTGTATTGATTACCGTCAGCTTAACAAAGTGACTATAAAGAACAAATATCCTCTGCTCAGAATTGATGACTTATTCGATTAGTTGAAAGGTGCTACCGTGTTTTCAAAGATAGATTTGAGATCGGGTTACTATCAGTTGCGAGTAAAGGACTCTGATATTCCAAAAACTACTTTGGATTAACGAATGCACCTGCTGTCTTTATGGATTTAATGAATAGAATTTTCAGACCGTATTTAGATCAAGTTGTTATGGTATTCATTGATAACATATTGATTTATTCATGTGATGAATCTGAACATGTTGAACATCTGAGAATAGTGCTACAGACTCTGTGAGATAAACAGTTGTATGCAAATTTCAGTAAATGTGAATTCTAGTTGTGAGAAGTTGGTTTCCTGGGTCATATTGTATCAGTCTCCGGTATCCGAGTTGATCCAAGCAAAATTTCTGCTATTCTGGATTGGGAACATTTGAGAAATGTTTTTGAAGTTTGCAGTTTCCTAGGACTTGCTGGTTACTATAGAAGATTCGTGAAAGGTTTTTTGATCATTGCGACTCCGTTGACAAAACTGTTACAGAAAGATGTAAAGTTTGAATGGTTTGAAAAATGTCAGAACAGTTTTGATCAGTTGAAGACTTTGTTAACTGAAGCTCCGATATTGGTACAACCTGAATCGGGTAAAGAATTTGTGATTTATAGTGATGCTTCGTTGATTGGTCTGGGATGTGTTCTAATGCAAGAAGAAAAAGTTGTTGCTTATGCTTCGAGACAGTTGAAGCTGCACGAGAAGAACTATCCGACACACGATCTTGAATTAGCTGCGATTGTATTTGCCTTAAAGATTTGGTGCCATTACTTGTTTGGTGAGAAATGTCACATATATTCAGATCATAAGAGTCTGAAGTATTTAATGACTCAGAAAGATTTGAATCTGTGACAAAGAAGATGACTTGAATTATTAAAGGACTACGAACTTGTGATAGATTATCATCCAGGTAAAGCAAATGGTGTTGTTGATGCCCTGAGTCAAAAGTTGTTGTGTGCTTTGCATGCGATGAATGCTTATTTGGTACTGTCTGATGATGGTTCAGTTTTAGCTGAATTAAAAGCAAGACCCTTATTCTTATAGCAGATTATTGAAGCCCAGAAGGTTGATAATGATATTTTGGCTAAACAAGCTCATTGTGATGTAAAAACTGATTTAGAATTCAGAGTTGATAAAGAAAATTGCTTATGATTCCGAGATCAGATTTGTATTATGAGAAATCCAAAGTTAATTCAAAAGATTCTGAGTGAAGCCCACAGTAGTTGGTTATCTGTGCATCCGGGTAGTATGAAAATGTATCATGATTTGAAGCAGCATTATTGGTGGTCCGGAATGAAAAGAGATATCTCTAATTTTGTTTCTAAATGTTTGATCTGTCAACAAGTCAAAGTTGAGCATCAAGTGCCATCTGGATTGTTACAACCGATTATGGTTCCGGAGTGGAAATAGGATCGAGTAACCATGGATTTTGTTTCGGGTTTACTTATATCTTGGAGAAAGAAAGATGCAATTTGGGTTGTAGTTGATCGTTTGACGAAATCAACTCATTTTATTCCGATTCGATTTGATTACTCACTTCATAAATTAGCTGAGTTATATATTTCTGATATAGTGAGATTTCATGGTGTGCCATTGTCGATAGTGTCAGATAGATTACATCGCGATTCTGGAAGAAATTGCAAGATGCTCTGGGTACTAAATTGCATTTTAGCACTGCTTTTCATTCTCAAAAAGATGGTCAATCTGAATGGATTATTCAGATACTCGAGGATATGTTGAGATGTTGCATTCTTGAGTTTGAAGATACATGGGAACAATATCTACCTTTGATTGAATTCGTTTATAATAACAGTTTTCAGTCGAGCATTAAAATGGAACCGTACGAAGCCTTATATGGTAGAAAGTGTAAAACTTCATTATACTGGTCTGAGCTCAGTGAAAATAAGATTCACGGGGTTGATTTGATAAAAGAAACCGAACAGATAGTGAAAGTGATTCAAGATAATTTGAAAGCAGGTTCTGATCGTTAGAAATCATATGCAGATTTGAAAAGAAAAGACATTGAGTTTGAGATCGGCAACAAAGTGTTTCCGAAAGTGTCTTCGTGGAAGAAAGTGCTTCGGTTTAGTAGAAAAGGCAAGTTAAGTCCGAGGTTCATCGGGCCGTATAAGATTATCGAGCTTATTGGGCCGGTAGCATATAGATTGTTGTTACCACCAGAGTTAGAAAAGATTCAGAATGTGTTCCACGTTTCGGTGCTTCAACGATACAAATCCGATCTTGTGCATGTAATTCCTCCGTTTGAGATTGAAATTCAGTCTGATATGAATTACGAAGAAAAGCCGATCCAAATCTTAGCTCGAGAGGTTAAAGAGTTACGTAGTAAGAAAATTCCTTTAGTTAAAGTGATATGGTATCGACACGGTATTGAAGAGGCCACGTGGGAGCCTGAAGATGATATGAAACAATAATATCCAAATCTGTTTAACGGTAAGATTTTCGGGGACGAAAATCCCTAAGGGAGGGAGAATTGTAATAGTCAGGTTTTGACCCTAGTCAGAATAGTGGTTTCGAGACCACATATCCAAATTAGAAAAAAATATTTTAATATTATTTTTCGTGTCTATTATATGTAAATGAGAATGTGTGAAAGTCTCGTATGAAAATTTGAATGTTTGTGTGCTTAATTTGAAAAAAAGGACTTAATCGCGTAAAATATAAAAGTTGCCTACTACTTGTTAAAGTGTCTATTTGATATGGCTTTGTAAACTAGAGGTCCTTATGTGGTTATTTGACCACTGGAAGTTTGAATGGGCGTTAAGAACCATCCATTATGTGATTTTATAATGGTTTAACAAAGGTTATAATGGTAAAATGTTTATTATGTAAATATTATTATAACAGAACATGAAAAATAAGGCCATTATGTATGTTCATCCACCGAAAATAGAAAAGAAAACCTATGTTTGAAGAGCTTTAAGTTTCGGCACAAACAAGGCTTAATTAATGTATGAGTTTTGATCGGTTTTTGATAATTTCTACGTTTTTGTGATCGTTGTTAAGTATTGTAACTAGCCCATGCCTCAATTTCTAATTTTGGTGATGATTTTGAAATGTTCCATTAATGAAACTATGAGTTTTATGATGTTAGTAGATGAATTATGGAAGCTTGATGTTTGGGTTTAAATGTTTTATCTTTGAAATTTTGATGAAATTGAGTATTTTGGGCTAAATTGTGAAAATATTATTTTAAGGGACTAAAATGTGAAATAAATGAAATGTGTGGACTAGTATGAGTACTAGGAGAATTCGTCTAAGCTTGTGTATATGCAAATTATGTGTATTTTGTGATTTTGTGAAATAGGGACTAAAGTGTCGAATGTGAAAATGTGAGGGCTAGTTTGCAAAATGCCCTAGTTGTGTACATATGGATTGTTTTGAATTATCTGGTGAATAAATGGGTTAATTTTGAATACATTTAGATCAAGAAAAGAGGAATTTAGACTTAGATTGAGGGAAATCGAAGATTGTAGAATAAACAGTCCAAGTCGACAAATTTCGAGTACGAGGTAAGTTCGTACTTAAAATATGATGTTAAGTAAGTTTTGATACCTTTATTATACATGGGTTGTATATAATTGAATTGGATGATATAATGATGAATTGAAAGCATTGGCACTAAGTGTGCGATTTAAACTAGCTTCGGTTATTAAAGGCATTAAGTGTGCGATACCGACTTAGTTTCGGCTAGTTGAGATGGCACTAAGTGTGATGAATCATTTTAGCTTCGGCTAACCTTTACAGCACTAAGTGTGCGTATGTTAAAGTATGAATAATTTATGCAAAGATTTGAAATACTCAAACAAGAGGTGGGAATGAAAGTGAGTAAATATGGGAGGAACCAGGTATGTATGATACCTTTGTGGTAGATGATATTATCTAGGTGAAGTTCATTGAATTGTTATGAACATATGGATTGGGTTGGTATAGATTAGATAGATGATTGAGAATTTGTAAATGCTTATGTGTTGATGTTTTATGTTTTATATACTATTGATGATTATAGTACGAGCTTACTAAGCTTTTGAAAGCTTACTTTGTGTGTGTTTGCATTGTTTTATAGATATTGAAGCTACTACAAGCTCGGGGACCGTCAAGGATCATCACCAAACTATCAAACTCATTTTGGTACTTTTTAAAATGTAAATATTTTTAAGTATGGCATGTATAGGCTAGAATGTATATGTATTTAAGCTTTGATATGTATATATGTTATGCCATGAGAGTTGGCTAGCAAATGGTATGTTTGTGCTTAGTTTTGGTAATGGTTTGTGATGCCAAATTATGTATGCTTGGAATGGTTATATATTCTTGTATGTGGTGGTTATTTTGAAATATACCAAGTTGAGGAAATGGTAAATTTAAGCTTGGGTTAGAAGGTGCTATAAGTGAGCTATGAAATGAGCATTTTGGCATGTTGTTGTAATAAGAATTTTAATGTGTTTTGGTATGGATTTGAATAGGTTATTGAATGGTGATGATTTAGTTATAATGAAGCATGTGTTGAACATGGAATTGGATGAAAATTTTGGTATAAATGTTGTTTAATGTTGCTTGTAGGAATGACCCAAAAAGGGGTGGCAATTTGGCTTAAACCAAGCCTGCATTGTGCCACATGGTCAGGGCACATGGGCATGTCTTGTGGCCGTGTATATAAAGCAGTAACCTTCTAAGACCACACGGTTAAGACACATAGGCGTGTCATATGGCCGTGGGCTCAAGTCAGTAGCTAGCTAAGTATCACACGGCCATAGCACACGGGCGTGTCTGTTGGCCGTGGGTGAAAGTCAGTATGTATGCTTTGTTTTGGCACACGGCCTGGTCATACAGGCATGTGACCTCAATAGAATTGAAAATTTTCTAAGTTCTAAAATTTATGAAGGTGTTCGGTTTAGTCCTGACTGTCCTTAAAAGTATGTTTTAGGTCTCATAGACCATTATAAGGGATGAATTGTTGATGATTGCCTATGTATTAATGTTATGTGATAACTGTGTTTTTGAATTGGTCTGAAATGTTCTGTCTGTCTAGTAATGCCCTTTACCTATCCAGGCAACGGTTAGGGGATAGAGGTGTTACAATAATATTCTAACATATTTATGTTATGGGTTTATTAAAAGTATAATACCCTCACCCTTTCCTTATCATTATGGGTACTTAGCACTTTTTCCCTTGGGATGATATATTATATCTTATTTTATAATGCTAGCAGTCACTTATTGATGTTGTACTTTGCCTTATTGACCTTAAGACTTGACATTATACGAAGCGTTAAGTTGAGTTTCCATCATGGGTGACTCAAATATTATAAGGCTTGTACCTCATTCCTAAATTTCAAAATTTTGAACATAGCTATGTTAATTATCTATACCACATGGTGAAACTTTATATTATATTTATATTTATCTTGAAAATTCACAAGATCAACATCCCCACCATGTTCAATTACCCATTCTTTAGCAGAAGAATCTATCAAGGATATCCTTTCTACTATTATTGAATTAGGTGATCACTTTATCTTTTCTTATCACGACAATTTTATATTTGGCTACTTTATATATTTCTTGATATCCAAGAAATTAATTTCATAATCACCGTATAAATGAAACCATGCATCATGTTTATTTTCACCAAGTAAGCTGTTGTAAAAACGCCTCGGATCCCTTGGTGAAACTAGACAACATATTTTCTATTTGTCATAGCTTCTTTTCAAAGTCAGTACATGACTTTTATAACTTTTTACATTCATAGTCAAATAACATTATTTTTCTTAACACACTATATATACACAAGGGTGTAACATATATAGTCATATTAGAAGACCATCAATTGTCTAGTCAAATGACTATAAAATTACACATTTATTCACTCATCACCATTGACATTATCGATTATTTTCTGGTTGTAATCAAAATCATGTCCATAACCTAAATGGGTCAAATAACATTATATTGTTATTTTGATACTCACGAGATCTTTGATTTATGGCTTCCTGACCACCTCCAAACGTGAGAACATTTAAAGTAAAAATTATGCAAATAAAAATAATTAAGTGTGATATTTACAAGTGTACAGGTCAAATTGTAATACAAAAGTGTTACAACAGAACACCGGTAAGTGTTTTGAGGATCATACCCAAGGGATTGCAGGTTGTAGAACTTTATTGAATTAATTACAGAAAATAATTACCAATATAATCGAGTCATGAATAGTAGTGTTAATAAAAATTAAAATATTAATTAAACTAATTAAATTAACTAATTTAATTTAACCTAATGAAATTTCCTATTCCTAGTGTCAACGATGTGAACCTCTAGCTTATGATCTATTAAATCCCTAATTATTTAATTGAATAATTAATTATCCTTGATTGAGTTATTTACCACCCTTAGCTAAGAATAACCTCCTGGTCTCATCTTCTTCATTAAGGATTACCACCTAAGTCAACCTTCCAGTCTCTTCCTAGGTATATATGGATACCCTCCCGGTCTAACTGCTTGGCACAAGTTATAGATGATAGGATACCCTTCCAATCTCATCTGTCTAGATATACTATTAGTGGTGTCACTCCCTAATATTCTAAGTACTCTGAAATAAGCAACCAATTTTAGATAAATAATCACGTAGCAGATAAATTAGTTTAATAACTGAATCATGCAAGATATAAATAAAGCATAATAATATATCCTAATATTCATACAAACATTAATTGGTCAGATTAACAAAAGATAAATAAAAGAAGAGAAGAGAAGATATAAAATAATGCTTATGAATAAATATATTGAAGCGCGGGTTATGAACAATCTCCGCTCACAAACATTTTCACATCGAAATAGGATCTTTTAACTACGGAAGAATAAAAGAAAATTAAAACTGAAGAACTAAAGAAAGAAAACTATTTGTAGAAATATATATGTTTGATGCCCTAATTTGTGTATAGAAGCCTCTTATTTATAGGCTAAAATATGTGCACTTTGTGCCTGATATGCCCTCGATACTAATAAATGCTCAATATCAAACATCTTTAATTGCTTACAAAATAAGGTTGTTGATGTCATTTCATGCATAAGCTGTTGTTGCCACGTCGGAACGCCAAGGATTACCTCATTAGGACGTCGCCTCATCAGAATGTGGAAGCCATCCTCGTTAGGACATTTCATGTAATTTAGACCAAGGATGCTTCGCAGTTGTCATGTCGCGCCACAGGATGCTTGGGTCATGCCACGACCTTTATTCCATGTAGTCTTGGGCTCAAAATAACTTATTGACAATTAATTAACCTATTAGAACTTCCTGGGGTCCGAGTTGGCCTAACGGGTCATTGACACATCAAAAAATACGTAAAAATGCTTATTTTATTATTTTTTACTACTGGCCTACTAACTAATGAAAATGTAATAATTAATATTAAAAGTTCTAGAAAACAAGTTCTTTAAGTGCGAAAATATACTAAAATTACTACTACATTTGACGTCAGGTCAAATACCCCCATACTTAAGTCTTTTCTTGCCGACAAATAATCTAAACAAAAATAAAAATGAAAATAAAGTAAAATAGAAAACAAAACAACTGAACACAAGAAGTAAGCATACAAGAAAACAAAATGTACTTGAACTAGTATAATACATGAAGTTGAATAGAAATATATTTACAAGATAAAATAAATAAACATATAACTTTAGCAAGATATATAATTGACTTATAATTTCTAAAATTAAATAGATTAGTTCACTAAATTAGAAAGAAAACAAATAAACGAATATTAAGTATAGGTAACCATCAAAATAAATATAAAAATATACAATTATGTTTAAATGAATATAAGTGGTAAATGTATCAAAAGTTGGCATAACTGTCATCTATGTAAAGTACTACCTATTTCACTGATAACTCTTCAAAAGAGTTATATTTCATGCCCTTAAACTTAGTTAATTGTCAGTACTTAAGTGTTTTTAGTTGCATTTTAAGATATTGCATTGGCATTTTTAAAGCATTGCATTGAAGAGCTTTTGGACTTTATTGTTATTACATATTGCTTTTAACTGCTTGTGGGAGGGATTTGTTTGGAAATTTTTTGGCAGGTGTAGAGTGTAGAAAAAGAGGAAAGGTTGAAGGTTTTCCATGGCAAAGTATGGACAGTTTGCCAACAAAAATGCCATAGAAATGCCGGGAATGTAACAGTCCGGTTTTGACCCTAGTCGGAATAGTGGTTTCAAGACCACAAATCCGAGACCGAAAAATATTTTAATATTATTTTCTGTGTCTGTGATATGTGAATTTGTATCTGTGAAATTTCTGTGATTTAATTTGTCTGTTTCTGTGCTTAATTATGAAAAATGATTAAATCGCGTAAAATGTAAAAGTTGAGTGCTAAATGTTAAAGTACCTATTTGGCTTGGCTTTTAAAATATGGGTCCTTGCATGTCAAATTTACCATTTATGTTAATGGTGTACAATTATGGACATGTTAGGTAAGCTTTAATGAATTATAACTACAGGGTATTTTGGTCAATTGTAAATTAAACATATGTTAAATAACTATAACATAAAATGGTATTCATTTTTACCATTCTCTTGGCCTAATGAAGCATGAAAAAAAGTCAAATTGGGGTTTTGATATTCGGCTAGCTTAATCCTTGATTAAGGTATGAATTTTCGTCCGTTTTTGATAATTTCTACGTTTCTGTAATCGTTGCTTCGTGTTCTTCAAAGCCCATGTCTGAATTTCTGTTTCTGTTAAAGATTTCATGAAATTCCATTGTTGATATCATGAGCTTTGTGATGTTTTTGGAGGAATTATGAAGGCTTGGTAAATGATTATCATGTTTTATCTTTGGATTTTTGTTGAAATTGAGCTATTTGGGCTAAATTGTGAAAATGAGGTTTTGAAGGACTAAATTGTGAAATAAATATGTTATTTGGGCTTGTATGGAAGCCATGTATATTCGGCCAAGCTATAGTCTTGCTGAATTTTTCATATTTGTGATTTTGTGAAAAATGGACTAAATTATCAAAGTGTGAAAATGTAAGGGCTAAAATGCAAAGTGCCCTAAATACGTGTTCATGGATTATTTTGAATGAAATGAATAATTGAATGGTTGAATTTGTATTGTATTAGATTAAGAACAAAGAAAATTAGACTTAGATCGGGGGAAGTCCAAAATAGCTGAATAGTTGACTCGTTCCGTCCGAAATCCGTACGAGGTAAGTCAAATTACAATTACATGTTAAATTGATGAAATTCTGTGCATATAAACAATAAACTGTATTGGACGTCCTTGAGAGCCTGATGAATGAACTTTGAGTAAATTCTGATAATATGTTAGTATCTGAAAAGTATCTGTATGCTTCCAAAAGAACGTTGACTTCGATCTAAAATATCGTGTAAGACCGTGTCTGGAACATAGGCTTTGATTTGAGATTTATGTGTAAGACCATGTCTGGGACATCGGTATCGTATCTGATTTTGTGTAAGACTTTGTCTGGGACAGAGGCATCGATATTGAATTATATGTAAGACCACGTCCGGGACGTCGGCATTGTACTTGTTTATGAGCATCTGTATCGTTTCTGACCCGTCCGATGATAGCATACTAAATCTGAGAATGAGTACATGAAATGTATAACCTATATAGGTACGTTTGTATCGTACTAAATTTCTAAATATGAAAAACTCTGTCTCTATGAAATATGTATGGAAATGAAGCATGACATATATGCAAACAAATGAGCATGGTTAAGTTTATGAATTATTCTATGAAATGCTTATGAATCTTTATGGTTAAATTGTACTTATATGCTTTAGTAGTTAGACCAATTGTATTTGGCTTACTAAGCTCTTTGTAGCTTACTCTGTGTGTTTACTGTCTGTTTTACAGTTATCATAGCTACTAAAGGCTCAGGAATAGTCGAGGATAGTCACCAAACTATCAAATTCATTTTGGTACTCTTGAAAGTGTAAATTACTAAAGTATGGCATGTATAGGCTAGAATGTCTATGTATTTAAGCTTTGATATGTATATATGTTATGCCATGTGAATTGGCTAGCAAATGGTATGTTTGTGCTTAGTGCTTGGTATGGTTTTGAATAGGTTAATGAATGATGATGACTTAGTTATAATGAAGCATGTTTTGAGTATGAAATTGGCTGAAAATTGTGTCATGAATGGTGCTTAATATTGCTTGTAGGATGGACTCTTAAAGGGGTGGTAAATTGGCTTAAACCAAGCCTACTTTGTACCACACGGTCAAAGGCCATGGGCATGCTTTGTGGCCGTGTTTGTTTGGCAGTAACCTCTTATAAATCACACGGCTTTGACACACGGGCGTGTCATATGGCCGTGGGCTAAAGTCAGCAGCTAGCTAAGTTTCACACGGCCATAGCACACGGGCGTGCCTATTGGCCGTGGGTGAAAGTCAGTATGGTTACCTTGATTTGGCACGGCTGGGTCACATGGGTGTGTCTGTTGCCCGTGTGAGGCACACGGTCTGGGTGCGCGGGTGTGTGACCTCAACAGAATTGAAAATTTTTCTGAGTTCTGAAATTTATAAATGTATTCGGTTTAGTTTTGACCTTCCTTAAATGTATGTTTTAGGTCTCGTAGACCATCTTAATGAACGAATTGTTGATGAATGCCTCGGTATTAATGATATTTAATATCTATTATTCTATATTGTTCTGTAATGTTCTGTTCATCCGGTAATGCCCTTACCTATTCCGGCGACGGTTTCAGGATAGGGGTGTTACAGGGAAGATGCCTAGTCAGCACTTAACGCGTACCATTATTGGCCTCACATGTACATGTACCAGATATATCTATCTAGAAAATAGAGAAGTATCAGAGGCTGATGGGCCTATCCTAGAAGGTGAAACTTATAAAAGACAAGTAGGAAACCCTAATTAGGGCGAACAACCTTGGATGAAACAGAGAGTATTGGGTAGGGGCCTAGAACGAGGGTGGCAGAATAAGGAGAAAAATGACTGCAATCATCTTTGGTAGCCACAAGACAATGTGCTGCCTGTGTTGAGAGCTTGCTAGGGGAAAGCTGTCATCTTAGATTTCTTCCTTTGTTTCTTATCATGCCTTCTTTAAAGCTTATCTGTTATTGATGATGTTGGTTATTGTATTAAACTCAAACATGATTTGCCCAACCATGAGCTAAATCTCTTAGGCTTGGGATTACTTTGATGAAACCTTTATTTCTGTTAATGTTTAAAGTTAAAGTTTGGTTTGTTCTACTATTTTATTCAATGGTATTTCATGTTATATGCAGGCTGTACATTAATGAATATGCGGCAGGTTTATAAAGATAACTTAATTTCGATCGGGTTAGGTTAACTGGATAGAAGTTGGATAATATAAGTGAATGATTAATCACTTATTCGTAGCAACCTCTAGACATAGAGTGTAACAGCTCGATTTAGACCCTAGTCAGAACAGTGGTTTCGAAACCACAAATTTGACGTAAAAAATTATTTTATTAATTTATTAAGGTTTACAGCATGATGAAGAAATTATATGAAAGTTTTGTAAAGTAATTTTACAGTTTAAATGCTTCATTTGGTAAAAAGGACTAAATCACGTAAAGTGAAAAATATGAGTTCTATAGTTTAAATGCATTAAATGGATAAGAGATAAGTAGTTGGGGGATTTATGTTGTAATTATCCCTTCTATATGGTAAGTGGATGGTTATGTGCATATTTTGTTGAATTTATAATGTTTTAACTAAAGGACAAAATGGTAATTAGTGAATTAAAGGTTAATTAATTAAACAAAAATCAATTTTAAGTTTATTTTGCTCATCTTCTTGCTGAAAAACAAAAGAAAAAGAAAGGTTGAAGCTTAACTAGGGTTCGGCCATTGTTAATCTTAATTAGGTAAGCATACGAGCTCGGTTTTTTATGATTTACATGTTTTTGAGATCGTTGTATCAAGTACTAGCTAGCCCGTACCTTGGTTTTTAATTTTGTTGATTATTTTGTCAAGTGTCATTGATGAATACTTGTGTTCTTGAATGTTTTATGATGGAAAATGAGTAATTATTGATAGATTATCATGTTTTATAAAGTGATTTTTAGTGAAATTGCCATTTAAGGGCTAATTCGTGAAAAGTGTAAATTGAGGGGTTGAAATGTAAAATAAATGAAAAATATGGGCAACTAGGGGAATTATGGTAATTTAGCCAAGCATGGGTTAAATTGAAATTTGCGAATTTCATGTATTTGTGAAATAGGGAGCAAATTGAATAGATGTGAAAGCTTAAGGGCTAAAGTGCAAAAATGCTCAAATGTATATTTTTGGATGAAATTGAATGAATAGGTGATTAAATGGGTTAATTTTGAATACATATAGATCAAGAAAAGAGGAACTCGAACTTAGATTAAGGTAAGAACAAAGTACTCGATTAATCTGCTAGTTTCGTTGTTTCTACGACTGAGGTAAGTTCGTAGGTGTTAATTTAATTATAAATGAATGTTATATGCTTTGATATTGCATAAAATGTGTTTATGAGATTGCTGACGATGTTTGAATTGTGACTATGACTGTATGGAAGTGTTCGACGATGAAATCGACAAATGAAACTTCTCGGTTAAACTTTAAGTACAACGATGATGATAATGTAATGGCATTAAGTTAATGCATTGGCTTTGAGCCATGTTATCTGCACTTCAGGTGCGAATAATACCTTGATTTGGCTACGGGCCATGGTATAGGTACACTGGGATAAGTTACCTTGATTTGGCTATGGGCCATGATATAGGTACTTATTGATTGTGATTCGTGAGTGCCCGACTTCTATCCTTAATGGTTCAACGGGTAAAAGAATGACTTGTTTGAGAAAAGAGGTTAGTATGAGATGGTACAGGTACGTATGAAACCTATTTGAGCATTTCATTGAGAAAGATTAATGAGATGTTAATGAATCATGATTGGAGACATGATAGAAAAGTTTGTGTTAATGAGATGTTGTTATGGTAATGTGTATGTGATTGAATTATATTTATTTGATGAATTGAATTGTTTAACTATGAACTTACTAAGCTATGAAGCTTACTATGTGTTATTTGTCTATGTTTTATATATAATCAAAGTTAGCTTGGACTCAGGGATTGTCAGGAACATCGTCACTCTATCAATCATTTGTTAGTATTTTTGAAGCTTGTATATATGGTATATGGCATGTATAGACTAGTGTCATTTTGGTATGTTTTGAAATTTGATGTTAGCCATGTGATTTGGCTTGTTAATGATGTAAATGTTGGTATGTTTTTAGCCATTTAAGCTGGCTTAAGTTATATGCTTGATAAGTTATATATGTGATGCATATAATGTCTTTATATGTTAGCTTGTTTTGGTATGTTTGCCATAGTTGTGGATATAGTTAAATGGATGTTGATTTGGTTACTTATCAATGTTTAACGAATGGTAAATTGTGATGGTTTTGGTGTAATGATTGGGTATGTTTTGAATATGAAACTAAATAGTTGAAATGGTTGTGAATTGATAGCATGATATAAGTATGAATTGTCATGTTTTTGGTTGCTTAATGATATATGGAAATGGGGTATTTTGGTTGCTAAGTGTTCATGAGGATAGGGTGGAAAATTGGCTTTGCAAATAGTCTATTTTTGTCTACACGGGTTGAGACATGGGCGTGTGTCTCAGCTGTGTGCGACACATGGTCATGTTACAAGGCCAAGTGTCTCCTAGGGTACCCTTTTGAATTAGGACAGAATAGCCTACATTTTTGACACGGCTTAGACATACGGGTGAGTCTATTGGCTGTGTGTGACACACAGGCTGGCACATGGGTTTGTGACCGACCGTGTGATACAAGTCAGAGAGTTACACGGGCTAGACACACAAGCGTGTAGTCAGTGTGTGACCCAAGTCAGTATGTATGCCTTGTTTTCACACGGCTTGCGCCACAGTCGTGTTTGGTGGTCGTGTGAGACACACGGCTTGTTCACATGGGCGTGTGACTCTTAAAAATATGAAAATTTTCTATGTTTCTCAAAGTTTGAAATTGTTATTGTTTAGTCCCGAACCACTTCTAAGCATGCTTTAAGGTCTCGTAAGACCTTCTAAGGGACAATGTGATTGAGATGATTTAATTTCGATTATAAATGCTTAAATGAATGAGAATGATATGTATTGATCTATAATGCCTCATAACCCTATTCTGGCGATAGATACGGGTTAGGAGTGTTACATTTTTATTGGTATCAGAGTTACGATTTAGTCGATTCTAGGACTAAGGCAGCGAGTGAGAGTCTAGCTATACATGCCATATATATAAATTGTGATAGTGTGATGATACCTAATTGTTAAAATGTGTTTTTATATAGTAATTGGATCCCGAACGAGCCATAGCTGATGATGTGGAAAGCAATGGACCCGCTACCGCTTAAGGAGCAGCGCCGACCGATTCTAGGCCTATTTCTAGTAGTCAGGGAGGAGAGGCTAAGCAAGCCTTCTTCCAAATGATGACTGAGTGGTTCACGAAATTCATACGAATGAATCTGGCTACTCAACAACCTCCGCCCCACCTATTCCTCAACAAATCTCGATTATGCCACAAGTGACAGATCCGATTTGATTGAATAAACCGCCAGTGGATAAGATTCGTAAGCACGGGGCTGAGGAGTTTCGGGCTATAATTGATGATGATGCTGAGAGAGCTAAGTTCTGGCTCGAGAACACTATTAGAGTATTTGATGAATTTTCCTGTACTCCAGAAGAATGTATTAAATGTGTTGTATCCTTACTGAGAGATAATGCATATCACTGGTGGAAAACGTTGACACCGATGGTTCCTAGTGAACGGGTTACCTGGGAATTTTTTCAGATTGAGTTTCAGAAAAAGTATATAAGCCAGCGATTTCTCGATTAGAAACATAAAGAGTTTCTGGAATTGAAATGAGGTCGAATGACTGTGACCGAGTACGAAAGAGAATTTGTACGATTGGGTAAATACGCTTGGGAATATGTTTCTACTAAAGAGATTATGTGTAAGCGGTTTGTTGATGGGTTGAATGAAAATATAAAGCTATTAGTTGAAATTCTGGAAATTAAAGAATTTGTTATTTTAGTTGAAAGAGCCAAGCAAGAGAAAGAGTAAAGTTCAAATGCTATAGCTCACAGGTTTAAAAAATTTATTAATACTGAAGTGGCAAATATTGTGGATGCAGGACATAGGAGATGTGCTAATTAAGATAGCATAACAGAACGGGTGGAGGATGCCTAATCCAACACTAGATATGTTTGTGTGATGACCACCATCGGGTGAGACCGAGGAGGAAGACAATAATGATGATAATGATGATGGAGATGGAGAGGATGATGTCCCTTCAGCATCGCAGGAGTATGAGTGAGCATTTCAACCAAGAAGACTATCCATTAAGGGGGTTGTGATCTAAGAGCCTAGTTGATACAACCTATAATAGCCCACCCAGTGGACTCTTAGTATTATGTTATTGTCTAGTGTATAGTTGGTAGATTTAATGGTAGAATCAAGTAAGTAAAGTATTTGTTCTAGCTGAGTAGAGTTTTCGACGTAATTCACCATTTGACAAACTCTTAATTTTGGCGAACACTTTGGTATGGCAGACACTTCTGTTAAGCATTTGCCCATCCTAGATGTTTTAGGCAAACTCATTAAGTTTGTAACTGTTATAACTTGTTTTATTTAGTGTTTGATGATTTGATTAGTTATGTTGGGATTTTGTTAAGACTTAGTTAGAATTAAACTAAGTTATTATAGACTATTGGACTTAAAACTTGTTAAGTTTGTTTAATCATGAGAATCAAGGGTGTTAGTGGGATTATTTGAATTCTCCACTAAACCTTGTCTCTATTGCTTAGTATATAAGTGTAAAAAATAGAACGTCGGTAATGATAATATATCAAAAAGAAAAGAAAATTTAAAAAAAAGAACACACAGATTTTACGTGGAAACCCTTTCGGGAAAAAACTACAGGCAAAGGAGAAGAAAATTCACTATGTCAAATTCGAATTAATACAAAAGGAATAGACTATGTCTATTTATAGGCTTTGTAAAGTCATATTCTAATAGGAGTGTAGTAAGATTGAAACACCTTATTCTAATCAATATAAAATAGATGGACTTTAATAAGGTTTAAAAAACGTTATTTTAAAATAAAATAAAAGAAGTGTAGTTCTATATGGATTTTACTTTTTATTTTATTTTACCACTGTATTTTATTTAAATAAGGATTCGGGTCAATTAACTCTAACAATCTCCACCTTGACACGAATTCTCAATGAACAAGTTCTTCATCGCGAACTCTTAACGAACAAGTTCTCCACCCCTTCCATAAAACCCCTTAAGGGTTTAACTTCAACAATGAACACCAACCAAGTCTAAGCAATGCTCAAACTTGGTTATAGGAAGTGACTTAGTCATCATATCTGTAGGATTTTCATGAGTACTAATTTTTCTCACAACAATATCACCACGAGCAATAATGTCACAAACAAAATGATACCAAACATCAATGTGTTTTGTTCTCTCATGAAAGATTTTATCTTTTGTAAGGAAGATTGCATTCTGATTGTCACAAAATATTGTACTAAACTAAATAGCTTCTTTACAAGCCTTAGTAATCGCCATGTGCTCAGTTTTAGTGCTAGACAAAGTGACTGTAGTTTGCAAAGTGGCTTTCCAACTGATTGCACAACCTCCGATTGTAAAGACATAACCTGTAAGAGATTTTCTTCTATCAAGGTCTCCAGAAAAATCAACACCAACATACCCAATGACTCCATCTCTAGTTCTCCCAAACTGTAAGCAAACATCAATAGTACCTTGTAAGTATATTAAAATCGGCTGAACTATTTTCTAATGTTCTTTACCAGGATTCGCCATGTATCTGCTAACTGCACTAACCGCATATGATAAATCTGGACGTGAACAAACCATAACATACATGAGAGATCCTACTGCACTAGAGTATGGAACATGTGACATGTACTTAATCTCATCATTTGATTGTGGAGACAAAGCCGATGAAAGTCTGAAATGGGCTGCTAAAGGAGTACTAATAGGCTTAGCACTCTGCATATTGAACCTCCAAAGAACTTTCTCAATGTCCCCCTTCTGACTTAGGTACAATTTACTTACTTTTCTATCTTTGAAAATCTCCATACCAAGTATCATTTTTGCTAGTCCCAAATCTTTCATCTCAAATTCTTCACTTAGTTGGGCTTTGACCTTTCTTATCTCTCCTTTATCTTTTGCTGCTATCAACATGCCATCAACATAAAGAAGTAGATACACAAAAGAACCATCATTGTTTTTCCTAAAGTAAACACAATTGTAAAACTAGTTCTTTTGAAATCATGAGAAGTCATAAAGGAATCAAACCTCTTGTACCACTGCCTTGGTGACTGTTTCAAAATGTAAAGGGACTTTTTCAGCAAGCAAACATAGTCCTTTTTTTCGGAGACTACAAAACCCTCTGATTGTTGCATGTAAATATCCTTCTCAAGTTCTCCATGCAAAAATGCAGTTTTTACATCTAACTGCTCAAGCTCCAAATCAAGCATGGCCACAATACCAAGCAAAGCTCAAATTGAACTATGCTTCACAACTGGGGAGAACACATCCATGAAGTCCACTCCTGGAATTTGACTGTAACCCTTTGCAACAAGCCTTACTTTATATCTAGGTTCTTCAACTCCTAGAGTCCCTTCTTTCTTTTTAAACACCCATTTACAACGAACAACCTTTTTATCTTTAGAAAGTTTCACAAGATCCCATGTTCTGTTTTTGTGGAGCGATTCCATCTCCTCGTGCATAGCAAACATCCACTTTTCTGAGTCTTCATAGCTAACCGCCTCAAAATAATTAGATGGCTCTTGGTTCGCATCTATATCTTCAGCCACATTTAAAGCATAAGCAACTAGATCAGCCTCGGCGTACTTCTTTAGAGGTTTAATTTCTCTTCTAGTTTTGTTTTTGGTGATAGAGTATTATGGTGAAGAAGCAACTCTATTCTAAATTTTTATACTGGCTTGAGGAGTCGACTCTGTTGTAGTTTCTATATTAAACTGATGCTCCACCTGCTTTTGATTATCTTTATTGAAGAGTCTTTAAGAGATAAGTTAGGTAGAATAGCAGTTTCATCAAAAACAACATCTCTGCTAATCACAACTTTTCTATTTTCAGGACAGCATAACCTATTTCCTTTTACACCAGCTTTATAACCAAGAAAAACACATTTAATGGATCTCGGTTCCAATTTTCCATTATCAACATGAGCATACGCAGGACACCCAAAGATCTTTAAATTAGAATAACTAGTAGGATTACCAGCCTATACTTCTTGTGGAGTCTTTTTCTCAATGGCAATGGATGGAGATCGGTTGATCAAAAAACATGCAGTAGAGGCTGCTTCGGCCCAAAACGACTTTGGTAAGTTGGCATTTGACAACATATATCAAACCTTCTCCATGATCGTTCTGTTCATTCATTCTGCAATGCCGTTTTGCTGTGGAGTATGACGAACTGTCAAGTGTCTCACGATCCCTTATGACTTGCATAGTTTGTTAAACTCATCAAAACAAAACTCTAAGCCATTATCTGTGTAGAGGTATTTTATTTTTTTTCTTGCCTATTTTTCAATCATAGTTTTCCAAGACTTAAATGCGGAAAACATATCAGTTTTCTACTTCAGGAAGAACGCCCAAACTTTTCTAGAAAAATCATCAATAAAAGTTAGCATATAATTAGCTCCACCTCTCGAAGGCACTCTGGATGGCCCCTACAGATTAGAATGAATATACTCCAATGTCCCCTTCATGTTATGGATTCCTCTGGTGGATCAAACTCTCTTTTGCTTCCCAAAAATTCGGTGCTCACAGAACTTTAGTTTGCAAATTTCTTGCCCATTAAGAAGTCCTCTTTTTCTCAATTCTGCCATGCCATTCTCACTCATATGCCCTAGGCGCATATGCCAAAATTTAGTAATATCATCATCTGACAAGGAAGAGGAAGCGACAGCTGCATCACCAGTAATAATAGAACCCTGCAAAACATATAACTTGGTAGTCTTTCTTTACCCATTCATCACAACAAGGGAACCTTTGGAAATATTCAAAATCCCACTTTCAGCTATGTATTTCTTAACGAAGTTAAATTTTTCTTCAATTCTGGAACATATTGCACGTTACTAAGTTTTCTAACAACTCTATCAGATATCTTAAATTTAATTGTTCCAACACCTACAATTTTACATGAAGTATTATTTCCCATCAAAACAACACCTTCAGATACTGTTTCGTAAGTTATAGACCAATCCCTATTGGGACTCATGTGGAAGGTGCAGCTCGAATCAAGGATCCACTCATCGCTCACTTTAGAATTATTGACAGAAGCGACTAGAAGTTCACCATTGCTTTAGTCTTCTACAACATCAGCTTCACCAGACTTTTCTAGTTGTTTTCCCTTTTGATTCGCAGCCTCCTTTTTGATCTTATTCTGTAGCTTATAGCACTCAAATTTAATGTGCCCTTTCTTTCTGCAAAAGTTACAAGTTTTACCTCTATTTAAAGACTTTGATCTACCCTTAGATTTACCGTGAGGATTTCGTTCCTATGTCCTTCCACGATCATCATTAGCATTCCGATCTTGTCTCCTACGAACAATAAGACCCTCACCCTGAGAGTTAGTTTTAACTACAAGATGCTTCATCTTACCATACGAGGTCAAAGAATCATAAACCTCATCAACTGTGAGAGTCTCACAGCTATATAAAATCGTGTCTTTAAAGGTTTAATAAGATGGGGCAACAAATAAAATAGAATCAACCCTAGATCTTCCTTATCATATTGAACCTCCATGGCCTCCAAGTTTGAGAGAATTTTTTTAAACACTATTAAGTGTTCATGCACAGATGCGCCTTCCTCCAAACGGTGAGCATAAAGACGCTGCTTCATATGCAGCTTGCTGGTTAGAGTTTTCGACATACATATTTGATCCAGCCTCTTCCATAATCCAGCGGCGGTCTTCTCCTTCATCACATCTTATAAAATTTCGCTAGAGAAATGTAGATGTAATTGTGTTAACGCCTTTCGATCCTTGTGCTTCTTCTCTTCCTTCGTCAATGTCGAAGGCATCTTATCTACCCCTAGCAGGGCTTCCTCTAAGTCTATCTGTGTGAGAACTGCTTTCATCTTTATCTGCCATAACACAAATCTGGTGTTGTGATCCAACAGTGAAATTTTATACTTCAAAAATGCCATTACCGTGATCGAGATGAACCCAAAAGCTCTGATACCAATTTGTAAAAAATAGAGTATCGGTAATGAAAATATATCACAAAGAAAAGAGAAATAAAAATAAAGAACACACAGATTTTACGTGGAAACCCTTTTGGGAAAAAACCAAGGGTAGATGAGAAGAAAATTCACTATGTCAAATTCGAATTAATACAAGAGGAATAGACTATGTCTATTTATAGGCTTTCTAAAATCATATTCTAATAGGAGTGTAGTAAGATTGTAACACCTTATTCTAATCAATATAAAATAGATGGAGTTTAATAAGGTTTAAAAATGTTATTCTAAAATAAAATACAAGAAGTGTAGTTCTATATGGATTTTAATTTTAATTTTATTTTACCACTGTATTTTATTTGAATAAGAATTCTTTAGTCTAACAATAAGTGTATCAGTGGCTGTCCTATGTCACATTTACATCTTCATCTTTCTTAAATTCCTCTGTAAGTCTATAAAAAACCTAAGTTAGAAGAACTTCATTGAAGAAAAGGTTCGCAATATCACGATAACACCCACGTTTATACCAACTTACTAGTAATGTCTAATAACCTTTAGCTTATTATAGAAGTAGTTTATGTGTTTATCTTATTGCATGAATAGACATTAGAATCAATCGAGAGGAAGGAAACTTCCTGATTCTGGATTAGGTGTTATTGATTCTTACATGCATGATAAGTTTTAATATATTTATGATTTGATAAGAACACTTATCTTTCTTTTAGTTCAAGAAGTTACTGAGGGTCCTAGTGACAAGGGTAAATGACCAACTGTGTAAATCTATATTAGAGTTTCTGGTGAGTTCCTTCATACTTCCATAAGTTGTAAAATTCTATTATATAAATGTGTAAGGAAACTAATCTCTCTCTATAATGAATGAATGATATATGTGTGAGTAATGGTTGTTCTATGTTATCAGTCTAAGTTTAGTCTATTTGTGTTAAAGTAAACACCATTTTTCATGCTCAAGCCAATACCATTAGTTTGTGGTATGTGAGATTTAATATATGGTGATGGAGAAGAGGAGATATGTTTTTGATGCCTCCGGTAGGGTAGCTATATTGCAAATTTGACTGGCAGATCACAAAAAAACATACTAATATAAATAAAATGATATGAGGAGTTAAGAGAGAGTATGTATATGAAATAGATTATATGATATGCTTTTGACTCTAAATTATGGGTATGTGGCTGGCATGAAGATGTGTGATTGTGTGATGTGATACGTGGAATAAGTTTTATAATTTATGAATATCTGTCCTTGAAAACTAACTATTAACACGACAAAGGCAAGCGCACCTTATCAAACAGTAGTATAGCTTATGGCAAGACTAGGATGTCGAACCCAAAGGAACTAAAAGTACTAGTATTAACTTTCTTTTTATTATCTAGCCTAAATATAAAGGAGTTTGTTTTATCTAAACTAATTACTAAACTAAGAATGCATAGAAAATAAATTAGGGAAATAACTTTTGGGAAAACTAAATGAATTGGACAATACCTAAGGGAAAAATCCACCTAGACTTCACTTGTTATTGACTCTGAATCAGACGATTTATTCACTTGACTTGATCCGTAGAAATCCCTAATTTATATTATCATCTCTCTCGAGACTAACAACGTCTAACCCTAGGTTGATTAATTGAAATCTCTTTCTAATTAACTCCCTAGTGTTGCATTAACTCGATCTATGAATTCTCTTATTAGGTTTCACCATAATCCGGTAAAATCTTGTCACCCTATCTCTAGGCGTGCAATCAACTCCGCTTAATTATGTTAGATCTACTCTTAGACAGGGACTTTTGCTCCTCTGAATAAGCACATCAATACTTGAATCAATATCTTGGAATATTAAATCAAAAATTAAGAACTCATAATTAAGAACAAGTCAAATATTTATCATATAATTCAGATAATAATAACAAGATCCGTCTTAGGTTTCATTCCCCTTAGGTATTTAGGGGGTTTAGTTCATATTTATGAAAGAAAACATCTCAAAAGAATAATGATAACAAAACATAAAGAAAACCTAAGAACTCTTGAAGGGAATTGAAGGGAGATCTTCAGTCTTGAAGGTGAATCCGACTTCTGAGATGGATCAATCGGCTTCCCTCGAGTAATTCCTTGCCTCTACTCCGTGTGTCCTTTTTTGGTGCCTCCTGGGGTGTTTATATAGGCTTTAGAATGCTTCTAAACCCTCAAGAGTGGCCTTTTCCGCATAGGACTAGACTTGGGCTCGACAGGGACACGCCCATGTGACACGCCCGTGTGCGATTGCTTCAAACCGTGTTTGAATCTATTAAATAGACAAGGGCATGTGGTCTACCCGTGTAAGTTGTGCTCGATTCTACTAAAAGGACACGGGCGTGTGGTCTGCCCGTATACGAAAGTCCAGGCCATGTTGATTTCACATGTTGGTCTATTTTCTCCGTTTTCAGCCTGTTTCTCGCTCTTTTTACTCTCCTATACTCACCTAAGTATAAAACATGAAATTAAAGGGTTAGGAGCATCAAATTCACCAAATCTAAGGATAATTCATCCAAACATATGCTAAGCATGAGGTAAAAAATATGTATAAATTACAGTTTATCAAATACCCCTACGCTTAAGCGTTTGTTTGTCCTCAAGAAAAATCCTCAACTCACAATCAAAATGAATTCTTCTCAACTTATGATCCTCATCAATAGTCTTTCAAAATGATCCATAAGTAGTCACACATTGAAAATTTAGCTCGAAGAACATCAAAGTTTCAAGCATTCTAAGTTGAGCATTTTATTACGAAAACATAGGTGTCTCCCCTCATCTAAGTAATCACCTTTGATTCAAAACATCATAGAGTTTCACATCCTCACTAAAGATTACTCAAATCACTCGAGGTGTTTAAGGACAAGAAATTTAGCACTCAACAGTCAATATGAAAAGTTATTACCATAGGCTTGCGTGAAAATCAAATCTCCACCATTATATATTGAGATGATACATCAATCAAAAGGTCTTTTAGAGGGTTGTAACTTGGCTTTGGTTAGGAGGTGTGGTCACAAGCTAAAAAAGAAGGTTAGAATCGAGATTGAATTGAAAAATTATCTAACTAGAAAAATACTACAACTTGATAAATTACATTCCTAATTAGAAACTCCTAGAATTGAGCTTTTCTTCATGGGATAAGGAATTTAAATACTTAAGCTCAAAAACAAAGAAGTACTACTAATATATATGAATGTTGTTGTTGTTGTTTTTTTTTTAAGAACAAGTCAAATAACATAGAACTTTGCTAATTCTTACAACGTAAAATAAAGCATAGCAAAGCAATTAATTCAAATCAAATCTCGAAAAAAATAGGGATCAAATTAGTGGATTTCAACAATAATGGGTTATGGGTTAATATTAAGGGTAAATCAATGAATGGCTTTTTAGGCTCAAAGGGGTTCACTAAGGGTTAATTATGAGGGTGGGCGTTTATGGGGTAAGTGGATTAAACCTAAGTGCCTTGATCATATCGACATATTAATTCAATGGTGTGGTCTTGACATGCATAATCAAGCAAGTTCTAGAATAACGATTCGATATTGACGCACTCAAAGCAATAATAAAAGTGAGCATGAAAGAAATAATATATGCTCTAAGAGCTCAAGATCTCACAAAAATTATGGCTTTTTGATGTTTAACATGTGAATTTCAACTCAAGATAATACCTAAACTTAGGGAAACAACCTAAAAATTTTTAATTTTCAAGAATCAACTTTTCATGCTTGATTCTTTAATTCTATTAAAGTTTAAATAGTCAATGCATAAACGCTTATGTTTTAATTCAATACATATCAATAAAAGTCATAAATTAATCAAGATTCATTCTAATAGTGATATGAGTGATTCACGTGAGAATAAGACAAAATTTAGGGATTTTTCTGATAATGATATAAATAACCCCCCACACTTAAGATGTACATTGTCCTCAATGTACAAAGATAGTATTACTGAACAATATAGATATAAGAGAGGGAGAGAAATGAAACTTCCTGAATTTGTGGATGAATTCCTTGAACTGGAGTTATTGAGAATAATCGGCCAAGGCAATGATGAGAGTGGAGGAAGAGACTCTGGTGGTGGTAGAGGTTCGTTAGTCCATAAGTCCTGCGCCAAAAGAATATTATATCTGGTAGTAGCTATGGTCGTGGTCGAGCAAGACATGGAAGTCGTGGAGAACCTTTTCCAGTGGAATTGCAATTTCCTAAGTACTAGTAAGCTTTGGAGCTCTTTATAACTGCGATAAAATCACTAACTCTTTAAGAAATATAAAGAAGCATAATTACTCGTAAAGAAATAGCCGAAAACATAAATTATCTAATATTAATTATAAAACCTAAAAATGGAATAGTATTAAATGGAAGTTAAATAAAAAGTACTTTAAGAAGATAAATAAAGATAAAAATGAAAATAAGAATAATAAATAAAAAGTCTTTAAACATCGTCATCGCCGGATGGTTCGCGAGGTGGTGGTGGCGATAAGATGTGAAGGTGCTGACAAATCTGATGTAGAGTAGCATCAATGTGATCAAAGTGCTAAAAACACTGCTACTCAAATCGAGTAAGGTGCTCAGAGATGTCAGAGTATGAAGTCGCCGCATGAACTAGACGATGGATGAGTGGTGGCTGAGACGCTGGGTCCTCATGATGTGGAGGGACATCATCAGTAATGTCCTCTATGTCGACACTCGATCATCCTTATATTTAGCAAACTCGAGATGCCCTGTGGGGACGTCTGACCAATGAGGGTGAGGGAAGATGCTTGCGCTGCCGTGTTGAGGAGGCCAAAATACTGCTCCAGGCGAGTCACGTAAGGGCCGATGGATACGACTCCCTTCCTATGTCGCTCCGTCTGATGGCGAATGGTGAGGGCAATGAAATAGGCAAGGTCGAAGATGTGCCCATTCGCCATACTTCATAAAAAGTAGGCGTCGTGAGTGTTGACGACGCCAGTGCTCTCTTGCCGCCCTGTCAGAGTGTGGGCCAAGATGGCATGTAAGTACCTCAGAGATGGGGCAAGGGTCGATGCCTTAGAGCGGCTGGGGTCATAGGTGGCTGAAGCAGGAACGAAGGCCCTCCAGCAGTTGGAGAGAGACAAGTGGATGTGGCGATGGAAGGTGTCAAAATCATCGTCGTCTATGAACTCCTCCGTATAGAGCCCCAAAGCGACACCGAACTCAGGCACGCTCAACTGGCAGACTAAACCGCTGAGACAGAACTGGACTGTTCCGGGATCATCGAAATCTGTCATAACTACTGGAAGATGGAAGGTCGAGCAGAGTTCGAGTGTGAGTACGTCGACTCGATGATCTTGAAAAAGAGCCCCATGGGTCAGTTGTCAGAAGGGCTCGGATCGCGTCAGCCAGTTGAATTTGTTCAAGTGCAGCCCTGATCACGTTATTTCGTGATAGGTTTTAAATATTTATAATTAATTGTTCTTGAAACTAACTATTATCGCGATGTAGGCAAGTGTACCTATCGAACAGTAGTACACTTTTAGCAAGACCGGATTGTTGAACCCAAAGGAACTAAAAGTACTAGTAATGACTGTCTTTTTATTATCTAGCCTAAGAATAAAGAGGTTTTGTTTTTAACTAACTAATTATCTCAACTAAGAATTCACAGAAAATTAGAATTGGGGAATTGCTTTTGGGAAAATCGATTGAATTAAGACAATACCTAAGGAAAAATCCACCTAGACTGTACTTGTTATTTTGGCTCCGAATCGGACGATTTATTCATTTAACTTGTTCCGTAGAGATCCCTAAGTTATGTTATTATCCATATTCAAGACTAATAACGTCTAATCCCTAGATTGAATAATTGAGACCTTTCTCTAATTAACACCCTAGGGTTGCATTAACTCGATCTATGGATCCCCTTATTAGGTTTCACCCTAATCCGACAAAATCTTGTCACCCTATGTCTAGACGCGTAATCAAATCCGCTTAATTATGACAAATGTACTCTTAGACAGGGTCTATTCCTATTCTGAATAAGAGCTTATCTTGAATCGGTATCCTTGGATATCAAAACAAGAATTAAGAACACATAATTAAGAACAAGTTAAATATTTATCATACAATTCAGAAAATAATAACAAGATTCCTCTTAGGTATTTAGGGGATTTAGTTCATAACTAAATAAGAAAACATCTCAGAATAATAAAGAATACAAAACATAAAGAAAACCCAAAACTCCTGAAGGGGAAATTGAGGAGAGATCTTTAGTCTTGATGATGAATCCGACTTCTGAGATGGATCAATCGGCTTCCTTGGAGTAATTCCTTACTCCCTATTCTGTGTGTACCTTTTCTTCCTCCTGTAAGGTGTATTTATAGGCTTTGGAATGCCTAAGATCCCTCAAAATTAGCCTTTTCCGAATTGGACTCAACTTGGGCTCAGCAGGGACACACCCGTGTGACACGCCCATGTGCGATTGCTTCAGGCCGTGCTCAAGCCTGCCAAATTGACACAGCCGTGTGGTATGCCCGTGTGAGGAGGTCTAGGCCATGTTGATTTCGTACTTTGGCCCATTTTCTCCATTTTTGGCCCGTTTCTCGTTCCTTTCATTCTCTTATGCTCTCCTAAGTATAAAACATGAAATTAAAGCATTAGGAGCATCGAATTCACCAATTCTAATGGGAAATCATTTTAAAAATGCGTTAAACATGGGGTAAAAATATGTATAAATTACGGTTTATCAAATACCCCCACACTTAAGCATTTGCTTGTCCTCAAGCAAAATTCTCAACTCATAATCAAACTAAATTTTTCTCAATTTATAATTTCTATCGATAATATCTCAAAATAATCCATAGGTAATCATACATTGAGAATTCAACTAAAAGAACATAAAAGTTTCAAACATTCCAAGTTGAGTATTTAATCATGCAAACATAGGTGTCTCCCTTCATCTAAGTAATTACCATTGATTCAAAATATCACAGAGTTTCACATCCTCACTACAGATTCACTCAAATCACTCGAGGTGTTTAACGAAAAAAAATGAAGCACTCAATAGTCAATAATGAAAAGTCATTACCATAGGCTTGCATGAAAATCAAATCTCCACCACTATAAATTGAGATGAAACATCAATCAAAAGGTCTTTAGAAGGTTGTAACGATGCTTGGTCAGGGGGTGTGGTCACAAGTTGAAAGAAAGGGTTAGAATCAAGATTGAATTGAAAAATTGCCTAACTAGAAAAAGGGTTAATCATCACTTGCATACAACAGGGCTTCTTCTCAGAATATGGAATTACTAATGTGTATACATTGCTTTGTGTTTGTTTTTTTTTTATTAAAAACAAGTTAAATAACATAGACTAACTATTAAGAACAAGACATAGCTAAGCAATTTCTTCAACTCAAATCTCAACAAAAATAGGGATTAATTTAGGGGATTTCAACAATAATGGGTTAAGGGTTAATATTAAGGGTAATACAAGAAATGACTTGTTAGGCTCAAGGGGGTTTACTAAGGGTTAATCGTGGAGGTAGGCTTTTCATGGCATGAGTGGGTTAATCCTAAGTGCCTTAATCATTTTGACATATCAAATCAAATGGTGTGGTCTTGACATGCATAATCAAACAAGTTCTAGAATAACAGTTCGATATTGACGCACTCAAAGAAATAATAAAAGTGAGCATGAAAGAATTAATAAATGCTCAAAAGGCTCAAAAATCTCACAAAAATTATGGCTTTTTTGATGTTTAAAACTTGTAAATTCTAACTCAAAGTAATACCTAACTTTGGGGAAACAACCTAAAATTTTAAATTCTTAAAAATCAACTTATTATGCTTGAGTTTCTAATGTCTTGAGGTTTAAACAATCAATGCATAAATGCCTATGTTTTAATTCAAGATATATCAAACATCGTCATAAATCAATCAAAATTTATCCTAAATACGATATGAGAGCTTTCTAAGAGAACAAGGCAATTATTCAGGGGTTTTTCTGATAATGAAATAAATATCCCCCCACACTTAAGATGTACATTGCCTTCAATGTACAAAGATAGATATTAGAATATAAAAGTAAGATAGGGAGAGGAGTGAAACTTCCTGTATGATGAATTTCTCGAGCTAGAGTTTTGGAGAGTAATCGGTGCGAGAGTGGAGGAGGATACTCCTGTGGTGGTAGAGGTTCATTAGTTCATAAGTCCTGCACCAAAAGAATATTATATCTAGTGGTAGCTATAGTCGTGGTCGATCAGGACATGGCAGTCGTGGAGAACCTTTCCCGGTGGAGTTTTTAGTTCCTATGTGATGATTAGCTTAAGAGCTCTACATAACTGTGATAAGATCAAGAACGTTTTAGGGGATATTAGGAAGAATAATTACTCATAAAGAAATAACCGAAATTGATAATTAAAAATAAAATTCTAAAATCTAATCAAAATAAAAAGTAGTTTTAATTAAAAATAAAAAACATAAAATAATAAATAAATATTTTTAAACATCTTCATCGCTGGATGGTTCGCGAGGTGGGACTGGCAATGAGATGTGGAGGTGCTGACAAATCTGCTGTAGAATAGCATAAATGTTGTCAAATCGTTGAAAACACTATTGCTCGAATTGAGTGAGGTGCTCAGAGATGTCAAAATATGAAGCCACCGCATGAACTGGACGAAAGGGTGGTGGTCGCTAGGATGGTGGGTCCTCGTGCTATGAAGGGACATCATCAGGAATGTCCTCGTAGGCCTCCTCCTTGGTAGATTGGGCAAGACGATATTGAGAAGATTAGGTTCCTTGGCACCTCTCAATCATCCTCCTGCTAAGCATGCTCAAGATGCCTTATGGTGACATCTGGCCAATGAGGGTCAAGGATGATTCTTGGGTCGTGGTGTCAAGGAGCCCGAAGTGTTGAGCCAATCACCTCACATAGGGACCAATGGGGATGACCCCCTTCCTATGCCGTTTCGTCTGGTGCTGAATCGCGAGGGTGATGAAATAGGTAAGGTCGATGATGTACCCGTGTGACATACACCATAAAAAGTAGGTGTCGTGAGTGTTGACGATGCCAGTGCTCTCTCACCTTCCTGTAATCGTGTGAGCCAAAATGGTGTGTAGGTACCTTAGGGAAGGTGGGAGAACTGATGCCTAGGATTGTAGGAGGCAGCGCTAGGGGCCAAAGTGTGCCAGCACTTCGAGGGAGAGAAGTGTATGTGGCGAGTGAGAGCATGGAGTTCATTCTCCTCATTGAACTCCTCTGTATATAAGCCTAGTGCAGCATCGAACTCTGGGATGCTTAGCTGGCAGATTAATCTGACTAGGAAAAATTGGACCGTACCGAAATCATCATAGTTCGTCACTACGGTTTGAAGATGGAACGTTGAGCATAGTTCCATCGTGAGCTCGAGGTATGTTGGTTCGATGATCCCAAAGAATAGCTCCCAAGGGTTGGTTGTTAGGAGGGCCCGAATCACATCAGCCAATTGAACTTATTCTACGGCAACCCAGTCGATGCAGCGGCCCTTAATTAAAGGTCGGGCCTGAAGTATTTGGAAAAGTTCCTCTTGGGGCCCACGGGGGAACTATAGGAGAGGGTGACGAATTTTCGCAGTCGGACCCGCGGAAGATAATGCTCTCTTTCGTTTCTTGAAAGAAGGTATGGTGGTTTTCTTTCCTCATGAAGTCGACATTGTATACCTACAAGTGGAAACATCAATTCGTCTTTGATGAGTAAACAAGAAATAATAATAATAAAATGCGACTAAATTCAAAAAGGAAAATGCAGAAGTATGTTCAGCCACAACTACTAAATTTAATTAAAACAATAAGTTCAATGACCTATTTTTGTGGTAGTAGCATGGTGATATAAGTAAAAATGGCAAAAAATGGAATGCAACATACTATATGAATGAAAAGACATGCCAACACAAAATGCATGATTATTTCAAATATCCTAGCCATGAATATTCACTTCTAACTAATTAAATAGAGTGAAGGAATCATGTAGTGAGTAAGATTTTAAACATGAGAAAGATGATAACTTGTTTTATAAATGAAATTTGTGTGATAGAAAGATGGAAATAACATGAAAAATATAGATTACTATGATAAATAGCATTATAAATCAGTGAAATAAAAGAGAAAGGAGTAAACAAATGCTAAAGGAAAGAGATTGGGCGTCAAGAATGGAATTAGAGGCGGCGCACGGGTGTGGTAGAGAGACCGTGTGGACTTGCAGCGGCTAGGGTTAGGGTTTTATGATGGGGAAGAAAGTGAATAGTGTGGGGTATTTATAGATTTTGGGCCACACGGCCAGGGAACACGCCCGTGTTCCCCAATTTTGCCTGTGTGTTTCACGTTTTTCCTATTTGGGCGCGTTTGAAATTCGTCCCACCCTTGTGTACCTTGGGCGTGTGGGTGCACACGGTCGTGTCGAACGATCGTGTCTAGCTTCGTTCGCTTCTCCCATGCCCGTGTATGCAAGGTCCATGCCCGTGTTAATTTAACAGGTTCGACCACCGGTACTAGAGACGGGAGTGTCGAACACCCATGCTAGTTTTTTAGTTTCAACCACGGATTTTCAAATTTAGGCACTTCTAAAATTCAGCCCATGCCCGTGTTCTTTGGGCGTGTTGATGGACACAGCCATGTCTCATAGCCATGTTTTACTTCGTTCGCTTCTCCCACGCCCATGTATGGATGTCCACGCCCGTGTTATTTTGTCAGTCTTGACCACGGGTAGTGAGCACTGGCGTGTCGCACGCCCATGTTGTCTTCTCAATTTCAACCATGGCCTTTAGACACGAGCGTGTCGTACGTTCGTGTTGTTTTGACAAATTCACCCACGGCCATGTCACATAGCCGTGGCAACTTATCGACTCCCGTATTGGGGAAAAATTTTGCCCTATTTTTACACTGCCATATCGTACGGCCGTGTTGCTTTCCGTGGTATGGGCACAGGCCTGGCCGTGTGGTTCTGAAAAACCTGTGTCCAGTGTCTCAGTAAATGAAATAAATATTAAAAACTAAAATTTAAAGAAGTTAACACCATTAGTGCTCAGGTTGCTTCTTGAGAAGCGCTTATTTGTAGTCTAAACTTGACTGACCTCTCTGTTGCATGGTCATGATGGTGCGAGGAGTTTACACTCCTCATCCCTGCTATCAATTTTATCAAAATAAGGTTTTAGACGAGTATTATTTACCTTGAACGTACCAAATTTGGGATGAATTACCTCGACTGTGCCGTATGGAAAAATGCTAAGTACCGTAAGAGGGATTTCTCTATTAGGTTCAGAAGTGGCAATCCGAGGGTCTACTGCATCTAATAATACTTTGTCTCCAACCTTAAGTTGATTTGGTGAAAATTTGAGCTCGTGATGGTGTGGTTTCGCTTTATCGTGTAATCTCGATTTTTGTGTCCACCATTTATCTAGTTCCTCGACTTGTAGCCTTCGTTCTTCATAGATAGGTTCTTTGTTGTTATTTGAACAAGGCTCATGTATGCTTTTCGAACGTATTTCCTGCAAGGAAGGTTGCACCACATGATCAGCATTAGTAGAGTTTTGAGCTTGAAGAGTAATTGTTTCCTCACCCACACGAAGTGTGAGTTCACTTGTACCAACATCAATTATAGTTTGTTTAGAACAACAAAATCAACTGGGAATATGAATTTGTCAATTTTAAAGAGTACATCTTCAATAATACCCCTAGGAAATCTGATTGTTTTGTCTGTTAACTGAATGCTCATCCTAGTTTGTTTGGGTTTCCCAAGACCTAGTTGTTTAAACATTTTATAAGGCATGACATTGATACTAGCCCCTAAATCAGCCAAAGCATTATTAACATCTAAACTACCAATTACACAAGGAATCGTAAAACTCCCTGGATCTTTTAATTTGTTGGCCAGTTTATTCTGTAGTATGGCTGAGCAAACTGCATTTAACTCTACATGTGACACCTCATCCAACTTCCGCTTATTAGTTAAAAGTTCTTTTAAGAATTTGGCTAATTTTTTGCATCTGCGAAAGAGCTTCAATAAACGGTAAGTTGATATGTAATTTTTTTAATAATTTAAGGAATTTACCGAATTGTTCGTCTATGCGGTCTTTCCTTGTAACATTAGGGTATGGCACCCGTGGTTTGTACTCTTTACTTACCGGTTGTTACTCACTGTGGACTACATCACCTTTACCTTTACTTACCACCATTCCTTGCCTTGGTTCTGGTTCAAGTTCAGCTGACCGTTCCTCATCTTGAATGGTAATTCCATTGAGCTGTTCCCTTGGGTTAGATTCAGTGTTACTTGGCAAGCTACCTTGTGGTCGTTCAGAAATCAATTTGGCGAGTTGGCTATCTGAGTTTCGAGCCCTTGGATCGACACTTGTTGGTTCTTAAGTGCTGTTTTGGTATTCTAAAAGTAAATTTCTGACACTAAGATAAACTTTGTTAGCATCTCCTCAAGGTTCGGCTTCTTTTCCTATTGGTAAGGTGGTTGTTGAAAACCCGGAGGATGTTGTGGCCTTTGATTCCCTTGACCTCCCCATGAGAAATTTGGGTGGTTTCTCCAACCTACATTATATGTGTTACTATATGGGTTATTTTGAGATCTAAAATTATTATTACCCATATATTGGACTTGTTCCTCCTCAATGCTAAGGTTGAAGGGTTGATATTTTGTGTATGCTCCTCCTCTATTTGAATCACAACTCATCACTGGATGTACCTGAGTAGAACCACACAAACTGTCAATCTTTTTATTTAAGAGTTCTACCTGGTTAGATAGCATAGTAATTGCATTGAGGTTGAAAACACCGGTTACTTTCGTCGGCTTTGATCTCATGACCTATCGCTAATAGTTATTCAGTGACATCTCTTTAAGAAATTCGTAAGCTACTTCAGCTGTTTTGTTATTGATAGTCCCACCAGCAGCTGCATCGATAAGTTGCCTTGTTGAGGGGTTCACATCGTTGTAAAATGTTTGAACCTGTAACCATAAAGGTAACCCATAGTGAGGGAACCTTCTCAATAGGTCATTGTATCTCTCCCATGCATCATAGAGTGTTTCTAGATCCATCTGCACAAAAGAAGAGATATCATTTCTCAACTTAGCCGTTTTAGTCGGCGAAAAATATTTAAGTAAAAAAATTTCAGTCATTTGTTCCCAAGTAGTGATTGACCCTCGTGGTAACGAGTTTAACCACTGTTTAGCTTTGTTCCTTAACGAAAAAGGAAACAACCGAAGGCGAATGGCATCATCAGAAATGCCGTTGATTTTAAAAGTGTCACAAAACTCTAAGAAATTTGCCAAATGAGTGTTTGGGTCCTCGTCCTGCAAACCATCAAACTGAACAAACTGTTGGATCATTTGAATTGTATTAGGTTTCAGTTCAAAATTATTTGCAGCAACAACAGGCCTAACTATACTTGACTCAGTTCCTGTTAAAGTAGGTTTAGCATAATCATACATAATGCGTAGAGTAGGATTCTGATTTACTGGATCAGCAGCAATCGCAGAAGGTAGCGAATTTTCCTGATTTTCAGCCATCTCCTCGATTGTGGTGTGAATGTCGTCCTCTTGCTCTTCCTCTATGTATCTTAGGCTTCACCTTATTTCTCTTCGGTTTCAGCGAGCTGTGCGATCGATCTCACTATCAAAAAGTAATGGTCCTGACAGGTTTTTATAGTAGTTGGCGTACAATAACTGCCCAAGTGTTAAGTATTGGTGTATTAAGTTTTTTTGTGTTCTATGTACACCATAGGCATATTATGTTCAGCCTATGGAACTACTTCTGAAAAGTTTGTTATTAAATTGAGTGTTAAGAGTAAGACTTCTATGTACTCATTATGTTTAAGACTTCTATGTACTCATTATGTTTTGGAACTCACTAAGTTCGTATGAACTTACTTTGTTATCTCTTCCTTCTCAGGCTTGTTGATTGAAGGAACGAACTCTGTTGAAGGGACTACGCCAGAGCACTGTTGATATTGTGAGCCATCTGTTTCAGTCTTGTATCATGTATGACCTTTGGGGTGGCGTGTAATTACCGTTTTGAAACCAACTTGTATAATGTTCTTCTAGTTTTATTAAGATGTTTTATGAGAATATTATTGTATTTAAATACTTGGATTTAAGTTATTATATTTCAATTCATGAAATTATCTTTTAAACATATATGACAAAGTAATTGAATGTTGTTTTAAACTATGTACATTGGAACCTTTTAAAAATAATAGTTTATTATATGTTTTACAATCGTAAATCTATAAAGTTTTATAAAGCTTCTGTCAAAGGAACGATTTGCTTAAAATTTAATCTAATTTTAAGTTCTACCATATCATACTTGGATTCAATATTGGGTCGGGTTTGGTCTCAGCCTAGTATTCGAGGAGGCAGGCTACAAATTTTTTAGTGGATTGAGATCGGGGAAAGGAAAGGATGATTGAGGAGTTGGAGCCTAATTCCGACTAATTCTAAACATTTTTAATTTTTATTTTGGATTTATATTTTTAAGACTTATTTTATTTTTGGTTTATTTTTATTTTTATATAGTTTCATTAGGATTTTATTTTATTATATATATTTTGTATGTTTAGTTTTATTTGTATGAATCCCATATTTTTTAAGGCACTACAATTTCGAGTCAAAACCACGAGGTTGAGCCAATCCCACCAATTTTATCAAGTTAATTGGGTAATCTTTTTCCATTATCTTTTATTGCACATTAGGGATAATGTGTCAAATAAAGTGTGGGGGTTGACTTAGGAAAAACAATTAAAATTTTTCTATTATTTTGTTTTGCTTTTTAGGCTTTTAGTAATTTTTAATTTTTATTTTGCGAGCTTTTTATGTGCTTGAGCTTGTAGAAGTAAAAGTAATTGGTTAGGAGCATGTTGATAGGATTTTGTGAGTAAATTGTAATTTTAGTTTATTAATAATTGATTCTAGATTATCTAATTCTAGACTAATTAGTTCAATGTATTACACTGTGAATAAATTAAAGATGTCAAGTATACCAAATGATAAATGGTTGTATAAATAGCATGCATGCTACTTGAATTTTAGGTTGTAGAAATTGATAGACTTGGCTGATTTAATCTATGTATGGAATTATCTAGGGACGACCTAAGGCATTGTTTGATAGACCATTTTTTTGCTAAAAAGCTATCCTCAATATATTTTCCCTAGTACTTAATTTGATCCTGAATCCATTTTCTTGATAACTAGAAATGAAAACCTAAGCCTAATAATTAATTTATTTGATCCTTTATTTTCTTGGTCCTTGCACAAATTTAGACGTCCAACCATTGATATTGAGGGATTAGATAGATACATCATGGTAGTTTCAAAAGAAAAAAAATGAGGGAAACTAAAGTATTGTATGGTATAATGAGTATAAGAACTTTGATATTATAGAAAAGGGTAAAAAAGAAGAAGGAATATATATATAGAGAGAGAGAGAGAGAAAAAAGGCAAAATGTCAATTGAGAAAATCTCAAAGAAGAAAAGAAAAACAAAAATAAAGTGAGTTGGAAAAAAAAGTACGCTGACATTTGTTCAAAAAAAAGTCAAGCCTAAAAATGTACTTTATATAGGCTAGCTAAGTACATCCAAATAAAACTCTAAAGTATACTGAAACTCTAATTAATCTAAACAAGAAATAGTTTGAAACTAAATTTTCTATGTGTCAATATATTTGAAGTATGTAAAATTTTATAAAAAATATTTAAAGTCGTGGCCTCGAATCCCTTACTAAAACTAGACAATATATTTTCTATTTTTAATACCTTGTTCTCAAAGAAAATTATTTTTGTGTTTATAGTCGAGAACATTATTTTTCTTAACACGCTATATATATACAAGGGTGTAACATATATAGTCATTTTAGAATACTACTAATTGTTCAATCAAATGACTATAATATTACATATTTATTCATCCTTCACCATTGACATTATCAATTATTTTCTAACTATGATGAAAACTATGTCTATCACCTAATTGGGTCAAATAACATTCATATCGTTATTTTCATACTCACAAGATCTTTGATTCATGGCTTCCAAAATAAATTTCAAAATTTACTACATCTCAAAATTTTATAAAACCATGATATTATAGATCATATTCATGCTAAATATAAAAAAACCACATGTAAAATCATAAATATGCACAATAGGATCTCAATTTCAAATATATGATTACCACATTATATATTCTCACTAGAAGATTTCATACCAGAATAGTGATATTATTATATAAGCCAATGATTTCCACTATTCTACATTGAATAGAAAATATAACCATACATATGCATATGGCTTATTTCATTTCTAGTCAAAACTGTAAGAAAAAAATCTGGTTTGAAAATAGTTTTCTTCCACAACAAAAAATAAAAAAATTTGAAAACAACCCGATTTGTGATATTTATAGCAATTAACCCAAGATTGAATTCGCACATGTGCTTTTGGATAGACGGATCCTTGCCATTCCCAACTTTCAACCAAACGATGTTCTCCGCTATTCGAATCAAACACAAAACTAGAAATAGTTTTCTTTTCTTTTGGGTGAAAATGAAAATTCCTCTTCTCAAATAGTAACCGACAGAATCTTTATTCTGGAAAATATATTTAATTCTTATAGAATAAAAGTTTCTCTATTTTTGAGCAAAATAATGATATCTGAAAGTTGTTTAAATAGCCCTACCGGTGTCACCTATTTATAGGGAGAGAAGGTAGAACCCTTGTTGAATTGTAGAAGTTTATTTTAACTAGAAAAATGAACTCCTAGTCTAACTAGGAGTATAGGGGGCGGCAACCCTAGCTAATAATACTAGCGTTTTCTATCTCACCTTATTACATAGGGGGCTTTTGAGCATCTTCCATATCGGGTCCAATTACAAGTACTTTTTGGGGCTTTTAACTCAATACTTTATAATTTGATCCAACCTAATATTTATTTTTCTATTCTCGAAATAAACTTTAATATATTCCAATTAAATAATTTTCTCAACCCAATTCAAATTTCATTAAAATCATGATGACTTTACCGTAAAAGAATCTATGAGAAAATATACTTAACATTTCCGTATTCAACGGTTTACTATGACCAAATTATTTATTTCCATTTTTGAACTTCATTTAATTCGAAAAAACATAAATTCATTTATCAAGTCCTTTTCATTTTTCTTTTTCATTTTGGTTTTGGAGAAAACCATATTCATTTCCAAATGATTCCATTTCTCCATTTCCATTTTCATGTTGGAGAAAACCATAATCATTTCCAAATGTTTCTCGTTTCTCCATTTTCACCATTTCTATTCATTTATGTTCTTTTGATTCAACATACAATTCATTTCTAGTTTCAACGAGCTAGTAGAGGGACTAATTGAACATATGCAATTGAGGCTCAAATGATTTATAATTAAGTTTTAGATTTTTTTCCTATTAATTATAAACTCATTCCACTATAGTATCGTGACTGAGCACTTGATGTGTCACAATTTGTTGTAGTAGATTAAACCTCTTTCTATACCTAATGAGCTTGTTAGAGAAAATTTTAGTCATGTTTTTACTAAGTTTTCATCTTTAGTACTTAGGGAATGAAATGAGTAATTTAGGTGTTTTATATGACCTATTGGACCAAATTAGGCCTAAAGGTAGACTGACATGTTAGGTGAGTGTGCAGGGCATCAATTTAGGGCAGAAAGACAATGGATTGCTCTTGATGTTGCAACACGAAGCTTGGATGTCACAACATAACAACCAGAATACACAAAGGATCAAATTGCCAAGGATGTCACGACACAGCCCTAAACACACGCCCAAAGAAGTAATCTCCCATCAATGTCGCGACACAAGTTTGAGGGTGTTGCGACACCGGCTTGACGTGGCCACTTAAAGAAGCAAGGGTGTTTTTGCCCATACAACACAATTTAAAGAAGTTTAGTTTGTCGTTTTAGGTAAAGATGAGTTTGTTAACCTAGGCCTATAAATACCATTGCTCATAATTGTTTAGGGGATTTTGGCCTCCCTTTTATTTTTACTTTCATTCTTAGTTTTTAGGTTTTTAGTTTTAGTTTTTTTTCTCATTAATGTTTTTTTTCATGGGATTTATATTGTGAATTAATTGGACTTTATCAATGATTGCACTTCAAGTTTCATTACAATATTTAGGATATTTCTATTCTCTTTATTTGCTTTGCAATATGTTCATATTTCAATTCAAATCTATAATATTTTTTAGATCCATAAGTAACTAAACCCTTGGAAGATTAACAAGTGGATGTAAGATTAGTTGATGAATATGTAGGGTTTCTTAGCGGATTAGTTGGTTAGGAAAGGAAGAAAACCTTAGGCTTAACGACCCTAGGAAGTCATGTATTTAGATATGAACCCGAAATCGATACAGTCTGTCGTGAAAACCTTACCTTGACCTAGTCTAACCTATGACATCGAGAGATATGTAGTGCTTGCCAATTCATTAGGTTAGTGGAAGGTTAAGAGGCCATGCTAGGTTAATGACTAGCTGATTGAACAGAACTCGAAATAAGAGTTAACTATGAACACTGAAGCGAGTTAGTCTTCTACCTTTAGATATGATAATATTCATAATTTGTTTCAATCGATAGTTTATATTCTTTATTTAAAATTCCTTTTTATCACCACTTTATGAATCATTGTAATATAATTTGGTTAAAGTACTATTTAGACCTGTTAGTGTAGGAATTAATATTAGTTTAATCAAGCCTCCTTTGGGTACGATCCTAAGAGTACTCTCTATACTTTGTTGTACAAAACTATATTACAACTTGACCCGTATACTTGTGGACACTACCTTAATTTCTATCTTTAGTTGCAATATTCCCACTCCCGATGTTAGTACATCAAGAGGTAGCCTAGTTGTTGGCATCATTGTCAGGGAGGTTTCGTCATTAGATGAATTTTAGTTTTTACACTTAATAGGATAATTAGAAATATTCTCTAATTATAGATACAATTTTTAATTTTTATTAATTTATTTAATTTTTTAACTTATTTCTTTTTCTTTTTGGATTTTAGTGTATGACTCAGAGTAAGGGCATACCTATAGAGCCAGCCACTAATCTAGAAAGAATCATACATCATAATAATAGACAACAACAACAATATCACATGTAAAATAATCCACTTGTTGCAGTTGATCTAACACATGATAATCCATTATTTGATGATCCACCAATACGAGACCTACCACCACCACAACACTAATTATCGATAGAGTCGCCCATGGCTCGTGAAGAAAGGACACTACCAACTCTAGATTGTAACACCCATCACCCGTATTCAACTCCGAATAAGGTTTTGGAGCATTACCGTACTTACAATACATATAAACATACTTTTCTCATACATTCATTCATTTTATACAATCATCATTCAAATTCAATCTATTTATCCATTATACGAGCCTACGAGGCCTTAAACATGCTTTGGGAGTGGTTTGGGACTAAATCGATAACTTATGAAAATTTACGAAGCTTAGAAAATTTTCTCAAAACAGGGGACACACGCCCATGTGGCCAGGTCGTGTGTCTCACACGGCCACCAGGCACACCCATGTCACAGGCCTTGTGGACATTCGAAATGGGAGCACATGGCCGTGTCCCAGCCTGTGTCTGACCTTGTGTAACTCTCTGACTTGGGTCACATGGCCAACACACACGCCTATGTGGATAGCCTGTGTGCCCTAGAAATGGCCATACACACCCATGTGTGAGTCCATGTGGAGCATACTGACTTGTTTTCAACATCAACACCAGGGGACACACGGCCGTGTAACATGATTATATGTCACACACGGCTGAGACACACGCTCGTGTCTCTGCCCGTGTGGACAAAAATAGGTCATTTACCAAGCCATTTTACCACCGATTTTGCACATACCTATACAAGATCAATTGGTACCAATTTAAGATATATGCAGCCAAAAGTAATCAACCAATAAACAATCCTACTATATCCATTTAAACCAATTCAATACTCAATTCAATGCCATTTACCTATTCAAATACCTATCAATTCAACTTGCCTTACTATACATAATTCACATATATGTTTCATTTAGTTAAACCATTTCAAACAAGCATTATTAATTCAACCTCGTTTACTCAATATAGGTCAATTACCTAACTTAAAACAAAGCCATTTACACATCCTTATACATTAACAAATTCATCATCACAAGCCAACTCAAATGGCCTAATTACATGTTCATCAAACGTACCAAAATGACACAAGCCTATACATGTCGTATACCATATTTACACAACTCAAAAGCACCAAATAGATGTTTGATAGTGCGATGAAGCCTCTGAAAATCCATGAATCCGAGCTAGCTTCGTAAAACTATAAAACATCAAAAATTAAACAAAGTAAGCTATAAAGCTTAGTAAGTTTGTATGTAAATATGAAATAATCACAACATTCATTTACATTTTAAAATGGATAACATAATTATCATTTAAAGCATCAAACAATGAGCTAACATAAAGTTTATCCGCATCATAACTCATAAGTTCTCAACTTCTTCTAACTCGTTACTTGAATTAGTTTTTCGTACATACCTGTACCGATACTTATCTATTTCTCAACAATTCTCTTATCAAAACACTCCAGCTTATAAATGCTTACAATACAGATACTTCGATTTTTTGATGCCATAGTCCAACTATGGTCTTACACATCCATTGTCAGGCTCTGCCGTGGTCTTACATTCACATGCCATAACCCGATTATGGTCTTATTATCCGATTTGCCACAGCCTGGCTATGGTTTTATTCAGCATCTCGTTTACTTTAACCGTACATTAAATTTAATATCTCCACATTTATCTATTATAATAAATACTATCTCAATTTCATCCATCAAATAAATAGATACACATTTAAGTTCAATTATACGAACTTACCTCGTATACGGAAATAACGGAACGGACCGACTATTCAATTACTTTGCTTTTTCCTCGATCTAAGTCCGAATTCCTCTTTTCTTCATCTATAAATAATAAAAATTAAATTATTTAATCAATTATTCATTCAATTTAGTCCAAAACATAATTTAAGGCATTTTTACACTTTTTCCCCACATATTTTATGTTTTTTACAATTTCGTCCTTATTTCATAAAATCACAAATTAATGAAAATTCACAATAGACCCATGCTAGACGAATTACCATAATGCCCCTAGCAGCCCATAATTTTCATTTATTTTACATTTTAACCACTAACTTTACACTTTTCTCAATTTAATCCCTATTTTGCATTTTTACTTAAAATCACTTAACAAAACTTGTCTATCTATGAACAAGCATTCATAATCTATCAAGAAACTTCAAAATACACATGTATTCATCAATGGAATCATTCAAAATCTTTAAAAGGTTTGTAAAATAGTCCCTGGGCTAGCTAGACCTAGCTGCAACGATCTCAAAAACATAGAAATCATTAAAAAACAAGCAAAAACGAACTTACAATTGAGCCTTGAAGTAGCCGAATGATTCAAGCCCTAAAATGGATTTCTTCCTTCTTCACACTTAGCAATCAAGAAGATGAATGGCTTAAAATTTTGTTTCGTTTTAATTAAATTAACCTTTACTTACTAATTACTATTTTAACCTTTGTTATATAACTTAAAAATCATTAAATGGTTGTCCAAAATTGTCCACTCATCTTTCAAATGGTTTAATTACCATTTAAGGCCACCATATTTAAAACCAAAGCTATTTGGCACCTTTAACTAATAGAACAACACTTTTGCATTTTACACGATTTAGTCCTTTTTCTCAAGTTGAGCAATTAAATGATAAAATTTCTTAACGAAATTTTCACACCAACATGATATCATACTGTAAATATTAAAATAATAAAATAATTATGTTGAAATCAGATTTGTGGTCCCAAAACCATTGTTTTGATTTGACTTAAAACGGGCTATTACAGCTCTCCCTGCTTAGGGTTTTCATCCCCGAAAATCTTACCAGTGAATAGGTTCGAGTATTATTTTCTCATAGCATCCTCGGGTTCCCACGTAGCTTCTTCAACCCCTTGTCGTTACCATAATACTTTCACTAATGTGATTCTTTTATTTCTCAGCTCTTTGATCTCACGAGTTAAAATTCGAATCAGTTCTTCAACCCCATGAATCTTATTTTCGCTGAGTTCACTCCAGTACAACGGTGTTCGACATTTACGACCATATAGAACTTTGTAAGGTGCTGTCTTTATACTCAATTGGAAGCTATTATTGTAAGCAAATTCAATCAGCAGTAGATATTTCTCCCAACTACCGTCAAACTTAAGAATGCAACAACGCAACATATCCTTAAGTATCTAAATAACTCGTTCAAATTGACCATCCGTTTGTGGGTGAAACACGATGCTAAAATGTAGCTTTGTACCTAAAGCTTCTTACAATTTCTTCCAAAATCACGAAGTGAATCTCGGATCTCTATCCGAAACAATAGATAAGGGAACACCATGTAATCTCACAATTTTGGAAATATACAACTTAGCTAATTTATCAAGTGAGAAATCTGTACGTACCGATATAAAATGAGCTGACTTCGTCAATCTGTCAACAACAACCCAAATCACATCTTTCTTTTTCGAAGATAAGGGCAAACTTGATACGAAATCCATTGTTACTCTATCCCACTTCCACTCAGGAATCATAATAGGCTATAATAAACCTGACGGTACTTGATGCTTAGCTTTGACTTGCTGACAAATCAAACATTTTGAAACAAATTCTAATATATCTCATTCCATATCGTGCCACCAATAAAGCTGTTTCAAACCATTATACATTTTCATGCTTCCCGGATGTACTGATAAACAACTACAATGTGCTTTATTTAGAATCTTCGGAACGAGTTCAAAATTTCTTGATACATATATTCTATCACGAAACCTCAAATAGTCATCAAGCCCTATTCAAAACTCTGAATCAGAAATCGACTCACATTGAGCTCGTTTTGCTTGCAATTCATTATCAAATTTTTGAGCCTCACAATTCTGCTGTAGAAATAATGGTCTCGCTTTCAACTTGACTATTATCGAACCGTCGTCAGACAAAGATAATTGTATGTTCAAAGCACGTAAAGCAAATAGGGACTTTTGACTCAAAGCATCAACAACTACTATTGTTTTCCCTGAATGATAGTAAATCACTAATTCATAGTCTTTTAAAAATTCTAACCATCTCCATTGTTGCAAATTCAAATCTTTCTGAGTCATCATATATTCCAAGCTTTCGTGAATGGTATAAATATGGCATTTCTCACCAAACAAGAAATGACGCCAAATTTTCAATGCGAACACTATCACGGCTAACTCTAGATCTTGCATTGGATAATTCTTTTCGTGTGGCTGTAACTGTCTAGAGGCATAAGCTACAACTTTTCCTTCCTACACCAAAACAAAACCCAGGCCATTTAATGATGCATCAATGAAAACTATGAATTCTTTACCCGACTCAGGCTGAACTAACACTGGTGCCTCTGTTAATAATGCTTTCAACTGCTCGAAGCTTTGCTGACACTTTTCTAACCACGCAAATTTAACATCTTTTTGAAGCAATCGTGTCATAGAAGTCACAATTATCGAGAAGCCTTTCACAAATCCTTTATAATAGCCAGCTAGTCCCAGAAAACTATGGACTTCGGATACATTTCTGGGAGGCTTCCAATCTATAATAGTAGAAATTTTGCTCAAGTCAACTCGGATACCCTTGGCTGAAACTATATGTCCCAGAAAACTAACCTCTTGTAGCCAAAACTCACATTTGTTAAACTTTTCAAACAACTGTTTATCTCTCAAAGTTTGTAACACGATTCTCAAATGCTTGGCATGCTTAGATTCATCATGAGAGTAAATCAGAATATCATCAATAAATACAACCATGAATTTGTCTAAATAAGGTCTGAAAATCTGATTCATCAAATCCATAAAAATGGCAGGAGTATTAGTCAATCCAAAAGGCATAACAAGGAATTCATAATGTACATACCTCATTCTGAATACTGTCTTCTGCACATCTGAGTCTTTAACTCACAACTGATAATAACCAGATCTCAAATCAATCTTTGAAAACATTGTTACACCTTTCAATTGATCAAATAAATCGTCAATTCTCGGTAGAGGATATTTATTCTTAATTGTCACTTTATTGAGTTGTCGATAGTCTATACACATTCTCATAGAACCATCCTTTTTCTTTACAAACAACACTGGTGCACCCCAGGTCAAGAAACTCAATCTTGCGAATCCTCTATCAATTAATTCTTGCAATTGAGCTTTCAACTCTTTTAACTCTGTCGGAGCCATTTTGTACGGAGCTATTGATATTGGTGAAGTTCTTAGTACTAAATCAATAGCAAATTGAACCTTTCTGATCGGTGGCAAACCTGGTAACTCTTCTAGAAACACATCTGGATACTCGCAAATAGCTGGTACTGATTCAATCTTTGTTTCTGACACTTTTTTTATCAAATACATATGCAAGATATGCATTGCATCCCTTTTTCACATATTTCAGAGCTAACATCGATGAGATTACAGCTGGTAAACCCTTCAAATCATTTGATTCGATTCAAAGAGTTTCATTATTCTGACATTTCAACTCAATTGTCTTTCATCTACAATTTATTACTGCATCATGCAACGTCTACCAGTCCATACCCAGAATAACAGCAAACTCATCAAATGGTAACAACATCAAATCAGCCATAAAATAGTAACCCCAAGTCATTAACGGACAATTCTTGCAAACTTTGTCAACCAAGACATATTTTCCTAAGGGGTTCGACACTTTTATAGCAAACTCAATATACTAAGTTCACACATATATATATGAATGAGTTGATCCGGGATCTATCGATGCAATTACATCAATGTCATAAAGTGAGAATGTATTGGTAATAACATATGGAGATGACGCTTCTTTGCGAGCACGGATAGGATAAGTTCTAGCAGGTGCTCTAACTTCTGATCTCTTAGTAGCATCTCATGTTGCACCTCTACCACCACTCACATTTCCAACATTACGGGATGGTCTTCCTCTCGCAGTCGTGTTGCTTTATCTTGCACTTTGAGATTTATTTTTCTCATCTAACTCAGGGCAATCTCGAATTAAGTGTTCATGCAAACCACATCTAAAACAGGCTTCATCATTCAGTCTACACTCTCCAAAATGTAGTTTTCCCCATCGTCCACATTCAAGTTTTTTCAGTCTAGCATTACCTACACTTGCCATTGATACGGCTGGAGTTTTTGAACCCATAAATTGCTTCCCATGATCTCTATTAGAGTACTCTACTGACGCATTTGATCGACTATATGAATCTCAAAATTTCCTTGATGAAGAGTGATAGGGTTTATTCATCGATCTCTTTCTTGGATCTCTAGATTCAGAATCAGCCTTTCTCTTTTCTTTGCCCAATTCTTCAGCTTTACAAGTATGCTCAACTAATACAACAAATTCCTTTAAATCCAATATTCCGACCAGAAGTTTAATATCTTCGTTCAGCCCGTCAACAAACTACTTGTACATTATCTCTTAAGTGCAAACATACTCTCGAGCATATTTACTTACCGTACAAATTCTCTCTCGTACTCGGTTACAGTCATGCAGCCTTGTTTCAGTTCAAAAAACTCTTTATGCTTTTGATCTAGAAACCGTTGACTGGTGTTCTTTTTTCGGAACTCGATTGAAAGAACTCCTAGGTGACTCTCTCTCTCTCGGTTCCAAAAATATTAATGTATTCCACCACTGGTATGCAGTGTCTCTCAAAAGAGATATAGGACACTTTAAACATTCAGCCGGTGTGTAGGAAAGTTCATCAAACACTCGGATATTATTTTCAAGTCAAAACTCGGCTCTCTCAAGATCATCATCAACATTAGCCCTGAACTCTTCAGCCCTATGCTTAAGAAATTTATCAATTGGTAGCTTATTCAATTGTATTAGATCAATAACTTGAGGAACTACGAGGATTAATTGAGGATTTGGTGTGGTGGAGGTCGTTGAGCAGCCGAATTTGCCCGAACATATTAAGTGAACCGCTCATTTATCATCTGAAAAAGGCTACTTTAGCCTCACCTCCATGACTATTTGACGCGGGTCAAGATTCGAAAGGCGTTGTCCCTTGAGCGGGAGTTGGCGTATTACTCTCAACATCATCTGCTACAACTTGTTCGAGATCCGCTACTGTACAAAAACATAATTTATAATGTCAGGATTCATCACACCATCACAGGTTATATATGACATGTATAGCTAGACTCTCACATACGCTACGTTAGTCCTAGAATCGACTAAACCGTAGGTCTGATACCAATAAATGTAACACCTCTCACTCGTATACAATGCCGAAATAAGGTTTCAGAGCATTACTGTACTTACAAAATAGATAAACATACTTTTCTCATACATTCATTCATTTCATACAATCATCATTCAAATTTAATCTATTTATCCTTTACACAAGCCTACGAGGCCTTAAACATGCTTTGGGAGCTGTTCAAGACTAAACTTATAACTTATTAAACTTTTACGAAGCTTTGAAAAATTTCTCAAAACAGGGGACACATGCCCGTATGGCCAGGCAGTGTGGGACACGCCCATGTCATAGGCCGTGTGGACATTTGAAATAGGAGCACATTACTGTGTCCCAACCCATGTCTGACCCCATGTAACTCTCTGACTTGGGTCACACGGCTAACAAACATGCCCGTGTAGATAGCCCGTGTGCCTTAAAAATGGCCATACATGCCCATGTGTGAGGCCGTGTAGAGCATACTGACTTGTTTTCAAAATCAACACCAAGGGATACACGGTCGTGTAACATCATCGTGTGTCACACACGACTGAGACACACGCCCGTGGCCCTGCTCATTTGGACAAAAATAGGCCATTTACCAAGCCATTTTACCACCCATTTTGCACATACCTATACAAGATCAATTGGTACCAATTTAAGGCACGAATATGCAGCCAAAAGTCATCAACCAATACACAATCCTACTATATCCATTTAAACCAATTCAATACTCAATTCAATGCCATTTACCTATTCAAATACCTATCAAGTCAACTTGCCTCACTATACATAATTCACATATATATTTCATTTAGTTAAACCATTCCAAACATGTATTATTAATTCAACCTCATTTACTCAATATAGGTAAATTACCTAACTCAAAAAAAAAGCCATTTACACATCTTTATACATTAACAAATTCATCATCACAAGCCAACTCAAATGGCCTAATTACATGTTCATCAAACTTACCAAAATGACACAAGCCTATACATGCCATATACCATATTTACACAACTCAAAAGTACCAATTAGATGTCTGATAGTACGACGAAGTCTCTGACGATCCACGAATCAGAGCTAGCTTCTTAAAATTATAAAACATCAAAAATTAAACAAAGTAAGCTCTAAAGCTTAGTAAGTTCGTATGTAAATATGAAATAATCACAACATTCATTAACATTTCAAAATGGATATGTGACAGCCCTAGTGTGACCCTAGTCGGGAAGTGGTTTCGGGACCACAAAACCGAGTCATAAAAATAATTAATTGCTATATTCTATGCTTATTATGTGTGTACATGAGTATGTGGAAGTTTCATTCTCTAATTTTGCCAATTGCATGAGAAATTATTAAATAGGGATCAATATGAGACATAGTGAAATATGATAGGCTAATTTTAAATGGCTTATTAGTGCATGTTAACACAAAGGTGGACTTGCATGTCAAGTTGCCCAATTTCTTTATAGTGGCCGCCAAGATGGAATGTTGATGGGCAATACATATGTTTAATTAGATATTATAATAAGAAATTGGGTTATTGGAAATAAAATAATGTTAGTAAAGAAGGAAAAAGAAAAAAATGCTCATCTCTCTTCTCCATTCTTTGTGACTTGAGAAGAAAAGGAGTGTTCATGTTTTCTTTCTTTTGCAATTGCCGTAACTAGAGGAAGGGGAAGAAGGAAGATTCAGCCAAGGTGGTCCTCTAGATTAAGGTATGTTCAAGGGTATCTTTGGAAGTATATACAACCTTTGGGTGATGAGTCTAAATTCTATCTATCTCATGGTTGGATTTGGGGTTGATGGAGAGTTAGAAGTTGGCTAAGGAGCCTAAAAATTTTGGTTGATACCTTGATGCTATTAGCATGCTAGTTCTATGGATGTGTTAAGTTGCTTGGGATGTTAGCATGAAAGTTGGAATTGTTAAGCTAATTTGTTGGAAGTGCCGAATTTAGGACTAAGAAGAGAATGAGTATTCGGCTAACATAGTGAAAAGGTAGGTGTTGCCGATTGTTAGATTTAGACCATGGGAGTGGCTATAATGGGCATTAAGATGTAGAACTTAAGAAATGTAGTTATATGTGAATTTACATGATGTTACAAATAGATGTGAAAATATATGCTAGATTAGGAAAATTTGATTAAGTGTTCATGAGATGAAATTAGGTGTTTAAAAGATGTTATAGTTGACATTGTATATATATACATACATTCGGCCATCTAATTGAGTATGAAGGTGGTGTTAAATCTAATTGTGATGCCCATTTGGAAGTGTATATATATATATAAATATACATAAGTATGCCCGTTCGTGATGTTACCTTTAATTATGTGTATAATCGACTAAATGGGTAATTAGTGAGGATGGTTGCCGAATATACAAACATACATATGCATGTGTAATTGAATTATGAATGTTTAGCAAGATGGTTAAACTAGTTGATTTATTGATTAAGCTCAAGGAATTAAAGGAGGAGAATCAAGTAAGGGAAAGACGAAGGTCATCGAGTAGCCGACTTGGAACTATTTTACCCAACACAAGGTAGGTCACTAAGCATATATTTTGTATTGATTTAAATAGACATAATGTCTATATAATTATGCCGAAAGGAATGATAAATTTATATACATGTATGTATGTGGTGATGAAAGTATTGAATGAAAAGAAAAGAGGTGAGATGTATTGAGTTGTTGATTTCGGCACTAAGTGTGCGGGTATAAACATTTATGATCATGAGATTGGCACTAAGTGTGCGGGTTTAAAATTTGTACAACACTAAGTGTGCGAGTTTGATTATATAGCACTAAGTGTGCGAGTTGATTATATAGCACTGAGTGTGCGGACTCACTATATGCTTTTGAATCACTATTGACACTGAGTGTGTGACATTATTGAGTTGATCACGGACAGCGGATCGGGTAAGTACCTTGAGTTCATGGCTAATAGGCGCTATGTTTATATTTGGAGTTGAGCTTGGTAAGTTTTGAACCTATGTGACAATTTTAATTGAAGTCACGTACAAAAGAATTATCGTGGAACAAGTGAAAGGTCATTTAGTTGTATGATTGTAACGAAAACAAAATGATGTATAAAAATGCCTCAAATATCCTATTGATTAGTATATGGAATGTGAATGTGTAACTTGGTATGAGATTGAATCGAAAGGTCTAAGGAACTATGGTATAGTTCGGTTTGGATGGAGTAATTAGCCTCGTTCCATTTTGTTTCCTCTTGTGATAATGTTATTAATGGATGGTAGTGCATTGCTTATGACTTACTGAGTTATATACTCATTCGGTGTTTGCTTGTCACCTATTTTAGGTTTCTTGGACTCGTCTTTTTGCGTGCTCGAACCGTCATCTAAGTCATCACACCGGATTTCAACTTTTTGGGGTATCTTCTTCTTAGTTGGTCTAGGAGAACATTTCGGCATGTATAGGCTATTATGTTTTGTTGAACTTTGGTATGTAAACTTTAGCCATGCGAAAATGGCATAAATATTAAGTTGAATTTTGGTCCTATGATACTTCGTCATAAGTCTTAGTAAAATTGGTTTGATAATGTTGTCATGGCTGATTATTCTCGGTGTTAAATTCATGATATGTATGATGAATTATTAGTTAGATTAAGGAAAAATCACAAAATAGGCATAGTTTGCTTTAGTAACAGATCTTTGGTAGCAGCGATGATGTGAGATTGAAAAAATCACTAAAAATAGTAGGAATGGAATTAAAAAGGAAAAATTATGTAATCGAAGCTTGATGAGTCTATTTTCATATGGAAGAAACGAAACAACCATATAAGCTGTATGTTAGGAGATAATTAAACTCTTGTGAAACAGGGCGGAGCGAATTCTGGATCCCTGTTCGAATTTAGAAATTCACCATAAATTAATCAGAGATAATTAGAAGTCATGCATTATATGTATAGATTCCCTTTTGAGTCTAGTTTCATTAGAAACAATCGGCATAAGCATTGAAGCTCTGTAAAGGGAAATATCTAAGTCGTAATGCATGAAGGTCAGAGTAGTCGAACCCTAAAACAGGGGTGACTTTCACTAATAAACTGTACCAAATTCTACAAAAATTCTACCATATAGATATAGGAGTCTAGTTCTGGGGAAAGTTTACGGAACTGGATTTCGAGTTTCAAAACTCAAGATATGATTTTTGAAGCGACTAGTACGCAGATTAGCGACTTATCCGGGAAATTTTTAATAAGTGGTTTGAAGTCCATTAACACCTCGTGTTCGACTCCGGCGACGGTCTCGGGTTCGGGGTGTTACAATTTAATTGGTATCAGAGCTATGATTTAGTCGGTTCTAGGACTACCATAGAGCGTATGAGTCTAGCTATACATGTCTTAATGTTAATGTTTAAATGTGTGATGACTTTTGACGGTTAAAATTTTTGTTTGATTAGTAAATGGATCCCGGTGTAGAGAGAACCTTCGCGGATGATGTTGAAAGTGTAGCGGCTGCTCCTGCACAAGGGATGCCGCCTGTTGAACCTCAGTCATTTGCGAATAACCAAGGTGAGGGGGCTAAACAAGCCTTCTTTACCATGATGAATGAGTGGGTCGCGCAATATGCCCGAACTAATCCGGCTGTCCAACAATTCCCGAATTTGAATAATCCACCCCAAGAGCCCGTAATGCCATCGATTCGATCTGTGAAATTTGAGTAAGCCACCTGTAGACTTGATTAGGAAGCGGAGCCGAGGAGTTCGGGCCATAGTTCTTGATGATGCCGAAAGGGCCGAGTTCTGGCTTGATAACACCATTCAGATGTTTGATGAACTGTCATGCACACCCGATGAATGTCTAAAGTGTGCTATATCCTTGTTATGGGACTCAGCCTACTATTGGTGGAGGACCTTGATTTCCATAGTCCCAAACGAGCGAGTTACTTGGGATTTCTTTCAAACGAATTTGAAAGAAATATATTAGTCAACGGTTCATCGATCAAAAACGTAAGGAATTTTTGGAACTCAAGCAAGGCCGTATGACAAGATGTCGAATCTGAACATGAGTTCGTAAGACTCGGTCGGTATGCCCGGAGTGTGTGGTGATGAGGTTGCTATGTGCAAAAGATTCAAGAAGGATTGAATGAAGATTTAAAGCTACTAGTGGGTATTTTGGAGATAAAAGAATTCGTAACACTAGTTGAACGAGCTGCAAGGCGGAAGAACTTGGAAAGGAGAAGAAGAAGGCTGAATTTGAAGCTAGAGACTATCGTAAAAGATCAACGGGTAAAGCTCCATTCTCGGTGTAAAGAAGTTCGGGGAGGACACTAATAAATCGAGGATGACGGCGGAATTTCCATTAGAGCACGACCATCGACGGACTCGAGCTACTTGATAGCTAGTGTGGGCAATAATCGTCAAGAGAAACTCTGAATGTCCCCAATGCGGAAGACGACGCCTAGGTGAATGTTGGGGTAAGTCTACTAACGGGCTGTTATGGATGCGGTTCGAAGGACCACTTCATTAGAGATTGCACGGAGCTTGATGAGAAGAATAAGATGCAAGGTGCAAGACCTAGTGGAATGACAGCTAGAGGTAGATCACCGAGAATTTCAGGGGGTAGGGGTGGTGGTCAGAGAGGGGCCTCTGATACGGCTGTTCGAGCCGAGACCCGTACTCCTGCTAGAGCATATGCCATTCGCGCACGAGAGGAGGCATCCTCCCCTGATGTCATCACTGGTACTTTCACTCTCTTTGATACTAATGTGATTGCATTGATTGACCCTGGCTCTACTCATTCATATGTATGTGAAACCTTAGCATCCAGTAAGACTCTACCTGTTGAGTCTACTGAGTTCGTAATTCGAGTGTCAAACCCTTTGGGTCAATACGTACTTGTTGATAAAGTGTGTAAGAAATGCCCTCTAATAATCCGAGAATCCTGTTTTTCGGCCGATTTGATGCTTTTACCGTTTGACGAATTTGATGTTATTCTTGGTATGGATTGGTTGATTGTACATGATGCGGTGGTGAATCAAAAGAAAAACCATCGATTTGAGGGTGCAAATGATGAGGTAGTCCGAGTTGAGTCTCTTGAGTTGAAGGGGTGCCGCGATAATATCTTCAATGACCGCTCGGAGATATGTGAAAAGGGTGTGAAACATACCTTGCGTATGTATTTGATAGCAAAGAGACGGAAAGGAAACTTGAATCAGTACCAGTGGTTTGTGAGTATTCAGATGTTTTTCCTGAGGAGTTACCGGGGTTGCCACCGGTTCGAGAGGTGGAATTCGGTATCGGGATTGTACCTGGTACCACGCCAATCTCAATAGCCATGTATCGTATGGCATTAACGGAATTAAAGGAATTGAAAGTTCAATTGCAAGAATTGATGGATAGAGGTTTCACTCGACCGAGTTTCTCTACATGGGGCGCACCCGTATTGTTTGTGAAAAAGAAGGATGGAACCATGAGATTGTGCATCGACTATCGTCAGTTGAATAAAGTGACCATAAAGAATAAATACCTGTTGCCACGTATTGATGATTTGTTTGATCAATTAAAGGAGCCTCGATATTTTCCAAGATAGATTTGAGATCTGGTTATTATCAGTTGAGGGTTCGAGACTTCGGACATACCCAAAACCGCTTTTAGAGCGAGGTACGGTCACTCTGAATTCTTAGTGATGCCGTTTGGGCTCACTAATGCCCTACGGTATTTATGGATTTAATGAATTGAGTATTCAGGCCATACTTGGATCGATTTGTGGTTGTGTTTATTGATGATATTTTAGTTTATTCACAAGGTGAAGCTGAACACGCAGAGCATTTGAGGTTAGTATTACAGATTTTGCGAGACAAGCAGTTATACACAAAATTCAGTAAATGTGAATTTTGGTTGAAAGATGTTAGCTTTTGGGGCACGTGGTGTCCGTGATCGGTGTTAGAGTGGATCCGAACAAAATTTCGGCCATACTCGGTTGGAAAACTTGAGGAATATTCGAAGTTAGGAGCTTTTGGGACTTGCGGATACTACCGACGGTTTGTAAGGGTTTCTCGATGATAGTTGCACCATTAACGAAACTACTCCAAAAAGATGTTGAGTTTGAATGGACAGAAAACTGTCAGAAGAGTTTCGATCGACTAAAGACCTGTTTAACCGAAGCTCCAGTGCTAGTACAACCGGAGTCCGGCAAAGAGTTTGTCATTTATAGTGATGCATCCTTACTTAGGCTAGGTTGTGTGTTGATGCAAGAAGGTCGAGTTGTGGCTTACGCGTCGAGACAATTAAAGCCGCATGAGAGAAACTATCCGACCCACGATCTTGAATTAGCAGCCATAGTGTTCGCCTTGAAAATATGGCGACATTACTTGTTTGGAGAAAGGTGTTATATTTATTCGGACCACAAGAGTCTAAAATATCGATGACTCAAAGAGATCTAAATCTCGACAAAGACGTTGGCTTGAGTTGTTGAAGGACTATGAACTTGTTATTGATTATCACCCGAAAGGCTAACGTGGTTGCCGATGCTTTAAGTCGGAAAGCACTGTTTGCTTTGAGAGCGGTGAATGCTCACTTATCCGTCTCACCCGATGGGGTGCTAGTAGCTGAATTAGAGGCCAAACCATTATTGATTCGTCAAATACTTGAATCTCGAAAGTCGTATTTGAATTGGTCACTAAACGAGTTGAATGTGCTTGAATGAGGAATCGGAGTTTGGATTGACGACAATGATTGCTTGACGTTCGAGAGGTCGATTATGTGTTCCAAGAAATTGGAACTTATTTCGACGATTTTGGACGAGGCTCATAGTAGTCGAATGTCATCCACCCGGTAGTACTAAAATGTACAATGACACAAACGCCAATTTTGGTGGCCGGTATGAAACGAGACATTTCGAATTTGTCTCAAGGTGTTTGATATGTCAACAAGTGAAAGCAGAACATCAAGTGCCATCAGGATTACTTCAGCCAATCATGACACCCGAATGGAAATGGGATCGAATAACAATGGACTTTGAATCTGGGTTATCGTTGACTCAGAGTAAGAAAGACTCGGTCTGGGTCATTGTCGATAGGTTGACCAAGTCTGCTCATTTTATCCTTGTCTGTACGGATTTTTCGCTCGATAAATTGGCAGAATATATGTCTCCCAAATAGTTCGATTGCATGGGGTACCCATTTCCATTGTGTCGGATAGAGACCCAAGATTTACCTCGCGATTTTGGAAGAAATTACAAGAAGCATTGGGTACTAAGATGCATTTTAGCACCGCATTTCACCCCCAGACTGATGGCCAATCTGAACGAACAATTTAGATACTCGAAGATATGTTGAGATGTTGCGTCTTAGAGTTTTGTGGTTCATGGGAAAGATATTTTCCTTTGATTGAATTCGCTTACAATAATAGCTTTCAATCAAGCATTAAGATGGCACCTTACGAGGCTTTATACGATCGTAAATGCTGAACCCCATTGTTTTGGACGGAACTTAGTGAAAGTAAAATCTTTGGATTTGATTTGATTAAGGATGTTAAGCAGAAAGTTTGAGTAATTCGTGAATGTTTGAAAGCCGCTTCGGATCGTCAAAAGTCGTACGCGGATTCAAAGAGAAAAGACATTGAATATCGGGTTGGGGACAAGGTATTTCTCAAAGTTTCACCCTGGAAGAAGGTGCTTAGATTTGGCCGTAAGGGCAAATTGAGTCCGAGATTCATCGGCTCGTATGAAGTATCCGAACGAGTTAGACCAGTCGCATACCGATTAATTTTGCCCCGAGCTTGAGAAGATTCTAGCGTTTTCATGTCTCGATGCTTCGACGATATAGGTCCGATCTATTGCACGTAATCACTCCATCTGAGATCGAGATTCGGCCTAATTTGAGTTATGAAGAAGAGCCGATTCGCATTTTGATGCGTGAAGTGAAAGAATTGCGAAATAAGAAGATCCCATTAGTGAAGGTGTTGTGGCATAAACACGAAATCGAAGAAGCCACTTGGGAACTTGAGGACTCTATGAAGGATCGATATCCTAAATTGTTCACTGGTAAGATTTTCGGGGATGAAAATTTCTTATGTGGGGGAGAGTTGTGATAGCCCTAGTGTGACCCTAGTCGGGAAGTGGTTTCGGGACCACAAAACTGAGTCATAAAAATAATTAATTGCTATATTCTATGCTTATTATGTGTGTACATGAGTATGTGGAAGTTTCATTCTCTAATTTTGCCAATTGCATGAGAAATTATTAAATAGGGATCAATATGAGACATAGTGAAATATGATAGGCTAATTTTAAATGGCTTATTAGTGCATGTTAACACAAAGGTGGACTTGCATGTCAAGTTGCCCAATTTCTTTATAGTGGCGGCCAAGATGGAATGTTGATGGGCAATACATATGTTTAATTAGATATTATAATAAGAAATTGGGTTATTGGAAATAAAATAATGTTAGTAAAGAAGGAAAAAGAAAAAAATGCTCATCTCTCTTCTCCATTCTTTGTGACTTGAGAAGAAGAAGGAGTGTTCATGTTTTCTTTCTTTTGCAATTGCCGTAACTAGAGGAAGGGGAAGAAGGAAGATTCGGCCAAGGTGGTCCTCTAGATTAAGGTATGTTCAAGGGTATCTTTGGAAGTATATACAACCTTTGGGTGATGAGTCTAAATTCTATCTATCTCATGGTTGGATTTGGGGTTGATGGAGAGTTAGAATTTGGCTAAGGAGCCTAAAAATTTTGGTTGATACCTTGATGCTATTAGCATGCTAGTTATATGGATGTGTTAAGTTGCTTGGGATGTTAGCATGAAAGTTGGAATTGTTAAGCTAATTTGTTGGAAGTGCCGAATTTAGGACTAAGAAGAGAATGAGTATTCGGCTAACATAGTGAAAAGGTAGGTGTTGCCGATTGTTAGATTTAGACCATGGGAGTGGCTATAATGGGCATTAAGATGTAGAACTTAAGAAATGTAGTTATATGTGAATTTACATGATGTTACAAATAGATGTGAAAATATATGCTAGATTAGGAAAATTTGATTAAGTGTTCATGAGATGAAATTAGGTGTTTAAAAGATGTTATAGTTGACATTGTATATATATACATACATTCGGCCATCTAATTGAGTATGAAGGTGGTGTTAAATCTAATTGTGATGCCCATTTGGAAGTGTATATATATATATATAAATATACATAAGTATGCCCGTTCGTGATGTTACCTTTAATTATGTGTATAATCGACTAAATGGGTAAGTAGTGAGGATGGTTGCCGAATATACAAACATACATATGCATGTATAATTGAATTATGAATGTTTAGCAAGATGGTTAAACTAGTTGATTTATTGATTAAGCTCAAGGAATTAAAGGAGGAGAATCAAGTAAGGGAAAGACGCGAAGGTCATCGAGTAGCCGACTTGGAACTATTTTACCCAACACAAGGTAGGTCACTAAGCATATATTTTGTATTGATTTAAATAGACATAATGTCTATGTAATTATGCGAAAGGAATGATAAATTTATATACATGTATGTATGTGGTGATGAAAGTATTGAATGAAAAGAAAAGAGGTGAGATGTATTGAGTTGTTGATTTGGCACTAAGTGTGCGGGTATAAACATTTATGATCATGAGATTGGCACTAAGTGTGCGGGTTTAAAATTTGTACAGCACTAAGTGTGCGAGTTTGATTATATAGCACTAAGTGTGCGAGTTGATTATATAGCACTAAGTGTGCGGACTCACTATATGCTTTTGAATCACTATTGACACTTTGAGTGTGCGACATTATTGAGTTGATCACGGACAGCGGATCGGGTAAGTACCTTGAGTTCATGGCTAATAGGCGCTATGTTTATATTTGGAGTTGAGCTTGGTAAGTTTTGAACCTATGTGACAATTTTAATTGAAGTCACGTACATAAGAATTATCGTGGAACAAGTGAAAGGTCATTTAGTTGTATGATTATAACGAAAACAAAATGATGTATAAAAATGCCTCAAATATCCTATTGATTAGTATATGGAATGTGAATGTGTAACTTGGTATGAGATTGAATCGAAAGGTCTAAGGAACTATGGTATAGTTCGGTTTGGATGGAGTAATTAGCCTCGTTCCATTTTGTTTCCTCTTGTGATAATGTTATTAATGGATGGTAGTGCATTGCTTATGACTTACTGAGTTATATACTCATTCGGTGTTTGCTTGTCACCTATTTTAGGTTCCTTGGACTCGTCTTTTTGCGTGCTCGGACCGTCATCTAAGTCATCACACCGGATTTCAACTTTTTGGGGTATCTTCTTCTTAGTTGGTCTAGGAGAACATTTCGGCATGTATGGGCTATTATGTTTTGTTGAACTTTGGTATGCAAACTTTAGCCATGCGAAAATGGCATAAATATTAAGTTGAATTTTGGTCCTATGATACTTCGTCATAAGTCTTAGTAAAAGTTGGTTTGATAATGTTGTCATGGCTGATTATTCTCGGTGTTAAATTCATGATATGTATGATGAATTATTAGTTAGATTAAGGAAAAATCACAAAATAGGCATAGTTTGCTTTAGTAACAGATGCTGGTAGCAGCAGTGATGTGAGATTGAAACAAATCACTAAAAATAGTAGGAATGGAATTAAATAAGGAAAAAATTATGTAATCGAAGCTTGATGAGTCTATTTTCATATGGAAGAAACGAAACGACCATATGAGCTGTATGTTAGGAGATACTTAAACTCTTGTGAAACAGGGCCAGAGCGAATTCTGGATCCCCTATTCCGACTTTAGAAATTCACCATAAATTAATCAGAGACAATTAGAAGTCATGCATTATATGTATAGATTCCCTTTTGAGTCTAGTTTCATTAGAAATAATCGGCATAAGCATTGAAGCTCTGTAAAGGGAAATATCTAAGTCGTAATGCATGAAGGTCAGAGTAGTCGAACCCTGAAACAGGGGTGATTTTAACTAATAAACTGTACCAATTGGCCCAACCAAAAATTCTACAAATATTCTACCATATAAATATAGGAGTCTAGTTCCGGGGAAAGTTTACAGAACTGGATTTTGAGTTTCAGAACTCAAGATATGATTTTTGAAGCGACTAGTACGCAGATTGGCAGCTTGTCTGGGAAATTTTTAATAAGTGGTTTGAAGTCTGTTAACACCTCGTGTTCGACTCCGGCGACGGTCTCGGGTTTGGGGTGTTACAGGATAACATAATTAACATTTAAAGCATCAAACAATGAGCTAACATAAAGTTTATCCATATCATAACTCATAATTTCTCAATTTCTTCTAACTCGTTACTTGAATTAGTTTTCCGTACATACCTGTACCGATACTTATCTATTTCTCAACAATTCTCTTATCAAAACACTCCGGCTTATAAATGCTTACGATACAAATACTTCAATTTTTCGATGCCATAATCCAACTATAGTCTTACACATACATTGCCAAGACTTTGCCATGGTCATACACTCACATGCCATATCCCAGTCTTATTATCCGATTTGTCATAGTCTAGTTATGGTCTTATTCAGCATCTCGTTTACTTTAACCATACATTAAATTTAATATCTCCACATTTATCTATTATAATAAATACTATCTCAATTTCATCCATCAAATAAATAGATACACATTTAAGTTCAATTATACGAACTTACCTCGTATACGAAAATAACGGAACGAGCCGACTAATCAATTACTTTGCTTTTTCTCCGATCTAAGTCTGAATTCCTCTTTTCTTCATCTATAAATAATCAAAATTAACTTATTTAATCAATTATTCATTCAATTTAGTCCAAAACATACTTTAGGGCATTTTTACACTTTTGGCCCTCATATTTCACATTTTTCACAATTTAGTCCTTATTTCATAAAATCACAAATTAATGAAAATTCACAATAGACCCATGCTAGACAAATTACCATAATACCCTTAGAAGACCATAATTTTCATTTATTTTACATTTTAACCACTAACTTTACACTTTTCTCAATTTAATCCCTATTTTGCATTTTTACTAAAAATTACTTAACAAAACTTGTATATCTATCAAAAAGCATTCAGTCTATCAAGAAACTTCAAAATACACATGTATTCATCAATGGCATCATTCAAAATCTTTAAGAGTTTTTCAAAATAGTCCCTGGGCTAGCTAGACCTAGCTACAACGATCTCAAAAACATAGAAATCATTAAAAACCAAGCAAAAACAAACTTACAATTGAGCCTTGAAGTAGCCGAATGATTCAAGCCCTAAAATGGCTTTCTTCCTCCTTCAAATTTGGCAATCAAGAAGATGAATGGCTTAAAATTTTGTTTTGTTTTAATCAAATTAACCTTTATTTACTAATTACTATTTTAACCTTAGTTATATAACTTAAAAATCATTAAATAGTTGTCCAAAATTGTCCACTCATCTTTCAAATGGTTTAATTACCATTTAAGGCCACCATTTTTAAAAACCAAAGCTATTTGACACCTTTAACTAATAGAACAACACTTTTGCATTTTACGCGATTTAGTCTTTTTTCTCAAATTGAACAATTAAACGATAAAATTTCTTAACGAAATTTTCACACCAACATGATATCATACTATAAACATTAAAATAGTAAGAAAATAATTATTTTAACCTCAGATTTATGGTCTCAAAACTAATATTCTGATTTGACTAGAAATAGGCTGTTACATGGATGTAGTACAAGGCAGCATCACAAGACCAATGATAACTATGAACAATTTTGAAATAAAGAGAAATGATCTAGATGATTCAGAACAATCTTCAGTTTAGTGGGATCATGAATAGTTTCTCTAACTTTGTAACACTTTTAAATTCAAAGGGGTCACTGATGACGCTATTCACCTTTGATTACTTCTCTTCTCCTTAATCGATAATGCCTTTTATTTGTTAGATTCACAAACACCAGTATCAATTACTACATGGAATGAGCTTGTGGAGAAATTTTTGCACAAATTCTTCCCTATCAGCAAAACTGTTCAACTAAAAATAGATATTACTAACTTCAAACAAATGGAATGAGAGAACTTTTACGAAACTTGGGAATATTTTAAACTGCTCATACAGAGATGCCCTCATCATGGTTTTCCTGAATGGTTAAGGCTATAGATGTTCTACAATGGGTTCGATGGAAAATCAAGGTCAAGACTAGATAGAGCGGCAAGAGGGGCCTTAATGAACCGAATGTATAAGGATGTCTATCAGTTGATAAAGAACATGGCCATGAACTCTTGCCAGTGGTTGAACAAAAGATTTACTTATAGTTCGAGACCACCTATGGCCAAAGTTGTCCATGGGGAAGACAAATACCAACAAATATTGGACAAGCTTAACCGGTTGGAGTTAACATCTACTAGACCCATAATGAATGAATCAATCAGGATGATCGATCAATACCCTAAGAACCAACCCGAGGACATGAACTACATAGGGAATAGGGGTGGAAATCCTTATTCAAACACTTATAATCTCGAATGGAAAGACTATTCGAACTTAAAATGGGCTAGAAACCATGGATGAGGTAATGCTACTCATAATAGGCAAAATCATACTTACCAACCTCCTTATTTATAAAAAGCTTAGGAGAGGACCAATGTAAATTACCATACTGTATGTGGTCAAAGGCTGGATTGCATAGAGGGGAAAGTGTAGTTAATGAGGACGGAAGTTAGACAAGTGCAGTCTGAGTGCATTCAAACTAAAACTTACATTGGCTAAGTTGGAAGATCAAACGATCCAGTTGAAGAGCATAATGGGAGATATCAAAATTAAAATTGGCACTAACATTCCAAGCAACACTGAGAATAACCTTTGAAAAGATGGGAAGGAGCAAGTGAAAGCAATTGTGCTCCGTTTGGGTAAAATACCGAGTAACCCAAATGAACCCATTCAAAAGGAGGAAAAAGAAGATCCAGAATATCTTTTGAAAAATAAACTTTATGAAGATGGCCCTGAAGAAGAGCCTGATATGGTAGTCGAATCGGCAGATGAGTCAAAATTTGAGAAAGGCATGCAACCTGTCCTTATGAGAGTACTTGTAACATCCCGAATTAGGGCCTAGTCGGAAGTGTGGTTTCGGGACCACAAATCCGATATAATAAAATTTATTTTTATTATATTTTTATGGTCTACAATTTCATGCAATGATTTCGTGAAAATTTCGTTCAAAAATTTTGACGTTTGGGCACTCAATTTGGTCAAAAGGACTAAATTGTAAAAAGTGTAAAAGTTGAGTTCTACATGTTAGAGGTGTCTAATTGTTATGAAATTTTAAATGGGAGATCCTTAAATGGAATTAGACCATTAGTTAATTTCTGGACAAAAATAGACATGAAATGGGTGTCATAAAATATTTTTAAGTTAGGGGCATTTTGGTAAACTAATGATTAAAAGAATTAAAAAGCCAAAATAGCCAAAATTTGGTCATCTTCTCCGTGTGCCAGCCGAAACCCCCATGGAAGCCATGGTTAGGGTTTGGTTCAAGCTCCCAAGCTCATTTGTAAGTGCTCCCGAGCCCCGTTTTTAAAGTTCTTTACATTTTGAAATCCCGGTAACATGTTCTAGCTATTTCTACCATTATTTTGAGCTAGGGTTTATGTTTAAAAATTTAACCATGAGTAATATGCATGCATTTTGATGTCTAATGGTATAAAATGAGTGTTGGGTGTTTAATAAACGACTTTTACTAAGCTGTTTTCGATGAAAACATCTCAAAGGACCGTTTTGTAAAAGTTGTAAAATTGATCATAAATGGGTGATTTAGTGGAAATTGGGGGCTATCATAGTCATGAAAAATGATCAGCATGTCATAAAACATAATAAAATAGGATGACGTTTAATTTCCGAACATTGGGGCAAAAGTGCAAATATGCAAAAGTTTAAGGGTCAAAATGCAGATTTGTAAAAATATGATTTTTGGACCCCTATGAATAATGTGACTAATTATTAGTCTAAATGTGATATTATAGATCAAGGAAAACAAGATTCAGACTTAGAACGAGGTCGAACAAGGTTAAGCGCAAACTCAAAATAAATAGTCGTACTCGAAACAGAGGTAAGTTCATATGTCAATGATAATGCAATAATATTATTGTTCATACTTGAACTTAAATTGATGTGTTAACATTGTGTGATGGATATTTATTTAGTTTATATGAAGATTATATATTGTAACAAATGTCAAATTATAACTATATGTAATACCATGTTTATCTTATGGACTAATGTCTAAATAAACATGGAAATGTGTTGAATTGGATGTACATGGCATGAGCAGCTATGCATAATGAGATACTTGATGGAAAGAGAAAAATCTCGGTTGAATAAAAAGGGAAATTCAATAGATAAACCATGGCTTACATGATTTGAGATCCTGCATATGTTGCAGTAAGGATTTAGCCCGGATGGGTAATCCGTGATCTCAAGTATGAAAAGGATCTAGCTCGGACGGGTGTTCCTTAAGTGATCGAGCCTTTCGAAGAATATGTGTACATTAAAGATTCAGCCCGGACGGGTAATCCGATTGGGTTCTGAATTTAGCCTGGACCGGTAATTCAGATCCGAGCTCATTGAGAGTGCTTGTCGTACAAGGGATTTAGCCTGGACTGGTAATCCCGACATCACTCCATGAGTTTATATTACGGGGGATTTAGCCTGGACTGGTAATCCCGCTGTAAGATGTGAGGTTTGCGAGAGTGCGCATATGAAATGATCACTTGTATGAATTGACGGTGAATGGGATATCCATCAAGATTCCGAGAAATTCAACGAGATTAATATGAGAAATGAAATTAAAGGCTTTTGCCATGATACATAATGTATGTTATATGATAATATTATAATGCATGTGAGTTGTCATGTTTAGACGAGTGCAGTGCTAAATGATAGCACAGGGTAAATACTCGAAACCCATGAACACGTGCTTGACATATGAAATGAAATGGACTTATTACGATAGTGCAAATGAATGAATGATATTTATGAGAATAATTTCTATGACAAATTATGATGGTTATTATCTTGTTGCACTAAGACAGACTTGGTATAGCAGCATTGGTTCGACTTTGAAAATATACTAAAAATTCTGAAAATTGAATTAAAGACTGAATAAAATATTGAATTAAAGCTTAATGAGTCTAGTTTCAAATAAAGGAAACGGTGTAAGCAAAAGAGTTCTGTATCATGAGATATTCCAGACTCCCCTGTCTCAACTTTGGAAAATCACTATAAAATTGTACAGAAATAATTATGAGCTAAAATTCATATGAATGAAATCCTTAATGAGTCTACTTTCAGGAGAAAGAGACAGGAATATTATCCGAGTCTTGTACTAGGAGATAAATAAATTTTAGTGAAGAAAGGTCGAAGCTGTCAAACTGCGAAACAGGGGAGACTTTGAATAATAAACTGTACTTATTAGCTAGACCAAAAATTCTAAAAATTTTATGATAAGAAGAGATATGAGTCTAGTTTCTAGGAAAATTAACGGATATTAATTTGGAGTTCCGTAGCTCGAGTTATAAATAATTTATCGACTATGACTGATTAGACAGCTTGACTAGAATATGAATAAAAGTATGATTATAGTTGTTTTACCTAAGGATACATGTTATTATAATGCTTATTATTTTCATATGGACTTACTAAGTGTAAAGCTTACTCCTTCTTTCCATCTTTTTAGTTTTGACAGGTCAGCTCGGGGTTGGAGATCGTCGGAGGCAGCATCACACTATCGAGCCTTTACCCTTGGAGTATTGACATGTATATGTTAAACGTGTTCAAGTGAGTGGCATGTATAGGAACTTAGTTTTTCTATGATCGATGTCATTGTGGTTAGCCAAATGTATTAGCTTATAATGATTTGTTGTATGTAGCCATGAGATGTAGCTTATAATGATTTTGGCTTGTAAGCCTATTCATCCATGATATATGTAAATGCCTTGTAATGTGGGCATGTGATTATACTTGTTCACTATGTATAAGAAGTATATAACATATGTACATGGTGGATGCCTTAAGACCATTTGAGGTGGTCATGGCTATGGAATAAATGTGTGATATGGTAATAAGTTTTTAATACTCTAAACATGGATGTTTAATTTATAAGTTTGTAAACATAGTATAATGGTATAAGGAGTAGAAAGTGGTGACTTAAGGCTTGAAAAATAGCCTATTAGGGTCCACATGGTTAGACACACTGGTGTGTGCTATGGCTGTGTGTCCCCTATGTAACACCCCGTACCCGAGACCGTTTCCAGAGTCGAACACGAGGTGTTAACGGACTTAATTCATTAATTAAACAGCTCATACAATTCATTTTAAAATTTCCAGACAAGCTGGCTAACTGCATCATAGTCGCTTTAAAAATCATATCTCGAGTTACGAAACTCGAAATCCAATTCCATAAATTTTTCCTGAAACTAGACTCATATATATATCTAATAATTTTTTCTAGAATTTTGGTTGGGCCAATTAGTACAGTTTATTAGTTAAATTCTCCCTGTTTCAGGGTTCAACTACTCTGACCTCTGTGTATTACGAATCAGATATCTCCTATACAGACCTTCAATGACTATGCCGTTTGTCTCTAATAAAACTAGACTCAATAAGGAATCTGTACATATAAAGCATGACTTCTAATTATCTTTTAAAATTTATGGTGAATTTCTAAATTCAGAACAGGGATCCAGAAATCGCTCTGGCCCTGTTTCACAAAAATTTAAACATCTCATAAAATATAGCTCATATACCTGTTTTGCTTATTCCATATGAAAATAGACTCATCAAACTTCGATTCCATAACTTATTCATTATTTAATTCCATTTCTACTATTTTTAGTGATTTTCAAACTCACGTCACTGCTGCTGTCTGAATCTATTTTATGGTAAATTTTACCTATTTCATGGTTTCCATGGATTAGCTAGCAATTTGACATACATAATACCAAATATGATCATGATTAGCCATTCCAATGGCTAATCATTACCAAGCATTTCTATTTCCATACCACTCAATAACCATATCATAAGACCATACATATAAAATGATTATAATGCTATACATGCCATACTCAAAATATACAAGCCATTATGCCAAGATGGTATACGGATAGTGTGAGCGTGCCTCCGACCGTTTCCGATTTCTGAGCTGGCTTGTCAACACTACAAGGAATGAAAAGGAGGGAGTAAGCATAAATGCTTAGTAAGCTCACATGCAAATAGCAAGTAACATAACCATATAAGCAAACATAAAACATCATTTGCATAATCATCACCAAGACATTCATATCACCTTTTCATTTATCATCTTACCATATTGTTGTTATATCGAGTTTTCAACCCGAGGGTTAAGTACATACCTGTTCAAAGTATCCATTTCACAACACTTACCAATACGTCCCTTTCATCTTGAGTATTCCTCCATTTGAGTAGAACTTTACCATTGAACACATCGAATATAATTCGGATACATGGAAAGTTTGCACATAAGTGCCACATATGTAGCCAAGCTACCATGTAACCCGCCCATAAGTGAACTCGGACTCAACTCAACGAGCTCGGGCGTTCGCATCCATAAGTGAACTCGGACTCAACTCAACGAGTTCGGATGCCTAGTTACATCTCACGAACTCGGACTCAACTCAACGAGTTCGGACGCTCGCATCCATAAGTGAACTCGGACACAACTCAACGAGTTCGGATGCTCAACCATCCTAGTGACATGTCACTTGTATCCTCATCTATTCCTAAGGTTCAAACGGGCTTTTTCCTCGAACACTTATCCTTGCCGTCTTCCGTAGAATGCCGAAATCAATACTCGGTAACAATTATATTTAACAAGTAGTTCGCATAATTTGCATATTATTTGAAATTAACCACAAGCATACATTTCATAATAAAATTCAGCATAACATATAATTAACATCAATAACTTAAAAATAACCATTATGCTACATTATTTACACATGAACTTACCTCGTATGCGAAAATGGCTATTTTTACCATTTCGTCCATCACTTGGTATTTTCCCCATTTTAGCCCGAATTTCAGTTTTCCTTGCTCTATCATTTAAAATATAGTCTAATTAGGACTCACATTATTCAAATTGACCCAAAATCATATTTTGGAAAATTTACAATTTTGCCCTAAACTTTTGCATATTTACACTTTTGCCCCAAAGCTCGTAAATTAAAATTCAGCCTATTTTCTTATGTTTTATGACATGCTGATCATTTTTCCCTTCTATGGCAACATCAAATTCTCACTCTAACATGTACTTATGACTATTAGGTATTTTTACCGATTAAGCCCTTTTGCTCATTTTCACTTAAAACCGAGTAGCACAAGTTGTCTAACATAATTTAAAACCTCATATTCTATCATAAAACACCAAAATACACAAATTTCACTTATGGGTATTTTTCCAAATATAAACCCTAGGTTAAATTATTGCTAGCATAAGCTAAATCGAGCTACCGGGACTCCAAAACGTAAAAATCATTAAAAACGAGGCTAGAACGGACTTACAATCGAGCTTGGAAGCTTGAAAAACCCTAGCCATGGTTTCTCCTTGCTATATTCGGCCATGGGGTTGAAGATGAGCAAAATTGGCTTTTAATTTTGTATTTTAATTCATTTTACCCTAAATGACCAAAATGCCCTTACTACTAAACTTTCCAAAAATTCCATCCATGTCCAATTTTTGTCCATAGACTTAGAAATTGGTAAAATTACTCTTTAAGGACCTCTAATTAATAATCTAATTCAATTTTATGCAAAATACTTCTAGAACACAAGTTTTGCAATTTATTCAATTTAGTCCCAAATTTCAAATTAAGCACTTTATGCATAAAATTTCTTCACGAAATTTTCACACAATCATGCAATCATATCATAGACCTTAAAATAATCATAAAATAATTATTTATATCTCGGATTTTGTGGTCACGAAACCACTATTCGACTAGGCCCAAAATCAGGATATTACAACTCTCCCCCCCTTCAGGGATTTTCGTCCCCGAAAATCTTACTAGAAAAGTGGGCTTCACTTTTAATCTCATATTTGGTGCCGAAGAACTTGCACTTAGACTGTACCTCCAATACATCTCTTCAATTTCTCATATGATCTAAAAGCTTACAGTCTCAACTCTCAACTGTTCTTAAATTTTCAACCCTTCTTAATTTCCCATGATATCATGACATAAAACCGGATCTCAACTTGATTTAATGGAGACCGAATTCCAAGAAATCCGACAATCAAAGAGACCTGAAATTCCATGAATCTGATGAGTAGGAATTCATTCAATACAGATGTGATTTATAGATCTCGCCAAACATTTAACAATAGGATACATCACATTTTCCTCTTTCCGCCATAGAAATAATTCTGATATGGCCTCAAGAATAATCCTTCTCATTTCCATCCCAATATCAACATTGACAAGGATAATTTTGATAGATCCCAATGCTCGGCTTTAACCCCTTTAACAACTCCGATTTTATGTAACATCGGATGCTCTAAACTATCACATTACCTCACTGTCTTGAAACACATCACAATTCATACAACAATACATTACTGAAAGTCAGGAAGTCTTTGCTCAATGTAGACTAGTCTAGTTCAGACGCTTCGGTTACCAATATTCTCATCTATCCGAACTCTGTCAACATGTAATAAACATTTTAGCTTTCACAAGATGGAAACCTTATCATTCGTAGTGACTTAAACTAATATTCAACTCTTTCTAATAAATATACACTTCTCGTTCAAACTATTTACTCTTTTATACGTACAAAATGAAATTCTATTATCAGACTTGGGAAAAATAATCCTGACATAATTGTCACATGAAATCTTTCAAATAAATAATTTACCATACCGACTAAAACTCGCGCTTTTATCACCTATGCCTTTACTGATGTCAAATCCTTACATAGAAATTAGAAAAAATCCCAATACTAAAATCACCACATTACCAAGATCAAATTAGAAGTATAGTCATATTTGACATGATTATCACGAGCTGAAGAACGTACTTCGAACATGAGTCGTAATTGACAAATTATGGAACAAAGATAACAAGAAAACTGAATAAAGAAATCCAAGATAGAAAACCGGAATAAAGAAATTCAGATAAAGAGATCCAGGATAAAGAAACCCAAGATACGATACTATGCCGGAGAATCGAAAACCAAATTCATAGAGAAAATACAGAATACCCTGATAATTCTTCAAAGAAAGAAAGTCCAAAAGAAAACATTATTTAATCCCACGAAATCAAATATAACAAGATCAATATATCTTCCCATACATATATATCGGATGAAGCATCAAGTAGAAGAAAGCAGAATCATAATATCATATGAATTCTCTCATCAATTCTTATCGAATGAAATGAAATAGAATACCCGATGAAATAGAGCAATATAAATTATAAACCAATCAGGACTACCAATGCTTTCATCCAACACGAATTAGAAGACATTCTCATATAACAAGAATTTCTTCGAAGATCAATAGCCATAGAAATATTTCTAAGAACGGGTGAACACATAGAACATCTCAAAAGAGATCATAAATCATCCGGTCATAAGCTGTCACACTCGGATAATTCACATTTGAAATATCATTTCCCCAACTAGTTCTGCCGTCACAAATTTTATATTAAACTATTCACTAAAAAGGCCAATTCTGAATAAATTTCGATTTACACTTTTCTCGACCTTGCACTTGAGTAATTCGATTTACCAAGGAGAATTCCTTTTCTAACTAGGACGATGCATAACTCCAATAATTTTTACGTCAATCCGATACTTTCGGCTCGACTTTACTTATCAGCTCATTTTCAATCTCGGATCATACTTATAATTATTCTATCACTGAACTCTTTGGGTTCTCAACCAAAACTTATTCAATACAAATCTCATGAAATTCCATTATAAGTACCACTTTGGTAAGGGGAGGGTTGTAGGACCTCGACTCGACTTTCTTATACATACACATATGACACAACTTCCATCATCATAGTAACATCATCAAAATCATGTCATTCATTCATGTTGGCTTACACCAATTTTCCTATTGTCCCATTTAGACAATATACTTATGCATACATTCTATGTTTTCTAGACACTTTACTTATCCATTCATTTAATTAAATTAATTCATGCTCATGACATTATATAAGGCCAAACAAACATAGATATTTGCATCACAATCACAACTTTCATTTCGTGCATCATCACGTACATATCATTACAATCATATAATTCAGTCCAACAATTTAACATAGATAAGTTCATTTCATTATAATCCTTTACCTCATAAAATTATATACCATTAACATTCATCAACATTCGACATCCAATCAAGACAAGGACATTTTCATTCAGTATCATAATATTATGACCTTTATTCATACCTCTACTACTTTCTATTTATTCCGTTCATCTTATCAAGTAAGCCACATACACTACATCATATGAGCATGAAGCAAATATGAATATTTATCACAACATGAACTTTCATCTCACATATTATCACATATGTATCATAAACCTTTATTCATACTTTTCTGAACCGAGACTTATCATAATCATAATTTTACTCAAATACCTTTACTTAACATTGAACATGGTTGGCGCAGCTTCGATTGGAGAGTACCACTCTAAATAAGACGGTACTTATACGCGTCGGAAGACATCACACTATCACGATCGTTGGCATGTATAGCTAAACTTTTACACATGCTAGGTTAGTCCGAGAACTGACTAAACCTGCTCTGATACCACTAAATGTAACACCCGTGCGAGACCGTTTCGAGTCGAACACGAGGTGTTAACGGACTTAATTCATTAATTAAACAGCTCATACAATTCATTTTAAAATTTCCAGACAAGCTGGCTAACTGCATCACAGTCGCTTTAAAATCATATCTCGAGTTACAAAACTCGAAATCCAATTCCGTAAATTTTTCCTGAAACTAGACTCATATATATATCTACTAATTTTTTTCTAGAATTTTTGGTTGGGCCAATTAGTACAGTTTATTAGTTAAAGTCTCCCCTGTTTCAGGGTTCAACTACTCTGACCTCTGTGTATTACGAATCAGATATCTCCCTATACAGACCTTCAATGACTATTCCGTTTGTCTCTAATAAAACTAGACTCAATAAGGAATCTGTACATATAAAGCGTGACTTCTAATTATCTTTGTAAAATTTATGGTGAATTTCCAAATTCAGAACAGGGGATCCAGAAATCGCTCTGGCCCTGTTTCATAAAAATTTAAACATCTCATAAAATATAGCTCATATACCTGTTTTGCTTATTCCATATGAAAATAGACTCATCAAAATTCGATTCCATAACTTATTCATTATTTAATTCCATTTCTACTATTTTTAGTGATTTTTCAAACTCACGTCACTGCTGCTGTCTGAATCTATTTTATGGTAAATTTTACCTATTTCATGGTTTCCATGGATTAGCTAGCAATTTGACATACATAATACCAAATATGATCATGATTAGCCATTCCAATGGCTAATCATTACTAAGCATTTCTATTTCCATACCACTCAATAACCATATCATAAGACCATACATATAAAATGATTATAATGCTATACATGCCATACTCAAAATATACAAGCCATTATGCCAAGATGGTATACGGATAGTGTGGCGTGCCTCCGACCGTTTCCGATTTCCGAGCTGGCTTGTCAACACTACAAGGAATGAAAAGGAGGAGTAAGCATAAATGCTTAGTAAGCTCACATGCAAATAGCAAGTAACATAACCATATAAGCAAACATAAAACATCATTTGCATAATCATCACCAAGACATTCATATCACCTTTTCATTTATCATCTTACTATATTGTTGTTATATCGAGTTTTCAACCCGAGGGTTAAGTACATACCTGTTCAAAGTATCCATTTCACAACACTTACCAATACGTCCCTTTCATCTTGAGTATTCCTCCATTTGAGTAGAACTTTACCGTTGAACACATCGAATATAATTCGGATACATGGAAAGTTTGCACATAAGTGCCACATATGTAGCCAAGCTACCATGTAACCCGCCCATAAGTGAACTCGGACTCAACTCAACGAGCTCGGGCGTTCGCATCCATAAGTGAACTCGGACTCAACTCAACGAGTTTGGATGCCTAGTTACATATCACGAACTCAGACTCAACTCAACGAGTTCGGACGCTCGCATCCATAAGTGAACTCGGACTCAACTCAACGAGTTCGGATGCTCAACCATCCTAGTGACATGTCACTTGTATCCTCATCTATTCCTAAGGTTCAAACGGGCTTTTTCCTCGAACACTTATCCTTGCCGTCTTCCGTAGAATGCCGAAATCAATACTCGGTAACAATTATATTTAACAAGTAGTTCGCATAATTTGCATATTATTTGAAATTAACCACAAGCATACATTTCATAATAAAATTCAGCATAACATATAATTAACATCAATAACTTAAAAATAACCATTATGCTACATTACTTACACATGAACTTACCTCGTATGCGAAAATGGCTATTTTTACCATTTCGTCCACCACTTGGTATTTTCCCCATTTTAGCCCGAATTTCAGTTTTCCTTGCTCTATCATTTAAAATATAGTCTAATTAGGACTCACATTATTCAAATTGACCCAAAATCATATTTTGGAAAATTTACAATTTTGCCCCTAAACTTTTGCATATTTACACTTTTGCCCCAAAGCTCGTAAATTAAAATTCAGCCTATTTTCTTATGTTTTATGACATGCTGATCATTTTTCCCTTCTATGGCAACATCAAATTCTCACTCTAACATGTACTTATGACTATTAGGTATTTTTACCGATTAAGCCCTTTTGCTCATTTTCACTTAAAACCGAGTAGCACAAGTTGTCTAACATAATTTAAAACCTCATATTCTATCATAAAACACCAAAATACACAAATTTTACCTATGGGTATTTTTCCAAATATAAACCCTAGGTTATTATTGCTAGCATAAGCTAAATCGAGCTAGGGACTCCAAAACGTAAAAATCATTAAAAACGAGGCTAGAACGGACTTACAATCGAGCTTGGAAGCTTGAAAACCCTAGCCATGGTTTCTCCTTGCTATATTCGGCCATGGGGTTGAAGATGAGCAAAATTGGCTTTTAATTTTGTATTTTAATTCATTTTACCCTAAATGACCAAAATGCCCTTACTACTAAACTTTCCAAAAATTCCATCCATGTCCAATTTTGTCCATAGACTTAGAAATTGGTAAAATTACTCTTTAAGGACCTCTAATTAATAATCTAATTCAATTTTATGCAAAATACTTCTAGAACACAAGTTTTGCAATTTATTCAATTTAGTCCCAAATTTCAAATTAAGCACTTTATGCATAAAATTTCTTCACGAAATTTTCACACAATCATGCAATCATATCATAGACCTTAAAATAATCATAAAATAATTATTTATATCTCGGATTTTGTGGTCACGAAACCACTATTCCGACTAGGCCCAAAATCAGGATATTACACCCTACATTTAAAATTTTGAGTTAATATAGGACACGGGTAGGTCACACGGGCGTGTCCCATAGCCATGTCCCAAAGTCAGTATTGAACACGGACAGGCAGCATGGACATGTGCCATGGCCGTGTTTAAAAGTCAATGTTGCCCACGGGCTAAGGGCATGGGTGTGCCCCAAGCCACACGGGCGTGGGAATCCACACGGCCCACCTACAAAGGTGTGTGGCGCTCCAAAGCTAGAAATTTATTAAGTTGCCCAAAGTTTACCGAATGTTTTCGGTTTTGTCCTGAACCGCCTTAATGTAAGTTATAGGCCTCGATGGCCTGCTTAAGGGATAATAGCATATGTTCTCGAAGTTTTAATTTTGGGCGAAATTCAGTAACCCGGTTTTATATGTTTATGAATGTTTAAGTCTGGTAACACCTTAAGCCCTGTCCCGGTGTTAGATACAGGTGAGGGGTGTTATAGTACCATTCTTATCACGGTTAGAGGATAAATGAAAAAGGGATGAAGCAAAATTTCTAAGTTTCCTAAACTTATTTATATCGCTTAATGTTAATTTAACCCTTATCAAGCTAATAGAGAAAATTCCTAAATATGCAAAGTACTTAAAAGAAATAATGACTAGGTATAGGAAAACTAAAAAGGGAGAACAAATTAACAAAGACGCATCCTGTAATGCATAATCACCAGAAAGATACCCTCAAAATTAAAAAATCTGGGTAGTTTCACAATTCCGATAGAGATAGGGGACATACACTTCAGCAAGGCCATATGTGACCTAGGAGCCAGTATTAACTTGATAAGTTATGGGAACTTAAAAATACTATTATCACACTACAACTAGTTAATAGGTCTTTGGTACAACCAAAAGGTCTGCTTGAAGATGTATTGGTTAAAGTGTGTAATTTCATCATCTCAGTAGATTTTGTAATTCTAGACTTTGAAGAAGATTGTAAAATCCCTATTTTGTTAGGAAAACCCTTCTTAGCCATATATCTAGGTCTACCATTGACTTAGAAAATAACAAACTGATAATGAGAATATTTAAATGTGGTAATTTAAAAAAGGAAAGATGTGAAGAAAACTTAAGGGATAACTGTTGTGATATATCTGTGAGTTCCCCTAATAAGCTTGATCAAGGGAAGTTATATTTTATGGTAAGTGAAGGTAGAATGAGCAAGCCAAGCGAGCGGGACAAATGGAAAGTTGTAGAGTGGCATGATGGAGTCTAGACAAATGAAGATAGACAAAAAAAAAAAATCCAGACAACGCATAACTAGGCTGGTGGATGAATCCGACAGCCATACGTGAAAAGACTGAGGATTCGACAACCATACAACAAATATTGTTTTAATACTTCAACCCTTAAATAAAATCATTGCTACCTTTTGGCATAAAACATGATAACTTAATACAATAATATTTTTAGTTAGCAATTTGATTGAATTAAGGTAGGATTTAACAACACATGGTAATTGAATAAAAGTATAATTCCATGGGTAATAATTGCGCTCTTTTATAGTTACAAATAACTATAATTTTCTGAATGTGTTTTGCTAACATATTATAATTACATCGTAATTTCTTATGTCATATTTAATAGTACAAATTATTATTATATAACTATATATTTCATCATTTTAAAAATATATATTTATTATAAAAATTATCATTATAATAAAAATTTAAAACGAGTGATAAAAATTAAATTAAAATAATATCTAATATGTTAATTCGAGAAAGTAATTGACAATATGGTTTGGACTGAACTAGATTGGCCAATCAGACTGGTTGGATTGGGAATTAATCGGGGGGTTGGTCTGAAGAGTGACTTTAAATAGATTAGGTCAAAAACCGATATGAACTGGTTGATCCGACTAAAAAATTGGTTTAATCAGGTTTTTTAAATTAATTTTTTTAATTTTTAATAATTTTTTAATCGAATCAGTAGACTGATCGATTAGAGTATCGGTTGGTTTAAAATCATTGGTAACTGATAATATGATTATTAATAGTAGGGATGATATCGGTTTGATCGGGTTTTTTAAAATTTTTGAACCGTCCATCATAATTCAATTCGGTTCTTGGTTTTTCCATTTTTTTTATTTTTTAGACTTATTTAATAAAATGAGCTTTGTTTTATGACTTTTGATTATTGCTTGACAAAACTTTAAGATCTTTTTCATAAATATTTCTAAAAACAAAAAATTTTAAAGAACTTTTAAATTATTTTCACCATTTTTTGACTTCCATTCCAAAAACAATCCAAATACCTCGGGTCTGGTTGGTTTTCGATTTGGTTTTTTTTTTTTTGCTTACCCCTAACTAATAAAAATAACGAAAAAATAAACATCATATATAATTTTATCTAATTGCTCTAGCATTCCATATGTTAGGTTGTTCCTCTTTAACATATAAATTTCTTAAATTAAAGAATTCATGGTCTATCTCTAGTGTTTGTTTCTAACTCCATTCTCTTAAATGGTATTGTATCCTACGATATGGTAAAAAATTATAACATTTTTAAATAAATAAATATATTATTTTATATAATATATAACATGGATATGTAAATAAGTTACGACCATATTTTTTGTCATAACTTTTTATATAAGTATATTATAATACTTTTTATAATATTTTTATAACTCACAAATTATTTTTATAATATACTTTTTAGATATAACTTTAGAAATTTTTAAGATTTAATTAATATAAATTTTTGTTATAATTTTATAAAATATACATAAATTATTTTTTATATTTATGATATAACTTTAAAATTTTTAATTATAATTATTCAAATATTCATATGTGTTTATGCTTATAGTATAATTTTATAACTTAAATATATATAAAGAAATTTAAAGTTAAACCATTATGAAGTGTTTGGAAATTCTTAAGATAGTTAAATTTATAACTTCAATTCTTACCCTCTTCCATATAATTATATCCAATTGAAAATTGGTTAAAAGTATTTGTTTTTCGCTCAATTAATGCATCCAACTTCACTCAATAAATCGAATTAACAATAACAAGGAATTTGCCTGAACTTGGCGATATCAATTCCTTGGCATTACAGAGTTTTCTTCTTGGCTCTCATTTCCTTTCTGTTTCTATAACGCTTGGTGAGATATAAAAACGGGTGTCCAAAGAGTTCTGCTGCCATTGTTGAGCTTCTCCTCAACGTTCATCGGGTCCAAGACTGGTGTACTGAGATTCTAGAAAGCTACGAGGGCACTGTTGTTTGGGAAGGCCCTTGGTTTGCTAAGATGAACTTGGTGGCGACATGTGACCCTGCCAATGCTCGCTACGTTATGAGTTGCAACTTTGACAACTTCCCCAAAGGGCCTGAATTCAAGCAGATGTTTGATATCTTAGGAGACGGGATTTTCAACTCCGACATGGATTTGTGGAAAAACCAGCGGATAACAGCTCAAGGATTCATGAGACATCACCTTTTCCACCAATTCTTGTTGAGGACTATCCGAGACAAGGTGGAAATGGGGCTGATGCCCATCATTGACCATGCTGCTAAACATGGCTTGGTCATCAACTTAGAAGACATTTTTCGAAGGTTCACGTTTGATTCTGCATGCATCTTGGTTACCGGTTATGATCCTAGTTGCCTCTCCCTTGAACTCCCTCAAGTTCTTTTCTCCAAGGCCGTGGATTATTTCGAGCAAGCAATACTTTATCGGCATGTTAGACCACGAAGCTTTACTAAGTTGCAGAAGTGGTTGAACATAGGACAAGAAGGGAAATACAAGAAGTCATGGAAAGTTCTTGATGATGTATTAGCTGAATATACATGTCAGAAAAGAAAAGAAGCGAACAAGCTGAACCAGGAGTTGGTATCAGTAGATGGTGTGGATCTATTAACATCATACATAACTGAAAAGGAATCAACAGGTTTGATATGTGATGATAAGTTCTTGAGAGACACCGCTTTGAATATGATAATTGCTGCGAAGGACACGACGAGCACTGCTCTTACTTGGTTCACTTGGCTGGTTTCCAAGCATCCAATACTGGAAAACAAGATCATAGAAGAACTTGAATCAAAAATACCAATAGCTGAAACCAAAAGGCGGCGGCTATTCAATGTCGATGAGGTAAAGAATTTGGTTTATCTCCATGGAGCATTGTGTGAGGCATTAAGGTTGTATCCTCCAGTCCCTTTCAATCACAAAGAACCTGTCAAACAGACATGCTTCCAAGTGGGCATCCAGTTCATCCAAAGACAAAAGTCTTGTTTAGTGTGTATTCAATGGGAAGAATGAAGTCAACCTGGGGAGAAGATTGCTATGAATTCAAGCCTGAGAAATGGATTAATGAGAGATGAGAGATCAAACATGAGCCATCATACAAGTTCTTATCTTTTGGTGCAGGCCTAGGATATGTTCGGGGAAGGAAACATCATTTATTCAGATGAAAGCCGTGGCATCTGCTCTAATTTACAATTATCATATTCATGTAATGGAAGAAACTCCGGTTGTTCCGGCCGTATCGGTTGTCCAGCACACCAAGAATGGACTGATGACTAGGATCTCCAAGCGATGGGAGTAAATGTCTGATAGCCTGAAGAACTAGTGCGATATGATTAAATAAGTTCAAAGCGATGGCATTGATTGTATGATAACTTACTACAAAGTTAAATACCAAGTGCAATATGATTAAAAATAACTCAGTAATATTTGTTTGGTGAATTTAATAGAAAAGTCCAATATTAATGAAAATGGATGGTATGAAAATTGTGATTCCATGTAATTCTTATCCCTTTCTAACACTAAATCAGATTTTTCCTCCTAATTTTTAACTTTTTCTTCATGAAAAAATTCAAATCCATCTAAAAATGCTAAAAATAAGGAAGAAAAATCTGTATTAATAATTGTTTCCTCTAAAAGTTTAACTATGTACTTTTAAATTTTAAGATTTAGTCTTTAGACTTTAGTTTTGAGATATTTAGTCCCCATACTTTTTTATTTAAAAATTTCGGTCATTCTATCTAATTTTGTTGTTAAAGTTAACAGTGTCAAAAGCAAAATAACTTTTTTAACTCACAACATTTATATTTTTTTGTTAATTTTGTAACGCCTTGAATAATTTATTTTTTCTTTTGTAAATCTTGATATAAATGTGTATTTGCTTCAGTGGCGAAGTGTTTTGGTGTGTGTATGAGGTCTTGGGTTCAAGTCCCACTTTTAGAAATTTTTGTCATTTTGACTCTAGCCTATTCCTTGGCGGTTTGGCTTTTATTCTATTGTTTGGTAAATCATATTAGAATAAGTCTACTGGTTTGAGTGATAAAGTGTTAGCTTGCCTAAGATCTCGTGTTGAAGGCACTGCATGAGCGTGGGTGTTGATTTTTGCTCGGTTGTGTGATAGAGTTTCGGTGGAGTTGGAATTCTGAGATAGTTGGATGAAATTAGTGATCGGATTTAGTGGGATTGGTAGTTAATGGGGTTGTGGGGAGTTGGGATTTTGGAAGAATTAATTTTTCATTTTAATTCTTTTGTTTTTCCAAAATTCTTTTTTTTCCCTTTTCTCTGTCGTTACTTTTTGTTCTTCTTTCTCTTCTTTTCCATCTTTTCTTTTTCTTCTTCAATTCTAGCTGTCGTACATGCTGTTGTTGTTATACTTTTGGGGTTTGTAAATTCGTCCGAATAGGCAAGCTATCGAGTGGTTTTCTTTTAGCGTTTTATGTTGTGGGGGAAATTGATTATGTTTAACGAAATCTATTGATAGTGTTTATTATTTCTCGATTAGGGGAAAGACAAGAAGCGGCTATTGCTCCTCCAGAGGTTTGAGTATTAATTGGTTTCTACTTGTTGGTTGTAAGTGTTTCACGAGTAGTTCGATTTTGAGAGGCCTTAAGTCGAGATCAAATTCTAGTTTAAATTTGTAAACTAATTACTAAAATGGTGTTTGGTATACTATTTTTAGCTTTAAGAGGTCTCGGGATTACTTTCGCATCAAAATCGAACCAAGTGTGTACTTCTAACACGTAAAATCGAGTTTCGAGGAAAGCCAAAAATGGAGTCTTTCGACGCCACATGAGAGTGTGGCCACCTATGTGGCTAGCCGTGTGCGAGACACGGCCATGTGACTGATGAAGGCGTGACCATGCGTAAGACACGGTTGTGTGACGGTGTGAGTGTGGCCATGTGGGCCACATGGGCATTCCACATGGGTGTGTGGATTTTGGCTAAGCCGTGTGGGCCACACGGGCAAGGCCAATTTGGGCATGTGGGCCACACGGGCAAGCCAATTTGGGCGTATGGGCCACAGGGACGTGTGGGCCAACAAGGGCATATGGGCCCAGAATTCTAAAATTTTCATTAAGGTCGCACAGGCCATTCTGATCGATTGTGGACCTACCTTAGGGTCAGTAAGGACTAACCAAACTCTAATTCATGTGATCTGATATTCTGATAAACTAATTTGAGTAGGACACTGATATGTATGTATGACTGTTCTATTGAGTATGTAAATATGTTATCTAAATATGAGAAAATTAGGCATGTTAATTCTGTTAATTCTGTATTTTATATCTGTGTTTGGGGTGGGATTTGTATATGTGGAGGAAGTGATCTATACGGCAACCTTTCGCCTATATTCTGGTAGTTTGACAGCATATTATCTATTATGTGTCGCGTCGACATTATATGGTGTGTAGGGATGGGTGGGTATTTTTAACCCCACATGGTGTGATGGGATGGACGGATATGGTGTGTAAAGGATAGAGGTAGGATTCTGTATATATGTTTTGTTTATCTGATTCTGACATTTGTATCTGTTATGGACTTAAGTCCAAATCTGTATCTGATTGTATATGAAGTATTGTGTATATTGCATGGCTATTTCTGTTGGGTTACACACTGAGTTTTCAAGAACTCACATCTGTTTGTCTGTTCTGTTCAGGTAATCTATAGACTTAGGCGGGTCTGTGCGGTAGAGGCTCAACAGTGACCACTTAACTGAGATCTAATTTTTTTTAGTAATAATGGTTTTATTTTAAAAGCTGGTTTTCTTGAAAGTTTGTAACTCTTGGAACTCTTTGGACTATATGGCTTTAACTTTTCGATCTGGATTTTGTTTTGCTTTCCTTTCCGCAGCGTTGACAAAAACATTACGCAAACAAATGGTTTTAACAAATGGTTTTTTTGGAAAATGAGCTTGGTTTTGTTTTAAACGATTTCCAAACTTCTACTGCGAAATAGATGGCTAATTTTAAAGAATAACTTAAAATGGTTTCAGTAATGTATATGTATAAACGAATATGTTTTACAATACCTAAACGATTTATCAAAAAACTGAACATGATTTTATCAAAGTATTGTCAGTTTTAAAACCCTTCTTCATAACACTCCCGAGTTTGGCCATAACATTTAGGCCGAGTTTGATGTGTTACATTTAGTGGTATTAGAGTCAGATTGTAAAACTCGAGCTATGAATTTTGGGTCCCAAAATGGTGTTTTGAAGAAAACTAGTTTCCAAGTACTTGGATCATTTTGAGTAAGTATATGGTACACCGAGTCTCCGACACTGATCCTGTAAGTACGTCTAAACTTAGAAAACATTGTAGTTAGTACTTTCTGAAACTGTACTGAGTTAGTTAGAGACTGAAACCTCTGAAATATTTCTGAGCTTCTGATAACTTGAGCATAAAATATCTGCTAATAAACACTAAAATTGATGCATAAAATTTTATAATATAGATAAAACTAAAAATACAATGAGTGCTCACGGAACTCGCGGCTGTAGTATTCATAGGCGCGGTTGTAACACCCCAAACCCGTGACCGTCACCGGATTTGACCACGAGGTGTTACCGGGCTTACTTTACTTATTCCTCTCTTGGATTTTTTTTTTTTGTTTTCCTTTTTCTGTTCCAGGCAGGCTAGTTAACTGCGTCACTGCCACCTTAAAAATCATATCTCGAGTTCCAGAATTCGAAAACCAAATACGTAAATTTTACCCGAATTTAGACTCATATATCCATCCATGGATTTATTTCTAGAATTTTTGGTCGGGCCAATTGGTACAGTTTATTAGTTAAAGTCACCCCTGTTTCAGGGTTCGACTACACTGACCTTTGCACATTACGACCTGGATATCATCTCGTACAGAGATCTAATGCTCATGCCGTTTGTTTCTAATGAAACTAGACTCAAATGGGAATCTATGCATATAAGGCATGACTTCTAATTGTTTCTGGATAATTTATGGTAAATTTTCAAAGTCGAAACAGAGGATCCAGTAACTGTTCTGGCCCTGTCTCACGAAATCTTGAATATCTCTCAAAATACAGCTCATATGGTCATTTCGTTTCGTCCATATGAAAATAGACCCATCAAGATTCGAGTACATAATTTTCTTAGCAATTAATTCCACTTCTACTATTTTTTGTGATTTTTCGATTTCATATCACTGCTGCTGTCCGCAACAGTTACTGCAGTAGACTATGCCAATTTCATGAATCTTTCCTTGGCCTTACTAATCATTCATCATACATGGCACAACTATGGCCACCTTATCAAAATTAAGGTTTCTAAGACCCGTGGCTATAGGTTCTAGCATCCCACTCAAACGACCACATAGGCCATTTTCACATGGCTTAAAGTTTACAACCCAAAATTCAACAAAACAAAATAGCCCATACATGCCAAATGTTCTCCTAGGTTGACTAAGAAGACAATACCAAAATTGCTCGCGGTGTGATGACTTCGTTGACGGCTCCGATCACACAAAATAGACGAGTCCAAGAGACCTAAAATGGGTGACAAGAAAACACCGAGTGAGTTTATAACTCAAGAAGTCATAAGCATTCGACAACCATCCATTAATAAAATTATCACAACATGAAACAATAAACGAGGTTAGGTACTCTATCCATGTCGAAACTATACCATAATTCCTCGGACCTTTCGGTTCAATCTCATACCAAGTCATACATCCACATTTCATATTCTATTCAATAAGATATTTGAGGCATTTTACACACCAACTCATTTTCACCACAATCATACAATTGCAATCATCACATAGATTTAAAGCTTACCAAGCTCATCCCGAACATGAACATAGTGCCTATTCGCCATGAGCTCAAGGTACTTACCCAATCCGCTGTCCGTGATCAACTCGATAATATCGCACACTCGGTGCCAATAGTGATGCAAAAGCATATAGTGAGTCCGCACACTTAGTGCTATATAATCAGCTCGCACACATAGTGCTATATAATCAAATTCGCACACTTAGTCTGTACAAATTTTAAACCCGCACACTTAGTGCTAATCTTGTCACCGTGTCCATTTATACCCGCACACTTAGTGCCAATCTTGTCACCGTGTCCATTTATACCCGCACACTTAGTGCCGAGACCAATACTTTATGCAATTTACTACCTTTATACATTCAACGATGGCATCATTCCATACACATACATTTCCATTTACACATCAATTCATTAAACACAATTGCATATATATTATGATCATTTAAATCAATACCAAATATATGCTTAATGACTTACCTTGTGTTGGGTAAAATAGTTCCAAGTCGGCTACTCGATGACCTTCGCCTTTCCCTTGCTTGATTCTCCTCCTTTAACTCCTTGAGCTTGATTAATAAATCAACTAGTTTAATCATCTTGCTAAACATTTACAATTCAATTACACATGCATATGTATGTTTGTATATTCGGCAACTATTCTTACTAATCACCCATTTGGTCGATTATACACATAACCGAATATGCACCAAAACTTGATTCAACATCACCTACATACTCACTTTAATGGCCGAATATATACAACATCTTAGGTACTCATTCATGGGCCGATTATGCATGTTGATGTTGAGGCCAACTACATGGTTAATACCACTCATGAATGGCACACATTTTACTAGCTAATGCTTTACATATTGTAGCTCAATACACATCTATCATTTACTTCATAACCAAACAACATCACAAGAAAATACATACTTTGAGATAATATATATATCATACCAATACATCATGTGCAAACATATATACACATATAGGTGCATGGCCGAATCTCAAGGGGTTCATACCCATCCAAACACAAATTTTTTACCAATCAAGTAACAAGCATAAATCATGCTCATGAATGCACCATGGCCGAATACATCACAACCATACCCTTTCAACTTCGGTCATGGTTAAACAAAGAATTCAATGTCTTACTCAAGAATGCTAAAAGAAATTTCAAGAGTAGTCAATCCATCATTGCATGCATCATCAACAAGCTTCACATTTAGCATGCAATGGCTTTAACACAATATCAAACTTGGCCAAATACCATTTCCATGGCACAACAAGGATTTGAACCATGGGCTAACATGAACATCAAGTTAGCAACTAAAACATGCATGAATCTCATGACACAACCTCATACATACCTTAATCTTGGTACAAGTATGGCCAAATCTCCTTCTAGTTCTCTTCTAAACCAAAAATGGAGCAAAATCCTTTCTTCCTCCTTATGATTTTCGGCCAAAAAGATGAGAAAGGATGAACACAACAATTTTTTTTCTTCCTTCTTTCTCAACTCACGGCAAGGGGGGGATTACCACACTCACACACATTTTTTTTCATTCTTTTATCACCCATACACCTTTGTTTATTATTTCACCCTAATGCACCAACAAAACATGTTTCATGACATGTTTAGCCCATACTCCCTTGTCATGGCCGGCCACTTCATGTTAGGGGGGGAATTTGACATGCAAATCCCTTATTTTTGCATGCATTATCAACTAGTCATCACACATTTCCCCATCATACTTTCAAAGTTTACTACTAGGTCCTTTCTAGTGAAATTCACATTTATAACTCTAAATCGAAACATCAAAAATGTCACACATGAATTAACACATATTATAGGCATCAAAATAAATTATAAATTATTTTATGCCTCGGTTTTGTGGTCCCGAAACCACATCCCGACTAGGGTCAATTTTGGGTGTCACAACTCTCCCCACTTAAGAAATTTTCGTCCCAAAATCTTACCGTAAATAGGTGCAGGTATCGCTCTTTCATAGAGTTCTCGGGTTCCCAAGTAGCTTCTTCTATCCCGTGTTTGAGCCATAACACTTTCACTAGCGGAACCCGCTTGTTTCGCAACTCTTTCACTTTACGTGCTAGGATACGAATCGGTTCTTCCTCATAACTCATATTGGCTTGAATTTCAACCTCTGATGGACTAATCACGTGCGATGGATTAGATCTATAGCGTCGAAGCATCGAAACATGAAAGACGTCGTGAATCTTTTCGAGTTCAGGGGACAAAATCAAACGATACGCAACTGGGCCAACTCGTTCGGAAATTTCGTACGGCCTAATGAATCTCGGGCTCAACTTGCCCTTACTGCCAAATCTGAGTATCTTTTTCCAAGGCGCAACTTTAAGAAACACTTTATCTCCCACCTGATACTCGATGTCTTTACGTTTCAGATCCGCGTCATTTACTTCCGACGATCGGAGGCTATCTTCAGACTTTCACGGATTACTTTCACTTTCTGTTCAGCATCTTTAATCAAGTCCACCCCAAAAATTTTGCTTTCACCGAGCTCCGTCCAACACAATGGTGTACGGCATTCACGCCCGTACAAGGCCTCGTAAGGTGCCATCTTAATACTTGATTGAAAACTATTGTTGTAGCGAATTCAATCAAAGGCAAATACCGTTCCCATGAACCACTCGAACTCGAGGACGCAACATCTCAACATATCCTCAAGTATTTGAATTATCCGCCGGATTGACCATCGGTTTGGGGTGAAAGGCGGTCTTGAAATGCAACTTGGTACCCAAAGCTTCTTGCAACTTCTTTCAAAATCGCGAGGTAAATCTCGGATCTCTATCCCACACGATGGAAATAGGCACCCGTGTAATCTCACAATCTGAGAACGTACAATTGGCTAGTTTGTCCATTGAAAAATCCGTGCGACGGGGACAAAGTGAGCCGACTTAGTCAATCTATCTACAACGACCCAAATCGCATCCTTCTTACTTGCGACAATGGCGGTCCGGATACAAAGTCCATTGTGACTCGATCCCATTTCCACTCGGGTATCGTGATCGGTCAAGTAATCTCAAGGCACTTGATGTTCCGCTTTTACTTGTTGACATATTAAACATCTCGAAACAAAGTCAGAGATGTCTCGTTTCATACCATGCCACCAAAATCGATGTTTCAAATCGTTGTACATTTTCGTACTCCCCGGGTGAATTGCCATTCGGCTACTATGGGTTTCGTTCAGAATTATCGAAATAAGTTCCGAATTCTTTGGAACACACAGACGACTTCTGAACCTCAAACAATCGTCATCATTGATTTGAAACTCCGACTCCTTGTTCGGAACAGACTCAGCCCGTTTTGCAACCAACTCATCGTCGACTTTCTGAGCTTCACGAATTTGACGTATCAATAATGGTTTGGCTTTCAATTCAGCTACTAACACATTGTCGGGTAGAATGGATAAGTGTACATTCATCGTCAGAAAGCAAATAGTGATTTACGACTTAAGGCATCCACAACCACATTAGCCTTTCCCGGGTGATAGTCAATGACCAGCTCATAATCCTTTAACAGCTCGAGCCAACGTCTTTGTCGCAGATTTAAGTCTCTTTGAGTCATCAAATATTTGAGACTTTTGTGATCCGAAAATACATGGCACTTCTCCCCAAATAGGTAGTGTCGCCATATTTTCAAAGCGAATACAATGGCAGCTAGTTCGAGATCATGGGTCGGATAATTTCTCTCATGTGGCTTCAATTGTCTCGACGCATAGGCCACAACTCGACCTTCTTGCATCAACACACAACCTAACCCAAGCAAGGATGCGTCACTGTATATGACAAACTCTTTACCGGACTCCGGCTGTACTAGTACTGGGGCCTCGGTTAAATAGGTTTTTAGTCGATCGAAACTTTCTTGACAGCGTTCCGACCACTCGAACTTAACATCTTTTTGGAGTAGTTTCATCATCGGTGCAGCTATCATCGAAAAACCTTTCACAAATCGTCGATAGTATCCGGCAAGCCCCAAAAAGCTCCTAACTTCGGTAACATTCCTCGGAGGTTTCCAATCGATTATAGCCAAAATTTTGTTCGGGTCTACCCTGACACCCGATGCGGACACCACGTGCCCCAAAAAGCTAACCTCTCTTAACCAAAATTCACATTTACTGAACTTTATGATAATCGCTTATCTCGTAAAATTTGCAACACTAGCCTCGTGTGTTCAAGATGCTCAAGATCATCTCTCGAATAGACCAAAATGTCATCGATAAATACAACTACGAACCGATCCAAGTATGGCCTGAAAATTCTATTCATTAAATCCATAAATACCGCAGGGGCATTAGTGAGCCTAAACGGCATCACTAAGAATTTGTAGTGACCGTACCTCGTTCTAAAAGCAGTTTTGGGTATGTCCGATTCTCGGACCCTCAACTGATAGTACCCCGACCTCAAATCTATCTTTGAAAACACTGAGGCTCCCTTTAATTGATCAAACAAATCATCAATTCGTGGCAATGGATATTTATTCTTTATCGTCACTTTATTCAACTGACGATAGTCGATGCACAATCTCATAGTTCCATCCTTCTTCTTCACAAACAATACTGGTGCGCCCCATGGAGAAAAACTCGGTCGAGCGAAACCTCTATCCGTCAATTCTTGCAATTGAACCTTCAATTCCTTTAATTCCGTTAATGCCATACGATACGGGGCTATTGAGATCGGCGTAGTACCCGGTACAACTTCGATGCCGAATTCCACTTCTCGAACCGGTGGCAATCCCGGTAACTCCTCAGGAAAAACATCTGAATACTCACAAACCACTGGTACCGATTCGAGTTTCCTTTCCGTCTCTTTACTTTCAAACACATACGCAAGGTATGTTTCACACCCCTTTTTCACATATCTCCGAGCGGTCATAGAAGATATTATCGCTGGCACTCCTTTTAAATCAGTAGACTCGACTCGGACTACCTCGTTATTTGCACTCGTCAAATTAATGGTTTTCCTTTTGCAGTCCACCACTGCATCATGTACGGTCAGACAATCCATACCAAGAATAACATCGAATTCATCAAAGGGTAGAAGCATCAGATCGGCCGGAAAACAGGATTCTCGAATTATCAGGGGGCATCTCTTGCACACTTTATCAACGAGTACGTATTGACCCAAAGGGTTCGACACTCGAATTACGAACTCAGTAGACTCGACAGGTAGAGTCTTACTGGATGCTAAGGTTTCACATACATATGAATGAGTAGAGCCGGGGTCAATCAATGCAATCACACTAGTATCAAAGAGAGTAAAAGTACCAGTGATAACGTCAGGGGAGGACGCCTCCTCTCGTGCGCGGATGGCATATGCTCTAGCAGGAGCACGGGTCTCGGATCGAACAGCCGTATCAGAGGCTCCTCTCTGATTACCACCCCTACCTCCAGAAATTCTCGGGGGCCTACCTCTAGCCGTATTCCACTAGGTCTTGCACCTTGCATCTTATTCTTCTCATCTGGCTCCGTGCAATCTCTAATGAAGTGGTCCTTCGAACCGCATCCATAACAGCCCTATTAATGACTTACCCCAACATTCACCTAGGTGTCGTCTTCCACACTGGGGCATTCAGTTTCTCTTGATGATTATTGCCCACACTAGCTACCAAGTAGCTCGAGTCCGTCAATGGTCGGGCTCGATGGAAATTCCCGATCGCCTCGACTTATTAGTGTCCTCCCTGAACTTCTTTACCGCCGAGAACGGAGCTTTACTCATCGATCTTTTACGATAATCTCTTGCTTCAAATTCAGCCTTCTTCTTCTCCTTTCCAAGTTCTTCCGCCTTGCGAGCTCGTTCGACTAGTGTTATGAACTCCTTTATCTCCAAAATACCCACTAGTAGCTTTAACTCTTCATTCAATCCTTCTTCAAATCTTTTGCACATAGCAACCTCATCACCACACACTCCCGAGCATACCGATCGAGTCTTACGAACTCATGTTCAGTATTCGAGACTTGTCATACTGGCCTTGCTTGAGTTCCGAAATTCCTTACGCTTCGATCGATGAACTGTTGACTAATGTATTTCTTTCAAAATTCGATTGAAAGAAATCCCAAGTAACGCTTCGTTTGGGACTATGGAAATTAAAGTCCTCCACCAATAGTAAGTCGAGTCTTGCAACAAGGATATAGCACACTTAAGACATTCATCGGTGTGCATGATAGTTCATCAAACACTCGAATGGTGTTATCAAGCCGTAACTCGGCCCTTTCGGCATCATCAAGAACTAGGGCCTTGAACTCCTCGGCCCGCTTCCTAATCAAGTCCACGGTGGTTTACTCACCTCACGGGATCGAGAATCAAGGCATTGCGGGCTCTTGGGGCGGAGTATTTGAATTCGGGAATGGTTGAACAGTAGGGTTGGTTCGGGCATATTACGCGACCCACTCATTCATCATGGTGAAGAAGGCTTGTTTCGCCTTCATTTTGATTATTCGCGGATGGTCGAGGCTCAACAGCGGTGTCCCTTGCGCGGAGCAGCCGCTACACTTTCAACGCCATCCGCCAAGGGTCTCTCTACCGGGTTCCATTGCTAATCAAAACAAAAATTTCAACCATCGAAGTCATCACATTATTAAGCACTAACAATTTGGCATGTATAGCTAGACTCACACGCTATGGTAGTCCTAGAACCGACTAAACCATAGCTCGATACCAATTAAATGTAACACCCCAAACCCGTGACCGTCACCGGATTTGACCACGAGGTGTTACCGGGCTTACTTTACTTATTCCTCTCTTGGAAATTTTTTTTTTTGTTTTCCTTTTTCTATTCCAGGCAGGCTAGTTAACTGCGTCACTGCCACCTTAAAAATCATATCTCGAGTTCCAGAACTTGAAAACCAAATCCGTAAATTTTCCCCGAATTTAGACTCATATCTCCATACATGGATTTATTTCTAGAATTTTTGGTCGGGCCAATTGGTACAGTTTATTAGTTAAAGTCACCCCTGTTTCAGGGTTTGACTACACTGACCTTTGCACATTACGACCTGGATATCATCTCGTACAGAGCTCTAATGCTCATGCCGTTTGTTTCTAATGAAACTAGACTCAAAGGGGAATCTATGCATATAAGGCATGACTTCTAATTGTTTCTGGATAATTTATGGTAAATTTTCAAAGTCGAAACAGAGGATCCAGTAACTGTTCTGGCCCTGTCTCACGAAATCTTGAATATCTCTCAAAATACAGCTCATATGGTCGTTTCGTTTTGTCCATATGAAAATAGACCCATCAAGATTCGAGTACATAATTTTCTTAGCAATTAATTCCACTTCTACTATTTTTGGGGATTTTTCAATTTCATATCACTGCTGCTGTCCGCAACAGTTACTGCAGTAGACTATGCCAATTTCATGAATCTTTCCTTGGCCTTACTAATCATTCATCATACATGGCACAACTATGGCCACCTTATCAAAATTAAGGTTTCTAAGACCCGTAGCTATAGGTTCTAGCATCCCACTCAAACGACCACATAGGCCATTTTCACATGGCTTAAAGTTTACAACCCAAAATTCAACAAAACAAAATAGCCCATACCGCCAAATGTTCTCCTAGGTTGACTAAGAAGACAATACCAAAATTGCTCGCGGTGTGATGACTTCGTTGACGGCTCCGAGCACACAAAATAGACGAGTCCAAGAGACCTAAAATGGGTGACAAGAAAACACCGAGTGAGTTTATAACTCAAGAAGTCATAAGCATTCGACAACCATCCATTAATAAAATTATCACAACATGAAACAATAAACGAGGTTAGGTACTCTATCCATGTCGAAACTATACCATAATTCCTCGGACCTTTCGGTTCAATCTCATACCAAGTCATACATCCACATTTCATATTCTATTCAATAAGATATTTGAGGCATTTTTACACACCAACTCATTTTCACCACAATCATACAATTGCAATCATCACATAGATTTAAAGCTTACCAAGCTCATCCCCGAACATGAACATAGTGCCTATTCGCCATGAGCTCAAGGTACTTACCCAATCCGCTGTCCGTGATCAACTCGATAATATCGCACACTCAGTGCCAATAGTGATGCAAAAGCATATAGTGAGTCCGCACACTTAGTGCTATATAATCAGCTCGCACACATAGTGCTATATAATCAAATTCGCACACTTAGTGCTGTACAAATTTTAAACCCGCACACTTAGTGCTAATCTTGTCACCGTGTCCATTTATACCCGCACACTTAGTGCCAATCTTGTCACCGTGTCCATTTATACCCGCACACTTAGTGCCGAGACCAATACTTTATGCAATTTACTACCTTTATACATTCAACGATGGCATCATTCCATACACATACATTTCCATTTACACATCAATTCATTAAACACAATTGCATATATATTATGATCATTTAAATCAATACCAAATATATGCTTAATGACTTACCTTGTGTTGGGTAAAATAGTTCCAAGTCGGCTACTCGATGACCTTCGCCTTTCCCTTGCTTGATTCTCCTCCTTTAACTCCTTGAGCTTGATTAATAAATCAACTAGTTTAATCATCTTGCTAAACATTTACAATTCAATTACACATGCATATGTATGTTTGTATATTCGGCAACTATTCTTACTAATCACCCATTTGGTCGATTATACACATAACCGAATATGCACCAAAAACTTGATTCAACATCACCTACATACTCACTTTAATGGCCGAATATATACAACATCTTAGGTACTCATTCATGGGCCGATTATGCATGTTGATGTTGAGGCCAACTACATGGTTAATACCACTCATGAATGGCACACATTTTACTAGCTAATGCTTTACATATTGTAGCTCAATACACATCTATCATTTACTTCATAACCAAACAACATCACAAGAAAATACATACTTTGAGATAATATATATATCATACCAATACATCATGTGCAAACATATATACACATATAGGTGCATGGCCGAATCTCAAGGGGTTCATACCCATCCAAACACAAATTTTTTACCAATCAAGTAACAAGCATAAATCATGCTCATGAATGCACCATGGCGAATACATCACAACCATACCCTTTCAACTTCGGTCATGGTTAAACAAAGAATTCAATGTCTTACTCAAGAATGCTAAAAGAAATTTCAAGAGTAGTCAATCCATCATTGCATGCATCATCAACAAGCTTCACATTTAGCATGCAATGGCTTTAACACAATATCAACCTTGGCCAAATACCATTTCCATGGCACAACAAGGATTTGAACCATGGGCTAACATGAACATCAAGTTAGCAACTAAAACATGCATGAATCTCATGACACAACCTCATACATACCTTAATCTTGGTACAAGTATGGCCAAATCTCCTTCTAGTTCTCTTCTAAACCAAAAATGGAGCAAAAATCCTTTCTTCCTCCTTATGATTTTCGGCCAAAAGATGAGAAAGGATGAACACAACAATTTTTTTCTTCCTTCTTTCTCAACTCACGGCAAGGGGGATTACCACACTCACACACATTTTTTTTCATTCTTTTATCACCCATACACCTTTGTTTATTATTTCACCCTAATGCACCAACAAAACATGTTTCATGACATGTTTAGCCCATACTCCTTGTCATGGCGGCCACTTCATGTTAGGGGAATTTGACATGCAAATCCTTATTTTTGCATGCATTATCAACTAGTCATCACACATTTCCCCATCATACTTTCAAAGTTTACTACTAGGTCCTTTCTAGTGAAATTCACATTTATAACTCTAAATCGAAACATCAAAATGTCACACATGAATTAACACATATTATAGGCATCAAAATAAATTATAAATTATTTTTATGCCTCGGTTTTGTGGTCCCGAAACCACATCCCGACTAGGGTCAATTTTGGGTGTCACAACTCTCCCCACTTAAGAAATTTTCGTCCCTAAAATCTTACCGTAAATAGGTTTGGGTATCGCTCTTTCATAGAGTTCTCGAGTTCCCAAGTAGCTTCTTCTATCCCGTGTTTGAGCCATAACACTTTCACTAGCGGAACCCGCTTGTTTCGCAACTCTTTCACTTTACGTGCTAGGATACGAATCGGTTCTTCCTCATAACTCATATTGGCTTGAATTTCAACCTCTGATGGACTAATCACGTGCGATGGATTAGATCTATAGCGTCGAAGCATCGAAACATGAAAGACGTCGTGAATCTTTTCGAGTTCAGGGGACAAAATCAAACGATACGCAACTGGGCCAACTCGTTTGGAGATTTCGTACGGCCCAATGAATCTCGGGCTCAACTTGCCCTTACGGCCAAATCGAGTATCTTTTCCAAGGCGCAACTTTAAGAAACACTTTATCTCCCACGATACTCGATGTCTTTACGTTTCAGATCCGCATCGACTTGACGATCGGAGGCTATCTTCGACTTTCACGGATTACTTTCACTTTCTGCTCAGCATCTTTAATCAAGTCCACCCCAAAAATTTTGCTTTCACCGAGCTCCGTCCAACACAATGGTGTACGGCATTCACGCCGCATAAGGCCTCGTAAGGTGCCATCTTAATACTTGATTGAAAACTATTGTTGTGCGAATTCAATCAAAGGCAAATACCGCTTCCCATGAACCATCGAACTCGAGGACGCAACATCTCAACATATCCTCAAGTATTTGAATTATCCGCCGGATTGACCATCGGTTTGGGGGTGAAAGGCGGTCTTGAAATGCAACTTGGTACCCAAAGCTTCTTGCAACTTCTTCCAAAATCGCGAGGTAAATCTCGGATCTCTATCCGACACGATGGAAATAGGCACCCGTGTAATCTCACAATCGAGAAGCGTACAATTCGGCTAGTTTGTCCATTGAAAAATCCGTGCGTCGGGGGACAAAGTGAGCCGACTTAGTCAATCTATCTACAACGACCCAAATCGCATCCTTCTTACTTGCTGACAATGGCAGTCCGGATACAAAGTCTATTGTGACTCGATCCCATTTCCACTCGGGTATCGTGATCGGTGAAGTAATCTCAAGGCACTTGATGTTCCGCTTTTACTTGTTGACATATTAAACATCTCAAACAAAGTCGAGATGTCTCGTTTCATACCATGCCACCAAAATCGATGTTTCAAATCGTTGTACATTTTCGTACTCCCCGGGTGAATTGCCATTCGGCTACTATGGGCTTCGTTCAGAATTATCGACATAAGTTCCGAATTCTTTGGAACACACAGACGACTTCTGAACCTCAAACAATCGTCATCATCGATTTGAAACTCCGACTCCTTGTTCGAACAGACTCAACCGCTTTGCAACCAACTCATCGTCGACTTTACGAGCTTCACGAATTTGACGATCAATAATGGTTTGGCTTTCAATTCAGCTACTAACACATTGTCGGGTAGAATAGACAAGTGTACATTCATCGCTCGTAAAGCGAATAGTGATTTACGACTTAAGGCATCCACAACCACATTAGCCTTTCCCGGGTGATAGTCAATGACCAGCTCATAATCCTTTAACAGCTCGAGCCAACGTCTTTGTCGCAGATTTAAGTCTCTTTGAGTCATCAAATATTTGAGACTTTTGTGATCCGAAAATACATGGCACTTCTCCCCAAATAGGTAGTGTCGCCATATTTTCAAAGCGAATACAATGGCAGCTAGTTCGAGATCATGGGTCGGATAATTTCTCTCATGTGGCTTCAATTGTCTCGACGCAGAGGCCACAACTCGACCTTCTTGCATCAACACACAACCTAACCCAAGCAAGGATGCGCCATCAGATATGACAAACTCTTTCTGGGACTCACTGTACTAGTCTTGGGGCCTCGGTTAAGCAGGTTTTTAGTCGATCGAAACTTTCTTGACAAATTTCGACCACTCGAACTTAACATCTTTTGGAGTAGTTTCATCATCGGTGCAGCTATCATCGAAAAACCTTTCACAAATCGCCGATAGTATCCGGCAAGCCCCAAAAGCTCCTAACTTCGGTAACATTCCTCGAAGGTTTCCAATCGACTATAGTCAAATTTTGTTCGGTCTACCCTAACACCGATCACGGACACCACGTGCCCCAAAAGCTAACCTCTCTAACCAAAATTCACATTTATTGAACTTTATGTATAATCGCTTATCTCGTAAAATTTGCAACACTAGCCTCGGTGTTCAAGATGCTCAAGATCATCTCTCGAATAGACCAAAATGTCATCGATAAATACAACTACGAACCGATCCAAGTATGGCCTGAAAATTCTATTCATTAAATCCATAAATACCGTTAGGGCATTAGTGAGCCTAAACGGCATCACTAAGAATTTGTAGTGACCGTACCTCGTTCTAAAAGCGCTTTGGTATGTCCGATTCTCGGACCCTCAACCGATAGTACCACGACCTCAAATCTATCTTTGAAAACACCGAGGCTCCCTTTAATTGATCAAACAAATCATCAATTGGTGGCAACGGATATTTATTCTTTATCGTCACTTTATTCAGCTGACGATAGTCGATGCACAATCTCATAGTTCCATCCTTCTTCTTCACAAACAATACTAGTGCGCCCCATGGAGAAAAACTCGGTCGAGCGAAACCTCTATCCATAAATTCTTGCAATTGAACCTTCAATTCCTTTAATTCCGTTAATGCCATACGATACGGGGCTATTGAGATCGGTGTAGTACCCGGTACAACTTCGATGCCGAATTCCACTTCTCGAACCGGTGGCAATCCCGGTAACTCCTCAAGAAAAACATCTGAATACTCACAAACCACTGGTACCGATTCGAGTTTCCTTTCCGTCTCTTTACTTTCAAACACATACGCAAGGTATGTTTCACACCCCTTTTTCACATATCTCCGAGCGGTCATAGAAGATATTATCGCTGGCACTCCTTTTAAATCAGTAGACTCGACTCGGACTACCTCTTTATTTACACTCCTCAAATCAATGGTTTTCCTTTTGCAGTCCACCACTGCATCATGTACGGTCAGACAATCCATACCAAGAATAACATCGAATTCATCAAAGGGTAGAAGCATAAGATCGACCGGAAAACAGGATTCTCGAATTATCAGGGGGCATCTCTTGCACACTTTATCAACGAGTACGTATTGACCCAAAGGGTTCGACACTCGAATTACGAACTCAGTAGACTCGACAGGTAGAGTCTTACTGGATGCTAAGGTTTCACATACATATGAATGAGTAGAGCCGGGGTCAATCAATGCAATCACACTAGTATCAAAGAGAGTAAAAGTACCAGTGATAATGTCAGGGGAGGACGCCTCCTCTCGTGCGCGGATGGCATATGCTCTAGCAGGAGCACGGGTCTCGGATCGAACAGCCGTATCAGAGGCTCCTCTCTGATTACCACCCCTACCTCCAGAAATTCTCGGGGGCCTACATGATCGATGAACCGTTGACTAATGTATTTCTTTCAAAATTCTGATTGAAAGAAATCCCAAGTAACGCGTTCGTTTGGGACTATGGAAATTAAAGTCCTCCACCAATAGTAAGCTGAGTCTCGCAACAAGGATATAGCACACTTAAGACATTCATCGGTGTGCATGATAGTTCATCAAACACTCGAATGGTGTTATCAAGCGAACTTCGGCCCTTCGGCATCATCAAGAACTAGGGCCTTGAACTCCTCGGCCCCTTCCTAATCAAGTCCACGGTGGTTTACTCACCTCACAGGATCGAGAATCGGAGGCATTATGGGCTCTTGGGGCGGAGTATTTGAATTCGGGAATGGTTGAACAGTTGGGTTGGTTCGGGCATATTGCGCGACCCACTCATTCATCATGGTGAAGAAGGCTTGTTTCGCCCTTCATTTTGATTATTCGCGGATGACCGAGGCTCAACAGCGGTGTCCCTTGCGCGGAGCAGCCGCTACACTTTCAACGTCATCCGCCAAGGGTCTCTCTACCGGGTTCCATTGCTAATCAAAACAAAATTTCAACCGTCAAGTCATCACATTATTAAGCACTAACAATTTGGCATGTATAGCTAGACTCACACGCGCTATGGTAGTCCTAGAACCGACTAAACCATAGCTCTGATACAACATCTTAGGTACTCATTCATGGGCCGATTATGCATGTTGATGTTGAGGCCAACTACATGGTTAATACCACTCATGAATGGCACACATTTTACTAGCTAATGCTTTACATATTGTAGCTCAATACACATCTATCATTTACTTCATAACCGAAACAACATTACAAGAAAATACATACTTTGAGATAATATATATATCATACCAATACATCATGTGCAAACATATATACACATATAGGTGCATGGCCAAATCTCAAGGGGTTCATACCCATCCAAACACAAATTTTTTTACCAATCAAGTAACAAGCATAAATCATGCTCATGAATGCACCATGGTCGAATACATCACAACCATACCCTTTCAACTTCGGTCATGGTTAAACAAAGAATTCAATGTCTTACTCAAGAATGCTAAAAGAAATTTAAAGAGTAGTCAATCCATCATTGCATGCATCATCAACAAGCTTCACATTTAGCATGCAATGGCTTTAACACAATATCAACCTTGGCCAAATACCATTTCCATGGCACAACAAGGATTTGAACCATGGGCTAACATGAACATCAAGTTAGCAACTAAAACACGCATGAATCTCATGACACAACCTCATACATACCTTAATCTTGGTACAAGTATGGCCAAATCTCCTTCTAGTTCTCTTCTAAACCAAAATGGAGCAAAATCCCTTTCTTCCTCCTTATGATTTTCGGCCAAAAGATGAGAAAGGATGAACACAACAATTTTTTTCTTCCTTCTTTCTCAACTCACGGCAAGGGGGATTACCACACTCACACACATTTTTTTTTCATTCTTTTATCACCCATACACCTTTGTTTATTATTTCACCCTAATGCACCAACAAAACATGTTTCATGACATGTTTAGCCCATACTCCTTGTCATGGCCGGCCACTTCATGTTAGGGGAATTTGACATGCAAATCCCTTATTTTTGCATGCATTATCAACTAGTCATCACACATTTCCCCATCATACTTTCAAAGTTTACTACTAGGTCCTTTCTAGTGAAATTCACATTTATAACTCTAAATCGAAACATCAAAAATGTCACACATGAATTAACACATATTATAGGCATCAAAATAAATTATAAATTATTTTTATGCCTCGATTTTGTGATCCCGAAACCACATCCCGACTAGGGTCAATTTTGGGCTGTCACTGCAGTAGACACCGTAGAGGAGCTGAAGTTGAGTCTTCCTCTTTGAGCAGTATGCCGAACTTGGATACAAGTGAGACACCAGTTTCACCTGCTACTAAGACTAGGTTTCAAAGCCGCTTGGCTGGGGATGATGCACTGTCCCAAGCCATGTTGAGAGTTTTGGAGAGGGTCGGTTGTCGATTGAGGTGGGTACTCAACTGGATCATCTAAACTAGGACTACTTTAAGACCGCTTTCCAAGGAAAATATGTGGGTGTGAGTTATGTTGATGCTCGTACGCGTGAGTTCATGAATCTCATGCAATGTGATAAGTTTGTGGCCGAATATGAGACCGAGTTTTTAAGATTGAGTCGCTATGCTTGAGCTATGTTGGCATCTGAGTATGAGAAATGTGTCCGTTTTGAAGGCAGTTTGAGGGTTCTGATTGCTCGGCATAGGGAGCGTGAGTTTGCTGTTCTGGTGGATAGGGCGAAGAACGCCGAAAAGGTTAAGCGCGTAGAGCGCTAAAACAGGGATCGAGAGAGAGGTAAGAATAAGAGGAATTTTAAGCCCTCTAGCTCTGTTCAAAGGCCTAAGAAACGGGCCAGACTTGATGGGCCTATTAGATTAGGAGTTCCTATTGCTTCTATTAGGATTTAGCCTTGTGGTGATTGTGGTAAACCCCATCCGGGCGAGTGTTGGAGGAGATTAGGGGCTTGCCTATGATATAGGTTGTTAGAGCACAGGATTAGAGAGTGTCTACATTGTAATAATTAGAAGCAAGTTTCGGGACCGAGTTTTGTTCAGCTTCAGAAGGCAGTACAACAACCACTTAGGGGCCGTGGACCAACTAGGGGTGGTAATGGTATGGGCCAAGGACAGAAATCACCAGGTAGAGGTGCTAATCAAACTGAGGTGAGGCAGCCTACTCTGGTTTATACTACTCGACGTCGAGAGGACAGGGACGCTCCTAATGTGATCACGGGTACGTTTTTAGTTTTTGATGCTCCGTATACTACTTTGATAGACATAGGTTCTACACACTTCTATGTAGCTAGCTCTATTTCCGAGAACTTGGGGATTTCTATTTAGTATACTTCTGGTGAGATTACTGTACTAAGTCCATTGGGGAAATCTGTTCGAGTTAGTAGACTTTATAAGAATTTTCCATTAGAAGTGCAAGGGGTTGTGTTTCCGGCAATTTTTATGGAGCTACCATTTGGGGAGTTTGACTTAATTCTGGGTATAGACTGGTTAGTAGAGCACCGAGTTAGTTTGGACTGTGCAACTAAGAGGGTCATTCTGAGGACCGAGGATAAGAAGGTGGTTGTGATTGGTGAGCATCGAGATTACCTGTCCAATGTAATCTCCACTCTTGTGGCTGAGAAATTGGTTCAGAAAGGGTGTGAGACGTATTTAGCCTACGTCAGCGTTTCAGCTTCTGGGGACTCTTCTATCGAGGATATCAAAATAGTGAGGGAATTTTCAGATTTTTTCCTAAGGAGTTACTGGGTTTACCTTTGAATCGATAAGTTGAGTTCAGCATTGAGCTTCTACCGGGTACAGCTTTGGTATTCATCGCTCTATACCGTATGGCACCGAAAAAGCTTACAGAGCTTAAGGCTCAACTTCAAGAGTTTCTGGATCATAGTTTCATCCATCCTAGTGTGTCTCCATGGGAGGGCACCAGTTTTATTTGTAAAGAAAAAGGATGGTACTATGAGGATGTGCATCGACTACCAACAGTTGAATAAACTAACCATGAAGAATAAGTATCCACTTTCAAGGATCGATGACCTATTTGGCCAGTTTCGTGGGGCTATGGTATTCTAAAAAATAGATCTCTGTTCTGGGTATCATCAGCTTAGGGTTAAGAAAGATGATATTCATAAGATGGCTGTTGGGACTCGTTATGGGCACTATGAGTTCCAAGTTATGCCCTTGGGTTTGATGACTGCTCTAGCTGCATTCATGGATCTGATGAACTGAGTTTTTTACCCGTATCTGGATCAGTTTGTCATAGTCTTCATCAACGATATTCTAATGTATTCTAAGACTGAGGATGAGCATGATGAGCATCTTAGAGTAGTGCTTCAGATACTCCTGGAGAAACAGCTCTACGCTAAGTTGAGCAAGTGTGAGTTTTGGTTGCGAAAGGTAACATTTCTGGGGCATATGGTTTCTACTGAGGGAATCTGAGTTGATCCTAGAAGGATTGAGGTTGTGCATGATTAGAAGCAGGCTAAGAACATTTCTGAGATCCGTAGTTTTCTGGGTCGTGTAAGTTATTATTGGCGATTTGTTGAGGGGATTTCACTGATTGTAGCTCCTCTAACTAAGCTTCTGTGCAAGAATGTTCCTTTTGTCTAGATTGATGCATAGCAATCGAGCTTCAAGATGCTCAGTCTGTTCTGACTCAAGCTCCTATTCTAATACAGCCTGAATTCAGTAAGGAGTTTGTGGTTTACAGTGATGCATTGCACTTCGATCTGGGATGTGTACTGATGCAAGATGGTAAGGTTGTAGCTTATGCGCCCCGTCAGCTTAAGTCACACGAATGGAATTATCTTACGCACGATCTCGAGTTAGCCATTGTGGTGTCTGCATTAAAGATCTAGAAGCACTACCTTTATGGTGAGATGTGTATCATCTACACTGATCACAAGAGCCTCAAATACCTCCTTACATAAAAGGAGTTGCATCTTAGACAGCGTCGATGGGTTGAGTTGCTTAAAGATTATGACTGCACGATAGAGTATCATCTCGATAAGGCCAATGTAACACCCCTTACCCGTCTTCGACGTTGGAATAGGATACGAGGCATTACCGGACTTATATACAAGCAATCATGCAGAACCGAGACATAAATCTCCATCCAAATTAAAATTTTTCATATACATTCATATCGTCCCTATTACGAGCCTATGAGGCCCAAAACATCCATTGGGAGTAGTTCGAGACTAAACTGAGAACTTTCAAAATTTTTACGACATTTAGAAAATTTTCATGCTTTGGAGGGTCACACGCCCGTATGGGTAGGCCGTGTGGTCACACACGCCCGTGTGGCTTGGGACACACCCGTATCCACAGCCCGTGTAACTCACTGTTTATTACTTCATGAACAAAATAGGGTCACACGGACAAGGCACACACTCGTGTGTTAGGCCGTGTGGCGAATTTAATTTTCGCAATTATGGTGCAGTCTTCACACGACTTGAGCACATGCCCATGTCCTATGGTTGTGTCTCTCACATGGTCGAGACACAATGCCATGTCTCATGCCCGTGTGCTTGCTACTGGGCATTTTGTTTCTCAAAACAAAGGTGCAGGGGACACACGACTGGATCACATGCCCATGGGGCTAACCGTGTGTCACACACGGCCTAGACACATGCCCGTGTGTCTACCCGTGTGGACAATTTTGAGGCTATTTTCCAAGCCATTTGTCACCCTTATATACTCAAGCACATACATAACTTTAAAAGGCACTTAACATGGTACAATTGAGTACTTAGAAAAAATAAAACAAATCACTATTATGACACTATCATATCAACTAGTACATACACAAGACACTATACTTTTTCAAGCCCAAGCCTACTAATTCTCATACATTAAGAATTATAAGTTTACTGCCATTTTTCACATTGAGACCTTAATTATTATCGTACCTACACATCTCAATTAAATCAACAAGCATTCATAACCAATATCATAACCTATCATATACACCATCACAAACCACATCTCAAAGGCATAGACACATGCATGTATGTATAAATAGGCTTACAACCCAATAATCAATATAAGCCATATCTCATGGCCATATACAAAATGACTCATCAAATCATTATAGGCCCACACACTTGACCAAATTAATATGACATGTAAACAAAAGGACTAAGTCCCCTATAAATGCCATATTCAAAATATTGAAACCAACTATACCCAAATGACTAAATTGATAGTGTGATCGATGCTCCGACGAATTTCGATCCCCGAGCTAGCTTGGCGATACTATAAGAAAATGGAAAAGAATGAGGTAAGCTTTAAGCTTAGTAACTTAGCATGTAAATAATAATCAACTTTAAACATACAATAACATACATATAACATAATGTAAATTAGCACAAAATCATCAAGTGATCATAGACATATCTTACTCATTTGCATCCTTACCAATAATGCATCTTAAATCGAAATCATTTCTCATGAGTTTTGCATATGTACCTATACCACTTCATAACATAATCATAACCTTTCATATCTTTGACATAAACTTTAAATTACCCGCTGAACCACTTGGAATACTAAAGGATACTCGGGAATCACATACATATAGAATCATTCCAATGCCATATCCCAGATATGGGCTTACATGGGATCTCATATCGATGCCAATACCCTAGCTATGGTCTTACACGATTCTCATATCGATGCCATGTCCTAGACATGGTCTTACACGAAATCTCATAAAGATGCCATATCCCAAATATGGTCTTACACATAAACTTATAACCCTAATGTCATGACATTTGTATCCTACCTATTGAAATTTCATCGTATCGAATCTTTACCGAACGAATCCATAATGATAATTGTATAAGTCATGCAATAAAAAAATATTAAATACATAATATAGGATGCATTATTTACACACAAACTTACCTCGGTATAGAATATGGCTAACTAATTCGATGTAGTCCACAACTTTGTTCTTTCCCCGATCTAGGTTCAGACTCCGTTTTTCTCGATCTATAATAGTAAATTTAGCTCATTTAATTATTACATTGTTCAAATCAGTCCAGAGACCATACTTTGACAAAATTACAATTTTGCCACTAAACTTTCACATATTTACAAATTAGTCCTTAGGCTCATAAAATGAAATGTACTCATTTTCTTTATTACGCAAGCCTAGCCGAGCCTATATCAAGCTTATACCAGCCCACATTTTTCATTAAATCACATTTCTACTACCCATTTTTATAACTTTTAGAAATAAGCCCTTTTTAGGTGTTTTCATCAAAAATCACTTAGTAAAAGATGTTTATCACACATCAAACTTTCATAATCTACCATGAAACATCAAAATACATGCATATCACACAAGGGTCAAACTGTAAGCATCAACCCTAGCTCAAATAAATGGTAGAAATGGCTAGATTGATTGATAACAACTTCAAAAATGTAAAGAACATTAAAAATGGGGCTAGAATACACTTACAATCAAGCTTGGAAGTTGAAGAAACCCTAGCTATGATGACCTTAGGAATTTCGGTTATAGCATGGAGAAGATGAGAAAATTTTGACTTAATTTTCCCTTTTTATTCTTTTATTAACCAAATGACCAAAATGCTCTTTCTACTAAACTTTCAAATTTTACTTATTCATGCCCAATTTTGTCCATAAAAATAGAAATTGGTCAAATTTATATTTAAGGATCTCTAATTAATAATCCATATCTATTTCATGCTTAATGCTTCTAGAATCACATGTTTTGCAACTTTTGTAATTCAGTCCAAAAAATGAAATTGGACACTCTATCAACAAAATTTTTTAACGAAACTTTCATACAATCCTGCAAACATATCATAGACCTCAACACATTCATAAAATAATTATTTCTACTTCGAATTTTTGGTCTCGAAACCACTATTTCGACTAGGCCCAAAATCGGGATGTTTCAACTCTCCCTCCTTAGGGATTTTTGTCCCCGAAAATCTTACCGGTAAAAAGGTTTGGGTATTGTTTTCTCATGGTTTCCTCGGGTTCCCATGTAGCCTCTTCAACCCCATGTCTTTGGCATAATAATTTCACGAGGGCAATACTTTTATTTCTCAATTATTTGACTTCTTGAGCCAAAATCTTAACTGGCTCTTCGCCATAAGTCATATCCGGTCGAATCTCAACCTCTATCGGTGAAATTACATGTGAAGGGTCTGATCGATATCAGCGTAACATAGACGCATAGAATACATCGTGAATCTTTTACAGCTCAGATGGCAAAGCCAATCGATATACTACTGGCTTTATCCTTTCGATAATCTCATATGATCCAATAAAACGCAGACTCAAGTTGCCCTTCTGGCCAAATCTAAGAACTTTCTTCTACAGAGACATTTTCAGGAATACCTTATCACCGACCTAAAACTCAATCTCTTTCTGTTTCAAATCCGCATAGGATTTTTGTTTATCCGAAGCTGCTTTCAAACAATCACGTATTGCCTTCACTTTTTCTTCGGTTTCTCTAACTAAATCGACCCTGTGGATCTAACTCTCTCTGAGTTCGGTCCAATACAATGGTGTCCAACACTTACGATCATATAATGCCTCATAAGGTGTCATTTTCAAACTCGACTGAAAACTGTTATTGTAGGCAAATTCTACCAAAGGTAGATATTTTTCCCAGCTTCCCTCGAATTCCTCAAGAACCTGAATTACTTACTCAGACTGACCATCGATTTGCGGATAAAAAGTGGCACTAAAGTTTAAATTTGTACATAAAGCTTCTTAAAATTTTTTTCAAAACCGCGAAGTGAACTTCAGATCTCTATCCGATAAAATTGAAATAAGCATTCCATGCAATCTAACAATTTCACCAATGTACAAATCAGCTAACTTATCAAGTGAGTAATTGGTACGTACATGAATAAAGTGAGCCGACTTCGTTAGCCTATCAACCACAACCCAAAGGGCATCTTTCTTTTTCGGTGAAAAGGGCAAACCCGTCACAAAGTCCATAGTAATTCTATCCCATTTCCACTTGGGAACTATCATAGGCTGAAGTAAACCTGAAGGTACTTGGTGTTCAACTTTTACTTGTTGACAAATCAGACATCTCAAAACAAGCTTGGAAATCTCCTTTCATATCCGGCCACCAATACAATTTCTTCAAGCCATTATACATTTTCGTACTACCGAGGTGAACTGAAAAAAAACCACTGTGTGCCTCATGCAAAATCATTCGAATCAACTCGGTATCTTTGGGAACACAAATCCTATCTCGGAACATCAAACACTCATCGAAACCAATCCAAAAATCTGATTCAATACCCAATTCACACTGAACTCTTTTAGCTTGTAAATCACTGTCACATTTCTGAGCTTCACAAACCTGCTAAAAAAATGTTGGTCTAGCTTTCAACTCAACTAGAATCGAACCATCATTGGTTAAATTCAACTAGGTGTTCATATCCCTCAAGGAAAACAACGACTTTCTACTTAAAGCATCAGCGACCACATTCGCCTTTCTCGGATGGTAGTCAATCACTAACTCGTAATCTTTTAACAACTCCAACCATCTCCTTTGCCGTAAATTTAAATCCTTTTGAGTCATTAAGCACTTTAAACTTTTATGATTGGTATAAACATGACATTTCTATCCACACAAATGATGTCTCCAAATCTTCAACGCAAATACAATGGCGGATAGTTCCAAATCATGTGTCGGATAATTTTTCTCATGTGGTTTCAATTGCCTCGAGGCATAAGCTATCACTTTGTCTTCTTGCATAAGTACACAACCCAATCCATTCAAGGATGCGTCACTATAGATCAAAAATTCTTTTCCCGGCTCAGGTTGTACTAAAACTGGTGCCTCAGTCAACAATGCCTTCAACTTCTTAAAACTCAATTGACACTTTTCTGACCATTCGAACTTGACATCCTTCTGTAGCAACTTTGTCATCAGAGTAGCAATCATGGAAAATCCTTTAACAAATCGTCTGTAATAACCAGCTAAGCCTAAAAAGCTTCTAACCTTGGATACATTCCTCAGTGGTTTCCAATCAACAATTGCTGAAATCTTACTTGGGTCAACTCGAATACCATCACCTGAAACAATGTGCCCCAAAAATATGACTTCTTGAAGCCAAAACTCACTTTTACTAAACTTAGCATACAACTGTTTATCTCTCAAAGTTTGTAAAATAGTTCTCAAATGCTCAGCATGCTCGGACTCATTTCGAGAATAAATCAAAATATCATCGATAAATACAACCACAAACTTATCTATATATGGTCTAAAAATCTGATTCATTAAGTTCATAAACACAGAGGGAGCATTCGTTAAATCAAAAGGCATAACCAAAAATTCATACTGACCATACCTCGTTCGAAATGCAGTTTTCAAGACATCCGAGTCTTTAACTCTCAATTGACAGTAACCGGGCCTCAAGTCTATATTTGAAAACCATGTGGCCCCTTTCAATTGGTCAAACAAATTATCTATTATTGGCAAAGGATACTTATTCTTTATGGTCACTTTATCGATTTGTCGGTAATCAATGCAAAGTCTCATAGAGCCATCTTTCTTTTTCACAAATAATACTGGTGCACCCTACTGAGAAAAACTAGGTATTGCAAAACCTTTATCCGTCAACTCTTACAATTGAGCTTTCAATTTTTTGATTATGTTGGAGAAATTCTGTATGGAGCAACCGAAATAGGTGCAGTGCCAGGAACTAACTCAATACCAAATTCAACTTCTCTAAATGGAGGCAATCCGGACAACTCTTCTGAAAGCACATCCAAATACTCACATACTATCGGCATTGACTCAATCTTTAACTTAGACACTTTGGTATTCAACACAAAGGCAAGATAAGAATAGAACCCTTTTTTCATATACCTCTGAGCTGTCATAGAAGAGATCACAACTGGCAGTCTATCCGATTCATCTGATTCAACCCAAAGAATTACATCAAATTCATCAAATGGCAAAAGCATAAGATTAGCCAGAAAACAGTGACTTCTAATCATCAAAGGACAATTCTTACATACTTTGTCAACTAACGCATGCTTGCGTAGAGGGTTCGACACTTTTATCACAAATTCTATAGACTCAACAAACATATTCATACTAGATACCAATTTCATATAAACATAGGAATGGGTTGGTCCTGGATCAATCAAAGCAATAACATGAGTATCACAAAAAGAAAAAGTACCCGTAATCACATCAGGAGATGAAGCCTCTTTGCGAGCGCAAATGGCATAAGTCCTAGTAGGTGCTCTACCCTCGGATCTCATAGTTGGATCTCTAAGTGGACTCTTGCTACTCGCTTCATTTCCCGAATTTCTCTGTGGCCTCCTTCTAAAAGTAGTATTACCTAATCTTGCACTCTGAAACTTTTCTTTTTCAACCATCTCAGGACAGTCTCTAATGAAGTGATCTTGGGAACCACACTTGAAACAAGTTCGATCATTCACCTAACACTCACCGAGGTGACGTCTACCGCAATATGGACATTCAGGTCTACTAGGTCAAGAATTACCCATACTCGCTATCGAAGTCATCTAAGCCTTATAACCCGAATACTGTTTCTCATGGTTTCTATTTGAAAACCCAACTGAAGCATTTGATCTAGTATTAAACTCTCTTAGTTTCTTAGATGAGGACCGAAGTGACTTACCCATCTGTCTCTTCTTCGAGTCTCGAGACTCAAACTCAGCTTTTATTTTCTCTTTAGCCAACTCCTCGACCTTACAAGCTCTTTCTACAAGCACAACGAATTCTTTCAGTTCAAGAATGCCAACCAATAATCGGATGTCTTCGTTAAGCCCATATTCAAATCTCTTACACATGATGGCTTCAGTTAAAACACTTTCTCGAGCGTATTTGTTTAGTCTCACAAACCCACGCTCATATTCTGTTATCGTCATTTGGCCCTGTTTTAACTCAAAAAATTCTTTTCGTTTCTAATCGATAAACCTCTGGCTAATGTACTTCTTACATAACTCTTCTTGGAAAAATTTCCAATTAACTCTCTCCCTTGGTACAACCAACACAACGGTGTTCCACCACTGGTAGGCAGAGTCTCTTAGAAGTGATACAACACAATTCATACATTCCTCAAGTGTACATGATAACTCATCAAATACCCTGATGGCATTCTCAAGCCAGAACTTTGCCCTTTTAGGATCATCATCTATACCAGCTTGGAACTCTTCGACTCTTTATTTTTGAATCTTACCAACTGGAGTTCTATTCCATCTCAAGAAGTCCATACCTCGAGGTGCTACAAGAATAGGCTGAGGAATAGGTGGGGATGGATGGGGTTAAGAGTTCGGGTTTGTTCGAACGAACTCCGTACACCATGCGTTCATCATATGGATAAAGGTTTCACTGCCTCCTTTTCTAACTAACTTTAGGGGGTCTACTATCAGACGGTGCTTCCCCTTGAGTGGAAGCCAGCGCATTACCTTCGACTTCATCAGCCTCAGCTCGGTTGGGATCCATTACTGTATGAAAACATAATTTTAAATGGTCAAGAGTCATTACACTATCACGATTTATATATGGCATGTATAGCTAGACTCATCACACCCGCTACGTTAGTCTGAGAATCGACTAAATCGTAGCTCTGATACCACTAAATGTAACACCCCTTACCCGTATTTGAAGCCAGAATAGGGTATGAGGCATTACCAAACTTATACATAAGCAATCATGCAGAATCGAGACATAAATCTTTATCCAAATTAAAAATTTTCATATACATTCATATCGTCCCTAATACGAGCCTACGAGGCCGAAAACATACATTGGGAGTGGTTCGGGTCTAACCCGAGAACTTTCAAAATTTTTACAACACTTAGAAAATTTTCATGCTATGGAAGGTCACATGCTCGTATGGGTAAGCTGTGTGGTCACACACGCCCGTGTGGCTTGGGAAATGTCCGTGTCCATAGCCCATGTAACTCTCCATATATGACGACATCAACAAAATAGGGTCACACAACCAAGGCAGATGCCCGTGTGGTGAATTTAATTTTTGCAATTAGGGTACAAACTTCACACGGCCTGAGCATATGCCCATGTCCTATGGCCGTGTCTTTCACACAGACGAGACACACGGCCATGTCTCAGGCCCGTGTACTTGCTACTGGGCATTCTGTTTCTCAAAACTAAGGTGCAGAGGACACACGGCTGGATCACAAGCCCATGGGGCTGACCGTGTGTCATACACGGCCTAGACACATGCCCGTGTGTGTACCCGTGTGGACACTTTTGAAGCTATTTTCCAAGCCATTTGCCACCCTTATATACTCAAGCACATACATAACTTTAAAAGGCACTTAACATGGTATAATTGAGTACTTAGACAAAATAAAACAAGTTACTATTATGACACTATCATATCAACTAGTACATACACAAGACACTACACTTTTTCAAGCCCAAGCCTACAAATTCTCATACATTAAGAATTATAGGTTTACTGCCATTTTTCACATTGGGACCTTAGTTATCATCGTACCTACATATCTTAATTAAATTAACAAGCATTCATAACCAATAACATAACCCATCATATACACCATCACAGACCACATTTCAAAGGCATAGGCACATGCATGCATGTATAAATAGGCTTACAACCCAACAATCAATATAAGCCATATCTCATGGCCATATACAAGATGTATCATCAAATCATTATAAGCCCACACACTTGGCCAAATTAATATGACACGTAAATAAAAAGACCAAGTCCCCTATACATGCCAAATTTAAAATATCGAAACCAACTATACCCAAATGACTAAATTGATAGTGTGATCGACGCTCCGACAACTTCCAATCCCCAAGCTAGCTTGGCGATACTATAAGAAAATGGGAAGGAATAGGGTAAGCTTTAAGCTTAGTAAGTTAGCATGTAACTAATAATTAACTTTAAACATACAATAACATACACATAACATAATGTAAATTAGCACAAAATCATCAAGTGATCATAGACATATCTTACTCATTTGCATCCTTACCAATAATGCATCTTAAATTGAAATCATTTCTCATGAGTTTTGCGTAAGTACCTGTACCACTTTATAACATAACTATAACCTTTCACATCTTTGACATAAACTTTAAATTACCCATTGAACTACTTGGAATACTAAAGGATACTTGGGAATCACATATACATAGATCATATCAATACCATATCCCAGATATGGTCTTACATGGGATCTCATATCGATGTCAATAGCCCAGCTATGGTCTTACACCATTCTCATATCGATGTCATGTCCCAAACATGGTCTTACACAAAATCTCATAACGATGCCATATCCTAGAAATGGTCTTACATGAAAACTCATAACCCTAATGTCATGACGTTTGTATCTGACCTATTCCTAAAGTTCAACCGGGAAATTTTGCCATATCGAATCTTTATCGAACGAATCTATAATGATAATTGTACAAGTCATGCAGTAATAAAATATTAAATACATAATATAAGTTGCATTATTTGCACACAAACTTACCTCGGTACAAAATATGGCTAACTAATTCAATTTAGTCCACACTTTGTTCTTTTCCCGGTCTAGGTTCGGACTCTGTTTTTCTCGATCTATAATAGTAAATTTAGCTCATTTAATTATCACATTGTTCAAATCAGTCCAAAAACCATTCTTTGACCGAATTATAGTTTTTCCCCTAAACTTTTACATATTTACAAATTAGTCCTTAGGCTCGTAAAATGAAATGTACTCATTTTCTTTGTTACTCAAGCCTAGGCGAGCCTATATCATGCTTATACCAACCCACATTTTTCAGTAAATCACATTTCTACTACCCATTTTTATAACTTTTAGAAATAAGCCCTTTTTAAGTGTTTTCATCAAAAATCACTTAGTAAAAGATGTTTATCACACATCAAACTTTCATAACCTACCATGAAACATCAAAATACATGCATATCACACATGGTTCAAACTCTAAGCATCAACCCTATCTCAAATAAATGGTAAAAATGGCTAGATCGGTTGATAACAACTTTAAAAATGTAAAGAACATTAAAAACGGGGCTAGAATACACTTACAATCAAGCTTGAAAGTTGAAGAAACCCTAAATATGGTGACATTAGGAATTTTGGTTATGGCATGGAGGAGATGAGCAAATTTTGACTTAATTTTCCTTTTTTTATTCTTTTATTAACCAAATGACCAAAATGCATTTTCTACTAAACTTTCAAATTTTACTTATTCATGCCCATTTTTGTCCATAAAAATAGGAATTGGTCAAATTTATATTTAAGGACCTCTGATTAATAATCCATAGCTATTTCATGCTTAAAGCTTCTAAAATCACATGTTTTGCAACTTTTGTAATCTAGTCGTAAAAATCAAATTAGACACTCTATCAACTAAATTTCTTAACAAAACATTCATACAATCCTACAAACATATCATAGACCTCAACACATTCATAAAATAATTATTTCTACTTTAGATTTGTGATCTTGAAGCCAGTATTCCAACTAGACTCGAAATCAGGATGTTACAGCCAATGTGGTAGTTGATGCTCTCAGTCGTAGAGCGATGTCTGATTTGAAGGTAATGTTCTCTCGTCTAAGTTTTTTTGATGATGGAGGCCTGTTATTCGAGTTTCAAGTTAAGCCGTCTCGGATTGGGGAGATTCGGGAAAAGTAGTTGGGGATAAGTCTCTGGTTCTGTAGTTTTTTCAGGTTGAGAGTGATAGTACTTTTAATTTTGAACTGAATAAGGATGGAGTTCTGTATTTTTGAGAATGGGTTTGTGTACCAAATGATTCTAATTTGAGGCAGTCGATTCTGATTTGAGGCAGTCGATTCTGAGGGAGGCGCATAGTAGCCCTTATGCTATGTATCCCGATGGTAATAAAATGTATCGAGATCTTTATTAGGTGTATTGATGACGAGTTTGAAACGAGCTGTAACAAAGTTTGTTGCTCGTTGTCTAACGTGCCAGCAAGTTAAGGCTGAGCACCAGTTGCCTTTGGGTTTGCTCCAACCCGTTAAGATTTTCTTATGAAATTGGGAACGAGTGACGATGGACTTCGTTAGTGGGTTGCCCTTGACACTCACTAAGAAGTACTCTGTTTGGGTCATCATGGATCAATTAACCAAGTTTGCCTATTTTATTTTGGTTCAGACGGGCTACTATCTACAAAAGTTAGTGAAACTGTGTATTTCTAAGATTGTGGGACTACATGGGGTTCCAGTTTCGATAATTTCTGATAGAGATTCTCGTTTCACTTCTTAGTTCTGGAAGAAACTACATGAGGCTCTAGGTTCAAGATTGGACTTCAGTATTGCGTTCCATCCTCAGACTAATAGTCAATCTGAGGGGATGATTTAGATACTGGAGGATATGTTTTAGAGTTGTGTGATTGATTTTTGAGGTAGTTGGGAGGATTTTCTGTAATTAGCTGAGTGCACTTACAATAACAGTTTCCAGTCTAGCATCCAGATGGCATCTTACGAGGCTATGTATGGTCGTAAGTGTCGTACTCTGCTATGTTGGACTAAGTTGGGTGAGTGACAGATTTTGGGTCCTGAGTTGGTTTTCGAGACTGAAGTTAAGGTTAGACTGATTCGGGATCATTTGAAGGTAGCTTCTGATAGACAGAAGTCCTATACGGATCTAAAAATAAGGGATATCGAGTACTTTGTGGGTGATTTCATATTCCTTAAGGTATCTCTGTGGAAGAAAGTTTTGAGGTTTGGTCATATGGGCAAGTTGAGCCTTAGGTTCATTGGGCAGTATCAAATCCTGAAGTGTGTAGGACCGGTTGCTTATCAATTAGATCTACCTCTAGAGTTGGATCGTATCCATGATGTGTTTCACATCTCGATGTTGAGGCGGTATCGATCTAATCCATCTCACGTTGTCTCTGTTAAGGATATCAAGGATAGATCAGATTTGACTTTTGAGGAAGAGCATGTTCATATTTTGGATTGAGATATTAAGGTTCTGAGGAGGAAGTCCATTCTGCTAGTTAAGGTTCTGTGGTGAAATCATGGCACTGAGGAAGCCATGTGGGAACCTGAGGATTCGATACGTCAGTAGTGTCCTCATCTGTTCGGACCAGGTAAATTTCGAGGCTGAAATTTCTTTTAAGGGGTAGAGTTGTAACGCCTTGAGTAATTTATTTTTGCTTTTGTAAATCCTAACATAAATGTGTATCTGCTTCAGTGGCTAAGTGTTCTGGTGTGTGTATAAGGTCTAGGGTTCAAGTCTCCCTTTTGGAATTTTTTTCCATTTTGACTCTAGCCTATTCCTTGGTGGTTTGACTTATATTCTATTGCATGGTAAATTATATCAAAATGAGCTTGCTGGTTCAAGTGGTAAGGTGTTAGCTTGCCTAAAGTCTCATGTTTAAGTCCCTTTGTGAACGTGGATGTTAATTTTTGCTTGATTATGTGATAGAGTTTTAGTGGAGTTGGAATTCTGAGGTAGTTGGATAAGATTAGTGGTCAGATTTAGTGGGATTGGTAGTTAGTGGGGTTATAGGGAGTTGGGATTTTGGAAGAATTTATTTTTCATTTTAATTCTTTTATTTCCCCAAAATTCTTTTTTCCCTATTCTCTGACGTTACTTTTTGTTCTTCTTTCTCTTCTTTTTCATCTCTTTTTTTTCTTCTTCAATTCTAGAGCCGTACGTGCTGTTGTTGTTGTCCTTTTGGGGATCATCGATTCATCTGAATAGACAAGCTATCGAGTGGTTTTCTTTTAACGTTTTTACATTGATTATGTTTAACGAAATCTATTGATAGTGTTTGTTATTTCTCGATTAGGGGACAGACAAGAAGTGACTATTGCTCCTCTAGAGGTTTGAGTATTGAGTGGTTTCTACTCGTTGGTGATAAGTATTTAGCGAGTAGTTCGGCTTTGAAATGCCTTAAGTCGAGATCAAGTTCTAGTTTAAATTTATAAACTAATTACTAAAACGGTGTTTGGTATACTATTTTTAAGTTTCGGAGGTCTCAGGATTGCTTTCGCATCAAAATCAAACTAGGTGTATACTCCTAACATGAAAAATCGAGTTTCAACGAAAGCCAAAAATGGAGCCTGTTGATGTCACACGGGAGTGTGGCCAGCCATGTGGTTGGCAGTATGCTAGACACGGCTGTGTGACTGACGAAGGCACGACCATCCGTAAGACACAGTTGGGCGACAGTGTGAGTATGGTCGTATGGGCCACACAGGCTAGGCCAAGTTGGATGTGTGAGCCACACGGGCGTGTGGATTTTGGGCCAGACCGTGTGGGTCACAAGGACAAGGCTAATTTGGGCTTGTGGGCCCGTACGAGCATGAGGGCCCAAAATTCTAAAATTTTTCCTCGGGTTGCATGGGTCATTTCAATCGACTATAGACCTACCGAAAGGTTAGTAAGGGCTAACCAAACCCTAATTCATGTGATCTGATATTCTGATAGTCTGATTAGAGTAGGACACTGATATATATGTGTGACTTTTCTATTGAGTATGTAAATATGTTATCTATATACGAGCATGTTAGGCATGTTAATTATGTTAATTCAATATTTTGTATCTATGTTTGGGTGGGATTTGTATATATGGAGGAAGTGATCTGTACGACGACCTTTCACCTATATTCTGGTAGCTTGACAGTATATTATTTGTTATCTGTCGCGTTGACACTATATGGTGTGTAGGGATGGATGGGTGTTTTTAACCCCACATGGTGTGATGGGATGGACAGATATGGTGTGCAGAGGATGAAGGTAGGATTCTATATATCCATTTTATTTATCAGATTCTGACATCTGTATCTGTTATAGACTTAAGTCTGAATCTATATCTGACTGTATATGAAATATTGTGTATGTTGCATGGCTATTTCTGCTGGGTTACACACTGAGTTTTCAAAAACTCACATTTGTTTGTTTGTTCTGTTCAGGTAATCCATAGAATTAGGCGAGTTGGTGCGACGGAGGCTCAGTGGTGACCACTTGACTAAGATCTGATTTTATTTAGTAATAATGGTTTTATTTTAAAATATGGTCTTCATGAGAGTTTGCAATTTTTGGAACTCTTTGGATTGTATGGTTTTAACTTTTGGATTTGGATTTCGTTTTGCTTTCTTTTTCGCAACGTTGACAAAAACATTATGCAAACAAATGGTTTTAACAAATGGCTTTTTTGGAAAACAAGCTTGGTTTTGTTTTAAACGATTTCCAAACTTCCCCTGCGAAATAAATGGTTAATTTTAAAGAACAACTTAAAACAGTTTCCATAATGTATATGTATAAACGAATATGTTTTACAATACCTGGACAATTTATCAAATAACTAAACATGATTTTATCGAAGTATTGTTAGTTTCAAAACCCTTCTTTGTAACACTCCTGGGTTCGGCCATAACGTCTATGCCGGGTTCGGGGTGTTACAACTTTGGTCATTACCCTTTAAAAGTACTTATAAGATTTTAAAATTTTTAAAAATTAATTTTTTTTCTTTGAAATAAGAACATAAAAATGAAAATTTTAAATTTAAAAAAATAAAAACTCTTTAAATTTTAAAAAATAAAAATGATTTTATCAATTTAAACAAAAATTCTAAAACTTAATGTTATCTAAACTAGATTGGACCAGTTATTCAGAGTGAGAACAGATTGGCGTATCGATCTAGCACAAGCTAAAAAATTGACTGACCCGCGTACCGGTACTGACTTGTTAAATCGAGATAAAAACCGATTGAACTAATTTTGAACTGGTCTAACTAATTGGTTCCCAGAGTGATCGATTCGTCGATTCAAAGCAAATAAATTATTAAAAATTAAAATAAAGATATTAAAAATATATAAAAATCAATTCAATTGTTAGTTCAACTAGTTTTTTAGCTTGGTTCAACTAGTTCATACGGTTCACGGGGTTAGCCAATTTTTTAACTCTCACTAGACTAATACCCTAGCTAGTTCTTGAAACGATTTGTTCTGGTTTAGATAAAAATGAATTTTGGAATTTTTATATTTTTAATATATATTTTTTTAAATTATAAAGATGTTTTTCTCATATTTTATTTTTAAAAATTTATATATATTTAAAATTTTAATGTTTTTATTTAAAATAAAATAATATTTTTTAAAATTACGTACTTTTAGAAAGTATTAACCGAATTGATAAAAAAACTATAAAAGTTGAGTTATAATGAAGTTATAAAATTGTAACAACCGGTAGACCCGCGAACCAATAAGAATTGGTTGAACTAGGCAAAAAAATAGTTGAACTGAAAATTGAATCAATTTTAATAATTTTAAAATATTTTTATTTTTTATTTTTAATAATTTATTTGCTTTGAATCAATTAGAGAAGTTGTTTTAGGAACCAATTAGTCAAACTAGTTTGAAATCAATTCAGTTGTTGGTTCAACCGATTTTTAGCTCAGTTCAACTAATCCGCATGATTTGTGGGTCATTTGGTTTTTTTACCTCTCACTAGATTGATATCGCAATTGGTTCCCAATTTGACCAGTCGATCTGGTCCAATTTAGTCAATATTAAATTTTTAAATTTTTGTCTATATTTGTAAAATCATTTTTATTTTTAAAAATTTTAAAGACTTTTTATTTTTATTTTCACTTTTTAAATTTTAAAAATATATTTTTAAATTTTTAAAATTATAATTTTTAATTATAACCTTTTGTTTAAAAAATAAAAAGTTACTTTTTTTAAATTTTATATAATTTTAAAAGGTAATAACCAAATTGACCAAAAATATTGTAAATGTTAAGAACTAAAATTATTATTTTATAAGGTCGCATGTCAGCAATAAGTTAATCCTAACAAACCAAGGGCCACGAAAAAGAATAGTGTCATTACATCTTTGTAGAGTCTCAGTAATTTAGTCAGGAGCCTATGAATGTTGAGGAGAAGTTGAGGCATCATCCCAACAATAGAAAATAAGAGGTGCCCATGGGGTGGGTTTGGTCGGGTTCAAATTAAATTTAACATGATATTATTATAATTTATGCTTATCCAAATCTGACTCGACTTGAAATATGAGCTTAAAATTTTATCAAAGCTCGCTCATATTTGTAAAAGATTAATCCAAACTCATTTTAAGCCTGGCGATATTAATTTTAAATTTCTTAAACAATTGGTCTTATTGATTCTTTCTAAGCATAATGACTCTTTTGGCCTTCCAACTTTATAAAAAAAATCATTTTAACTTTTCATTTAATTTTTCACATTTTTTTGGCCTTGAACTTACTTTTTTTTCAAATCACCCAAAATTGATGGAAAAATTAACATTTGTTAACTTTGCTAGCATGACATATACATAGATTGTCATGTGAATAACATGTCAACATTTAATTAATTTTTAAAATTTAAATATTTTAAAATTTAAAATTTTATATTTTTAATTCTTTAAAATAATTTTTAAAAATTTTAAAAATTTTTAATAACTAATTAAATATTGATATGTCATCCACATGATAATCCACGTATATATCACGTTAGAAAAGTTAAAAAATTAATATTTACATCCATTTTAAGATGATTTGATAAAAATTTAAGAACTAAAAAACAAAAATTAAATTAAAAACTAAAATAATTTTTTCTACAAAATTAGAGGTCAAATAAATTATTATTTTAATAATACAAAGAATAAACTAAATTAATCAGGTCGTACATGGACCATTTATAATGTCAACTTTACCCAAATAAATTAAACATCTGCCTAGCGGTCCATTTATAACCCCAAAGACTAAATTCACGCACTATAAATAAATTGGATATGAATTGGAATTTAACACATTCATTAATAAAACCTTTGACAAATTTATTAGATTAATTTCTCCAATTGAATGGCTAACGAAAAAGAAAAGATTAATTTCACTACATTTGTCATATATGGTTCAAACTTTTAATAAATTTTAAATTTATAACCCCACAGAATTTATGAAATATCTGTGAACTATGTAATGTTATATGATTTAAAATGATTTTTTTTTGTATTTTTAAATTTTATAAAATAATATTATTTTAACTTTTTAACAATATATAAATTTTTCATCATCAAATATAAATTCTTAAATTAAAAAAACATTTAAATACTAAAACTAAAGTATGTAGTTATGTACTATTCTTTGAATATAAGTTTTGTTTTTCAAATCCTAAACCCTTTTCTATTATTAAAATTAGTAAGGTTTTTCACCCACATTTTGATTGAATTGATTATTTGTTTTGACATGTTCTAGAATAAAAAAATTGAAAATTAAAACATGCTCAAAGTCCAAATATGTTGGTACGTAGGGATAAAAATAAACTTATGAGAAATTAATGAAGGCTTTAAGGCGTGTATCAATGCTATTTTCTTTAAGGTTCAATTCATCTTCATCTATACTATGGTGTGCAAAAAAGTTACTAACAATTGAACCTCAAGGATACAATGAAATCCAATGACTGTACATGTTTTGCACTCACAGAAACAATTCATTGAGCACTGATTGGAGTATAGCAAGAATATTAATTTCTATAAAAAAATCTCTACAGTAATTCTTTATAAAACAATCTAGAAATATAAAAGATGGTGAGAGAATAGAAAGAAACTTGTTTCTACTTTTTTTGGTGTGTCATAGAAATGAAATTTATCTCCTATTTATAAGAGGTCTCATGTGTCTTCATAGGGATATATAGCAGTAAACATAATTATTAAATAGATATCTACTTGAATAATTATGACTATTTGTTAATAATCAAGTGACATAACTTTTACTTATAATTTTTCATTTGCAAATATTGGAACACTATATTTTGAAAATGTTCCAACAGACTCCCCTCATTTTCAAAATATTCTAGATTTTGATAATCTTAGAAATCAATTGCATAAATGAAGGTCTCTTATAATTGAACCTTCACTTAGTGAAAAACATGTTAAATTTAATCGAAATTGCATGATAGACTATGCTTTGAACTTGCTATTCTATTTGATTAACTGAACACATCTCACACAATGATTTCAACACCAGTAAATGCACAATATCCAGGGAGACTATTATGGCCATGTGTCTGTAACCTCTGTTCATAAGTGCTCTCAAAGCCAAGTCCTTTGAGCTATTTGAAACAGCCACACTTCCACTCACATCGGTAGATCCCATCAAGAGTATTCCCGTAATTATTATACTTAACATATTTATGATATGGGCTTATTAAAAATATAAAACTCGTACACTTTCCTTATCACTATAAGTACCTAGAACTTTTTCCCTTCTGATGATATATTATATATTATTTTATAGTGTTGGCAATCACATTCTGATGTCGTACTTTGTCTTCTTGAACTCAAGACTTGACGTTATTCCAAGCGTTGAGTTGAGTTTCCGTCATGGGTGACTCAAATATTTTAAAGCTTTTACTTCATCCCTAGATTTCCTAATTTTCAAGATAGCTCTATTAATTATCTATACCACATGGTAAAACTTTATATTTATTTTTATCTTGACAATTCACAAGTCCAACATCCCCACCATGTTCAATTACCCATTCTTTTGCAAAAGAATGCTATCGAGGATATCCTTTCTACTATTATCAAATTACGGTGATCACTTTATCTTTTCTTATCATGATAATTTCATATTTGGCTACTTTATTTATTTCTTGATATCCAAGAAATTAATTTCACAATCACCATATATATGAAACCATACGTCATGTTTATTTCACCGAGTAAGTTTTTGTAAAGAGGCCTCGAATCCCTTGGTGAAAGTAGAAAATATATTTTCTATTTGTCATAGCTTCTTTTCAAAGTCAATACATGACTGTAAAAATTTTTTGCATTCATAGTCAAATAACATTATTTTTCTTAACACACCACAAATATACAAGGATGTAACATATATAGAGGACCATCAATTGTCCAATCAAATGACTATAAAATTACACTTTTATTCACCCTTCACCATGAACATTATCAATTATTTTCTGACTATGATTAAAATCATGTTCATCACCTAAATGGGTTAAATAACATTCATATTGCTATTTTCATACTCACGAGATCTTTTATTCATGGCTTCCAAAGTAAATTTCAAAATTTACATCTTAAAATTTTATAAAATCATGGGGTTATAGATCATATCCAAGTCATATATAAAAAGCCACATGCACCATCATAAATATGCAAAATAGGATCTCGATTTCAAATATATGATTATCACATTATATATTCTCACTAGAAAATTTCATCCTAAAATAGTGATCTTATTTTTCAAGCCAACGCTTTCATTTATTCTATATTAACAAGAAAAATTAACCATAGATACGCATATGACATATTCAATTCATAGTCAAAACGACTTCTAGTTCAAACTTTATAAAATAGAATAAAATGTGCAATCATATATAAAACCCATTTAGGTTAAGCTTATTTAACAAAAACAACCAAAATTATTTATATTATATGATCTACAAACTTTCATTTTAAAAATGAAAATAATGTCTCATCAATATCAGCCAAATGCTAGTTACTAATATTATGATCTAAATAAAGAAATAATTTCATATCGCAAATTAAATATGTCATAAAAAAGAAAGTATACTTTTGTACTAAAAATTTCACTCACAACTTAGATGGAACAAATTAAATTTCAATTCTCCAAATATATTTTCTATTCATAATGCACTAATAGGTGCCGAAATGACTCTTTAAAACGATCTCACTTTTCATGTTTCACTTTTTAATTTTAAGAAATCATTTCAACTCAAACTTTTGAAAGTAACCGTTGGATTTAATAACACAACTTTTTGGTTTGGGAAAGCTCATTATAATGCTTCTATTGGATAAAAGACTATTCAACTAATATTTGAACAATGCCATCACCATTCAAAATAAAAGTATTGTTTCAATCCATTAATAGATCTTTTCCCAACAACGCATTTTCATTCCATCCATCTTCCTTCTTTCTACCACGATATATAATATATATTATATAATTTTATGCCAATAATAATTATACATGTTAAAATATCATGTAAATAATAAACTGACATTTGGTTTCTATCAAGTAAATAATCCACAAGACAATCATACTTTTGGCATAATATATTAAGTTCAACTTTGAAATCTAATTCATGCAACATAAGTAAACCAATAAATTTAGTGTACCTTTTTCTCGTGATAAAGATTTATTCTAGGCAAAAATTAGACAAGGTCTTTGACCTTAATGGAATCACATTTGTCAATAGTCAACCTCATATGTAACCTCCCTATCCTGACCTAGATGATAGACCCGAATGTGAGAGATTACATCAGCCACCGAAATGGCATAGCAGGGTTATCAAAAGTTTTGAAAAAATAATTATTTTGAAACATTTATTTAATGTAGTAGAAAACTTAGTTTAAATGTTATTTTACTATTCCTCAACATTTTAGTTATTATCTAGCAATGAAAAACATGGTTTTTACTTATGTTTTTGATAAAAATCTGGTTTCATGCATAATTAATTAATAATAACAACTTAATAACCTAATTAAAAATTAAAACTAAATGTCATGCAAAAATAATCAAGTCTTAAATCTCATGCCACATTTCAAAATAAAATATTATAATCCACGAATATAATTAAAACAAAAGTTTAAGCTTTAATAAATTGGAAATAAAAACGATAATGCTGAGAACCTCCGAATGTTATGTCCGCTTCCTAACCTGGTAGGTTATCTAAAAGTATGAAAATTTAAGGGGAAGTGAGCAATGACGCTCAATGTTAGTTCAATTACAATAAAATCAATGCAACAATTATTAAGACATAATAAATAACATTGCATATTATAATCATAGGTAGCAATTCAGTACAAAGCATCAAATTTTTCCATGAAATCATCATTATCATGTACAAACTCACAATAATCATGTTCACAATAACCATATTCAGATAAACACTTTTTCTAATTTTCCCATAATAGTCATACTCATATGCACATGTATATTCTCAAACACACATAAGAATGTATATGTCGCATAACATAATTTCAGGGTTTATATGCACATAGTTTATAATATGTCATGCAATTTTTGGGTTTAAATAGAATATATCCTACCCTATCGCTACACATCATAATGGGAGTTCCCCAAAACTCCCTTCTCCAACACATCGGGATGTGGATATACCACTACTGGTTCGCAGATAATAACCGCCATTTAGCTGTGGACACACAACAAGCTCCTGCCATCGGAATCTACTTTTGTCTGTGGTTTTACAGCAAATAGTCCTACAGATGAAACTTGCTTTCAGCTATAGATTTTATAGCATAATCCTACCATTGGAATCGATTTTCGTTTGTGGGTACACAACAAAACTGAATTAATGCAGATAAATTGCCATACTTCCACTAATCATATCATCCCAACCCATGCAATGCATTATGGTATATTAAATACAAACAAGATATAATAATATTTAATACATGGCAAATCAACAACGAAATCATGCCTTTACTGGGAATACGGGTTAACTGTATCATAGTGCATGCTATACATACATTCACAAGTATTTGTTCAATTTCAACATAATATATTCAAGTCTCATGCAAATATTCAAAAATATAAGTAAATACTGCATTAAACTGATCAATCATGGATTCTAGCAAATCTCACATTATCAGGGACCTATTTGCATAATTAAATTCACTAAAAATAGTTCGGAACCTATTCAAGGACTAAATTGATCAAAATATGAAATTATGGAAAAAAAACTATATTTCTTAGTTCAAGGGGACACATGGCCGTGTGACCGGACCGTGTAGGAAGCTCTTGGCCTACGACTGTGTGGCAATGCCGTGTGACATTCAAAATTTCAACCTACAGAGGAGATATGACCGTGTGGTAGGTCATGTAGAGGGTCCTAAGCTATGTAAGAAGCAAAATCTTAGGTTGTTAGGGGGGACATGGTCGTGTGTGAGGGTGTGCATTCCACATGGAAGGCCCACAAGCCTATGTGGTTGGCAGTGTGGTTTGGGCTAGTTTCGATTTTGCCTTGATTTTCTCATAAAAGAACACACACACACTTGACTTTTAGGGTTTTATACGATGATCCTCATGTCCAATTCTGATCCGGGTCACCTACAATGGGTCTTTTGATTAAAAAAATGCAAGAATTAATATTGATGTTCAGGATTTATCGAATATAACAAGATATTCAGAAAAACTCATAGAAGATTTAAATTTGATTTTGGAAAATTGTCAAGAACGATATTATACTAGATTTCTAGGGTTCTACAAAATTAGAAACAAGATTGCTTACTGTTCTAGATGGAAATTCGAAGATTAGGGTCGATGAATTCAACGTTCGGAGGAAAATAGATTAAATCGAGACTTGATTATGATTTGAGTTTTAAGTATCAATTTTCCAACAAAAAGGAGAGAAAATTGCAAAAATAAAAGATGAAGAAAGAAAGAGGGAAAAATAATAGGGAAAAAGAAAATGATCAAATTTGGTATTGATTTGGAAAAGAACTAGTTTCCAAGTATAATTAGGAATGACAGTTGAATTTTAGGGCTTCAAAACTCAAGGAGGTTGAATCAAGTCTAAGCATGATTCAAACCTAGGTACAAAGGAAAGATAGAAGCCTTACACCTGGAGCTAGTGCCTAGACTTTATCATTTTCTACCACATTAATTACTTATTGTAACACCTAAACCCGACCTAGACATTATGGCCGAGTCCGCAAGTGTCACAAGGAATGGTTTTGGAAAACGTAGTCATCGCGACAAAGCCATTTACCATTTCAACCCGAAGTTGTTTACTTCCCTTATCAAAACGTTATTTAGTTAAGTATTTTTCCTTAAAACATGAATTACAGCGGAAGCTTACGGAATCATTTTACGACAAGAGTCCAGTTCTTGTTTTTTAGAAAAACCCTTGTTTGCATAAAAACCATCATTTTTAATAAAAATCTTTTTTCCAAAGCAACCAAATAACTAAATAATTCAAAAATAATTGGTTAAAAAACAAACAGTCTAGAGAGACCCAAAATGAAATTACAACTCTAAAACAATTACCAAAATAAATAAAAACCATACATTAATGACTTTAATCAATTTACAAAAAAGTGGTCACCGCTGAGTCCCTGTTGCACCAATCCGCCTAAGACTATGGATTGCCTGACAGACAAACAAACAAATGTGAGTTTACATAAACTCAGTGCGTAACCTAATAGAATTAAGCATGCAAGCATACAATTATCATATACGGATCCAGAATCAGATACAGTTACGGACTCAAGTCCTTTTCAAATACAGTGGCAAAATCAGATACAGATATGCATAATTCTACCCCCTTCCTCTACACACCATCTCCATCCATCCCATCACACCATGTAGGGTTAAAAACACCCACCCATCCCTACAAACCATGTCGTGTCATTAAGACACATATCAGATATAATACACAGCCAAGCTACTAGAATATAGGCATTTAATGCCGATCAAAATACTTCCTCCTCATATACGAATCCCACCCCAAAAAAAAAACAGAGCATACATATAGAAGTAATAGATAGATCATGCTTATCATGCTTATATAAACAGATAACAGATATACATAACATAGACATGCTCAGAACTGTATTTCAGTCTAATAGATCATATAGTTTTAGGGTTTAGTTAGCTTTCATCGACCCTATGATAGGCCCACAGTCGATTTGGACGACCCGTGTAACCCTACAGAATATTTCAATATAATGGGCCTACATGCCCGTGTGGCACACCCAAATTGGCCTTGCCTGTGTGGCCCACATGGCCTATCTAAAATCTGTATGCCTTGTGGGCCCACACGCCCTTGTGGCCCACACACCCAGATTGACCTTGCCCGTGTGGCTCACATGGTCACACTCAAGCCACCACATTGCTGTGTGCTACGCACGGCCATGCTTTTGTTGACCACACGGCCATGTACTCGTACACAGCTACCACACGGGTGACCACACGCCCGTGTGGCTTCGACAGATTCATTTTTTAGCTTTGTTGAATTTTAATTTTCTGCATTTCGGGTACATACTTGGTATATTTTTCGCCGCAAAAGCAATCTCGAGCCTCTTAAAGCCTAAAATAGAATACCAAACACCTTTAATCCACAAATTACATCATGAAAACACTAAATCAAACAATACGCTCACACACTTACCGTTCACTAAAACCACCGCACGCATAATCAATCCGTTGAAACGAAATCCATACCAGTACTGCCTTCTCCAACGCAACTTTACAAAAACCAAAAGCCCTAATAAAAACCCCCAAGCCAACCGATAAGAAATCCAATAGCAACCACTTATTAGAACTTACCAAACCGATTAACAAACACCGATTGAAGAGGAAAAGAGAATTTTGGAAGAACATAATAGGGAAGGAAGCTAGAATCACGTCATAATTTTAGGAAAAGAAAACCGACATTTTGAAAAAAACAAAGAGAAAAAAGATAAAATATATGATATCACATCCTTTTATTTTCTCCTCAACAACCCACTAATAGCCACTTCTCAGAAACCCAACTCTACCAGATAACAAAGAAAAAATAAATACCCATGATAACGCAGGAATTCGAATATAGGGCCTCCAATACACCAACACTCTGACCACTTGAACCAGCAGGCTCATTCTGATATGAAATTACAGGTAATTAAATATAAGCCCACAGAACAAAGGTAGGGCTTGGATGCAAAAATAACAAAATTTGCTAAAGCTAAGGCTTGAACTTGGGACCTCTCACACACACCTAGAACACTTAACCACTAAAGCAGATACAAATTTATGCCAGAATTTACAGAAGTAGAAATAAATTATTTGGGGCATTATAGAAGCAGAACACTTATACTTGCTAAAAAATAAAAGATGCAACATGAAAAAAGTATAACTTGAACCTTAGTTCTCTAAGGGGTTAAATAAGCTCTCAACCACCTAAACTAAAGCTCATTTCATGATAGTTTTAATAATTCCAACCCTATGACTTTGGGGGTGTTACATATTATCATGCTTATAGTGGCATGTGAATACATAGTGAATAAACACACCTTTTTTAATTTCTCATAAATTGTAAATTTAGAACTTTAAAATTGTTGGCGTATGGAGATAAAAACAGACTTATCAGAAATTAACGAAGGCTTTAAGGCATGTATCAATGTCACTTTTTTTAAGGTTTTATTCGGCCCACCTATATTATGGTCTGGAAAAGAGTTGTTGGCAAATGAACCTCGAGAATATAATGAAACCCAATAACTGTTTACATTTTGCATTAACGGAAATAGTCGACTGAGCATTGAATGGAGCATAGCAAGGGTATCAATTTTTATAACAAATTTCTACAATAATTATTTATAGAACAATCTAGAAACATAAAAGATGGTGAGAGAATAGAAAGAAACTTTGTTTCTATATTTTTGGGTGTGTCACACAAATGAAATTTTTCTCCTATTTATAGGAGGTCTCATGTCTTTTCATGGGGATATAACTACTCAAATGCATTGTAACACCCCAAAAATTGTATTTATACTTTTGTGAAAATGTGACACAACTGTGTATTTGCTTCAGTGGTTAAGTGTTCTGGGTGTGTGTGAGAGGTCCCAAGTTCAAGCCTTAGCTTGGGAAAATTTTGTTATTTTTGGAATTAAGCCCTACCATTGTTCAATGGGCTTATATTAAATTGCCTGTAGTACCATATTAGAATGAGCCTGTTCGTTCGAGTGGTAAGGGTGTTGGTGTGTTGAACGTCCTGTGTTTGAATCCCTGCGCGAGCGTAGGTACTTAAATTGTTTTTGCTTGGTTGTTTAGAAAAGTATCGATTAAGCTAGAAATTTGAAGAAGTTAGGTGTTAGTGGGAGGAAAGTTAGGGATATGCTATCAGACCCATTTTATTTTTGTTTTTATCCCCTAAAAACCTTTTCTTTAGTTTTCTTTTGACGTTCTTTTCCCTTTTGGGAAAAATCTTGGCTTCTTCTTCTTTTATTTCCAATATTACTTGTCACTCTTAGTTTCACTATTACATTTATTTGGTGCTCTAAGGCTCTTCGCTCGGTTTTGGTAAGTGATGTCTTGGTTTTGTTAATTGCTTAAAGTTTTATTTTCAGTTGGTGAGGTTCTCATTAATGGGGGATTTCGGTAGTATAGTAATTCGTTATAATGTCTTACACAAGAATTGAAGAGGAATCTTTCATTAGTACTCCAACGGGTTAGAGCGAGATAAAGGTGGTTGTCATTGGTAGTGAGTGTAATTTTGTGTCGACTTTTTGTTATCGAATTCATTAATCAGTTCGCTAAATCGTTGTGGGGTAACCTATTTTTAGGTTTCTGGAGGCTCAGGAGTGGTTTTTGCATTGAATCAATACCAAGTGTGTACCCAAAACGCAGAAAAATAAGATTCAGCGAAAGCTAAAAAACTCCACTATCGACGCCACACGGGCATGTGGTCGCTCGTATGTTAGGCCGTGTGCAAAAACACAACTGTGTGGTCGATGAAGACATGGCTGCGCAATACACGGTCGTGTGGTGATTGAAGTGTTACCTTGTGGGCCACACAGGCTAGACCAAGTTGGGCCATGTGGGCCACACGAGCGTATAGGCCTACACTAGGCATGATGCACGGGCATGTCGCTTATTGGGCTAGGCCATGTGGGCAACATGGGCAAGGTTAATCTGGGCATATGGCCCACACGGGCATGTGGGCCCATTTATCTGAATTTTTCCCTAGGGTTGCACAGGTCATCCCAAACTACTGTGGTCCTATTGTAGGGTCGGTATGGGCTAACTAAACCCTAAACTATATGATCTGGTTGATTGATGTTCTATATTGAGCATGTTAACACTGTGTATATCTAATTACTGATCCGTACGACTATCTAATATCTGTTAATAAAAGCATGTTAAGCATGATTGTCTGTTAATTCAGTATGTATGATCTGTTACTGTTATTGGGGTGGGATGATATATATGTTTTTGGAGGAAGTGTTCTAAAAGGCAGATGATGCCTATTATTTGGCAACATGGCTGAACTATATCTGATATGTACCACATCAGTACAACATGGTTTGTAGGGTTGGGTAGGTGTTTTAAACCCCACATGATGTGCAGGGATGGTCGGATATGCTGTGTAGAGGATGGGGGTAGGATATCTGATTTTTTATTTTGATCTATATATCTGCATTTGTATTTGAGATGGGTTTAGGCCCAAATATGCATCTGTATCTTTGATGGGCTTAGGCATGAATCTGCATCTGACTGATTTTGAGGTTGTTGTTTATGTGCATGCTTAATTCTGTGGGGTTACACACTGAGTTTACGTAAACTTACCTATTTCTGTTTAATCTGTACAGGTAATCCACAGAGTTTGGCGAATCGGTGTAAGGGAGCCTCTTGGTAACCACCTGTTCAAACTGGTTATGATTATGATTCAATTTTTATGTTCTAATTTAATCCGGGTTTTATTTTATGTAATTCAAATTTTATGGACTATTTGTTTTAATTCGGGATAGACTGAAATTCTATGATTTTAAAATTACTAAACGTGTTATAACTTGGAACTTTGTCAAAAATAAAAGTTTTACAGATATTGAATTGTTTTCTAAACACAAACGATTTTATTCAAAATAGGCTTCCGCTAAAATGATATGTTTTAAGATAAGTAGGCTAATTGAAATATGATTTGAATTTAACAAAAGTGATAAAGGGTTATGAGTTTTGAGGTTTTTATCAAGTTAAACATTTACAAAATCCCTTCCATGTGGCATCGCCAGATTCGGCCATAACGTCTAGGCCGGGTTTGGGGTATTACATTTAGTGGTATCAGAGCCAGGTTATAAAACTCAGCTGTGAATTTTAGGTTCCAAAATTGTAAAATAAGTATGTGGTAGATCGAGTCTCCGGTGCCGGTCTTGTAAGTATTTCTAATTTCTGATAGAAAATTTTGAAAACATTACTAATAGCTACTTGAAAACACTATAGTTAGCACACTCTAAAATTGTAGTGTAACCAATTGAGACTAAAACTTTCAAAAACAACTCTGCGATTCTGATACTTTATGCATAAAACATCTGTTAATAAATATCGAAACTGATGCATAAAATTTTTAATGTAGATAAAACTTCTAAGACACAATAAGCACATGAGGTATCCATGGACGTGGCATTCGAGACCGAGGTAGAGGTCATAAGGGCTCGAGTTGAGTCCTCATTTCTAGGCAGCATGCCAAATTTGGACACGAGTGACACACCTGTGCTACCTGCTACTGAGATTGGGCCTTAGAGTCAATCGGCTGTGGATGATGCACTGTCTCAAGCAATGCTGAGGATATTAGAGAGGGTCACTGGGCCCAATTCTGGATCTAAGGACCAAGGGTCGGTAACCGAGTGACTCTAGTCTAATGGAGCTGAGTTATTTAAGGGTGTCACTGGAGTTGCCCCTAATGTGGCTGAGTATTGGTTGGAGGCCACGGAGAGAATTATAGATGACCTAGACTGTACCCTCGAGCAGAAATTAAAGGGTACAATTTCCTTGCTTCGCGATGAAGCATATCAGTGGTGGTTAACGGTTAAGGAGTGCACTCAGCTTGATTGTCTAACCTGGGATTTTTTTAAGCATACCTTCCAGAGCAAATATATGGGAGTGAGTTATGTGATTACTTGCAGGCGTGAGTTTCTGAACTTTACGTAAGGTGATTGATCTATGACCGAATATGAGGTTGAATTTTTGAGGTTGAGCCGCTCTGTTCGAGGTATGATGGCATCAGAGTATGAGAGATGTGTTAGGTTTGAGGATGACCTAAGAGATAATCTAAGGGTCTTGATAGCTCTGCAAAGGAAACGTGAGTTCGTGGTTCTAGTAGAGAAGGCATAGATTATTGAAGATGTTAAGCTCGCTGAGCGCTAGAACAGAAACCGTGAGAGAGGCATGAACAAGAGGGATTTAGAGCCCTCGAGTTCTATACAGGGGCCTAAGAAAAAGGCCAGATCTGATGGACCAGTTAGAGTGGGGGCCCTTGTTCCTTCTGTTGCTCCTACTGGGTTGTAGCCGTGCAGTGCTTGTGGTAGACGCCATCCGGGTGAGTGTTGGAGAAAGATTGGAGTCTGTTTGAGATGTAGGCCCTTTAAACACCATATTCGGGAGTCTCCATTGAGGGCTGATTAGGTGCAAGCTCCGGCATCAAGTTTTGCGTAGTCGCAGAGAGTAGTTCAGCAGCCATCTAGGGGCCATGGTCAGGCTAGAGGTGGTAATGGTATGGGTCGTGAATAGAGAGCACTAGGCAGTGGTGCTGGTTAAACTAAGGCGAGACAGTCTGTCTTGGTTTATGTTGCACGTCGCTGAGAGGACAGAAATGCTCCTAACGTCATCATCGGTACGTTTTCTATTTTTGATGTACCTTATTTGGCTTTGATAGACATAGGGTCTACTCACTTATACATGCTAGCACTGTATCTGAGACTTTGGGGATTCTTGTGTACAGCACTTCTAGTGAGGTTACTTTATTGGGGGTAGTCTGTTCATATGAGTAAACTCTATAGGGATGTACCCTTAATGGTGCAAGGAACTATTTTCCTAGCGGATCTGATGGAGCTTCCATTTGGGGAGTTCGATATAATTCTGGGAATGGACTGGTTTGTCAAGCATCGAATTAGTCTGGATTGCACGACTAAGAGGGTCGTTCTGAGAACTGAGGAAGATGAAGAGGTGGTTGTGATCAGAGAGCGTCTGAACTATCTGTCTAACGTAATCTCCGTACTTGTGGCTGAGAAACTGGTCTGAAAAGGGTGTGAGGCATAATTGGCCTATGTAAGTGTTTCTGGTTTTAGGGACTCTTTTGTTAGGGATATTAGAACTGAGAGATTTTCCAGACGTCTTTCCTGAGGAGTTGTTGGGATTTCTTCCTAACTGGGAAATAGAGTTCAGAATTGAGCTTCTTCCGGGTACAACTTCGATGTCTATCGCTCCCTATCGTATGGCACCAAAAGAGCTTGCGAAACTTAAGGCTCAAAACAGCCTAAGAATGTGTCTGAGATCCGTAGCTTTCTGGGTTTGGCGGGTTATTATCGTCAGTTTGTAGAGGGATTCTCTTTGATTTCAAATCCCTTGACTAAACTTCTGTATAAGAGTGTGCCGTTTTCCTGGACTGATGCGCAGCAATTGAGCTTTGAGAAGCTCAAGTTTGTTCTGACTCAGGCTCTTGTTCTGATACAGCCTGAGTCTGGGAAGGAGTTTGTACTGTACAGTGATGCGTCCCGTGTTGGATTAGGATGCATTCTAATGCAGGATGGTAAGGTTGTGGCTTATGCGTCCCGTCAGCTTAAGACACACGAAGAGAATTATTCGATGCATGATCTCAAGTTGGCTGCTGTAGTCTTTGCACTGAAAATTTAGAAGCACTATCTATATGGTGAGAGGTGTATCATTTATACTGATCACAAGAGCTTCAAGTATCTCCTTACCCAGAATGAGTTGAACTTTAGGCAGCATCGTTGGGTTGAACTGCTCAAAGATTATGACTGGACCATCGAGTATCATCCTGGTAAGGCCAATGTGGTGGTTGACGCTTTAAGCCGAAGAGCGATGATTGATTTAAGAGCGATGTTCTCTCGCATTAGTCTGTTTGATGATGGGATTCTGTTGGCCAAGTTGTAGGTTAAACCAACTTGGATTGACCAGATTCAAGATAAGCAGTTGGGGGATGAGTCATTGGGCTTACGGTTTTGTCAGGTTGAGAGTGGTAGTACTTCAGGTTTTGGACTGAATAAGGATAGGGTTCTTTGTTTCCATGGTCAGATTTGTGTACCGAATGATGGGGATCTGAGGCAGTCTATTCTGAGGGAGGCGCATAGTAGCCCTTATGCTATGCATCCCGACGGTAGTAAGATGTATCGCAAACTTCGTAAGTTATACTGGTGTCTGGGTTTGAAGCATGAGGTTACTGACTTCGTGGCTCGATGTCTAACGTGCAGCCAAGTTAAGGCTGAGCACCAGTTGCCTTCGAGTTTATTGCAGCCAGTCAAGATTCCTTATAGAAATAGGAGCGATTGACTATAGATTTCGTTAGTGGGTTGCCCTTGACACCCACTAAGAAAGATTCTGTTTAGGTAATCATAGACTAATTGACCAAGTCTGCTCACTTCATTCCGATTCGGACGGACTTTCCTCTTTAGAAGTTGGCAAAATTGTATATCTCGGAGATAGTTAGACTGCATGGGGTTCCAGTTTCGATTATCTCTGACAGAGATCCTCGTTTTACATCTCGGTTCTGGAAGAAATTACATGAGGCAGTTCGAAGGATTATCTATCGCTAGCTGAGTTCACCTACAATAATAGTTTCCAAGCGAGTATTCATATGGCACCTTATGACGCTTTGTATGGTCATAAGTGTCGCACTCCACTATGTTGGACTGAGTTGGGTGAACATTGAGTTTTGTGTCCTAAGTTAGTTTCTTAGACTGAGAAAAAGGTTAAACTTATTCAGGATCCTCTAAAAAGCAGCCTCTGACAGATAGAAGTCTTATGTAAATCTGAAAAGACGTGAGATTGAGTATTCTGTGGGGGACTTTGTGTTTCTTAAGGTCTGCCCGTGGAAGAAAGTTTTAAGGTTCGGTCAGAAGGGCAAGTTAAGCCCTAGGTTTGTTGGACCGTACCGGATTCTAAAACGTATGGGAACAGTTTCTTATCAGTTGAAGCTACCCCTTGAGCTGGGTCGTATTCATGACATGTTTTACGTTTTGATGTTGAAGCGGTACTGTTCTGACCCATCCCATGTAGTTTCGGTTGAGGAGGTCGAGGTTAGGCTGGACTTGACTTTTGAGGAGGAGTCGGTTCAGATCCTAAATCGAGATGTTAAGTTTTTGAGGAGGAAATATATCTTGTTAGTGAAGGTGCTGTGGTGGAATCATAACACTAAGGAGGCCATGTGGGAACTTGAGGACCCGATGCGTCAGTAGTATTCTTGTCTGTTCTGATCAGGTAAATTTCGAGGTCAAAATTTCTTTTAGGGGGTAGATTTGTAACGCCCCAAAATTCTTATTTCTGCTTTTATGAAAATGTAACACAATTGTGTATTTGCTTTAATGGTTAAGTGTACTGGGTATGTGTGAGAGGCCCCAAGTTTAAGCCTTAGCTTGGGCAAATTTTGTTATTTTTGGAATTAAACCCTACCTCTGTTCAATGGGCTTATATTAAATTGACTGTAGTACCATATCAGAATGAGCCTGCTAGTTCGAGTGGTAAGGGTATTGGTGTGTTGGAGGTCTTGTGTTCAAATACCTGCGCGAGTATGGGTACTTAATTTTTTTTGCTTGGTTGTTTAGGAGAGTCTCGATTAAGCTGGAAATATGAGGAAGATATGTGTTAGTGGGAGGAAAGTTAGGGATGTGCTATCATACCTATTTCATTTTTTTTTTATCACCTAAAAACCTTTTCTTTAGTTTTCTTTTGACATTCTTTTCCCTTTTTGGCAAAATCTTGTCTTCTTCTTCTTTTATTTTCAATACCGCTTGTCACTCTTAGTTTCACGATTACGTTTCTTTGGTGTTTTAAGGCTTTTTGCTCGGTTTTGGTAAGTGATATCTTGGTTTTGTTAATTGTTTAAAGTTTTCTTTTCTGATGGTAGGGTTCTTGTTAATGGGGGATTTCGGCAGTATAGTAATTCGTTAGAACGTCTTGCGCAGGAATTGAAGAGGAATCTTTCATTAGTACTCAAACAGCTTAGAGCGAGATAACGATGGTTTTCGTTGGCGGTGAGTGTAATTTTTTGTCGACTTCTTGTTATCGAATTCGTTAATCAGTTCGTTAAATCATTGTGGGGTAACCTGTTTTTAGGTTTATGGAGGCTCAGGAGTGGTTTTTGCATCCAATCGATACCAGGTGTGTACCCGAAACGCAAAAAAATGGGATTTGGCGAAAGCTAAAAAACCCCACTGTCGACGCCACACCGGCGTGTGGTCGCTCGTGTGGTAGGCCATATGGACGTGTGGGCCACACGAGCTAGGCCAAGTTAGGCCGTGTGGCCCCACACGGGCATGACACACGAGCGTGTCGATTATTGGGCCAGGTCGTGTGGGCCATAGGGGCAAGGCCAATCTGGGCGTGTGAGCCACACGAGTATGTGGGCCCATTTATCTAAATTTTTCCTTATGGTTGCACGAGTCGTCCCAAACGACTATGGTCCTACTATAGGGTCGATATGGGCTAACTAAACCCTAAACTATATGATCTGGTTGATTGATATTCTATACTGAGCATGTTAACATTATGTATGTCTGATTACTGATCCGTACGATTGTCTGATATCTTTTAATAAAAGCATGTTAAGTATGATTATCTATTAATTCTATATGTATGATCTGTTACTGTTATTTAGGTGGGATGATATATGATAAGTCGTAATTTATACATATTTTTATCCCATGCTTAGCATATTTTTGGATGAATTATCATCAGATTTGTGGAATACGATGCTCCTAATCCTTTAATTTCATGTTTTATACTTAGGTGAGCATAGGAGAGTAAAAAGAACGAGAATCAGGCCAAAAAAGGAAAAAATGGGCCAACATGAGAAATCGACACGGCCTGGACTTCCGTACACGAGTAGACCATATGCCCATGGCTATTCAACAGACTCTAACATGATTTAAAGCATTTGCACACAGGCGTGTCTCTGTCAGGCCCAAGTCTAGTTCTAATCAGAAAAGGGCATTTTGGAGGATTCTTAGGCATTCTAAAGCCTATATAAACACCCTAAGAGGTACCTAGAAGGAACACACGGAGTAGGAGGCAAGGAATTACTCGAAGAAAGACGATTGATCCATCTCAGAAGCCAGATTCTCCTTCAAGACTGAAGATTTCCCTTCAATTTCCTTCAGGGGTTCTTGGGATTCTTTATGTTTTGTTATCATTATTCTTCTGAGATGTTTTCTTTTACATTTATGAACTAAATCCCCTTAATACCTAAGGGGAATGAAACCTAAGACAGATCTTGTTATTATTTTCTGAATTATATGATAAATATTTGACTTGTTCTTAATTTTGAGTTCTTAATTCTTGCTTTAATATTTCATAATATTGATTCAAGTATTGATGTGCTTATTCAGAGGAGCAAAAGTCCCTGTCTAAGAGTAGATCTAGCATAATTAAGTTGAATTGATTGCACCCCTAGACATAGGGCGACATATTTTTGCCGGATTAGGGTGAAACCTAATAAAGGAATCCATAGATCGAGTTAATGTAACACTAGGGGTTTTAATTAGAAAGAGATTTCAATTAATCAACCTAGGGTTAGACATTGTTAGTTTCGAGAGAGATAATAATATAACTTAGGGATTTCTACAGATCAAGTCAAGTGAATAAATCGTCTGATTCAGAGTCAAATAACAAGTGAAGTCTAGGTGGATTTTTCTTTGGGTATTGTCCAAATCAATTAGTTTTTCCCAAAAGTATTTCCCCAAGTTTCTTCCTATGCATTCTTAGTTTAGTTAATTAATTTAGATAAAACAAACCCCTTTATTTTCAAGCTAGATAATAAAAAGAGAGTTAATACTAGTACTTTTAGTTCCTGTGGGTTTGGCATTCTGATCTTGCTATAAGTTATACTACTGTTCGATAGGTGCGGGCTTGCCTTCATCGTGATAATAGTTAGTTTTTAAGTACGATCAATCATGAATTTAAAACTTATCGCAATTTACATCAGCTAATATATATGTTTTTGGAGGAAGTGTTCTAAAAAGGCAGATGATGCCTATTATCTGGCAGCATGGTTGCACTATATCTGATATGTGCCGTATCAGTACAACATGGTGTGTAGGGCTGGATGGGTGTTTTAAACCCCACATGGTGTGTAGGGATGGTCAGAGATGGTGTGTAGAGGATGGGGGTAGGATATCTGATTTCTAATTTTGATCTGTATATCTGCATCTGTATCTGAGATGGGCTTAGGCCCAAGTATGCATCTGTATCTGTGATGGGCTTAGGCCCGATTCTACATCTAACTGATTTTGATGTTGTTTATGTGCATGCTTAATTCTGTGGGGTTACACTCTGAGTTTACGTAAACTCACCCCTTTCTGTTTAATCTGTGCAGGTAATCCACAGAGTTAGGCAGATCGGTGCAACGGAACCTCTTGGTGACCACATGCTCGAATTGGTTGTGATTACGATTTAATTTTTATGTTCTGGTTTATTTCGGGTTTTATTTTATGTAATTCAGATTTTATGGACTGTTTGTTTTAATTCGGGATAGACTGAAGTTCTATGATTTTAAAATTACTAAATGTGTTATAACTCGAATTTTTACCAAAAATAAAGGTTTTACAGATATTGAACTATTTTCTAAACATGAATGATTTTATTCAAAATAGGCTTCCGCTAAAATGATATGTTTTAAGACAAGTGGACTAATTGAAACATGATTTGAATTTAACGAAAGTAATAAAGGGTTATGAGTTTTGAGGTTTTTATCAAGTTAGACGTTTGCAAAATCCCTTCCATGTGGCATCGCCAGATTCGGCCATAACGTCTAGGCTGGGTTTGGGTGGTTACATGCATAGCCATATCTTTAGCAATAAACATAGTTGTTCAATAGATATCTACTTGAATAATTATGACTATTTGTTAAGCATCAAGTGACATAACTTTTAGTTACTTATAAGTTTTCATTTGCAACTATTGGAACATTATATATATATTGAAAATATTCCAAAATATACACTTCCTAGATTTGGAATTCAAGACCTACTTTAGTTTGATGTTTTGAAATTAAAAAAATATTCATTTTATAGTCATATAATAATAAAAATAATGTTAAAATATTTATTAGGATTTTTTAAAAAATACTCATTCGAACTCATCATGATAGAATAATTTTTTGTTGGAACTGTTTTCTTAAGAAAAATTGAAATGAGGATTTTAATTGAAATAGTTAACAAGATTAACTACTTAGACTAACTAACTACATGATAAAAGTAGAGTGATCAAATTAGGTCCAAATTTAAATTATATAGATTAAATCTCATGTTTTAGCATAGGCTAGGGGACAAAATTGAAATTTGGCTATTGTCTTATAATGTCAAATACTGGTTCGCAGGTTAACCGATTTTTAAAATTTTTAATTTTTTTTAGCCTTCAACATTTACAGTTTTTGTCAATTTGGTCCATACCCTTTAAAATATGTAATATAAAAAAATTCCATTTTTTCTTATTTTAAACAAAATTTTAAAAAATTCTATTTTTAAAAATTGAAATCTATTTAAAATTCAAAATAAAAATATTTTTTTGAAAGATATTTTAAAATATAAAACTTCAAAATTCAATGTTATCTAAACCCAAGGGAAAAATCAGAAATTTTTTTGGGGTATTGGAATTAAATTATACATTTTTATGATAATAAAAATGCAATGTCACCATTTTAATAGCCTATATTTTTATAAATTTTAAAGGATTAAATCCAATTTTCATTATTTGTGGGGGAACAAAGTGTAACTTTATCATTACTAATTTAAAATTTTATAAATTATAAAAGAGTTTAAATGAAAAAATTTCCATTTTAAGGGGGGTCGGGGGCCTTGCCAACCACCATTTGGTTTCGCAACAATCTAAACCTGACAAAACTAATTGGATGATGAACAAGCTAGGGTATTAATCCGGGGAGAGGTAAAAAATTGGTTGACTCGGGTATCAATACGAACTAGTTGAACTAATTTTTATCATGTTTAATATTTTTATTTTTAATAATTTATTTGCTTTGGGCATGTTGGACTAGTTGTTCTGGGAACCAATTGGTCAAACTAATTCGAAATCGATTCAACTAATTTTTAGCTCGATTCAACCAATTTGTATCTATTAGTAGGTCAACTGATTTTTTACCTCTAACTGGATCAATACCCCAATTGGTTCTTGTTCTCGTTCGGTTTAGATATAACTGAATTTTGAATATTTTTATATCTTTAATATCATTTTTATTTTTGAGTTTTAAAGAGTTTTATTTTTCATTATTTTTAAAAGAATAAAAATTATATTATTTTTTTATGTTTTAATTTAAAATACATAAAAAAGTAATTTTTAAATTTTTTTAAAATTTTTCATGTACTTTTAAAGAGTAAGGAGACCAAGTTGACAAAAAACTGTAAATGTTAAGAGCTAAAAATGTTTTTTTACCTTTGACAATGTTAACTTTAACAATAAAATTAAATGGAGGATCAAGATTTTTGAACAAAAAAAAGTATAGGGACTCAATCTCCCAAAATTAAAGTATAGGGATTAAATCTCAAACTTCAAAAGAGTACAAAAACCTTTGGCATATTTAAACATTTTTTTTATCTCACTTTGATAACTAAATAATAAATGTCATTAATCAGTTCACCTAAAACCTTCAAGGAAGTATAACTTGGAAGTGTGGATCACTATAATGTAGCCACTTGTCCATTTAAAAATAATAATGTTAATTCTTTGTCAAGAATCCATGTCGTTTTTTAATTACATGTTAAGAAATAAATTTAAGGGTAAAGTACACCAACAATCAAACCATACATGTAGAATCAAATGTCTACCTTTGGAAGATATATTCTAAGTTTACCACCAAGCTTTGTTTAGCAACATGTTCAATGACAGGTATAAGACTTTTTTCAACCTTATCTTGAGTAGTCCTTAGCAAATATTGGTTAAAAAGTTGATGCTTCATGAATCCCTAAGCAACTCGCCTCTGGCTTTTCCACAAATCCATGTCTGAGTTGATAACCCCGTCCCCCAAAATGTAAAAAAATTGCTTGTATTCAGATCCTTTGGGGAAGTTGTTAAAGTTGGAGCTTAGAACGTAGTGAATATTTGCAGGGTCGCAGGTCAGCAACATGTTCATCTTTCCAAACTAAGGGCCACGAAAAAGAATACATCTTTCCAAACTAAGGGCCACGAAAAAGAATAGTGCCATTACTACTTCTTTGTAGAGGCTCAGTAATCCAGTCATGGAGCCTGAGGCATCATCCCAACAACAGGGAAACTCATTAAAGACCAGTTCTTATTTCTCAAGCAATATAGAAATAGGAAAAAAATAAGAGCCAAGGAAACTTCTACAAAACCGAAAATTGCCATGAAATTGCAAAGCTTTGGAAAATATATGCTTAATTCAAGTATGAATACAAGGAAGCTGGCAAATCCAATTTATAAAGGGTTAAAGTACTTAGGAGGTCCTTGTATTATAAGGACTAGATTAAATTAGTCACTTTATTATTAAATGGATCAATTTATTCCTTATATTAATAAACAAATTAAATAAGTCCAATATAACAAGGTTAGCATTTACTATATAAAAAATATCTTGAAATTTTATTTTTTCTATTTAATTCTAAACAAAAATTTGATTTATACTGAGAACTATTTAACTCATTAGCGATAAATGATATTTTTTTATACAGTTGGCCTTAATTGATTCTTTTTAGGCATAATGACTTGTTTGACCTTCTAATTTTTAAAAAAGAAAAGAAAAAAGAGAAGAAGTCATTTTAGTCATTTATTTAATTTTTCACTTTTTTTAGCCCTTGAACCTACATTTTTATCAAAACACACCAAAATGGATGAAAAATTTAACATTTTTTAACGTTGATTGCATGACATGCGCATGAATTGCCATGTAAATGACATTTCAACGACATGTTAACATTTAATTAATTTTTTAATTTAAAAATATTAAGTATTAAATATTTTTATACTTTTAAAATTTCAAAAAATTAATTAAATATTGACGTGTCATCCATGTGATAATCTACATATATACCACGTCAGAAAAGTTAAAAAAACTTATCATTCAGTTTAGTTGATTTGACAAAATATGCAAGTTTAAGAGTTAATAAAAACAAAAAATTAAATTGAGGACTAAAACCTTTAACAAATTTATTTGATTAATTTCTCAATTGAATGGCTAACGAAAAAGAAAAGATTAATCTCACTACATTTTTCGGTTCAACCTTCTAATAAATTTTAAATTCACAACCCCACAAAATTTATGGAATATCACATAATTAGGTAATGTTATATAATTTATGCAAAAACTAAAGTTATGTCGATATATATGTAAACTTGTTTGACCATAAGTTTTGCTTTCTTAAATCTCTAAACCCTTTCAATCTTAAAATCTATTATGGCTTTTTTTCACATTTCGATTGGGTTCGATTATTAGTTTGACATATTTTAGAATAAAAATTGAAAATTAAAATATGCTTTAAGTCCATATAAATTTTCTATATTTAGGATTCGGTCTTGATTTTGGTAAGACATTTTGAAATTAAAAATATATTCATAGCCATGTAATAATAAAAATAATGTTAAAAATATTGATTAAGATTTAAAAAAAAAAACACTCGTTCAAACTTATCATGATAAAATAACTTTTTTGGAATCGTATTCTTAAGAAAAATTGACTTGAGCATTTTGATTGAAATAGTTAACAAGATTAACTACTTAGACTAACTAATGACATTATAAAAGTAGAGTGATCAAATTATATCCAAATATAAAGTATATAGATTAAATCTCAAGTTTCAACATAGTCTAGGGCCAAAATTAAAATTTGGCCTTTATCTTATAATGTAAAAAGAAAAAGCAATGTAATGTTTTAATCAATTATTAACTTTTAAGGTATTCAAATTATATATAACCATGTAATGTTTTAATCAAAAATTAATAATATTAACTATTTGGATTAAATAATAATATTATAAAATATAAAGACAGAGAAATTAAAAATAAAGATTAAATTTTAAATTTAAAAATATCCGAAAGATAAAACTAAAATTTAACTATTTATTTAAAATGTGAAAGAAAAATTGATCCTTTCCTAGAGGGCATCCCTTGATCCGATCTCGGCATTAAAAAGAAATTTGAACAAAATGATTTTTTTAAAGAGAAATTCAACATCATTACCTTCCTTTTTTTTCTTCTCCTCTATTCTACTGATAAGAAAAAAGAGTTAGACTTTGATGATTAGATTTAATAACAAAATATATATAATAAAAATTATATAAAGGTGGGATGAAATTTAGAGGTGTTAATGGATTAGGTCGGGTTTGAGTTGGGCCCAACTAAAAATTTAGGCTCGTTTGTTAGGTTCGGATCCGACCTGAATAAAAATGCTAAAATCTAGGTCGGGCTTGGCTCGCGGTATTAATTTTTTATATATATATTTAAAAATATATAATACATCAAAAATACTAAAAACACTAAAATAAATATCTCCCAACAAATTGAAAATAAATAAAAAATATGTATACTTAAATAACATTAAGATAAAATTAACAATAAAACAAAAGTTATACAATATCCAAACAATAACAACAAAATAGTAGTAACATAATAGTGAAATGATGGTAAAACAAGCAAACAACGGCAAAACAGTAAAAAAAAAAAGAAAAAGAAAACAACAAACATTTTTTGCAAATTTGGGTCGGGCTCAGGCCAAAAAAATCTTACTTGAGGCCCTTTATTTTTTTACTCAAACTCATTTTTCAAGCCTATATTTTATTTAAATCTTTTCACTTTTCGGACGAAACTTCGGGTTGAGTGATATCACCCTAGCCATGAACAGCTATAGATGAAATTCAAAGTAAAACACCAAAACAATTCCAAAATAATCTAAGTTAAAGTTAAACATAAAATATTATTTTACATAGTCTGTTCAGCTCAGTTTCAAACCATTAGTAACCCTTTGAGAACCCAAGGCAGTGATAGCAGTAACGGGAAGTTCCCTCTCAACATCACTGCGTCGAGAAACATCGTGAACATTACCTCGAGGCTGAGCAACACTAGGGTTTTTACCAATTTCTGGTCACGCAGCCTATTTTCTCATCGTTCATCACCTTCACATTTCCCTTTCCAATTCCACCTAAATGACAACAATTCAGTTTCTTCTTCTACTTCTTGTTTTGGCCTCTCAATCTCCCGTTAAACGCTTTCATTCTCGTAGATGAAGAAGCAGCAGCAACAGACCCTTTCAAATTTATGCAATTTTCGACCGTTTCACAGAACAACCCTGATGGTTTTCTACGGTCAAACTTAAACATTGATAATTTTAGTTTCAAGAACTCGTTAATAAAAGTCTCAAAACCCTTTTAGTTGATATGGAGAAATAGCTTTTAATAATATATTAATATATAAAATTCAAATATAAAATTATTAATTTAAATTTTCAATTTAAACTTTTTTTTATAAATTTGGTATATATATAAATTATTAATAAATATTAAAATTGATTTTTTTCAAACTTTAAATAATAATTAATAATAATTTCTAATTTTTTATAGTTTTGAATTCATCTAAAACGAACCGAGACATATGATTGTCCAAATTAATTAAAAATATACCTAGACAACCATATGCCCAGGTTCATTCTAGATATAATTTTATTAATTATTTTATAATCTTATTAAAAAAATTTAAATTAGCATCCGTGACATGCCATGTTTTATCTTTTGGTGGCTATGTTAGTCAAGTCAATGTCTTTAATAATCTAAACGATCAAATAACAGTTTACATTAATGAAAGAGCCTAATTAACAATTTTAATTATTAAAAATTTAATAGAGTGCTAATTTTAAAAGACTCAATTGTTATTTTTCATTTTTATTAAGAGCTTTTTCTACCTTTAAAACCAATTCAATAATAAATATTATTTTAATACTTCAACCCTTAATTAAAATCATTGCTACCTTTTGGCATAATACATGATAACTTAGTAACAATAATATTTTTGTTAGCGAATCGATTGAATTAAGGTAGGATTCAATAATACAGGATAATTGAATAAAAGTGTAATTTTATGGATAATAATTGTATTTTTTTAGTTACAAATAACTATAATTTTTGAATGTGTTAAGTGACATTCGTAATTACATTGTAATTCTCTATTTTATATTTGGTAGTATAAATTATTATTACACAACTACATATTTCGTCATTTTTTAAAACAATATTTATCATAAAAATACAATTATGATAAAAAATTTAAACGAGCGAAAAAAATTAAAATAAAATAATCGTATATAATATGTTAATCTAAGGAAGTAATTGGCAATGTTGTTTGAACCGAACCATATTGGCCAATCGAACCGGTTGGACCGAGAATCGATTGGGGGACTAGTCTGAAGAATGACTTTAAATAGATTAGGTCGGAAGCTGATACAAACCGGTCGATCCGACTAAAAAACCGGTTGAATCAGGTTTTATTTTAATATTAGTTTTTTGAACTTTTAATAATTTTTTAATTGAACCAGTAGATTGATCAGTTCGACCATCGGTTTGGTTTAAAAAAATTGGTAATTAATAATATGATTACTAATAGTAGGGGTGAAATCGGTTCGATCGGGATTTTAAGAATTTTTGAACTGTCCATTATAATTCGGTTCGGTTCTTGGTTTTTCCATATTAATTTTATTTTTTATTTTTAGACTTATTTTGATAGTCTAATGAGCTTTGTTTTATTACATTTGATTATTGCTTGACAAAACTTGGTCTTTTCATAAATAATTCTAAAAAAAAATAACTTTTAAATTATTTTCACTATTTTAAATATAAAATATTTATTTTTATATTATAAAAAATTCAAATTAATTAAGTATTAAATACAAAATAGAATTTGGTTCAGTTTCGTGTAACCATGATTTTTGAACTTATATTCCAAACATCATCTAAATAGTTCGGGTTTGGTTGGTTTTCGATTTGGTTAGTTTTTTTTGCTTAGCCCTAACTAATAAAAATAACGAAAAAAATAAACATCATATGCAATTTTATCCAATTGTTCTCGCATTCCATATATTACGCTATTCCCTCTTTTAACATATAAATTTCTTAGATTAAAGATGTAATAAATTCAAAGTTATTAGAATAGTGGTTTTGTAACCACAAATCCGATTTAAAGAGAAATTATTTTAAAAATTATTGCATGAATATTAATATAATAGGAAAATCGTATGAAAATATCGATAGAAAAATTTTACCGATTTAGTGGTTAGTTAGAAAAAGAAATTATTGAAGAAATTGTGTAAAAACAAGGTATCAAGATCTCAATCTCATAAAACCGAGTTGAAAATATTTTTATAAATATTTATGAAATGTTAGTGATGTGGTATTAAAATTTGTTAGAAAATTTTAATGTTTGGGTAGTCAATTAAATAAAAAGGACTAAATTGGGAAAGTTTAAAAGTTGCTAAAATGATTAAATAGCTTAAGTGCCTAATGAGAAAGGATTTAAAAGGTAATTAGACCCAAAATTTCTTTAGGCTGGACAGCAAGGGCATGAAATCAGCAGGAAAATTGATGATTTAAGGGCAAAATTGAAATATTGCATAATTAACTAAATAAAGATAGGACTAAATAGGAAATATATAGATTTCTCTTCATTTTTCTTCATTCTCATCAGCCAAAACGCCATAGGAGAGGTTCTTTAAGCTGGTATTTCATAATTTTTGCACCAAGTGAGTTAATCCTTACCTATTTGTTGTAAGTTTTGTGTTTCTAAGACTTTTACAACTAGGTCATACTATTAAATTCATTAGTTTTTTATTTCATGGATGAAATTTAAAGTCACCATGGTTGAATGCTGTAATTTTATGATGAAATAGAATGAAATTGAAGCTTTAATTTGTTTATGAGATGATTTTATTAGGTAATTTCAATAGAAATTGAATTTTAGGACCTAATTGTAAAAATGTTTGGAATTAAAGTCTAGTGCTGAAATTATGATTTCCAAAGGTTGTAAAGTAGTTTAAAGTGTCAGAATAAAGTGTTAATTGAGAAAAATCAGCTCAATTGAGAGGCTAATTGAGTAGGGATGAAATTATCATTTATTAAAAGCCTAGGGGAAAAATGGTAATAAACAGCTTGCACTAAAACAGTTTTGCACAGTAGCAGTAGGCTAACTTTGAAAACTCACCATAAATTGTATAAATCTAATTAGAAGATGAAAAAAAATGAAATTAAAGCTTATTGAGTCTAGTTTCTCATAGAAGAAACGATGTAAGTAATGGAATTGTAAATCATGAGATATAATAAATTTTGTGAGATAAGGTCAGAATGAATCTGGGTTCCCCTGTTCTGACTTTGAAAAATAATAAAAAATTAAATAAAAATAATTAATGGCTTAAATTTATATTTTTAGAATCCTGAATGAGTCTATTTTCAAAAAAAAAAACAAACGGAAACATCATTCGAATCCTGTATGAAGAGATAATTAGTTTTTAGTAAAAAAGGGTCAGAACTGTCAGACAGCAGAATGAGGGTGAATTTAAAAAATAAAATGTACTTATTGGTTAAACTAAAAATTCTTAAAATTTTATGGTAAGAATATATGTGAGTCTATTTTCAAGGAAAATTAGAAGATCCTAATTTTGAGTTCTGTAACTCAAGATAAAAATAATTTAGTGACTATGACTCAAGTAGACAGCTTTGAATGAACTATAAATAATAGTGGAATTATAGAGAATGTTGCATATGAACATGAAATGCATTAAATTGATAATTAAATTTATTTATTTAGATCCAGAAGATTCAAATTCGAAGCTAGATCGAGGAAAGAAAAAATTTCAGGCTTAGTAGATTTTTGTTTACAAACAAGTATCGAGGTAAGTTCGTGTAACTTGAATTATATTTTTAAATGCTTGAAATGTATGTTATTGATGTGAATATGATTTGAATGTTCATTGTATGAAAATTGATGAAACATTAATATATTTGATAAAAGGGGAAGAAATCCCGGTTGAATGAAAGGAAAATTCGATGGATCTCTGAAAAGGAATTGATGGTAAAAAGGATCTAGCCCGGACGGGTGATCCTATCTTGATATAGCCCTCCTGAAGAATATGTGTAAAATGGATTTAGCCAGGACGGGTAATCTGAATTAGGGTCTGAATTTAGCCTGGACTGGTAATTCAGATCCAAACTCATTAGAGTAATTGTCATTGCAGGGGATTTAGTCTGGACTGGTAATCCCGACAATACTCTATAAGTTTATATTACAGGGGATTTAGCCTGGACTAGTAATCCCACTGTAAGAATGAGGTTTGCGGGAGCGTGCTCTCTGAAATGAAAATGTGTGCACATGAATATGAATTGACGGACCTAAAAATGTACACTAAAAGTGTACCTCTGAAAATCCATCGAAATTCCGAGAAATTCAACGGGATAAATATGGAAAAATAACAAGGGAATGAAAATCATAGTATTGATGAACTTATCAATCATGTATATATTATTGATACATGGAAATTATTGTACTAACTTAAATGTTGAGTTTGCGCATATTAGGGTAATAATGCATTGAATGGATATTTGAATGTTTATTGCATTATATTGAAAATATTAGGTAAGTATAATTCTTGTTACATGAGCTTACTAAGCACAAAGTGCTTACCCTATTTCCTTTTTCCTTGTTTTGTAGTGTTAAAAGCTTGGAGGTCGAATTTAGTCAGAGATACATCACACTATCAACTTTAAGATTTCGGTATATTTAGAAACTTTATTTTGAAAATCAATGGCATGTATAAACTAATAAAGTAAATGTTAATGTGAAATGAATGTAAGGTCAGCCATTGGTATCGCTAACAAATCTTGGTTTTGGTATGTGATGGGGTTATCTTATAAAAATGCACGAATCTATCTTGAAAATATGTTGAATTAGATTGGTTGATGTGGATTGTTCTCGGTTTACTATTGTAGGGAAGGTTAGATATCTATAAAGGGGCTATATTGAGTAAAAAAATAATAATTCGTAAACTCCGGTAATGCCTCGTACCCTATTTCGGCAACGAATACGGGTAGGGGGTATTACAAAAGAATTCATGAGCCATCTCTAGTGTTTGTTTCTGACTCCATTCTCTCAAATGGCATTGTATCCTACGATATGGTAAAAAAAATTATCATTTTTTAAATAAATAAGTATATTATTTTATATGATATATAACATGGATATATAAATAAGTTATGTCCATACTTTTTGTCATAACTTTTATATGAGTATATTATAATATTTTTATAACATAAATTACTTTTATAATATGCTTTTAATAGAACTGTAAAATTTTTATGATTTAATTAGTATAATTTTTTGTTATAATTTTATAAAATATACATAAATTGCTTTTTTAATATTTATGATATAACTTTAAAAATTTTAATTATAATTATTCAAAACACTCGTACAAGTTTATGCTTATAATATAATTTTATAACTTAAATTTATATAAAGAAATTTAAAGTTAAACCATTACAAAGTATTTGAAAGTCATATAATTTTATAATTTCAATGCTTATCCTCTTTCTAAGAATTTAAAAGTGTAATTGCTATAAATTTTTATAATTTTTATAATTATGCTATAAATTTTAAAGCTATTTAAAATTCGTTAGAAGTTTATTTAAAACAAAAACAAACGAAAAGTCGAACTCCCACCTTACATATCTACACAAGATAGTTAATGTTCGAAAAATTCACTTCATAAATTGAATTAAGAAGAACAAGGAATTTGCCTAAACTTGGTTATATCAATTTCATGGCATTACAGAGTTTTCTTCAAGTTTTCTTCTTGGCTCTCATTTCCTTTCTGTTTCTATACCAGTTGATGAGAAATAAAAATGGGTGTCCAAAGAGTTCTCCTGGCATTGTTGAGCTTCTCCTCAACGTTCATCGGCTCCACGACTGGTGTACTGAGACACTAGAAAGCTGCAAGGGAACTTTTGTTTTGGAAGGCCCTTGGTTTGCTAAGATGAACTTGGTGGCGACGTGTGACCCCGCCAATGCTCGCTACGTTATGAGTTCCAACTTTGACAACTTCCCCAAAGGGCCTGAATACAAGCAGATGTTCGATATCTTAGGAGACGGGATTTTCAACTCCGATATGGATTTGTGGAAAAACCAGCGGATAGCAGCTCAAGGATTCATGAGACATCACCTTTTCCACCAATTCTTGTTGAGGACTATCTAAGACAAGGTGGAAATGGGGCTGATGCCCATCATCGACCATGCTGCTAAACATGGCTTGGTCATCAACTTAGAAGACATTTTCCGAAGTTTCACGTTTGATTCTGCATGCCTCTTGGTTACCGGCTATGATCCTAGTTGCCTCTCCCTCGAACTCCCTCAAGTTCTTTTCTCCAAAGCCGTGAATGATTTCGGGCAAGCAATACTTTATCGGCATGTTCGACCACGAAGCTTTACTAAGTTGCAGAAGTGGTTGAACGTAGGACAAGAAGGGAAATACAAGAAGGCATGGAAAGTTCTTGATGATATATTAGCTGAATATATATGTCAGAAAAGAAAAGAAGCGAACAAGCTGATCCAGGAGTTGGTATCAGTAGATGATGTGGATCTCTTAACATCATACATAACTGAAAAGGAATCAACAGGTTTGAAATGTGATGATAAGTTCTTGAGAGACAACGCTCTGAATATGATAACTGCTACGACGGACACGACGAGCACTGCTCTTACTTGGTTCGCTTGGCTGGTTTCCAAGCATCCAATAGTGGAAAACAAGATCATAGAAGAACTTGAATCAAAAATACCAATAGGTGAAACCAAAAGGAGGCGGCTATTCAATGTCGATGAGGTAAAGAATTTGGTTTATCTCCATGGAGCATTGTGTGAGGCATTAAGGTTGTATCCACCAGCCCCTTTCAATCACAAGGAACCTGTCAAACCAGACATGCTTCCAAGCGGGCATCCAGTTCATCCAAAGACAAAAGTCTTGTTTAGTGTGTATTCAATGGGAAGAATGAAGTCAATCTGGGGAGAAGATTGCTATGAATTCAAGCCTGAGAGATGGATTAATGAGAGAGGAGAGATCAAACATGAGCCATCATACAAGTTCTTATCTTTCGGTGCAGGGCCAAGGATATGTTTGGGGAAGGAAACATCATTTATTCAGATCAAAGCCGTGGCATCTACTCTGATTTAAAATTATCGTATTCATGTAGTGGAAGAAACTCCGGTTGTTCCAGCCGTATCGATTGTCCTGCACACCAAGTATGGACTGATGACTAGGATCTCCAAGCGATGGGAATAAATGTCTGATAGCCTGCTTCAAAAGAAGAATGACTAGTGTGATGCGATGGCATTGATTGTATGATAACTTACTACAAAGTTAAATATCAAGTGCAATATGATTAAAAATAACTCAGTGTAATATATGTTTGGTGAATGTAATTGAAAAGTCTTGTAGTAATGATAATGGATTGTATGAAAACTGTGATTCAACTTAATTTTTATATTTTTTCAATAGGAGAATTATAATTTAGATTTTTTCTCTTAATTTTAATTTTTTCTTTAAGAAAATTTAAATCCAACTAAAAATGTTAAAAATTAGGAGGAAATAAAATATATATTAATAATTGATTCCTCTAAAAGTTTAAATATGTTTTTTTAAATTTTAAATTTTAGTCTTTATACTTTAGTCTTGAGATATTTAGTCTCTATAGTGTTTTATTTAAAAATTTTGGTCATTTTGTTTAATTACGCGTTAAAGTTAACAACTGTCAAATGTAAAATAACTTTTTAACCCTCAACATTTATATTTTTTGTGTCAATTTAGTAATTACCCTTTAAAAGTACCTATAAGATTTTAAAATTTTTAAAATTAATTTTTTCTTTGAATTAAGAACATAAAATGAAAATTTTAATTTTTTAAAAATAAAAAATAAACTCTTTAAAATTTTAAAATAAATATGATTTTAATAATTTAAACAAAAATTCCAAAATTTCATGTTATTTAAACTAGATTGGACCAGTCAGTCAGAATGAGAACACACTACAGGAAAACAGACTTTTAGCGGCGTTTTTTTTGCCTTTAGCGGCCTTTTTAAGCGCCGCTAAAAACTTTAGTGGCGCTTTCTCAAGTACCTCAAAAAATGTCGCTATATGTAACGCTGGTAAAATTAGCGGCGCTTTCTTAAAAAACGCCGCTAAAGACCAGGATTTTTAGCGGCGCTTTTTAAAAAAAAGCCGCTAAAGACCAGCACTTTTAGTAGCGCTTTTGAAAAACGCCGCTAATTTGCCCAATTTTGCAGTATGTATTTTTGCACCTATATCCAACCCTCCTGTAAGAAATTCAACCAAAAACAGCAAATATACCATGAAATCCAACCAAAACCTGTAAATTTAAATAATACAAAATTATACAAAAAATATATTATATAAATTGTAAATGAATATTCAAAATATTCTTACAATAATGTTAAAAGTTACAAGAAAACAAATGTCTAAGATGGGGGATTTTGAAATTGCTGGAACATAGTCATCATAGACTGAAGCTGTAGCTGGAGTTCATTGTATTTTTTGTTCTGCTCCGCCTCCCTCACTGCTGCCTCCGCCTCCCGCGCTGCTGTCTCCGCTCTAAGTTGAGAAATTTGCTCATCTGTGCTAGCTTGTATCTGAACTATCTGATCTTTTAGCCTCTGAACTTCAGCTTGACTTTGACTCTCGGAAGGCATGTATTGGTGCGAGGCGGATCCAAAATATTGGGTCGGGTTAAGACCAGATCCTTGAAATCTAACCTGACCATACCTTTCAGGACCCAAAAGTTCATTAATAATTCTGTTATCAATATCCTCAAAATTAACAGAACTATCAGTCGAAGCAGTCGCTTCATACTCTGCCTTCTTATCTTTTAGTTTCTCCTAATAAATCAGTTAAAGAGTTAGAAACGAAATATACAATAAAAAGGAATACAACATAACATTATTTAAATTAAACTAATAAAAACGACAAATTAAAACATTATAATTAAATATTATAAATATTTATAATGAATCAAATTTTATTAAGTAAATATACCATAATTTCTGCAGCCTCAGATGTCATCGGAGTTCCATCTTTTTCACATATGTAATGTCAAAAAGCTGAAGGCGTCCAACTTTTTGACCAGACGAGGCTTCCTACAATATAGTAGTAAATATTATTTAATAGTAAAAAGTCATTAATACTTGATAGAATTAATAAATCCATAGTACCGCGGCCTGAGCTACACAAGCAAAACTTCTCGATCCTGCCGTGTGCGTAAATTTTTGTTTTTGCCTGCTGCTTGTTCCAACTCGCTCACGGTCCTACATAATGAAATTATTATTACGTATATAGTAAATACTATAAACCGAAAAATTTATAAAAGTTTGCAAGTACATAATACCTCTCCTTTCTTCGAATTCCAAAATCGAACCGCATCTTCCCATTGGTACCTCAGCATTCCCGGTGGGACATTTTGCAATTTTTCTTCGAGGCTTATGGGTTTTTTAAAATATTCTTTTTTCAAAATACTTTTATGGTCTCTCCATTTTTTACCCAATGCCTTCTTGATATAGGCATCAGAGACCTCTAAAGCAAACCTCTCCTAATAAACACAGTTTAGGAAGTAAATATAAATGAAACTTAAACCAAAGTATTATAAATTACATTAACGTTTTGTTACCTTAATATTAGAGAGAGCTTGATTTTTATTGCTATCAGGCATGTTATGCCATGATTCCTAGTTGATGGGCAACATATTGGCATTTCGTGCTATAATGCCCAATAGCCTGCTAAAAGTCGAGCTTCTTGTCCAACAGGCTGACCATGGCTGTTTCTAGTTACTTTGACACGCTCGACAGAATTTAAGTTATATAAATCTGTTAGAAGCGTACGTCCTCGACCTTTGCGCGTCTGACCATTTTCAGCTGAAAAATAATATATTATTACTATATTGAAATTTAAAAATAAATCAGTAATAAAATTTAATACAATTTGTAAAATAAACTTAACATTACTTTGAAATTCCACAGACTCGTCAAGTGTCTCGGGCACGCTTGAAGATCCAACAACTGTCTGCTGTTCAGTACTTACTTTTTCCGAATTTGTAGTATTCTGTACAATATTAAGATCTCTTAATCTTCTTCTAGGCATTTTTCCTGTAACACATAAAATAGTTAAAATTTTAGTAAGAAATAACAACAATAGTAAATATAAAATAGTTAAATTATATAACATGACCAATGTTAAAATTATAACATTACATATAAATAAAAACTCATAAAATCTTACTACATCATAAATCGTAAATATCTTCGTCCATATCCTGACGAACCCATTGAAATTGTGTACTAGTACTAGGGATATTTTCATTTAAGTTTTGTTCTGGAAAAGGCAAAGTTTCTGATCTTTCAACGATGTCATCTCTACTTCCATTCCTCATGTCAAATAAGTCTCTAGGGGTGTTTCGGAGTACAACGTACCAACCCTCATCAATTGGATCTTTCGAGTAAAAAACTTGTTTAACTTGAGAAGAAAATATATACGGCTCGCCTATCAAATGTTCTCCAGTGTGAATTAATCGAGAAAAATTCACCATTGTAAAACCAAACTGATCATTTTTAATTTCGCGAGCAGTATTAGCATCAGCCCAATCACATCGAAATAAGACAACTTTCCATTTTCCATAGTAATCCAACTCAATAATGTCGGTTAGAAGTCCGTAATACTCCACATTTCCCTCGACAGGATTATTGTCCCTAGCACTAGCGTAACTTGTAATTAAAGAATTAACAACTACTCCACAATTTTGAGTTCTCCTCAATCTCTTGCGATATTTGGTATGAAATCTGAATCCATTCATGATGAAGCCACTATATCTTTTTACTACTTGATTCGGACCTTGGGAAAGCCATTTAACTTCGTCATTAACGATATTCCCACTCCAAACCTATTGAATCAAAAGTAAATTGAGTAATTGTAAATGTTATGAGAAAACATTATTATTTGTCAATAAAATGTTGAGTTGCATACCATTTGGCTTAACCATTCATGAAAAGATTATGCGAATAACCTATTAATCTCGCGATGTTGTAATCTTCGTGAGAGTGAACGAGATCTTAAGACTTGTTTGTACTCACTATGTTAAAAACATGTTTAATTCGTTAAAAAATAAACAAATCAAAAAAAGATGAATATTTATCATATTCTAGAACTTACTTGCGTAATTGTTCAAGTGCATTATGGTGGAAAAGAACATATCTATGTGCTTGTATCCAAGATCGGTCATCTAATTCTGCAATTTCAACTTTGCTGATTGGTTCTCCATAACTTTGAAATAAATAAGTTTCGGCCAAGCTAGGATCATTGAGTCCGGCATTTCTACTTGGTCTATTCAATCTTGTTTCAACATCTTCTAAATATCTAGAACAGAATGTCATACACTCCTCTGCCAAGTAGCCTTCAGCAATCGATCCTTCCGGATAACGCTTGTTACGGCAATAAGACTTCAATTTGCTTAGGAACCTAAACACCATATACAACATTATCAAAACTGGTAACTATAGGTATAAAGGTGGAATGCCTTTGAAAAAAATTAGCACCTTTCAATTGGATACATCCAATGATAGAAAACCGGCCTACCAATTATTGCTTCACGAGGGAGATGAATGACAAGGTGCACCATAATTGTGAAGAAGAAAGGTGGAAAGATCTTCTCCAAATTGCATAATGTCAAAGCGGCTCGATCTTGTACTTTTTCAAGTTCTTCAACATTCAAATTTGCCACAAATTGCTTTCATTATATTGGACAGTTCAATTATACAGACGTTACCTTCTTTGACATACTGATGCAGTAAAGCAAGCTGGAAGTAGATCTTGCATCAAGATGTGATAGTCATGTGATTTTAATGAATATAGTCTTCGATCTTTAAGACTTACACATCGAGATATATTTGATGCATACGCATCCAGAACCTTTATATCCTTCAAAACCGTGCAGAACATTTCTTTCTCTTCCTTTGACATTGAAAAAATTGTAGGCGGCAACCAATATTTTCCATTAGGAAGTACTTGGGGATGAAGATCACGCCTAATTCCCATGTGAACTAAATCAAGTCGACTCTGAAGATTATCTTTTGATTTACCATCGACGTTCAAAATTGTCTGGATGATGTTCTCGCAGACATTCTTTTCAATATGCATCACGTCAAGATTTTGGCATAATATGTGATGCTCCCAATAAGGCAACTCAAAAAAAATACTTCTTTTCTTCCACAAGTCCGCCTCATTAGGGTCATCCTCCTCGTCAGATTCATCATCAGATTCATCCCTCGATCGTCTATTTGTTTGCCTGTTAGATGGTTGATTCACTTCCGTGGCGAAATCCATATCTTTTAACATGAATAAGATTTCAGATCCAATGGTTTGCTCAGGAGCTTTTTTCAACTCTTCAGTACCGTCAAATAAAGCCCTCTGAAATCTATAGCTATGATTTTCATCTAACCACCGACGATGCCCCATATAGTAGAACTTCTTCCCATTATATAACCACTGTGAACACGTTTGAGCAGCACAACATGGACAAGCATAACGTCCTCTCGGTACTCCAACCGGATAAATTCGCCTATCCGGAAATCATTAATTGTCCACGATAAGCAGCGAGACGTAGGTAAAAGTTCTCCTTTCTCAATACATCATACGTCTCAACACCCGCCCATAATTGTTTTAACTCTTCAATAAGTGGCTGCAGATATATGTCAATATCATTTCCGGGGCCTTTCTCTCCGGGGATAATCATAGATAATATCAAAGAAGATTGCTTCATGCAGAGCCATGGAGGCAAATTATAAGGAACAAGGACCACAGGCCAAGTACTGTACAAGGTGCTCATGATTTTAAAAGGATTAAATCCGTCAGATGCTAACCCGAGCCTTACACTCCGAGGATCACTTGCAAAGCTTGGAAATTTATTGTCAAATGATTTCCATGCTAAAGAATCTGCGGGATGCCTTAATAATCCATCATCTGTTCGTTGATCATGATGCCACGTCATAAGCTCGACTGTCTTTGATGACATGAATAGCCTTTGAAGCCTTGGGATTAGCGGGAAATATCACAAAATCTTGTTCGGCTTCTTTATTGACTGTGGCCCATATTCATCCTCATTAGCATCTTCTGCATCTCTATTCATCCAATGAGATTTACCGCAAACATGACAAGACTGTTGATTTCTCCGATCACCCCAATACAACATGCAATCATTTGGGCAACTATGAATTTTGTTGTACCCAAGGCCCAAATCTTTTATCACTTTCTTCATGTCTTTACATGATTGAGGGATTTTTGCAAACGGGAACATTTCTCTCAAAAGCTCTAACAGCATTGTCAAAGAGTTTCCGGTCCACCCTCTCAAACATTTTAAGTGGAAAAGGCGAATATAGAATGACATTTTCGAAAATTTTAATCCCTCATAAAGTTCTTCATTCATTTCACCAAGTAACGTGTGGAACTTCGCCGCTTCTTCATTCGGTTGTTCATCCGGTACACTTCTTCTCGTTTCCATAAAAGTATTCCCACTGATATTATAATTATCGGATGCAACATAATTTGGTGGAAATGATTGGAAACCTTCACTCCGCATATTAAATGCATCCCGCATCATACCTTCCACGTCATCTTCTCTAACATACTGACGGTAACCACTATAAGGATAACCCAGATTAATCATCGAAGAGGCTCCACTAGGTGTACACTCTCCATGGAAAATCCATTTTTTATACCCCCGAATGAAGCCATCAACAATTAGATGTTCGTAGACAACTTCACGATAATGCCAATAGATATTGCCACACTTCTTACACGGGCAAAGAATCATATTCTCTTGGCTTGAATTGTGAAATGCAAAATCTAAAAAAGATTGCACTCCATTTTGATACTCGTTGCTTGCCCTTGAGAAATTCATCCAAGTCCTATCTATTTCGTAGTTGTTGAAGTCTAAAGTTGGTAATAAGTTACACGGGTAAGTTGTTTATTATGTAAGTCTTGACATGATATATATTTATGTTTTATGTAAGTTATGTAGATTATATAAGTTATGAAATTTGAACTTTAAACTATATGCTTTTAAGGAAATTATTAGATTAAACTATATGTATTAGTTAAGTTATGTAAGTTGTTATGTACGTTATGTGAGTTATGTAATTTATTTAAGTAATGATCAATATTAATACTATTTCGATAAAAATTAGTATAATATATTTAAACAATGATCAATATTATTATATTGATAAAATTATTTATAAGTGGCCCTTCATCGTTGAAATTTTTAATTCTTTTTAAGGTCGATAGAATTATTTATAAGCTCCATAGAACTTTTTTGAAATCTTTTTTATACAAATACATTTAAAAATATTAAATATTAAAATCAAACATTATTAATATAAAAAAATAGTAATTTGAATATAATAATTTCAAAAAGAATCGTAGTTTAATTTTTATAAGTAAATTGGAAATAAATTAAGGTTATATAAATATTCAATAGCGATAAAACTTTTTCAAGATTTTTAAGATTCATCATACGTGGCGTTGTTACACCTAGGAGGATCCATTATATCTTGCGACTTGATATAAGGCAACCCGTCGGGTTTCGACCTATATACTTTGAATCTTTAAAATATTTAAAATAAGGTTGGAGAGAAGGTCAGCTATTGTTGTAATTATAATGGACAAGCAAGCTACATATATGGTAATAAAATTAATTCATACTTATTCATACTTAAGTTGAATCAAATAATAATTAAGTTGAACCAAATATAAAAAAATTAATTTGGAAACAAAATAGTTCTGCTCCAAACAGAACCAGCAATTAAATCTTTACAAAATCGCAACCCCAAAATATTAAATTTTCCAAAATCATCATGATAAAACTATTATTGATTACAATTTTGAAATAAAACGTACCTTAATAAAACGTACCTGGTCTACTCCACTCTCGCCAAAGAAAGCAGGTGGAGTCCAAAAAGTAATATTTGTTAAGTAATTTAAAGTGAAAATGCATAGAAATAAGGAAAAAAATTTAGCAACGAAACCTGTACATACCTAGAACAAATGTCAATGGCTATGGTGTATTTAGTTGCACCAAATATTATTTCAGATGCTCGATAGTACCTAGAACATATGTAAGATTATAAGAGTAGCACCAAATATATTTCAGTTTAAGCAAATATAAAAACTTTATCTATATCAGTACCAAATATTAATTCGAAGATTAAATGGCAGCTTCAGTTGAACCAATACTTGCAGGAGGAGCAGGAAGCAGTAACTGAAATACATACAACATTAATTCACTAATATAGACACATGGAACTATATCCTAAAAGTCAAAACACAAGGAATTAAAGTATATGTATCATATTTAGTATACAATATAATTTTACTTCATATATATTACTTCATATTTAGTATACAATAAAATTATTACTATCATTTGGATGACATACAGTTTCCAAATTTATTGGGTCCATCTACTTCAACTTCGCAAGTGCCCACTTGTACCGGGATCAAAGACACAACGCCAATGAAGTCAGTACACCTCAAAAAAATCGCCAAAAGCGCCTTTGTATAGAAAGCACACTTATCATCAATGGGACAAAGGAAACTTAAGAATGTGATGACAGGAACTACTCAAGAAGACACTGATTATCACGTGTTCTTATTCATACTTATTCATACTTCAAATAATAATTAATACTGTAACACCCCGAATTTGGGCCTAGAAGTATTGGGCCTTGAGTGTGGGTCCGTAAAGAGGTTTTATATAGGTATTTAATTGTGCAATGAAATGAAACAATTAAATGTTTGCTATTAGTGGTTAATGGCTTTGAGCGGTGTTGGAGAAATCTTGGGTTCAAACTTGGGCTTTAGCAAAATTTTGGTATTAAGTGAAAAAACACGGATGCTTGGATGAGGGTTTTAAATTATTATGTTAAATAAATGACACAAGGAAGCTTGTAGTCTAGTGGTTGTGGTGTCATTAAGGTTGTATGGGAGCACTGGTTCAAGCCTTGGCTCTTGCAATTTATTTTGGGTTTTTAAAGGAACTGGACTTTGGCCTTTAGACCTTATAATTAATTGGGGATAAAATATGACACAAAAAGCCTTGTGGCCTAGTGGCAAGTAGCTTGTGGAGCATTTAAGGGAGGCATGTGTTGAATCCCATGGCAAGCAAGGAGCATTTATTTTGCTAACGAGGCGGCAAGAGTTGGTGTTGAATTTAAACTCTAATGTTGGAGGATCCCACATCGAAGCTAATATAAGAGTGGTTGTGAAGTGGCTTTAAATAGAGGAACCATGAAGAGAGTAAATGTACCTTTCTTGGTGATCCCTTTATTGTATGGCGTGCTCGTTTGGGTTGGGTGTCGGCTAAGAGTGCTCGGGCGTGGATTAACTCCAGTCTCCTATCGGTGTGTATTTCTCAATACTCTAGGCGTAAGATGGCTACTTGGTCGCGATGGTAAAAAGGAGCCATGTATAGACTAACAGCCTCTGAATGAATGGATAAGTTGTTTGATTGTGTAGTAAATATTGGACTAGGCTAGGTGAATCGCATATCTGTGGCTAGGTTTGGGCTAAAAGGGCCACACGCGTGTGGGCCCATTTGGTAGAATAGGCTTTAGGCCCATTCGTATTGTTATCCATGTTTAGAATACTTTAGTTTACCAATTCTTGAAATGCCCTCGACTTGTAAAATTACCAAAGTACTCTCGATTTGAAATTACTGTTTTACCCTCGGTTCTGTAATTACTATTTTACCCTCGATTTATAGAATTACCGTTTTACCCTAATTTACATAATTACCATTTTACCCCCGATTTACATAATTATCGTTTTACCCTCGATTTACAGAATTACCGTTTTACCTTCGATTTACAGAATTACCATTTTACCCTCGATTTATAGAATTACTATTTTACCCTTGACTTACAGAATTATTATTTTACCCTTGATTTACAAAATTACTAAAATGCCCTTGGTTTGTGAAATTACCGCAATACCCTTAATTTGTAAAACTACCAAAATACCCCTGTATGGTAAAATGACGAATATGTCCTTATGTTCCGTATGACTGATGTGCTTAGGATTTACATATATTGATATTGGATTAGTTAAGTTTGAGTGACAAGTGGTGGTTATCGTAGGCGATTGATTTTGGAAACGTTTCAACTTCAACCCGTAACAGTGTGTACTAACCCTCGTAATAGCTTAGATTAATATTTCTTTGAAAAGCAAAAGCTTCATATTTTAGTGATTCGGAATTAATATTTAGATCTATTTTCTACACGTTTAAGTTGGATTCACAGCGGATATGGGGTAGGAAGGTATTTGGAACGTTCTTCAACGAGTAGATCTCTTGGTAAGTATTGAACCTTCTTTCCATTTGTATCTTGTGGTTTAAGAAAAGTGAAAACCCTCTGTCGACTAAGGCTAAAAGGGTTTTGGTGTTATTTGGTTTGTTGGTGCTAGTGAGGATTAAAGGCTACCGATCGAGGAGTGTGTGAAAAGCTTGGATCATCGGATGACTAAATCTAGTCATCAACTTGGCAAAGGTATGAACCCAAGGGCCATTGTGGATGGTGGCGAATGTGTAAGTGATGATAATAGGTAGTTTTCGATTTGGTTTAATATTAACATGGTCTAATCTATAAGTGGTTGATTATAGGAGAAATCGCATAGGAGATCTCGTCAAGGAATATCGCAAATCGGTGTAAAAGCGAACCTTTCATAGCTTAAAGCGATAAATGCGAAAAGCGAAATGCCGAAATTCGGCATTTCGAGGACTCGTGAGCAAGCGAACGCTCATTAGTTAGTTAGATTCGTTGAGAGGATGATCGGGAACATTGGAAACGGTAAAAACATGATTTTTGGCATTCACGGTAAGTTGGGCCTCGAGGGTTGCAATAGGGCCCAACAAAGCTTTCGGCCCATTTGGGTAAAATTGGTAGAATATGAAAACTAGTTAAATTGCGCATCGAGACTGATAAAACCATTATGGAATATAGGCTAAATGGGCCTAGATGACGAAATTGGCTAAGTAGGGCCCATTAGGGGTTTTTGGCCCAACAACTCGATTTCGCTAAAAACGGGCCAGAATCACTGTTTGCACCCATGAATTGTTTATAAATGTTAATGAACATGGAAACCCTAATTTTTGGTAAAATTACAAGATTACCCTTATAATATGAAAATGACCATTATACCCCTAGGGTTTATATATGAACTTAATGCATGGGATTTTGATAAACATGATATGTATGATATGCACATGACATGTATGATATGCACATGATATGTATGATATGCACATGAGATGTTCATAAATGCATTGGGTTGGGAATTTATATGGATGGAGGAAGTGCAAAGGGCTTATGCCCCGATTATTAAAGGGCTTATGCCCGATTATTAAAGGGCTTATGCCCCGATTATCAAAAGGGCTTATGCCCGATTATTAAAGGGCTTATGCCCCATTATTAAAACTCATGCCCGATTATTAAAAGGGCTTTTGCCCGATTATTAAAAGAGGCTAGGCCTCGGTTATATGATAAAGCACTATCTTGCCGGTGGAGAGTTATGGCGGGGTGGGTCGAGTTAATCCCACATGGTGTGTTGGTTGGTACGGGTGGAGAGTAGCAGATGGTGGGTTGAGTAGTCTCCCAAATGGGTTGCATTCTTTCATTTGACATTACATGTGATATAAAATGGGCCTATGGGCCATACTGTTTCTGATAAAGGCTTGCCCGATAATATGAAACTTGAAAAGGCTTCGGCCCAGTGTTATGAAATATGAAATATGAAAAGGGCTATGGCCCAGTATATGTTTGAGATTGGATTTGGGCTTAGACCCAACAGGCAGTTATTGTTTTGGGCTCTGAAAGGGGCTTGTTGCACACTGAGTTTCCAAACTCACCCCCTTTCCTTAACCTTGCAGGTGAGCCTTGATGTGGGGACTTGGGCCGGAGGGGATTCAGAATGGCCACGGTGATTGTCTTTGGACTTTTAAATAAGCGTTGGTTTTCTTTAAATTTCCATTAAATATTATTTATTATTATTTTTTGGGGGTTGTAATAAGGCCATTTTAACTTTTCTTTTATTTCTTTTGGGATTATTTTAACTTTAATAACTTTAAACCTGGTTGATAATTATTCAAATGGGCTAGACTTAGGACGTGTTTTCAAAATGATACTTGTTTCCAAAAGAGTTCAACACCACGATTAATCGATTTATCAAAGTCGTTCACTTAAACAAATTTAAACTCGATATGACAAAGTGTGGTTATGGTTGTGGGCATGTCTAGGATTGGATCCAATTAAAGAGCTTGGTACTTAAGCAGCCTTCATGGCTCACCTCCTCTATCTTGAATACCTACCTGGTGCCCAGCTTCCATACACTTTGTTAACTCAGCAAAATATATGGCTTTTAAAACACTAAAACGAAACACGGATTTTTTAACTCCAATGTGGCACATCAGATTTGGCCATAACGTCTGGGCCGGGTTTGGGGTGTTACAAATACTATTTTAATAAAAATTAGTTATAACTTTTAAAGACATTTAAAAATATTAAATATTAAAATTAATTGCTTCAACGGCAATCAATTGGAATTTGCCAATGACCATGAAAAACATCATAATATATTGAGTCTTACTGCAATTTACTATATCCAATATAAGCTTGCCATTCTAAATACCATTATCAGTGCCATTTTATTCCTTCACTATAGCATTTATTACCTTCAATCCACATCTCATTTTATAATTAGAAATTGAAAAGCATTTTCAAACAAAATATAACAATTTTTTATATAAAACGTGAACAACAAGACATCATTAAACTCTTCAATCAATCTAAGTCCACACTAAACACATAATAGAAACATGAAAACAGACCAAAAGAACATCTAAAAAACCAAAATGGAATCACCATTATTATGAAAACATGAAAATCATACTAAAGCAAAGACTAATTAACCTAACAAATGCTTTAAGTTTTTCTTTTCTTTTCTTTGCGCTGTTGAACATCAACTTAAAAATGCACAGCTTTAAACAAACCAACTTTGCATGTACAGAATCATACTCCACACAACTCATAAACATTAACTTCTCCTAACCAGAGTACCAACTTTATGTTTACAGAGGCCTTGATGAAAACTAACATAACTGTTGATATATAACTTATCTAATAAGAATCACAGAATATGCAGAAAGTACCTGAGTATTTAGTATCAAGAGAACGATGTATTCAAAGGAAAAGAGGCAGAAAATGATCAATGTATGCAAAAATTGGTCTATATTTCAAAACTGGAGTAAAGCTTTCATCTAGTACCAAATACATACATATATAAAGACACAAACACACAGGCATACATCTTCCATTTTCACTGCAATGGAGAAAAGCTGACATAGATGGAACTTTAGAAGCAGGAAGCAGGTGCACATTGTTCTGCTTCTACTTGAAAACACTGTACACCCTAGTTTCACATGATGTCAAAAATATTCCACAAGTAAGTCCTAACAACAACATACTGATTTACAGATTTATTTATTCCTCATCACAAGAATCCATTCGGTCATTATATTTTAAGCGACAAATGAGGTCACACCCATTATGCTTGTTGCAGCAACAAGAGAAATCTTAACAGTGGTAGGCTTACGTTAGTTAATTGAACACTAACCCGATCTTGAAAGTGGAGTAGAATAAATCTTAACACCTATTACATTTTATATTATAATATATTTAAACAATGATCAAACTTATTCATACTAGATTGCTAATCCTAGCGAGAAAAATGCATGATTCGGTTTCTAGAGATGTTGAATCTTTCATCATAAACATTAAAAACATAAAAGGAAAAACATGTTGAAAGAAACATAAATGTTAGGAAGACAATTTTTACCTTGATTGAATTGGAAATGTTTTCTTTAGGGTTTATTTGGAGATGCTTGGGATTGATCTCTAATAATGTCGAGAGACTTCCCTACTCATTGCATTTGAAGAACAGAAGTTTGTTTTTGGTCGACAAAACAATCAAATTAGTTCTAAAAATAAACAACATTTAATGATTGGTATAATATTAATTATATTTGCTAATAACATGTGGGAATAAACAAATAAAATGATAAAAAAATAGAAGCTACAAGAATTACTAAAAATAAAGCTACGTCAACACAATGTTTTACTTTAATAAATTTTTAAAAAACTTTAATTTACATAAATTTATAAATTATTAAAATAATTTTTATTCAAATAATAACTGATCATAATTTGATATATCATATATACAAATGAACTTCAATTAATATTCACTTTATATATATCGATTTATTCATAGTTAATTAAAATAATAAATAATAATATCTAAGAACTTTTCAATCGTAACAACGAATTTTATAATAAACAAATTTTAATTATAAAAATTATTAAATTAGTCTTTACTTGTATAAAGTGATGATTAAAATTCTTGTTAACTAAACCTGTTTAGATTGTGTTATTGCGGCATCATAGTGATGATATTTAAATGAATCGGCAAAAGCAAGCACAGGAGGAGAAACCATAAGAATGGCAAGCAAAGACGACGAGATAAAGCCATGATGAAACTACTTACCACGCAAATGTGTAGACTAAGATTTGGACTAAGAAAAAGTGAACACTCGGACAAAAATTAAAGCTTCTAATATTATGCTTAGTAAGTAACAGTAAGCCCCAGTATCTTCCATGATTGAGAGCAATATTAAAATCAAAGATAGTACAATTTTTTGAAAAATCGAAAATAATTTTAGTTTCGATGTTTTACAGTCTTGAGACACAAACTTTTGTGTCTCAAGACTCCGATCATGATTATCTTAAGGCTTGCTTGGTAAGTCTAGAGACTTGTACCCAGAAATGTACAATTTGATTATTTTTGTTCATAGGATCTCAAGACATAATCATTATGTTTTGACAAAACACTAATGTGATATTAACTAAAATGAACATTTAAATGCATTCAAACACCAATCAATTTATGCAAAATTAAGCAAATTTTATAGTATTTTCATATGCATCAGTTTAACAAACAATTATGTAATAAAATATCCAGACAACTTAGCAATCAAGTCAACTCAACCTAGTGTAGTTGATTAAATGGCTTAATACTTATAACCATGCATGCTTATTCATTACTCAAGCATTAAAACTCAACAAAGAAATTTTATAGCTCCATATCTAACCAAAGCATATTATAATAAAATTTTCATAACATATTATAAATAAGATAGTATAACATTATTATAATTCGATTTTCACAGTCACAAATGTATACATATTTTGACATATTTCAATAGAAATCAAGTAGTCAAGTATATATGTACCTTAAGTTATGTTCGACACCATTATCATTTGATTATTTTTAACGGTCTATTAAAGCACAATTGAAATCAAATTATGAGAGCACAATATAAATATAACGATAAGTTTTAACTCAATAAATCACCAAGTCACAAGTAAGTAATATATATATGTATATACTTTAATTCACCAAAGTTTTTTACCTTCCATAAAATCAAGTATTATTATTTTATAACAAATGTTACCATAGTCAATTCAACTAATATGATATAAATTTATCTAAGCTTAATCACCAACTTGCCCCTTATATATATATAATTATTAATTTCCCCAAGGATGATCACATGAAAATAACTATATTTTCCTCATCAATCTATTATTAATTTAATCATTACTAATCCATCCTATATTGATACCATGCAAATTGCCTCTACTCCTGCCTTTTCGCAACCAATAGCTAAAGCCCTTTGTGCACAAAATAAACAAATACAATGAAATCAGGTCACCTTAATGAAGACTATTGTGAGAAGAAATAGGACCAAGCTCAATACCATTAAAAGAAACAAAATATTTAAGCAAGGAAACCTACAGCACCATCCAATCAGCCTAACCTTTATGGAACACCATACGTTCAACAATGAACATAAGCTTATGTATTTGTATTTGTAAACAGAGACTTAGAAATTAAAAGAAACAGAGACTTAGAAATTAAAGTTACCTGACCTTCTGTTTGCCAGTGAAGGAAAAAAAAACCACCACTCCCCATGAAAATAAATGAAAGTAACAGGATTAGGAGTGTTAATAGAACTTCAGAAACCAAATAACTGCGCATCAATTAGGATTTAAAGCAACACTTACGATTTATATTGCCGTAGACAACAAGCAGATTGTTCAGCAGCACAATGAAGGCTCGTCAGATTGGTCTGTGTTAAAATAGTCATAAATTTTGACATTTTATTGATAATGAATTTCTACAACAATTTCAAATTTTAAGATGAAATACAAACGAGAAAGAAGTGCAAACTGAAAAGATGATAAATTTAAAGAATAATAGAAAAAAAAACGTAAGAAAGGTTTGAATATTACCTGGGGAGATCTGGAGAGTGAAGTGGAATCGAGGATTTGAGAGAGAAAGAGAGTTAAAAAAAGGGGATGAAGATCGATTGAGAAGAAACACCAAGCTCAGGCCTTCAATCGGTGAAATATGGAGGAAAGTAACTTAGGGTTTGATTTAGGGAAACTGAGGGTATAGGGAAAAATTTGTTTTAGGAAAAAATACTAAGTATCGGGGCTTAACTTAGGGATAAAGAGAATGAAAGAAAAACGACGTCGTTTAACCTATTAAAACTCAAATATTTGCGGCGTTTTTATTTAAAACGCCGGTATAGGTCAACTTTTAGTGGCGTTTTTTATTATAAACACCACTATAGCTCATTTTTTGTGGCGTTTTTTGAAAAACCGCCACTAATTCATAATTTTAATTTTTTTTTCATTTTTAACATATATTTTTTTATGCTTTTTTATTTCAAATTTTCCTGCTGAGATTATCATTTTTATATTTTTTTATTTAACTTAGTAACTAAAATATTAAATTTTAACTTTTAAGTTTTATTTCCAAAATTAAACACTAAACCCTAAATCTCAAACCCCAAATCCCAAACCCCAAACCATAAGCCCCGTACCATAAACCATAAAACCCAATCCCTAAACCCTAAAACCCTAAATCTCCCTAACCCAATATACCCCTTAAATATTAAATATGTATACTCTTAAACCTGCTAACCCCTAAACACTAAATATAACCCTAAACCCTAACCCTAAAATCCTAAAACGCTAAAAATAAAATCTTATTGCTTACCAGCTAAAACCATAACATTAAACCCTGACAACATTACCCCTAAATCCTTGAACAGTGTTAAGACCCTGACCCTATACCATAAACCCTAAACTATAAACCATAAACCCCAAACCCTAGACCCTAAACCTTAATTAACCCCTAAAGTATAAATCATAAACCATAACCCCTAACCCCAACATCTATCCCTTAAACCCTAAACCACAAAACATAATTCATAAACCATTGACCCTTAACCCCTAAACTCCTAACCCCTAAACCTTAAACCCTTAAACCCTAATATTACTAAACACTAATATCTTAGACCCTAAATAATAAACCCTAAATAATAAACTTTAAAACACTAAACCCCTATCCTCTATCCTCTTAAACCCTAAACCCTAACCCTAAACCCTTAACCCCTAAACTCCTAACCCCTAAACCTTAAACCCTTAAACCCTAATATCACTAAACACTAATATCTTAGACCCTAAATAATAAACCCTAAATAATAAACTTTAAAACACTAAACCCCTATCCTCTATCCTCTTAACCCATATAAACCCTTAACACCTAACCCATAAACCTTAAACCCACATATATCCCTTAATCCTAACCACTAACCACTAACTCTTAAACCCTAAACCCATAACCTTTTAAATTATAAACCTCAAATCCTAAATCATAAAACATAAATTATCAACCATAAATCATAACCCTTAACCCTATAAAATATTAAATTTAAAAATCAGTTTAAATAGAAAATTTTAAATTCATTTAAAAATAAGTTAGATGAAACATTTAACACTTGAGTTTGGTCTAATCCATTTTCAACTTCATAATATTTTATATATATACTATGTAATTTTATAATTTATAAAAAATAAATTTATACTAAATGTATAATATATAGTAGTCTAATATAAACATTAAAATAATATTAAGATAACTATATAAAGAAATTAAATAAATAAAAATATTAAATTAAAATGACATAATTTTACAAAATTAAAAATATAATATGATTGGACTTAAAATAGACTTAGGTTAATCATTTGCAAGTATTAGTGGGCTTTAACAAAATGTTAAACCTATATTTTAAGCCCCACTAAAAATAAATTCAAACAAATATAAAATATATGATATTATATTTAAACAAATATTATATTTAGCACCCATAAACACCTAATATTAAGTAATAAAGAACTCAAAATGTAATGATTTTGTTGTGTTTTACTTTGTTAAAGAGAGAAAATGTGTCTGCCCCATAAACTCTAGCGGCGTTTTTCGAGAAACGCCGCTAATGCCATTGAAGTTCAAACAAAACGACGTCGGTCTACTTAATGTTTTAGCGGCGTTTTTGTAAAAACGCCGTTAAAGATTGATATATTGTAGCGTTTTAAGTAAAGGGCCGCTAATGCCATTGAAGCTAATTTAAAACGACTTCGTTTGCCTTAACCTATTAGCGGCGTTTACAAAAAAATGCCGCTAATTATGCGACCTATAGCGACGTTTTTTACAAAAATGCCGCTAAAGTGCGAGCTATTGCGGCGTTTTTAGGAAAGCGCCGCTAATGTCATTGAAGCTCATATAAAACGATGTCGTTTTGTTTAACAATTTAGCGGCATTTTTCTAAAAAAGCCGCAAAAGGCAGAACTCTAGCGGCGTTTTTTCTAAAAACGCCACTAAAGTTTGATCTGTTACGGCGTTTTTGGGAAAACACCGCTACTGCCAATGAAGCTTATGTAAAACGACGTCGTCTTGCTTAAAATTTTAGCGGCTTTTTTGAAAAAGCGCCGCTAATGGTCAACCTTTAGCGGCACTTTTTCAAAAACGCCGCTAAAGCTCGATCTATTACGTCTATTTGATTTTTTCCGGCGTTTTTTTTTAAAACGCCGCTAAAAGTCTGTTTTGGTGTAGTGACAGATTGGGGTATCGATCTAGCACAAGCTAAAAAATCAACTAACCTGCGAACTAGTACGGACTTGTTAAATCGAGATAAAAAACCGATTGAGCCGATTTTGAACTAGTCTAACCAATTGGTTCCCAAAGCAATTGATCCCTCGGTTCAAAGCAAATAAATTATGAAAAATAAAAATAAAGATATTAAAATTATATAAAAATCAAATCAATTGGTAATTCAACTAGTTTTTTAGCTCGGTTCAACAAGTCTGCATGCGGTTCGTGGGGTCAATCAATTTTTACCTCTCGTGAGACCAATATCCTAACTTGTTCTTGAAATGGTTTGGTCTAGTTTAGATAAAAATGAGTTTTGGAATTTTTATATTTTTAAAATCTTTATTTTTTATTTTTAAATTATAAAGATATTTTGTTTTTTCTCATTTTTATTCTTTAAAAATTATATATATTTAAAATTTTAATAATTTTTATGTAAAATAAAAATGATTTTTAATATATTTTTAAAAATTACGTACTTTTAAAAGGTATTGACCAAATTGACAAAAAAAAACTATAAAAGTTGAGTTCTAATTGTTATGAATATCTTATTAAGTGGATGTCCATCATGATCAAGATAAAGTTTTAATGTACTTTAAATTCTAATAGTTATCGAATTAGATCTCTATTTCTTTTATATTTCTTATGCCTATAAATAGAGACTCTAATGAAGCATTACAATCACCCTTCTTAATCAATAAAGTACATTCTCTATTGCTTTCATATTTTCTTTGTTCTTTATTCTCTCCATCTCTCTTTATTTTATAACACGTTATCAGCACGATGATTCTCTATTTTTTTCAAAATCTTTTGAAGTCGTCCCCCAAGTCCAATTCCTCTTTCATCTTAAACTTTCACCCTTACCACTTCATCTTCAAGATGTTGAAAGATTCAATCCCATAATGGATCATGGTGATGATGATGGTGTTAAAAATTGTAACACCCCAAACCTGGCTTAGACGTTATAGCCGAATCCGAAGATGTCACAAAGAATGGGTTTTGAAAATAGAGTTGTTACGTTAAATCCCTTCAGTCTATTATCTCAAATCTTTTATAAACCTAATCGAAAATGTTAATTAACTGCTTCTTTTGCCAAAACTTAATTACAAGAGAAGTTTAATAAAATCGATACCTTATTGAAAACCCGATTTGTATTTTTATAAAAACTTTATTTGTATAAAACCTTCGTTATCATAAAACATTTTATTGAAGCTTGCAGTTTAAAAAATTATCCAAAACCAAAATCAACGGTTAAAAGCCTATGCAGTCCAGAAATTTAAAAACTCTCAAATAATCTGAAATTTAATATGAAAACCATAAATTATTAAATTTAAACAATTTACAGTCGAGTGGTCACCGTTGAGTTTCCGCCTCACCAATCCGCCTAAGTTTGTGGATTACCTGGATAAAACAGACAAACAGATGTGAGTTTTTGTAAACCCAGTGTGTAACCCAACATAATTAAGCATGCAAACATACATAAATCTCATAACAATCAGATACAGATTCGGGCTCATGTCCATTTCAGATACAGTCATCGGAAGCAGATATATAGATCAGAACATATAGAATCCTATCCCCATTCTCTACACACTAACTCTATCCATCCCACCACACCATGTGGGGTTAAACACACCCACCCATCCCTACACATCATATCGTGCCAATACGACACAAGTCAGATAATGTACAGCCAAGCTACCAGAAAATAGGCGATGATCCCTATTTAGAACACTTCCTAATATACAATCCCACCCTAATAAACAGATGAAAAAATCAAATACAAATATAACAAATTAAACTTGTTCAACATGCTCATATACAGATAACAGATATGCATCTAGCATAACAATCAGACATGCATAGCATTACATACTTAGAACAGAATATCAGTCTATCAGATCCACAGTTTTAGGGTTTGGTTAGCCCTTACCGACCCTACGGTAGGTGCACAGTCGATTAGAATGACCCATGTGACCCTAGGATAAATTTTAGAAATATGGGTCCACACGTCCAGATTGGCCTTGCCCATGTGGCCCATACGGCCTAGCCCAAAAACTCACACGCCCATGTGGAATGCCCGTGTGGGCCGACATGACCATGTGGCCCACACGCCCAACTAGACCTAACAGTGTGGCTCACACACCACTCACTAGGCTCCACATGGGCGACCACATGCTCGTGTGGCATCGACAGTGCATTTTTTTGACTTTTGTCGAAACCTTGTTTTCTTCGTTTTGGGTACACACCTGTTACGATTTTGATGCAAAAACACTCCCGAGACACTAAAACCTAAAATTGTCCAACAAGATACTGAATTAGTTGTTTAAAAACGATACTCAACCGAACTATATCAAATAGAACACTCCTTTTAATATAACAAAACCCTTACCTTCGAGCAAACAACGATGATTTCGCACAACAAGAGCGCCGTTGGAAACACCCAACCCTTTAATCTTCTTTTAAGTAGAAAACGAGCCTTATTAACCATCAATTCAGAAACCAAAACAAAAACCACATGTACAAGACTTACCAGAAACGCACAAAGATCACCAAAAAGCTGAAATAAGACGGTTTGTGCAAAAAGGAAAGTGACAGAATCGAAGAACAATTGAAAACAAAGAAAAATTTGCAGAGACCCTGAAAAGGGAATAGTAGAGATGTCAAAATTCTTTTGAGAGAGAGAGAAAATATTTTTTTGAAAAAAAACAAAAATAAAATAAAAGATAATATCCCAAAATCCCCCATATCTCTCCCACTAACCCACTACACACAACTACCTCAAAAGTTTGGCTCAATCAAAACTTTATCAACTAACTGAACAAAAATAATACCTACGTTTGCACAAGGATTCAAACATAGGACCTCCAACACACCAACACCCTTACCACTCGAACCAGTAAGCTCATTCTGATATGGATTTACAGATAATTTAATATAAGCCCACTGAAAAAATATAAGGCTTGATTCCAAAAATCACAAAATTTAGCAGAGGTGAGACTTGAACCCAAGACCTCTCACACATACCCAGAACACTTAACCACAGAAGCACACATATATTTGTGTTAGATTTTACAGGAAAAAAATAAATTTTTCAGGGTGTTACAAAAATCTTCAGGTATATTTTACTATGTTTTATTTATTATATCATGTTTATTATAATTGAAGATTGATCATGACAACATGAATAGATAGATTTTGATTTGAAGTCTCACGCATGTTTGCCATGGTGATTATAAAATAAAGAATCAGTTGGGATGTTTATAAGTCCTTCCTACTAAATTTGTTGCATCTCTCGAAGTGAATGTAAACATAAAGAAAATAAAAGATATAATCATTGACCACTAAAAGTGGGAATATAGTAATAAATAAGAGAACAATGAGAGTTCTCAAGATAACTTTTCAAAGGGTAAAGATAACTTATGTTATCAATATGATATGAAAGATTATTGGTCACATATATGGTGTATGCCCAAACATTCTGTCTCTATTAATATTCTTTAAGGAAGGATATGAGAATGTAGTAATGGATTTTATCATTACAGATAGAAAATATTTATCTTATTTGGTACTAAAACAAACAAATATTATTCCAATATTTGATAGTGCAAAATTAGTTGAAAGCTCTAGAAGAGCTAATAAATCAATATCTAAAAAGCACAAAATTTGTGATGGTTAATGGATTAATTTTAAAAGATATTAATAATGGATCTCATATTGAGATTGTGAATGAGGAAAACATTATATTTCATATGAATCAGAAAAGGATTGGGTTATTTATATTTTGAATCGAACTCGGAACCTCTTGCACTCTAAGAGAGAATCATACCACTAGACCAAATGCCTTATATTTGAAGATTTTGACATATTCCCTGAAGCGAATATTACATATAATTGTTTGAAAATTATATTTATTTATTGACTTAGTGGTATTATAGACGTCACATTGATTTAGACATTTCCAAAAGTAAATGTCACAATAGTATTTATATGTGGATACAAAATAAAAGAATGACAATAAAATTATCAATTATCAAAATTTATATTTTACATTATTAGTACAATTGAAAAACATGTTAAAGTAAACCAAAAGTTTACTAATGCAAATACATTTACTATTTGGCGTAACCAATTAGACCATCCTGGATCATATATGATGTGAAAATTAATTAAGAATTTATATGGATATTCATTAAAGAACTAGAAGATTCTTTAATTTAAACAATTCTCATTTGTTGTTTGTTCCAAATGAAAATTGATTCTTAGAAACTCACTAGCTATAGTTGAGATTTAATATCTTGCATTTCTAAAACGAATATGGGCCCATTCATCCACCATGTGGATGGTTTTGACATTATATTTTTTTGGTAGATGCATCTACAAGATAATCACATATGTGTTATCAATTTGCATGTAACACCCCTAACTCGTGACCGACGCCGGTGTCGGACACGAGGGGTTAACGAGACAAATCCTCTTAAAGTACCGACCAATTTGGCATTTCTGGACAGGCTGGAAAACTGCATCACCGTCGCCTTAAAAATCATATCTCGAGTTCCAAAACTCGGAAACTGGTTTCGTAAATTTTCCCTGAATTTAGACTCATATACCCATCCATGGATTTATTTTTAGAATTTTTGGTTGGGCCAATTGGTACAGTTTATTAGTTAAAGTAACCCATGTTACAGGGATCGACTGCTCTGACCTCCGCGCGTTACAACTTGAATATCTTTCTGTACAGGGCTTTAATACTGGTACCGTTTGTTTCTAATGAAACTAGACTCAAAATGGAATCTGTACATATAAGGCATGACTTCTAATTCTTTCTGGATAATTTATGGTAAATTTTCAAAGTCGCGACAGGGGACCCAGAAATTGTTCTGGCCCTGTCTCACGAGAACTTTAATATCTCCCAGTATACTGCTCATATGGTCGTTTCGTTTCGTCCATATAAAATAGATTCATCAAGGATCAGTTCCATAATTTACTCACTATTTAATTCTACTTCTACTATTTTTAGTGATTTTCAATCTCATCTCACTGCTGCTGTCCGCAACAGTTACTGCAGTAGACTATGCCAATTTCATGAATTTTTCCTTGGCCTTAATCATCCATCATACATGACACAAATTATGGCCACCTTAACAAAATTTGAGTTTCTAAGACTCGTGGCTATAGGTTCTAGCATCCCACTCGACGACCACATAGGCCATTTTCACATGGCTTAAAGTTTACAACCCACAATTCGACAAAATATAATAGCCTATACATGCCAAATGTTCTTCAACAACAAAAAACAATACCACAAGATTTCAGCCGTGTGATGACTTCAACGACGGTTCGAGCACGCAACAATACGAGTCCAAGAGACCTAAAATGGGTGACAAGAAAACACCGAGTGAGTTTACAACTCAGTAAGTCATAAGCATTCGTCAATCCATCGATAAAGTTACTACTACATGTACAACAAATGAGGCTAGGTACTCGTCCATATCGAATCTATACCATAATACCTCGGACCTTTCGGTCCAATCTCGTACCAATTCATACATCCACATTTCATATTCTACACAACAAGATAATCAAGCATTTTTATACATTAACTCATTTTCCAGCACAACCATACAATTTCAATCATCACATAGATTTAAGGCTTACCAAATTCAACCCCAAGCATGAACGTATTACCTATTCGTCATGAGCTCAAGGTACTTACCGATCCGCTGTCCATACTCACTCGATGGAGACACACCCTCCATATAATTGTTCGATTGGAGATATTTATATATATATATAGAGTACGCACACAGTGCTTAATACTCGATTTCGCACACTTAGTGCCATGCGATTTAAGCCCACACACAAAGTGCCATGCCCTTCGAGCTCGCACACTTAGTGCCATATATTTCCAGCATGCACACTTAGTGCCATATATTTCCAGCACGCACACTTAGTGCCAATCTCGTCACCGTACACGTATTGCCCGACACTTAGTGCCGAAAGCAAACTTTCTACACATTTCACTATTTCTTTTACATTCAACAATTGTCATCACTCCATACACATACATTTTCATTTATATATATATATCATCCCATTAAACGCAATTGCATAAATTTTACAATCATTTAAGCAATATCAAATACGTGCTTAATGACTTACCTCGTGTTGGGTAAAATAGTTCCAAGTCGGCTACTCGATGACCTTCGTCTTTCCTTGCTTGATTCTCCTTCTTTAACTCCTTGAGCTTAATCAATAAATCACTAGTTTAACCATCTTGCTAAACATTCATAATTCAACTACACATGCATATGTATGCTTGTATATTCGGCAACCATTCTTACTAATCGCCCATTTGGTCGATTATACACCTAACCGAATATGGACCAAAAACTTGATTCAACATTACCTACATACTCACTTTAATGGCGAATATATATATATGTACAATGTCAACTAACATCTTTTAATCACCTAATTTCATCTCATGAACATTTAATCAAATTTTCCCAATCTAGCATATATTTTCACATCCATTTGTAACATCATGTACAAACACATATACACATATATCAAAACACAAATTTTTACCTATCATGCAACAAGCATAAATCGCACTTATGAGCATGCCATGGCGAATACATCCCACACCATCCCCTTTCAATTTTTGGTCATGGTTAAACAAAGAAAACTCCATGTCTTACTCAAGAATGCTAAAAGAAATTTCAAGAGTAGTCAATCCATCATTACATGTATCATCAACAAGCTTCACATTTAGCATGCAATGGCTTTAACACAATATCAACCTTGGCCAAATACCATTTCCATGGCATAACAAGGATTTGAACCATGGGCTAACATGAACATCAAGTTAGCAACTAAAACATGCATGAATCTCATGACACAACCTCAAACATACCTTAATCTTGACACAAGTATGACCAAATCTCCTTCTAGTTCTCTTCTAAACCAAGCATGAAGCAAAAATCCTTCCTTTTTCCCTTAGTATTTTCAGCCAAGATTTTGAGAATGGATGAACAATTTTTTCCTTTCTTTTTCCTCTACTCACGGCAACAAAGGGGGGCATCCATGCTCATTTTTTTCATTTCTTTATTTTTTCTACATAATCCACTAACTAAACATGTTGGAAACATGTTCCCTTGCCCATATTCTTGTCATGGCGGCCACTCACCTTAGGAAGTGGGTTATTTGACATGTAAGGACAACTATTTTCCCACATGTATTAATAGGCCACCTTACAATTGCCTAGCACATTTCTAAATTTTCTCACATAAGTCCTATTTGATAAAAATTCACTTACTATTAACAAAATCCAAACACGAAATTTTCACACATGCATATATACATATAATGAGCATCAATTATGATGGTTAATTATTATTATGACTCGGTTTGGTGGTCCCGAAACCACTTTCCGACTAGGGTCGATTTAGGGATGTCACATTGCAACCTGTCGTTTGCAAGATTGCTTGTTTAAATAATTGATTTCAAATCATACAATTAAGACAATTCATCTTGCTAATACTGATGAGTTTATATCTCAATCTTTTATTGATTGAGTTTGAAAAAATTTTGTAAAAGTTTGTGCATAATTGTTTAGAGAAATTATTGATTAAACACCCCTGATTAATGTCTAAACCATTACTTATGAGAACTAAACTCTCTATTTCAACATGAGATTATGTTGATTTACGTGTTGTACGCATCAAGCCAATAAGTTATAAATACTTCCGATTACAATTGTTTTTTGATCAAGTGCTAAATATTTCTCATCTTTGAATTTTTTCTATGTGTGTATATGTTCCAATTGTCCACCACAATGCACAAAGATGAGTGAATCCTCAAAGAAATTTGGGAATATATATTAATTACTTACAAGTTTCTTTATATTATTAGATGTTTTGAATGTATTTGAGATTCAATTATGACACGATTTGTGATTACAATTTTGATTCAATAGTTTTTTTGACATTAGGGGGAGAGAAATAATAACTTGCAATGAGTTAGGGGGAGAATAATTTGAACCAGAAGTTCAATAAGGATAACTCATTACAAGTTAACTGTTAGATGTATTTACAAACTTAATGAGAATAACCAAGTGTTATATACCATCTAATATTTTAATTTGAATCAAAGTCCCAGTAGGACAATCAGTTGGAATAAATAATAGATTGATTAGTTCCAAATATGAAAATTCTTCTGGATGGTTATATAGAGGAGGCGGGTGCTCTAGGAGAGACCCAAGACTTAACTAATAAGTAAAACTTCAGAAGAGATTCAGGTACCTGAAACTAAATTTTAAAATAATGAAAATAAGAGATCTCGATAAGTTATGTCAATTTGAGAAAATATGGAACCGAATAATAAAAGTGGTTGACAATGATTTTGCATGCAATATTATTATTAAAATAATGAAATAAAAGGAGGATCTTGAATAAATCTATTGAGAAATATAGATATGGAATAAATTGATCAAAATAAAAAGACCCAACTCAAGTACAATTAAATTCGTGGAGTTTTTGGACCAGTAGTCCAAATATCTAAAGGTATAAAGCCAATGAAGGTGCAATGTAGTGGTTTTGCAAAAGCGGAATAAAAATATGAAGTATTTTGCTAAGTCCTGGCATTGATAATGAAAAGATATAATATTCTTTTGTTGTGAATGCAATAACCTTTAGATATATTATTAAATTAACAATTCATAAAAGATTTAACTTGCGTCTAATAGTTATTGTTACAACCTTTTATGAATCACTATATAGTAAAATTTATATTAAAATCCTTGAAGGATTTAGGATGCTAGACGCATATTGAAATTCTTGAGAAATTGTTCATTTGTATGAATTGAAATAATTTGAACATATGTGGTAAATTTGACTTAGTGAATAGTAGTTGAAGGAGGATTATAAAATGATCCAAAATACCTATTTGTGTTTCTATAAAAGAATCATGATTAAAGTTTATTATGATTATTGTTGCATCTCCTGAAGAGATCAAAATATATTTCCCCAAATTTCCCTTACTCATGACTTTTAAAAGAATGGTAATATAAATGCTTAGCAAATACATTCAAATAATGATTTGAAAAACTAGTATTCAAGATTGAATACGTAGAATATGAGAAAAAAAAGTGATGTTTTCATAAGGGGAAGTAAATACGGGTTGCATTATTTTTCCCTTAATCGAGCCTTTGTCCCATTAGGTTTTCCTGGTAAGGTTTTTAATGAGACAACATATTATGCGCATTATAGATTGAATACTCTTTTTCATTCATTAGGTTTTTATCCCACAGGGCTTTTCCTAATAAGGTTTTAACGAGGCACATTATCTACCAATGGACATCCAAGGGGGAATGTTATGAATATCTTATTAAGTGGATGTCCATTATGATCAAGATAAAATTTTAATATACTTTAAATTCTAATAGTTATTAGAATTAGATCTCTATTTCTTTTATACTTCCTATGCCTATAAATAGAGAGTCTGATGAAGCACTGTAATCACACTTTTTGATCAATAAAGTACATTCTATATTGCTTTCATATTTTCTTTGTTCTTTATTCTCTTCATCTCTCTTTATTTTATAACACTAATAAAGTTATAAAATTTTAACAACCAGTAGACCCGCGAACTGATATGAACTAGTTGAACTGGACAAAAAAAAAATATTTGAACTGAAAATTGAATTGATTTTGATATTTTTTAAAATATTTTTATTTTTATTTTTAATAAATTATTTGCTTTGAACCAGTTAGAGCAGTTGTTTTGGGAACCAATTAGTCAATCCAGTTCGAAACTGATTCAGTTGTTGGTACAATCGATTTTCTAGCTCAGTTAAACCAATCCGTATAGATTTGTGGGTCATTTCATTTTTTTTACCTTTCACCAGATTGGTACCTAAATTTGTTCCCAATCTGACCACTCGATTTGGTCCGATTTAGTCAACATTGAATTTTGAAATTTTTGTTTATATTTGTAAAATCATTTTATTTTATTTTTAATTTTAAAGACTTTTTATTTTTATTTTCATTTTCATTTTTAATTTTAAAAATATATTTTTAAAAATTTTAAAAATATTTTTTGTTATAAAATAAAGAGAGATGGAGAGAATAAAGAACAAAGAAAATATGAAAGCAATAGAGAATGTCATTTATTGATCAAAAGGAGTGATTTACAATGCTTCATTAGAGTCTCTATTTATAGGAACAAGAAGTATAAAAGAAGTAGAGATCTAATTTTAATATGTAACAGCCCGATTTTGGGCTTAGTCGGAACAGTGGTTTCGGAACCGCTATTCTGAGGCCGGAAAAATTATTTTAATGATTATTTTATGTGATATAGCATGTTTATAAAGGTGCAAGAAAATTTTGGTAATTTTATTTTAAAAATTTCTAGCTTAATTTCGAAAAAGGACTAAATCGCAAAAAAGGTAAAAGTTGTATTTTAGTACCTAAATGTGTCTAATAGCTAGATAATTAAAATTGGGGGCCTTTAAAGTGCAATAAGACCCTTAAATAAAGCATGGCCGGGCATGGGAGACAAAATTGTTGAAAAGTCAAAATTAGGTGAAATTTGGTCACCAATTTTGACTAGTTTTATTATTAACAAACCAAAAAGAAAAAGCTATCACTTTTTCTCTTCTCCTCCACCGAAATATGCAGCAAAGAAAGGGTTTTGAAGCTGGAAAATTTTAGCAAATAAACTCCCATGCTAATGATGAAAAACGAGATTCGGGCTTAGAACGAGAAAAAAACGAGAAATTGATGTTTAGGCCTCTTTTACCAATTTGGTGTCGAGGTAAGTTCGTATGATAATAATAATGCAAAGTTATGTTTGAATTACATTCCTTGTTAATACTGCATATATTATATGATTTAACATATTGGAAGTTTGATGGAATATGATGTTTCTTTGAAAGGAGTAAGTTTGTATGAAAGTAATTTATCAACTTCATTATCATGTGCTTAATACTTGATATTGTACAAATGTGGTATATGAATTATCTGAAATTAAATGCTTTATTGTTTCCATGTGATGTGTTTGATGACACATGCCTTAAATGTCAATTATTGCCATGAAAGTATGAATATGTTATGAACATGATGGACGCGATGCATGTAACATCTGAGTTCATCTAGTGGTCCGAGTTCATTATGGATGTGAGCATCTGAGCTCATTGAGTGGTTCAAGTTCATGATGGATGCGATACATGTAGCATCCGAGCTCGTTGAGTGGTCCGAGTTCATTATGGATGTGTTACATGTTATGAGGTAGCTTTGGCTACATATATTACGCGCTATTGAGTGGTCTAGCTGTGTATATAGCACTTATGTGCAATCATCCGCGTATCCATTAGTATTCCAAGTGTTCAACGGGAAATCCAAGGAAAGATTTGATAATGGTCCCAATGAGGTAAGTCATTGGTGAGTATGTACTTGAGTTATGTTACAAGTTGTACAAGTATGTACACTAAACTTATGAGTAATGCCTTGATATGAGATAATCTATGATGTATATAGTATTTGGTGAATACTATGAAAAAGACATGATTAGGACTATGTCTTTGATACTTGATGACAATGAGATTAGGGGTCCATGCTTATGATGCATAGGTATGTGTTCTTACCATGATGGATGAAATGATGTGGTATTAATTTGGTGAACAATAATTGTGAATAAGTAAATTAGCCTTGATAGTTTTGGGCTACTGCAGTGGTGTAATTTTGAAAATACACTAAAAATAGTGAAAAATTAGTTAGATGCTGAATAAATAATGGAATTAAATATTATTGAGTCTAGTTTCTTCTAAAAGAAACCGTGTAAGAAAAAGAATTTCCTATAGTGAGATCTTTGAAGTTGTGTTAGACATAGTCAGAATGAATTTGAAATCCCCTGTTCTGATTTTAGAAAATTATTATAAATTGTACATAAATATTTATGAGTTATAATTTATATTTTTAGAGTCCTTGATGAGTCTATTTGCAAGATAAATAGACGATAACATTATTCGAGGCTTGTGCTATGAGATAATTAAACTTTAGTGCAAAAGGGTCGGAACTGTCAGACAGTGAATCAGGGGTAAATTTGAGGAATAAACTATACTAATTGGCTAAATCAAAAATTCTGGAAATTGTATGGTAGAAAGGTACACGACTCTAGTTCAAGAAAAATTAACGGAACTTAATTTCAAGTTTTTTAGCCCTAGATAGAAATATTTTATTGACCATTATACAAGAAGACAACTTATCATGAACTTGAGAATATGTTGGGAACCTTGATAAAAGCATGTTAATGAGTTGCCTATTGTTTTCATATGAACTTACTAAGTGTAAATCTTACCCCCTTCCTTTCCCATGTTCTCTAATGTTTCCAGGTTAGCTCGGGTTGGAGTTCGTTGGAGATATTATCACACTATCAAGCTATCGCTATTGGTGTAATTGATTTCAAGGACTTTGAGTCTATGAAATGTATAGGAGTTTAAATATTTGAGTGTGTGACATATGTTTTAGCCAAATGTATTGGCTTACATTAGCTATTGAGGTTGTAAACCTATTTATGTATGCATGCATGTGCTATGGTCTTATGTAATGAGTTTATAATGATTATGGCATGAATGTGGTAAAGATGTGAGTAAAATCTATGATATCTATTACATGAGAAATTGACATGATCATAACATGTTTATGGACGTTTAAGTGCCCATGTATGCCTTGTTGTATGCTATTGTATAAGTATGTGTACGTATGTTGTGAGGGTGACAAAATGGCTTGGAAAATAGCCTTATATTTGTCCACACAGGTAGATGCACGGGCGTGTGTCTAGGCTGTGTGTGACACACGGTCTGCCTACATGGGCATGTGACCCGGCCGTGTATTCCCTGCACCTTGAAAATTCAAGTCAGTATGCATGGTACTAAACACTTGGGCGTGTCCCGATGAACACTAAGCCGTGTGGTGCACAAGGGCAACCAACACGGCCATGTCAAAATGATTACACGGGCGTGTAGAGCCTTAAAGCATGAATTTTCCAAGTTTTTTTAAGTTCGCGGTTTGGTTCCGAACTACCCCGAATGTATGTTTTGGGCCTCGTAAGCTCGTTTAAGGGACAGTATGCATGTGAAGTGAAAATTTTTAAATTGGAACGAAATTTCATGGTCGATTTAGTATGAAAGTGTTGGCTGAAATCCGGTAACACCTTGAATCCTATCTCGACGTCGGATACAGGCGAAGAGTGTTGTATTTAGTGGTATCAGAGCATGGTTTAGTCGATTCTCAGACTAACATAGCATAAGTGAGTCTAGCTATACATGCCATAGTACTACTCGCGATAGTGTGATATCTCCTGGCACTAACAAAACTGTTTGCTAAGACAGGAAAGATTTCTAACCGAGCAAATCTTGTTAATGATAGAAGTAATATTGAGATGATTGAAACGTGCTTGTGATATGTTGAAATTTGGAAAGGTATGAAAATAAATTCATGATTTTTTTATGAATTAATACTCAATATGTGATAATCATAAGTTGAAGAATGTGGAAGCGTAGAATGAAATGAAAGTTAAGTTGTGATAAGCGCTTTCATGCATGTTAGTATTCATACGATGTTACGTGCCTAACTCATTTGGCCTAGTGATTATGAAAAGAAAACTTTTCTCGAAATGACAGAATGTGTGTATAAGTACTTCTATTTAATGATGTCTAATTAGTATGTACATGTGATTGACATTTATGTTTAAATCTCTGCATTAAAGATGTCATAAATGTTATGATAGCATGAAAACTGAAATGAAAGATCAAATTGAGTAGAACGCTGGAAATGAGTACGATCGTTCAATGATGAATTGACGGATAAGACCATGGTTGGACCATGGCAATGCATATGATATGTGCGCCAGTGTAAGACATGTCTCGGACATGCATCGGCCACATTATGAGAGCTAGTGTAAGACCATGTTTGGGACATTGCATCGGCATTGAAATGAATGCTAGTGTAAGACATGTCTGGGACATGCATCGGCCTCAGGACGTAAGCCAGTGTAAGACATGTCTGGGACATGCATCGGTTACAAGATGTGTCAGTGTAAGACCATGTCCGGGACATGGCTTCGACTCGGATATGTGTGCTAGTGTAAGACATGTTTGGGAAATACATCAGCCATATGTGAAAGCTAGTGTAAGACCCTATCTGGGACATGGCATTGCTTGATATGTGTTAGTGTAAGACCTATCTGGGACACGACATCGACACAGATGGATGAGAGCTAATACAAGACCATAGTTGGACTATGGCATCAATGATGTACTCAAGACTATAAGATGTTCTCTAATTTGATAAAGGTTGGTAAGTAAAATAAGGCTAAGTGTTGAAACTTGATTAGATATTAATGATGATTCGAGTAAAAGAAATGAAAATTTGTATTGTGATAAGTTCACTGATGTTTGGCTAATATTCTTATGAAATAAAGTTGCATGTGTTACTAAGATATGTGAAAGTGTGTTTATAACAAGTTAGAAATTTGAAATGTTTGAATCAGATGTGCATGATGCGGTGATGTTGTTAAATGTTTATTTTTGTAAGAGTCGAAAAATTTAAAGGCTTTACAATCTTCACCCCCTTACCAGAATAGAGTTATATGTTGAGACTCGCGAGAGATTTATAGTATAAACTTGCAAAAGTGGAACTAAAGAGTACAATAATGGAATACTATGGGATTAGTGAGGACAGAATTAATCAGAGGAATGATGTCAGACTTGCAAGGATGTCTGAGTATGACGGATTCAATTAAGTAAAAAAATTATGGCTATCTCTCTCTTCTAAGTATTCTGTATTTTCCTCTATCCTTGGGAATATGTATGGTTGCCCATTCCTAGTGAAAATCTTATTAGATTAGAACGTTAGCAACTGTGATATTAGATGGAAAGCTCTATTAATCTGGTTAGTTATGATCAACATTTCTTATATTTTGGAATTCTTTTCTGATATACCGAAAGGAAGTTGATGGTGAAAATTCAGGTGAGACCATTCTGATGTTTCTATTGATTATGGTTATATATATATATATGTGTATATATATATATATGTATATATATATATATATGCGGGAAATATATTATCTCTGTCATGATGGAATTCCAGAGCGTATAGACGGTAGTTTCTTTCTGGATTTCTCTAAGGGATTTTCCAGATTTTCCTCATTATTTTCTTCGGGGTTATATTCTAGGATTTCTGGTATGGTATTATATCTGGAATTCTTTATCTTGGTTTTTGCTATAGTTCTTATTTTGAGAATTATCAAATCTGGCTTATCTTTAAGTATATTCTTTGACTTGCGATAATAATTTTTATTATGATTATGCTTGTGGCTCGACTATGGAAGTGTGGGGATTCTAGTATTTCGGTTTCTCTAATCTTCATGTAAAGAATTATTATCAGCAAAGGTAAATTAAGTTATGTGCATTAAGTTTATTCTCTAGTCTGGGAATAATGTTGTGCAATTATGGTTAAATAGATGTACAGCCTGAAATGAAGAAATTTTATTCTTATAAGTATGATACGAAAATAAATTAGTTGGACTTTTATCATTCGAGAGATGTTGTTATAAGTAAAGTTGTCCTGATTGATAAGGAGATCAAATTTATGAAGTTGAAATCATTTAATTCATGTTAGTAAGATTTCTAAATAGTCGATGGCCTGAGCATATAGATGTGACTATAAATGTGACAGCCCTAAATTAACCCTAGTCGGAAAGTGGTTTCGGGACCACAAAATCGAGTCATAAAAATAATTAACTGTTATATTTGATGCTTATTATATGTATATAGGCATGTGTGAAAATTTCATGTTTGAATTTTGTTAATTGTAAGTGAATTTTGCTAAATAGGACTTGTGTGAGAAAATTTAGAAATGTGCTAGGCAAATGTTAAAGTGGCCTATTAATGCATGTTAGAAAATGTTTGTCCTTGCATGTCAAATTACCCAAAACTTAGGATGGTGGCCGGCCATGCTATGGGTTAAAATGTATTATAAACATTTTATGTTAGTGTTTTATGTTAGGAATAATAAAATAAAGAACATGGGTAATAAAATAATAGTGGTTAGTAGGAGGAGAAACAAAAAAAAAATTAGCTAGGTTGCTCTTCCATTGCCGTGAATTGAAGGAAGAAAACAAAGAAAAAAAATGTTCATCTTTTAACATCCTTGGCCGAAAATGCTAAGAAGAAGGGGAAGGGAAGTAAAATATTCGCCACTCCTTCTAGTCTTGAATAAGGTATGTAATTCATGGTAGCTTTTGGAATTGTTGAATGTATTAAGCTAGTTACTAAGTCCCTTAGTTAGCCCATGTTCAAATTTTGAATCTTGTTGGTAACATGAGCAATCGGTCATGAGAAAATGCTCAAGAAATGGTTGTTGTTCATGTTATTTGGATAAGAAATGGTGAGTTTTGTTGTTTCATGTTAAAGTTAGGTGAATGATGATAGATGAGTGTTTGAACTATAAAAAGAATCATAGGTGAGCATTAGATACTAAGGAAAAGAATCGGCTACCTTGTTATGAGCTAGGGCGAATGTGAGTTTGGTTGTGTTTGAATATTACATGCTTGGTAGAATGGTGGATGAAAGTGCCGAATGTGGTCTTTGGTTTGGGCATAAGGAATAATAGTATGCATAGGTTTCGGCTTTGGTAGTACCTATGTAATTATAATTAGTTCATTTGACGGTTTGGCATGAGGTGATAAGTAAAAGTTTAAAGGTAGCTTAAGTTAATTGATTATATGTGTGTATGCTATTAGAAATTCAAGGAATTCTCGGCAAAAAAAAAATGTGGTTAGGGGTTAAGTCATGGGAACTTGGGGGTATTCATATGTGGACCTTAAGATTTTGTACACTATGACTATGTGAGTTAGGTGTTAAATAACTTCATCATGTGTATGCATGACCAAGTATAATCGGCCACATGAGTAAAGAAATGGGTTAATTGATATGTGGTAAATGTTAAGTGTTAAACGAAATGGAAATGATATCATATTGGAATATGTATACTCGACCACATGAATGCATACATAGATTGGTGTTGCATGTATTCGGCTATAGGTAAGCATATTGATGATTCTATCTTGACTTAGATAATCGGCTAAAGGAGAATATTAGCTAATATGTTGAATTTGATTCATGATTTCATGCATATGACTCTAATGTCCAATATATATATGGACTAAGTACCTGAATTTCTCTCGATGTTCAAGATGATTAAATCAATTTATTTGTTAAATTAAGCTCAAGAGCAAAGGGAACTAAATCCGATAAAGGGAAGGAAAAAGTAATTGAATAGCCGTTGAAGTCGCTTCGACACATCCGAGGTAAGTTTTCGAGTAATGGAACTTAGTTTATGATTTGATTAAGTCATGACATATAGCATAACAAATAAACGGAGATATAATGATTCAACTTGAATTATATATTGAGGTGACTAGTTTAGACTTGTGACGGGTAGCCGAATATGTATGGAGATCATGTTATAAGCAAATCAAAATCATGCTCGTTGTATGTGGCTATTGAGCCTAAAATAGTAATGCTTGATAAGTGACTTGTGTTTGAATTCTAGTTATGAAAATGAAATATAGATGCGTCATGATTTATTGATATGTGCATGAATATTCGGATGATAAGCGGGCTAAGTCCCGAAGGCATTTGTGCTAGTGACTAATTCGGGCTAAGTCCCAAGGCATTTGTGCGAGTTACTATATCCTGCTAAGTCCCAAGGCATTTGTGCGAGTTACTATAACCGGGCTAAGTCCCAAGGCATTTGAGCGAGTAGCTATATCCGCTAAATCTCAAGGTACTTGGTTTGGGAATGAGAGATCTTCTGTAAAATTTCAATTAATACGCTCGTAAAATCCCAATGATGAGGTATGTTTTGTATATGCATCGGAATAATTGATTCCTTTTAAATAGTATTCGCTCAATCGATTAACAAGCTTCCGGCCTTTAGTCAAGTTAATACCTTATGTATGAATATAAGGGTTGGAAATATGAAGTAGGTATGATTTTGAGAATATGTGTATATGAAACTATTCGTTTAGTCATATGAATGCTATACTTCAGTTGTGCATGATTTCATTACTCAAAACTTACTAAGCATTAAATGCTTATTCCGTTTCTTTGATTCTCTGTTCTATAGATTTTGGTTCGTCAGCTATCGGACTCGGGAGTGTCAAAGTCGAAGTCATCCATACTATCAAAGCCCTTTTGGTACTCTTTTAGTTGAACTCTGAAAATGGCATGTATAGGATTGCCCTTTTGTTGTTAGTCAAGTACCTTCGGTAATGTATATATTTGGATAGCCATGCGAAAATGGCTTATATATATTTTGAGCATAGCGTTATAATCATTTTGTATGTTGTTCATTGAGTGGTATGGAAATGTTGGTAACGATTAGCCATTGGAATGGTTAATCACGATCATTTTGGTGCTATGTATGACAAAACTCTAGTTGATCCATGGAAAATCATGAAATAGGTATAGTCTACCTTAAAAGCAGATGTTGACAAAGACGGTGATGTGAATTTGAAAAACCACTAAAATAGTAGGAATGGAATGAAATAGCGAATAAATTATGTAATCGAACCTTGATGAGTCTATTTTCATATGGAAGAAACGAAACGATCATATGAGCCGTATTTTAAGGGATGTTTAAGTTTTCGTGAAGCGGGACCAGAGCGATTTCGGATCCCCTGCTCGACTTTGGAAATTCACTATAAATTAACCGAGATAATTAGAAGTCATGCCCTATATGTACAGATTCCTTTTCGAGTATAGTTTCTTTAGAAACAAACAGCATAAGTATTGAATCCCTGTACAGGAAGATATCTAAGTCGTAATACATGAAGGTCAGAGTAGTCGAACCCTGTAACTAATAAACTGTACTAATTAGCTTGACCAAAAATTCTAGAAAAACATTTGTAGATGGACATATGAGTCTAGTTTCAGGAAAAATTTACGAAACTGATTTTTGAGTTTTGGGACTTGAGATATGATTTTTAAGGTGACAGTGACGCAGTTAGCCAGCTTGTCTGGAAATTTTAAAATGGACTGTGCAAATAAGTGAATTAAGTCCGTTAACACCTCGTGTCCGACTCCGGCAACGGTTTCGGGTACGAGGTGTTACAATAAATGATAAATTAGGCTAGTAAAGCATGATTCAACTTTTAATTTGGAATTTCAAGGAGGATTTGATTTCTGGTTTCTATTATTATTATTTCCGAGTAAGATTTGAGTACCGAGAAACTCTGGGTTATGCAGAGAATCGTGTAGAGAGCTCACAGTAGCATCTTACCTGTTCTTCCAAAGGATATTGAGTTGTCTATAGGGAAAAGCCGAATATCAAATGTATTCGAGATTATTATTGTCAGTGATGACATTGAAAAGAAAATGAGAAAGGATTGTTATGAATTTCGTATAGGGATATCTCTCATCTCTGGGAAAAAGGAGAGATGCCAATTGGTTTGTGTTAAAGTGATGATGGAAGTCTGCATGATTATTTTAGTATGTACAGATATATTATTCGACAGGTGTAACTGAGTTGTATGTTTCCAAGTTTATAACTCCTAGAATATCAGCCTCTAGTGTTCGAATTGAGCTCGAGGTTTATACTGCAACTATGGAATGGCTACAAGAAATCCTGAGTATGACACTAAGTTGATTTGTAATTTTGAGAAAAGGGTGAAAGTGACACGTGAAAGTTGAAAGCAACTTCTTCTGGTAAGATTTTCGGGGACTAAAATACCTAGAGGAGGGAGAATTGTAACAGCCTGATTTTAGGCCTAGTCAGAATAGTGGTTTCGGAACCACTATTTTGAGGCTGAAAAAATTATTTTAGTGATTATTTTATGTGATATAGCATGTTTATAAAGGTGCAAGAAAATTTTGGTAATTTTATTTTATCGATTTCTAGCTTAATTTCGAAAAAGGACTAAATCACGAAAAAGGTAAATTGTATTTTAGTACTTAAATGTGTCTAATAGCTAGATAATTAAAATTGGGGGCCTTTAAAGTGCAATAAGACCCTTAAATAAAGCATTGCCGGCCATGGGAGACAAAATTGTTGAAAAGTCAAAATTAGGTTAAATTTGGTCACCAATTTTGACTAGTTTTATTATTAACAAATCAAAAAGAAAAAGCTATCACTTTTTCTCTTCTCCTCCACCGAAATATGTAGCAAAGAAAGCGTTTTTAAACTGGAAAATTTCAGTAAAGAAACTCCCATGCTAATGATGAAAAATGAGATTCGGGCTTAGAACAAGGAAAAATAAGAAATTGATGTTTAGGCCTCTTTTACCAATTTGGTGTCGAGGTAAGTTCGTATGATAATAATAATGCAAAGTTATGTTTGAATTGCATTCCTTGTTAATATTGCATATATTATATGATTTAACATATTGGAAGTTTGATGGAATATGATGTTTCTTTGAAAGGAGTAAGTTTGTATGAAAGTAATTTATCAACTTCATTATCGTGTGCTTAATACTTGATATTGTACAAATGTGGTCTATGAAATATGTGAAATTAAATGCTTTATTGTTACCATGTGATGTGTTTGATGAAACATGCCTTAAATGTCAATTATTTCCATGAAAGTATGAATATGTTATGAACATGATGGATACGATGCATGTAACATCTGAGCTCGTCTAGTGGTCCGAGTTCATTATGGATGTGAGCATCTGAGCTCGTTGAGTGGTCCGTGTTCATGATGGATGCGATGCATGTAGCATCCGAGCTCGTTAAGTGGTCTGAGTTCATTATGGATGTGTTACATGTTATGAGGTAGCTTTGGCTACATATATTACGCTCTATTGAGTGGTCTAGCTGCGTATATAACACTTATGTGCAATCTTCCGTCTATCTATTAGTATTCCAAGTGTTCAACGGGAAATCCGAGAAAGAGTTGATAATGGTCCCAATGAGGTAAGTCATTGGTGAGTATGTACTTGAGTTATGTTACAAGTTGTACAAGTATGTACACTAAACTTATGAGTAATGCCTTGATATGAGATAATCTATGATGTATATAGTATTTGGTGAATACTATGAAAATGGCATGATTAGGACTAAGTCTTTGATAATTAAGGACATTGAGATTAGGGGTCCATGCTTATGATGCATAGCTATGTGTTCTTACCATGATGAATGAAATGATGTGGTATTAATTTGGTGAACAATAATTATGAATGAGTAAATTAGCCTTGACAGTTTTGGGCTACTACAGTGGTGTAACTTTGAAAATACACTAAAAATAGTGGAAAATGAGTTAGAGGCTTAATAAAATATGGAATTAAATCTTATTGAGTCTAGTTTCTTATAAAAGAAACCATGTAAGCAAAAGAATTTCATATAGTGAGATATTTGAAGTTGTGTTAGACATAGTCAGAACGAATTCGAAATCCCCTTTTCTAATTTGAGAACATCATTATAAATTGTAAAAAAAAAAGTTATGAGTTATAATTTATATGTTTAGAATTCTTAATGAGAGAAATAGATGGGAACATTATTTGAGTCCTGTGCTATGAGATAATTAAACTTTAGTGCAGAAGGGTCGGAACTGTCAGACAATGAATCAGGGGTAAATTTTAGGAATAAACTGTACTAATTGGATAAACCATAAATTCTGGAAATTCTATGGTAGAAAGGTACATGACTCTAGTTCAAGGAAAATTAACGGAACTTAATTTGGAGTTTGTAGCTCCAGATATAAATATTTTATTGACCGTTGTACAAGAAGACAACTTATCATGAACTTGAGAATATGTTGGGAACCTTGATAAAAGCATGTAAATGAGTTTCTTATTATTTTCATATGAACTTACTAAGCGTAAATCTTACCCCCTTCCTTTCCCATGTTCTCTAATATTTCCAGGTTAGCTCGGGTTGGAGTTCATCAGAGATATTATCACACTGTCAAGCTATTGCTATTGGTGTAAGTGATTTCAAGGACTTTGATTCTATGGCATGTATAGGAGTTTAAATATTTGAGTGTGTGACATTTTTTTTAGCCAAATGTATTGGCTTACATTAGATATTGAGGTTTTAAATCTATTTATATATGCATGCATGTGCTATGGTCTTATGTAATGAGTTTATAATGATTATGGCATGAATGTGGTAAAGATGTGAGTAAAATCTATGATATCTATTGGATGAGAAATTGACATGATCATAACATGTTTATGGACGTTTAAGTGCCCATGTATGCTTTGTTGTATGCTATTGTATAAGTATGTGTGCATATGTTGTGAGGGTGACAAAATGGCTTGGAAAATAGCCTTGTATTTATCTACACGGGTAGACGCACGGGCGTGTGTCTAGGCCGTGTGTGACACACGGTCTGCCCACATAGGCGTGTGACCTGGCTGTGTGTCCCCTGCACCTTGGAAATTCAAGTTAGTATGCATGGTAGTAAACACACGGGTGTGTCCCGATGAGCACTAAGCCGTGTGGTGCACACGGGCAACTAACGCGGCCATGTCAAAATAATTACACGAGCGTGTAGAGCCTTAAAGCATGAAATTTCCAAGTTTTTCTTATGTTCGCTGTTTGGTTCTAAATTACCCCGAATGTATGTTTTGGGCCTTGTAAGCTTGTTTAAGGGACAGTATGCATGTGAAATGAAAATTTTAAATTCGAACAAAATTTCATGGCCGGTTTAGTATGAAAGTCTTGGCTTAAATCCGGTAACATTTCGAACCTTATCCCGGCGTCAGATACAGGCGAAGGGTGTTACATAATAGCTATTAGAATTTAAAATATATAAAACTTTATCTTGATCATGATGGACATCCACTTAATAAGATATTCATAACACTCCCCCTTATATGTTCATTGGTAGATAATGTGCCTCATTAAAACCTTATTAGGAAAAACCCTGTAGGATAAAAACCTAACAAGGGAAAAAAAGTACACAATCTATAATATGATAATATATTGCCTCATTAAAAACCTTACTAGGAAAACCAAATGGAACAAAACCTCTGTTAAGGGAAAAAGAGTACAACGCGTATTTCCCCCCCTCATGAAAACATCACATACTTTCTCATATTCTACGTATTCAATCTTGAATACTAGTTTTTCAATTGACTATTTGAATGTATTTGCTAAGCATTTATATTTTATAAGTCATAAGTGAAGGAAATTTGGGGAAATATATTTTGATCTCTTCAGGAGATTCAACAATAATCATAACAAACTTTAATCATGATTCTTCTATAAAAACACAAATAGGTATTTTGGATCATTTTATAATCTTCATTCAACTACTCAAATTTACCACATATGTTCAAATTATTTCAATTCATATAAATGAATAATTTCCTGAGAATTTTAATATGCTACTAGCATTCTAGATCCTTTTAAGGATTTTAATATAAACTTTACTATATAGTGATTCATAAAAGGTTGTAAGAATAACCATTAGACACAAGTTAAACTTTTATGAATTGTCAATTTAATAATATATCTAAAGGCTTTTGCATCCACCACAAAAGAATATTATATCTTTTCATAATCACTGGCAGGACTTAGCGAAACACTTCATATTTTTATTTTGTTTTGCAAAACTACTTCAATTGCACCTTTACTGGTTTTATACCTTTAGATATTTGGATGGTTGGTCCAAAAACTCCACGAATTTAATTGTACTTGAGTTGCGTCTTTCTATTTTGATCAATTTATTCTATATATATATATATATATATTTCTCAATAGATTTACTTAGGATCCTCCTTTTATTTCATTATTTCAATAATAATATTGCATGCAAAATCATTGTCGACCACTTTTATTATTCGGTTCCACATTTTCTCAAATTGACATAACTTTTCGAGATCTCTTATTTTCATTATTTTAAAATTCAATTTTAGGTACTTGAATCTCTTCTGGAGTTTTACTTATTAGTTATGTCTTGGGTCTCTTCTGGAGCACCTGCCTCCACTATATGACTACCTAGAAGAATTTTTCATCTTTGGAACCGATCAATCTATATAACACTTGGTTATTCTCATTAAGTTTGTAAATACATCTAATAGTTAACTTGTAATGACTTATCCTTATTGAACTTCTGGTTCAAATTACTCTCCCCTTAACTCATTATAAGTTATTATTTCTCTCCCCCAAATGTTGAGAAAACTATCAAATCAAAATTGTAATCACAAAACATCTAATAATATAAATAAACTTGTAATTAATATATATTCCCAACTTTCTTTGAGGATTCACTCATCTTTGTGCGTTGTGGTAGAGTAATTGGAACATATATGCACATTCAAAAATTCAAAGATGAGAAATATTTAGCTATTGATCAAAAACCAATTGTAATGGGGAGTATTTATAACTTATTGGCTTGATGCATACAACACATAAATCAACATAACTCATGTTGAAATAGGAAATTTAGCTCTCATAAGTAATGATTTAACCATTAGTTGGATGCATTTGATAAACAATTCAGCTAAATCATTTTGTGTGTGAACATGAACTATAGGATGTTCAACTTTTATCCCAATTGACATGCCATAATCATTGAAAACTTGGGATGTAAACTCACCAACATTAGCAAGATGAATTGTTTTAATTGCATAATCTGAAATTAATCATTTAAACAAGCAATCTTGCAAATGACAGGTTGTAAATTGATAATACATATGTGATTATTTTGTAGATGCATCTACCAAAATCATATAATATCAAAACTATCCATATGGTGGATGGATGGGCCCATATTTGTTTCAGAAATGCAAGACATTAAATCTCAACTTTAGATAGTGAGCTACTAATAATCAATTTTCATTGAGAACAAGCAACATATGAGAATTCTTTTAAATTAAAGAATCTTCTGGTTCTTTAATGGATGTCCATATGATATCTCAAGTAGTTTTCGCATCATTTACGATCCAGGATGGTCTAACTAATCATACCAAGTAGTAAGTGCATTTGTATTAGTAAAATTTTGGTTTACTTAAACGTGGAACACCCCCAAACCCGACCTAGACGCTATGGCCAAATCTGGCGGCGTCACACGTGAGTGCTTTTTAGGAAAACTTTAGCAAGTTAAAAATCATCCAATTCATTATCTTTACTTAAGTTGTGAAATCTCTATTCCAAATATTAACTGAAAATATTTCATTAACGCGGAAGCTAAATCATCATTAACTCATAAATCAATAATTTAACAATTTAAAATCCCAAAACATATATTTAGATAAAGTTGACAAAATAAAATGTTACTCAAAAATTCGTGAATGTCTACTAGTGGTCACCATCGAGCCCTCCGCCACACCAATCCATCTACTGCTGAGGATTACTTGACAAACAAAATAAACAAAGGGGTGAGTTTTCGCAAACTCAGTGTGTACATCCCCAAACAGCATGCATACAAACAGATAACAGAATACAGTTATTCGGCCTTAGCCATACAGATATCGCATGCATAACAGATCAGGTATAAAAAATATCATGCCCACCAGCCCTGTACACTATCTCCGTCCAACCAATCACACCATGTGGGGATAAAATCGACCCACCCATCCCTGCACACCATATATTGGGATATAATCGACCTATCCAACCCTACACACCATAAGGTACCGCATCGCAACTCATATCATAAGTATGCAACTTAGATGCCAGATAACGGGCTTATGAAGCCCTTCAGATACTCCCTTCACTTCGTCAAACCCGCCTCGATGCAATGCATCATAAAAATATGGCATGCTGTAATGCAGACAAAAAAATCATACATTTATTTACAGAATAGATCAGATAATCATGCTAAGTATATCATGCGAACATATACATCCTAGAATTAAGAGTCTAGTTAAGGCTTACCGACCCTACTACAGGTCACAGTCGACTTGGCCTATGCAACTTTATAGAACATTTCAGATTAAAGGGGCTCACACGCTCGTTTGCCTTGCCCGTGTGGGTCACACGGCCCAAATTGGCCTTGCCCGTGTGGATCACATGGCCTAGCCCAAATTCCCACATGCCCGTGTGGCCCACACGTCCCATTTGCCTGAGCCCGTGCCTCACACACGGCCTACAAGCCATCACACGCCCGTGTCTGTCGTACCTGTGTGGCATGCGTACGGCCTAGCTCGTCGATCACATGGTCGTGTCTCGCCACATGGCCTGTCCACATGACTGTGTGCCGTCGACAGTAGTGTTTTCGGCTTTCGTCAAAATGCTATTTCAGATCTATTGGAGTACACACTTGGTTTCAATTGAAATCTAACATAATCCCGAGCACTTTAAGACCTATAATCAGTATATCCAACCTATTAGAACCTCATAAACGAGTCTTTTCACTTAACCCCAATCGAAATATCCACTCAACGAACGATTAACTTACCCTTGAATGGAAAGTAGCAAACCCAAATCCTGAAAGTGTTAATTGCTGTTCTTCAGCCCTTTGATCCAATCTTATCAAACAACAGAAACCCCTTACTAGACACTTAACTCAGACAATATACAAGTCGAGCGAAACAGAAAACTTACCAATAGGGAGAACGTCAATGAATCTTAGAAGCCCGTTAGTATGAAATCAACATGAATGGGAGGAAAGCAGGGGAAATTTTGACAAAATTGAAAAGAAAAAGAACGTGGAGGGAGGAAAATAGTAGGGAGTTACGACAGAGAGAGTTCTTTTGGGGAAACCACTCAGAAAAATCTGATAAACCCTACCACTACAGAATTTTATTTCACATCCAATTCTATCACAGCCTTAGTGGCAAACATAATGCCCAAGCCAGGATTCGAACACAGGACCTCTAACATAAACTCTTGCCACTTAACCACTAGACCAGTAGGCCTATTTTATTAAGTTTTTACCAACAATTCCATAAAAGCTCACTGAGAAAAAGTCAGGCTTTATTCAATAAAAACCAAAATTTAGCCAAATTTAAAGCTTGAACTTGGGACCTCCCAGACACATCCCAAACACACAATCTCTTAACCACATATATTTATACCAAAAAGAATCAAAACAAAAGTTTTGATATTTCCAAGCTCAATAATCGCCAAAATCAAAATTACCGAAATTTTAGGGCGTTACAAGTCTACCCCATTAAAGAAAATTCATAATCGAATTTTACCTGATTAGAAAAGATGAGGATACTGCTGATGCATCGAATCCTCTGGCTCCCAAGTAGCCTCCACAGTTCTATGATTCCGCCACAACACCTTCACCAAGGGAATAGACTTCCTATGCAAGACCATCACGTCACGATCTAAGATCTGAACAGGCTCCTCCTTAAACGTCAGATCTGGTCTAACCTGAATCTCCTCCACAGGCACGATGTGCATGGGATCAGAGCGGTAGCGCGTCAACATCGAGACGTGGAACACGTCATCTATACGATCCAACTTTGGAGGTAGCTCTAACTAATATGCAACTGGCCCTACTCGCTTTAGAATCTGGTACAGCCCAATAAACAGAGGACTCAGCTTACCCTTGCGTCTGAACCTCAGAACCTTCTTCTACAGTGAAACTTTAAGAAAGACCAAGTCCCCCACAGAATACTGAATGTCTTTCCTCTTTAGATCAGCATAGGACTTCTGTCGCTTTTAGACGTTCTCGGATCAACCGCACCTTATCCTCAGTCTCAGAGATCTGCTCTGAACCCAGAACAAGTCGCTCACCTAACTTAGTCCAACACAAAGGAGTGCGACACTTACGACCATAGAGTGCCTCATATGGTGCCATCTGTATACTAGACTAATAACTGTTGCTATAAATGAACTTTGCTAGAGGCAAGTACTCCTCCCAGCTACCTCGAAAATCCGTAACACATCCCCTCAACATATCCTCTAATACCTGAATCACCCTCTCTAATTGACCATCAGTCTGAGGATGAAATGCAGTACTGAAGTCAAGTTGTGAACCCAAAGCCTCATGAAGCTTTCCCCAAAATCGAGAAGTAAAACGAGGATCCCTATCAGAGATGATTGAAACAGGAACCCCATGCATCCTCATTATCTCGAAAATGTAGAGCTTAGCTAGCTTTTGCATAGAGAAGTCCATCCTAACTGGAATAAAATGTGAAGACTTGGTCAATCGATCCACGATGACCCAAACAGAATCCTTCTTAGTGGGTGTTAGGGGCAACCCACTAACGAAGTCCATCGTTACTCGCTCCCATTTCCACATCGGTATCTTAACTGGTTGCCGTAACCCCGAAGGCAACTAATTTTCAGCCTTAACCTATTGACACGTCAGACAGTAAGCAATGAAATCGGTCACCTCACGCTTCAACCTTGGCTACCAGTATAACTCTCGAAGATCTCAATACATCCTGTTCCCACCAGGATGCATAACATAAATGCTACTATGTGCCTCATTGAAAATCGACAGTCTTAACTCCTCATCATTAGGTACACAGATCCTACCTCGAAAACACAGTACCCCATCACTATTAATCCTAAAGTCAGTAGTAGTCCTAGTCTAAACTTGACAAAATCGCAACTGAAGAGACTCATCTCCTAACTGCTTATCCTTAATTTGACCCAGCCACGTCGGCCTAACCAGGATCTCAGCTAGGAAACTCCCATTGTCATAAAGACTCAGTCAAGCGAACAATGATCTTAAATCATCCACAACCCTACGGCTTAATGCATCGGCCACCACATTGGCCTTTCTAGGGTGTTACCCTATACTGCAGTCATAGTCCTTAAGTAGCTTGACCCATCATCGCTGCCTAAGATTTAACTCGTTCTGAGTGAAGAGATACTTGAGGCTCTTGTGATCAGTGTAGATGGTACACTTCTCTCTATACAGATAATTCCTCCAAATCTTCAATGAAAAAACCACTGCCGCCAACTTCAAATCATGCATCGGATAATTAGCCTCGTGAGTCTTAAGCTGTCGAGATGCATAAGCAGCTACCTTACCTTCTTGCATCAAGATGCAACCCAAACCCACATGTGACGCATCACTGTAAACCATGAAGTCCTTACCAGGCTCAGGCTGTATCAGCATTGGAGCCTGAGTCAAAATTGTTTTAAGCTTCTCGAAGCTCTCCTACTGTGCGTCAGTCTAAATAAAAGGAACTCCTTAACGCAACAACTTAGTCAATGGCGCTGCGATCAACGAGAACCCCTCAACAAAACGTCGGTAATACCCTACCAGTCCCAAAAAACTGTGGATTTTTGACACACTCTTCGGCTGTTTCCAATCCATCACAACCTCAATCTTACGAGAATTTATCCAAATCCCCTCAGCAGAAACTATATGACCCAGAAATGCCACTCCCCGAAGCCAGAACTCACACTTGCTGAACTTCGCATACAACTATTTCTCACGAAGGATCTGCAGAACCACTCTTAAATGCTCGTCGTGCTCGACCTCAGACTTAGAATACACCAAAATGTCATCGATGAATACCACCACAAACTAATCCAAGTAGGGCTAAAACACTTGGTTCATCAAGTCCATGAATGCCGCTGGTGCATTAGTCAACCAAAAAGGCATGACTAGAAACTCATAATGCCCATAACGAGTCTTAAATGCCGTCTTATGCACATCGGCCTCCTTAACCCTCAACTGATGATAACTTGATCGCATATCGATTTTAGAAAACACTGAAGCCCCTCTAAACTGATCGAATAAGTCGTCTATCCTTGGAAGTAGGTACTTATTCTTAATCGTCAACTTTTTTAATTGACGGTAGTCGATACACATCCTCATTTTACCGTCCTTCTTCTTTACGAACAAAACAAGTGCTCCCCACAGAGACACATTGGGACGAATAAATCCATGATCCAACAGCTCTTGAATCTGAGCGTTAGGTTTCATCAGCTCCTTCGGCACTATTCAGTAAGGGGCGATAGACACCGGAGCTGTGCCCGGAAACAACTCAATCCTAAATTCTACCTCACGATTCGGAGGTAATCCTGGTAGTTCCTGTGGAAAGACATCTAGAAAGTCCCTCACTGTTCAGATGTCCTTAACTGATGAGTTTTCAAAATCAGCAACACTGATATATGCCAAGTACGCCTCGCATCCCTTCCTTACCAACTTTTCTACCACTAATGCAGATATCACATTAGTCAGATAATCTTGTCATTCCCCCAATCATGACTATCTCATTATGCTCCTCGGTCCTCAAAATAATCCTTTTTTTAGTACAATCCAGACTTACACGACGCTTTACCAACCAGTCCATACCTAGAATTAAGTCGAACTCCTTAAATGCAAGTTCCATCAGATCAGCCAGAAATATCGTCCCTTGGACTTCCAACGAAACGTCTCTGAACAATTTACTAACCCTAATAGACTACCCCAACAGACTCACCACTGAAATCTCACTAGAAGTGCTCTCATACGGTATTCCCAAAGTCTCAGACACAGAATATGCAATGTAGGAATTTGTAGAGCCTATGTCTATCAGTGCAACATAAGGTACATTAATAATTAAGAACGTACCCGTGATGACGTCCGGAGCATCTCCATCCTCATGACGACGTGCTGTGACAGCCTAAAATTGACCCTAGTCGGGAAGTGGTTTCGAGACCGCTAAACCGAGTCACCGAAATGTTTGAACGTAATATTTATTGTCTAGAATATGTAATTATGAATGTGTGAAAATTTCAAGCTTCGATTTAGTCGATTGCATGTGAATTCAGTTAGTAGGACTTGTGTGACACTTTTGAAATGTGATAGGCTAATCTATAAGGACCTAATAGTGCATGTAATCAAAAGGGAGGACTTGCATGTCAAATTTCCCCTAATTGGTAGTGGCCGCCATGACAAAGGATTATGGGCAAAACATGTCATAGACATGTTATGTTGGTGCATCATGGGAGGAAAAAAATAAATTAATGAGTATGGGTAATAAAGAAATGGAAAAGAAAAAAAAAAGAAAGGATGTGTGAGTGTTACCCTTCATTTTGCCGTGAGTTGAAGAAAAAAGAAAAAAAAAATTGTTGTTCATCCTTTTTCATTTCTTTGAGCCGAAAATTCTAAGGAAGAAGGAAGGAGTTCTTGCTTCATGCTTGGTTTGGAAGAGGATTAGGAGGAGGTTTGGCCATACTTGTGTCTAGATTAAGGTATGTTTGAGGTTGTGCCATGAGATTCATGCATGATTTTAGTTGCTAGCTTGAGTTCTAATTAGCCCATGGTTCAAATTTTTGCTATGTCATGGGGATGATATTCGGCCAAGGTGGATTTTGTGTTAATGCCATTGCATGCTAAATATGAAGCTTGATAATGATACACATGATGGTGGATTGAGGACTCTTGGATTTTCTTTTTAGCATTTTTGAGTGAGACATTAAGTTCTTTGTTTAACCATGACCAAAATTGAAATGGTATGGTGTTGTGATATATTCGGCCATGGTATACCCATAAGTATGATTTATGCTTATTGCATGGTAGGTAAGATTTGTGTTTTGGATTTATGTTCATGTTTAGTTATAATCGACTTGAGATTCGGCCCTTGCACCTATATGTATATATGTTTGCACATGATGTATTGGTATGACATATATACTATCTCAAGGTATATATTTACTTATGATGATGTTTCGGTTATGAAGTAAATGATAGATGCGTATTGAGCTACAATATGTAGTGCATTAGTTAGTAAAATGTATGCCATTTATGTGTGGTATTAAATATGTAATTGGCCTCAACATCAACATGCATATTCAGCCACATGAGATGGATTGGTGTGCATGCATTCTGTTAGAGGCAAGCATATTGATGCCTTTATCTTGGTTAGGACAATCGGCTAAAAAGGGAGTGTGGGTTAATATCTTGAGTTGATGCATGATTTCACATGTATGCGACTTTAATGTCTAATGTATAAATGTGGGCTAAGTGCCTTGTGTTCCTCTTTTCGATGCTCAAATGATTAAATCAATTTATTTATTTAATTAAGCTCAAGAGCAAAGGGGATCTAAATCCGATAAAGGGAAGGAAAAAGTGGTCGAATAGCCATCGAAATCGTTCGACAACATCCGAGGTAAGTTTTCGAGTAATGGAACTTAGATTATGATCTAATTAGATTATGTAATAAACAAATCAAAATCATGCCCTTGTATGTGGCTATTGAGCCGAAATTGTAAATATGATAAGTGTCTTGTGTTTGAGCTTTGGTAATGAGAATGTAATAAGGATGTGTTATGATTTGTTGATATATGTGCTTGGTTATTCGAATGGTATCCGGGCTAAGTCCCGAAGGCTTTTGTGCTAAGTGACTAAATCCGGGTCAATTCCCGAAGGCATTTGTGCGAGTTACCAAAACCGGGTTAAGTCCCGAAGGCATTTGTGCGAGTTACCAAAACCGGGTTAAGTCCCGAAGGCAATTGTGCGAATTACTATAACCGGGCTATGTCCCGAAGACAATCGAGTGAGTCGCTATATCCGGTTAAATTCTGAAGGTACGTGATTCGGGAATGAGCAATCTTGCTGTAAAATTTCGTTAATACGGTTGCAAAAATTCCAGAATGAGGTATGTTCGTATGTGCTTTGAATTAGTTGAGCCCTTACAAATAAGTATTCGCCGGTTGATAAACGAGCTACCGACCTTTGGCTAAGTTGATCTTTTGTGTATTAACATAAGGGTTGGTAATGTGAAGTAAGTATGATATTGAGAATGTGTGCATATGAAATTATCCGTTTAGCTATATGAATGCTATGCTTTTGTTGTGCTGGAATCCCTTGCTCAAAACTTACTAAGCATAAATTGCTTACTCTGTTTCTTTGTTCTCTGTTTTATAGATTTTGGCTCGTCAGCTATCGGACTCGGGATTTTTGGAAGCCAAAGTCTCCCACACTATCAAAGCCCCCCCCTTTTGGTACAATTTTGGTTGAACTTTGAAATGGCATGTATAGGACTACTCTTTCGTTTGATGGTCATAGACCCTTTGATTTTGTATAAATTTGGATAGCCATGCGAAAATGGCTTATGTACACTTTGACATGGTATCATAATCATTTTGTATGTTGTTCATTAAGAGATGTGGAAATGTTTGGAATCGATTAGCCCTTGGAATGGTTAACCGTGATCATCTTTTGTGCCATGTATGCTAAAAGGGCTAGTTGAAACAAGGAAATTATGAAGTAGGTAAAATCTACCTTAAAGACAGAGGTTGACAGCTGCAGTGATGTGGATGTGAAAAATCACTAAAAATAGTAGGAATGGAATTAAATAGTGAATAAATTGTTTAAATGAACCTTGATGAATCTATTTTCATAGGAAAGTAATGAAACGACCATATGAACAGTATGTTAAGAGATATTGAAGTTTTCGCGAGACAGGGCCAGAACGGTTTCTGGATTCCCTATTCCAACTTTAGAAATTCATTTTAAATTAACCAGAGATAATTAGGAGTCATGCCATATATTTATAGATTCCTATTTGAGTCTAGTTTCTATAGAAACAAACGGAATCAGTATTGAAGCCCTGTACAGGGAGATACCCAAGTTGTAATGTGCGAAGGTCAGTGTAGTCAATCCCTATAACATGGGAGATTTTAACTAATAAACTATACTAATTGGACCGACCAAAAATTCTAGAAAAAAATATGTAGATGGACATATGAGTCTAGTTTCATGGAAAAATTACGAAACTGATTTTCGAGCTTTGAAACTCAAGATATGATTATTAAGGCGACAGTGATGCAAGAACCAACTTTTGTCTGAAATTTCTAAATGGACTGTGAAAATAATTAAGTTAAGTCTGTGTGCACCTTGTGTTCGACTCCGGTAACGGACTCGGGTACGGGGTGTTACACGTGCAGTATACACAAGTCTAGGTTGCCTTGCCTCAGTCGCCCCAGCACCTCGACCCGGTGCTTTCTGTCCTCGGCCTATTCCGTTACCACCCATAGCCTAGCCTCAGCCCCTAGGTGGCTGCTGAACTACCCTTGGCAGCTGTGCAATCTTTGTAGCCGAAGCTTGCATCTGATTAGTCCTTAATGGACAGTCTTTAACTTGATGCTCAAAAGATCCACACCTAAGACAAGATCTAGTAGGCCTCCAACAATCGCCCAGATGGCGTCTATTACAAAGCTGACAAATGGCCACCCCAGCCGGTGCAACAGTAAGCCCAACTCTCACGGGCCCGTCAGATCTGGCCTTTTTCCTTGGCCTTACCCTAGCATTCAAAGACTCTACATTCCTCTTAGCCTTCCCTCTATCACGGTTCTGACGCTCAGCGCGCTTAACCTCCACCGCGATCTTGGCCTTCTCGACCAACACGGCAAACTCACGCTCCCTCTGCGGAGCTATCAGGACCCTCAAGTTGTCCCTAAGGCTATCTCAAAATGAACACAGCGCTCATACTCAGTCGCCACCATGCCTCGTGTATAACAGCTCAGCATCAGAAAGTCGGCCTCATACTCAGCCACCGAACGGTCTCCCTAAGTAAGTTTTAGGAACTTACGCCTCCTAGCGTCGATATAACTAGCCCCCACATACTTGCTCTGGAAAGCCGTCTTAAACAAATCTCATGTCAGACTGTCAGGCTGAGTGCCATCCCTAACTGTCAGCCACCACTGATATGCTTCATCGCAAAGTAACGAAACAACCCCCTTGAGCTTCTGCTCGGCAGTAAAATCTAGATCATCCATAATACGCTCTATGGCCTCCATCTAGTACTCAGCCACATTAGGAGCAACTCCAGCGATGCCCCTGAATACCTCAGCCCTATTGGATCAGAGTCGTTCTGTAACTGACCCACGACCTCCAGATCCAGCATTAGCCCCAACGACCCTCTCCAAAATTCGTAGCATGGCTTGGGACAATGCGTTGTCCCTAGCTGCACGGTCTTGAGACTCAGCACCAGTCCCAATAACAGGTGACACTGGCATTTCACTAATGTCTAGATTAAGGATCGTATCAGATGCAAATGACTCAACTCAAATCCCTCTACGACTTTTACCTTAGTTTCAGTACGCTGTCCACGATTACCACGTGTACCGAAGACTCGATGAACCACATACTTAATCAGAGTTTCAGTGAACTTACAGGAACTTAATCAGACAATACATATCAGAGTTTCAGTGAACTTATAGGATCAGTGCCGGAGACTCGGTGAACCATATACTTAATCAGAGTATTTGAAAACATTTGAAAGTGTTTCTTTAGAACCAATTTGGAACCAAAAATTCACAGCCAAGTTTTAAACCAGGCTCTGATACCACTAAATGTAACACCCCCAAACCCGGCCTAGAAGCTATAGTCGAATCTGGCAGCGTCATACGTGAGTGCTTTTTAGGAAAACCTTAGCAAGTTAAAAATCATCTAATTCGTTATTTTTACTTAAGTCGTGAAATATCTATTCCAAATATTAACTGAAAATATTTCATTAACGCGGAAACTAAAACACCATTAACTCATAAATCAATAATTTAACGATTTAAAATCCCAAAACATATATTTAAATAAAGTTGACAAAATAAAGTGTTACTCAAAAATCCGTGAATGTCTACTAGTGGTCACTATCGAGCCCTCCGTCACATTGATCCATCTACTGCCGAGGATTACTCTACAAATAAAATAAACAAAGGGGTGAGTTTTCGCAAACTCAGTGTGTACATCCCCACAAACAGCATGCATACAAACAGATAACAGAATATAGTTATTCGACCTTAGGCATACAAATATTGCATGCATAACAGATTAGATATCAGAAATATCATGCCCAGCAGCCCTACACACCATCTCCGTCCAACCATTACACCATGTGGGGATAAAATCGACCCACCCATCCCTGTACACCATATATGGGGATATAATCGACCCGTCCAACCCTACACACCATAAGGTACCGTATCGCGACTCATATCATAATTATGCAGCTTAGCTGCCAGATAATAGGCTTATGAAGCCCTTCAGATACTTCCTTCACTTCGTCAAACCCGCCCCGATGCAATGTATCATACAAATATGGCATGCTGTAATGTAGACAAATAGATCATGCATTTATTTACAGAATAGGTCAGATAACCATGCTAAGTATATCATGCGAACACATACATCCCAGAATTAATAGTCTAGTTAAGGCTTACCGACCCTACTACAAGTCACAGTCGACTTGGGTGACTCGTGCAACCTTACAAAACATTTCAGATTAAAGGGGCTCACAAGCCTGTATGCCTTGCCCGTGTGGGCCCACACACCTGTGTGGGTTACACGACCCATTTACTTAAGCCCGTGCCCCGCACACAGCCTACAAGCCATTATACGCCTGTGTCCGTTGTGCCCGTATGGCATGCGCATGGCCTAGTTCATCGATCACACGGTCGTGTCTTGCCACACGGCCTGTTTGCACTCCAGCGTGGCATCGACAGTAACGTTTTTGACTTTCGTCGAAATGCGATTTCAGATCTATTGGAGTACACACCTGGTTTTGATTGTAGCTTAACGTAATCTCGAGCACTTTAAGACCTATAATCAGTATATCCAACCTATTAGAACCTCATAAACGAGTGTTGTCACTTAACCCCAAATGAAATATCCACTCAACGAACGATCAACTTACCCTTGAATAGAAAGTAGCAAACCTGAATCCTTAAAGCGTTAATAGCTGTTCTTCAGCCCCTTGATCCACTCCGATCAAACAATAGAAACCCCTTACTAGACACTTAACTCGAACAATATACAAGTCGAGCAAAACAGAAAACTTACCAATGAGGAGAACGTCAATGAATCTTAGAAGCCCGTTAGTATGAAATCAACATGAATGGGAGGAAGGCAGGGGAAATTTCAGCAAAATAGAAAAGAAAAAGAACGTGGAGGGAGGAAAATAATAGGGTGTTATGACAGAGAGAGTTCTTTTGGGGGAAACCACTCATCTGATAAACCCTACCACTACAGAATTTTAGTTCACATCCAATTCTATCATGGCCCTAGTGGCAAAAATAATGCCCAAGCCAGGATTTGAACATAGGACCTCTAAGATAAACTCTTGTCACTTAACCACTAGACCAGTAGGCCCATTCTGTTAAGTTTTTACCAACAATTCCTTAAAAGCCCACTGACCTAAAGTCAGGTTTTATTCAATAAAAACCAAAATTTAGCCAAATTTAAAGCTTGAACTTGGGACCTCCCAGACACACCTCAAAGCACACAACCTCTTAACCACATATATTTATACAAAAAAAAGAATCAAAACAAAAGTTTCAATATTTTCACACTCAATAATCGCAAAAACCGAAATTACCAAAATTTTGGGGCGTTACATAACATGTGTTTCAATTGTACTAAATTGTAACAAATTAAAAATTTTATTATCATTCCTTTTAATTTGTATCCAGATATAAGTACTATTGTGACATTTACTACTGAAAATGTCTAAATCAATGTGAAGTCTATAATGCCACCAAGTTAATAAATATAATTTCCAAATAATTGTATGCAATATTCACTTCAGGGAATATGCTAAAATCTTCAAATGCCTAAAAATCTATTAATAGAAAACTTTGAGAGTGGATCTTATTTTCCAGGTGTACAACATGTACATAACCAATGACTTTTCATACAAAATTTTTCTCTCTTTCAAGTTCTCATCAATAATATTTTACCATATAATTTTAATTGAGGACTTATTCTAAATACTATAGAGTTATACTTACAGTTTTTTTTTTTAAAAACTTGCAACTTTAGGTGCATCCAACCATAATAAGCTTTAGATTAAATTATCATATTCTATCGCTCATAAGTAGATCTTTCACAGTCAAATATTTTGCTTTCAACCCTTTAATAGGGATGATGACAAAAGAATATCACAAAGATTATAAAATAAATATAAATTAATAACTCAATCCCTTTTTATTCATATGAAATATAATATTTTCTCATTCACAATCTCAATATGAGATCCATTACAAATAACTTTTAAAAGTAATGTATTATCCATCACAAATTTTGTGCTTTTTAGATAGTGATATATTAGCTCTTCGGAGCATTCGACTAATTTTATACTATCAAATATTGGAATAATATTTGTTTGTTTTAGTACCAAATAAGATAAATATTTTCTATCTATAATGATAGAATTCATTACTACATTTTCATATTCTTCCTCAAAGAATATTAATAGAAATAAAATATTTGGGCATATGCTAGATATGTGGCCAATATCTTTCATATCACATTGATAACATAAGTTATCTTTATCCTTTGAAGAGTTATCTTAGAAACTCTCATTGTTCTCTTATTTATTACTATGTTCCCACTTTTAGTGGTCCATAATTATATATTTAATTTTCTTTACGTTTACATTCACTTCGAGGAATGCAACAAATCTAGTAGGACGGACTTATAAACATCCCAATAGATTCTTTATTTCATAATCACCATCGCAAACATGCGTGGATTTTAAATCATAATCTATCTATTAATTTTGTCATGATTAGTCTCCAATTATAATAAACATGATGTAATAAATGAAAAATAGTAAAATATACCTAAAGATCTTTAACATCATCATCATCACCATGATCCATTATGAGATTGAATCTTTCAATATCCTAAAGATGAAGTTGTGAAGGTGAAAGTTTAAGATGAAAGAGGAATTGGATTAGGGGGGAGACTTCAAAAGATATTAAAAGAAAAAAATAGAGAATCATTATGCTGATAACGTGTTATAAAATAAAGAGAGATGGAGAGAATAAAAAACAAAGAAAATATGAAAGCAATAGAGAATGTAATTTATTGATCAAAAGGGTGATTTACAATGCTTCATCGAGTCTCTATTTATAGGAATAATAAGTATAAAAGAAGTAGAGATCTAATTCTTATAACTATTAGAATTTAAGGTACATCAAAACTTTATCTTGATCATGATGGACATCCACCGCATAAAATATTCATAACATTTTTAAGAATTATAATTTTTAATTATAACCTTTTATTTAAAAATAAAAAGGTTTTTTTCCTTTTTTAATTTTTATATAATTTTAAAAGGTAATGACCAAATTAACCGAAAATATTGTAAATGTTAAGAACAAAAATTATTATTTTATAAGGTGCAAGTCAGCAACATGTTAATCCTAGCAAACCAATGGCCACGAAAAAGAATAGTGTCATTACATCTTTGTAGAGTCTTAGTAATTCAGTCATGGAGCCTATGAGTTTCAAGGTGAAGCTGAGGCATTATCCCAACAATAGGAAATAAGAGGTGTTCATGTGGCGGATTTGGTCGAGTTCAGGTTAAGTCTAAACATGATATTAATATATTTTATGCTTATCCAAATTTGATCCGACCTGAAATATGAGCTTAAATTTTTGTCAAGACTTGCCCATATTTGCCAAAAATTAATCCAGACTCATTAAGCAAATCATACATTCACTATTTATAATGTCAACTTTACCCAAATAAATTAGACACCCAACTTCTGCCGAACAATCCATTGAATTTTCCCACTATAAATAAATTGGATATGAATTGGAATTTAACACATTCATTAAAAAAACCTTTAACAAATTTATTAGATTAATTTCCCAATTGAATGGCTAACGAAAAAGACAAGATTAATCTCACTACATTTTTGATATATGGTTCAACCTTATAATAAATTTTAAATTTATAACCCCACAAAATTTATGAAATATTAGTGAATTATGTAATGTTACATTATTTAAAATGAATTTTTTGTATTTTTAATTTTATAAAATAATATCATTTAATTTATTGACAATATATAAATTTTGCACCATCAAATATAAATTCTTAAATTCCAAAAAAAGAAAACTTTAAATGCTAAAACTAAAGTTATGTAGATATGTACTATTGTTTGAACATAATTTTGTTTTTCAAATCCTAAACCCTTTTCTATATTAAAATTAGTAAGATTTTTCGCCCACATTTCAATTGGATTGCTTATTTGTTTTGACATATTCTAGAATAAAAAAATTGAAAATTAAAACATGCTCTAAGTCCAGATATCTTGATGCATAGGGATAAAAATAAACTTATAAGAAATTAACGAAGGCTTCAAGGCGTGTACTAATGCTACTTTCTTTAAGGTTCTATTTGCCCCCACCTATATCATGGTGTGCAAAAATGTTACTGACAATTGAACCTCGAGGATACAATGAAGCCCAACGATTGTTTATGTTCTACACTCACGGAAACAATTCACTAAGCACTGAGCAAAGCATAGCAAGAATATTAATTTCTATAAAAAATTTCTACAGTAATTCTTTATAAAACAATCCAGAAATATAAAAGATGGTGAGAGAATAGAAAGAAACTTTGTTTCTACATTTTTAGGTGTGTCATTATTTCCTATTTATAAGAGGTCTAATGTGTCTTCATAGGGACATAACTACCAAAATGGATAGTCATACCTTTAGCAATAAACATAATTATTCAATATATATCTATTTGAATAATTATGACTATTTTTCAATAATAAAGTGACATAACTTTTAATTACTTATAATTTTCATTTGCAACTATTAGAACACTATATATATTTTGAAAATGTTCCAACAGTCTCCCCCAATTTTCAAAATATTCTAGATTTTGATAATCTTGGAAATCAATTGCATAAATGAATGTCTCTTATAATTGAACCTTCACTTAGTGAAAACATATTAAATTTAATCGAAATTGCATGATAGACTATGCTTTGAACCAACTATTCCATTTGATTAACTGAACATATCTCACACAATGATTTCAACACCGGTAAATGCACAGTATCCAGGGACACTATTATGCCCATGTGTTTGTAACCTTTTTTCATGAGTGTTCTCAAAGCCAAGTCCTTTGAGCTCTTTGAAACAACCACACTTCCACTCACATAGGTATATCCCATCAAGAGTATTCCTGTAATTATAATACTTTAACATATTTATGTTATAGGCTTATTAAAAGTATAATACTCTCACACTTTCCTTATCACTACGAATACCTAACACTTTTTCCCTTGAAATGATATATTATATATTATTTTATAGTGCTAGCAGTCACATACTGATGTTGTACTTTGGCTTATTGAACTCAAGACTTGACGTTATTCTAAGCATTGAGTTGAGTTTCCATCATGGGTGACTAGAATATTATAAAGCTTGTACCTTACCCCTAGATTTCCAAATTTTCAACATAGCTATGTTAATTATTTATACCATAGGGTAAAAATTTATATTTATTTTTATCTTGAAAATTCACAAGTCCAACATCCCCACCATGTTAAATTACCCATTCTTTCACAAAAGAATGCTACCAATGATATCCTTTCTACTATTATCAAATTATGATGATCACTTTATTTTTTCTTATCATGATAATTTCATATTTGGCTACTTTACTTATTTCTTGATATCGAAGAAATTAATTTCACAATCACCATATATATGAAACCATACATCATGTTTATTTCACTAAGTAAGTTGTAAAGAGGCCTCGAATTCCTTGGTGAAACTAGACAATATATTTTCTATTTGTCATATCTTCTTTTCAAAGTAAATACATAACTTTAAAACTTTTTGCATTCATAGTCAAATAACATTATTTTTCTTAACATTATTCCTTGGTGTAACATATATAGTCATATTAGAGGACCATCAATTGTCCAATCAAATGACTATAAAATTATACATTTTTTCACCCTTCACCACGGACATTATCAATTATTTTTTGACTATGATCAAAATCATGTTCATCACCTAAATGGGTTAAATAACATTCATATTGTTGTTTTCATACTCACGAGTAGGGGTGAGCAAAATCCAACTCGATTTGAAAAATTAGATAAAAAATTCAAAATTTGAACTAAATAGTTCGAGTTATTCGGATTGACTCAAAAAAATTCAAAATTTTCGGATTTACAGTGTAGTTGTATTATTTACATACAACTTACCTCGGATTACAAAAAGTGCTTGACTAGACGGCTTAATCGGATTGCTTGGCTTTGCCCCATTCTAGGCTCGGTTTTGGCAAATCTTGATCTATATTAACAATATACATCCATTTAGTCACAAAACATAATTAGGCATTCATAACTTCACAACTTTGGAAAAATGACCATTTTACCCCTATGCCCGAAAATCAATTTTTATAGAATTTCTTCGTATTTCAAGCCTAGATAAACTCTTTTTACTACTAGATCAATCCCAAATTCTCACTATTTCACACACTAACCTTTCACAAAAGTTGTTTATAACACGACTAGGACTCATATTTTTCCATAAAAATTCAGCATATATCACAAATATATCCATGGAAAAATCCTAAACTTGACAATTTTTAAGATATCACTCTCATATGAAAGCTCATACTTCAAGGGTCTCAAAACTGCAAAAATCATTAAGAGAAACTATCAAAATCACTTACTTATGAGTGCTTCAAGTTGCTAAAATTTCAAGCTCTTAAACCCCAACTATTTGCTGATATTTTCAGCTAAGAAGGGAGAAAAGGTGATAGCTTTTTCCTTCTTTTTCTTTTTCTTTTATTAAAAATGAAACTAGTCAAAATTAGTGACCTAAGCTTCACCTAACTTTGACAATTTTGTCTCCCCTCACTCCATGGCCAGCTAACACTATTAAAAAGGGTGTAATTTCCTTTTAAAAGCCCTCAATTTTGATTCTCTAGTTATTTAACACATTTGGGTACTAAAATGTAACTTTTTCCTTTTATACGATTTAGTCATTTTTCGAAATTGGACTAGAAATCGCTAAAATTAACTCACCTAATTTTTCCTGCACTAATATAATTGTACCATATCCTCATAAAAATAATAAAAAAATAATTTTTCTAACTTCGGATTTGTGGTCCCGAGACCACTGTTCCAACTAGGCCCTAAATCAGGTTGTTACGTTTCTCCTCCTTAGGGATTTTCGTCCTCGAAAATCTTACCGGTCAATGAGTTTGGATACTCCTCTCTCAGAGACTCCTTGGTTTCCCATGTGGCTTCCTCGATTCCATGTATATGCCGCAAAACCTTCACAAGTGGTATATTCTTATTTCTTAACTGTTTGACCTCTCGAGCTAAGATCTTGACTGGTTCTTCACCATAAGTCATTTTTGAAATAATATCAACTTCAGTTGGCGTAATTACTTGTGAAGGATCAAATCTGTATTGGCGTAGCATGGACATATGAAATACGTCGTGAATCTTTTCTAACTCTGGTGACAAACTCAAACGGTAGGCAACAGGCCCCATTCTCTTAGTAACCTTATAAGGTCTTATAAAACGAGGACTTAACTTGCCTTTTCTACCAAATCTGAGGACTTTCCTCCATGGGGAAACTTTCAAAAATACCTTCTCCCATACTTCAAATCAATCTCCCTTCGTTTCAAATCCGCGTAGGATTTTTGTCTATCTGAGGCGGCTTTCAAACAGTCACGAATCACCTTAACTTTTTCCTTAGCCTCTTTAATCAAATCCACCCCGTGAATCTGATTCTCTTTTAACTCGGTCCAGAATAAGGGTGTTCGGCACTTCTGCCCGTACAAATCTTCATAAGGTGCCATTTTCAGACTCGACTGATAGCTATTGTTGTAAGTGAATTCAACCAATGATAAGTATTTTTCCCAACATCCTTGAAATTCAAGAACGCAGCACCTTAACATGTCTTCTAAGTTCTGTATTATTCTTTCCGACTGTCCGTCAGTTTGCGGATGAAATGCCGTACTGAAATTCAACTTGTTTCCTAGAGCCTCTTGTAACTTTTTCCAAAACCTCAAGGTGAACCTCGGGTCTCGATCAGATACAATGATAACGGTACACCATAAAGCCTCACAATCTTAGAAACATACAAGTAGGTCAACTTTTCAAGGGAGTAGTCGGCACGCACTGGTATGAAGTGTGCTGACTTAGTGAGTCTATCAACAATAACCCATACTGCATCTTTCTTTTTCGGGGTTATTGGTAAACTGGTCACGAAATCTATGGTGATACGATCCCATTTCCACCTGGGAATCATAATAGGCCGAAGTAAACCCGAAGGCACTTAATGTTCAGCCTTTACTTGTTGACACACTAGGCACTTGGAAATGAACTCTGAAATGTCTTTTTTCATACCCGACCATTAATACATCTTCTTAAGGTCGTTGTACATTTTCATGCTACCTGGGTGAACTGATGAACAACTGCTGTGTGCCTCTTGTAAGATCTTATGAATGAGCTCATTATCTTTAGGTACACAAACTTTACCTTTGAATATTAAACATCCGTCGGTACCAATCTGAAAATCTGATTCAACACCTGACTCACACTGACTTTTCTGAGCTTACAACTTCTCATTACTTTTCTGAGCTTCTCGGATCTCATGAAGAAAAGTCAGCCTAACTCTCAACTCTTCTAGGATCGAACCATTATTAGATACGATCAACTGAGCATTCAAAGCTCTCAAAGAAAACAACGACTTTCTACTCAAAGTGTCGGCGACTACGTTCGCCTTTCCTAGATGGTATAGTCAATGATCAAGTCATAATCTTTTATTAGCTCTAACCATTGTCGTTGCCTCAAATTCAACTCTTTCTGAGTCATTAGATACTTTAGACTCTTGTGATCGGTAAATACTCAGCATCTCTCACCATATAAATGGTGTCGCAAAATTTTTAGTGCGAACACCGCAGCTGCTAGCTCTAAATCATGGGCCGGGTAATTCCTGTCATGAGGTTTTAGCTGTCTCGAGTCATAGGCTATAACTTTTTCTTCTTCCATGAGTACACACCCCAAACCATTTAAGGAGGTGTCACTATAAATTACAAATTCTTTACCCGACTCCGATTGCACTAAAATTGGGGCTTCAATCAACAAAGCCTTTAATTTCTCAAAACTCTGCTGACACTTTTCTGTTCATTCAAACTTGACATCTTTCTACAACAGTCTTGTTATCGGTATAGCTATCATAGAAAATCCATTTACAAAATGTCTATAATACCTTGCTAGCCCTAGAAAACTACGAACCTCTATTACATTCCTCAGTGGTTTCCATTCTACAATAGCTGAGATCTTATTTGGGTCAACTTTGATCCCATCACTCGACATAATGTGTCCTAGAAATCCAACTTCCTTAAGCTAAAACTCGCTCTTACTAAACTTAGCATAAAGTTGTTTATCCGTCAAATTCCGTAACACAGTTCTTAAATGTTTTGCATGCTCACTCTCATCACGCGAATAAATCAATATGTCGTCAGTAAAAATGACAACGAACTTATCCAAGGACGGTAGGAAGATGCGGTTCATCGAGTCCATAAATACTACCAGGGCATTTGTTAATCCAAAAGGCATAACAAGAAACTTGGAATGCCCATATCTCGTCCGAAAAGCGGTCTTCGATACATCTTGTTCCTTGACTCTTAACTAGTAGTAACCTGACCTCAAATCTATTTTGGAAAATACAGTGGCTCCTCTCAATTGATCGAAGAGGTCATCAATCCTCGGCAAGGGATACTTGTTCTTCACTGTCACCTTGTTAAGCTGTCTATAGTTGATACATAACCTTATCGACCCACCCTTCTTTTTCACAAAAAGTACTGAAGCAATCCATGGTGAATAACTCGGTCTAGCAAAACCTTTATCTGTTAACTCTTGCAACTGTACTTTCAAATCCTTTAACTCGGTGCGGGTCATCCTATAAGGTGCAATCGAGATTGGCGTCGTATTAGGAGCCAATTCGATACCAATGTGACAGCCCTAAAGTGACCCTAGTCGGAAAGTGGTTTCGGGACCACTAAACCGAGTCATAAAAATAATTAACCGTCATAGTTGATGCTTATTATATGTATGTATGCATGTATAAAAATTTCATATTGGAATTTTGTTAATTGTAAGTGAATTTTATTAAATAGGACTTATGTGGGAAAATTTAGAAATGTGCTAGCCAAATGTAAAGTGGCCTATTTATGCATGTTGCAAAATAATTGTACTTACATGTCAAATTAACCAAAGAACAAGATGGTGGCCGGCCATGCTATAAGTTAAAGCCTATTATAAACATTTGGTGTTAGTGTTTAATAGGAGAAAGAATAAAATAAAAGGTTAGTAATAAAGTAATGAAAAGGGAGGGGTGATGAAAACAAAGTTGTCTCATCCATGTTCCCCCCCCCCCATTGCCGTGACTTGAGGAAGAAAGAAAAGAAGAAATCGGTTCTTCTTGGCCGAAATGAAAAGAGGAAGAAGGGAGTGAAGCATTCGGTTATCCTAGGTCAATATTAGGGTAAGAAAGTTTATACTAGTTCTTGAAATTTTAGTTGATATGGAGTGAGATATCAAGTTATTTTTGTAACCCATGTTGAAATTTTGAGTGTGGAATGAGTAAGGTTTTCGCTATGGAGATTAATAAGGGTGATGGTTGTTGTTTCATGCTAAATCTAGATGAACAATGGTAGTTGCTTACATCTTGATATTTATGAGTTCCTTTCTTGGTTCTACCTTAGACCCACGAAGTATATTTTTATTTAGTGTTGTTGGAGATTGATGATAGAAGCTAATGAGTGAGAGTTGGATAGATATTATGAGGTTAAAATTCATGGGATTGTAAGCTTATAAGTTGGATGATGAAATTCATGCTTTGTGAGGGTAAATGGGTTAAAAGGAGCATTCGCCATGATGTAAAAGCATGATGAAGTGATGTTAAATACTTTGAATATTGAGTATATGTTGTTATAAGTTGAATTTAAGGTTTGTTAAATTGTCTTTGTCATTGCCGAATGTGTGTAGTTAAAGAAAAAAAATTTGTTAAAGTGCTTAGTTAATTGATATTAGGTTAGTGTATGTGTTTTGAATTGATGGAATGGAGAGGATACTTTAATTGTGTTATGAACAATTATATGTTAAATTAAGGTTTGCTAAGCTAGCTATTAAGGTGAAGTACAAATGTTAATATTTGATTGCTAGTGTATATATGGGTATTAGCCGAGTTTTGAACTTGAAACAAAATGGTATTTAGTCAATACAAGTAACCATATTTGTAGAATGTATTAAGTATAGAATCGGCCTCAACATAGACATGCATATTCGGCCAATGAGGTAGATTGATGTTACATGTATTCGGTTAGAGGCAAGCATATTGATGCTTTTATCTTAGCTTAGATAATCGGCCAAAAGAGAGTGTGGGCTAATATGTTGAGTTGAATCATGATTTCATATATATGTGACTCTAATGTCTAATGTATATATGGGTTAAGTACCTTGAGTTTCTCTTTTTTATGTTCAAATGATTAAATCAATTTATTGTTAAATTAAGCTCAAGAGCAAAGGGGAACTAAATCCGATAAAGGGAAGGAAAAAGTGATCGAATAGCCGTCGAAATTGTTTGACAACATCCGAGGTAAGTTTTCGAGTAATGAAACTTAGTTTACGATTTGATTAAGTCATGACGTATCATCATAACAAATATACGGTGATATAATAATTCTACTTGAATTATATGTTGAGTTAATTAGTCTATACGTATGATGGGTAGCCGTATGTGCATAGAGATCATGTCACAAAGCAAACCAAATCATGCTGTTTGTATGTGGCTATTGAGCCGAAAATGGGAATGCTTAATAATTGATTTGTGTTTGAATTCTAGTTATGAAAATGAAATAAAGATGTGTCATGATTTACTGACATGTGCATGAATATTTGGATGATAACGAAGGCATTTGTGCGAGTTACTATATCCTGCTAAGTCCCAAGGCATTTGTGCGAGTTACTATATCCTGCTAAGTCCCAAGGCATTTGTACGAGTTACTATATCCTGCTAAGTCCCGGCGCGTTTGTGCGAAGTTAGTATATCCGGCTAAGTCCCGAAGGCATTTGTGCGAAGTTACTATAACCGGCTAGTCCCAAGACATTTGAGCAAGTAGCTATATCCGGTTAAATCTCAAGGTACTTGGTTTGGGAATGAGCGATCTTGCTGTAATAATTTCAATTAATATGCTCGTAAAATCCCAACGATGAGGTACGTTTAGATATGCATTGGATTGTTGATCCCTTTTAAATAGTATTCGCCGATCGTTTAATGAGCTTCCGACTTTTGGTTAAGTTGATTTCTTATGTATGAGTATAAGGGTTGGTAATGTGAAGTAGGTATGATTTTGAGAATGTGTGTATATGAAATTATCCGTTTAGTCATATGAATGCTATACTTCAATTGTGCCTAATTTCATTGCTCAAAACTTACTAAGCATTAAATGCTTACTTCGTTTCTTTGATTCTCTGTTTTATAGATTTTGGTTCGTCAGCTACCAGACTCGGGATTGTCGAAGTCGAAGTCGTCCACACTATTGAAGCCCTTTTGATACACTATTGGTTGAACTCTGAAAATGGCATGTATAGGACTACCCTTTTTGTTGTTGGTCATGTACCCTTTGGTTTTGTATAAATTTGGATAACCATGCGAAAATGGCTTATATATACTTTGAGCATAGCATTAAAATCGTTTTGTATGTTGTTCATTGAGAGGTATGGAAATGTTTGGTAACGATTAGCCATTGGAATGGTTAATCATTGTGACAGCCCAAAATTGACCCTAGTCGGGATGTGGTTTCGAGACCACAAAACCGAGGCATAAAAATAATTTAAAATTTATTTTGATGCCTATGATATGTGTTAAATTGTGTGTGACATTTTTGATGATTTGATTTAGTGTTATAAATGTGAATTTCACTAGAAAGGGCCTAGTAGTAAACTTTGAAAGTATGATAGGGAAATGTGTGATGACTAATTAAAGCATGCATGGAAAACAATGGACTTGCATGTCAAATACCCCCTTTTTATAGGTGGTGGCCGGCCATGGCAAGAGAGGATGGGCAAAACATGTCATAAACATGTTTTGTTGGTGCATTAGGGAGAAATAATAAACAAAGGAGTATGGGTAAGAAAAGAATGAAAAAAAAATGTGTGTGAGTGTGGTATTCCCCCATTACCGTGAGTTGTAGAGAAAGAAAGAAAAAATTTGTTCATCCTTTCTTTGAGCCAAAACTAAGGAAGAAGGAGGATTTTGCTCCATTTTGGTTTAGAAGAGATCTAGAAGGAGATTTGGCTATACTTGCATCAAGATTAAGGTATGTTTGAGGTTGTGTCATGAGATTCATGCATGTTTTAGTTGCTAACTTGATGTTCATGTTAGCCCATGGTCCAAATCCTTGTTGTGCCATGGAAATGGTATTTGGCCAAGTTTGATATTGTGTTAAAGCCATTGCATGCTAAATGTGAAGCTTGTTGATGATGCATGCAATGATGGATTGACTACTCTTGAAATTTCTTTTAGCATTCTTGAGTAAGACATTGAATCCTTTGTTTAACCATGACCAAAAAATTAAAAGGGTATGGTGTGTGATGTATTCGGCCATGGTATGCTCATGAGCATGGTTTATGCTTCTTGCATGTTAGTTAAAATTTGTGTTTTGGATGGTTATGGACACCTTGAAATTCGGCCTTGCACCTATATGTGTATATATGTTTGCACATGATGTTTTGGTTATGAAGTAAGTGATAAATATGTTTGTTTAAAGAAGAAAGTGTTGAAGAATGTTTGTGAAATTGCAAGTACATTTGGCCTAGTACACATATGATGTGAAAATCTTGCAATTTATTGTTGATTTTGTGCAAGTATGACTAAGTATAATCGGCCACATGAGGGGAATTATTGTGCATGCATTCGGTTAGAGGCAAGCTTAATGGTGCCTATTCTTGACTTAGGTAATCGGCTACCTTGTTGTGAGCTAAGGAAGAATGTGTGCGTAATTAAAGAAAATTGACTAAAGTGCTTAGTTATGTGATGTTGAGTCAATGATGTGTGTATTCGGCCAAGGATAGCAAGCGAGACTTTAATAAATTGAATTTGTTTGAATTAGCTCAAGAGCTTAGAGGGCCACAATTGGATAAGGGAAGGAAAAGTGATCGAATAGCCGTTGAAGCCGCTCGACAACATCCGAGGTAAGTCTTCAAGTAATGACCCTACTTGAATTATGTGAAATGAAATTATGGATGTGTAATGATTACTAATATACGTGTGTATGAGTATTTGAATGGTACCGGCTAAGTCCCGAAGGCAATTACGCTAGTGATTATATTTGTGTTTGAGCCTTAGTAACGAAAATGAAACATGAATGTGTAATGATTATGGATGTATGTGTGCATGAGCAATTGAATGATATCCGGTTAAGACCAAGGCAATTGTGCTAGTGACTTTATCCGGCTAATACCAAGGCATTCGTGCAAGTTGTTATATCCGGGCTAATACCAAGGCATTTGTGCGAGTCGTTATATCCGGCTAAGACCAAGGCATTCGTGCGTGTGGTTATATCCGGTTGTATTCAAGAAGCTTGGGTTGAAGGTGAGCGTTGGTTGCTGTAATAAATTTAATTAGTACGCTCGAAAAGCCCAAAGGATAAGGTATGTTTACATGTGCAATGGAAAAGTCGATACGTTTGAATAATATTCGCCAATCGACTAACGAATTTTCAGCTCTTGAATTGGTTGATATCTTGTGAATGTATATGTTGATGAAGTGTGAAGTAAGTATGATTATGTGAATGTGTATAAATGAAATGATTCATTTGGCTATGTGAATGTAATGCTTTAGTTAAAGCCGATTTCATTGCTTGAGATTTACTAAGCATAAACATGCTTACCCCGTTGCTTTGGCTCTCTGTTTTATAGATTTTGCTCGCTAGCGATCGGATTCGGGATCACTGAAGTGAAGTCATCCACACTATCAAACCCCCTTTGGTACTCTTTTAGTTGAACTTTGGATATGGCATGTATAGGACTACCCTCGGTTGTTTTCAAGTGCTTTTGTGATGTATATGTGTACGGCCATGCGAAAATGGTTCGTAAAAGTGGAGTACGGAATTAGACCATTTGTGGTTTGTAATTTTATATGGTTTCATGATGTTATTATGGATTGAATGGGAGTGTTGGTCACATGATCAGCCATTTGAATGGCTAAACATGATCATAGGTGGACCTATGTATGACTAGACTATAGTTGGTCCATGGAAACTACAAAATAGGTAAGGCCTACATTAAAAACAGATGCTGCCAGTTGCAGTGACGTGGATGTGAAAAATCACCAAAATTTGTAGGAAGGGTATTAAATTGTGAATAAGTTATGCAAACGAACCTTGACGAGTCTATTTTCATATGAAAGTAACGAAACGATCATATGAACAGTATACCGAGAGATATTAAAGTTCTCGTGAGACAGGGCCAGAACGGTTTCTGGCTCCCCTGACACGACTTTGAAAATTTATTATAAATTATCCAGAAATAATTAGAAGTCATACATTATATGTGAAGATTTCATTTTGAGTTTAGTTTCATTAGAAACAAACGGCACCAGTATTAAAGCCCTGTACAGAGATATATTCAAGTTGTAACGAGCGAAGGTCAGTGTAGTCGACCCCTGTAACATGGGTGACTTTAACTAATAAACTGTACCAATCGGCCCAACGAAAAATTCTAGAAATAAATCCATGGATGGATATATGAGTCTAAATTCAGGGAAAATTTACAGAATCAGTTTCCGAGTTTTGAAACTCAAGATATGATTTTTAAGGCGACAGTGACGCAGTTTTCCAGCCTGTCTGGAAATGCCAAATTGGTCGGTACTTTAAGAGGATTTGTCTCGTTAACCCTCGTGTCCGACAATCGGCGATGGTCTCGAGTTCGGGTGTTACAATTTTATTGGTATCGAGCTACGGTTTAGTCGATTCTAGGACTACCGTGATATGTTTGGGGTCTAGCTATACATGCCATTAAGTGATAATTGATAGCGTGGTGATTTCGACATTCAATTTGTGTTTGTTTATAGAAATGGATCCCGATCCCAACCGAGCAATAGCCGATGATGTGGAGAGTGTGGCGCTTGCTCCGCGCAAGGGACAAATACCGGTGGACTCTCAACCTATGGCCAGCAATCCGAATGATGAGGCTAGGCAAGCCTTTTATAGCGTGATGAATGATTGGTTCAACCAATACATTCGAACTAATACGGCTATTCCACAACCTCCATTCCCGACTAATGCAACCCCAAGACCTACAATACCTCCGTGAATCGACCAAATAAGGTCAAGTAAGCCCCAATCGACGTGATTCAAAACATGGGGCCACTGAATTTAAAGCTACGGATGACGATGATGCCGAGCAAGCTGAATTTTGGTTGGACAACACTATCCGGGTGCTCGATGAGCTATCTTGTACACCCGATGAGTGCTTAAAGTGTACTATCTCCTTGCTACGCGATTCCGCCTACTATTGGTGGAGTACTCTGACTTCGGTTGTGCCTACGGAGCAAGTAACTTGGGAGTTTTTCCAAACCGAGTTCAAAGAAGTATATTAGTCAGAGATTCATCGACCAAAAACGAAAGGAATTTCTTGATCTTAAGCAAGGCTCTATGTCCGCTCTCGACTACGAGCGAAAATTTGTTAGACTCAGTAGATACTCTCGAGAATGTGTTTCGTCCGAAGCTATTATGTGTAAACACTTCGAGGATGGGCTAAATGATGATATAAGGATGTTTGTTGGCATTCTCGAAATACGAGAGTTCGTAGTACTTGTTGAGCGAGCTTGTAAAGTCAAGAGCTTAGAAAGGAGAATCAAAAGTTGATGTGGGAACTGGAGAATTTCAAAAGGTCCTCGGAAAGTCTCTTCAACAGCATCAAGAGATTTCGAGAAGATGTGAGCGGTCTAGAGGCACTTGGGCCTTTTAGACTAAATCGTGATCGACCCCCGTGGGTATACGAGGCACTTCGGTCTCCGGTGTTGGGAATGATCGTCAAACCGAATGGAGTGTCGAGATTGTGGAAAATGGCATTCGGGAGTCAGAGGTTCCGTGATCGCTCATGCTATAAGTGTGGATCGGCCACCATTTTATCAAGGATTGCCCGAGGTTGCTTGATCAAAATGTAAGTCGAGTGGAAACCCGGTGCTACCATCGTCAAGTAGGCCATCCGTAAATACGGGCAATGCTAGTGGCGGCGAGAGGGTCGAGATGCTACAACAAGACCCGAGGCTCGTGCTCTCGCTAGGACTTATGCCATACGCCGCACGCCGAGGATGCCGCCTCACCGATGTCATTACCGGTACATTCACTCTTTTCGATACTAATGTGATTGCTTTGATTGACCCCGGTTCTACTTATTCTTATATATGCGAAACCTTAGCATCCAAAGAAGACTTTGCCTATTGAGTCTCATCGAGTTTGTAATTCGGTGTCAAACCCTTGGGTCATTACGTGCTTGTCAACAAAGTGTGTAGAAAAGTCCCTAGTATTTCGAGGTTCTTGTTTTCCGCGGACTTGATGCTTTTGCCGCTCGACGAATTCGACGTTATTCTTGGTTTGGATTGGTTGACCATGCACGATGCGGTTGTAAATTGCAAAAGCAAGACTATCGATTCGAGGTGCCCAATAACGAGATAATTCGGGTTGAGTCTAGGACTTAAAGGGTTGCCACCGTAATATCGCAATGTTGGCCCGTAAATATGTAAGAAAAGGGTGCGGCGTACCTTGCGTATGTGCTCGATGACAAGGAGTCGAAAAGAGACCGAATCTGCGCGGTGGTTTGTGAATACCCGGATGTTTTCCTCAAGAATTGCCGGGTTTACCACCGTTCGGAAATAGAGTTTGGCATCGAATTGGTACCGGTACCACTCCAATTTCGATAGCTCCGTATCGTATGGCACCAACGAATTAAAGGAGTTGAAAGCTCAAGAGCAAGAATTGGTGGATAGAGGTTTTGCTCGTCCGAGTTTTTCACCTTGGGGTGCGCCGGTGTTGTTTGTGAAAAGAAGGATGGAACCATGAGGTCAGTGCATCGGCTATCGTCGCCTTAATAAAGCGACGATAAAGAACAAATATCCGCTATCACAGATCGACGATTTGTTCGATCAACTGAAGGATCCTCGGTGTTCTCGAAAATAGATTTGAGATCGGGCTATTATCGCCATAATTCGAGATTCGGACGTACCCAAGACCGCCTTCAGCGAGATATGGTCACTATGAGTTCCTAGTGATGCCGTTTGGGCTTACTAATGCCCTCACGGTATTTATGGATTTGATGAATCGGATCTTCGCACCATATTTGGATCAGTTCAGTAGTCGTGTTCATTGATAACATCTTGGTCTATTCAAGAAATGAGACCGAACATGCTTGAACACCGAGGTTAGTGTCAGTAAATTTTACGGGATAAGCAATTATATGCTAAGTTCAACAAGTGTGAGTTCGGTTAAGAGAGGTTAGCTTCTTGGGGCATGTGGTATCTCAGACGGTATTCGAGTCGATTCGAACAAAATTTCAGCCATACTTAACCGGAAGCCTCAGAAATATTACCGAGGTTCGAGCTTTTTGGGCTTGCGGTTATTACCGACGATTTGTAAAGGTTTCTCAACGATAGCCACGCCAATGACGGCTACTCCAAAAGGATGTTAAGTTCGAATGGACGGAGAAATGTCGAAAAGTTTCGATCAACTGAAAACTTATTTGATGAAGCCCCAATTCTAGTGCAACCCGAATCGCAAAGAGTTTGTCATCTTTAGTGACGCCTCCCTACTTGGGTTAGGTTGCGATTGATGCAAGAAGGTCGAGTTGTGGCCTATGCGCGTCGAGGCAATTAAAGCCACATGAGAAAAATTATCCAACCCATGATCTCGAATTGGTCGCCATCGATTCGCCTTAAAGATATGGCGACATTACTTAGTTGGTGAGAAGTGCCATGTGTATTCGGATCACAAAAGTCTCAAATATTTGATGACTCAAAGAGACTTAAATCTGCGACAAAGACATTGGCTCGAGCTGTTAAAGGATTATGAGCTGGTCATTGACTATCACCCAGGAAAGGCGAATGTGGTTGCGGATGCCTTAAGTCAGAAATCATTATTCGCTTTACGAGCGATGAATGTGCACTTGTCCGCTCGATCCGACAATGTGTTAGTAGCTGAATTGAAAGCCAAACCATTATTGATACATCAAATTTGTGAAGCTCAAAAGTCGACGATGAGTTGGTTGCAAAACGGGAGTGTGTTCCAACAAGGAATCGGAGTTTCAGATCGATGATGACGATTGTTTGAGGTTCGAGGTCGTCTGTGTGTTCCAAAGAATTGAACTTATTTCGATAATTCGAACGAAGCCCATTGTAGCTGAATGGCAATCCACCCGGGGAGTACGAAGATGTACAATGATTTGAAACGTCGGTTTTGGTGGCATGGTATGAAACGAGACATCTCTGACTTTGTTTCGAGATGTTTAATATGTCAACAAGTGAAAGCGGAATATCAAGTGCCTTCAGGATTACTTCAGTCGATCACGATACCCGAGTGGAAATGGGATCGAGTCATAATAGACTTTGTATCCGGACTGCCATTGTCAGCGAGTAAGAAGGATGCGGTTTGGGTCGTGGTAGATAGATTGACTAAGTCGGCTCACTTTGTCCCCGTACGTATGGATTTTTCAATGGACAAACTAGCCGAATTGTACGCTTCTCGATTGTGAGATTACACGGGTGCCTATTTCCATCGTGTTTGGATAGAGATCCGAGATTTACCTCGCGATTTTGGAAGAAGTTGCAAGAAGCTTTGGGTACCAAGTTGCATTTCAAGACCGCCTTTCACCCCAAACCGATGGTCAATCGTAGCGGATAATTCAAATACTTGAGGATATGTTGAGATGTTGCATCCTCGAGTTCGGGGTTCATGGGAACGGTATTTGCCTTTGATTGGATTCGCTACAACAATAGTTTTCAATCAAGTATTAAGATGGCACCCTACGAGGCTTTGTACGGTCGTAAATGCCGTACACCATTGTTTTGGACCGAGCTCGGTGAAAGCAAAATTTTCGGTGGATTTGATTAAAGATGCTGAACAAAAGTGAAAGTAATCCGTGAAAATCAAGATAGCCTCCGATCGTCGAAGTCGACGCGGATCTGAAACGAAAAGACATTGAGTATCGGCGGGGATAAAGTGCTTCTAAGGTTTCGCCTTGGAAAAGATACTCGATTCGGTAGTAAGGGCAAGTTGAGCCCGAGGTTCATTGGGCCATATGAGATATCCGAGCGAAGTCGGTCCAGCTTGCATATCGCTTGATTTTGCCCCGAACTCAAAAAGATTCACGACGCCTTTCATGTCTCGATGCTTCGACGCTATAGATCCGATCCATCGCACGTGATTAGTCCATCGAGGTTGAAATTCAAGCCAATATGAGTTATGAGGAAGAACCGATTCATATCCTATCACGTGAAGTGAAAGAGTTGCGAAACAAGCGGGTTCCGCTAGTGAAAGTGTTATGGCTCAAACACGGATAGAAGAAGCTACTTGGGAAACCGAGAACTCTATGAAAGAGCGATACCCAACCCTATTTACGGTAAGATTTTCGGGACGAAAATTTCTTAAGTGGGGAGAGTTGTGACAGCCAAAATTGACCCTAGTCGGGATGTGGTTTCGGGACCACAAAACCGAGGCATAAAAATAATTTAAAATTTATTTTGATGCCTATGATATGTGTTAAATTGTGTGTGACATTTTGATGATTTGATTTAGTGTTATAAATGTGAATTTCACTAGAAAGGGCCTAGTAGTAAACTTTGAAAGTATGATAGGAAATGTGTGATGACTAATTAAAGCATGCATGCAAAACAATGGACTTGCATGTCAAATACCCCTTTTATAGGTGGTGGCGGCCATGGCAAGAGAGGATGGGCAAAACATGTCATAAACATGTTTTGTTGGTGCATTAGGGAGAAATAATAAACAAAGGAGTATGGGTAAGAAAAGAATGAAAAAAAATGTGTGTGAGTGTGGTATTCCCCCATTGTCGTGAGTTGTAGAGAAAGAAAGAAAAAATTTGTTCATCCTTTCTTTGAGCCAAAACTAAGGAAGAAGGAGGATTTTTGCTCCATTTTTGGTTTAGAAGAGATCTAGAAGGAGATTTGGCTATACTTGCATCAAGATTAAGGTATGTTTGAGGTTGTGTCATGAGATTCATGCATGTTTTAGTTGCTAACTTGATGTTCATGTTAGCCCATGGTCCAAATCCTTATTGTGCCATGGAAATGGTATTTGGCCAAGTTTGATATTGTGTTAAAGCCATTGCATGCTAAATGTGAAGCTTGTTGATGATGCATGCAATGATGGATTGACTACTCTTGAAATTTCTTTTAGCATTCTTGAGTAAGACATTGAATCCTTTGTTTAACCATGACCAAAAACATTAAAAGGGGTATGGTGTGTGATGTATTCGCCATGGTATGCTCATGAGCATGGTTTATGCTTCTTGCATGTTAGTTAAAATTTGTGTTTTGGATGGTTATGGACACCTTGAAATTGACCTTGCACCTATATGTGTATATATGTTTGCACATGATGTTTTGGTTATGAAGTAAGTGATAAATATGTTTGTTTAAAGAAGAAAGTGTTGAAGAATGTTTGTGAAATTGCAAGTACATTCGGCCTAGTACACATATGATGTGAAAATCTTGCAATTTATTGTTGATTTTGTGCAAGTATGACTAAGTATAATCGGCCACATGAGGGGAATTATTGTGCATGCATTCGGTTAGAGGCAAGCTTAATGGTGCCTATTCTTGACTTAGGTAATCGGCTACCTTGTTGTAAGCTAAGGCCAATGTGTGCGTAATTAAAGAAAATTGACTAAAGTGCTTAGTTATGTGATGTTGAGTCAATGATGTGTATTCGCCAAGGATAGCAAGCGAGACTTTAATAAATTGAATTTGTTTGAATTAGCTCAAGAGCTTAGAGGGCTACAATTGGATAAGGGAAGGAAAAAGTGATCGAATAGCCGTTGAAGCCGCTCGACAACATCCGAGGTAAGTCTTCAAGTAATGACCCTACTTGAATTATGTGAAATGAAATTATGGATGTGTAATGATTACTAATATACGTGTGTATGAGTATTTGAATGGTACCCGGCTAAGTCCCAAGGCAATTACGCTAGTGATTATATATGTGTTTGAGCCTTAGTAACGAAAATGAAACATGAATGTGTAATGATTATGGATGTATGTGTGCATGAGCAATTGAATGATATCCGGTTAAGACCAAGGCAATTGTGCTAGTGACTTTATCCGGGCTAATACCAAGGCATTCGTGCAAGTTGTTATATCCTGCTAATACCCAAGGCATTTATGCGAGTCGTTATATCCGCTAAGACCAAGGCATTCGTGCGTGTGGTTATATCCGGTTGTATTTCAAGAAGCTTGGGTTGAAGGTGAGCGTTGGTTGCTGTAATACATTTAATTAGTACGCCGAAAAGCCCAAAGGATAAGGTATGTTTACATGTGCAATGGAAAAGTCGATACGTTTGAATAATATTCGTCAATCGACTAACGAATTTTCAGCTCTTGAATTGGTTGATATCTTGTGAATGTATATGTTGATGAAGTGTGAAGTAAGTATGATTATGTGAATGTGTATAAATGAAATGATTCATTTGGCTATGTGAATGTAATGCTTTAGTTAAAGCCGATTTCATTGCTTGAGATTTACTAAGCATAAACATGCTTACCCGCTGCTTTGGCTCTCTGTTTTATAGATTTTGCTCGCTAGTGATCGGATTCGGGATCATTGAAGTGAAGTCATCCACACTATCAAACCCCCTTTGGTACTCTTTTAGTTGAACTTTGGATATGGCATGTATAGGACTACCCTCTGTTGTTTTCAAGTGCTTTTGTGATGTATATGTGTACGCCATGCGAAAATGGTTCGTAAAAGTGAGTACTGAATTAGACCATTTGTGGTTTGTAATTTTATATGGTTTCATGATGTTATTATGGATTGAATGGGAGTGTTGGTCACATGATAAGCCATTTGAATGGCTAAACATGATCATAGGTGGACCTATGTATGACTAGACTATAGTTGGTCCATGGAAACTACAAAATAGGTAAGGCCTACCTTAAAAACAGATGCTGCCAGTTGCAGTGATGTGGATGTGAAAAATCACCAAAATTTGTAGGAAGGGTATTAAATTGTGAATAAGTTATGCAAACGAACCTTGACGAGTCTCTTTTCATATGAAAGTAACGAAACGATCATATGAACAGTATACCGAGAGATATTAAAGTTCTCGTGAGACAGGGCCAGAACGGTTTCTGGCTCCCCTGACGCGACTTTGAAAATTTACTATAAATTATCCAGAAATAATTAGAAGTCATGACTTATATGTTCAGATTCCATTTTGAGTCTAGTTTCATTAGAAACAAACAGCACCAGTATTAAAGCCCTGTACAGAGAGATATTCAAGTTGTAACGCTGAAGGTCAGTGTAGTCGACCCTGTAACATGGGTGACTTTAACTAATAAACTGTACCAATCGGCCCAACCAAAATTCTATAAATAAATCCATGGATGGATATATGAGTCTAAATTCAGGAAAATTTACAGAATCAGTTTCGAGTTTTGAAACTCAAGATATGATTTTTAAGGCGACAGGACGCAGTTTTCCAGCCTGTCTGGAAATGCCAAATTGGTCGGTACTTTAAGAGGATTTGTCTCGTTAACCCCTCGTGTCCGACACCGGCGATGGTCTCGGGTTTGGGGTGTTACAATCATGATCATTTTGGTGCTTTGTATGACAAATTCTAGTTGATTCATGGAAAACCATGAAATAGGTAAAGTTTACCTTAAAAACAGATGCTGACAGCAGCAGTGGTGTGGATTAGAAAAATCACTAAAAATATTAGGAATGGAATTAAATAGTGAATAAATTATGTAATCGAACCTTGATGAATCTAATTTCACATGGAAGAAACGAAATGATCATATGAGTCGTATTTTAAGAGATATTTAAGTTTTCGTGGAACAGGGCCAGAGCGATTTCTGGATCCCCTGATCTGAATTTGGAAATTCACTATAAATTAACCAGAGATAATTATATGTCATTCCATATATGTATAGATTCCATTTTGAGTCTACCTTCGTTAGAAACAAACGGCATAAGTAATGAAGCCCTTTACAGGAAGATATATAAGTCGTAATACATGAAGGTCAGAGCAGTCGAACCCTGAAATAGGGGAGACTTTAACTAATAAACTATACTAATTGGCTTGACCAAAAATTTTAGAAAAAAATTTGTAGATGGACATATGAGTCTAGTTTCAGGAAAAATTTATGGAACTTTTTTTTGAGTTTTGGAACTCGAGATATGATTTTTAAGGTGACAGTGACGCAGTTAGCCAGCTTGTCTGAAAATTTTAAATGAACTGTGTTTTACAATGAAATAAGTCTGTTAACACCTCGTGTTCGACTCCGGCAACGGTCTCGGGTGCGGGGTGTTACAATTTTATTGGTATCAGAGCTACGGTTTAGTCGATTCTATGACTACCGTAATACGTTTGGGTCTAGCTATACATGCCATTATGCGATTATTTGATAGTGTGGGGATTTCTGACAATTGAAAATGTGTTTATTTATAGTAATGGATCCCGATCGCAACCGAGCGGTAGCTGATGATCTTGAGAGTGTAGCGCCTGCTCGCGCAAGGGACAGCGGCATGGACTCTCAACCTATTGCTAGTAATCCGAACGATGAAGCTAGACAAGCTTTTTATAGCGTGATGAATGATTGGTTCAACCAATACATTCGAACTAATCTGACGCTCCACAACCTCCTTCCGACTAATACCACCCCGACCTCGATACCTCCTAAGAATCGACCAAATAAGGTCAAATAAGCCCCAATTGATGAAATCAAAAAACACGGGCTATGAATTTAAAGCTACAGACAAATGATGATGATGAGCAAGCTGAATTTTGGTTGGACAACACTATTCGAGTACTCGATGAGCTATCTTGCACACCCGATGAGTGCCTAAAGTGTACTATCTCCTTGCTACGTGATTACGCCTACTATTGGTGGAATACATTGACTTCACAGCCCAGAGAGCAAGTAACTTGGGAGTTTTTCCAAACCGAGTTTCGAAAAAAGTATATCGATCGAGATTCATGGATCAAAAACGAAAGGAATTTCTTGAACTTAAGCAAGGTTCCATGTCGGTTACCGACTATGAACGAAAGTTTGTAAGGCTTAGCCGGTACCCTCGAGAATGTATTTCTTCAGAAGCTGTGATGTGTAAACGTTTCGAGGATGGGCTGAATGATGATATAAAGCTGTATGTTGGTATTTTGGAAATCCGAGAATTTGTGGTGCTTGTCGAGCGAGCTTGCAAAGCCGAGGAGCTCAGTATGGAGAAAAGAAAAGCTGAGGTGGGAGCAAAGGAGTTTCATAAGAGGTCTTCGGGGAAGCCCTTCCAACAGTCATCAAAGAAATTTAAGATGACTTAGGCCGGTCTAGATACACTTCGGGTTTTTCTAGACGAGATCGCGATCGACCCTCTGTGAGTGCACGAGTCACTTTGGTCACCAGTGTTGGAAATGATCGTCGAGACAGAATGGAGTGTCAATATTGTGGTAAATGGCATTCGGGGAGTTGTAGATTCCATGACCACTCCTATTACAAGTGCGGATCAGCTGACCACTTTATTAAAGATTGCCCGAGATTGTCTGAACAGAACGTAAATCAGAGTGGGAAACATGGTGCTACTACTGCTCGGGGTAGACCATCTAGAAATATGGGCAATGCTAGTGGCGGTCAGAGAGGATCTAGAGATGCTACAACCAGATTTGAGGCTCGTGCTCCTGCTAGAGCTTACGCTATACGCGCACGCGAGGATGCTTCCTCGCCAGATGTTATTACCGGTACTTTTACTCTCTTTGATACTAATGTGATTGCTTTGATTGACCTGGTTCTACTCATTCTTATATATGTGAAACCTTAGCATCCAAAGAAGACTTTACCTATTGAGTCTCATCGAGTTCGTACTTGGTGTCAAATCCCTTGGGTCGTTACGTGCTTGTCGACAAAGTGTGTAAGAAATGTCCCTAGTAATTCGAGGTTCTGTTTTCCGTACGGACTGATGCTTTTGCCGCTTGATGAGTTTGATGTTATTCTCGATTTGGATTGGTTGACCGTGCATGATGCGGTTGTGAATTGCAAAAGCAAGACTATTGATTTGAGGTGCGCAAATAATGAGATAATCCGAGTTGAGTCTCTCGCCTTGTATGGATTGCCAACAATAATATCCTCGATGTTAGCTCAAAAATATGTGAGAAAGGGGTGTGAAGCGTATCTTGCATACGTATTTGATAATAAAGAGCCGAAGGAAACTCGAATCGTGCCCTTTGGTTTGTGAATACCGGATGTTTTTCCGAAGAATTACCGGTTTACCACTGTTCGGAGGTAGAGTTTGGTATTGAGCTTGTACAGGACTACACCGATTTCGATAGCTCCGTGTCGTATGGCACCAACCGAGTTAAAAGAGTTGAAAGCTCGGTTGCAAGAGTTGACGGATAGAGGTTTCGCCGACCAAGTTTCTCACCTTGGGTGCACCAAAGATTGTTTGTGAAAAGAAGGACGGAACCATGAGGTTGTGCATCGACTATCGTCACCGAATAAGGTGACAATAAAGAATAAATATCCAATACCGCGTATTGATGATTTGTTTGATCAACTAAAGGGAGCCTCGGTGTTTTCAAAGATAGATTTGAGATCGGGATATTATCGATTCTTGAATTGAGATTTGGATATACCCAAAACTGCTTTCCGAACGAGATATGGTCACTACGAATTCTTAGTGATGCCGTTTGGGTTCACTAATGCCCCCGCGGTATTTATGGATTTGATGAATCGGATCTTCAGACTATATTTGGATCGGTTTGTAGTTGTGTTTATCGATGATATTTTGGTCTATTCGAGAAATGAAACCGATCATCTTGAACACACGGGATTAGTGTTACAAATTTTACGGATAAACAGTTTATATGCTAAGTTCGATGAAGTGTGAGTTCGGTTAAGAGAGATTAGCTTCTTGGGTCATGTGGTATCTCATCGGTATTCGAGTTGATCCGAACAAAATTTCGCCATACTTAATCGGAAGCCTCAGAAATATTATTGAAGTTCGAGCTTTTGGGACTTGCCGATTACTTACTGACGCTTTGTAAAGGGTTTCTCGATGATAGCCACGCCAATGACGAAACTACTTGAAAAGATGTTAAGTTTGAATGGACGAAAAAGTGTCGAAAAAGTTTCGATCAATCGAAAACTTGTTTGATGAAGCTCGATACTAGTGCAGCCCGAATCAGGCAAAGAGTTTGTCATTTATAGTGATGCATCCTTACTTGGGTTGGGTTGTGTATTGATGCAAGAAGGTCGAGTTGTAGCTTATACGTCGAGGCAACTGAAGCCACATGAGAAAAATTATCCGACCCATGATCTTGAACTAGCTGCCATCATGTTCGCTTTGAAAATATGGCGACATTACTTATTTGGTGAGAAGTGCCATGTATATTCGGATCACAAAAGTCTCAAATATTTGATGACTCAAAGAGACTTGAATCTGCGACAAAGACGTTGGCTTGAGTTGTTAAAAGATTATGAGCTTGTCATTGACTATCACCCGGGAAAGGCTAATGTGGTTGCGGATGCTTTGAGTCTTAAATCACTGTTTGCTTTACGAGCGATGAATGTACACTTGTCTGTTCTATCCGAAAATGTGTTAGTGGCAGAATTAAAGGCTAGACCATTGTTGATTCATCAAATTCGTGAAGCTCAGAAAGTCGATGATGAATTGGTTGCAAAATGGGCGGAATGTGTTTCGGATAGGGAGTCAAAGTTTCAAATTGATGACGATGATTGTTTGAGGTTCAGAAGTCGTTTGTGTGTTCCAAGAAATTCAGAACTTATTTCGATGATTCTGAACGAAGCTCATAGTAGCCGAATGTCAATTCACCCGGGGAGCATGAAAATGTACAACGATCTGAGACGTCAGTTTTGGTGGCATGGTATGAGACGAGACATTTTCGATTTTGTTTCGAAATGTTTAATATGCCAACAAGTGAAAGCGGAACATCAAGTGCCTACGAGTTTACTCTAGCCGATCATGATACCTGAATGGAAATGGGATCGAGTCACGATGGATTTTGTGTCTGGGTTGCCATTGTCGACAAGTAAGAAAGATGCGATTTGGGTTGTTGTTGATAGACTGACTAAGTCGGCTCATTTTATTCCCGTACGTACGGATTATTCACTAGATAAACTAGCTGTATTGTATGTTTCTCAGATTGTGAGATTACAAAGGGTACCCATTTCTATTGTATCGGATAGAGATCCGAGATTCACCTCGCGATTTTGGAAGAAATTGCAAGACGCTTTGGGTACCAAGCTACAATTTAGCACTGCTTTTCATCCCCAAACCGATGGTCAATCCGAACGGATAATTCAGATACTCGAGGATATGTTGAGATGTTGCATCCTTGAGTTTAGTGGTTCATGGGAACGGTATTTACCTTTGATTGAATTCGCTTACAATAATAGTTTTCAATCAAGTATTAAGATGGCACCTTACGAGGCTTTGTACGGTCGAAAATGCCGTACACCATTGTTTTGGACCGAGCTCGGTGAAAGTAAAATTTTGAGTTGATTTGATTAAAGATCTTTGCGAAAGTAAAAATAATTCGTGAAAGTCCAAGGCGACATCGGATCGTCGAAGTCGTACGTAGATTTGAAACGAAAGGACATTGAGTATCAGGTGGGAGATAAAGTGTTTCTTAAAGTTTCACCTTGGAAAAAGATACTCAGATTTGGGCGTAAGGGCAAATTGAGTCCGAGGTTCATCGGGCCATATGAAATATCTGAACGAGTCGGTCCAATTGCGTATAGATTGCTTTTACCCCCTGAACTTGAAAGGATCCATAACGTTTCTCATGTTTCGATGCTTCGACGTTACAGATCTGATCCTTCGTACATAATAAGTCCCTCCGAGGTTGAAATTCAAGCCGATATGAGTTATGAAGAAGAACCAATTCGTATCCTAGCTCGTGAAGTGAAAGAGTTACGAAATAAAAAGGTTCCTTCAGTAAAAGTGTTATGGCTCAAACACGGGATGGAAGAAGCTACTTGGGAGACCGAGAACTCTATGAAAGAACGATACCCAAACCTATTTACCGGTAAGATTTTCGGGGACGAAAATTTCTTAAGTGGGGGAGAGTTGTGACAGCCCTAAAGTGACCCTAGTTGGAAAGTGGTTTCGGGACCACTAAACCGAGTCATAAAAATAATTAACCGTCATAGTTGATGCTTATTATATGTATGTATGCATGTATAAAAATTTCATATTGGAATTTTGTTAATTGTAAGTGAATTTTATTAAATAGGACTTATGTGGGAAAATTTAGAAATGTGCTAGGCAAATGTAAAGTGGCCTATTTATGCATGTTGCAAAATAATTGTACTTGCATGTCAAATTAACCAAAGAACAAGATGGTGGCTGGCCATGCTATAAGTTAAAGCCTATTATAAACATTTGGTGTTAGTGTTTTATGGGAGAAAGAATAAAATAAAAGGTTAGTAATAAAGTAATGAAAGGGAGGGGTGATGAAAACAAAGTTGTCTCATCCATGTTCCCCCCCCCCCATTGCCGTGACTTGAGGAAGAAAGAAAAGAAGAAATCGGTTCTTCTTGGCCGAAATGAAAAGAGGAAAAAGGGAGTGAAGCATTCGGTTATCCTAGGTCAATATTAAGGTAAGAAAGTTTATACTAGTTCTTGAAATTTTAGTTGATATGGAGTGAGATATCAAGTTATTTTTGTAACCCATTTTGAAATTTTGAGTGTGGAATGAGTAAGGTTTTCGGCTATGGAGATTAATAAGGGTGATGGTTGTTGTTTCATGCTAAATCTAGATGAACAATGGTAGTTGCTTACATCTTGATATTTATGAGTTCCTTTCTTAGTTCTACCTTAGACCCATGAAGTATATTTTTATTTAGTGTTGTTGGAGATTGATGATAGAAGCTAATGAGTGAGAGTTGGATAGATATTATGAGGTTAAAATTCATGGGATTGTAAGCTTGTAAGTTGGATGATGAAATTCATGCTTTGTGAGGGTAAATGGGTTAAAAGGAGCATTCGGCCATGATGTAAAAGCATGATGAAGTGATGTTAAATGCTTTGAATATTGAGTATATGTTGTTATAAGTTGAATTTAAGGTTTGTTAAATTGTCTTTGTCATTGCCGAATGTGTGTAGTTAAAGAAAAAAAATTTGTTAAAGTGCTTAGTTAATTGATATTAGGTTAGTGTATGTGTTTTGAATTGATGGAATGGAGAGGATACTTTAATTGTGTTATGAACAATTATATGTTAAATTAAGGTTTGCTAAGCTAGCTATTAAGGTGAAGTACAAATGTTAATATTTGATTGCTAGTGTATATATGGGTATTAGCTTAGTTTTGAACTTGAAACAAAATGGTATTTAGTCAATACAAGTAACCATATTTGTAGAATGTATTAAGTATAGAATCGGCCTCAACATAGACATGCATATTCGGCCACATGAGGTAGATTGATGTTGCATGTATTCGGTTAGAGGCAAGCATATTGATGCTTTTATCTTGGCTTAGATAATCGGCCAAAAGAGAGTGTGGGCTAATATGTTGAGTTGAATCATGATTTCATATATATGTGACTCTAATGTCTAATGTATATATGGGTTAAGTACCTTGAGTTTCTCTTTTTGATGTTCAAATGATTAAATCAATTTATTGTTAAATTAAGCTCAAGAGCAAAGGGGAACTAAATCCGATAAAGGGAAGGAAAAAGCGATCGAATAGCCGTCGAAATCGTTCGACAACATCTGAGGTAAGTTTTCGAGTAATGAAACTTAGTTTACGATTTGATTAAGTCATGACGTATAATCATAACAAATATACGGTGATATAATGATTCTACTTGAATTATATGTTGAGTTAATTAGTCTATACGTATGATGGGTAGCCGTATGTGCATAGAGATCATGTCACAAAGCAAACCAAATCATGCTGTTTGTATGTGGCTATTGAGCCGAAAATGGGAATGCTTAATAATTGATTTGTGTTTGAATTCTAGTTATAAAATGAAATAAAGATGTGTCATGATTTACTGACATATGCAAGAATATTTGGATGATAACGAAGGCATTTGTGCGAGTTACTATATCCGGGCTAAGTCCCGAAGGCATTTGTGCGAGTTACTATATCCGGGCTAAGTCCCGAAGGCATTTGTGCGAGTTACTATATCCGGGCTAAGTCCCGAAGGCGTTTGTGCGAGTTGCTATATCCGGGCTAAGTCCCGAAGGCATTTGTGCGAGTTACTATAACCGGGCTAGTCCCGAAGACATTTGAGCGAGTAGCTATATCCGGTTAAATCCCGAAGGTACTTGGTGTGACATCCCTAATTTGACCCTAGTCGGAAAGTGGTTTCGGGACCACTAAACCGAGTCTTATAAGTAATTAAAAGTTATATTCTATGTTTATGATGTTAGTAAATGCATGTGTGAAAGTTTCATGCATTAATTTGATCATTTCTATGTGAATTTATTTAAAATGGACTTGTATGAAACATTGTTGAAAGGTGATAGGCTAATCTTACAATGGTCTAATAGTACATGCATGCAAAAGAGTGGTTTTGCATGTCAATTTGCCCAAAAAAGGGAAGAGTGGCGGCCATGACAAGTTATGGGCAAGGGAAACATGTTTCAAACATGTCTAGTTAATGGATTATGTAAGGAGGAATAAAAAAAAAAAAGGAAGCATGGGAAATAAACTAATGAAAAATTAAAGGAAGAAAACAAAGAAAAAAAAATGTGTCCATCATTCTCATACATGACCGAAAAAAAAAAAGGGGAGAAGGAAAAGGCTTCATACTTTGGTTCTTCTTAGCCGTGTAGAAGAGGGAAAAAGAGGAAGAAATTTAGCCACTTTGAGCTGGAAATTAAGCTCAAGATCTTAAAGGAGAGGCGTCTAACAAGGGGAAATCGAAGGTCATCGAGTAGCCGACTTGGAACTATTTTACCTAACACAAGGTAAGTCATAAGCACATATGTTTGATATTGCTTAAATGATTGTAAAATCTATGCAATTGTGTTTAATGGGATGCTATATATATATAAATGAAATTGTATGTGTATGGAGTGATGACAATTGTTGAATGTAAAAGAAATAGTGAAATGTGTAGAAAGTTTGCTTTCGGCACTAAGTGTCTTGAACAATACGTGTGTACGGTGACGAGATTGGCACTAAGTGTGCGTGCTGGAAATATATGGCACTAAGTGTGCATGCTGGAAATATATGGCACTAAGTGTGCGAGCTCGAAGGGTATGGCACTATGTGTGCGGGCTTAAATCGCATGGCACTAAGTGTGCGAAATCGAGTATTAAGCACTATGTGTGCGCACTCTATATATATATATATAAATATCTCCGATCGAACAATTATATGGAGGGTGTGTCTCCACCGAGTTGAGTATGGACAGCGGATCGGGTAAGTACCTTGAGCTCATGACGACTAGGTAATATGTTCATGCTCGGGGTTGAGCTTGGTAAGCTTTAAATCTATGTGATGATTGCAATTGTATGATTGTGGTGAAAATGAGTTGGTGTGTAAAATGCCTCAAATATCTTATTGTATAGAATATGAAATGTGGATGTATGACTTGGTATGAGATTGAACCGAAGGTCCAAGGAACTATGATATAGTTCGATATGGATGGAGTACTTAACCTCGTTCATTATTTCATGTTGTAATAATTTTGTTAATGGATGGTTGTGGAATGCTTATGACTTACTGAGTTGTAAACTCACTCGGTGTTTTCTTGTCACCCATTTTAGGTCTCTTGGACTCGTATTGTTGCGTGCTTTCGGAACCGTCGTTGAAGTCATCACACCGGCTGAAATCTTGTGGTATTGTTTTTGTTGTTGAAGAACATTTGGCATGTATAGGCTATTATATTTTGTCGAATTGTGGGTTGTAAACTTTAAGCCATGTGAAAATGGCCTATGTGGTCGTCGAGTGGGATGCTAGAACCTATAGCCACGAGTCTTAGAAACTCAAATTTTGATAAGGTGGCCATAATTTGTGTCATGTATGATGGATGATTAAGGCCAAGGAAAACTTCATGATATTGGCATAGTCTCATGCAGTAACTGTTGCGGATAGCAGCAGTGGGATGAGATTGAAAAATCACTAAAAATAGTAGAAGTAGAACTAAATAGTGAGTAAATTATGGAACTGAACCTTGATGAATCTATTTTTATATGGACGAAACGAAACGACCATATGAGCAGTATACTGAGAAATATTAAAGTTCTCGTGATACAGGGACAGAACGGTTTCTGGGTCCCCTGTCGCGACTTTGAAAATTTACCATAAATTATCCAGAAAGAATTAGGAGTCATGCCTTATATGTACAGATTCCATTTTGAGTCTAGTTTCATTAGAAACAAACGGCACCAGTATTAAAGCCCTGTACAGAGAGATATTCAAGTTGTAACGCGCGAAGGTCAGAGCAGTCGATCCCTGTAACATGGGTGACTTTAACTAATAAACTGTACCAATTGGCCCAACCAAAAATTCTAAAATAAATCCATGGATGGGTATATGAGTCTAAATTCAGGAAAATTTACGAAACCAGTTTCCGAGTTTTGAAACTCGAGATATGATTTTAAAGGCGACGGTGACGCAGTTTTCCAGCCTGTCCAGAAATGCCAAATTGGTCGGTACTTTAAGAGGATTTGTCTCGTTAACCCTCGTGTCCGACACGGCGATGGTCTCGGGTTTGGGGTGTTACAATTTTATTGGTATCAGAGCTATGGTTTAGTCGGTTCTAGGACTACCATAGGCGTGTGAGTCTAGCTATACATGCCAAATTGTTAGTGCTTAATAATGTGATGACTTGACGGTTGAAATTTTTGTTTTGATTAGCGATGGAACCCGGATAGAGACCCTTGGCGGATGACGTTGAAAGTGTAGCGGCTGCTCCTGCGCAAGGGACACCGCCTGTTGAGCCTCAGTCATCCGCGAATAATCAAAATGAAGGGGCGAAACAAGCCTTCTTCACCATGATGAATGAGTGGGTCGCGCAATATGCGAACCAATCCGAGTGTCCAACCATTCCCGAATTTAAATAATCCACCCCAAGAGCCCGTGATGCCATCAGTTCCTGATCCTGTGAGGATGAGTAAACCACCTGTGGACTTGATTAGGAAGCGTGGGGCCGAGGAGTTTAAGGCCATAGTTACCGCGATGCCGAAAGGGCCGAGTTCGCTTGATAACACCATTAGAGTGTTTGATGAACTGTCATGCACACCGATGAATGTCTTAAGTGTGCTATATCTTTGTTGCAAGACTCACCTACTATTGGTGGAGGACCTTGATTTCCATAGTCCCAAAGGAACAAGTTACTTGGGATTTCTTTCAAACGAATTTCGGAAGAAATATATTAGTCAACGGTTCATCGATCGAAGCGTAAGGAGTTCTGGAACTCAAGCAAGGCCGTATGATCAGATCTCGAATCTGAACATGAGTTCGTAAGACTTAGTCGGTATGCTCGGGAGTGTGTGGCTGATGAGGTTGCTATGTGCAAAAGATTTGAAGAAGGGTTGAATGAGGAGTTAAAGTTACTAGTGGGAATTTTGGAGATAAAGGAGTTCGTGATACTAGTCGAACGAGCACGCAAAGCGGAAGAACTTGGGAAGGAGAAGAAGAAGGCTGAACTTGGAGCAAGAGATTACCGTAAAAGATCAACGAGTAAAGCTCCGTTCTCGACTGTAAAGAGGTTCAGGGAGGACACTAGTAAGTTGAGGGCGACTGCGGGAATTTCCATTAGAGCCCGACCATTGACGGACTCCCGAGCTACATCGATAGCTAGTGTGGGCAATAATCGTCAAGAGAGACCTGAATGTCCCCAATGTGGAAGACGACACCTAGGTGAATGTTGGGGTAAGTCATTAGCAAACTGCCTCATTACGGATGTGGTTGAAGGACCACTTCATTAGGGATTGCACGAGCTAGATGAGAAGAATAAGATGCAAGGTGCGAGATCTAATGGGGCGACAGCTAGAGGTAGACCCCGAGGGTTTCGGGAGGTAGGGGTGGTAATCGAGGGGAGCCACCGACTGGTGTTCGATCCGAGACCCGAGCTCTGCTAGAGCCTATGCCATCCGCGCATACGAGAGGAGGCATCCTCCCCGACGTTATCACCGGTACTTTTACTCTCTTTGATACTAGTGTGATTGCATTGATTGACCCGGCTCTACTCATTCATATGTATGTGAAACTTTAGCATCCAATAAGACTCTACTGTTGAGTCTCTTGAGTTCGTAATTCAGTGTCAAACCCTTTGGGTCAATACGTACTTGTTGATAAAGTGTGCAAGAGATGCCCCTAATAATTCGAGAATCTCGCTTTCCTACCGATCGATGCTTCTACCATTTGATGAATTCGATGTTATTCTTGGTATGGATTGGTGACCGTACATGATGCGATGGTGGACTGCAAAGGAAAGCCATTGTTTTGAGGAGTGCAAATAATGAGGTAGTCCGAGTCGAGTCTCTTGATTTAAAAGGAGTGCCGCGATAATATCTTCTATGACCGCTCGGAGATATGTGAAAAGGGGTGTGAAACATACCTTGCGTATGTGTTTGGAAGTAAAGAGACGGAAAGGAAACTCGAATCGGTACCGGTGATTTGTGAGTATTCAGATGTTTTTCCCGAGGAGTTACCGGATTGCCACCGGTTCGAGAAGTGGAATTGACATCGGTTTGTACCGTACTACGCCGATTTCAATAGCCCCGTGTCGTATGGCATTAACGGAATTAAAGGAATTGAAGGTTCAATTGCAAGAATTGATGGATAGAGGTTTCGCTCGACCGAGTTTTTCTCCATGGGCGCTTTTGTATTGTTTGTGAAGAAGAAGGACGGAACCATGAGGTTGTGCATCGACTATCGTCAACTCAATAAAGTGACGATAAAGAATAAATATCCATTGCCACGAATTGACGATTTGTTTGATCAATTAAAGGAGCCTCGGTGTTTTCAAAGATAGATTTGAGGTCGGGTACTATCGGTTGAGGTCCGAGAATCGGACATACCCAAAACCGCTTTTAGAACGAGGTACGGTCACTACGAATTCTTGGTGATGCCGTTTGGGCTCACTAATGCCCTACGGTGTTTATGGATTTAATGAATAGAATTTTCAGGCCATACTTGGATCGGTTCGTAGTTGTATTTATCGATGACATTTTGGTCTATTCGAGAGATGAAACCGAACATCTTGAACACCGAGGCTAGTGTTGCAAATCTTACGAGATAAGCGATTATCATAAAGTTCAAGAAATGTGAATTTTGGTTGAAAGAGGTTAGCTTTTTGGGGCACGTGGTGTCCGTGACGGTGTCGGTGGACCCGAACAAAATTCGCCATAGTCGATTGGAAACCACCAAGGAATGTTACCGAAGTTAGGAGCTTTTTGGGGCTTGCGGTTATTACCGACGATTTGTAAAGGTTTCTCGACGATAGCCACGCCAATGACGGTTACTCCAAAAGGATGTTAAGTTCGAATGGACGGAGAAATGTCGAAAAGTTTCGATCAACTGAAAGCTTATTTGATGAAGCCCCAATTCTAGTGCAACCCGAATCGGGCAAAGAGTTTTCATTTATAGTGACGCATCCCTACTTGGGTTGGGTTGCGTATTGATGCAAGAAGGGCGAGTTGTGGCCTATGCGTCGAGGCAATTAAAGCCACATGAGAAAAATTATCCGACCCATGATCTCGAATTGGCTGCCATCGTATTCGCCTTAAAGATATGGCAACATTACTTATTTGGTGAGAAGTGCCATGTGTATTCGGATCACAAAAGTCTCAAATATTTGATGACCCAAAGAGACTTAAATCTGCGACAAAGGCGATGGCTCGAGTTGTTAAAAGATTATGAGCTCGTCATTGATTATCACCCGGAAGGGCTAATGTGGTTGCGGATGCCTTAAGCGAAATCACTATTTGCTTTATGACGATGAATGTACACTTGTCTATCCTACCCGACAATGTGCTAGTAGCTGAATTGAAAGCCAAACCATTATTGATACGTCAAATTCGTGAAGCTCGAGAAAGTCGACGATGAGTTGGTTGCAAAACGGGATGAGTGTGTTCGAACAAGGACTCGAATTTCAAATCGATGATGACGATTGTTTGAGGTTGAAGTCGTCTGTGTTCCAAAGAATTGAACTTATTCCAATAATTTTGAACGAAGCCCATTGTAACCGAATGGCAATCCACCGGGAGTACGAAGATGTACAACGATTTGAAACGTCGGTTTTGGTGGCATGGTATGAAACGAGACATCTCGATTTTGTTTGAGATGTTTAATATGTCAACAAGTGAAAGCGGAACATCAAGTGCCTTGAGATTACTTCACCGATCACGATACCCGAGTGGAAATGGGATCGAGTCACAATGGACTTTGTATCCGGACCGCCATTGTCGGTGAGTAAGAAGGATGCGATTTGGGTCGTTGTCGATAGATGACTAAGTCGGCTCACTTTATCCCGACGTCACGGATTTTTCAATGGACAAACTAGCCGAATTGTATGCTTTCTCGATTGTGAGATTACACGGGTGCCTATTTCCATCGTGTCGGATAGAGATCCGAGATTTACCTCGCGATTTTGGAAGAAGTTGCAAGAAGCTTTGGGTACCAAGTTGCATTTCAGCACCGCCTTTCACCCCAAACCGATGGTCAATCCGAGCGGATAATTCAAATACTCGAGGATATGTTGAGATGTTGTATCCTTGAGTTTAGTGGTTCATGGGAACGGTATCGCCTTTGATTGAATTAAACACAACAATAGCTTTCAATCAAGTATTAAGATGGCACCTTACGAGGCTTTATACGATCGTAAATGCCGTACCCCATTATTCGGGTGAACTTAGTGAAGGTAAATTCTTGAGGTTGATTTGGTTAAGGATGCCGAGCAAAGAGTTCGAGTAATTCGTGAAAGTTTGAAAGTCGCCGGATCGCCAAAAGTCGTATGCGGTTTGAAAAGAAAAGATATTGAATATCGTGTTGGAGACAAGGTCTTTCTAAAAGTTTCACCTTGGAAGAAGGTGCTTAGATTTGGCCGTAAGGAAAATTGAGTCCGAGGTTCATCGGTCCGTATGAAGTATCCGAACGAGTTGGACCAGAGCGTCATCGATTAATTTTACCCCGAGCTTGAAAGGATCCTAGCGTTTTCCATGTCTCGATGCTTGACGATATAGGTCGATCCATCGCACGTAATCGCTCCGTCTCGAGATTGAGATTCACCTAATTTGAGCTATGAAGAGGAACCGTTCGCATTACGATGCGTGAAGTAAAAGAGTTGCGCAATAAGAAAATCCCATTAGTGAAGGTGTTGTGGCATAAACACGAATTGAAGAAGCCACTTGGGAACTCGAGGACTCTATGAAAGAGCGATACCCAAACCTATTTACTGGTAAGATTTTCGGGGACGAAAATTTTGTAAGTGGGGAGAGTTGTGACATCCCTAATTTGACCCTAGTCGGAAAGTGGTTTCGGGACCACTAAACCGAGTCTTATAAGTAATTAAAAGTTATATTCTATGTTTATGATGTTAGTAAATGCATGTGTGAAAGTTTCATGCATTAATTTGATCATTTCTATGTGAATTTATTTAAAATGGACTTGTATGAAACATTGTTGAAAGGTGATAGGCTAATCTTACAATGGTCTAATAGTACATGCATGCAAAAGAGTGGTTTTGCATGTCAATTTGCCCAAAAAAGGGAAGAGTGGCGGCCATGACAAGTTATGGGCAAGGGAAACATGTTTCAAACATGTCTAGTTAATGGATTATGTAAGGAGGAATAAAAAAAAAAAGGAAGCATGGGAAATAAACTAATGAAAAATTAAAGGAAGAAAACAAAGAAAAAAATGTGTCCATCATTCTCATACATGACCAAAAAAAAAAAGGGAGAAGGAAAAGGCTTCATACTTTGGTTCTTCTTAGCCGTGTAGAAGAGGGAAAAGAGGAAGAAATTTAGCCACTTTGAGCTGGAAATTAAGCTCAAGATCTTAAAGGAGAGGCGTCTAACAAGGGGAAATCGAAGGTCATCGAGTAGCCGACTTGGAACTATTTTACCTAACACAAGGTAAGTCATAAGCACATATGTTTGATATTGCTTAAATGATTGTAAAATCTATGCAATTGTGTTTAATGGGATGCTATATATATATAAATGAAATTGTATGTGTATGGAGTGATGACAATTGTTGAATGTAAAAGAAATAGTGAAATGTGTAGAAAGTTTGCTTTCGGCACTAAGTGTCTTGAACAATACGTGTGTACGGTGACGAGATTGGCACTAAGTGTGCGTGCTGGAAATATATGGCACTAAGTGTGCATGCTGGAAATATATGGCACTAAGTGTGCGAGCTCGAAGGGTATGGCACTATGTGTGAGGGCTTAAATCGCATGGCACTAAGTGTGCGAAATCGAGTATTAAGCACTATGTGTGCGCACTCTATATATATATATATAAATATCTCCGATCGAACAATTATATGGAGGGTGTGTCTCCACCGAGTTGAGTATGGACAGCGGATCGGGTAAGTACCTTGAGCTCATGACGACTAGGTAATATGTTCATGCTCGGGGTTGAGCTTGGTAAGCTTTAAATCTATGTGATGATTGCAATTGTATGATTGTGGTGAAAATGAGTTGGTGTGTAAAATGCCTCAAATATCTTATTGTATAGAATATGAAATGTGGATGTATGACTTGGTATGAGATTGAACCGAAAGGTCCAAGGAACTATGATATAGTTCGATATGGATGGAGTACTTAGCCTCGCTCATTATTTCATGTTGTAATAATTTTGTTAATGGATGGTTGTGGAATGCTTATGACTTACTGAGTTGTAAACTCACTCGGTGTTTTCTTGTCACCCATTTTAGGTCTCTTGGACTCGTATTGTTGCGTGCTCGGAACCGTCGTTGAAGTCATCACACCGGCTGAAATCTTGTGGTATTGTTTTTGTGTTGAAGAACATTTGGCATGTATAGGCTATTATATTTTGTCGAATTGTGGGTTGTAAACTTTAAGCCATGTGAAAATGGCCTATGTGGTCGTCGAGTGGGATGCTAGAACCTATAGCCACGAGTCTTAGAAACTCAAATTTTGATAAGGTGGCCATAATTTGTGTCATGTATGATGGATGATTAAGGCCAAGGAAAACTTCATGATATTGGCATAGTCTACTGCAGTAACTGTTGCGGATAGCAGCAGTGGGATGAGATTGAAAAATCACTAAAAATAGTAGAAGTAGAACTAAATAGTGAGTAAATTATGGAACTGAACCTTGATGAATCTATTTTATATGGACGAAACGAAACGACCATATGAGCAGTATACTGAGAAATATTAAAGTTCTCGTGAGACAGGGACAGAACGGTTTCTGGGTCCCCTGTCGCGACTTTGAAAATTTACCATAAATTATCCAGAAAGAATTAGGAGTCATGCCTTATATGTACAGATTCCATTTTGAGTCTAGTTTCATTAGAAACAAACGGCACCAGTATTAAAGCCCTGTACAGAGAGATATTCAAGTTGTAACGCGCGAAGGTCAGAGCAGTCGATCCCTGTAACATGGGTGACTTTAACTAATAAACTGTACCAATTGGCCCAACCAAAAATTCTAAAAATAAATCCATGGATGGGTATATGAGTCTAAATTCAGGAAAAATTTACGAAACCAGTTTCCGAGTTTTGAAACTCGAGATATGATTTTTAAGGCGACGGTGACGCAGTTTTCCAGCCTGTCCAGAAATGCCAAATTGGTCGGTACTTTAAGAGGATTTGTCTCGTTAACCCCTCGTGTCCGACACCGGCGATGGTCTCGGGTTTGGGGTGTTACACTTGGTTTGGGAATGAGCGATCTTGCTGTAATAATTTCAATTAATATGCTCGTAAAATCCCAACGATGAGGTACGTTTCGTATATGCATTGGATTGTTGATCCCTTTTAAATAGTATTCGCTCAGTCGTTTAATGAGCTTCCGACTTTTGGTTAAGTTGATTTCTTATGTATGAGTATAAGGGTTGGTAATGTGAAGTAGGTATGATTTTGAGAATGTGTGTATATGAAACTATCCGTTTAGTCATATGAATGCTATACTTCAATTGTGCCTAATTTCATTGCTCAAAACTTACTAAGCATTAAATGCTTACTCCGTTTCTTTGATTCTCTATTTTATAGATTTTGGTTCGTCAGCTATCGGACTCGGGATTGTCGAAGTCGAAGTCGTCCACACTATCAAAGCCCTTTTGGTACACTTATGGTTGAACTCTGAAAATGGCATGTATAGGACTACCCTTTTTGTTGTTGGTCATGTACCCTTTGGTTTTGTATAAATTTGGATAGCCATGCGAAAATGGCTTATATATACTTTGAGCATAGCATTAAAATCGTTTTGTATGTTTTTCATTGAGAGGTATGGAAATGTTTGGTAACGATTAGCCATTGGAATGGTTAATCATGATGATTTTGGTGCTTTGTATGACAAATTCTAGTTGATTCATGGAAAACCATGAAATAGGTAAAGTTTACATTAAAAACAGATGCTAATAGCAGCAGTGGTGTGGATTATAAAAATCACTAAAAATATTAGGAATGGAATTAAATAGTGAATAAATTATGTAATCGAACCTTGATGAATCGAATTTCACATTAAAGAAACGAAACGATCATATGAGTCGTATTTTAAGAGATATTTAAGTTTTCGTGGAACAGGGCTAGAGCAATTTCTGGATCCCCTGATCTGACTTTGGAAATTCACTATAAATTAACCAGAGATAATTATAGGTCATTCCATATATGTATAGATTCCTTTTTGAGTCTAGTTTCGTTAGAAATAAACGGCATAAGTAATGAAGCCCTGTACAGGAAGATATATAAGTCGTAATGCTTGAAGGTCAGAGCAGTCGAACCCTGAAACAGGGGAGACTTTAACTAATAAACTGTACTAATTGGCTTGAGAAAAAATTTTAGAAAAAAATTTGTAGATGGAAATATGAGTCTAGTTTCAGGAAAAATTTACGGAACTTGTTTTTGAGTTTTGGAACTCGAGATATGATTTTTAAGGTGACAGTGATGCAGTTAGCCAGCTTGTCTGAAAATTTTAAATGAACTGTGTTTTACAATGAAATAAGTCTGTTAACACCTCGTGTTCGACTCCGGCAACGGTCTCGGGTGCGGGGTGTTACAACCAAACTCAACCTCTCTCTTTGGGGGTAACCCTGGTAACTCCTCCGGAAAGACGTCTATAAACTCACAAACCACTGGTACTGACTCAATCTTAGACTCGGACACTTGGGTATTTAGCACAAAAGCTAGATAAGCTTCATAACCTTTTCTCAAATATCTTTTGGCAGTCAAAGACGATATTACCACAGACAAGTTATATGACTTGTCTGTCCCAATTTCTATCCTCACATCTTAACTGAATTACTTTTCTCCCACAATCTACTACAACAACATGAGAGATCAACCAATCCAGCCCAAGAATTACATCGAATTCATTAAATGGCAACAACTTCAAGTTGGTCGGAAAACAATGGCCTCTAATCGCCAAAGGACAATTTCTACATACTCGGTCCATTAATATATGCTTGCCTAATGGGTTAGACACTTTTATTACAAACTTAGTGGACTCTACTAGCATGTTTATACGAGGTATTAATTCCATACATATGTAAGAGTGGGTAGATCTCGAGTCAATAATAGCGACAACAGTTATATCTTGAATAGAAAAGGTACCCGCGATCACGTCTGGAGACTCTGCCTCTTCATGGGCTCGTATAGCATAGGTCCTTGCAGGCACTCTGCCCTCAGACCTTGCCACTGTATCTCTAGTTGCGCCTCACTGTTAGCTCTACTGCCCGTATTCCTTTGGGGTCTGCCCCTCAAAGGAGCACTACTCGCTTTCATCTCTTGATTTTTCTCCTTGTCATTTATTTCAGGACAATCTCGGATGAAGTGGCCTAACGACCCACACTTGAAACAGCCCCTCTCATTTACTCAGCATTCACCCAAGTGGCGTCTCCCACATTGCATACACTCCTGCCTATTTGGCCATATACTGCCGAAACTAGCAACCGAAGTTGTCTGGGCTATAGACATCATATTCTGTTGATTCTTGTTCCTCCACGAAAATCCCATTGAAGCGTTCGATCGGGTATTAATTTCTTTCGACCTCTTGGAGGAAGACTGATGCATCTTCCCCATTTTTCTTCTCTTTAAATCTCGCGACTTAATGGCCGCCTTCTTCCTCTCTTTCACCAGTTCTTCTGCTTTACATGCTCTCTCAACGAGCACCATGAATTCTCTTAACTCTAAGATGCCTACAAACACTCGAATGTCTTCATTAAGGCCATCCTCAAACCTCTTACACACAGTAGCTTCAGTGGATACGCATTCTCACACATATTTGTTGAGCTTCACAAACTCATGGTCATATTCTGTCACAGTCTTACTACCTTGGTTCAACTCTAGAAATTCCTTCCTTTTCTGATCCACAAACCTCTGGCTAATATACTTCTTTTGAAACTCTTCTCGGAAAAATTCCCAAGTGATCCTCTCTCTCGGTACAACAGACACGAGAGTGTTCCACCACTAATAAGCCGAGTCTCGTAGGAATGACACGGCACACTTCATGCACTCATTGGGTGTGCATGGTAGCTCATCAAATACCCTCATGGTATTCTCTAGCCAAAACTCAGCTCTCCCTGGGTCATCATCTACACTAGCCTGAAGTTCCTCGGCCCCTTGCTTCCGGATCTTTTCTACCAGAGGTTTTTCCCTCCTGAACATATCTGACCTTGCGGAGCCACTGGGGCATACTGAGGAATCAGATGAGGTGGGGGAGGTGGAGCGTTCGGGTTCACACGAATGAACTCTGTGTACCAAGCATCCATCATTCGGAGGTAGGCTTCCCTAGCCCCTCTGCTTTGGCCCATACTTACGGGCTCACTCTCTATCGGTACGGTCCCTTCTGTGGGAGCCAACGTATTACTTTCCACGTCATCTGCTGTGGTTCTATCAGGATCCATTTACTATATAAGAAAAGCACAATTTATAATTGTCAAGAATCGTCACACTATAAATATATATATATATGGCATGTATGGCCAGACTCGTACTTTAGCGAGGTTAGTCCTAGAATCGACTAAACAATGCTCTGGTACCACCAAATGTAACACCCCTCGCCCGTATCCAATGCTAGGATAGGGTTCATGGTGCTACCTTACTTAAACTCAACCAACTGTATAAACTGGGCCGTGAAATTTTGAACAATTTAAAAACTTCTCTTTTCACCAGCAATCTGTCTCATATACGGGTTTATGAGGCCCAAAACATATATCTAGGGTGGTTCGAAACCCAACTGAGAACTCATGAAAGACTGAGAAAATTTCATGCATCAAGACTCCACATGACTGTATGGGTATAGAACACACGACCGTATGCTAGGGACACGCCCATGTCCCGAACCCGTGTCTGAAAACCTGGGCATTCTGCCAAAACCACACGGCCCAAGCACACACCCGTGCCCTATAACCGTGTCCTTCACATGGCCAAGACACACAGCCGTGTCTCTTGGCCGTGTACCACTAGCATGCATACTGACTTTATGACATGGCATCGGCACACGCCCGTGTGGCCTGCCCGTATACTAAAATGACTTTAAAATTTTAAGTGCAGGGGACGTACGGCCATGACACACACCCATGGGTGAGAGCCGTGTGTCACATACGGTCTAGACACACGCTCGTCTGTCTTCCCCGTGTGGACAAACTAGGCTATTTCCCAAGCCATTTTGTCACCCATTTTGCACAACCTATACAAGATCCTGTCAATATACAAATTTCATCACAATGGACACCAATTCATCCATAGAAAGAACATTATATTCATTCATGAAAATGAATAATAACCACTATTCCAGACTTAATACAAAGTGAAAAGGCTTTTGACTGGAGCCAAAATACATGAATAATCCTCTTAATACAACATCTTAGTCTAGCTCTACACATGTCACCTTCAAAAATATAAATCAAACTATACCGAGTGTTGTGGCTGATGTGTGATTGATATCTCTGACTTTACGGGACTTTTAACCTAACCTGGCAATACTGAAATAAGAGGGAAAGAGAAGGGGGTAAGCATAAAGCTTAGTAAGTCACATATAAATAAATATACAAAAATCTCACCATTTACCATCATGCTTATAGCTCAAAGGTAAACATAACTTAACTTACTCATTATCATCTACTCGAGTCTCATTTTCTAAATTAGCTCGTTACTCATGCCTATCATATAGGTACCTGTAACACTCGTAACATGATCATCCTTTCTTTATTAAATTGAACTACAACTTTCACCATTGAACCGTTTGGAATACTACTGGATATTCTATGAACCTTCAACATGGGATACATTGTCGATGCCATGTCCCAGACATGGTCTTACACTGGCTCTCATATATACGTGCTAATGCATGTCCCAGACATGTCTTACACTAGCACAACTCTTAGCCGATGCATGTCCTAGACACGCCTTACACTGGCTATCTTTGTCGAGGCCAATGCATGTCCTAGACATGTCTTACTCTGGCACTCATTTCTATGTTGATGCCATGTCCCAGACATGGTTTTAAACTGGCTCTCATAATATGGCTGAAGCATGTCCCAGACATGTCTTACACTAGCCCTCGTCTGGATGCCGATGCCATGTCCCAGACATGGTCTTACAATGGCTCTCATAATGTGGCTGAAGCATGTTCCAGACATGTCTTACACTGGCACACAAATCACCCCATGTCTTGGCACGAATATCCAGTTCATATCCTAAAGTTTCAACGGGATATTTCTACTATATCAAATATTACAAGGCATTCTCAATTTATAACTTAACAACTCGTACAATATCAATTCAATGACAATATGAATACAAGTATTAACAGTGTAGTTGTATTATTTACATACAACTTACCTCGGATTATAAAAAGTGCTTGACTAGACGGCTTAATCGGATTGCTTGGCTTTGCCCTAGTCTAGGCTTAGTTTTGGCAAATCTTGATCTATATTAACAATATACATCCATTTAGTCACAAAACATAATTAGGCATTAATAACTTCACAATTTTGGTAAAATGACCATTTTGCCCTTAGGCCTTGGCAAAATGACCATTTTACCCCTATGCTCGAAAATCAAATTTTATCTAATTTCTTCGTATTTCAAGCCTAGATAAACTCTATTTACTACTAGAGCAATCCCAAATTCTCACTATTTCACATACTAACCACCTATTTTGCAACTTATGCAAAATAGTCCCTTCAGGTGTTTTCATGCTAACACCTTTCACAAAAGTTGTTTATAACACAACTAGGACTCATATTCTTCCATAAAAACTCAGCATATATCACAAATACATCCATGGAAAAATCCTAAACTCTTGACTATTTTGTAAGATATCACCCTCATTTGAAAGCTCATGTTTCAAGGGTCTCAAAAATGCAAAAATCATTAAGAGAAACTATCAAAATCACTTACTTATGAGTGCTTCAAGTTGCTGAAATTTCAAGCTCTTAAACCCCAAATATTTGCTGATATTTTCAGCTAAGAAGGGAGAAAAGATGATAGCTTTTTCTTTCTTTTTCTTTTTCTTTTATTAAAAATGAAACTAGTCAAAATTGGTGACCTAAGCTTTACCTAACTTTGACAATTTTGTCTCCCCTCACTCCATGGCCGGCTAACACTATTAAAAAGAGTGTAATTGCCCTTTAAAAGCCCTCAATTTTGATTCTCTAGTTATTTAACACATTTGGGTACTAAAATGTAACTTTTTCCTTTTATACGATTTAGTCATTTTTCGAAATTGGACTAGAAATCGCTAAAATTAACTCACCTAATTTTTCCTGCTCTAATATAATTGTACCATATCCTCATAAAAATAATAAAAAAATAATTTTTCTAACTTCGAATTTGTGGTCCCGAGACCACTGTTCCAACTAGGCCCTAAATCGGGTTATTACAATATCAATGCTAGAGGGAATCCCAACTAAGTTAGCTCATCACACATTTAAAAAATTCTCATTTCAAGATTGCCTCGTCTACCTGCCTTTTTATGAATTTAAGGGTCTGTCTTTACTAGTCAAGGTTTCCAGGTTTTGTTATTCATTCTCATTATTGAAAGTTTAATTAACCATTATTAGTAGGTTTAGCTTCATTTAAGCCATGCATATTTCTATATTATAAAAGCCAATTCAAATTAAACTAATAAACTATTTGAATAAATTAATTTTACAGAAGAAAAAAAAAACAAATATAGCTACTTTAATGCAACATTCTAGATGAAGACCAAGCCATGGATATTAAAGGTGAAAACGAACGTGACCTATTACGTTATTTGTTTCTAATAAGTATTATTTAGGCATGCACTTTTTTATCTTAAACAACACGTGAATCATAATTCTTCCAATAGTGTGTTTGAAAAATAGACGAAGACATAGTGCATCAAATGTCCTAACATGAAAGAAAAAAATGCCTTACGCTAACTTCCCACTCAAGTCTTCAGCTTAATCCAATTTGTTAGATTGTAACAAAGTATGTATTGGCCAAAACTAGAAATCACGACCTTTAACCTGTTGATGCCTAATAATGTTATGTTTATTACATTTATTTAAGCAGTATGTGACAAATGTGATGGGATTTTAGCTCTTTCAAATTCTATTCCTGAACATGTGGATGAGAATGATTTGCAAGCTAAAATAATTTGTTAATCTCTATCCATTATAAACATTAGTTGAAATGATTGGGAATCTCACTCCAATCTTCCAAAATAAGTGTTATGGACTATGGCTTCTTTCATCTTTGACTATTGATTTTTTTATATTATTTATTGAAAACTTTATTTCTTTATATTATTATTTATGTGAACCACAACTTTTCAAACAAGAGTTTTGAAAATTTGGCTTTTATTCTCAATTTTTAAAATTTTGTTACTTTTACTCAATTATAAGTTTCGTTAATATATTTGATAAGTTAAATTAGTATATTTTATAAACTACTCTATTGTTTTTGTTTTGAGTTAATTTTGAATGCTTTAATTTGAATTGTTGATGGATATTTGTGTGGAACATATCTATGAGTATAAAAATTTGATGAAATTATGGCACTTGACCATTTTTGTAATTTTAACTGGTTATATTTATTTTTGAAGATAAATGACTCAATATCATCGCAAACGTCCCAAACCAAAAAAACATTACAAGAAGTACACCTATTTTTCCTGCTAAAGTTGTCCGCACAACAAAGAAGGGAAATACTCGAAAAAAGACCAAACCAAGGGCATCTTGTTGGCAACATTTCAGCAAATACTCAATTGAAGATAGGGAGAATAGGGCAAAGTGTAATTATTGCAATGCTGCTTACACAATAGAAACTAGGGCTTCTACCACCAATCTAAATAACCATATGAAGACGCCCCAAAATTCTTATTTCTACTTTTGTGAAAATGTGACATAACTGTGTATCTGCTTTAGTGGTTAACCGCTCTGAGTGTATGTGAGAGGTCCCAAGTTCAAGCCTTAGCTTAGGCAATTTTTTTTTTTTTAGAATTAAGCCCTATCTCTGTTCAATAGGCTTATATTAAATTGATTGTAGTACCATATCAGAATGAGCCTGCTGGTTCGAGTGGTAAAGGTATTGGTGTGTTGGAGGTCTTGTGTTCGAATCTTTGCGCGAGTGTGGGTACTTAATTTTTTTTTTGCTTGGTTGTTTAGGAGAGTCTCGATTTAGCTAGAAATCAGAGGAAAGTTAGGGATATGCCATCATACCCATTTTATTTTTGTTTTTATCCCCTAAAAACATTTTCTTTAGTTTTCTTTTGACGTTCTTTTCCCTTTTTGGCAAAATCTTGGCTTATTCTTCTTTTATTTTCAATGCCACTTGTCACTCTTAGTTTCACGATTACATTTCTTTGGTGTTCTGTAGCTCTTCTCCAGATTCGACCATAACGTCTAGGCTAGGTTTGGGGTGTTACAAGATTTGCTCAAGAAAACTCCAAGGTAATGTCTCTGATATTAAGCAAACAAAACTTGCATTTACAAAATCTAGCCCAGAAAATGTAGATTTGTCAACTTGGGTATTTAACCAAGACGATATTAGAAATGGATTAATTCATAAGATCATTGTGGATGAATTACCTTTTATATTTGTGGAAGGGGAGGGTTTTAAGTTATTTATTTCTATAGCATGCCCAATGTTTCATCTCCATCTCATTGGACAATTAGAAAATGTTGTCTTGATTTGTTTAATTCCATGAAGAATACATTAAAACAATCTTTTTAAAAAGAGGTAAGTAGAATTTGTTTGATGACAAACACTTGGACGTCATTGCAAAGGATATCTTACATGGTTCTAATATCTCATTGGATAGATAATGAGTGGAAGTTACAAAAGATAATTATAAAATTTTGCCTAATTTCTACTCATAGAGATGAGAGCATTGGTCAAGCCCTTGAGAAATGTCTTCGGGATTGGGGGATTGAGAAGGTTTTTCATTGAAGCAAATCGCGATAAGTTTTAAATTTATGATTGATCATACTTGAAATCTAACTATTATCACGATAAAGGCAAGCGCACCTATCGAACAGTAGTATAGTTTATAGCAAGACCGGAATGTTGAACCACATGAACTAAAAGTACTAGTATTAACTCTCTTTTTATTATCTAGCCTAAAAATAAAGGGGTTTGTTTTATCTAAATTAATTAACTAAACTAAGAATACATAGGAAGAAAATTGGGGAAATAACTTTTGGGAAAAATTAATTGATTTGGACAATACCCAAAGGAAAATCCACCTAGATTTCACTTGTTATTTGACTCTGAATCAGACGATATATTCACTCGACTTGATCCGTAGAAATCCCTAAGTTATATTATTATCTCTCTCGAGACTAACAATGTCTAACCCTAGGTTGATTAATTGAAATCTCTTTCTAAGTAAAACCCCTAGTGTTGCATTAACTCGATCTATGGATTCTCTTATTAGGTTTCACCCTAATCCGGCAAAATTAAGTCGCCCTATGTCTAGGGGTGCAATCAACTCCGCTTAATTATGCTAGATCTACTATTAGATAGGGACTTTTGCTCCTCTGAATAAGCACATCAATACTTGAATCAATATCCTGCAATATTAAAGAAAGAATTAAGAACTCATAATTAAGAACAAGTCAAATATTTATCATACAATTCAGAAAATAATAACAAGATCCGCCTTAGGTTTCATTTCCTTTAGGTATTTAGGGGATTTAGTTCATATATGTAAAAGAAAACATCTCAGAAGAATAATGATAACAAAACATAAAGAAACCCAAAAATCCCGAAGGAAATTGAAGGGAGATCTTCAGTCTTGAAGGAGAATCCGGCTTCTAAGATGGATCAATCAGCTTCCTTCGAGTAATTCCTTGCCTCCTACTCCATGTGTCCTTTCTAGGTATGTCTTGGAGTGTTTATATAGGCTTTAGAATGCTTTAAAACCCTCAAGAGTGGCCTTTTCTGAATAGGACTAGATTTGGGCTTGACAGGGACACGCCCGTGTGACACGCCCGTGTACAAGTGCTTCAACCAGTGTTCGAGTCTGTTGAATAGACACGGATGTGTGGTCTACCCGTGTATGGAAGTCCAGGTCATGTTGATTTCCCACGTTGGCCCATTTTTTCCATTTTTGGCCCGTTTCTCACTCTTTTTACTTTCCTATGCTCACCTAAGTATAAAACATGAAATTAAAGGATTAGGATCATCGAATTCACCAAATCTAAGGAGAAATCATCCATAAATGTGCTAAGCATGGGATAACAATATGTATAAATTATGATTTATCAAATACCCCCACACTTAAGCATTTGCTTGTCCTCAAGCAAAATCCTCAACTCACAATTAATATTTCATTTTTCTCAATTTATAATTCCTATCAATAATATCTCAAAATAAACCATAAGTAATCATACATTGAGAATTCGATTAGAAGAATATCAAATTTTCAAACATTCCAAGTTGAGCATTTTATCATGAAAACATTAGGTGTCTCCCCTCATCTAAGTAATCACCTTTGATTCAAAATATCACAGAATTCAACATCCTCACTAACGATTCACTCAAATCACTCGAAGTGTTTAAGGAAAACAAATGAAGCACTCATTAGTCAATATGAAAAGTTATTACCATAGGCTTGCGTGAAAATCAACTCTCCACCACTATATATTAGAAGATACATCAATCAAAAGGTCTTTAGAGGGTTGTAAATGGCTCTGGTTAGGGGGTGTGGTCATAAGCTGACAAAGAAGGTTAGAATCGAAATTGAATTGAAAAATTACCTAACTAGAAAAATAATACAACTAACAAATTACATTCCTAATTGAACTTTTCTTCATGGATAACATCGTTTTAATCTAAGCATTACATAATTTTTTTTAAGAACAAATCAAATTAACATAGAATTTTGCTAAAACTAAAACATAGCTAAGTAATTTATTCAAATCAAATCTCGACAAAAATAAGGATTAAATTAAATGAGGGGATTTCAACAATAATGGTTTATGGGTTAGTATTGAGGGTAAATCAATGAATGGCTTGTTAAGCTAGAGGGGGTTCACTAAGGGTTAATTATAGAGGTAGGCTTTTATGGAGTGAGTGGGTTAAACTTAAGTGCCTTTATCATCTTGACATATCAATTCAAAAGGTCTGGTCTTGACATACATAATCAAGCAAGTTCTAGAGTAATAATTCGATATTGACGCACTCAAAGCAACAATAAAAGTGAGCATGAAAGAAATAATATATGCTTTAAAGGCTCAAGATCTCACAAAAATTATGGGTTTTTTATGTTTAACCTGTGAATTTCAACTCAAGATAATACCTAAACTTGGGGAAACAACCTAAAATTTTTAATTTTAAAAAATCAACTTATCATGCTTGATTCTCTAATTCCTTAAAGTTTAACAATTAATGCATAAATATCTATGTTTTAATTCAAGACATATCAATAAAAATCATAAATTAATCAAAATTCATTTTAATAATGATATGAGAAGATTATTTGAGAACAAGACAAAATTCAGGGATTTTTCTGATAATGATATAAATAACCCCCCCAAACTTAAGATGTACATTGTCCTCAATGTACAAAGATAGATTTACTGAAAAATATAGATATAAGATCACAAGATAGGGAGAGGAGTGAAACTTCCTGAATGTTAAATGGAATCCTTGAATTAGATTCATAGAGAGTAGTCGGTTAAGGCAAATGTGAGATTGGAGGAGGATACTCCGGTAGTGGTAGAGGTTCATTAGTCCACAAATCCTGCGCCAAAAGAATATTCTAGTGGTAGCTATGGTCGTGGTCGAGTAGGACATGGCAGTCGTGGAGAACCTTTTCCAGTGGAGTTGCAAATTCCTAAGTAATAGTGAGCTTTGGAGCTCTTTATAACTACGATAAAATCAATAATTCTTTAGGAAATATAAAGTAGCATGATTACTCATAAAGAAATGGCTAAAAATATAAATTGTTTAATATAAATTATAAAACCTAAGGATGTAGTAAAAATAAAATTAAAGAAAAATAAAATAAAAAGTTGTTTTAAAAAGATAAAAGTAAAAACATAAAAATAATAAATAAAAGTCTTTAAACATCTTTATCGCTAGATGGTTCGCGAGGTGGGGGCGGGGATGAGATGTGAAGGTGCTGACATATCTTATGTATAGTTGCATCAATGTGATCAAAGCGCTAAAAACATTGCTGCTCAAATCGAGTGAGGCGCTCAGAGATGTCAGAGAGTGAAGCCGCCGTATGAACTGAACGATGAATAGGTGGTGCCTGAGAGGCTGGATCCTCGTGAGGTGGAAGGACATCATCGGCAATGTCCTCTGGGTCCTCCTACTCGGCTGACTAGACGAGGCGGTACTGGGGAGGATCAAATCCATGTCGTCACTCGATCATCCTCATATGCAGCATACTTGAGATGCCCTGTGGGGATATCTAACCAATGAGGGTGAGGGAGGATGCTTACGTCGCTGTGTTGAGGAGACCGAAGTATCGTGCCAGGCAAGTCACATAAGGGCCAATGAAAATGACTCCCTTCCTATGCCGCTCCGCCTGATGGCGAATGGCGAGGGCAACGAAATAGTGAGGTCGAATACGTGCCCATACTCCATGCTCCATAAAAAATAGGCATCGTTAGTGTTGACGACACCGGTGCTCTCTCGCCGTCTTGTCAGGGTGTGGGCTAGGATGGCGTGTAGGTATCTCAAGGATGGGGCAAGAGTCGATGCCTTGGAGCGACTAGGGTCATTGGTGGCCGAAACAGGGACGAGGGCCCTCCAACAGTTTGAAGGAAAGTAGTGGATATGGCGATGGAGGCTGGAGAAGTCGTCGTCGTCCATGAACTCCTCCGTGTATAGTCCTAACGCGACTCCGAACTCAGGTACACTCAGCTGGCAAACTAAACTGCCGAGACAGAACTGGATCATTCCAGGATCATCAAACTCTATCACAACAACTTGAAGGTGGAAGGTCGAGCAGAGTTCGAGTGTGAGCTCGAGGTACGTCGGCTCGATGATCTCGAAGAAAAGGCCCCACGGGTCAGTAGTCTGAGGGCCCAGATAGCGTTAGTGAGCTGGATCTGCTCGAGTGCAACCCAATCAATGTAACAGCCCACACCTAGGGGTCGGGCCCGTAGTATCTGAAAGAGTTCCTCCTGAGGTTTCAGGGGAAACTGTAGGAATGGGTGCAGGATTTCGGTGGTAGGACCCGAGGAGGATGCTGGTCCTTTTCGCTTCTTCGAGGCGGGGACGATAGTCTTTTTCCCTCGTGGGTTTGACATGGTGTATCTGTAAGAATAACGACGAAAATAACATATTCTAACAAATTCATGAATTAACCATGAATATCGTTAAACTAACAAATCCAACCAAACTAATGACACTAACAAGACTCAACCAAAAGCAATCTAACTTGATGACAGAAATTTTATGGCAAATGGCATAGTAATATCATGACTAAATTCAACACAAGATAGATGAAATAGATCCTAAGGATGAGAATATTATGATAAGCAATTAGCAACAAAATGTAAGTAATAAAATCATGATAGTAAGCATCAAAAGGGAATAAAAAAGAAGAGAAAATTGTTAGTAGAGGACTTGTGGCCGAAGGAGCGACGGCATGATGGTAGGGGTGTGGGTCAGCCACGGGCGTGGGCAGTGAGGCCGTGTGGTTTGCAATGGGGCTCGTAAGGGTGAAAAAAATGAGAAAATGGAAAAGAAAAGGGAAATGAGGTATGAGGAGGAAGAAAATGGAAGAAGAAAGGAGAGTTAGGGGGTGGCAGGTTGGTGAGGCAAGAAGATTGCGACGACTAGGGTTAGGGTTTTTGAGGAAGGGGATGATGAATAGTGAGGCGTTTATATAGATATTGGGGCACACTGCCATGGGGCATGCTCGTCTGCCCTTATTTTAGCCTGTGCATTTCGTGATTTTAAAATTTGGCCGCGTCTGAAATTCGGCCCACGCCCGTGTTCCTTGGGTGTGCTGGTGCACACAGTCGTGTCGCATGGCCGTGTCCTACTTCTGTGACACGTGTCCTGCTTCGTTTGCTTTTCCCACACCTGTGTATATACACGTACGCCCGTGTTATTTTGACAGTATCGACCATGACTAGTGGGCACAGGCGTGTCGCACGCCAGTGTTAATTTGGTAGTTTTGACCACGGTTTATAAACACGGGCGTGTCGCACGCTCGTGTTGATTTGACAGAATTGCCCATGGCCATGCCGCACGGCAGTGGCAATGTATCGAATCCCGTGTTGGGAAAAAATTTTGCTCTGTTCTCCCATGGCCATAACGCACTACCATGTCGCCTCCTGTGGTTGCACACTGCCGAAGGTACACCCGTGTGCCTTTCCATGTGGATTTGGAAAACCTGTGTTTAAGGACTCAGTTAATGATTTAGATGTTAAAAACAAAAATGTAAAGAAATCGACATTGTTAGTACTCAGGTTGCCTCTCAAGAAGCGTTTATTTAGAGTTTAAGCTCGACTTTCCTCTCTTGCTGCGTCGTCATGGTGGTGCGAGGAGTTTACACTCCTCCTTCCTGCTATTAATCTCATCAAAATAAGGTTTTAGACGAGCAATATTTGCCTCAAAAGTGCCGAATTTGGGATGAATTACTTCGACTATACCATATGAAAAAATGCTAAGTACCGTAAGAGGGATTGCTCCATTAGGTTCAGAAGTGGCAATACGAGGGTCTGCTGCATCTAATAGTACTTTGTCTCCAACCTTAAGTTGATTTGGTGAAACATTGAGCCCGTCATGGCGTGGTTTTGTTTATCATCTGTTCTCGGTTTCTGTGTTCGCCATTCATCTAATTCCTCGATTTGTAGCCTTCGTTTTTCATAGATGGGTCCTTTGTTGTTACTTGAACAAGGTTCCTGTATACTCTTCGAACGTGTTTCCTGCAAAGAATGTTGCACCACATGATCAGTATTAGTAAAATTTTGAGCTTGAAGAGTGATTCTTTCATCCTCCACACGAAGTGTGAGTTCACCTGTACCAACATCAATAATAGTTCTATGATAAACCGTAATTTATACATATTTTTACCCCATGTTTAACGCATTTTATGGATGATTTTTCCTTAGAATTGGTGAATTTGATGCTCCAAATGCTTTAATTTTAGGATTTATACTTAGGTGAGCATAGGAGAGCGAAAGGAACGAGAAACGGAGAAAATAGGCCAAAGTACGAAATCAACACGGCTTGGACTTCCTCACACGGGCATCCCACACGGCCGTGTCAATCTGGCAGAATTGAAGCACGACTCACACGGGTAGAACACACGCCCGTGCCATTCTGACAGGCTCGAACACGGCCTGAAATAGTCGTACACGGGCATGTCACTGCCGAGCCCAAGTTGAGTCCAATTCAGAAAAGGCCACTTTTGAGGGCTTGTAGGCATTCCAAAGCCTATAAATACACCCTAGAGGAGGAATAAAATGGACACACACAGGGAGGAAGGAAGGAATTACTCCAAGGAAGCCGATTGATCCATCCCAGAAGCCGGATTCACCATCAAGACTGAAGATCTCTCCTCAATTTCCCCTTTTAGAGTTTTGGGTTTTCTTTATGTTTTGTATTCTTTATTATTCTGAGATGTTTTCTTATTTAGTTATGAACAAAATCCCCTAAATACCTAAGAGGAATGAAACCCAAGACGAATCTTGTTATTATTTTCAGAATTGTATGATAAATATTTAACTTGTTCTTAATTATGTGTTCTTAATTCTTGTTTTGATATCCCAGGACACTGATTCAAGACAAGCTCTTATTTAGAGGAGCAAAAGTCCCTGTCTAAGAGTACACTTGTCATAATTAAGCGGAGTTGATTGCATGCCTAGAGATAGAGTGACAAGATTTTTCCGGATTAGGGTGAAACCTAATAAGGGGATCCATAGATCAAGTTAATGCAACCCTAGCGTGTTAATTAGAGAAAGGTCTCAATTATTCAACCTAGGGATTAGACATTATTAGTCTTGAATAGGGATAATAACATAACTTAGGGATCTCTATGGAACAAGTTAAATGAATAAATTGTCCGATTCGGAGCCAGAATAACAAGTAAAGTCTAGGTGGATTTTTCCTTAGGTATTGTCTTAATTCAATTGATTTTCCTAAAAATAATTCCCCAATTTTATTCTCTGTGAGTTCTTAGTTTAGATAATTAGTTAGTTAAAACAAAACCTCCTTATTCTTAGGCTAGATAATAAAAAAAATAGTCATTACTAGTACTTTTAGTTCCTTTGGATTCGACAATCTGTTCTTGCTAAAACTATACTACTGTACACTTGCATACATCGCGATAATAGTTAGTTTCAAGAACGATTAATTATAAATATTTAAAACCTATCACGAAATCACGCGATCAAGTTTTTGGCGCTGTTGCAGAGGAACTAAGATATTAGGAACGCTCAATTTTTATTACTTTAGCCTTTTATTTTTCTTGCAAATTAATTTTATTTTATTATTTATTAATTTATTTTTTCTTTCTCTTTGCAGGTTTTTATAGTTTATGACTAGAAGAAACCCGTCAGGACCACTACTTTTTTACGAAGAAATTGATCGCATAGTTCACAGAAACCAAAGAGAAATAAGGCGAAGCATAAAATACACAGAGAACGAGCAAGAGGACGATACTCAACCCCCAAACAAAGAGATAGCTAAAAACTAAGGTAATCAGCTACCTCCTGCAATTGCGGTTAATCAAAACCCTACTCCACACACTATGTACGATTATGCTAAACCTTCTTTAACAGGAACTGAATCAAGCATACTTAGACCTACTGTAGCTACAAATACTTTTGAACTCTTTTGAACTGAAACCTAACACAATTTAATTGATACAACAGTTTGTTCAGTTTGATGGTTTGCAGGATGAAGATCCCAACGCTCACTTAGCGAAATTTTTGGAACTATGCGATACATTTAAAATCAGTGGCATTTCTGATGATACCACACGTCTTCAGTTGTTTCCCTTTTCATTGAGAAACAAAGCTAAACAGTGGTTAAACTCATTACCACGAGGGTCAATCACTACTTGGGAACAAGTGACCGAAAAATTTCTTTTAAAATATTTTCCGCCGGCTAAAACGGCTAAATTACGTAATGATATCTCTTCTTTTGTGCAGATGGATTTAGAAAAACTCTACGATGCATGGGAGAGATACAAGGAACTTTTGAGAAGGTGCCCTCACCATAGGCTACCGCTTTGGCTATAGGTCCAAACGTTCCATAATGGCCTAAATCCTTCGACTCGGCAAATGGTTGACGCAGCTAGTGACAGAACCATCAATAATAAAACACCTAAAGATGCTTATGAGTTTATAGATGTCACTGAATAACTATCAGTGGCAAGTCATGAGGACAAAGCCAATGAAAGCAGCCGGTGTTTATAATGTCGATTCGGTCACCATGCTCTCTAATTAGGTAGATGTAATACCTCTTACCTATACTCATTGCCGGAATAGGGTACGAGGCATTACCGGAGTTTACGAATTATTTTATTTATTTATTTATTTTTTTTATATTTAATATAGCCCCTTTATAAATATCTAACCTTCCATGTAATATTAAATCGAGACCAATCCACATCAACCAAACCAATTCAACATATTTTCAAGATAAATTCATGTGTATTTATAAGATAACCTCATCACAAATCAAAACCAAGATTTGTTAGCCATACCATTGGCTAACCTTACATTCATTTCAGAGAATCATTTACTTTATTAGCTTATACATGCCATTGATTTCCAAAATAAAGTTTCTTTATATACCGAAGTCCTGATGATGTATAAATAGTTATTGATATAGTTGTTGATATATTTGTCATAGTTGTTGATATAGCCAAATAGTTGTTATTTGGTTTATTAGTAGATGATGCATAAATGCATTTGGAAATTAGATACGTTTGATGATTTTGGCATAATGATTTGTATGTTTGAATATAGAATTGAGTGGTTGAAATGTTTGTGAATAGATGTCATGATATGTGTATGAGTTGGTATGTTATTGGTTGCCCATATATGTGTTAAATTGATACCATTTGATGGCTAGGTGTGTTTGAGATGAGGGTGGCAAATTGGCTTTGCAAATAGCCTATTTTTGTCCATACGGGCAGAGACACGGGTGTGTGTCTCAGCCGTATGCGACACACGGTCATGTTACACAGCCATGTGTCCCCTGGGGTACCCTTTCTAATTAAGGTAGTATACCCTACCTTTTTGACATGGCCTAGACACACGGGCGTGTCTATTGGCCGTGTGAGACACACAGCCTTGGCACATGGGCGTGTGTGGTCTTTTCAAAAGGTACATAGGTTTGACACACGGGCGTGTGGTCAATAGTGTGGCCAAGTTAGTAACCTCTCTAAATTTCCCATGGAAATGACACACGGACGTGTCTCCGGCCGTGTGATGCAAGTCAGTATGTATGCCCTGTTTTCACATGGCCTATGAGACAGGTGTGTCTGATAGCCATGTGAGGCACACGGCCTGTTCACATGGGTGTGTGACCCTTAAATGTTTAAAAATTTTCTAAGTTATCCAAAGTTTGTAAATGTTATTGGTTTCGTCCCGAACCACTTCTAAGCACGTTTTAAGGTCTCGTAGGACCTTAAAGGGACAATGTGATTCATATGAATAGATTTTGATTATGATTGCATAAATGTATGTGAATGAGGTGTGTTATTCGGTAATGCCTCGTAACTCTATTCCAGTGTTAGATACGAGTTAGGGGTGTTACATTTAATTGGTATCAGAGCTATGGTTTAGTCGATTCTAGGACTAACGTAGCGTGTTGGAGTCTAGCTATACATGCCATATATATAAACTGCGATAGTGTGATGATTCCTGACAGTTAAAAATGTGTTTTTGTATAGAAAATGGATCTCGATCGAGCTAATGATGTGGAAAGTAATAAGCCTGCTCCCGCTCAAGGGGTAGTACCAGCCGATTCTAGGCCTATTTCAAGTAGCCAAGGGGGAGAGGCTAAGCAAGCCTTCTTCCAAATGATGAGTGAGTAGTTCACGAAGTTCTTACGAACAAATCTAGCTGCTCAACAACCTTCACCCCACCCGTTCCTCAGTAAATCCCAGTTGTGCCACAGGTGATAGATCTGATTCAATTGAGTAAGCCACCAGAGGATAAGATTCAGAAACACGGGGCTGAAGAGTTTCAGGCTACAGTTGATGATGATGCTAAGAGAGTTAAGTTTTGGCTCGAGAACATGATAAGAATATTTGATTAATTGTCCTATACTCCGGAAGAATGTATCAAATGCGTTGTATCATTGCTAAGAGATAATGCGTATCATTAGTGGAAAACCTTAATAAGTGGTTCCTAGAGAATGGATTACTTGGGAGTTCTTTCAATCTAAATTCTGAAAGAAATATATAAGTCAGCAATTATTTGATAAGAAGCATAAAGAGTTTCTAGAATTGAAACAGGGTCGAATGACTGTGACTGAGTATGAAAGAGAATTTGTGTGATTGAGCAAATATGATTGGGAATATGTTTCTACCAAAGAGATCATGTGTAAACGATTCGTTGATGGACTGAATGAAGATATAAAGCTATTAGTTGGGATTCTAGATATTAAAGAATTCGTTGTTTTAGTTGAAAGGGCTTGTAAAACCGAAGATCTCAGCACAGAAAAGAGAAAAGCTGACTTTGAAGCAAGACATTCTAGAAAAAGATCAACTAGTAAGTCTTATCAGTCTGCATCGAAGAAATTTTAGGACTCGTTTAATCGTTCTACTGCATTGGTGGGACATTCAAATAAAGATCGAGTAAGACAATAGTCGAGCTTCAATGCTCCAGCTACTTCGATAGCTAGTGTTGGTAGTGTGAGAGAAAACTGACTCGAATGTAGACAGTGTGGGAAATGACATTTCGGTGATTGTAGATCGAATGATCAGGCTTGTTTTAAATATGGATCATTAGATCATTTTATTAGAGATTGCCCAGAGTTAGCTAAAAAAGATAATGTTTAGAGTACGAGACCAAGTAACACAGTAGTTAGAGGGAGACATGAGGCATTACTGTGAGATCTAATGCTAGAGCACCTGTACGAGCCTACGCTATTCTCACTCACGAAGAAGTGTCATCTCCATACGTCATTACTGGTACTTTTACTCTCTATGATACTAAAGTTATTGCATTGATAGATCCAGGATAAACTCATTTGTATATATGTGTGAATTTAGTATCCAATAAGACTTTGCCTGTAAAGTCTACTAAATTTGTAATTAGAATATCAAACCCTTTAGGCAAGTACGTGTTAGTTGATAAAGTGTGCAAGAACTATCCATTGATGATTTGGGATATTTTTTTTTCCAGCTGATCTAATGTTTTTACCATTTGACAAATTTGATATAATTTTGGGTATGGATTGGTTAATGCTGCATGATGCTGTTATGAATTGCAAACGAAAGATGATTGATTTGAGATGTCAGGATAATAAAATTATCCAGATTGAGTCAGATGATCTGAATGGTTTTCCAGTTGTGATTTCATCTATGTTAGCTCAGAAATATGTGAGAAAGGGTTGTGAAGCTTACTTGGCTTATGTACTTGATACGAAAGTGACTGAAAAGAAGATTGAATCAATGCCAGTTGTGTGTGAATATCTGGATGTGTTTCTTGAAGAATTACTAGGATTACCACCAATACGAAAGGTTGATTTTAGCATTGACTTAGTTTCGAGTACAACTTCGAATATCGATAGCTCCATATAGAATGGCTCTGACAGAGTTAAAAGAATTAAAATCTCAATTGCAAGAATTAACTGATAGAGGATTTACACGATCGAGTTTCTCGCCGTGGGGTGTTCCTATGTTGTTTGTGAAAAAGAAAGATGGCACGATGAGAATGTATATAGACTACCAAAAGCTTAACAAAGTGATGATCAAGAACAAATATCCTCTACCACGAATCAATGATTTTTTTGACCAATTGAAAAGGGCTACAGTGTTTTCAAAGATAGATTTGAGATTGGGCTATTATCAGTTGCGAGTTAGAGACTCTGATGTGCCAAAGATTGCATTTAGAATGAGGTATGGTCACTATGAATTTTTAGTTATGCCTTTTGGATTAACAAATGCACCTGCTATCTTTATGGACTTAATGAACTGAATTTTCTGACTGTGATATTTTGATCTATTTGAGAGATGAGACTGAGCATGCCAAGCATTTTAGAATTGTATTGCAGACTCTACGTGATAAACAGTTATATACAAAGTTCAATAAATGTGAATTCTGGTTGTGTGAGGTTGTTTTTTGAGGCATATTGTGTTAGCATCGGGTATTCGAGTTGATCTAGGCAAGATTTCTACGTTTATGGATTGGAAGCCTCCGAGAAATGTATCTGAAGTCCGTAATTTTCTACGACTAGCTAGCTATTACCAACGGTTTATAAAAGGCTTTTCGATGATTGTGACTCTGTTGATAAGATTGCTTCAGAAAGATGTAAAGTATGAATGGTCTGAGAAATGTCAGAAAAGTTTTAATTAGTTGAAAGCTCTTTTAACTGAAGCTCCAGTGTTAGTAAAACCAGAATCAGGTAGAGAATTTTTGATCTATAGTGATGCATCATTGAATGGCCTGGGTTGTGTTTTGATGAAAGAAGGCAAAGTCATAGCTTATGCCTGGAGACAGTCGAAGCCACGTGAAAAGAATTACCTGACGCATGATTTAGAGTTAGCAGCCATTGTATTTGAATTGAAGATCTGCCGTCATTATTTGTTTGGTGAGAAATGTCATGTTTATTCAAATCACAAGAGTTTAAAATATCTGATAACTCAGAAAGATTTGAATGTGCGACAGCGGAGATGGCTTGAATTGTTAAAAGATTACGAGTTAGTGATTGACTATCATCCAAGAAAAGCAAATGTTGTTGCTGATGCTTTAAGCCGAAAATCTTTATTTGCTCTACGTGCAATGAATACTCAGTTGGTTGTATCTAATGATGGCTTGATTATAGCTGAGTTGAAAGCGAGACCGTTGTTTTTATAGCAGATTAGTGAAGTTCAAAAAGTCGATAATGAATTGTTAGTTAAAAGAGCTTAAAGTGATTTGAACCCTGATTCAAAGTTGCAAGTTGATTCCAATGATTGTTTAAGATTTAAAGGCCAAATATGTGTTCTGAGAAATTCTGAGTTGATTCAGATGATTTTGAACGAAGCACATAGTAGTCATTTATCTGTTCATCCGGAAAGTATGAAAATGTATAACTATTTGAAGCAACTCTATTGGTGGCATGGTATGAAACGTGACATTTGAGAGTTCATTTCTAGATGTTTAATTTGTCAGCAAGTTAAAGCTGAGCATCAGGTACCGTCTTGTTTATTATAGCCGATTATGATTTCCAAGTGGAAATGGGATAGAGTGACTATGGATTTTGTGTCGGGATTTCCCTTATCTCTGAGAAAGAAAGATGTGATCTAGGTTATAGTTCAGCTCATTTCATTCTAGTACGAACAGACTATTCACTTGAAAAGTTTGCTGAATTGTATATCTCTGAGGTTTCGAGATTACACGGAGTACCTATTTCTAATGTTTTAGATAGAGATCCGAGGTTTACATTGAGGTTTTAGAAGAAATTACAAGATACACTAGGTACAAAATTACATTTTAGTATCACATTTCACTCGCAGACGGTTATTCAGATACTCAAGGATATGTTGTGATGTTGTACTCTTAAGTTTGAAGGTACGTGGGAAAAGTATTTTCCGTTGATTGAATTTGCATATAATAATAGCTTTCAATCTAGTATTAAAATGGCACCGTACGAAGCCTTATACGGTCGGAAATGTCGAATACCTTTGTACTAGACTGAACTAAACGAGTATAAGATTCACGGTGTTGATCTGATTAAAGAAACAGAAGAAAAAGTGAAAGTAATTCGTGAAAATTTGAAAGTAGTGTTAGATCATCAGAAATCATACGTAGACTTGAAAAGAAAAGATGTTAAGTTTCAAATCGGGGATAGAGTGTTTTTAAAAGTGTTGTCCTGGAAGAAAATACTTCGATTCTGTCGTAAAAGCAAATTGAGTTCGAGATTCATCGGGCCGTATGAGATTATCGAGCTAGTTGGACTAGTCGCTTATCGGCTAGCATTTCTATCTGAGTTAGAAAAGATTCATAACGTGTTTCATGTATCAATGCTACGAAGGTACAGATCTGATCCTTCGCATGTTATTTCCCCGATCAAAGTTGAGATCCAATCAGATTTATCGTACAGTGAAGAACCGATCCGAATTTTAGCTGGTGAGATCAAAGAGCTGAGAAATAAAAGAATAGCATTAGTAAAAGTGTTATGGCATCGACACTGGGTAGAAGAAGCTACGTGGGATCCCGAGAATGCTATGAGAAGGCAATATCCAAACCTATTCACTGGTAAGATTTTCGGGGATGAAAATACCTAAGGGGAAGAGTTGTAACAGCCTGGTTTTAGCTAAAGCAGAATAGTGGTTTCGGACTACAAATTTGAGGTCGTAAAATTATTTTAATATTATTTTTTGTGTTTACAGCATTTGATTAAATATGTGTAAAAATTTCGTAAGTTAATTTTATCGTTTAATAGCTTAATTTGAGAAAATGACTTAATCACGTAAAATGCAAAAGTTGCATTCTATATGTTAAAAGTGCTTAATTGCCATGGCTTATTAAAAGAAAGGACCTTATGATGTTATTATACCACTAATAGGTTAAGTGGACCATTATGGACATGTATTATAAAATTCTATGTTATTTCATTAAGGTTAAACTTGTAATTTGAATAGTAAAGGTTAATAAACAAAACAAAAATTCATAATTTGTGTTCATCTTTCTCTTGGTGATCGAATATCATCGAAAATAAGGGAGGTTGGAAGCTTGTTAGGGTTCGGCACTTGCAAGGCTCAATCGGTATGTGATTTTTGTTCCGTTTTTTATGATTTTTATGTATTTGTGATCGTTGCTTTGAGTACTAGCTAGCCCATGCCCTAATTTTTGAAATTGATGATGATATTGTGAAATGCCATTGATGAGTCCTTGAGCTCTTGAATGTTTGATGATAGAAAATGAGTATTTGTTGATTGATTATCATGTTTTGTAAAGTGATTTTTAGTGAAATTGTACAAAAGGGATTAAACTGAGAAAACGTGAAATGTTGTGGTTAAAAGTGTGAAATAAATGAAAATATGGGCTGTTATGAAGCTATAGAAAATTCAGCTAAGCATGGGTCATATTGAATTTTGTGTTTTTGTGAAATAAGAACTAAATTGAATAAATGTGGAACTTTAAAGGCTAAAGTGAAAAAATGTCCAAATATGTGTTTGTGGACTTGAATGTGTCGATGAATAAAAGAGTTAATTTTGAATGTATATAAATCAAGAATGAAAGAAAATGGATTTAGATTGGGGAAAATCGAAAGTTGACGAATAGTCAATTCCGTCCGTTTATTCCGAACACAAGGTAAATTCATATGCAAATAAACATCTTTACATTAAATTATATATGTTTTATTATGATTAAATTGCAATGAATTTTGAACGGGTAAGAATCGACAGAGTTACGACATCTGAAAGTCTCATGCGAACCTCAAGAATTGTATAGGATACGAATGTCGTGACATTTGGTTATCGAGATGTGATTACATGTAAGACCATGTCTGGGACATTGGCATTTTATTAAGATTACATGTAAGATGATAAACCTCAAAATTGCATAACTATCTAATTACAACAAGATCATTTAACCTATATATATATATAACTCATGTACAACCACCTAATACATGCCACTTAAACAAAAAGAAGAAATACGTCACCAAAATTTTCTTGTCGGAGTCGGGTTTGTTTTGGATGCTGGACCGGATCCGAAACTCTAATGACCTGCGCACGGAAACAACCGTACGCTGAGTATTTCATACTCAGTGGTATTACTATAAATCAAAACTATTTAACATTAATAAATTACAACATCAACCATAAACTTTATAATCATTTAAACTAATTATATATAATTATATTACCTCATAACTCTTAAATTCATATATCATTTTTCACATACTAACTCAAATCATAATTTAACTCATACTTTCTTTCTTATACTTTTCAATAGTGCCAAAACAATTAATCTCATTTTCAAAATTTCATTTCAATTATTTACCCTATTAACAAGGCTCGGACTCTGACAGATATGCGGATTTCACCCAAACACACCAGAATATCCAGGCCAAACACACCTGGAATATTATAAACCCTCCATAACACACCAGTATAATATAGCCTCCCAAACACACCAGTATATCATATCTTCCCAAACACACCAACAAGGCATTAAATACCTCTTCGGATAAACCGAAGTATATAATAACAGAAACATCTTCTCGGCCGAACTACAAATCTCCTCATCACATCACAAATCCAATGGCATGCCATTTGTATCAAATCTAATCTGACAAGTTAATAGGGTATTATTTTACTTTTCCAATTTCAATATCATTTCCACAAAAAATTTCAATACTCAATCAATTCAAACATCTATTATCTTAATTCATATACAAATTAATTTTCACACATACTCATATTTAATTTCAAATATAATACTTACCTTACCTTAATTATTCCATAACTATAAATTCAATATACAAAATAATAAATAGTTTGAGTTATAGTAATACAAACCCGGAAAACGAGTTTACTCCTCAACGATCTTTTCTTTTCCTTTGGATGTCGATGCCTCGTTTTCCTTGTTAGCTACGAAAATAAAAATAATAATAACAACTTACATTATTAATTACAACATTAATTTAAATAATTAATTAAATTTCTACTCAATTTATGCCTAATTTTAAATTTAATCCTAATCCTTTAATTTCATGTTTTATATCCAGATGAGCATAAGAAAGTGAAAAGTGCAAGAAAAAGGCCAAAAACAGACAAACTAGGTTTATTTCAGTGCTGCACACAGCCCAGACACTTCCACACGGGTAATCCACACGCCCGTGTGAGACACATGGGCAGACTACAGGCCCGTGTGTCATGGCCATGTTGACTTAAAACCATATCAGTATTGCACACTGCTTGAGCACCATCACACGGGCTAATTTTGGGCTATTTTGGGCATTCCAAAGTCTATTTAAACACACGAAAAGAGGATCAAGGGGTACACATATAGTAGAAGGCAGAAAATACTTGAAGACAACCATCGGAATAAGCTCGGAAGCAGGAATTACTTCAAGACTGAAGATCTCCATTCAATTTCTACCGAAATTTTTAGGTTTCTTATGTTTTGTTATTTTCCCAATTTTGAGATGTTTTCCCCTATCGTTATGAACTAAACTCCCTAAATACCTAAGGGAGGTGAAACCTAAGATAAATCTTATTATTATTTGAATTATATGATAAATACTTGTCTTATTCTTAATTATGAGTTTTAATCATTGCTTTAATATTCCAGGATATTAATTTAGGTTTTGATGTGCTTATTCAGTAGACCAAAAGTCCCTGTTTAAGAGTAGATCTTCCATAATTAAGCGGAGTTGCATACAATCCTAGAGATAGGATGACATAAATCTGCCGGATTAGAGTCAAATCTAATAAGGGAGTCCATAGATCGGGTTAATGCAACAATAGGGGTTTTAATTAGAAAGAGATTTCGATTTATCAACCTAGAGTTAGTTGTTTTTAGTCTCGAGAGAGATATTAACATAAGCTAGGAATTTCTACGGATTAAGTCAAGTGAATAAATGATCTAATTCAGAAGTAATAAGTAAAGTCTAGGTGGATTCTTCCTTGGGTATTGTCTTCTCCATCGGTTTTCCAAAAGTATTTTCCAATTTTAATCGTTGTCGTGTTCTTAGTTAATTGAATTGTTAATCTTAGTTTAAAAACATCCCTTTAAATCTTAGACTAGATAATAAAAAGATAGTAATTACTAGTACTTTTAGTCCTTGCGGATACGATATTTCCGGTCTCACCATAACTATACTACTGTTCGATAGGTGTGCTTACCTTAGTTGAATTTTTAGTTAGTTTAGTGACCATCAAGTTTTTGGCGCCGTTGCTGGGAACTAAGATATTAGGAACACTTAATTTTTATTACTTTAGCCATTTTATTTTTATTGCAATTTAATTTTGTTTTTATTTTAATTATTAATTTTTCTTTTATTTTCTTTTGGCGGGTTTTTATAGTTTATGACTAGAAGAAACCCGTCAGGACCTCTACTTTTTGACAAAAAAATTGAAAGCACAGCTCGTAGAAATCATAGAGAGATAAGGCGAAGTCTATGGTATATAGAGGAAGAGCACGAGGAGGACACCAATAACACTGAGGAGATGGCTGAAAATCAAAATAATCCGCTGTCTCCTGTGGCTGCCGCAAATCCAGTGAATCAGAATCCTGCTCCTTGTACTATGTACGACTATGCTAAGCCCAATTAAATAGGAACTGAATCGAGTATAGTTAGACCTATTGTTTCTGCAAATAATTTTGAACTGAAACCTAACACGATTCAAATGATACAACAGTTTTTTCAATTTGATGGTTTGCAGGATGAGGATCCAAACACTCATTTAGCAGATTTTCTAAAATTTTGCGACACTTTTAAGATCAATGTCATTTTTAACGATGCCATTCACCTTTAGTTGTTTCCCTTTTCATTGCGGAATAAGGCTAAACAGTTGTTAAACTTGTTACCACGATGTTCAATCACTACTTGGGAACAAATGACTGAAAAATTTTTGCTTAAATATTTTCCACAGGCTAAAATGGCTAAATTGAGGAATGATATCTCTTCTTTTGTGCAGATGGATTTAGAAACACTTTATGATGCATGGGAGAGATACAAGGATTTATTGAGAAGGTGCCCTCACCATAGGTTACCTTTATGGTTACAGGTTCAGACCTTCTACAATGGTGTGAACCCTTCAATAAGGCAACTGATTGATGTTGTTGCCAATGGAACCTTGAACAACAAAACACCTGAAGAGGCTTACAAATTTATTAAAGAGATGTCACTAAACAACTATCAGTGGCAAGTCATAAGAACAAAGCTGACAAAAGCAGCTGGTGTTTTCAATCTCGACACGGCCACTAAGCTATCTAACCAGGTAGAACTATTGAATAAAAAGATTGATGGTTTGTATAATTCTACTTAGGTACATCCACTGAAGAGGTGTGATTCAAATGAAGGAGGGATGCATAACACAGACTATCCATCCTTCAACCCCAGCACCGAGGGAGAATAAGTCCACTATATGGGTAACAATTCTAGACCTCAGAATAACCCTTATAGTAACACTTACAATGCAGGTTGGAGGAACCATCCCAATTTCTCGTGGGGTGGTCAAGGGAATCAAAGGCCACAACACCCTCTAGGTTTTCAACAACCACCTTACCAACAGGAGAAAAAGCCAAACCTTGAGGAGATGCTAATAAAATTTATCTCGGTGTCAGAAACTCATTTTTGGAATACCGAGATAACACTTAAAAATCAACAAGCATCAATTTAAGGGCTCGAAACTCAAATAGGTCAGCTTGCTAAGTTGATATCTGAAAGACCGCAAGGTGGCTTGCCCAGTAATACAGAAACTAACCTAAGGGAGCAACTCCATGCCATCACTGTACAGGACAAAGAAGGGTTAGCTGAACCTAAATCTGAAACGAGGCAAGAAGCTATGGTAAGCAATGGTAAGGTTGAGGTGAGTCATGATACACAAAAGCCGGTAAGCAAAGAATATAGACCTCGTGTGCCATACCCCAATGCGACAAGGAAAGACCACACAGATGAACAATTTGGTAAATTTCTTAAACTACTTAAAAAATTACATATTAACCTACTGTTTATTGAAGCTCTTTCACAGATGCCAAACGCAGTTAAATTTTTAAAAGAGATTTTAGCAAAAAAAACGGATGTTAGATGAGTCATCGCATGTAGAGTTAAATGTAGTTTGCTCAGCTATTTTTCAAAACAAGCTACCCAACAAATTGAAAGATCCAGGGAGTTTTACGATACCTTGTTTAATTGGTAGTTTGAATGTTAACAATGCTTTATCTAATTTAGGGGCAAGTATTAATGTTATGCCTCATAAAATGTTTCGACATCTAAGTCTTGGGAAACCCAAACAAACTAGGATGAGCGTTCAATTGGCTGATAAAACCATTAGATTTGCTAGGGTATAATTGAATATATGCTTGTTAAAATCGACAAATATATATTTCCAGTAGACTTTGTTGTTTTAGACATGGATGAGAATAGTGATATTCCTTTAACTTTAGGACAACCCTTTTTAGCAACTGCTAGGACTATTATTGATGTCGGTACAGGTGAGTGATCAAGATGATTACACTTAAAATTTCACAAAAAACACGGGCTAGGAGTGAGACACACGGGCGTGGGCCACGGCCGTGTGGTCCAAATTGGGGCCTGCACGATTGTGGCCCCCTTTTTAATTGAAACCCTAACCTTAAAAATCCCGCATCCCTATTTAAACCTACTATTCATCCTCCCTTTTCACTATTCACCCGCTAGCCACCAGTCAACAACTTCCCTATTTCGGCCACCATTCTCTGCCGAGCCACCACATCCCTCTTCTTGTTTTATTTCTCTTCCCCTCCTCTTTCCCTTTCTTTTCCTTTTTCTCTCTCCGACCCGCAACCCTCGCACCGCCCACCCCTTTGGCCGACCACTAAGCACCATCACACGGCCAACCCTCTGACCACCACCTACAGTCGGTTCCTATGTTCTTCGACTCCTTTATGCTCTATTTTATTCTTTTAATTTTGTCTTTTATTTTTAGCATTCATTCTTATTGGAAATTTATGACTATTGTTATTGCATTCATAGCATAGGATAACTTGATTTTTATTTTATTATTTTGATTCCTAATTCTAAATAATAGGTTCTTTCGATAGTTTTAAATTTGGTTAATAGTTAAATATGATAGAAATCTCTTGCTTATTCCTTACCATTAGGTGTACTGGCTAGTTTGAATTTGTTTGGTTCCGATTCCTATGCTGAGTTTTTACACTTGTGAACATTAGTGCATATAGGAATAAATGTTACATGATTTACTTTTAACCTTCTTGAAGCGGTTATTGGATGTTGTGTTTGTTTCTATTTTTCTTATATTGAAATATTTTTTCTTTCAGACTCATTATGACAAATACATGGAAAGACCAAAACCGCAGTTCTCGTTTCTAAAAAACGAAAAGGAGCGACATCCTCAACTGCGACCACTGAGATACGCCATCCATTCCTCCAATTTCCACCAGGACCTCGCGAGGAGTTGTTCCAGATTCTACGTGTCGGACCCCTAAGCGTGGGTCAGTGCATCGACTGGGCTACATTGGAACAAGTCCACCTTGCTGACTCAGTTTGGGCCCTCCTTGCTACCGCTCCTTGGGACCCTTTTTTCGACATTATTGAGCCAACATACCTGGAGTTCACTTTGGAACTTTGTTCGACATTTCAGTTACAGATGGTTATGACAAATTACGACGACCTAGGCACAGTCCAATTCCGTCTTGGAGGTCTAGTGCGGCAATTGAGTGTCCCAGAATTCGGAGTTGCTTTGGGACTTTATACAGAAAACTTTATGGAGGTTGACAAATTTTCCCATCTCCACTGTCACATCAATTATGCACCTTCCTCTTATTGGGCAGCCTTCATTCCTGCTACAAGCATCTATGACCCCAGCCGCTTCAAGGCATCGACTCTATCTCCAGCATTACGATACCCCCACGCCCTTTTAGCTCACACTTTAACAGGGCGACGAGAGAGCACTGGCGTCATTAACACTCACGACACATACTTCTTATGGAGCATGAGGCAAGGGCATGTTTTCGATCTTGCATACTTAATCGCCCTCACCTTTCGCCATCAGATTGAACGGCAGTGAAATGGAGTCATCAACATCAGCCCTTACGTGACTCGTCTAGCTTGACACTTTGGGCTCCTGAACACATTAGCGCAATCCTCATCACTCACACTCATCGGTCAGATGTCCCTATAGGGCATCTCAAGTATGCTCCACATGAGGATAATAGAGTGTCGTTGGGGGTTCGATCCTCCTCAATACCGATTAGCACGAGCCACCAATCAGGATGACCCTAAGGATGTTACTGACAATATCCCTTTCTTCCATGAGAACCCAAGTTCTCCTCCACAGCTGAGTCCCAAACCAGTACATGCGACTGCTTCATTGACATAAATTTTGGACCACCTGAATTGATTCGAGCAATATTGCACTCAGTGATTCGACACATAGATGCAACTCTACAGTAGATTTGCCAACATTTCCACATTTCGCCTTCAGCACCACCACCTCACAATCCAGCTGTCGATGAGGACTTTTGAGTCCATTTATTTTCACTTTGTTTTGCTTTCCCTTTTGTTTTTATTTTTATTTTTATTTTTATTTTTATTTTTCATGTTCTAAAAGACTTTTATTAGTATATTTTGAACCCCTTAATTTTATGGTTATTCCTTTTTGAATAACGATAACAACCCCATTGATATAACTCCCTAAAATATTACTGGTGATATCGTAGTTTCAAAAGGTTCAGTCGATTGGTGCTACTCAGGAATATATAAACAATCCTATGGGGAAAGATATTCCACAACTGCCATGTCCTACTCGACCACGACCATAGCCATCACGACACTGACCACCGCGATAACCTCTTCACTTGGCGCTGTGATTGTGCAACCCAACCTCTACCACCACCTTCACCTCTGTCTAGTTCCACATCCACATCATTTCCAATGTCTATAAACCCCCTTTTGCTATTCCAAGGACTACATCCAAATTTAGGACAGTTTCACTTCTCCCCCTCTTTTATGATATTATGCTTATATTTCTATTATCTATCTTTGTACATTGAGGACAATGTACATCTTAAGTGTAGGGAGGTTATGATATTATCATTATCAGAAAATCCCTGAATTATATCTTGTTCTCAAATAATTTTCTCATATTACTATTAGAATGAATTGTGATTGATTTATGATTTTTATTGATATGTTTTGGATTAAAACATAGGTAATTATGCATTGATTATTTAAACTTGAGGAAAATAGAGAATCAAGCATGATAAGTTGCAATTTTGAGAATTAAAATTGCTAGGTTGTTTCCTTGAATTGAGGTAATATCTTAAAGTTTTGAATTTACAGGATTGACATCAAAAACCCATAATTTTTGTGAGATTTTAAGCCTTTTAGAGCATATATCTTTCTTGATCACTTTGTTGATGGTTATGAGTGAGTCAATGCTGATTTTTTATTCTAGAACTTGCATCGATTATACATGTCGAGACCACACCTTTGATTTGATATACTAAGATGATGAAGGCACTTAGGTTTTGACCTACTTACTCCATAAAAAGCCCACCCACATAATTAACTTTTAGTGAGCCCCTTTGAGCCTTAAACATCATTTCTTGATTTCTCTTTAATGATAACCCACAACTTAACCCTTTTTGATTCGTTAAGAATTTCTCCCTTTTTATTGACTCCCTTTTTATTGAGATTTGATTTGATTAATTGCCTAACTATGTTTGTTCATTTTAGTTGTTGAATTATTCCTTATTATGTACTTTCCATTATTGTCTTATTCTTAAAAAAAATGTATATTTATATTCATATAATTACATATTTTGATAAAGAGCTTGGATAAGTTAAAGTTATTATATGGAGAAAAAGCTCACTTCATTAGTTTTGGATATAATTTGGCACTTGTTTGTAATTCGATAATTAGCTTTTTTTTCTAAGTTTGGTAATTATTTAAATTAATCTCGATTCTAACCCTTTTTTCCAGCCTTTATCCACACCTTTAACTCAAGCCCCATTACAACCCTGTTAAAGACCTTTTGATTTGTGTATCATCTCATTTATAGTGATGGAGATTTGATTTTCATGCAAGCCTATGGTAATAACATTTCATGTTTGACTATTGAGTGCTTAATTATTGAACCTTAAAACACTTTGAGTGATTTGAGTGAATCTTTAGTAAGGATGTCAACCATTGTCGATTTGGAATTAAAGATAATTACTTAGATAAAGGGGGTACCTATGATTTTATGATTAAAATGCTCAACTTGGATTGTTTGAAATTTTTAATGTTATTTTAGTTGAATTCTCAGTGTATAATTATCTATGGATTATTTCAAACACATTTTTTTATAAGAATTATAAGTTGAGAAGAATACACTTTAATTGTGAGGACAAGCAAATGCTTAAGTGTGGGGATATTCGATAAACCTCAAAAGTAACATATTTTAATCCCATGCTTCGCATATTTTTGGATGATTTATCATATGATTCAGTGAATTTGATGCTCCTAATCCTTTAATTTCATGTTTTATATCTAGATGAGAATAGGAAAGAGAAAAGTGCAAGAAAAAGGCCAAAAACGGACAAAATAGGTTTATTTCATGCTGCACACGGCCCAGACACTTCCACACAAGTAATCCACACGCACGTGTGAGACACACAGGCAGACCACACGCCCGTGTGTCATGGCCGTGTTGACTTAAAACCATATCAGAATTGCACACGGCTTGAGCACCATCACACGGGCGTGCCACACGACCATGTCCCTGTCGAGACCTATTTTAGTTCTACTCAGAAAAGGCTAATTTTGGGCATTCCAAAGTCTATTTAAACACACAAGAAGAGGATCAAGGAGTACACATATAGTAGAAGGCAGAAAATACTCGAAGACAGCCATTGGAATCAGCTCGGAAGCAGAAATTACTTCAAGACTGAAGATCTCCATTCAATTTCTACCGAAGTTTTTAGGTTTTTTATGTTTTGTTATTTTCCCAATTTTGAGATGTTTTCCCCTATTGTTATCAACTAAACTCCCTAAATACCTTAGGGAGATGAAACCTAAGATAGATCTTATTATTATTTGAATTATATGATAAATACTTGTCTTATTCTTAATTATGAGTTTTAATCCTTACTTTAATATTTTAGGATATTAATTCAGGTTTTGATGTGCTTATTCAGTGGAGCAAAAGTCCCTGTTTAAGAGTAGATCTTCCATAATTAAGCGGAATTGCATGCAATCCTAGAGATAAGACGACATAAATCTGTCGGATTAGAGTCAAATCTAATAAGGGAGTCTATAGATCGAGTTAATACGATAATAGGGGTTTTAATTAGAAAGAGATTTCAATTAATCAACCTAGAATAAGTTGTTTTTAGTCTCAAGAGAGATATTAACATAAGCTAGGGATTTCTACGGATTGAGTCAAGTGAATGAATCATCTAATTCAAAAGTAATAAGTGAAGTCTAGGTGGATTCTTCCTTGGGTATTGTCTTCTCCATCGGTTTTCTAACAGTATTTTCCAATTTTAATTGCTGTCGTGTTCTTAGTTAATTAAATAGTTAATCTTAGTTTAAAAACATCCCTTTAATTCTTAGGCTAGATAATAAAAAGATAGTAATTACTAGTACTTTTAGTCCTTGTGGGTACGATATTTCCGATCTCACCATAACTATACTACTGTTCGATAGGTGAGCTTGCCTTAGTCAAATTTTTAGTTAGTTTAGTGACCATAAGACCATGTCTAGGACATTGACATCGTTAATCGATTTCGTGTAAGACCCTGTCTGGGACAGTGGCATCGATATGTGATAACATTTAAGACCATATCTGGGATATGGCATTGTACGAGCTTATGTGATTTTCGAATATCCTTAATGATTCCGAATGGTTCAATGGGCAAATTCAAGTTGAGAAAAAATATGTGAATGAGATAAATGACTCACGTATGTACAAAATTTGTACGAGTATTGAAAAGGGGAAATATTTGATGAACTCGATTAAGACATTGAATATATGTCCAATGGGAAAGGTTTGTGAATTTGAATGAAATTAGCTATGTTAAACAAATTTGAATTTAAAATGCAAATGTTTATCTGATAGCTTTATTTGTATATCACTTACTAAGCTTTTATAGCTTACTTTGTGTGTTCTTTCCATGTTTTATAGATTATTGAAGCTAGCTCGAACATTGAGGATCATCGGGAACCATCATCACACTATCGACTACTTATTGGTACTTTTGGAGCTTTGTATATATGATATATGGCATGTATAGGCTAGTGTCATTTTGTTATGTTTTGAGTTGTTATTATAGCCATGAGATTTCACTTGCAAATGTTGGAATATGGCCATTTATGTTAGTGTGATTTATATGTTGATAAGTGATATGTATGTAATGTATATTGTAATGCCCCAAAAATCTCGAAATCCCAAAATTTCTTTTTTTTTTTGGTTCTGATAAAAAATGTGCTAAGTATTTTCGGTTAAGTAGGTAATAGTAGGTCTTGGCTAAGGTTTAAGTTCGAACTGAGGGGAAAATAAAATTATGCGTTAATAGTTAAAAGGACCTTGTTGGCAAGTAGTTGGGATTTTAAATAAAGATAAGGGAAAATGGCATCAAAAAGCCTCGCAGAGGAGTGGCTAAGTGACCCCATTTAGGGTGTAGGGAGGCGGTGTTAGTGGCTAGCAAGGGATCCAAGGTTCGAATCCTAGCTTAGTATTTTTAGGAGTTTAATTTTGGGCCTTCAAGAAGGTTGGAAGTGGTGTGAAGATGGACTCCAAGGGGAGTGTTCAGTAGAGAAATTTGAGAAAAGGATCAAGGGGTTATCAGGGAGAAAACAAGGAGATGAGAAGGGAAGAGCAAGTAGAGCCGAATTGGGAACTTGGGCATGAGGAATTTGGCTATAGGGATTATAAATAGGTGACGAGTGGGAGGTTGTCAGGCTAATGCCGAATTTCCCTTCACCCTGTTGCCAAAAACCCTCTTCCCTAAAAGTCAAAAACCCTCTGTTTCTCTTTTTTCTTCGTTATGCAGATTTCCATTCTTCCTCTACTTCATTTCTGACTTTTCTTTCTTTTTCCTTGGAGCCAAATAACCTACTTTTGTCATACAAAAATTGCAAAGGGCCGAACACCACTTTGGCCGAATACCCTTGGTGCAACTACTACTTCTACTTCGGTCAAATCTAGTGTAAGTGTTTGTTGTCCCAATTGGTTTTACTAAGAATCTATTACACTGTTCTTCCCTCACTCTTTCTAATCAACTTTGGTAGGGAATTAGTATCGGATCTCGGGTTTTAACTCTCTGCCGAATTACTCCATAGGTGTTTTGCAGTTTTGGTAAGTATTCCTCTCTTATTGACTAAGGTTGGCCAAATGATCTTAAGTGAGATAAGGGGGTGAATTATGTTGGATGCTAGTCCCCTAGTATTTGGGTTTAATGAGTAAGATTAATGCAGATCTAAGGAGTATGTGACCAAGGAAAAGCTATTAGGGATTGGTGTTCAAGGTAAGGTTAAGATGAGGTTTAGATTTTTTTAGGGTAAAATATGTATTAAGCATATGATTAATGGAAGGGTGATATCGTTTGTTGGTTGGTGACTAAGGGAATCGCAGCACGCTTGCTTACCAAGTGTGTACTTACACTGAACACACAAGTAGATCGGCAAAAGCCGAAATGCCGAAAAGTCAAAAGTTTGGCTACGGTAGTCTTGCGAGTGTGCGAACACTTGTAAGGGGGAGACTGATAGGATGCCTGAGGCCCATGGGCGATTCCATGGAGTTGGGTTGTGAATAGGCCAAATGGGCCAGAATGGGCTAAATCGGCCCGATGGGTTATTGGGCCATAATTGGAAAAACTTGATAGGTGATGCTATGTGATAGAAAATTTGTGTGTGAGCATGAATATAATGTGATTTGGGCCATATAAATAAGATTGGGCCTAATGGGCCATATGAATGTGAATTGGGCCTGATGGGCTATAAGAACGTGAATTAGGTCGGATGGGCCATATAAATGAGATTGGGCCTAGTGGGCCATATGCATTTATGTAGGGGTTTTGGGCTTAGTATATGATGACTAGATAAAACTTGATTAAATTGCTGAGATCGTGGACAAGTCATAAGGTTAAGGTGTGGCAACGGGTATATGCATGTCTAAGATTGGATCTAGGGAGAGCTTGGTACTTAAGCGGTCTTAATGACCCACCTCCTCTTCTCTGGACTCCTACCTGGTGCGTAGTATTCGTTCATCTTAGCTCACAAGATTTGTTAATGGGCCAAGGTAAATGAAAACCGTAATAAGAGAAAAATTACCGAAATGCCTCTAAGGGCAAAAATGACCAAAATACCCCTATGTGTTGAATGTAAGTTTTATGAATGTGACATGCATATCTGTTGCATACATATTATATTCTGATTAGGTTGCATATGGGATGGGAAATATAGAACGGAGGAAGTATATGAGGATCGCATGGTTGCTTGACAATCGTGGATCCACCGGTGATTTTTAAGCCCAATATGAGAATGAAGGTAGTTCCACAACCAGGCTACCATGGATGTGTATCGGTTGGGTGGGTCGATATTTATATCCCCACATGATGTGTCAGGGGACGGAACCGGTGTGTAGCGGATGGATTATTGGGATGGGATCGCATCGCATTGCATTGCATTGCATGTTTGATGTATGGTGTTTATTGAATGCTTGTTACTCATCGAGGGTTGTACACACTGAGTTTGCGAAAACTCACCTCCTCTTTTATTTTACTTTCAGGTGATACCCAGTAGTTGGTTCGATGTTTGGAGGTACTCTGGGTGGTCAGCTAGCAAGAACAACATGGACTTGCGTTTTGTTTTTTTAAAGCATACGAGATTCTGTTTTATTAAGTACTTTTCAGTCCATATTGTAATATGGCTTATTTTTTATTATTATTGGGTTATTACTTTTTTGCAACGTAATTATGAGAGGTTAAACATAGTTTCTTAAATTATAACATGCTATTCTACATTTCTGCAACTAAATTTTTAAATGATAAGTTTTCTTAAATCAAATGTTTTAAACAAAGCTTTCACAACTAAAAGGAGAGTTTTCATGAGTTAACTAAGGTTTCATATCGGGAGGAAGAGTTTTCAATGAAAACAAGGTTTTGGCTAAAACACTTCAATGTGGCACACCAGATTCGGCCATAGCGTCTGGCCCGGGCTTAGGGTGTTACATTTAATGGTATTAGAGCCCAAGTTGCAAAATACGGGCTGTGAAGTGGACTTTATTACTTGATTTCTTTTTGTGTTAATATATATATTTCTTATTGAATTACAATGTTTTGGAAAAGGGGAAGTCTTGCTGAGTGGCACACTAAGTCTCCAACGTCACACCAAGTAAGTTCTTTTATTCTTAAACATGTTTAAATTGTTATACAGTAGATAATTAGAGGGCTACTCTAGATGATTATGTAGAATGAAACTGAAGCCCGTAGGATCTTAAAACTGTAGAGGCTTTTCGAAAACAATCTTCTCTTTAAATATTTCCATAAAACATCGGTTTAATTATTAAACTAACTAAAACTTCATAAAATTTCTAATCCAGATAATACGTGAATTGACGATGAGTGCTAAAAGAGGTGCAAGAGGCCGTGGGCGAGGCTGCGAAAGTGTTAGGGCTGAATCGTCGGCATTGTGCCATATGCCAGATGTTGGAGTAAAAGAGGCTTCGATCGCACCTGTGGCTGGGAATAGATCGTATGATCGGGCCGCGAGAGAAGATGCATTGTCGCAAGTATTGCTGAGAATTTTGGAAAGGGTCGCTAGGCCCAATAATGGCACTGGAAATCAGGGGTCCATTCTGGAGCGACTTCGATCGAATGGGGCTGAGATCTTTAAGGGCGTGGCTGGTGTGGCTCCTAACATGGTGGAATATTAGTTGGAGGCCATGGAAAGGATAATAGAGGATTTGGACTGTTCACCAGAACAAAAGCTAAAAGGGGCAGTCTCATTGCTTAGGGAAGAAGCTTACCAGTGGTGGTTGACAGTGAAAGAGGGCACTCAACCCGAGCAGGTCACTTGGGAATTCTTCAAAGCTACGTTCCAAGGGAAGTATATAGGAGCGAGTTATGTGGATGCTAGAAGGAAGGAGTTCCTGAACTTGACCCAGAGAAACAAATCTGTGGTGGAGTATGAGGCAAAATTTCTGCACCTTAGTAGGTATACAAGAGTTATGGTGGCAACGGACTATGAGCGTTGCGTTAGGTTTAAGGATGGGCTAAGAGATAGCTTCAGGGTATTAATAGCTCCACAAAGGGAGCGATTTTTCTCGAATTAGTGGAGAAAGCAAAGATAGCGGAAGATGTGAACCGCATTGAGCGCCTAAATCGAGAAAAGGAAAGGGGCAAGAACAAGAGGGAAGCTGAGACTTCTAGTGTTGGACAGAGGCCTAGGGCTAAGGCCAGAGTTAATGCGCTAGTTAGAGCAGGGCCTCCTGCTGTTAATCCAGAGGTGCCACCTTGTGCTGATTGTGGAAGAAGCTATAGAAGCGAGTGTTGGAAGAGAATGGGGGCTTGTTTCGCTTGCAGGTCTATGTAGCATAGGATCAAGGATTGCCCTCGAATGCTAGGTCGAGTGCCAGTAGTGGGTCAAGGTGGTGCTCAGCCACCAAGGGGTGGTCAGTTGTCGCCAAGGGGTCATGGGCAGGCCAGGGGCGGTAATCGAAATAGACGTGGATGTGGAGCACCAGGTGAAAATGAAGGCCATGCTGAGGCAAGACAGCCAGCTTTGGTTTATGCTGCTCATTGCCAAGAAGACAGGGATGCCCCAGATGTGATAACGGGTATGTTCTTTATATACGAGTTACCTTACACAACATTGATTGATATTGGATCGACACATTCATATGTTTCATGCAATATGACTAAATCTTTGGGTGATATGTTTGAAATTACTGCAAATGATATGACTATGATCAGTCCGTTAGGGCAGTCTGTAGGAGTAAATAAGTTGTTTAGAAAGGTACCCTTAGTAGTCCAAGGGGTTACCTTTTTAGCGGATTTGATGGAGCTATCTTTTAGCGAATTTGACATAATCTTAAGTATGGATTAGCTGGTAAAGCACCGAGCCACCTTAGATTGCGCTGCAAAGAAAATGGTGTTAAGAATGGTGGAGGATAAGGAGGTGGTGGTGATTGGTGAACGCCGGAATTACTTGTCGAATGTGATTTCAGTGTTGAAGGATGAGAAGTTAGTACGAAAGGGATGCAAAGCCTTTTTGGCTTATATGAGTGATACGGAGGCCAAGAGCCCTACTATTAAGGAGTTGAGAATAGTTAGGAGATTTCCTGATGTCTTTTTTAAGGAGCTGCCTGGGGTGCCACCCAGCAGAGAAGTAGAATTTGGAATCGAGTTGCTACCTGGTACGACTCCAGTGTCCATCACTCCTTATCGGATGGCACCAAAGGAGTTGGTAAAACTTAAGGCACAGATTTAAGAATTGTTGGATCAAGGATTCATACGACCAAGTGTGTCTCCGTGGGGAGCCCCGGTGTTATTCATGAAGAAGAAATATAGGATGTTGTGAATGTGCATCGACTACCGATAGCTAAACAATTTAACGGTTAAAAACAAGTACCCTCTACTGAGAATTGATGATCTTTTTGATTAGTTTAGGGAAGCTTCTGTTTTCTTGAAGATTGACTTGTGTTCGGGGTATCACCAATTGAGGGTTAAGGAGACATATGTTCATAAGACAGTTTTCAAGACTCGTTATGGGCATTACGAGTTCTTGGTGATGCCATTCAGGAAAAAGAATGCACCGGCCACTTTCATACATCTCATGAATCGGGTCTTCCAACCCTACTTGGATCGATTCGTGGTAGTCTTTATAGATGACATTTTTGTGTACTCAAAAGATGAGGATGAGCATAATGCACACTTAAGGATTGTGTTGCAGACTTTGAGGGAGAAACAGATGTATGCCAAATTCAGTAAGTGTGAATTTTGGCTAAGGGAGGTTACTTTTCTAGGACATGTGGTGCCAGTCAAAGGGATTAAGGTGGATCCCCGAAAAATTGAAGCGCAGTTAGACTAGAAAACACCCAAGTTAGTATCGAAAATCCAAAGTTTTCTGGGCTTGGTAGGATACTATAGGCGGTTTATTGAGGGCTTTTTAGTAATTACTTCACCCTTAACTAAGTTGTTGAGGAAGGGGGTACCGTTTGTTTGGATGGACAAGCCGCAGAAGAGTTTTTGAAAACTTAAGAAAGTCTTAACTGAGGCCCTTGTATTGATTCAGCCAGTGCCTGGGAAGGAGTTTACGGTTTATAGTGACGCGTCGTAGGTGGGCTTAGGATGTGTATTGATGCAATAAGGAAAGGTGGTTGCGTATGCGTCATGGTAACTTAAGACTCACGAGGTGAATTACCCAACCCATGATTTGGAGCTAGCTGCGATGGTTTTCACATTAAAGATATGGAGGTATTACTTATACAGGGAGAAGTGTATAATTTATTCGGACAACGAGAGTTTGAAGTACCTCCTTAACCAGAAGGAGCTAAACCTTAGGCAGTGTAGGTGGGTGGAATTGTTGAGGGATTATGATTGTACGATTGAATACCACCTTGGCAAAGAGAATGTGGTAGCTGACGCGTTGAGACGTAGGGTTAAGTCAGACTTGAGGGCTATGCTCGCCCAATTAAGCTTGTTGGATGATGGTAGCTTGTTAGCTGAGCTTCAAGTAAAACCAGTGTGGGTCAAGCAGATAAGGAGTAAGCAGTTAGTGGATGAGACTTTGGGTGCTCATTTTAAACAAGTAGAGAATGGGGAGACATCAGACTTTGGGATAAATAGTGAAGGAGTGTTGTGTTTCTGTGGGAGAATGTGTATACCTAAGGACAATGATCTAAGACAGTCTATTCTACGAGAAGCACATAGCAGCCTCTATGCTATGTACCCTAACTGAAATAAGATGATCAAAACTTGTGGGAGCTTTACTTGTGGCCTGGACTTAAGCGAGAGGTTATGGAGTTTGTAAGTAAGTGTTTGGTCTGTCAAAAGCTAAAGACGGAACATTAGTTACCTTCGGGATTACTTTAGCCAGTGAAGATTCCACTCTGGAAGTGGGAAAGGATCACTATGGACTTTGTCAGAGTGCTTCCCTTGACGCCTACTAGGAAAGACTCAATATGGGTTATAGTGGATTGGTTAACCAAGTCTACCCATTTTGTACGGGTTCGCACCAATTACTCATTGCAAAAGCTGGCGAGGTTTATGTGGTGGAGATTGTAAGTCTGCATAGAGTGCCAATCTCCATAATATTTGATAGGGACCCACGTTTCACTTCGCGATTTTGAAGAAGCTACATGAGGCGTTGGGTACTAGGTTGAACCTTAGTACGGCGTTCCACCCTCAAACTGATGGACAGTCGAAAAGGGTGATCCAAGTATTGGAGGATATGCTGAGGGGATGTGTGATTGAGTTTCGAGGTAGCTGGGAGGACTATTTTCCGTTAGCCGAATTCGCGTACAATAATAGCTTTCAAGCAAGTATTGGGATGGCTTCGTATGAGGTACTGTATGGGTGAAGGTGTCGAACTCCAACATGTTGACGGAATTGGGCGAACGAAGAGTTTTAGGCCCTGAGTTGGTAGCAGATATTGAGGATAAAGTGAAGTTGATTCGAGATCGGTTGAAGCAGACCTCGGATAGACAGAAATCGTATGCTGACCTTAAGCGTCGTGATATAGAGTATGCAGTAAAAGACTTAGTTTTTCTTAAGGTCTCTCCGTGGAAGAAGGTATTAAGGTTTGGAAGGAAGGGGAAGCTAAGCCCAAGGTTCATTGGGCCATTTCGGGTTGTAAGGCGAGTTGGGCCAGTCGCTTACCAGCTAGAGTTACCTCCTGAACTAAGCCAGATCCACGACGTGTTTCATGTTTCCATGCTAAGGCGGTATCGCTCAGATCCTTCACATGTCGTGGCAGTTGAAGAAATTGAGGTCAGGCCAGACCTAACTTTCGAGGAAGAGCTTATACAAATAATTGGTCGAGATGTCAATGTATTAAGAAGGAAGTCCGTTCCATTAGTCAGAGTACTTTGGCATAATCACAAGGTTGAGGAGGCTACTTGGGAACTTGAGCAAGTGATGCGACGTCAATATCCTCAACTGTTTGAATCAGGTAAAATTTCGACAAAATTTCCTTTAGGGGGCAGACTTGTAACGCCCCCAAAATTTCGAAATCCCAATTTTTTTTTTGGTTCTGATGAAAAATGTGCTAAGTATTTTCGGTTAAGTAGGTAATAGTAGGTCTTGGCTAAGGTTTAAGTTCTGACTGAGGGGAAAATAAAATTATGCGTTAATAGTTAAAAGGACCTTGTTGGCAAGTAGTTGGACTTTTAAATAAAGATAGGGGAAAATGGCATCAAAAAGCCTTGCGGAAGAGTGGCTAAGTGACGCCACTTAGGGTGTAAGGAGGCGATGTTAGTGGCTAGCAAGGGATCCAAGGTTCGAATCCTAGCTTAGTATTTTTAGGAGTTTAATTTTGGGCCTTCTAGAAGGTTGGAAGTGGCATGAATATGGACTCCAAGGGGAGTGTTCATTAGAGAAATTTGAGGAAAGGATCAAGGGGTTATCAGACAGAAAAATGAGGAGATGAGAAGGGAGGAGCAAGTGAAGCCGAATTGGGAACTTGGGCTTGAGGAGTTCGGCTATAGGGACTATAAATAGGTGCCGAGTGGGTGGTTGTCAGGCTAATGACAAATTTCCCTTTACCCTATTACCAAAAGCCCTCTTCTCTAAAAGTCGAAAATCCTCTGTTTCTCTTTTTTCTTCCTTGTGCCGATTTCCATTCTTCCTCTACTTCATTCCCGACTTTTCTTTCTTTTTTTTTAGAGCCAAATAACCCTTTTTTGCCATACAAAAATCGTAAAGGGCCGAACATCTCTTTGGCTGACTACCCTTGGTGCAACTAGTACTCCTTCTACTTCGGTCAAATCTAGTGTAAGTGTTTGTTCTCCCAATCGATTTTGCTAAGAATCTGTTACGCTATTCTTCCCTCACCCTTTCTAATCAACTTTGGTAGAGAATTAGTATCGGATCTCGGGTTTTAACTCTCTACCGAATTGCTCCTTAGGTGTTTTGCGGTTTTGGTAAGTATTCCTCTATTATTGACTAAGGTTGTCCGAATGATCTTAAGTGAGATAAGGGGGTGAATTATGTTGGATGCTAGTCCCCTAGTCTTTGGGTTTAATGAGTAAGATTAATGCAGATTTAAGGAGTACGTGACCAAGGAAAAGCTATTAGGGATTGGTGTTCAAGGTAAGGTTTCAGTTTTTTAGGGTAAAATATGTATTAAGCATACGATTAATGGAAAAGTGATATCATTTGTAGGTTGGTGACTAAGGGAACCGCAACATGCTTGCTTACCAGGTGCGTACTTACACTGCACACACAAGTAGATCGGCAAAAGCCGAAATGCCGAAATGCCGAAATGTCGAAAAGTCAAAAGTTTGGCTACGGTAGTCTTGCGAGTGCGTGAACACTCATAAGGGGGAGATCGATAGGTTGCCTGGGGCCCATGGGCAATTCCATGGACTTGGGTTGTGAATAGGCCAAATTGGCCAGAATGGGCTAAATAGGCCCGATGGGCTATTGGGCCATAATAGGCAAAAGTTGATAGGTGATGCTATGTGATAGAAAATTTTGTGTGTGAGCATGAATATAATGTGATTTGGGCCATATAAATGAGATTGGGCCTAATGGGCCATATGAATGTGAATTGCGCCTAATGGGCCATAAGAACGTGAATTGGGCCGGATGGGCCATATAAATAAGATTGGGCCTAGTGGGCCATATGCATGTATGTAGAGGTTTTGGTCTTAATATATGATGACTACATAAAACTTAATTAAATTTCTAAGACCGTGGACAAGTCATAGGGTTAAGGTGTGGCAACGGGTATATGTATGTATAGGATTGGATTTAGGGGGAGCTTGGCACTTAAACGGTCTTAATGACTCACCTCCTCTTCTCTGGAGTCCTACCTGGTGCATAGTATTCATTCATCTTAGCTCACGAGATTTGTTAAAGGGCCAATGTAAGTGAAAACCGTAATAAGGGAAAAATTACTGAAATGCCCTTAAGGACGAAAATGACCAAAATACCCCTATGTGTTGAATGTAAGTTTTATGAATATGACATGCATATCTGCTGAATACATATGATCTTCTGCTTCGGTTGCATATGGGATGGGAAATATGGAACGGAGGAAGTATATGAGGATCGCATGGTTGCTTGACAATCGTGGATCCACCGGCGGCTTTTAAGCCCAATATGAGAATGAAAGTAGTTCCGCAACCAGGCTACATGGATGTGTATCAGTTGGGTGGGTCGATAATTATATCGCCACATGATATGTCGGGGGACGGAGCCGGTGTGTAGTGGATGGATTATTAGGATGGAATCGCATCGCATTACATTGTATTGCATGTTTGATGTATGGTGTTTATTGAATGCTTGTTACTCGTCGAGGGTTGTACAGACTGAGTTTGCGAAAACTCACCCCCTCTTTTATTTTATTTTCAGGTGATACCCAGTAGTCAGTTCAATGTTTGGAGGGACTCTGGGTGGCCAGCTAGCAAGACAACATGGATTTGCGTTTTGTTTTTTAAAAGCATACGAGATTCTGTTTTATTAAGTACTTTTTAGTCCAAATTGTAATAAGGCTTCCATTTTTTTATTATTGGGTTATTACTTTTATGCGATGTAATTCTGAGAGGTTAAATATGGTTTCTTAAATTATAACATGCTATTCTACTTTTCCGCAACCAAATTTTTAAATGATAAGTTTTCTTAAATCAAATGTTTTAGACAAAGCGTATCGTTTGATTTTACCCCCTGAACTTGAAAAGATTCACGACGTCTTTCATGTTTCGATGCTTTGGCGCTATAGATCTGATCCGTCGCACGTAATTAGTCCATCAGAGGTTGAAATTCAATCCGATATGAGTTATGAAGAAGAACCGATTCGTATCCTAGCTCGTGAAGTGAAGGAGTTGCGAAACAAAAGGGTTCCGTTAGTAAAAGTGTTACGGCTCAAACACGGGATGGAAGAAGCTACTTGGGAACCCGAGAGCTCTATGAAAGAGCGTTACCCAAACCTATTTACCGGTAAGATTTTTGGGGACAAAAATTTCTTAAGTGCGGGAGAGTTGTGACAGCCCAAAATTGACCCTAGTCGGGAAGTGGTTTCGGGACCGCTAAACCGAGTCACTGAAATGTTTGAATGTAATATTTATTGTCTAGAATATGTAATTATGAATGTGTGAAAATTTCAAGTTCCGATTTAGCCGATTGCATGTGAATTCAGTTAGTAGGACTTGTGTGACACTTTTGAAAAGTGAAAGGCTAATCTATAAGGACCTAATAGTGCATGTAGTCAAAGGGGAGGACTTGCATGTCAAATTCCCCTCCCCAAGTTGTAGTGGCCGGCCATGACAAGGAATCATGGGCTAAACATGTCATGAAACATGTTTTGTTGGTGCATTAGGGAGAAACAATAAACAAATAAGTATGGGTAATAAAGAAAGAAAAAAAAATGTGTGTGTGTGAGTGAAACCCCCCATTGCCGTGCATTGTGGAAGAGAAAAGAAAAAAATTGTTCATCCATCTTTTCATTCTCTCTTGACCGAAAATACTAGAGGAAGGAAGGAATTTTGCTTCATGTTTGTTTTGGAAGAGGATTAGGAAGAGGTTGGCTATACTTGCATCAAGATTAAGGTATGTTTGAGGTTGTGCCATAAGATTCATGCATGTTTTTAGTTGCTAGCTTGATGTTCTTGGTAGCCCATGGTTCAAATCTTTGCTATGTCATGGGAATGAAATTCGGCCAAAGTAAATGTGGTGTTAATGCCATTGCATGCTAAATATCAAGCTTGATAATGATACATGTGATGGGGATTGAGGACTCTTAGATTTTCTTTTAGCATTTTTGAATGAGATACTAAGTTCTTTGTTTAATCATGACCAAAATTATGGTGTTGTGATGTATTCGCCATGGTACATCCATAAGTGTGATTTATGCTCATTGCATGGAAAGTAAGATTTGTGTATTGAAATTTTGTTCATGTTTAGTTACAATCAACTTGAGATTCGGCTCTAGCATATATATATGTATATATGTTTGCACACGATGTATTGGTATGACATATATGCTATTTCAAGGTGTATATTTGCTTGTGATGATGTCTCGATTATGAAGTAAATGAGAGATGTGTATTGAGCTACGATATGTAATGCGTTAGTAGTAAAATGTATGCTGTTTTGTGTGGTATTAAGTGTATAATTGGCCTCAACATGGACATGTATATTCGCCACATGAGGGGAAATTGGTGTGCATGCATTTGGTTAGAGGCAAGCATATTGATGCCTATTCTTGGCTTAGAAAATTCGCTAAGAGGAATATTAACGATGTGTTGAGTTCGATTCATGATTTCGTACATATGCGACTTTGATGCCTAATGAGTATATATATTGGCTAAGTATCTTGAATTCCTCTTCGATGCTCAAATGATAAAACCAATTTATTTGTTAAATTAAGCTCAAGAGCAAAGGGAGCTAAATCCGATAAGGGAAGGAAAAAGTCGTCGAATAGCCGTCGAAATCGTTCGACCACGTCCGAGGTAAGTTCTTGAGTAATAGAGCTTAAATTCTGAATTGATTAGGTCATGTTTAAAGCAAATTAAAATCATGCTCTTTGTGTGTGGCTATTGAGCCGAAATTTCAAGTGTAAAAAGTGCCTTGTGTTTGAGTTTTGCTATTGAAAATGAAATACGAATGTGTCATAATTTATTGATAATTGTGCTCGGTTATTCGAATGATGTCCGGGCTAAGTCCCGAAGGCTTTGTGCTAAGTGAATAAATCCGGACTAGGATCCGAAGGCATTCGTGCGAGTCGCTATAACCGGGCTTCGTCCCGAAGGCATTTGAGCGAGTCGTTATATCCGGTTAAATTCCGAAGGTACGTGATTCTAGAATAAGCGATCTTGCTGTAAAATTTCAGTTAATGCGCTTGAAAAAAAATTCCAGCAATGAGGTATGTTCATATGAGCTTGAATTAGTTTATTCCCTTCGAATAATATTCGCTCAGTCGAGTAATGAGTTTCCGGTATTTGACTAAGGTGATCCCTTATGTATGAACATAGGGGTTGGAATGTGAAATGAGTATGATATTGAGAATTTGTGCATATGAAATTATCCGTTAGCTTTATGAATGCTATGCTTTTGTTGTGCTGGAATTTCTTGCTCAAACTTACTAAGCATAAATTGCTTACTCCGTTTTCTCTGTTTCTCTGTTTTATAGATTTTGCTCGTTAGCTATCGGATTCGGGATCATTGAAGTTGAAGTCATCCACACTATCAAAGCCTCCATTTTGGTATAATTTTGGTTGAACTTTGAAATGGCATGTATAGGACTACCCTTTTGTTGAAGGTCATGTACCTTTCGGTTTTGTGTAAACTTGGATAGCCATGCGAAAATGGCTTATATACGTTTTTTAGTATAGTACTATAATCGTTTGTATGTCGATCATTATGAGGTATGGAATTGTTTTGAAACGATTAGCCATTGGAATGGTTAATCATGATCACACTTTGTGCTATGTATGCAAAAAGGGGCAATTGAATCATGGAAATCATGAAATAGGTAAAGCCTACCTTAAAGACAGATGCTGACTGCAGCAGTGATGTGGATGTGAAAAATCACTGAAAATAGTAGGAATGGTATTAAATAGTGAATAAATTATGTAAATGAACCTTGATGAGTCTACTTTCATATGGAAGAAACGAAACGGTCATAGGAGTTACATGTTAAGAGATATTAAAGTTCTCGTGAAACAGGGCCAGAACGGTTTCTGGATCCCCTGTTTCGAATTTGGAAATTCATTGTAAATTAACCAGAGATAATTAGGAGTCATGCCATATATGTATAGATTCCTCTCTGAGTCTAGTTTCTATAGAAATAAACGGCATCAGTATTAAATCCCTTTACAAGGAGATATTAAATTCGTAACGCACAAAGGTCAGTGTAGTCGATCCCTGGGATAGGGGAGACTTTAACTAATAAACTGTACCAATTGGCTCGACCAAAAATTCTAGAAAAAAATATGTAGATGGAAATATGAGTCTAGTTTCAGGGAAAAATTACGAAACAAATTTTTGAGCTCTGAAACTCAAGATATGATTTTTAAGGCAACAGTGATGCAGTAACCAGCTTGTCTGGAAATTTCTAAATGGACTGTGAAAATAGTTAAGTCTGTGTGCACCTTGTGTTCGATTCCGGTAACGGACTCGGGTACGGGGTGTTACAGGGTTTTCAATGAAAATAAGGTTTTTGCTAAAACACTTCAATGTGACACGCCAGATTCGGCCATAACGTCTAGGCCGGGTTTGGGGTGTTACATATATAATGCCTTATATGTTGGCTTACTTTGGTATGTTTGGCATTGTTGTTGATATAGCCAAATAGTTGTTATTTGGTTGATTAGTAAATGATATATAAATGCATTTGGAAATTAGATAAGTTTTGATGATTTTGGCATAATGATTTGGTATGTTTGAATATGGAATTGAGTGGGTGAAATGTTTGTGAATAGATGTCATTATATGTGTATGAATTGGTATAATTTTGGTTGCCGGTATATGTGTTAAATTGATACCATTTGATGGCTAGGTGTGTTTGAGATGAGGGTGGCAAATTGGCTTTGAAAATAGCCTATTTTTGTCCACACGGGTAGTGACACGGGTGTGTGTCTTAGCCGTGTGCAGCACACAGTCATGTTACACAGCTGTGTGTCCCCTAGGGTACCCTTTCAAATCAAGGCAGTATACCCTACAGTTTTGACATGGCCTAGCGATAAACCGTAATTTATACATATTTTTACCCCATGCTTAACTCATTTTATGGATTATTTTTCCTTAGAATTGGTGAATTCGATGCTCCTAATGCCTTAATTTCAGGATTTATACTTAGGTCAGCATAAGAGAGCAAAAGGAACGAGAAACGGGCCAAAAATGGAGAAAATGGGCCAAAGTACGTAATCAACACGGCCTGGACTTCCTCACACAGGCATCCCACACGGCCGTGTCAATCTGGCAGAATCGAAGCATGACTCACACGGGTAGAACACACGCCCGTGCCATTCTAATAAGCTCGAACACGACCTAAAGTAATCGTACACGGGTGTGTCCCTACCGAGCCCAAGTTCACTTCAATTCGTAAAAGGCCACTTTTGAGGGATTGTAGGCATTCCAAAGCCTATAAATACACCCTAGAGGAGGAATAAAATGAACACACACAGGGAGGAAGGAAGGAATTACTCCAAGGAAGCCTATTGATCCATCCCAGAAGCTGGATTCACCATCAAGACTGAAGATCTCTCCTCAATTTCCCCTTTAGAAGTTTTGGGTTTTCTTTATGTTTTGTATTCTTTATTATTCTGAGATGTTTTCTTATTTAGTTATGAACTAAATCCCCTAAATACCTAAGGCGAATGAAACCTAATGTAACACCCCTTACCCGTTACCGTCGCCGGAACAGGATATAAGGTATTACCAGAACATAACACATACCATTAAACATAATCGAGATGTAAATATGTCATCCAATTTGATAGTGCATCGTATAACATATGTCTTGAACAATATTAGCCCACTTTAATGGCTTGTACAAAGTATCTGGTCGAGTACTGTAACTAATATTTTAACCTAGACAAATATGACACGTAACAAAATAATTAAGCCTACTATACATGCCATAATTCAAAACGTTTAGTTCAAATACCCTAAAGTATGATAGTGCGGATAGATCTTCACGATCCTTAACTCCTGAGCAAGCCGAAGAACACTATAAGACAAAAGAGAGAAACAAAGTAAGCTTATAGCTTAGTAAGTAAGTATGTAAATACTAATTAAAGAATCCAACATGTTTACACAACAATTCAAGTTTATCTACTTTAACTTCACTATTCATTCCACTTTGATTTAGCTGTCTCTACTGCATCATATTCACTAAATAAATCATAACTCGGGTTACAAAACTCGAAATTCAAATCCGTAAAATTTCCCTGAATCTAGACTCATAAAGCTTTTTGCTAATTTTTTTCTATAATTTTTGGTTCAGCCGATTAGTACAGTTTATTAGTTAAAGTTTCCCCTGTTACACAGCTCGACTGATCTGACCTCTGTTCACTATGAATTGAATATCTCTCAGTACACAATTCAAACAACCCTGAGGTCTCTTTCATTTAAAACTAGTCTCAATAAGGAATTTAGGCATGTAAACTATATTTCTTAATTTTCCTTGTACAATTTTTAATGATTTTTCAAAGTTGGAACAGGGGATCACGCATTCATCCTGAGCAAGTCACATACAGTTGTAAATATCTCAAAATATAGAACTCCTTTGCTTGCTCTGTTTCTTTTATATGAAAGTAGACTCATTAAACTTTAATTTCACATCTCATTCAACCTCTAATTATATTCCTCCTATTTTTGGTGATTTTTCAAAATCACGTCACTGCTACCATCTAAAAACAGTTTTAATGCTAATTTCACTCTTTCACACATTCTTTATGCTAACCTCATTTTATCTTATATATGTATATACCACCAATCATTTTCACCACATTTCATTCACCATAAGTGTAGGTCCAAACCACAATATCACCACAAAACCATCCCGTTGAACAATTCGGATCAATCCTCGATATTTAATGGTTTCAGCGCACAGCTCCACCATCATACTTCGTTTAGTTCGGCTCTCTTGTACACATGGTGAACACTTAGTACCACTCATGCGACCCAACCGATTTGTCTCGTAGCTCTCTTGTCTACATGGTGTCCTTCACTTGGAATCACGCATGCGACCTAGCTACATTTATCTTTCACGTAGCTCTCTTGTCTACATGGTGTCCTTCACTTGGAATCACGCATGTGACCTAGCTACATTTATCTTTCACGTAGCTCTCTTGTCTACATGGGATACATCTCGTATCACACATGTGACCTAGCTACTACAGGTGTCTCGTAGCTTTCTTGTACACATGATGTGCACTCAAGCATCATACATGTGACCTAGCTACGCTCCTCTATTTCATTCGATCTCTCCGAATGTTCAACCGGATCTCTATATATTTATTTCCATTCTTCCAATAGTCGATTTATATTTTAACATCAGCTAGTATATTTATATAATAGGCTGAAATATAAGAATGTACATGAAATTATTGTAATATTTACATACAAACTTACCTTGGTGCAAAATGTGGAAATTTTGCAATTTAGTCCAAAACTTTTTCCTTCCCCGTTCGAGATCAATTCGCATCTTTCTTCATCTATAATAACACATTTAGCTCATTTAATACTCATACTATTTATTTCAATCCAAAAATCACATCATGGAAAAATTACATTTTGCCCCTAACTTTTCAAAATTACAATTTTTCCCTAGGCTCGGAATTTAATTTCAGCCCTTATTCTTATATTTTATGATATGCTGAACATTTTCTCTTCTACAACAACATCAAATTCTCACTCTATCATATAGTTATGAACAATAGGTATTTTTACCGATTATGCTTGCTTTTACTCGTTTTCACTTAAAATCGAGTAGCACAAGTTATTTAACATAATTTAAAACCTCATATTCTATCATAAAACATCAAAATACACAAATTTCACCTATGGGTATTTTTCCAAATGTGAACCCTAGGTTAAATTATTACTAGCATAAGCTTAATCGAGCTTAGGATTCCAAAAGCGTAAAGAACATTAAAAGCGGGCTTGGAATCACTTACTATGGAGCTTGAAAGTTGAAGAAACCCTAGCTATGGAGAGAGGAGAATTCGGCAGCAACTAAGGAGGATGATGACCAATTTTGTGTTATTTTTCCCATTTTATTTCATTTAATATCCAAATGACCAAAATGCCCTTCCTTACTAAACTTTCAAAAATTCCTTCCATGTCCTAATTTTGTCCATGAACTTAAAATTGGTCAAATTGCTATTTAAGACCTCCTAATTAATATTCCAAAACAATTTCATACTAAAACTTACGGGATGCAAATTTTGCAACTTATTCGATTTAGTCCTTACTTTCAATTTAAGCACTTTAGGCATAGAATTTCATCACGAAATTTTCACACAATCATGCAATCATATCATAAACCCCAAAATAATTATAAAACAATTATTTCTATCTCGAATTTGTGGTCACGAAACCACTATTCCGATTAGGCCCTAATTCGGGTTGTCACAATTCTCCCCCTTTTGAGATTTTCGTCCCGAAAATCTTACCGAGAAAGAGGTTTGGGTCTTGTTTCGTCATAGCTTCCTCGGTTCCCACGTAGCCTCTTCTATCCCATGTCGTGCCACAATACTTTCACTAAAGCTATACTTTTATTTCTTAACTGTTTAACCTCTCGAGCCAAAATCTTTATTGGTTCCTCCTCATAGGTCATATCCGATCGAATCTCAATTTCGTTGGAGAAATCACATGTGAAGGATCGAACGATAACGTCGCAACATTGATACATGAAACACGTTATGAATTCTTTCTAACTCTGCCGTAAGGCCAACCGATATGCCACTGGTCCAATTCTCTCAAGTAATCTCGTGCGCCCAATAAAACGCGGACTCAACTTGCCTTTCCGACTAAATCTCGAATCTTTTTCCATGGTGACACCTTCAAGAACACTTTATCACCCACGAAATTCAATCTCTTTTCTTTTTAAATCAGTATATGACTTTTGTCGATCTGAAGCGACTTTTAAGCAATCCCGAATTACTTTTATTTTCTCTTGGTTTCTTTAACTAGATCAACTCCATGAATCTGTTTCTCACTAAGCTCGGTCCAATATAAAGGAGTCCGACACTTACGACCATACAAGGCTTCAGCGGTGCCATTTGTATACTTGATTGATAAGCTGTTATTGTAGGCAAACTCAATCAAAGATAGATATTTCTCCCAACTACCTCCAAATTCTAAAACACAAGATCTAAGCATATCTTGAGTACCGGATTACTCTTTCTGTTTGACCATCTGTTTGTGGATGAAATGCGGTACTAAAGTTCAATTTTGTACCCAAAGCTTCTTGTAACTTTTTCCAAAATCTCGAGGTAAATCTTGGATCTCTATCTGATATTATAGACATAGGTACTCCGTGCAACTTCACAATTTCAGCAACATATAATTCGGCTAATTTATCAAGTGAGTAATCGGTACGTACTGGTATAAAGTGGGCTGACTTTGTTAATCTATCAACCACTACCCAAACAACATCCTTCTTTTTAGGAGTTAAAGGCAAACCGGTTACAAAATCCATGGTAATCTTGTCCCATTTCCACTCGAGCACCATTCTTGGTTGAAGTAATCCTCGAAGGCACTTGATGTTCAACTTTTACTTGTTGATGAGATCAAACACTTGGTTACAAATTCGAAATGTCCTTTTCATACACGCCACCAATCTGACTTCTTTAAATCATTATACATTTTGTGCTACCAGGATGAACGATAAACGACCATTGTGCGCTTCATGTAATATTTTCGAATCAATTTATCATTTTTCGCACACATATCCTGTCTCGAAACATCAAACAATCATCTGGTCCAACTCGAAAATCGAGTCGTAACCTGATTCACATTGAGTTCTCTTGATCCGCAACTCACTATCATTCTTTTGAGCATCACAAATTAACTGGAGAAATAACGGTTTAGCTCTCATTTCGCTAAGATTGACCCATCATCGGACAATGCTAACCCGTGTTCATGGCTCTCAAAGTAAAAAGAAATTTTACGCTCAAGGCGTCAAGAACTACATTTGCTTTTCTGGATGATAATCAATCACTAGATCATAATCCTTTAATAATTCAAGCCATCTTATTTGTCAGATTCAGATCCTTTTGATTCATCAAGTACTTCAAACTTTTGTGATCGGTAAAAATTCGGCATTTTCACCGTACAAATAATGTCGCCAAATCTTCAAGGCAAAAACAACAATGACGGTTCCAAATCATGTGTAGGATAGTTCTTCTCATGCGGTTTTAACTGTCTCGAAGCATAAGCTACCACTTTACCCTCTTGCATCAACACACATCCAAGGCACATCAATGATGCATCACTATAAATTACTGAACTCCTTTCCGACTCGGCTGTACTAAAATTGGTGCTTCATCAATCGTGCTTTCAATTTTTCAAAACTTTGTTGACATTTATCAATCCATTCAAACTTAACATTCTTTTGCAACAACTTAGTCATAGGAGAGGCAATCATCGAAAATCCTTCAACAAAACGTCTATAATACCCGGCTAAGCCTAAAAGCTTCTAACCTCGGATACATTCTTGGCGGTTTCCAATCAACGATCGCAGAAATCTTGCTTGGATCCACCGAATACCATCACCTGAGACTATATGCCCCAAAAATCCGACTTCACGAAGCCAGAACTCACTTTTACTAAACTTGGCAAACAGTTTCTTTTCTCTCAAGATTTGCAATATAGTTCTCAAGTGTTCGGCATGTTCAAACCCATCTCGAGAATAAATTAAAATGTCATCTATAAACACTACTACAAACTTATCCAAATATGGCCGGAAGATCCGATTCATTAAGTCCATAAATATAGCTGGAGCATTTGTTAAGCCGAAAGGCATCACAAGAAACTCATAATGTCCATACCTTGTCCTAAAGGTGGTTTTCGGCACATCTGACTCCTTAACTCTCAGCTGGTAGTAACCAGACCTCAAATCAATCTTTGAAAACACTGTGGCCCCTTTAACCGATCGAATAAATCATCAATCCTCGAAGCGGTACTTGTTCTTTATAGTCACCTTATTAAGTCGACGGTAATCAATGCAAAGTCTCATTGAACCATCCTTCTTCTTTACTGAATAATACAGAGCACCCGGGAGAGAAACTTCGGTCTCACAAATCCCTTGTCTGTTAACTCCACAATCGAGCCTTCAATTCTTTTAATTCATCGAGCCATTCTATATGGAGCAATCGAGATCGGTGCAGTGCCCGGCAACAAATCAATGGCAAAATCTATCTCTCTGTTCGGAGGCAACCCAGGCAATTCCTCAGGAAATACATCTGGAAACTCACAGACTATCGGTACTGATTCAAATTTCAGTTGAGGCAACTCAATATTCATTACATAAGCCAGATAAGCTTCACACCCTTTTCTCATGTATTTCTATGCAGACATGTGCGAAATCACCATAGGCAATTTATTTGATTCATCTGTTTCAACCCACAGAATTTCTCCATTTTCACATTTCAACTCTAGTGTCTTTTGTTTACAATCTACCTTAGCATCATACAATGTTAACCAGTCCATTCCCAAGATAACGTCAAACTCACCAAATGGTAACAGCATCAAGTTGGCCGAAAAACAGTGACCTTGAATCATTAATGGGCAATTCTTGCAAACCTTGTCAACTAGCACATATTGGCCTAAGGGGTTCGACACTTTAATCGTAAACTCATAAATTCAACAGCAACTTTTATTGGATACTAAATTCATGCAAATATAGGAATGAGTGGACCCGGGATCAATCAATGCAATAACAATAGTATCATAGAGAGAACATGTACCAAGAATAACATCGGAGATGATGCATCTTCTCGAACACGTATAGCATAAGCTCTAGCAGTGTGCTCTAGCTTCGATCTTGCCGTTAAATCTTTCATCACGTTTTACTACTAGTCCCACCTCCAAGATTTCTCGGTGGTCTACCTCTACTAGCGGTGGTATTCATCTAGCACTCAAATCTTTCTTCTTTAACTTTCTCTGGACAATCTCTAATAAAATGCTCATGAGAACCGCTTTTGAAACAAGCTCACTCGGTCCCCAACACTCACCATAATGTTGCTCGCCACATTGCGACACTCGGGCTTTCTAGGTCGCACATTACCCACACTTGCCACCAAGTAGCTTGAGCTTTAGACCCGAATATGCTCTACCACGATCTCTGTGAATCCCCAATTGAAACTGTCATTCGAGGGTTTGTCTCTTTGGACCTCTTTGGTTGAGATTGAAATGGCTTGCTTATCTGTCTTTTTCGACATCTCGGGCCTCAATAGCGCTTTTCTTCTTTCTTTGTTCAATTCTTGACTTTAAGAGCTCGATCAACCAATACTACAAATTCTTTCAACTCCAAAATTCCTACAAGCACTTTAATGTCCTCATTCAGCCCATCTTCAAATCTTCTACACATAATGGCCTCGGTGGACACACATTCTTGGGCATACTTGCTGAGTCTTACAAATTCACGTTCATACTCTGCTACAGACATTTTCCCCTGCTTCAATTCAAGGAACTCCTTCCGTTTTTGATCAATAAATCGCTGACTTATGTATTTCTTTCTAAATTCTTCTGGAAGAAATCCCAAGTAATTTTTCTTTTGGCACCATGCAACCAAAGTCTTCCACCGGTGGTAAGTCAATCTCTCAAAAGTGATCTGACACACTTTAAGCATTCCTCGGGTGTACATGAGAGCTCATCAAATACACGGGTAGAATTTTCAAGCCGAATTCCGCTTTCTCGGGATCATCATCGACCTTTGCTCTAAACTCTTGACCCCTTGTTTTCGAATCTTGTCAACCGGAGGCTTGTTCATTCTTACCAAATCTATACCTTGAGCACTCTGAGAATCGTCCGAGGTATAGGAGGGGTGGAGGAGGTTGAGCATTTGGATTTGCTCGAATAAATTCATATACCAATTGTTCATCATTTGGAGAAAGGCATCCCGAGCCTCATCTCCTTGTCTCAATGTCTCAGTCTACTTTCCACAAAGCGCGGTCCCTTGTGCGGGAGCCGCGCATTACTAGCAAAGATCATCACCGCAGTTCCTTCAGGATCCATTACTATATTAAAACAAGACACGCTTTAGAATAATCGAGTCACCACACTATCACAATATTTTTATGGCATGTATAGCTAGACCTTTACACACACTTTATTAGTCGAGAACCAACTAAACCATAGCTCGATACCACTAAATGTAACACCCTTACCCGCTACTGTCATGGAACAGATATAAGGTATTACCGAACATAACACATACCATTAAACATAATCGAGATGTAAATATGTCATCCAATTTGATAGTGCATCGTATAACATATGTCTTGAACAATATTAGCCCACTTTAATGGCTTGTACAAAGTACCGGTCGAAATCTTGTAACTAATATTTTAACCTAGACAAATATGACACGTAACAAAATAATTAAGCCTACTATACATGCCATAATTCAAAACGTTTAGTTCAAATACCCTAAAGTATGATAGTGCGGATAGATCTTCACGATCCTTAACTCCCGAGCAAGTCAAGAACACTATAAGACAAAAGAGAGAAACAAAGTAAGCTTATAGCTTAGTAAGTAAGTATGTAAATACTAATTAAAGAATCCAACATGTTTACACAACAATTCAAGTTTATCTACTTTAACTTCACTATTCATTCCACTTTGATTTAGCTGTCTCTACTGCATCATATTCACTAAATAAATCATAACTCGGGTTAAAAAACTCGAAATTCAAATCCGTAAAATTTCCCTGAATCTAGACTCATAAAGCTTTTTGCTAATTTTTTTCTATAATTTTTGGTTCAGGCGATTAGTACAGTTTATTAGTTAAAGTTTCCCCTGTTACACAGCTCGACTGATCTGACCTCTGTTCACTATGAATTGAATATCTCTCAGTACACAATTCAAACAACCCTGAGGTCTCTTTCATTTAAAACTAGTCTCAATAAGGAATATAGGCATGTAAACTATATTTCTTAATTTTCCTTGTACAATTTTTAATGATTTTTCAAATTTGGAACAGGGGATCACGCATTCATCCTGAGCAAGTCACATACAGTTGTAAATATCTCAAAATATAGAACTCCTTTGCTTGCTCTGTTTCTTTTATATGAAAGTAGACTCATTAAAATTTAATGTCACATCTCATTCAACCTCTAATTATATTCCTCCTATTTTTGGTGATTTTTCAAAATCACGTCACTGCTACCATCTAAAAACAGTTTTAATGCTAATTTCACTCTTTCACACATTCTTTATGCTAACCTCATTTTATCTTATATATGTATATACCACCAATCATTTTCACCACATTTCATTCACCATAAGTGTAGGTCCAAACCACAATATCACCACAAAACCATCCCGTTGAACAATTCGGATCAATCCTCGATATTTAATGGTTTCAGCACACAGCTCCACCATCATACTTCGTTTAGTTCGGCTCTCTTGTACACATGGTGAACACTTAGTACCACTCATGCGACCCAACCGATTTGTCTCGTAGCTCTCTTGTCTACATGGTGTCCTTCACTTGGAATCACGCATGCGACCTAGCTACATTTATCTTTCACGTAGCTCTCTTGTCTACATGGTGTCCTTCACTTGGAATCACGCATGCGACCTAGCTACATTTATCTTTCACGTAGCTCTCTTGTCTACATGGGATACATCTCGTATCACACATGTGACCTAGCTACTACTGGTGTCTCTCGTAGCTTTCTTGTACACATGATGTGCACTCAGCATCATACATGTGACCTAGCTACGCCCTCTATTTCATTCGATCTCTCCAATGTTCAACCGGATCTCTCTCTATATTTATTTCCATTCTTCCAATAGTCGATTTATATTTTAACATCAGCTAGTATATTTATATAATAGGCTGAAATATAAGAATGTACATGAAATTATTGTAATATTTACATACAAACTTACCTTGGTGCAAAATGTGGAAATTTTGCAATTTAGTCCAAAACTTTTCCTTCCCCGCTTCGAGATCAATTCGCGTCTTTCTTGATCTATAATAACACATTTAGCTCATTTAATACTCATACTATTTATTTCAATCCAAAAATCACATCATGGAAAAATTACATTTTGCCCCTAACTTTTCAAAATTACAATTTTGCCCCTAGGCTCGGAATTTAATTTCAGCCCTTATTCTTATATTTTATGATATGCTGAACATTTTCTCTTCTACAACAACATCAAATTCTCACTCTATCATATAGTTATGAACAATAGGAATTTTTACCGATTATGCTTGCTTTTACTCGTTTTCACTTACAATCGAGTAGCACAAGTTATTTAACATAATTTAAAACCTCATATTCTATCATAAAACATCAAAATACACAAATTTCACCTATGGGTATTTTTCCAAATGTGAACCCTAGGTTAAATTATTACTAGCATAAGCTTAATCGAGCTTCCGGATTCCAAAAGCGTAAAGAACATTAAAAGCGGGCTTGGAATCACTTACTATGGAGCTTGAAAGTTGAAGAAACCCTAGCTATGGAGAGAGGAGAATTCGCAGCAACTAAGGAGGATGATGACCAATTTTGTGTTATTTTTCCCATTTTATTTCATTTAATATCCAAATGACCAAAATGCCCTTCCTTACTAAACTTTCAAAAATTCCTTCCATGTCCTAATTTTGTCCATGAACTTAAAATTGGTCAAATTGCTATTTAAGACCTCCTAATTAATATTCCAAAACAATTTCATACTAAAAACTTCTGGGATGCAAATTTTGCAACTTATTCGATTTAGTCCTTACTTTCAATTTAAGCACTTTAGGCATAGAATTTCATCACGAAATTTTCACACAATCATGCAATCATATCATAAACCCCAAAATAATTATAAAACAATTATTTCTATCTCAGATTTGTGGTCACGAAACCACTATTCCGATTAGGCCCTAATTCGGGTTGTCACACCTAAGATGAATTTTGTTATTATTTTCTGAATTGTATGATAAATATTTAACTTGTTCTTAATTATGTGTTCTTAATTCTTATTTTGATATCCCAGGATACTGATTCAAGATAAGCTCTTATTCAGATGAGCAAAAGTCCTTGTCTAAGAGTATATTTGTCATAATTAAGCGGAGTTGATTGCGCGCCTAAAGATAGGGTGACAAGATTTTGCCGGATTAGGGTGAAACCTAATAAGGGGATCCATAGATCGAGTTAATGCAACCCTAGGGTGTTAATTAGAGAAAGGTTTCAATTATTCAATCTAGGGATTAGATATTATTAGTCTTGAATAGGGATAATAACATAACTTAGGGATCTCTACGGAACAAGTTGAATGAATAAATGGTCTGATTCAGAGCCAGAATAACAAGTAAAGTCTAGGTGGATTTTTCCTTAGGTGTTGTCTTAATTCAATCGATTTTCCCAAAAGTAATTCCCCAATTTTATTCTCTGTGAGTTCTTAGTTTAGATAATTAGTCAGTTAAAACAAAACCTCCTTATTCTTAGGCTAAATAATAAAAAAACAGTCATTACTAGTACTTTTAGTTCCTTTGGGTTCGACAATTCGGTCTTGCTAAAACTATACTACTATTCGAAAGGTACACTTGCCTACATCGCGATAATAGTTAGTTTCAAGAACGATTAATTATAAATATTTAAAACCTATCACGAAATCACGCGATCACCTAGACACACGGGCGTATCTATTGGCCGTGTGAGACATATAGCCTTGGCACATGGGCGTGTGTGGCCATTTCAAAAGGTACACGGGTTTGACACACGGGTGTGTGGTCCACCGTGTGACCAAGTCAGTAACTTCTCTAATTTTCCCTCGGCAATGGCACACTGGAGTGTCTCCGGCCGTGTGATGCAAGTCAGTATGTATGCCCTATTTTCACACGGCCTGTGACACGGGCGTGTCTGATAGCCGTGTGAGGAACACGGTCTGTTCACACGGGCATGTGACCCTTAAATGTTTGAAAATTTTCTAAGTTACCCAAAGTTTGCAAATGTTATCGGTTTAGTCCCGAACCACTTCTAAGCATGTTTTAAGGTCTCGTAGGACCTTATAAGGGACAATGTGATTCATATGAATGGATTTTAATTAATGTTGCATAAATGTATGTGAATGAGTTGTGTTATTTAGTAATGCCTTGTAATCTTATTCCAGTGTTGGATACAGGTAAGGGGTGTTACAGGCTTCTCAAATATCCCCACACTTAAACGTTTGCTTGTCCTCAAGCAAAATCCTCAACTCACAATTAAAATTAATCTTTCTTAACTTATAATTCTCATCAATGATGTTTCGTCATAATTCACAAATAATCATACATTGATAATTCAATTAAAAGAGCACTAAAGATCGACAAGAATCGACATCCTGACTAAAGATTAACTCAAATCACTCAAAGTGTTTAAGGTTCAATAATAAGCACTCAATAGTCAAACATGAAAAGTCATTACCATAGGCTTGATGAAAATCAAATCTCCACCACTGTAAAAAGATATGATACACAAATTAAAAGGTCTTTAATAGGTTGTAATGGGGCTTAGGTTAAGGGTGTGGAAAAAGGCTGAAAAAGTTGGTTAAAATTGAGATCGAATTGATAAATTACCAAACTAGAAAAATAAACAAATGCTGAATTAAAAAAAAATAATTACATCAATTGAAAACTATTCAAGAATAAAAATGAGCTTCTTCTCAAAATATGAATTTAACTGTTCAAGCTCAATCAAGATAAAACTAAATAATGATCAATATTTTTTATTATATTTTTTTCTATTTTTTTCTACTTTTTGTTTTTTTGAGAATAATAAGAAATAATTCAGCAAATCAAACAAAAGAGCACAATTAGACAACTAATCAAATCAAATCTCCACAAAAAGGAGTCAATAAAATAGGAAAAACGTGTCAACAAAAAAAAAGCATTATGGGTTAACATTAATGGGTAAATCAAGAAACGGTGTGTTAGGCTCAACGGGGTTCACTAAGGGTTAATTATATAGGTAAGCTTTTTATGGGGTAAGTGGGTTAAAACCTAAGTGCTTTTATCATCTCAGTATATCAAATCAAAAGGTGTGGTCTCGACATGTATAATCGAGTAAGTTCTAGAATAATAAATCAAATTGACACACTCATAACCAATAATAAAATGAGCAAGAAAAATGTAAGCTCTAAAGGCTCAAAATCTCACAAAAAAATCATGGTTTTTGATGTCAAACTTGTAAATTTAAAACTTTAAGATAATACCTCAATTCAGGGAAACAACCTAAAATTTTTAATTCTGAAAATAAACTTATCATGCTTAATTCTCTCATGCCTTAAAGTTTAAAACAACCAATGCAAAAATATCTATGAATTTAATCCAAAACACATCAATAAAAATCACAAATCGATAAAAATTCATTCTAATAGAGGTATGAGAAAATTACTTAAACACAAGACATAATTCAGGGATTTTCTAATAATTATATAAATAACCTCCAAACATAGATAATCACAGTATAAACAGAATATCATAAAAGAGGGAGAAAACTGAAACTGCCTTGAATATTGGATGAAATTACCAGAATGGTTAAAAGAGGAATTGTAGACAAATCTAGTTGTAGTGCATGATTTCGAGCAAACTAATAAGAAAATAAACACAAATAGTAAAGATTAAACGGTTATAACTCGATTAGAAACAACCATAAAAATATATTTCAAAAATAATAATTAAAATAAGTTTAAGAAAATAAATAAAAAATAAAGAAACTAAAACAAATTAAAAAGAAAGATAAATAATAAAAAATAAAAAATAATAAACTCAATGATATCAATAAACTTAAAGGTAATTGTAATAATAATACTAAAAATAATAAAACTAGTAGAAAAATTGAAATAAATTTAAAATATAAGTATAAGAATAAAATAAAATAAAATAAAATAATTAGAAAAACAAAAATAAATAATATAACAAATAGTAATAAATAAAATAAAATAAAATAAAAGGTGTAGCTTAGTTAGGGAAGAAGAAAAAGACAAATTGAGAAACGAGTTCTAGGGTTTCTATAATAGCCCGTTTTTCAGTGGTGCTGGAAACAATGGTTTCGGACCACCAAATTGACAAGTAAGTTTTTAAATATTATATTTAATATTTACGAGTTAATTTTGATTTTAAAAAGGTTTTTGATATGATTTTTGTTTTATAAGCGATTTATTAAGTTCAAGTGGTATGGCTCTAAGGTCAAGTAGTTTTGGAAATTGAGGTATTGAGACCTCATTTTTTATAAACCAAGCCGCTTTTATAAATATTTATGGAGTTTAATTAAGGTGGTATTAAAGTTTCGTTGAAAAATTTTATCGTTTCGATAATTAATTAAGCAAAAAGGACTAAATCGCGTAAAGTGCAAAATTTAAGTTCTAATAGCTAAAGGTATTAAATAACTATAAAAATTTAAAGTGGAATTCCATATATGGAAATTATGCCATTAGAGTTGGTAGTGGATGATAATGGTTTGACATTATTGAAATTTTTGGTTGGTTTTCAAGGTTAAATAAGTAAATAATTAATAAATGTTAATAATTAAAGAAACAAAATGACACATGCATCTTTATTTTTGTTTCTTCAACCGAATAGCAAAATAAGAAAGCAGCCATGGATGCAACTTCATTCTGCCATCCCTATTTGTGCTTGCATGTGAGTATTTTTCGTTCGTTTTTAATAATTTTTATGTTTTTGAGATCGTTGTAACTAGGTCCAACTAGCTTGTATCTTCGATTTTGAAATTGTTAAATATTTTGAATGTTTCCATTGATGAATCTTGTGGTTTTTTATGTTAGATGATGAATTTGGGTTGTTGATTTATATTTAAAAGTATTTTGCTAAGTGATTTTGATGAATTTTTTTATTAGGGACTAATTTGATAAATTAATAAAAGTACAAGGATTTAATGTGAAATTATTGCATAAATGGGTTTTTGTTTTTTATACCATGAACATTCAGCTAAGCTCAATTCTGGTTAAAAATGGTTAATTTACATGTTTTGGGAAAGAGACTAAATTGAATAAAATTAAAACTTTAGGGGTAATTTTGTAAAAGTGTCAAAAATGGTCAAATTGTATCAAATGACTTATTTTATTGTCTACATTAATATATTGAATGAAATTATTAATTTAGATCAAGATTGGGTGGAAACTCGAGGAAAATGGAAAATTTCAAAAATGCTCCTAAACTTTGGTATTTTTACAATTTGACCGTTAGCTTGTGTGAGCAAACCCAGTGATAGCTTGAGAGTAAGCATCTATATGAGATATGAGATAGAGATGGTTTTGACCATGTGTTGGCACATAGTGTGCGAGATTCCCCACGTATCTGATATTATTCTAAGTGGTTCAATGAGAAATGTGTTGTTACGAGATGATATGAGTTCGATACGAACTAATATAGGTATATACATGAAATACATGGAAATGATGGTACATGATATATTGATATATTAAAATGGATGTTATATGTATATAATGAAACGGTAAGATAATGATATGTATCATGACATATACATATATGAATATCTTTGATATGTTGATACATGGTAATTATGTAAGTTGAGACGAGTAATGAACTCAAGTGTGACATGTTGAGAAAATAAGGCTATAAATGTTGAATTTATATGAAATATGTTCAAGTATGCTAACATGTATTGCTATTTGATGCTTAGGCAAGTGCCAAGCTATTGGTTGAATGGTATTATGTTTACTTATAAGTCGTACTGAAATGGTAAGTGCTCAAATGAATATATGCTTGTACTCATGAAAAAGTGGTAAGGTTTAAATTATGCAAATTCTTATGAAATGGTTTATCATGTGATTAATTATAAAAGAGCTATATTTAAATGCATTAGCTTGTGGCTATGGTTGATGATATGCTTGTGTCTTGTGTATTACGCATATGAAATGAGTGATGAAAAAGGGAATGATGAGTTGAATTTATGATGTTAATTAAGCTAAAGAAAGTAAATGTAACGGAAAGTAATGACATGCAAAAGAAAGGAGGAAAATTGAAAGAGACTTAAAGTTTTTATAAAATCCTACTTTGTTAGGAATGATAGGTATAAGTGATGTTGTGGAATTATGCAATTTGTGAATTGTTGAATTTGGCTTCATGAATAGTGTGGTATCGATATATGATTATTCTTGAATTGTATAAATTTCATATTTGAAATGGATAGATATGACAGAAGTTTATACAAGCTTACTAAGCATTCATTGCTTATGTAGTTATTTTTCTTTACTTTTTAGACTATCGAAAGCTCGATCAGGTTGGAAGCTCATAGGAGATTTATCACACTATTCAGTGATTATATCGGTAGATGTTGATGTCTTGGTTAATGTTATAATGGCATGTATAGGTATTTTGGCTAATGTTGGCCTATGTGCTTTGTTTGTGGAATTGACCATTTGGTTAGTTTGCATCTTGGCCTTGTGTTGGTAAAATGATATACATTATAAGGTGTATATATGTAGCCTTGTAATGGTTGATATATGTCTTATTATGGTTGAATGATGGTAGATAGAAAAGTAGTTGAATGTGCATATTAGATATGACATATAACTTGTTATGAATTGGTGTTTTGCCATAATAAGCATACATGTGTTTTGAAGCTAATTATTATGTGGTACAGTTGGTACCAAATGGTATGTTTCGGTAAGTGATTTACATGTTGTTTAATGATGTAAACTTAGTTAGAAGTTAATCAATTATTTTGGCCAAATTGAGTACATGGTTATACATATTTTAATGTTTTCATTTGGGGTGCCTTTAGGCATATTGGTTGAATGTTAATATACCATATGTGTTTGGCTCGATTTTGCATGATTTTCGTGCATTTTGAGGACTTATGTACATGTGCAAAAGGGATTATAGGTACATGTTGAAAAGGGTGAGAAAAATGGCTTGTAAAATAGCTTATTTTCATCCACACAGGCGTGTGTCTCAGTCGTGTATGACACACAGCCAGGTAGCATGGCTGTGTGTTCCTGTAGTTTTCAAAGGGTTTCAAGTCAAGTTTTACACGGCCTAGCACACGGCCGGACACACAGGAATGTGAGGTTATTTCGAAGGGTACACGACCGTGTAACCCCTGCAGTCGTAAATTTTCATCTTTTCCCTGAAATTTTTATATGTTTTTGGTTTAGTTCCAATTTGTTTCTAATGTGTTTTTAGGGCCTTGAGGGCTCGTATAAGGGACTATGTATGCTATTGATTGGTTTTGCTGTGATTGATGATATAAATTAAATGTTTTAAAAAAAATTATAGTTTTGAAATGTAAACTCTGGTAATGCTCCATAACCCTATTTCGACAACAGATACAGGTTACGGGGTTACAGTTTGGATCCATTTATTCTAGCAGTACCTTATCACCAACCTTAATTTGGCTCGTTCTATCCAAATGCCCATCATGGCGTCGCTCTGGCTTTGCAACGTGTATTCCTGGTTTCTCCTTGATATGTGTCCGCAATTTGTCTAGTTCATCGACCTATAACATTCATTCTTCATGAGTAATTCTATTTTTGTCACACGGATTGGAACGTGGCTCTTTACATTTGTTTCGATGGGTTTCTTGTAAATAAGGTTAAGCCACATGGTTACTCATATTAACAGAACTTGTAAAATCATTTCAATCACTAAATGTCTTAATAGAATCACGAGCTTGGAGAGTAATCGTTTCATCACCTACACAAAGTAATAATTCACCTGTACCAAAATTAATAATAGTTCTAGCAGTTGCTAAAAAGGGCCAACCTAGAATCAAAGGTGCATCATTATCCTCATCCATGTCTAGAACAACAAAATCAACTGGCAAGATAAATTTCTCAATTTTTACAAGAACATCTTCAATATGGTTCTATTTGCTAATTGAATACTCATCCTAGTTTGTTTGGGTTTCTCAAGACCTAATTGCTTAAACAATTTATAAGGCATGATATTAATACTAGCCCTTAAATCAACCAAAGCATTATTAACATTCAAACTACCAATTAAACAAGGAATAGTAAAACTCCATGTATCTTTCAATTTGTTGGGTTGTTTATTTTGCAAAATGGCTTAGCAAACTGCATTTAGTTCCACATGCGACAAATCATCTAACTTTCGTTGTTTGCCAAAAGCTCCTTTAAAAATTTAACAGAATTAGGCATCTATGAAAGAGTTTCAATAAACGGTAAGTTAATATGAAATTTTTTCAGAAGTTTAAGAAATTTACCAAATTTTTCATTCGTGAGGTCTCTCTTCATCGTGTTAGGATATGACACTCGAGGTTTATATTCTTTACCAACCTGTTTTTGGTCATTCTGGCTTACCTCAACCTTACCATTACTTAACACAATTTCTTGCCTCGATTTTGGTTCAGATTCAACTAACCCTTCTTCATCTCGCATAGGAATTGCATGAAGTTGCTCTATTGGGTTAGTTTCGGTATTGCTAAGCAAACTACCTTGTGGTCATTTTGAAATCAACTTCACAAGTTGACCGATTTGGTTCTCAAGCCCTTAAATTGATGCTTTTTTATTTTTAAGCTGTACTTTAGTGTTCTGAAAATAGGTTTCTGACACTGAGATAAACTTTATCAATATCTCCTCAAGGTTCGGCTTCTTCTTTTATTGGTAAGGTTGTTGAAAGCCTGGAGGGGATTTTGCTCTTTGATTTTCTTGACCACCCAAGAGAAATTGGGATGGTTCCTCCAACCTACATTGTAGTAATTACTATAAGGGTTATTTTGAAGCCTAGAATTATTACCCATATAATTGATTTGTTCATTCTCTGTGCTAGAAGCGAAGGGTAAACATTCTAGATTGTTCATTCCACCTCTATTTGTATCGCATTGCATCATCAGATATACTTGCGTAGAAACATAAAAAATTTTAATTTTCTTATTTAATTGTTCTACCTGATTCGGTAACATGGTGACCGGATCTAAATTGAAAACACCAGCTACTCTATTCAGCTTCGTCCTCATGACTTGCCACTCATAATTATTTAGTGACATCTCTTCTATAAATTCATAAGTTACTTCGGTGTTTTATTATTCAATGTACAATCGGTTGCTGTGTCGATCAACTGTATAGTTGAGGGATTCAAGCTGTTGTAGAAGGTTTGAACCTGTAGCCATAAAGGTAACCCATGGTGAAAGAAATGTCTCAATAATTCCTTATACCTCTCCCTTGCATCATATAGGGTTTTTAGGTCGATTTGAATGAAGGAAGAGATATCATTCCTTAATTTTGCCATCTTAGCTTGTGGGAAGTACTTCAATAGGAATTTCTCAGTCATTTGATCCCATGTAGTGACAGAACCTCACAATAAATAATTCAACCACTGTTTAGCTTTGTTCCTCAGTGAGAAAGGGAATAACCGTAGGCAAATGGCGTCGTTAGAAATGCCATTTATCTTGAAAGTATCATAGACTTCCAGAAAATTAGCCAAATGAGTATTTGGATCTTCGTCTTGCAAACCATCGAACTGAACAAATTGTTGTACCATTTGAATAGTGTTCGGCTTCAGTTTGAAATTATTCACAGCAATAGTGGGTCTCACAATACTTGATTCAGGCCCAGTTAGAATGGACTTGGCATAATCGTACATAGTATGAGGAGCAGGATCTGGATTTGCAACAACTGCAGGAGGTAGCAAATTATTCTAATTATCACCCATCTCCTCAGTCATAATAATAATATCCTCTTGCTCGTCTACTATACTCTGTCGACTCTACCCTACTTCTCTACAATTTCTGAAAGTTATACTTTCAATTTCGTTTTCAAATAGTAATGGTCGGATGGATTTCTTCTAGTCATAAACTAAAGGAACCTGTCAGAAGCAAATAAAAGAAAAGAAAAATTAGAATGCAAAAATTAAACTAAAAATAAAAATGGCTACATTAATAAAAATCGAGTGTTCCTATATTTTAGTCCCCGACAATGGCGCCAAAAACTTGATGATCACCAAACTAACTATAATTGCTACAAAGGCAAGCGCACCTATTGAGCAATAGTATAGCTATGGTGAGTAGGGAATATCATATCTATGAGGTCTAAAAGTACTAGTAATCACCGTTTTTCTATTATTTAGCAGATAAATTGGAGTGATTGTTTTTAATCTAAATTTAATAATCTAATTTAACTAAGAACGCAGCAGAGAATAAAATAGGAAAATAATCGACAATAACCAAAGAGAAAGACAATACCCAGGAAAGAATCCACCTAGACTTCACCTATTATTTTGAATTTGAATTAAATGATTTATTCACTTGTGTCTTGATCTATAAAAATCCCTTAATTATGTTAATATCTCTTTCGAGAGTAAGAACAACTAACTCTAGGTTGATTAATTAAAATTTCTTTCTAATTAAAACCCCTATTGTCACATTAACTTGATCTATGGATTCCCCTATTAGATTTGACTCTATTCCGGTAGATTTATGTTGTCCTATTTCTCGGATTACATGCAACTCCACTCAGTTATGCTAGATCTACTCTTAAACAGAGACTTTTTCTCTATTGAAATATGCACATTAAACTTGAATTAATATCTCAGAAATATTAAAACAAGAAATAAGCATACATAATTGAGAACAAGAATAAAGTATTTATTGTGTAAATCAAAAATCAAATAATAAGATTTATCATAGGTTTCATCTTCCCTAAGTATCTAGGGAATTTAGCTCATAACCCTGAATAGAAACATCTCAAAATTAAGATAACAACAAGACATAAAGAAACTCAATAAAACTTCGAAGAAAATTAAATGGAGATGTTCAATCTTGAAGGAGATCTGCTTCTGAGTTGATTCCGATTGAGTTCTTCGCATGTTCTCTTCAATCTTCTCTGAGTGCCCCCGTTAGGTCTTCTTCTAATTGGTATTTATAGACTTTAGAATGCTCAAAAAGCCTAAAAATTGGGTTTTTCCGCATATTTGGGAAGCAGGGTGTAATATCGACAGGGGCTATCACATAGGCGTGTGGTTAGTCCGTGTGGCTCACAGGGGCGTGTGGCCAGCCCGTGTGGATTCTGTAAACAACTCTATTTGTCCAATTTTGACTCGTTTTTCACTCATTTTGCTCCCAAATGCTCTCCTAAGTATAAAGACATGAATTTAATGGATTAAGAGTATCAAATTCACTAATTTAGATAATTAATCATCCAAAAAACGCATCAAGAATAGGATTAAAAATATGTTAGTTTTATGGATTATCAGGTGCAAAATAGGTTTTCTTGCATTTACAGTCAACTTGCTTTTTCCTACTATTGCAGATGACATTATAAGGATGGTCAATAGAGAATTGCATTGTTTGTTTGATGGATATTTTGCAATTGTTGAGGGAAATCTTCACATGAACATTGAAGTTGAATCTAATTTTCCTACTAGAGCTCCAAGTTTAACTGAAAATGAAATAGATCAAGTAAAACCAAAGATAGTCTTAGTCATGCAACAATATATGAAGAAAAAGCAACATGTTGGCTTGGAAAGTAAATCTGAGTTGGATAGATATTTGGGAGAAGATTGTGAAAATAATTCAGATTCATTTGGTTTGTTATTGTGGTGGAAAGTTAATAGTCCAAGATTCTTAATTATTGCACAAATGGCTTGAGATGTGTGATCCGTTCCTATCTCAACCACTACATCTAAAGTGCTTTCAGCATGAGTGGACGTGTTCTAGATAATTTTAGAAGTTCTTTGACTCCTTCTATGGTTGAGGTTTTGGTTTGCACACAAGATTGGCTTCAAAGGTTAAAAGATCCTATCAACCTTGAGGAGTATGTGGAGGAACTTCAAAATATAGATGACGGTAAGGGACTAACTTTAATTCAAAAGGTTAATTTCTTATTTTATTTAATTTTTATTTAATTTTATAAACATTCTCACAATTTAACTAACATTTTTCTCTTTTGATATTTATTAGAATTGTCACAGTTATCGGAACATGAAGATGGTAACATGCTTAACTACAACTCACAAAATTGAATGTTTATTTTTAGTTTTTCTAGTAAAGATTTTCGTAATTTAAGAATACATTTTTATTTTTGTTATAGAATTGTCGGTACTATCTACAATGTTCAAAGAAGATGAAGCTTGAAGATAGTTTGATTTTAACTTTTTGGAATAAAAATTTTGTTAATGCTTATGAAAACTTCAACCTTGCATTTGCTTTGTTTTGGTCAAAACAATTGGTTAAACTCTGGATTTTGTTGTGCAGGACACTTGAATTTATTTTTTTGAATTCAAGTCTTGGAGTGTCACACCATGACCAACTATACCATACATTTGGTGTATCATTTTGTTATATCATATTTTGTGTAGTAGTGGCATGCATCCTTGTATCATGCTTTCGGTATATCATTTTGTTATCTTGTATATAAGATAGTTCTTGATGCATAATTATACACTATGTAAATATAATTATGCGTGTGGTGTAATAGCTTAGGTAGTTGACTCGAATTATGGCCACAGTGATCATGTTGCAACGTTATATATAGTTATTTTGCATGCCTAAAATAATTCTTTACATGTAATTATTTAGTAAATTATATTATTTATGTAGTTAAATAATATTGTACTTCGTCTACTAGTTAAATAACCTGTCCATGTAAACACAATATTGAGTATAAATAATAGGATTCGTTAACTCGACTCGAAAGTTTTTGACTCGATTCGACTCGATTTGAAAAAAAAATAAAATTGAGTTCGATTGCTAAAATAGGATTCGTTAACTCGACTAACTCAATAGTTTTTAACTTGATTCGACTCAACTCGACTCGATCGAATACTCAACCCTACTCATGAGATCTTTGATTCATGGCTTCCAAAGTAAATTTCAAAATTTACATCTCAAAATTTTATAAAATCATGGGATTATAGATCATATCCAAGTCATATATAAAAAACCACATGCACCATCATAAATATGCACAATAGGATCTTGATTTCAAATATATGATTATCATGTTATATACTCAAATATATGATTATCATGTTATATATTCTCACTAGAAAATTTCATACTAGAATAATGATCTTATTATATAAGCTAATGCTTTCCGCTATTCTAAATTAACTAGAAAAATTAACCATGCATACGTATATGACTTATTCCATTTCTAGTTAATACCACTTCTAGTCCAAACTTTATAATATGGGATAAAAATGTGCAATCATATATAAAACCCATTTAGGTTAAGGTTATTTAACAAAACAACCAAAATTATTTGTATTATATGATCATCTACAAACTTTCATTTTAAAAATGAAAATAATGTCTCATCAATATAATCCAAATGCTAGTTACTAATATTATGATCTAAATAAAGAAATAATTTCATATCGCAAATTAAATATGCCATAAAAAGAAGGAATACTTTTGTACTAAAAATTTCACTCACAAATTAGATGAAACAAATTAATTTTCTATTCTCCAAATATATTTTCTATTTATAATGCACTAATAAGTGCCTAAATGACTCTTTAAAATGATATCACTTTTCAAGTTGCACTTTTCTTATTTCAAGAAATCATTTCAACTCAACCTTTTGAAAGTAATTATTGGATTTAATAATGCAACTTTTTAGTTTAGGAAAGCTCTTGTAACACCCCAAACCCGGCCTAGACGTTATGGTCGAATCTGGCGATGCCACATGATAGTGTGTTCGAAAACTAAATTATTACAATAAAATCATTTCCGTGTTATTACCTATCTTTATCTATTATTAGTTCGAAGGGAAATCGTTTTACTTATTTAAAACATTTGCTTTAAAACGTTTCTCATTGCGGAAGCTTTTAAAACAAAGCAGTTTAAGTAATCATGAGTTTAGAAAATACATTAGCTTTTTTAAAATCAAACTTCCTATGAGTAGCAGTTATAATTCCACAAAAAAAAACTCAAATTTAAGAAAAAGTCCCAAGAGTCCTCAAATTACATCCCAATAATAATAAAACCATAAACATAAATTATAAAAAACGTAAAGTCCAAAAATTATGGTCACCGTCGAGTCCTCTGCCGCACCGATCCGTCTAGGCCTGGGGATTACCTGTACACATTAAACAGAGAGGGGTGAGTTTACGTAAACTCAGTGTGTAATCCCACAGAAAACAAACAGTAGTAGACACAGTGCATAGTCAGATACAGTTTTGGGCCTAAGCTCCTTTCAGTATCAGTAACGATTTGGGCCTTAGCCCATCTCAGTACAGTATCAAATATGCAGTTGTAATACTCCTAACCCGTATCTGTCGCCGGACTAGGGTTAAAGGCATTACCGAAAAAATTGAAACATTTAACATTCATTTCACAAATATTATAGCATCAAAGATCAAACATGTAACACCCCAAACCCAGCCCAGACATTACGGTCGAATCTGGTGTGTCACATTGAAGCGTTACTGTATAGGTCATGTATTATCTAAAGTCTTTCTTAGTGATTTAAAGGGTTTTTTTCGTTATAGATTAAAGTGAATGGAAGTTGTGCACCAGGTAGGATGCCGGAAAAAGAGGAGGTGAGTCTATTAGACTGCTTAAGTACCAAGCTCTCCATGGATCCACTCCTAGACATGCACACAACCATTGCCACACTTTAACTGACTGATTGTTCAGGAAAAACCATTTCATTTTAAGCATTTGAAAACACTTATTAATTTTTTAAAACGTTTTCATTTCGGAAGCTTTGTCTTGTTTCACGATATTTGAAATCAGGTAATCTCTTTTAAAAACGTGCCCTAGAGCTATTCAGTTTCAAACATTTAAATCCATATCATGCCTAAGCTAATAATCATACTAAAGCAATTAAAATTAATTAAAGCGGCCTTATTACAACTTAAAACCCAAAGCAATTAAAGTAAATGAAACTAATCAAGTCATAAGAAGAAAGTTGAGCTTGCAAAACATGTGGCCACTCAGAATCCCTCTCAGCTCCAAGTCCACTATGGTTAGGGGTTACCTGCATGGATAAAATTAAGGGGTAAGTTTGGAAAACTCAGTGTGTAAACTAACCCAACCATAGTCCAGATCAGTTCAAACCACAGAAACAGATTAAGTTGGGCCTTATCCCTACACAGAATTCATAATGAAGCCCATAGGCCCATAACAGAAATAGAGCAGATATATCTTGTATGCAGAAAACCCAACCCATATCCATCAGTATACACCCCCGTACCAACCTTACACCATGTGGGGAGACTACTCGACCCATCCATCTGCTACACGTCACAGAATTTGCAGCATGGCTGCCAGAACAGATATTGTGACAGAATCACCAGATACAGATATTTGTGACAGAGCCACCAGATCATATATTTGTGGCAGAGCCACCAGAACGCTTCCTCCATCAATATAACCCATATCCCATGCAACAGATATACATGTCATGGCATACAACAAACAGAATCAGAATATCATGCATTTCAGTCAAAATTAACCCTAGGGGTATAATGGTAATTTTGCACCTAAGGGTATAATGGTAATTTTCATACTTAAGGGTATTTTAGTAAATTTAACTATTTTACGATTTACACTCATATTACAGCCATTAACACATTAACAGAAACACTTACCGAGCATTTTTACCGAATTGGGCCCGTTGGCCCATTAACCCGATTTCGGCCCATTAAGCCTAAATATACCAAAGTGCACGAAATTTCACACTCTACAATCTTACCGCTTGTGATTACCAAAATTAACAAACAAACCACCTCACGAGTGCTCGTACGCTCGCAAGTTCACAAAATACCAACTTTTCGGCATTTCGGCTTTTCGACTTTTGTCGATCTAGTCTATGAGTGGGTGTCGTTTACACACCTGATTTGTGACAACTGCTACCGAAATCTCCCACGATGTCCTACAATCATCACTAGACATATCAGATCCAAAATACAATGGCAACCATCATAAACTTACTTACCATAATCGGCCATCAATACATATGGCCCTTGAGATCCTACCTTTGCCAAAACTAGAGACTAGATCTAGATCTAGTTGTTCCACTTGTCCAAGCCTTCGATCAGCAGCCTCTGGATCACATTAACACCAAAACAAATCAATTGTTACAACCCTTAGAGCCTTAAGCTCCAATCGACAGCCTCCTTATGCCTTTAGGGATTTCGGCTTTTCTAAAACCCAAAATAAAGAATAGATTTGAGTACCTACCTCAGGTTCTTTCAACCAAAATTATTCCACTTCAGTTTCTACTCAGATCTGATGCAGATCTAGCCCTTAAACACTAGCAGAAATCAAATCTTAGAGATTTTAAGATTCGACTACATGTCCCTAAAAACTATGGTGTTTTCGGCTTTTGGAACTGTGAAGAGGAAGATGATTTGGTATGGTGGTTTTGCAGTGGTATTGCTGACAGGGGTTGAGGTTTAGAGGATGTGAAAATTGGCCAAAAGAGATGAAGAAAATAGGAGGATTTTGACTAGAAGAAATCAGCACAAGAAACAACTTTCGGGATTTGGGCTTTTATGGAAATCGGCTATAGAGGTTTAGAAAAGAATAGGAATGAAAGAGGAGATGAGTAGAATGGTAGGAATGTTTCGGCCAGAGAAGAAAAGAAAGAGAAAAAGAAAATAGAAGAAGAGAGGAGAAGAGAAGGAAGAATTCGGCACTCAGGAGATCTAACTTTGCGTTTTTTGGCTTTTTGCGACACTGAGAAGAGAATAGAATGAAAGTGAAGGCTCTAGGTGGCTAACCCTAATTCGGCAAAACAAAAAGAAAATAAAGCTTGCCCTAATGGCCATTCAGACCCACGGCCCAACCTTTCTAAAGCCCTAGCTGAATTTCCACTTAAGCTCCATCACATGCCCTGCCTATGCACACAAAAATAAAAGTAACAACACGCTTACCTTGTGACTTGAACTCTGGCTCCCCCTAATCATCCATACGTCACTCCCCAAACACCTAGGTGGTGCCACATGCCACTTTACCTCAGATCTTTTTGTGTCCTATTTTACCACCTCAATTTTAAAAGCCCATATCGCCAAAGCCCTCTCTCTTTAAAATTAAAAATTCAAGAATTGCCTCGAATTAAATTTACTCTTGGGCTTTTTAAAGGCCCACTAACATACTCAGACCCACACCAGACAGTCAAAACACAGTATTTCTAAAATTCATTGGAAATTACAAAAATCTCGAAAATTGGGGGGTTACAGAACATCAATATAGTGTCTCTTATTTAGATCACCGAGACCTTAAACATGCTTTAGAAGGGCTTTGGAACTAAACCGAGCTTATACAGAATTTTGCAAAACTTAAACATATTTCAAAGTTATACAAGTCACATGCCCGTGTGAACAGGCCATGTGCCTCACACTGCTTTAGACACGCCCGTGTGTCTAGGCCATGTAAAAACAGGGCATACATACTGACTTAATCACACGACCACAAGACACACCCATGTACCTTGGTCGAAACTAACTTAGGTCACACGGCTAGCCACACGCCCGTGTGCCTTGCCCATGCTCAAGCTTGACTTAAAATCATAGGGTATCCTAGGGGATACATGACCATGTGTCACACACGGCTGAGACACACGCCCGTGTCTCTGCCCATGTGTACAAAAATAGGCCATTTGAAAAGCCAATTTTCCACCCATTTTGTGTCAAACCTATAAACATCAAACCAAGCACATTTGCATCATAATTTAAGCCAATTTCAATACCAAAACATACATTATTCATGCTATTACATTATCAACAAATTCCATTCTCAATTCATCAACCAAATCATAACAAAGCTAAACCAAAATCATACCAAAACATATGATTCAATACCTCAACTTACATCATTTAATCTCATGATCAAAACTTACCATTTTCTCAAATAAACATATACCATTACTTACCAAAATGACCAATTTCTATATCCATTCAAATTACATCATAATAATCAATTTCATCACATATTTCATACCAAGAACTCTTTCATATACACAACTATAATCAAGCCAAATCACATGGCTAGATTTATGTACATGACAAAACATAACCAAAGTACTTCTAGCCTATACATGCCATACTTCAATATATACATTTTCAAAATGCACCAAAATATAGTTCGACAGTGTGGTGATGATCCTCGATGATCCCCTAGCTCCTGATAGCTACAATATCTATAAACCAATGCAAACACACACAAAGTAAGCTTTCAAAAGCTTAGTAAGCCATATACAAATAAAGTTAACAATATAAACATATAAGCATCATAATATACATATAATCTTTAACCACATACTATCACAAAACACATAGCTCAAATACATTTCACATATTCTTCATTCATTTGCACATAATGCATATTTTCTTATACTTTTGTCACATATACTTAATTGATCATAAAGGTACATATACTTATCTTTCGGCATCAAATATGATATACAAATTTGAACATACCTGAATTGGATACACATTCACTTGATTATTTATTTCTCAATAATGCTCATTGAACAGTTCAAAATCATAAGGATACGCGGATAAATCAGAAGCCTCGTACAATGCCAACATCCCAGATGTTATCTTACATGTAATCAAATATCGATGCCACTGTCTAATAAATCATAATTTTTACATATTTTTACCTCATTCTTAACACGTTTTATGGATGATTTTTCCTTAGAATTGGTGAATTTGATGCTCCTAATGCCTTAATTTCATGTTTTATACTTAGGAGAGCATAGGAGAGCGAAAGGAACAAGAAACAGGCCAAAAACGGAGAAAACGGACCAAAGTACGAATTCAACACGTGTTGGACCTCCTCACATGGGCAAACCACATGATCCTGCCTATTTAACAGGCTCGAGCACAGCTTCAAGTAATCGCACACGGGCGTGTCACACAGGCGTGTCCCTGCAGAGCCCAAGTAGAGTCTAATTCAGAAAAGGCCACTTTTGAGGGCTCTTAGGCATACCCAAGCCTATAAATACACCCTAAAGGAAGAGAATAAGGGGGACACACAGGGAAGAAGGAAGGAATTACTCGAAGGAAGCCGATTGATCCATCTTAGAAGCTGGATTCATCATCAAGACTGAAGACCTCCCCTCAATTACCCTTCAGGAGTTTTGGGTTTTCTTTATGTTTTGTATTCATTATTCTTCTAAGATGTTTTCCTTCTTAGTTATGAACTAAATCCCCTAAATACCTAAGGGGAATGAAACCTAAGACTAATCTTGTCATTATTTTCTAAATTGTATGATAAATATTTAACTTGTTCTTAATTATGTGTTCTTAATTCTTGTTTTGATATCCCAGGATACTGATTCAAGATAAGCTCTTATTCAGAGGAGGAATAGACCCTATCTAAGAGTATATTCGTCATAATTAAGCGGAGTTGCTTGCGCGCCTAGAGATAGGGTGACAAGATTTTGCCGAATTAAGGTGAAACCTAATAAGGGGATCCATAGATCGAGCTAATGCAACCCTAGAGTGTTAATTAGAGAAAAGTCTCAATTATTCAATCTATGGATTAGACGTTATTAGTCTTGAATAGGGATAATAACATAACTTAGATGTAATAGTCAAGTTTTGACCCTAGTCAGAATAGTGGTTTTGGGACCACAAATCTGAGTTTGTAAAATATTTTAATATTATTTTCTGTGTCTATGATATGAGAATTTACATCTGTGAATTTTTTGTAATTTAATTTGTCTGTTTCTGTGCTTAACTATGAAAAAGGAGTAAATCGCGAAAAGTTTAAAACTTGAGTGCTAGATGATAAAACACCTATTTGGCTTGGCTTTTAAAATAACGGTCCATGCATGTCAATTGTACCATTTGTTTACATGGTGGACAATTATGAGAATTAGTGGATGGAAATTTATGTTTTATGAATAAGGTCAAAATGGGAAAATGGTCAATAATGTTAATTAAAAAAATGAAAAAACAAAGATGGCCTTATTCTCATGCATGTTAACCGAAAATCAGCAAATGAAAGAAAGGTTTGAAGCTTTTGTATATTCGGCACTTTGATTGATAAATTAAGGTATGAATTTTCGCCTGTTTTTTATAATTTCTACATTTCTGTGATCCTTGCTTTGTGTTCTTCAAAGCCTATGTTCGAATTTCTATTTCTGTTAAAGATTTCATGAAATGCCATTGTTGATATCATGAGTTTTGTGATGTTTTTGGATGAATTAGGAAGGCTTGTTACATGGGTTATATGTTTTATTCTTGAATTTTTGATGAAATGAGCTAATTGGGCTAATTTGTGGAAACGAGGTTTTGAAGGACTAATTTGTGAATTAAACATGTTGTATGGGCTTATATGGAACCCATGTATATTTGGCCAAGTTATAGTCTTGGTGAATTTGGTATATTTGTGAATTTGTGAAAAATAGACTAAAGTGTCAAAATCTGAATTTATAGGGGCTAAATTGTAAAGTTCCCTAAATATGTATTCATGGACTATTTTGAAAGAAATATATGATTGAATGGTTGAATTTGAATTGTATTAGATCAAGAACAAAGAAAATCAAACTTAGATCGAGGGAAGTCCAAAGTAGTCGAATAGTCAACTCATTTTCCTCCGAAATCCGTACGAGGTAAGTCAAACTACACTTATGTGTTAAGTTGATTAAATTCTATGTTTATAAATTGTTATCTATATTGGACGGCCTTGAAAGCCTGATAAAAGAATGTTGGTATTAATCTGAATTATAGGGTAAGACCGTGTTTGAGACACAGGCATCGATTTGAAATTTACGTGTAAGACCATGTCTGGGACATCGGCATCGTATCTGATTTCGTTTAAGACCCTGTTTGGGACAGAGGCATCGATACTGAATTACATGTAAGACCAGGTCTGGGATGTTGGCATTATACTCATTTATGAATATCTGTATCGTTTCTGAACCGTCTGATGTCAAAGTATGAGATATGAAAATGAACATGTGAAATGTGTAGTCTATACAGGTATGTTTGTCTCGTACTTAATTTCTGAATATGAAAGACTCTGTTCTTGCGAAGTAGGTTCGGAATCATGGAAATGAATATAATATGCACACAAGAAAATGAGCATGGTTAAGTTTATGAACAACTCTGAGAAATGGCTATGAATTCTTATTGTTGTTTTGAAATAAATATATATGCTTTAGTAATTAGACCATTTGTGTTTGGCTTACTAAGCTCTTCGTAGCTTACTCTGTGTGATTTCTGTCTGTATTTCAGTTGTCGTAGCTACTGAAGGCTCGGGGATAGTCGAGGATCGTCACCACACTATCGAACTCATTTGGTACTCTTGAAGTGTAAATATTGCTAAGTATGGCATGTATAGGCTAGAATGTCTATGTATTAAGTTTTGAATTGTATAAAAGTTATGCCATTTGAATTGGCTAGCAAATGATATGTTTGTGTATTGTTTTGGTGTATGTGGTAATGTGCCATGTTCTAATGTGTTTTGGTCATATTTAAGCATAGAATTGGTTGGAAATGTTAGTATAATTGTTGCATATTAATACTTGTAGGATTAGAACCATATGTGGTGGCAAATTGGCTTAAACCAAGCCTGCATTGTGCCACACGACCAGGGAACACGGGCGTGCCTTGTGGCCGTGTGAAAAAGTCAGTAGTTAGCTAAATTTTACACAGTCATGGTACACGGCTGTATCTGTTGGCCGTGTTAGAAAGTCAGTATAGGACCTCTTTTTAGCACGGTTGGAGCAAATAGGCGTGCCTTGTGCCCGTGTGAGTCACATGGCCTAGTCACACGGGCGTGTGACTTTGTCAGTTTTGAAAAGTTTGATTAAGTTCTGAAAATTCTGAATGGGTTCGGTTTAGTCCCGACCTTTCCTAAATGTATGTTTTAGGTCTCGTAGACCATTTTATTGGATGAATTGTTGATGAATGCAAATGTATTAATGTTGTATGATATCTGTGAAGCTGTGTCGTTCGGAAATGCTCTGTCTGTCCGGTGATACACCTTACCTATTCCGATGACGGTTACGGGATAGGGGTGTTACATTTTATTGGTATCAGAGCCATGGTTTAGTTAGTTTTAGGGCTACCATAGCGTGTGTGAGTCTAGCTATACATGCCATATGTCTGAAACTGTGATAGTGTGATGAATCCTGACATTTGAAATGTGCTTTAATATAGCAATGGATCCCAATAGAGCCATAGCTGACGATATTGAGAGTAATGCACCAGTTCCCGCGCAAGGGATGGTGCAAGATGATTCTCGACCAGCTACTAGCAATCGTGATAGCGAGGCTAAGCAAGCCTTCTATTAGATGATGAATGATTGGTTCACCCAATATATTAGAACCAATTCGGCTATTCAACAACCTCCACCCCCGGTTAATCCTTCTCAAATTCCTGTTATGACTTCCGTGAATCCAGTTCAGTCAAGTAGACCACCAGTTGACAAGATTAGGAAGTATGCGGCTGAAGAATTCCGAGCTACAACGAATGATGATGCTGAAGAGCCGAATTCTGGTTAGAGAATACGATACGGGTGTTTGATGAAATGCCTCTGAATCTAGAGGAATGTGTTAAATGTGCCGTTTCACTTTTGAGAGATACGGCGTACCATTGGTGGAAAACTTTAATATCTATGGTTCTGAGCGAACGGGTTACCTGGGATTTCTTCCAAGTTGAATTTCGGACGAAATACATTAGTCAGAGATTTATTGATCAGAAACGTAAAGAGTTTCTCGAGCTTAAATAGGGCCAAATGTTTGTCACTGAATATGAACGGGAATTTGTGAGATTGAGCCAATATGCTCGGGAATGTGTATCAAATGAAGCAATAATGTGCAAAAGATTTGAAGATGGACTAAACGAAGATATTCGTCTGCTAGTGGGGATTTTGGAGATTAAAGAAATGGTAGTGCTCATTGAGCAAGCATGTAAAGCTGAAGAATTAAGCCAAGAAAAAAGAAAAGCTGATTTTGAAGTTAGAGATGCTAGAAAGAGATTTTCGAGTAAATCATTTCAGTTTGGACCAAAGAAATTCTGAGATGATCAGAACTGTTCAAATACTAATGTACGACATTTAAACTGAAATCGAGCTAGATCGTATTCGAACACCAGAGCCCCTGTTACTTCTGTTGCAAATGTTGGAAATGTCTGATCTGAGAAACCTGAGTGTAAAGATTGTGGTAAAAGACATCCGGGAAATTGTAGATTGAATGACCGAGCCTATTTTAGATGTGGGTCCCTGGATCAGTTTGTAAGAGATTGTTCTGGACCTACTGAGCAAGAGAATGTATAGAATCCAAGACAGAGTAACACCTCAAGTAGAGGTAAACTTTCCAGAAACACGAGAAATACAAGTGGTGATCAAAGAGCTACTAGGGATACTTCTGTTAGATCTGAGGCCAGAGCACCTACTAGGGCCTATGCAATCCAAGCTCGTAAGGAAGCCTCGTCTCTAGACATGATTACTGGTACTTTCACTCTTTATGATACTTTTGTGATTGCATTGATAGACCCTGGCTCAACATATTCTCATATCTGTATGAATTTAGTGCGCAGTAAGACTTTTCCTGTAGAGTCTACTGAATTTGTAATTAAAGTATCGAACCCTTTAGGCAAGAGTGTTTTAGTTGATAAAGTCTGCAAGAACTGTCCATTAATGATTCGAGATACCTGTTTTCCTGCTGATCTAATGCTATTGCCTTTCAATGAATTTGATATAATTCTAGGGATGGTCTGGTTAACATTGCACGATGCTATTGTGAGCTGTAAAAGAAAAGTCATTGACTTAAGGTGTAAAAATGATGAGATAATTCGAATTGAGTCTAGTGATCTAAATGGGCTACCTGCTATGATATCTGCAATGAAAGCACGGTATTATGTAAAGAAAGGTTGTGAAGCCTACTTAGCTTATGTGTTAGACTTGAAAGTGGATGACAAGAAAATTGAATCAGTGCCCGTTGTCTGTGAATTCCCTGATGTATTTCCTGATGAACTACCTGGTTTGCCTCCGAATCGAGAAGTCGAGTTTGGCATTGAATTGGTACATGGTACTACTCTAATATCGATAGTTCCGTACAGAATGACTCCGATTGAAGTAAAAGAATTAAAATCTCAGTTGCAAGAATTGACCGATCGAGGATTTGCTAGACCGAGTTTCTCACCTTGGGGTGCTCCCGTTCTGTTTGTGAAAAAGAAAGATGGCACAATAAGAATGTGTATTGATTACCGTCAATTTAATAAAGTGACTGTAAAGAACAAATACCCTCTGCCCAAGATTGATAACTTATTCGATCAGTTGAAAGGTGCTACTGTGTTTTCAAAGATGGATTTGAGATCGGGTTACTATCAGTTGCAAGTAAAAGACTCTGATATTCTGAAAACTGCTTTTAGAACAAGGTACGGGCATTATGAATTTTTAGTTATGCCTTTTGGATTAACGAATGTGCCTGCTATCTTTATGGATTTGATGAATAGAATTTTTAGACCGTATTTAGATTAATTTATTGTTGTATTTATTGATGACATATTGATTTATTCATGTAATGAATCTGAACACGCCAAGCATTTGAGGATAGTGCTACAGACACTGCGTGATAGACAGTTGTATGCGAAGTTCAGTAAGTGTGAATTCTGGTTGCGAGAAGTTAGTTTTCTGGGTCATATTATATCAGCCTCTGGTATCCGAATTGATCCGAGCAAAATTTCAGCTATTATAGATTAGAAACCTCCAAGAAATGTATCTGAAGTCCGTAGTTTTCTAGGACTTGCTGGTTACTATAGAAGATTTGTGAAAGGTTTTTCGATGATTGCTACTCCATTGACGAAATTGCTCTAAAAAGATGTGAAGTTTGAGTGGTTAGAAAAGTGTAACACCCTGAATTTGAGCCTAGAAGTTTTGGGCCTTGAGCATGGGAGCGGTTGAAGGCAGCTTTTAATATTTTGTTGTGCATGTAAATTTTGTTAATGAAGGCTTGTTTTAGTGGTTAAGTATGCTGAGAAGTCTTGGAGAAGTCTTGGGTTCAAACCTGGACTCTAGTAAAAATTTAAGGTAGATCAAACCCTGGGTGTAGTAGGTAGGCCTTAAGAATATTGTTGGAGAAATTGCATCACAAAAGAGCTGTAGTAAAGTGGCAAGGGTGACGCCACTAGGCTCCTAGAAAAGTGGCGTGTGGAGCTTTGGGAAGGCAAGGGATCGATTCCTGTGTTGGCAAATAGAGGCATTTATTTTTAAGTGCGGGAGGGTAAGTGTTGGAGTTCGTGGATTCTGCTAGAGGAGAGTTGGATCGGTTTAAATGCTTGAATTAAGGAGGGATAAGGGGAGAGATTTAAGGGATATGGATTAGGCTAGGAGTTGGCCGAATTATGGGAATTGAAGAGGGAAAAATCGGCAGGGGGTATTAGGTTGGTATTTTGGCACTTAGGGTATTGAGTGGTGCCGTTTTTCTTCTGCTTGAACACCTTAGGGTTGTTTTTCCTCTCTTTTTACTCTCTAGCCGAAACTACCACCTCCCCTATTCTTCTTCTTCTATTTTCTACTTCAAAACCATTCATCATACCTGCTATTCATCAATACTTTTGCCGAATCCATAAAAGCCGAAATCCTGTGATCACTGCTTGTGCCGATTTCTTCAAAGCCAGGTTTTTCTATGTTCTTTGTTTTTATTAATCTATGATTATCTTTTCTTAATCCTAGATACCTGACAGCAATTCTACTTCAAGGTTATAGTTCCACATTATCATCTTCTTCACCACCCAAAAGCCGAAAGTACCACTGGTTTAGGGGCTTATAGCCGAAACTTCTTCAAACTCCTGGATTCGGGTTTTACCATTATTCTAAGGTTAAATCTGCACTAGATTGCGTGGAAATCAAGTAGGAGTAAGGGGTAAGTACTTATCATCTCGATCTGTTTTATTTTGCGATGTTAGGAAAAGCAAATCCCTAAAAATTAGGGAGGTCATCGATTTGAGCATAAGGCTTTAAGGGTTTGTAACTAATGTTTTCTCTCAGTGATTAGAGTCTTCTTAAGTGTTGGATTGAGAGCGTGAATCATTGGAGCAATCGGATTCGGAGCTAGCTATCGATTTTGGCAAAAAGGTAAGGGTTCAAAGGCTTTTTAGGGATATGGTTCGATCATAGATAAGTAAGTTTTGGGGGTTTAGTGATTATGGTTTGTAATTAAGAACTGTGCTAATCAATTGTAGGACATCGAAAGTGATCTCAAGAGCGATCGTCATGAATCGTGTGTACCAACACCTTTTCTTAGTTCAATTCAAAAAGCCAAAATGCCAAATTTCGGATTTCATAGGCTTGTGAGTATGCGAATGCTCTCAAGACATAGAGTAATTGTTAGATCTAGCACCGCAAAGTGGTAAGTAAGTTTGTGTGACGTTTCAACGTGCTTGAAAATAGGGCCTCGATGGGCTAAAACGGGCCCAATGGGCTTACTACCAATATGGGCAAGAGGTGGGCAAAGTAGCCTGTCGGTTAGATGGGAGAATCAAATTGCTTATGATTGTTAAGAATTACCGAATAACGTGTGTAGTTGCGTAAGTACGAAATTACCCTAAAGAGCATAATTACCAAATACCCTAGGGTTTAAATTGGTTAAACGCATGATTGATTAATCTTGTATTTTACATGATATGCATTTATTAATATCTGTTGCATGGGATTGGGGTATTGATGGAGGAAGTCTTGAATGTGGTTCATCCACGTCTTGGAGGCTTTGCCTCAATCGATCGATATTTGAGTGCGTTCTTTAAATGTGGAGTGTAGGGTTGGGTGGGTTGAGATATTCCCACATGGAGTGTAGGGTAATGCACGGACCGTAGCGGTTGGTGGGTTGAGTAGTCTCCCAGTTGGCCTTGCATGCATTATTACTATTGTTACATATGTTATCGAACTAGGCCTATGGGCCACATGTTATGTAAAAAGGGCTAAGGCCTTGCTATCAGATTCGAAAAGGGCTTGACCTCATGTGTCTCGTTATCCTGAATAGGCTTAGGCCCAATGGGCTCGAGCTGATTTGGGCTTTGGATGGGTTTCAGATATACTCGAGTTTTCCCAAACTCACCCCTTCCTCTTCCATCCTTGCGGTGAGCCCTAGAATTGGTGGACTTGGAGTCAAGGGATTCAGAGTGGCCATGAAGATTGATTGACGATTTTAAATAAGTTTAGCATTTAATTTGGATTATTTTTATTGTGCTTGAAGTTGTAATAAGGCCGCTCTTTTTATTAATTTTATTTTGGGGATTATTAAACTGGTTAGCACTAGGGTTCGTTTTATAAAAACTACTTATTTTTAAAAGACCACGATGACGTACAAAGTTTCTGCAAAGTAAATGTTTTCCAAGAAAATAAATATTTTTAAGCAAACGTTTTGCAACCTTAATCATTTTCTTAAGATGGTCATAATCAAACGGTTTTCTCAAAATTATACGAGATGTTAGAGTGTGGCAATGGCGGTGTGCATGTCTAGGATTGGATCCGAAGAGAGCTTGGTACTTAAGCAGTCCGACGGACTCACCTCCTCTTCTTCCTGGTTTCCTACATGGTGCGCAGCTTCCATTCACTTTAACTTACTTTTAAAAGTGTCTTTTACAACACCAACTCAGCTTTTCCAAACTAAGTAATACGGAATGTTTTGAACGCATCAATGTGGCGCATCAGATCCGGTCATAACGTCCAGGCCGGGTTTGGGGTGTTACAAAAAGTGTCAGAACAGTTTTGATCAGTTGAAAACTTTATTGACTGAAGCTCTGGTATTAGTACAACCTGAATCGGGTAAAGAATTTATAATTTACAGTGATGCTTCGTTGATTGGTCTGGGATGTGTGCTAATCTAAGAAGGTAAAGTCATTGCTTATGCTTCAAGACAGTTGAAGCCACATGAAAAGAACTATCCGACACAAGATCTTGAGTTAGTTGCTATTGTGTTTGCTTTGAAAATTTGGCGTCACTATCTATTTGGCGAGAAATGTTATATGTTTTCTGATCATAAAAGTCTGAAGTATTTAATGATGCAAAAAGATTTGAATCTGCGACAGAGAAGATGGTTGGAATTGTTAAAAGACTACGAGCTAGTTATTGATTATCATCCGGGAAAAGCAAATATTGTTGCTGATGCTTTAAGTCAGAAATCGTTGTTTGCTTTGCATAAAATGAATGCTCATTTAAATCTATCTGATGATGGTTCAGTTTTAGCAGAACTGAAAGCAAAACCCTTGTTTATACAATAGATCTGCGAGGCTCAGAAATCTGACAATGAATTGATAGTTAAACGAACTCTGTGTGATTCTGAATTCTGGGTTGATGTTAATGATTGTTTAAGATTCAGAGATAGACTCTGTATTCCGAGAAATCCAGAGTTAATTCAGTTGATTTTGAGTGAGGCTCACAGTAGTAGATTCTCTGTACATCTGGGGAGTACGAAAATGTATAACGACTTAAAGCAATTATACTGGTGGCCAGGCATGAAAAGAGATATTTCTGATTTTGTTTCTAAATGTTTGATCTGTCAATAAGTTAAAGCTGAACATCAGGTGCCATCAGGTCTGTTGCAACAAATTTTGATTCCGGAATGGAAATGGGATCGAGTGACCATGGATTTTGTTTCGAGTTTACCCCTGTGTCCGAAAAAGAAAGATGCAATTTGGGTTGTAGTTGATCGTTTGACAAAATCAGCTCATTTTATTCCAATTTGGTTTAATTATTTGCTTGATAAGTTAGCTGAGCTTTAAATTTCTGATATTGTAAAACTGCATGGTATACCATTGTCGATTGTGTCAGATAGGGATCCGAGATTTACATCGCGATTTTGGAAGAAATTGCAAGATGCTCTGTTTACTAAATTGCATTTCAGCACTGCTTTTCATCCACGAACAGATGGTCAATCTGAGCGGATTATTCAGATACTCAAGGATATGTTGAGATGTTGCATTCTTAAGTTTGAAGGTACGTGGGAACAATATCTACCTTTAATTGAATTTGCTTATAATAATAGTTTTCAATCGAGCATTAAAATGGCACTGTATGAAGCCTTATATGGCAGAAAGTGTAGAACTCCGTTATACTGGTTTGAGCTCAGTGAGAATAAGATTTACGGGGTTGATCTGATAAAAGAAACAGAAAAGAAAGTGAAAATAATCTGAGATAGTCTGAAAGCTGCCTTTGATCGTCAGAAATCTTATGCGGATTTAAAACGAAAGGATATCGAATATGAGATCAGTGATAAAGTGTTTCTGAAAGTATCTCCGTGGAAGAAACTGTTCCGATTCAATAAAAAGGGCAAGTTGGGCCCGAGGTCCATCGGACTGTATGAAATCATTGAGCGAGTTGGGGCGGTTGCTTATAGATTAAGATTACCATTTGAGTTAGAAAAGATTCACAATGTATTTCACGTATCGATGCTTCGACGATACAGATCTGATCCTTCGCATGTAATTTCTCCGTCTGATATTGAAATCCATTCAGATATGACTTATGAAGAAAAGCCGATTCGTATTCTGTCTCGTGAGATTAAAGAATTGCATAATAAGAGAACTCCGTTAGTCAAAGTACTGTGCCAAAGACACGGAGCCTAAAAATGCAATGAAACAGCAATATCCGAATCTATTTAACGGTAAGATTATCGGGGACGAAAATCCCTAAGGGGGAGAATTGTAACAGTCCGATTTTCACCCTAGTCAGAATAGTGGTTTCGAGACCACAAATCTGAGTCCGAAAAATATTTTAATATTATTTTTTGTATCTATGATATGAGAATTTGCATCTGTAAAATTTCTGTGATTTAATTTGTCTGTTTCTGTGCTTAATTATGAAAAATGAGTAAATCGCGAAAAGTTTAAAACTTGAGTGCTAGATGATAAAACACCTATTTGGCTTGGCTTTTAAAGTAAAGGTCCTTGCATGTCAATTGTACCATTTGTTTAAATGATGGAAAATTATGGGCATTAGTGGATGGAAATTTATGTTTTATTAACAAGGGTAAAATGGGAAAATGGTTAATAATGTTAATTAAAAAAATGAAAACAAAACAAAGATAGCCGTATTCTCATGCACGTTTATCGAAAATCAGCAAATGAAAGAAAGATTTGAAGCTTTTGTATATTCGGCACTTTGATTGATAAATTAAGGTATGAATTTTCGCCCGTTTTTGATAATTTCTACATTTTTGTGATCCTTGCTTTGTGTTCTTCAAAGCCCATGTTCGAATTTCTATTTCTGTTAAAGATTTCATGAAATACCATTGTTGATATCAGAAGTTTTGTGATTTTTTTGGATGAATTATGAAGGCTTGTTAGATGGGTTATATGTTTTATTCTTGAATTTTTGATAAAATGAGCTAATTGGGCTAATTTGTGAAAATGAGGTTTTGAAGGACTAATTTGTGAGTTAAACATGTTGTATGGGCTTATATGGAACCCATGTATATTTGGCCAAGTTATAGTCTTGGTGAATTTGGTATATTTGTGAATTTGTGAAAAATGGACTAAAGTGTCAAAATCTGAATTTATAGGGGCTAAATTGTAAAGTGCCCTAAATATGTATTCATGGACTATTTTGAAAGAAATATATGATTGAATGGTTGAATTTGAATTGTATCAGATCAAGAACAAAGAAAATGAGACTTAGATCGAGGGAAGTCTGAAATAGTCGAATAGTCGACTCATTTTCGTCCGAAATCCATACGACGTAAGTCAAATTACACTTATGTGTTAAGTTGATTAAATTTTGTGTTTATAAATTGTTATCTACATTGGACGGCCTTGAAAGCCTGATAAAAGAATGTTGGTATTAGTCTGAATTATCGTGTAAGACTGTGTCTGGGACACATGCATCGATTTGAAATTTACGTATAAGACCATGTCTGGGACATCGGATCGATGTCGATTTCAGATAAGACCTCGTGCGGGACAGAGGCATCGATACTGAATTACATGTAAGACCAGGTCTGGGATGTTGGCATTACACTCGTTTATGAATATTTGTATCGTTTCTGAACCGTCTGATGTCAAAGTATGAGATATGAAAATGAACATGTGAAATGTATAGTCTATACAGGTATGTTTGTATCGTACTTAATTTTTGAAAATGAAAGACTCTGTTTCTACGAAGTAGGTTCGGAATTGGAAATGAATATAATATGCATACAAGAAAATGAGCATGGTTAAGTTTATGAACAACTCTGAGAAATGGCTATGAATTCTTAATGTTGTTTTGAAATAAATATATATGCTTTAGTAATTAGACCATTTGTGTTTGGCTTACTAAGCTCTTCGTAGCTTACTCTGTGTGATTTCTGTCTGTATTTCAGTTGTCGTAGTTACTGAAGGCTCAGGGATAGTTGAGGATCGTCACCACACTATCGAACTCATTTGGTACTCTTGAAGTGTAAATATTGCTAAGTATGGCATGTATAGGCTAGAATGTCTATGTATTAAGTTTTGAATTGTATAAAAGTTATGCCATTTGAATTGGCTAGCAAATGATATGTTTGTGTATTGTTTTGGTGTTGTGGTAATGTGCCATGTTCTAATGTGTTTTGGTCATATTTGAGCATGGAATTGGTTGGAAATGTTAGTATAATTGTTGGATATTAATACTTGTAGGATTGGAATCATATGTGGTGGCAAATTGACTTAAACCAAGCCTGCATTGTGCCACACGGCCAGGGAACACGGGCGTGCCTTGTGGCCGTGTGAAAAAGTCAGTAGCTAGCTAAATTTTACACGGTCATGGCACACAGCCGTGTCTGTTGGTCGTGTTAAAAAGTCAGTATAAGACCTCTTTTTAGCATGGTTGGAGCACATGGGCGTGCCTTGTGCCCGTGTGAGTCACGCGGCGTAGTCATACGGGCATGTGACTTTGTCAGTTTTGAAAAGTTTGATTAAGTTCTGAAAATTCTGAATGGGTTCGGTTTAGTCTCGACCTTCCCTAAATGTATGTTTTAGGTCTCGTAGACAATTTTAATGGATGAATTGTTGATGAATGCAAATGTATTAATGTTATATGATATCTGTGAAGCTGTGTTGTTAAGAAATGCTCTGTCTGTCCGGTGACACCCCTTACCTATTCCGGTGACGGTTACGGGATAGGGGTGTTACATTAGGGATCTCTACAGAATAACAAGTAAAGTCTAGGTTGATTTTTCCTTAGGTATTGTCTTAATTCAATCATTTTTGAAAAGTAATCCCCCAATTCTACTTTATGTGAATTCTTAGTTTAGATAATTAGTTAGTTAAAACAAAAACCCCTTATTTTTAGGCTAGATAATAAAAAGACAGTCATTACTAGTACTTTTAGTTCCTTTGGGTTTGACAATCTGGTCTTGCTAAAATTATACTACTATTCGATAGGTACACTTGCCTACATCGCGATAATAGTTTCTTTCAAGAACGATTAATTATAAATTTATAAAACCTATCACGAAATCACGCGATCAAGTTTTTGGCGCAGTTGCCGGGGAACTAAGATATTAGAAACTCCCAATTTTATTACTTTAGCCATTTATTTTCCTTGCAAATTAATTTTATTTTATTTTTTTATTATTTATTAATTTACTTTTTCTTTCTCTTGGCAGGTTTTTATAGTTTATGACTAGAAGAAACCCGTCAGGACCACTACTTTTTGATGAAGAAATCAATCGCACAGTTTGCGAAAACCAACGAGAAATAAGGCGAAGCTTAAGATATACAGAGAATGAGCAAGAGGACGATACTCAACCCCCAACCGAAGAGATGGCTGAAAACCAAGGCAATCAGCTACCTCCTGCAATTGCGGTTAATCAAAATCCTACTCCATGCACTATGTATGATTATGCTAAACCTTTTTTAACTGGAACTGAATCGAGCATAGTTAGACCTGCTGTAGCTGCAAATACTTTTGAACTAAAGCCTAACACTATTCAAATGATACAGCAATTTGTTCAGTTTGATGGTTTGCAGGATGAGGATCCCAATGCTCACTTAGCAAACTTTTTGGAACTATGCGATACATTTAAAATTAATGGTGTTTCTGATTATGCCATTCGTCTTCGGTTATTCCTTTTTTCATTGAGGAACAAAGCTAAATAGTGGTTGAACTTGTTACCACGAGGGTCAATTACTACTTGGGAGCAAATGACCAAAAAATTTCTATTAAAATATTTTTCGCCGGCTAAAATGGCCAAATTACGTAATCATATCTCTTCATTTGTGCAGATACGATGCATGGGAGAGATACAAGGACCTTTTGAGAAGGTGCCCTCACCATGGGTTACCGCTTTGGCTTCAGGTTCAAACATTCCATAATGGCCTGAATCCTTCGACTCAACAAATGGTTGACGCAGCTGCTGATGGAACCATCAATAATAAAACATCTGAAGATGCTTATGAGTTTATAGAGGAGATGTCACTGAATAACTATCAGTGGCAAGTCATGAGGACTAATCCAACTAAAACAGCAGGTGTTTATAACATCGATTCGGTTACTATGCTATCAAACCAGGTAGAACTTCTAAATAAAAAGATTTATAGTTTTCTTAGTTCTTCACAGGTTTAATGCAGTATGAAGCAAGCGGATGTGGAACAAGCCATTTAGAATACCAACCTTATGGCCACAACATGGATAACGAGAAGTTAAATTACATGGGTAATAATCCTCAATCTCAAAACAATCCATATAGTAACACTTACAATGTAGGTTGGAGGAACCACCCAAATTTCTCGTGGGGCGGTCAAGGAAATCAAAGACCACAACATCCTTTAGGTTTTCAGCAGCCACCCTATCAATAGGAAAAGAAATCGAACCTTGAAGAGATGCTCACAAAGTTTATCTTGGTGTCAGAAACCCATTTTCAGAACACCGAAACAGCACTTAAAAATCAGCAAGCGTTAATCCAAGGGCTCAAAACTCAGATAGGCCAGCTTTCTAAACTAATCTCCGAACGACCACAAGGTAGCTTGCCAAGTAATACTACACCCAACCCAAGGGAACAACTCAATGCGATTAATGTTCAAAATGAAGAAGGATTCGTTGAGCCTGAGCCAGAACCGAAACGAGAAACTGTGGTGAGTAGAGGTCCAAGTGAGGTAGGTCATAATAAAAACAAATTAGTGAATGTCGAATATAAACCTCATGTGCCATACCCTAACGCGACAAGGAAAGACCTCTCAGATGAACAATTTGGTAAATTCCTTAAACTCTTAAAAAAATTACACATTAACTTACCGTTTATTGAAGCTCTATCGCAGATGCCAAACACAATGAAATTTTTAAAAGAGCTTTTAGAAAATAAGCGGAAGTTGGACAAGGCGTCGCATGTGGAGCTAAACGCAGTTTGCTCAGCTATTCTCCAAAATAAAATAGCTAGCAAACTAAAAGATCCAGGGAGTTTTACAATTTCTTACTTAATTGGTAGTTTAGATTTTAATAATGCATTAGCTAATTTGGTGGCTAGTATTAACGTCATGCCCTACAAAATGTTCAAACAATTAGGTCTCGGGAAACCCAAACAGACTAGGATGGGCATTCAATTAGCAGATAAAACTATAAGATTTCCTATGGGTATTATTGAAGATGTAACATCCTGATTTTTGGATTTGTTCGCGGTTTTCAATATTTTGTAAAGATTTTTAAAATTTTGTATTTGGATGTGGAATTAATATTTTGAGTAGGTAAATGGGCTTATGGAAGGCCCATGTGTTGGCCAAAACCCGGTTGAATTTTTGAACTTTTGGACTTAGGAGTTAGGGGTTCTGTAACACCCCGTACCCGAGACCGTTGCCGGAGTCGGACACGAGGGGTTAACGGGCTTAATCCACTTACTTGCACAGTTCATTTTAAAAATTTTCAGACAGCCGGCTAACTGTGTCACTGTCACCTTAAAAATCATATCTTGAGTTCCACAACTCGAAAATCAGTTTTGTGATTTTTCCCTGAAAATAGACTCATATATGCATCTACAAATTTTTTTCTAGAATTTTTAGTCAGGCCAATTAGTACATTTTATTAGTTAAAGTCTCCCCTGTTACAGGGTGCGACTACACTGACCTTCCTGCATTACGATTTGGATATCTCCCTGTACAGGGCTTCAATACTGATGTCGTTTATTTCTACAGAAACTAGAATCTTAAAGGAATCTGTAAATATATGGCATGACTTCTAATTATCTCTGGTCAATTTATAATGAATTTCCAAAGTCAGAACAGGGACTCCAGAAACCGTTCTGGCCCTGTCTCACGAAAACTTAAATATCTCTTAACATACTGTTCATATGATCGTTTCGTTACTCTCCTATGAAAATAGACTCGTCAAGGTTCGTTTACATAATTTATTCACTATTTAATTCCATTCCTACTATTTTTAGTGATTTTTCACATCCATGTCACTGCAGCTGTCAGCATCTGTCTTTAAGGTAGGCTTTACCTATTTCATAGTTTCCATGATTCAACTAGCCCTTAAACATAAATAGCACAAAATATGATCATGATTAACCATCCCAATGGCTAATCGTTTCCAAACATTTCCATACCTCTTAATGAACAACATACAATGATTATAATACCATGCCCAAAGTATACTTAAGCCATTTTCGCATGGCTATCCAAATTTACACAAAACCGAAAGGTACATGACCTACAACAAAAGGGTAGTCCTATACATGCCATTTCAAAGTTCAACCAAAATAGTATACCAAGAAGGAGCTTTGATAGTGTGGGCGACTTCGACTTCAAAATCCCGAGTCCGATAGCTGAAGAACCAAAATCTATAAAACAGAGAATCAAAGAAACGAGTAAGCATTTAATGCTTAGTAAGTTTGAGCCATGAATTTAAACACAACCAAAGTATAGCATTCATGTAGCTAAACAGATAATTTCATATGCACAAATTCTCAATATCATACTTACTTCACATTACCAACCCTTATATTCATACACAAAGATCAACTTAGCCAAAGGCCGGTAGCTCATTTATCAACTGAGCGAATACTTATTTGTAAGGGCTCAACTAATTCAAAGCACATACGAAACATACCTCATTGTTGGGATTCTACAAGCGTATTAGCTGAAATTTTTACAGCAAGATCAATCATTACCGAATCACGTACCTTCGGAATTTAACCGGATATAGCTACTCGTTCAAATGCCTTCGGGACATAGCCCGGTTATAGTAACTCGCACAAATGCCTTCGGGACTTAACCCGGATTTAGTAACTCGCGCAATGCCTTCGGGCTTAGCCCGGAATTAGTAACTCGCACAAATACCTTCGGATCTTAGTCCGGATTTAGTCACTTAGCACAAAGCCTTCGGGACTTAGCCCGGACATCATTCGAATAACCATGCACATTTATCAATAAATCATGACACATTCAGTATTTCATTTTCACAAGAAAACTCTAACACGAGGCACTTATCACACTTCCAATTTCGGCTCAATAGCCACACACAAAGAGCATGATTTTGATTTGCTTAAAACGTGATCTAATCAAATAATAATCTAAGTTCCATTACTCGAAAACTTACCTCGGATGTTGCCGAACGGCTTCAACGGCTATTCGATCACTTTTTCCTTTCCCTTATCTAACTGTGGTCCTCTAAGCTCTTGAGCTAATTCAAACAAATTTAACTTATTAAAGTCTCATTTTGCTAGCTTATGGCCGAATATGACAAGGAGTTTGATAGGTCATATGGCCACCTTTTAGCTCAAATACACAATGATCATACGCATTTTTAATCACATCAACTCATATACTCATTCATGTGGCCGAACATACATGTCTATGTTGGGGCCGATTGCAACACTTAATACATTCTACAAGTATGGTCACTTGTATTGACTAAACACCATTTTGTTTCAAGTTCAAAACTTGGCTAATACACACATATACACTAGTAAATCAAACACTAGCATTTGCACTTCACCTTACTACCATTTCTCATCCAATAACGTGAACAACAACATATTTCTCTTCTACTTCCTACCATGGCCGAATGCATCACAACACCATACCATTTCAATTTTGGTCATGGTTAAACAAAGAACTTAATGTCTCACTCAAAAAAAAAATTGCTAAAAAGAAGATTTAAGAGTCATCAATCCACCTTCACATGCATCATTACAAAGCTTCATTTTTAGCGTGTAAATACATCAACACCAAGCAAGAATGATGCATCCATGGCCGAGTGTCATTTCCATCACCTAACAAGATTTAGACCATGGGCTAGGTAGAACTCAAGCTACCAACTAAAATATGCATGCATCTCATGGACAACATCAAACATACCTTAGTCTAGCAAATCACCATAGCCGATTGTTTCAAGCTCCTCCCCTTCCTTTCTTTCCTCTATTCGGCCAAGGATGAACCAAAGGACACAACTTGTTTTCTTTCTTCCTTAGAATTTTCAGCCAAAAGAAGTGAAAAATGATGGACACTTTTTTTTTCTTCTTCTTTCCCTCAACTCACGGCAATGGGGGGGGAACACTCACACCATTCTCTTTTTTTTTTCTTCTATTTCTTTATTACCCATACTCCTTATTTTATTTTTCCTAACATACACCATTGTCACAACATGTTTTATGACATGTTTTGCCCATCATCCTTTGTCATGGCCGGCCACTAGCAAATAAAAAGGGGGAAATTGACATGCAAGTCCACCCCTTTGATTACATGCACTAATAGATCCTTATAGATTTACCTATTACATTTCGAAAGTGTCACAAATAAGTCCTATCGACTAATTTCACATGCAATTTACTAAATCGAAGCTTAAAACTTTCACACATTCATAATCACATATTTTAGACAATAGATATCATATTCAAATAATTTGGTGACTCGGTTTAGCGGTCCCGAAACCGCTTTCCGACTAGGGTCACTTTAGGGCTGTCACAGGTTCTGGCTAGATGGCCCTTGTATAGAGATATGGGCAAATTGCATCACAAAAAGAGCCTTAGTAAAGTGGCAAGGGCGACGCCACTAGGCTCCTAAAAAGGTGGCGTGTGGAGCTTTCAGGGAGGCATGGGATCGATTCCCAGTGTTGACAAATAGATGCATTTATTTTTAAGTGCTGGAGGGGTAAGTGTTGGAGTCCAGGTGGATTCTACTAAAAGAGAGTTTGGATCAGTCCAAACACTTGGATTAAGGAGTGATAAGGGGAGAGATTTAAGGGATTAGGAGAGAGGTTAGGAGTTGGCCGAATTTTGGGAATTGAAGGGGGGAAAAATCGGCAGAGGGTTATGAGGTTAGTATTTCGGCACCTAGGGTATTGAGTGGTTCCGTTCTTTTCTGCTCAGACATCACAAGGTTTTTCTTTTCTCTCTTCTTCCTCTCTAGCTGAAACTACCACTTCCCCTATTCTTCTTTTTTCTATTTTTCTTCTTTGAAACCATTTATCAATTCTGCTGTTTATCGATACTTTTGCCGAATCCATAAAAGCCAAAATCTTGAACACACATTACAGGTACCGATTTCTTCAAAGCTAAACCCTTTAACATTGTGTTTTCATTAATCAACGATTATTCTTTCTAAACTCTAGAGACCTGTCAGCAATTCTACATCCAGGTTATAGTTTCATATTGTCATCTCCTTCATCACCCAAAAGCCGAAAAACCACAGATTTGGGGGCTTATAGCCGAAACTTCAAAACTCCGAGAGTCGAGTTCTACCGTCCTTTAAAAGATAAATCTGTATCAGATTGCATGGAGATCAAAAAGGAGTAAGGGGTAAGTGTTCATCATCTCAGATCTGGTCATATTTTACAAAGTTAGGAAAAGTCGAAGTCCCTAAAATCTAGGGAGGCTATCAATTTGGGCATGTGGCTCTAAGGGTTTTTAACTGACGTTTTCTGTCAATGATTAGTGTCTTCTTAAGTGTTGGATTAAAGGCGTGGGTTGTTGGAGCAATCGGATTCGGAGCTAGCTATCGATTTTGGCAAAAAGGTAAGGTTTCAAAGGCTTTTAGGGACATGGTTCGATCATGGATAAGTAGGTTGTGGGTTTAGTGATTATGGGTTGTAAACAAGAACTATGCTAATCAATTGTAGGACATCGGAAGATATCTCAGTAGCAGTCGTCGCGAATCAGGTGTGTACCGAACACCCTTTCTTAGTTCAATTCGGCAAAAGTCGAAATACCGAAATTCTGGCATTTCATAGGCTTGTGAGTATGCGAATGCTCTAAAGACGTAGAGTAATTGTTAGATCTAGCACCGCAAAGTGGTAAGTAAGTTCGTGTGACATTTTAGCATACTTCGGAAAAAGGGGCCAGATGGGCCAAAAACTGGGCCCAATAGGCTTACGGACCAATATGGGGAAGAGATGGGCAAAGTAGCCTATTAGTTAGATGGTGGAACCAAAATTGCATAAAACTGCTAAAAATTACTGAAATAGCTTGTGTAGTTGCGTAAGTACGAAATTACCCCTAAAGAGCATAATTACCAAAATACCCCTAGGGTTTAAATTGGCTAAACTACATGATTGATTAATATTGTATTGTACATGATATGCTTTATTAATATCTGTTGCGTGGGATTGGGGTATTGATGGAGGAAGTATTGAAAGTGGTTCATCCACGTACTAGAGGCTTTGCCTCAACTTACTGATATTTGAGTGCGTTCTTTAAATCTGGGAGTGTAAATTTGGATGGGTTGAGATATTCCCCACATGGAGTGTAGGGCTGGTACGGGGCAGTGTAGCGGTTGGTGGGTTGAGTAGTCTCCCCAGTTGGGCTTGCATTCATTACTACTATTGCTACTTATGTTACTGAACTGGGCCTATGGGCCACACTGTTTTGTTAAAAAGGGCTAAGGCCTTGCTACTGTGTTCTGAAAAGGGCTTTGGTCCACTGTGTACTATTATCTGAATAGGGCTTAGGCCCAATGGTCTCGAGCTGATTTGGGCTTTGGATGGGTTTCTGTATGCACTGAGTTTCCCAAACTCACCCCCTTCCTCTTCCATCCTTATAGGTGAGCCCTAGTTGGTGGACTTGGAGCTGGGCGGGATTCGGAGTGGCCACACGTTTTCTGCAAATTCATTTTCTTCTGGTGAACTAGATTTTCCATATTTTTCATTTATGGTTTTGGGTTTTTTTTTGTAATAAGGCCGCTAATTATTTTTATGGTTTGGGTTGTTTCTTTATTATTTAATTCTATTATGATAAAACTGATCTATGATAACTAACGAAATGGATTAGCTCTAGGACGCGTTTTCAAAAACATTAAGTGATTTCAAAATAACACGAATACGAGTAAGACTTTCGCTAAGCAAACGTTTTCATCCTTAATCACTTTCTTAAGATTGACATGATCAAACGGTTTTCTCAAAGTTATACGAGACGTTAGAGTGTGGCAATGGCGGTGTGCATGTCTAGGATTGGATCCGAAGGGAGCTTGGTACTTAGCGAATCAACGGACTCACCTCCTCTTCTTCCTAGTTTCCTACCGGTGCATGACTTCCATTCACTTTAACCTACTTTTAAAAGTGTCTTTTACAACACCAACTAAGTTTTTCCAAACTAAGTAATACGAAATGTTTTGAACGCTTCGATGTGGCGCATCAGATCCGGTCATAACGTCTAGGCCGGGTTTGGGGTGTTATATTTAGTGGTATCAGAGCCTGGTTGCAACAACTCTGCTGTGGATCGGGTCTGCAAATCTTTTCAAAAAAAAAAAGGTTTTTTCTATAAGTTTTTCAAAGATGTTCAAAGTTTTTCTATTGAACAAGGATAAATCAATAGTTTTAAAATAAAAGTGTTTTCAAATGAAATCTTTTTTTTCGGTAAACAAAAACATGGGTTTTTTTTTGGACTGATAAGGAAGTGGCACACTGAATCCCCGGCACCAAGTCTGTAAGTGTTCTTTTTCTGCTTTAAATATTTATATGGAACTGGACTGGAAATAACACTGTAGATAGTACTGAGCCTTAGAGATAGTGCTATTGATAATGTAGTATTAGGGTTACAAAACTGGGACCGTAGCTAAATTGTGATTGCGCGAAAATAACTCTAAAACTCTATCGGTTCATAAGACATTCTGTAATAAACAGTGAAACCAGTAAACTAATGTCATAAAATTCATAATCATATAAATCGTTATGAGTACAAGGGTTACTCGAGGAAGAGGCCGTGGTCGAGGCCGAGGTAGCACTCAAGCTGGATCTGCGTCATCTGAACACATGCCAGCTGGCGAGGCACGTCCACCACCGGTTAATGAAAATGGGCCGTATGACCGGGCCACAGGGGATGACGCTCTGTCTCAGGCCATGTTGAGGGTTTTGGAAAGGGTGGCCGGAGCTAACATCGGGCCCATGAATAGAGGGTCTATTTCGAACGACTTCGCCAACGGAGCCGAGATTTTAGGGCGATCTCGAGTGGCCCCAAATGTGGTAATCTTGGTTGGAAGCCACAGAGCGGATCATGGATGACCGGATCGCTCAGAGAATGAAGTTGAAAGGGCGAGGTCGTTCTTTGCGGGATGAAGCGATCGCTGGTGGATTATCGTGAGAGAGGTACCCCAATGAGAGGGTAACATGGGAGCTGTTCAAACAGACCTTTAAGGCAAAATACGTTGGAGCTAGCTATGTGGATGCACGCAGAAGGAGTTCTTGAATCGACTCGGGAAATAAGACCATTGCTGAATATGAGGCGAGTTTCTACGATTGAGTCGGTATGCTAATGGCATCGTTTCCACCGAATACGAAGCGCAGCTTCGCTTTTGAGGATGGTCTCGAGAGATGAGTTAAGGGTGCTCATAGCTCGTAGAGAGAGCGAGATTTCGCTGCACTGGTGGAGAAGGCTAAGATAGCCGAGGAGGTGAAACAAACCGAACGGAAGAATCGTGATAGGGATCGGAATCGGTTTAGGAGGGATGCTAGACCAGCGGGTGCTGCAAATTGAAATGTTAAGAGAGTTAGGATGGAGGAACCGGTTCGAGCAGTTTCGGTGAACACAGGTAGACCGCAAGCATGTGGGGATTGCGGCAGAACGCATCAAGGAGAGTGCTGGAAGCGTTCTGGGTCTTGTTTTCGGTGTGGGTCTAAGGAGCATAGGATTAAGGATTGTCCTAGAAGGGCCACTCAGGCTCAGGGGGCCGAACAAGGGGTGTGTGACCGGCTCAACTCATGAGGATGGATCGCCACGCTAAGAGGTCATGGACAAGGTCGCAGTGGTAATGGCCGTGGACGGGGGCACCCGCGGGTATTGGTAACGCGGATGCTCGTCACCCGCTTTTGGTGTATGCCGCTCGTCGCCATGAGGAGGGTGACGACCGATGTCATAATGATACGTTTTTTATATATGGTGTACCTTATACTGCTCTGATTGATGTGGGATCAACCCACTCATATGTGGCATATAACATTTCTGGGGCACTGGGTGTGCACTTCTAGGAGACTGTATGTGGGGTGTCTGTGATAAGTCCTTTAGGTCATTCGGTTAAGGTAGTGAAACTCTTCAAGAAGGTGCCTTTGGAGATTCAAGGCAGGGTGTTCTGTGGGGATTTGATGGAGTTACCGTTTTAAGAATTCGATTTGATACTAGGGATGGATTGGTTGACCAAGCATAAGGCAACTTTAGATTGTGCAGCTAAGAGGATGGTGTTAAGGACTGTCAATAATGAAGAGGTAATGATTATTAGAGAACGAAGGGATTACTTATCCAATGTAGTATCGACGTTGAGGGCTGAGAAACTGATGCGCAAGGGATGCGAGGCATATCTGGCTTTGGTAAGCCAAGCTGAAACTGAGGATCTGACTGTGGAGACCATCAGAACTGTTAGGGAATTCCGGGATGTTTTTTCCAGAAGAGCTTCCTGGATTACCTCTGAATCGAGAAGTCGAGTTTGGAATCGATTTGTTGCCTAGAACAGCTACAGTATCTATTGCACCCTATAGGATGGCACCGAAGGAGTTAGTAGAACTGAAGGCTCAAATTCAAGAGTTGTTAGATAGAGGCTTCATTAGGCCTAGTGTGTCTCCTTGGGGAGCACCGGTCTGCTTGTGAAGAAAAGGACGAAACGATGCGCATGTGCATCGATTATCGCCATTGAACAAACCGACGATTAAGAATAAGTATCCACTACTAAGGATTGACGATCTATTCGATCAATCGAGGGAGCTTCAGTATTCTCCAAAATCGATCTTCGCTCGATACCATCGCCTAAGGGTAAAGAAGGGATATTCATAAAACAAAGATTTCGAACTCGATATGGACATTATGAATTTGTGGTCATGCCGCTTGGGCTAACGAACGCACTGCAGCTTTTTATGGATCCGATGAATCGAGTATTCCAACCTTACTTGGATCGGTTCAGTAGTCGCCTTTATCGATGATATCTGGTATACTCAAACAGAGGCGAAGCATGATGAGCATCTCCGACATTGTCGCAAGTGTTAAGGGAAAAGGAGCTCTATGCGAAATTCAGCAAGTGTGAATTTCGGTTGAAGGAGGTAACCTTCCTAGGCGGTGGTCTCTGTAGGGATTAAGGTGGATCCTCGTAAAATTGAAGCGATTCGGAATAGAAGCCACCTAGGTCGATGATCGAAAATTCAAGTTTCCTAGGGTTGGCGTGTTACTCTGAAGGTTTGTGGAGGGTTTCTCGGAATGGCGGCACCCTTGACAAAACTCATAAGGAAAGGAGTACCATTTGTCCGGACCGAGAAACAAAAAAAGCTTTTGATCGGTTGAAAAAGGTATTGACCAAGCACCGGTGTTGATTCAACCGTGTCAGGAAGGACTTTATCAGATACAACGATGCATTACATGTGGGGTTAAGTTGCGTACTGATGCAAGAGGGTAAGGTGGTCGCTTATGCATCGCGACAGCTTAAGGCTCATGAGGTGAATTACCCTACGCATGATTTTGAGCTAGCAGGGGTGATTTTTGCGTTAAAAATTTGGAGACACTACTTATATGGGGAAAAGTGCATCCTATACACAGATCATAAAAGCCTAAAGTATCTGTTGACTCAGAAGGAGTTAAACCTTAGGCAACGTAGATGAGTGGAGTTGCTTAAGGATTACGACTGTTCGATAGAGTACCACCCAGGAAAAGCTAATGTGGTGGCGGATGCGTTGAGTCGAAGGGTTGTTACTGACTTGAGAGCCTTATTCGCACGTTTAAGTCTGTACAACAATGGAAGCTTGTTGGCAGAACTACAGGTAAGGCCTTCTTGGACTGAGCAGATTATGGAAAAACAGTTGAAGGACGATTCATTAGCTCTCCGGTTCCAGCAAGTTAAGAATGGTGAGAACGAGGATTTTGGGTTGAACACTGAAGGAGTTCTTTGCTTTCGTGGAAGGGTTTGTATTCCAAAGGACCCTGAATTGAGGCAGTTAATTCTGAAAAAGGCTCATGGTGGACTCTGTGCCATGCATCCTGGAGGGAATAAGTTATATGGAGACTTGCAAGAGGTGTACTGGTGGCCCGGATTAAAACGAGAGGTGACTGAATTTGTTGGGAAATGTCTGACGTGCCAGCAAGTTAAGGCTGAGCACCAATTACCTTCGGGATTACTGCAACCTGTGAAAATTCCGCTATGGAAGTGGGAAAGAGTAACAATGGACTTTGTGAGTGGGTTACCTTTGACACCCACCAAGAAAGATTCGGTGTGGGTGGTTGTGGATAGGTTAACAAAATCTGCTCATTTCATACCTGTTCGTACCGACTACTCAATGCAAAAGTTGGCCAAGTTATATGTGGCAGAGGTAGTGCGACTGCATGGGGTGCCAGTGTCGATAATTTCTGATCGAGACCCTAGGTTTACATTTCGGTTTTGGCGGAAGTTGCAGGAAACATTGGGCACACGATTGGATTTTAATACCGCTTTTCACCCACAGACAGATGGACAGTCAGAAAGGGCTATTTAGGTTCTGGAGGATATGTTGAGAGGTTGTATCATTGATTTTCGTGGAAGTTGGGAAGACTACTTGCCACTGGCGGAGTTTGCTTACAATAACAACTACCGAGCAAGTATTCAGATGGCACCATATGAAGCGCTTTATGGGCGAAGATGTCGTACGCCGACGTGTTGGACAGAGTTGGGTGAAGGACGAGTGCTTGGACCGGAATTGGTGGCGCATAATCGAAAGCAAGGATAGGCCGATAAGGGATCGGTTAAAGGAGGCATCCGATAGATGTAAGTCGATGCGGATCTGAAGCGCAAAGAGATTGAGTTCGCTGTTGGGGATATGGTTTTCTTGAAGGTTTCCCCTTGGAAGAAAATTTTGAGATTTGGTAAGAAGGGTAAGTTGAGCCCACGGTTTATTGGGCCTTACCGAATTGTTAAGCGGGTTGGACCAAAGGCTTATCACCTAGAGTTACCTCGTAATCGCAGCGTATCCACGATGTTTTTCATGTATCCATGCTGAGGAGGTATCGATCTGACCCAACACATATCATACCAGTTGCAGAAATCGAGGTACAGTCAGATTTAACTTTCGAAGAGGAACCTGTATAAATACTTGATCGTGACGTCAAGGTGTTGAGAAGGAAATCAGTTCCACTAGTGAAAGTACTTTAGAGGAACCATAGCAAAGAAGAAGCTACTTGGGAGACTGAGGAGGCTATCGTCAACAAAGACCTCACTGTTCTAATAAGGTAAAATTTCGAGGTCGAAATTTCTTTAAGGAGGGTAGAGTTGTAACATCCTGATTTTTGGATTTATTCGCGGTTTTCAATATTTTGTAAAGATTTTTAAAATTTTGTATTTGGATGTGGAATTAATATTTTGAGTAGGTAAATGGGCTTATGGAAGGCCCATGTGTTGGCCAAAACTCGGTTGAATATTTGAACTTTTGGACTTAGGAGTTAGGGGTTCTGGCTAGATGGCCCTTGTATAGAGATATGGGCAAATTGCATCACAAAAAGAGCCTTAGTAAAGTGGCAAGGGTGACGCCACTAGGCTCCTAAAAAGGTGGCGTGTGGAGCTTTCAGGGAGGCGTGGGATCGATTCCCAGTGTTGACAAATAGATGCATTTATTTTTAAGTGCTGGAGGGGTAAGTGTTGGAGTCCAGGTGGATTCTGCTAAAGGAGAGTTTGGATCAGTCCAAACGCTTGGATTAAGGAGTGATAAGGGGAGAGATTTAAGGGATTAGGAGAGAGGTTAGGAGTTGGCCGAATTTTGGGAATTGAAGGGGGGAAAAATCGGCAGAGGGTTATGAGGTTAGTATTTCGACACCTAGGGTATTGAGTGGTTCCGTTCTTTTCTGCTCAAACATCACAAGGTTTTTCCTTTCTCTCTTCTTCCTCTCTAGCCGAAACTACCACTTCCCCTATTCTTCTTTTTTCTATTTTTCTTCTTCAAAACCATTCATCAATTCTGCTGTTTATCGATACTTTTGCCGAATCCATAAAAGCCGAAATCTTGAACACACATTACAGGTACCAATTTCTTCAAAGCCAAACCCTTTAACATTGTGTTTTCATTAATCAATTATTATTCTTTCTAAACTCTAGAGACCTGTCGGCAATTCTACATCCAGGTTATAGTTTCATATTGTCATCTCCTTCATCACCCAAAAGCCGAAAAACCATAGATTTGGGGGCTTATAGCCGAAACTTCAAAACTCCGGGAGTCGAGTTCTACCTTCGCTTGAAAGATAAATCGCATCGATTGCGTGGAGATCAAAAAGGCGTAAGGGTAAGTGTTCATCATCTCGAGATCCGGTCATATTTTACAAAGTTAGGAAAAGTCAAGTCCCTAAAATCTAAGGAGGTCGTTGATTTGGGCATGTGGCTCTAAGGGTTTTAATCGACGTTTTACACAATGATTAGTGTCTTCTTAAGTGTTGGATTGAAGGCGTGGGTTGTTGGAGCAATCGATTCGAGCTAGCTATCGATTTTGGCAAAAAAGTAAGGTTTCAAAGGCTTTTAGGGACATGGTTCGATCATGGATAAGTAGGTTGTGGGTTTAGTGATTATGGGTTGTAAATAAGAACTACGCTAATCAATTGTAGGACATCGAAAGAGATCTCAAGAGGCGCCGTCATGAATCGTGTGTACCAAACACCCTTTCTTAGTTCAATTAAGAAAGTCGAAATGCCAAATTCCGGCATTTCATAGGCTTGTGAGTATGCGAATGCTCTCAAGACGTAGAGTAATTGTTAGATCTAGCACCGCAAAGTGGTAAGTAAGTTCGTGTGACATTTTAGCGCATTGAGAAAAGGGGCGGATGGGCCAAAAACTGGGCCCAATGGGCTTACGGACCAATATGGGGAAGAGATGGGCAAAGTAGCCTGTTAGTTAGATGGTGGAACCAAAATTGCATAAAACTGCTAAAAATTACTGAAATAGCTTGTGTAGTTGCGTAAGTACGAAATTACCCCTAAAGAGCATAATTACCAAATACCCTTAGGGTTTAAATTGGCTAAACCGCATGATTGATTAATATCAGATTGTACATGATATGCTTTATTAATATCTTGCGTGGGATTGGGGTATTGATGGAGGAAGTATTGAAAGTGGTTCATCCACGTACTAGAGGCTTTGCCTCAACTTATCGATATTTGAGTGCCGCTGTTTAGCTGTAGAGTGTAGTCTTTGGGTGGGTTGAGATATTCCCCACATGGAGTGTAGGGTGGTACGCAGGCGGTGTAGCGGTTGGTGGGTTGAGTAGTCTCCCAGTTGGGCTTGCATTCATTACTACTATTGTTACTTATGTTATCGAATCGGGCCTATGGGCCACACTGCTTTTGTTAAAAGGGCTAAGGCCTTGCTATCGTGTTTTGAAAAGGGCTTTGGTCCACTGTAATCGTTATCCTGAATAGGGCTTAGGCCAAATGGTCTCGAGCTGATTTGGGCTTTGGATGGGTTTCAGATGCACCGAGTTTCCCAAACTCACCCCTTCCTCTTCCATCCTTGCAGTGAGCCCTAGTTGGTGGACTTGGAGTCAAGGGATTCGAGTGGCCACACGCTTTTACGCAAATTCGCTTTCTTCGGTGAACTAGATTTTCCATATTTTTTGTTTATGGTTTTAGGTTTTTTTTGTAATAAGGCCGCTAATTATTTTTATGGTTTGGGTTGTTTCTTTATTATTTAATTCTATTATGATAGAACTGATCTATGATAACTAACGAAATGGATTAGCTCTAGGACGCGTTTTCAAAAACATTAAGTGATTTCAAAATAACACGAATACGAGTAAGACTTTCGCTAAGCAAACGTTTTCATCCTTAATCACTTTCTTAAGATTGACATAACCAAACGGTTTTCTCAAAGTTATACGAGACGTTAGAGTGTGGCAATGGCGGTGTGCATGTCTAGGATTGGATCTGAAGGGAGCTTGGTACTTAAGCAGTCCGACGGACTCACCTCCTCTTCTTCCTGGTTTCCTACCTGGTGCACAGCTTCCATTCACTTTAACCTACTTTTAAAAGTGTCTTTTACAACACCAACTAAGTTTTTCCAAACTAACTAATACGGAATGTTTTGAATGCTTCAATGTGGCGCATCAGATCCGGTCATAACATCTAGGCCGGGTTTGGGGTGTTACAGAAGATGTGCTAGTTAAAATCGATAAATTTATATTTCCCATTGACTTTATTATTCTAGACATAGAGGAGGATAGCAACACTCTTTTTATTTTAGGAAGGCCCTTTTTAGCAACTGCTAAAACGTTTCTTGATGTTGGCACAGGTGAGTTCACACTTCGTATGGGAGATGAAACAATCACCCTGCAAGCTCGCAATTCTGGCAACACATCGAAAATTGAAGGTGATTGTGTAGACCAGTCTACTAAAACAGACATTATGGTACAACCTACTCTGCAGGAAATGAGTTTGAAGGAAGTACATGAACCATTCTCAAGCAATAGTAGAGGACCTATTCATGAAGAACGAAGGCTACAAATCGAGGAGCTAGATGAATGGCGGACGCATAAACCGAGAACGCCTGATAAACCGAAACTACGCCAGAACAAGCTCAATACCTTTCCAAATCAACTTAAGGTTGGAGATAAAGTTTTATTAAATGCCACAGATCCTCACATTGTCACTACCAAACCGACTGAAGAAATCCCTCTTACGGTACTCAGCATTTTCCAATTCAGTACAGTCGAGGTAAGTCATCCCAAGTTTGGCACTTTTAAGGTAAACAACACCCGTTTAAAACCTTATTTTGATGAGAATGATAGCAGGAATGAGGAGTATAAACTCCTCAAACCCCCATGACATTCAATGGAGAGGTAAGTCGAGCTTAGACTATACATAAGCGCTTCCCGGGAGGCAACCTGAGCACTAACATTATTAATTTCTTTAAATTTTGGTACTAACACCTAACTTACTAATGGAGATCTTGAATACGATTTTCCACAGAGACACGGCCAAGCACACGGGCGTGCTTAGGACCGTGTGAAAACAGGGCAAAAATTTTCCCCAACACGGGCTTCGATAAAACACCACAGCCATGTGACATGTACGTGGTCGAATCTGCCAAAACAACATGGGCGTGCAACACGCCCGTGTGCAAGAACCGTGGATGAACCTATTAAAATAGCATGGGCATGTGACACGCCCGTGTCTAGCACTTGTGGACGACACTGTCAAAATGACATGGGTGTGCGTCGAACTACACAACCGTGGGAGAAGCGAACCACATCACACATGGTTGTGTAACATGATCATGTAGACATACGACCTATACCCACGGGCGTGCCCGAAGGCCATGTGACGATATCTCACTTTGTGACAAACACGAGCGGGACGCAATCCACACGAGCGTGTGAACTACCGTGCCACTTGAAAAATTAGATCATCTATCTTATTTTATTTTATTTTTCTTTTATTAATTTTTTAAGATTCTTTTGTTTTTAAACACGGCTTATCTTTATGATTACTATCAAATTATTCCCCCAATTCTCCTTTTGTCCTTCAGAATCATGTTTTTCCTCCAGCTTTATTTCCAACAACTCGCTCTCGCTAATCCAGGAATTCTATCCATTTTTAACTTAGGAAGTTTCACTTTTCTCCCTATCTTATGAACTTACACTTACCTTTTTCAATATATCTATCTTTTTTACATTGAGGACAATGTACATCTTAAGTGTGGGGGGTATTCATTTCATTATCAGAAAAATCCCTGAATGACTGCCTTGTTCTTTTGAAAAGCTCATATCATATTTACGATAAATTTTGATTGATTTATGATTTTGATTGATATATCCTGAATTAAAACATGGGCATTTATGCATTGATTGTATAAACTTTAAGACATTAGAGAATCAAGCATGATAAGTTGATCTTTAGGAATTTAAAATTTTAAGTTGTTTCCCCATAGTTTAGGTATTACTTTAAGTTGGAATTCACAAGTTTTAAACATCAAAAAGCCATACTTTTTGTGAGATTTTTTAGCCTTTTGAGCATCTATTAATTCTTTCATGCTCACTTTTATTATTACTTTAAGTGCGTCAGTATTAAACTATTATTCTAGAAATTGCCTGATTATGCATGTTAAGACCACGCTATTTGATTTGATATGCCAAGATGATAGAGGCACTTAGGATTAACCCACTCATGTCATGAAAAGCCTACCTCCACAATTCACCCTTAGTGAACCCCCTTGAGCCTAACAACCCCTTTCTTCTATAACCCTTAACCCATTATTGTTGAAATCTCCTAAATTAATTTGATCCCCATTTTTTGTCGAGATTTGAATTGAAATAATTGCTTAACTATGTTTTATTCTATTTAACTTGTTCTAAAAAAATAAAATAAATAAATAAATAATATGTATACATATTTGTATTAGTAATCTTCTGAGATAAAGAAGTTAAATTCCATATTCTGACAGGAAGCTCTGTTGTACGCGATTAATGACTAGTCATTTTTCTAGTTAGGTAATTTTTCAATTCACTCTCGATTCTAACTTTTTCTTTCAGCTTGTGACCACACCCCCTAACCAAGCCTCATTACAACCCTCTAAAGACCTTTTGATTGATGTATCATCTCAATTTATAGTGTGGAGATTTGATTTTCATGCAAGCCTATGGTAATGACATTTTAATTATTGACTATTGAGTGCTTCATTTATTGTCCTTAAACACCTCGAGTGATTTGAGTGAATCTTTAGTGAGGATGTGAAACTCTGTGACATTTTGAATCGAAGATAATTACTTAGACAAGGGGAGACACCATTGTTTTCAGAATAAAATGCTTAACTTGGAATGTTTGAAACTTTGATGTTCTTTTAGTTGAATTCTCAATGTATGATTACCTCTGGATTAATTTGAGATATTATCGATAGAAATTATAAGTTGAGAAGAATTTATTTTGATTATGAGTTGAGAATTTTGCTTGAGGACAATAAAATGCTTAAGTGTGGGGGTATTTGATAAATCGTAATTTATACATATTTTTACCCCATGCTTAACACGTTTTATAGATGATTTTTCCTTACAATTTGTGAATTCGATGCTCCTAATGCCTTAATTTCATGTTTTATACTTAGGAGAGCATAGGAGAGCGAAAGGAACGAGAAACGGGCCAAAAATGGAGAAAACGAGCCAAAGTACGAAATCAACACGTCCTGGACCTCCTCACATGAGCAAACCACACGGTTGTGCCTATTTAATAGGCTCGAGCACGACTTAAAGTAATCGTACACGGGCGTGTCCCTGCCGAGCCCAAGTTGAGTCCAATTTGGAAAAGGCCACTTTTGAGGGCTCTTAGGCATTCCAAAGCTTATAAATACACCCTAAAGGAGAAGAATAAGGGGCACACACAGGGAGGAAGGAAGGTATTACTCGAAGGAAGCCGATTGATCCATCTCAGAAGCCGGATTCATCATCAAGACTGAAGATCTCCCCTCAATTCCCCTTCAGGAGTTTTGGGTTTTCTTTATGTTTTGTATTCATTATTCTTCTGAGATGTTTTCCTTTTTAGTTATGAACTAAATCCCCTACATACCTAAGGGGAATGAAACCTAAGACGAATCTTGTTATTATTTTCTGAATTGTATGATAAATATTTAACTTGTTCTTAATTATGTGTTCTTAATTCTTGTTTTGATATCCCAGGATACTGATTCAAGATAAGCTCTTATTCAGAGGAGGAATAGACCCTATCTAAGAGTACATTCGTCATAATTAAGCGGAGTTGATTGCGGGCCTAGAGATAGGGTGACAAGATTTTGCCGGATTAGGGTGAAACCTAATAAGGGGATCCATAGATCGAGCTAATGCAACCCTAGAGTGTTAATTAGAGAAAAGTCTCAATTATTCAATCTAGGGATTAGACGTTATTAATCTTGAATAGGGATAATAACATAACTTAATGATCTCTACAAAACAAGTTAAATGAATAAATCGTCCGATTCGGAGCCAGAATAACAAGTAAAGTCTAGGTGGATTTTTCCTTAGGTATTGTCTTAATTCAATCATTTTCCAAAAGTAATCCCCCAATTTTACTTTCTGTGAATTCTTAGTTTAGATAATTAGTTAGTTAAAACAAAACCCTCTTATTTTTAGGCTAGATAATAAAAAGACAGTCATTACTAGTACTTTTAGTTCCTTTGGGTTCGACAATCCAGTCTTGCTAAAACTATACTACTGTTCGATAGGTACACTTGCCTACATCGCGACAATAGTTAGTTTCAAGAACGATTAATTATAAATTTATAAAACCTATCACGAAATCACGTGATCACTGTCCCAGACAGGGTCTTACATGAAATCTAATATGACGCCAACGTCCCACACATGATCTTACACGTAAATAAAATACGATGGCAACATCCCAGTGGTGGTCTTACATGTAAATCATAAGTCAATGCCAACATCCCAGACATGGTCTTACACAATAACCCATAACAAATCCTATGTCATGACATGTGTATCCTAACTATTTTTATGGTTCGTACGGGCCTTTTCAGACGTCGAAACTTTGTCGGTACTTTCTCGGATGTATCGTATTCAAGGAATAAAGTCATTCATCATTGTTCAATAGCATATAAGCATAAATAAACCATTTCAGATACATTTATTTGTATATAGACTTACCTCGTACGGAAATGAATGGAAACGAGCAACTATTCAATGACTTTCATTTCCCCCGATCTAATTCCTTTTTTTTTGTTATTCTGGATCTAAATCAATTCAAATTAAACTCATTCATTTTTATTTTAATTCAAATTAATCCATAGACACATATTTAGGGTATTTTACAAATTAGCCTTCACATTTTTACATTTTGACACTTTAGTCCCTAATTCACAAAATCACAAAATACACATAATTTCATTATACACATGTCTAGCCGAATTTTTATATAGCTTATACAAGCCCACATATTTTATTTATTTCATATTTTAGTCCCTCAAAAACTCATTTTCACAATTTAGTGCATTTTACTCAAATTCATCAAAAATTCAAAGACAAAACATGTTAACCCAACATCAAGCTTTCATATACTATCAACTAACTTCACAAAGCTTATAATTTCATCAATGGCTCAACTCAAAATCATCAACAAAGTCAGAAATTGAGACATGGGTTTGATAGATTACTAAGCAACGATTACAAAAACGTAGAAATGATCAAAAACGGATCAAAACACATACCTTAATCATAGATTTCCTTAGCCGAACCTTAGAGTTCTTTTTCTTTTCTTTTGTTCATCAATTTTTGGCATAAACAAACATATAATGGCCTATTTTCATGTTTTGTTTTATTAATATAACTTAAATTACTAAATTCCAATTTTGCCCTTAATTAACATATAAGGCCATTTTAGTCAATTTGAATATAAATGGCATAATAACAACATAAGGACCTCATAATTAATAAGCCATATCAAATAGACACTTTTAACAAATAGAATGTTACTTTTACATTTTACATGATTAGGTCCTTTTATCAAATTAAGCACACAAACGATTAAATTTTCATGCAAAACTTTCACACATGCTAATTCACATATAATAAGCACAGAAAATAATATTTAAATATTTTTCTAACTTGGATTTGTGGTCCCAAAATCACTATTCCGACTAGGGTCTAAATCGAACTGTTACAACTCTCCCCCTTTAGGGATTTTCGTCCCCAAAAATCTTACCGTCGTATAGGTTTGAATATTACTATTTCATAGCATCTTCAAGCTCCCATGTAGACTCTTCAATACCGTGTCGATGCCACAATACTTTAACTAACGAAATTTTCTTATTTCGCAGTTCTTTAACTTCGTAAGCTAAGATACGGATCGATTCCTCGCCATAGGTCATATCAGATTGAATCTCAATCTCAAATGGAGAAATTACATGCTAAGGATTGGATCTGTATTGTCGAAGCATCAATACGTGAAACATATCATGAATCTTTTCTAATTCTGGTGGCAACAACAATCTATAAGCAACTGGCCCGATACGCTCAATAATCTCATACGCCCGATGAATCTCAGACTCAATTTGCCTTTTCTGCCAAATTGGAGTACTTTCATCCACGTGGATACTTTTAGAAACACTTTGTCGCCGATCTCAAATTCAATGTCTTTTCGTTTCAAATCTGCATATGATTTCAGATGATCGGAAGCCGCTTTCACACTATCTCGGATCACTTTTACATTTTGTTCAGTTTCTTTTATCAAATCAACCCTGTGTATTTTATTTTTACTGAGCTCAGTCCAATACAAAGGTGTACGGCATTTGCGACTATACAAGGCTTCGTACGGTGCCATTTTAATGCTCGATTGAAAACTATTATTATAGGCGAATTCAATCAAAGGCAAATATTGTTCCTACTTACTTCCAAATTCAAGAATGCAACATCTCAACATATCATCGAGAACCTGAATAATCCGCTCGGATTGACCATCCGTTTGTGGGTGGAAAGCAGTACTGAAATGCAATTTCGTACCCAAAGCATCTTACAATTTTTTCTAGAATCGTGATGTGAATCTCGGATCTCTGTCTGACACAATAGATAATGGTACATCGTGCAATTTCATAATATTGGAAATGTATAACTCAGCTAACTTATCAAGCGAGTAATTAGATCATACCGAAGTAAAATGGGCTAATTTCGTCAATCGATCAACTACAACCCATACAGTATCTTTCTTGCACGGAGATAGGGGCAAACCTGAAACAAAATCCATTGTCACTTTATCCTATTTCCATTCCGGAATCATAATTGGTTGTAACAAACTAGATGGCACTTGATGTTCAGCTTTAACTTGCTGACAGATTAAACACTTAAAAACAAAGCCAGATAAGGGACATTATATATCTTTTCATTCCAAACCACCAATAATGCTGTTTCAAATCATTATACATTTTAATACTACCCGAATGAACAGATAAACGACTGTTATGAGCTTCATTCAAAATCATCTGAATCAACTCTGAATTTCTCAGAACACAAATCCGACCTCAGATTCTCAAACAATCTTCATTATCAACTCTAAATTCTGAATCAGAATCTATATTACACTAAGCTCGTTTTGCTAAAATTTCATTATCAATCTTCTGAGCTTCGATAATCTGTTGAATGAATAACGGTCTTACTTTTAATTTGACTAAACCTGAACCATCATCAGACACAACCAAATGACCATTCATAATACGCAGAGCAAACAGTTATTTCCGACTCAAAGCATCAGCCGCAACATTTGCTTTTTGTAACACCCCAAATTTTGGGCCTAGAGGAATTGGGCTTTGGGCTTTAGGTCTCATAAAATTTTTAAGTGAGCAAGAAAATGACAAATGATATGTTGGCTTTAAGGGTTTAATGAATTTGGAGTGTCTAGGTGTGTTGGAGAAGTTCTGGGTTCGAGTTTTGTGGTGGAGGAATTTTAATTTAATTACTAAAAGATCCAGGGTTGTGAGTAGTTGGGCTTTTAAATAAAAATAAGGGAAAAATGGCATTAAAAAGCCTTGTGGTGGAGTGGCTAAGTGACACCACTTAGAGTGTAAGGAGGTGGCATTAGTAGCTAGCAAAGAGATCCTAGATTCGAATCCTAGATTAGTGTTTTTAGAAGTTTAATTTTGGCCTTCTAGAAGGTTGGAAGTGGCGTGAAGATGGGCTCTAAGAGGAGTGTTCAGGAGAGAAAATTAAGGAAAGGATCAAGGGGTTATCAGGGAGAAAAACGAGGAGATGAGAAGGGGGAAGTGATGGAGCCGAATGGGGAATTGAGGGCCAGGAAATTCGGCTATGGGGGCTATAAATAACTATCGAATACAGGGTTGCCAGGCTAGTGCCGAATTTCTTTCACACTGTTACCGAAAACCCTTTTCCCTAAAAGTCGAAAACCCTTTTATTTTACTCACTTTTCTTTGTGTCGATTTCTATTCTCTCTCTACACAATTTTCTTTGTTTCACTTAGCCGATTTTTTCTTTAATATCTACCAAATAAACATTATTCACCATACTAAGTTTGGAAGCCAAAAAGCTGAATCTTCCAAGGGCCGAATACTCTTTGACCGAATCTAGTGTAAGTGTTTGCTCTTCCAACCGGTTTGGCTAAGAATCTGTTACGTTGTTCTTTCCTCACTCTTTCTAATCAATTGTGGTAGGGAATTAGTATCGAAACTCAGATCTTAGCTCTCTACCAAAATTGCTCTTTAGGTGTTTTCGATTTTGGTAAGTATTCCTCTCCCATTGGCTAAGGTGGTCGAATGTTCATAGCTAAGGTAAGGGGACTTGTGTTAGATAGGAGTCACCTATTATTCCGATTTAAATAGTTAAGATTAGTGCAGATCTATGAGTTGATCGGGTTAGTGATTTAAGAAGGGGCTGTTATACTTATCGCGCGAGGTAAGGTTAAGGTGAGGTTTCGATTTTAGTAAAGATATGTATTAAGAATGTGATTAATTGAATGGGTGATATCGTTTGTAGGTTGGTGAATAAGGGAATTGCAGCACACTTGCTTACTAGGTGTGTACATACACTTCACACACAAGTAGATCGGCAAAAGCTGAAAAGCCGAAATGATGAAAAGCTGAAATGCCTAAAAGCCGAAAGTTTGGCTACAATAGTCTTGCGAGTGCGCGAACACTCGTGAGGAGGAAACCAATAGGTTGTCTGAAGCCCATGGGCGATTCCATGGACTTGGGCTGTGATCTGGTCAACCGGGCCAGAATAAGCTTAATAGGCCCGATGGGCTGTTGGGCCCATAATAGGCAAAATTTGATAATTGATGCTATGTGATAGAAAATTTGTGTGTGAGCATGAATACAAGGTGATTTGGGCCTAGCGGGTGGGCCTAATAGGCCATATGAATATGAATTGGGCCTAATGGGTTGAATGAATGTAAATTGAGCCTGATGGGCCAAGTGGGCCATATGCATGTATGTAGAGGTTTTGGGCCTAGTATATGATAACTACATAAAACTTAATTAATATATTGCGACCGTGGACAATTCATAGGGTTAAGGTGTGGCAACGGGTATATGCATGTCTAGGATTGGATCTAGGGATAACTTGGTACTTAAGCGATCTTAATGACTAACCTCCTATTCTCTGGAATCCTACCTGGTGCATAGTATTCGTTCATCTTAGCTCAAGGGATTTGTTAACGGGCCAAGGTAAGTGAAAACCGTAATAAAGGGAAAATTACCGAGATTCCCCTAAGGATGAAAATGACCAAAATACCCCTAGGTGTTGAATGTAAGTTTTATGGATGTGACATGCATATCTGCTGCATACATACGATATTCTACTTAGGTTGCATATGGGTTGGGAATTATGGAACGAAGGAAGTATATGAGGATCGCATGGTTGCTTGGAAATCGTTGATCCACCGATGGCTTTAAAGCCCAATATGTGAATAAAGGTAGTTCCGCAACCGGGCTACCATTGATGTGTCGGTTGGGTGGGTCGATATTTATATCCCCACATGATGTGATGGGGGACGGAGCTGGAGTGTAGCAGATGGATTATTGGGATGGGATTGCATTGCATGTTTGATGTATGGTGTTTCTTGAATGTTTGTTACTCGTCGACGGCTATACACACTGAGTTTGCAAAAACTCACCCCCTCTTTTATTTTATTTTCAAGTGATGCTCAGTAGAAGGTTTGATGTTTGGAGGGACTTTGGGTGGCCAGCTAGCAAGATAATTCAGACTTGTTTTTCTTTTTAAAGCACATAAGTTTCTATGTTATTAAGTACTTTTCAAATCAGATTGTAATAGGGCTTCCATTTTATTATTATTTGGATTATAATTTTTATACGATGTAATTATAAGAAGTTAAACATGGTTTCTTAAACTATAGTATGTCTTTCTACGTTTCCGCAACTAAATTTTTAAAGTGACATATTTTCATAAGAACACATATTTTAAACAAGTGATTCAAAGGAGTTTTTTTTTTTAAAGATAGTTAAGGTTTCTTTTATTTTAAGAAGGGCTTTCAATGAAAACATGGTTTTCGCTAAAACACTTCAATGTGATGCACCGAATTCGACCATAATGTCGGGGTCGGGTTTGGGGTGTTACACTTTTCCCAGATGATAATCAATAACAAGCTCATAGTCTTTTAACAATTCTAACCATCTTCTCTGTTGCAGATTCAAATCTTTCTAAGTCATCAGATATTTCAAACTCTTCTGATCAGAATAAACGTGACATTTCTCACTAAACAGATAGTGGCGCCATATTTTCAAAGCAAACACAATCGCAGCTAACTCAAGGTCGTGCATCGGATAATTCTTTTCATGCGGCTTTAACTGTCTCGAAGCATAAGCAATGACTTTGTCTTCCTGCATCAAAACACATCCCAGACCGTTTAACGAAGCATCACTATAGATCACAAATTCTTTACTCGGTTCGGATTGTACAAACACTGGAGCTTTAGTCAATAGCTGTAATACCCCTAACCCGTATCCATCATCGGACTAGGGTTATGAGGCATTACTGGACACATCAGAACATTTCGTAATCAATTTATAATCAAAAGTAAAACATCATCATATTATAATCAAACATAAACATTAAGTTCCTTTCTTAGGTCAATGAGACCATAAACATGCATTAGTAAGAGGTCAGGACTAAACCGAACACATTCACAAATTTCAATACTTAGAAAATTTTTTCATTCTGTTGAGGTCACACAGCTGTGTAACCAGGCCGTGTGCCTCACACAGGCACCAGACACACCCTTGAAACCAGCCATGCCAAAACAGAGTTTACATACTGACTTTTCCCCATAGCCAACAGACACGCCCGTGTGCTATGGCCATGTGGTTCTTAGCTAGCTACTGACTTAAGCCTACAGCCAACAGACACGCCCGTGTACTATGGCCGTGTGGCACAATGCAGGCTTGGTTTAAGCCAAATTGCCACCCCTTTTTGGGTCAACCTACAAGCATGGAAACAAGCATATATGTACAATCCAATCAACCAATTTTTCATGCTAAAACACATATCACTCATACCATAATATTATCAACCATTTACATACTTATAAACCTTACCTATTTATAACGAACATAATGTAAGATTATATCAAATTATCACACAATCTCATTCCAAAAACTCACCACACATACCATTTTCTTTATCCAACTAAGCATACTACAATTTCAAATTAACATCACATATCATAAACCATTATCAACTATGAGTTCAAACACAAATTAGCCAATTCATATGGCTAAATATATATACATCACAAAACATACTTCTACAACTACTAGCCTATAAATGCCATACTTCAAATATATATATATATATATATATTCAAAATATACCAAAATGAAGTTCAATAGTATGTTGATGATCCTAGAAGATCCCCGAGCTTGCAGTAGCTACGATATCTACAAAACAATTCAAACACACATACACAGTAAGCTTTCAAAAGCTTAGTAAGCTCGTGCTCAAATCATCAACATTATATGAAACATATGAGTATTTGCACAATGTCAATCCATAAGATCATATCAACTCAATGAAATTCACATACATAATATCATCTACCACTTAGGTATCATACATACCCGAATCTTCCCGTACTTATTCACTTTCATACTTACCTCTTATTGAATGTTATAAGACTTTCCATAGCTTATTCATATTTTAAACATCCGCACTCATAGTGCTATAAGGTTAGCCAAAGCTAGGACATTTCTGCACACTTAGTGCTAAAGCTTTCGATTTATTATCATATACATTCAGCTCAATTATTTAAATATCTATGTATAACCAAAATAGAAATATGTACTTATAATACCATGTTCTACATACGAACTTACCTCGTACTCGAAGTTATTGACTTGAACGTTTATTCTACAATCTTTGACTTCCCTCTGTCTAAATCTAAATTCCTCTTTTCTTGATCTAAATGTATTCAAAATTAACCCTTTTATTCACCAAATCACTCAAAACAATCCATATACACACAATTAGGGCACTTTGCAAAATAGCCCTCATATTTTTACATTTCACACTTTAGTCCCTAATTCACAAAGTCACAAATTACATAGAATTTACTTGTACACAAGCCTAGCCGAATTCTCCTAGCTCTCATACAAATCCATACATTTCATTTATTTCACATTTTAGTCCCCCAAAATAACATTTTTTACAATTTAGCCCAAAATACTCAATTTCATCAAAAATCCAAGACAAAACATATTAATCACATACCAAGCTTCCGTAGTTCATTATTTAACAACATAAAAATCACATATTCAATAACTTCATCTCATGAACACAACATCAATTCCACAAATTATGACATGGGCTTGATAGTAGACTAAGCAACAATCTCAAAAACATAAAAATCATCAAAAACCGAAACTAAAACATACCTTAATTCAAGCTCAAAGTGTTGAAACCCTAGCTTGCATTCTTTCTTCTTTTTCTTTTTTAATTTTCGACCAAAGATGAACATAATGGCCTATTTTTAAGTTTTGTTTTATTAAACATACATTAATACATGTTTTACCAATTTACCCTTGCATTATAACATTAATAATTCATAAAATCATGACTGACTTTGTCCATGCATTATTCCAAGGGTCCATTTACAACCTAAGGACCTTACAATTATAAAGACATGGCAATTTGGCACTTTAGCATCTAGCACACAACTTTTACATTCTACGCGATTAAATCTTTTTTTTTTTTGCCAATTAAACACACAAACAGTTAAATCTTCACACGAGACTTTGACACATGTAAATTCACTTATAATAGGCACAAAAAATAATATTAAAATATTTTTCTAACTCAGATATGTGGTCCCAAAACCATTATTCCGACTAGGGTCAAAACTGAGCTGTTACAATTCTCCCCCCTTAGGGATTTTCATCCCCGAAAATCTTACCGTTAAACAGATTTGGATATTGTTGCTTCATAGCATCTTCAGGCTCCTACGTGGCCTCTTCAATACCGTGTCGGTGCTACATCACTTTAACTAATGGAATCTTCTTATTACGTAACTCTTTAACCTCTCGAGCTAAGATTCGGATCAGCTTTTCTTCGTAAGTCATATCAGATTAAATTTGAATCTCAGACGAAGGAATTACATGCGAAGGATCAGATGTATCTTTCCTAACTCAGATGGTAGCCTCAATCTATAAGCAACCGGCCTAACTCGCTCGATAATTCCATACGACCCGATGAACCTTGGACTCAACTTGCCTTTTCTACCAAACCGAATCACTTTCTTCCAAGGATACACTTTCAGAAAAACTTTGTCACCGATCTCAAACTCAACGTCTTTTCTTTTCAAATCTGCATATGATTTCTAATGATCAAAAGCTGCTTTCAAACTATCTCGGATCACTTTCACTTTCTGTTCGATTTCTTTTATCAAATCAACCCCATAAATTTCATTTTCACTGAGCTCTGTCCAATACAAAGGTGTACGGCATTTAAGACCATATAAAGCTTCGTATGGTGCCATTTTGATGCTCGACTGAAAACTGTTATTATAAGCAAATTCAATCAAAGGTAAGTATTGTTCCCACGTGCCTTCAAACTCAAGAATGCAACATTTCAACATATCCTCAAGTATTTGAATAATCCATTCAGATTGACCATCTGTTTGCGGATGATAAGTAGTGCTAAAATGCAATTTAGTACCCAGAGCATCTTGCAATTTCTTCCAAAATCTCGATGTGAATCTCGGATCTCTGTCTGACACTATAGACAATGGCACACCATGCAATCTCTCTATATCAGAAATGTATAACTCAGCAAACTTTTCAAGCGAATAATTGGATTGAATCAGAATAAAATGAGCTGATTTTGCCAAACGATCAACTACAACCCAAATTGCGTCTTTCTTTCCCGGAGACAGGGGCAAACCCGACACAAAGTCCATGGTCACTCGGTCCCATTTCCATTCTGGAATCATGATCGGTTGTAACAATCCAGATGGCACTTGATGTTCAGTTTTAACTTATTGACAGATCAAACATTTAGAAACAAAATCAGAGATATCTCTTTTCATTCCGGACCACCAATAATGTTGTTTCAAGTCATTATACATTTTCGTACTACCCGGATGCATAGATAATTGACTACTGTGGGCTTCACTCAGAATTATTTGAATTAACTCTGGATTTCTCGGAACACAACTTCAATCTCAAAATCTTAAACAATTATCTTTATCAACCCTGAATTCTAAATCAATCTCTACATCACACAGAGCTCGTTTAGTTAAAATCTTATTATCAACCTTCTGAGCTTCGATAATTTGTTGTAAGAACAAGGGTCTTGCTTTTAACTCAGCTAAAACTAAACCATCATTAGACAGAATCAAATGAGCATTCATTGCAATCAAAGCAAACAATGTTTTCTGACTTAAGGCATCTGCAACAACATTTGCTTTTCCTGGATGATCATCAATCACAAGTTCGTAGTCTTTTAACAGTTCTAACCACCTTTTTTATCGTATATTCAAATCTTTCTGAGTCATCAAATACTTCAAACTCTTACGATCTGAATAAATGTGACATTTTTTGCTAAACAAATAATGACGCCAAATCTTTAGAGCAACACAATTGTAGCTAACTCTAGATCATGTGTCAGATAGTTCTTTTCATGTGGCTTCAACTGTCTCGAGGCATAAGCAACTACTTATCCTTCTTGCATTAGAACACATCCCAAACCAATTAACGAAGCATCATTATAAATCACAAATTCTTTACCTGATTCAGGTTGTACCAAAACTAGAGCTTCAGTCAACAAAGCTTTCAACTGATCAAAGCTGTTCTGGCACTTCTCAGACCACTCAAACTTCACATCTTTCTGGAGTAGTTTTGTCAACAGAGTCGCAATCATCGAGAAATCTTTTACAAATCTTCTATAGTAACCAGCAAGTCCCAGAAAACAGCAGACTTCTGAAACATTCCTCGGAGGTTTCCAATCCAAAATAGCTGAAATTTTGCTGGGATCAACTCGGATACCAAATGCTGATACAATATGACCCAGGAAACCAACTTCTAGCAACCAGAATTCACATTTACTGAACTTTGCATACAACTGTTTATCTCGCAAAGTCTATAGCACTATTCCCAAATGCTCGGCATGTTTAGATTCTGTAACATCCCTATCCCATAACCTCAGGATTTGATAACTTTTATCAATAGAATCGTGTTTTTAGGATTTTAATCCTTGAGGTTTCATATCGGAACAACCCTTTGTTCCACTGGCCAGTAAACTCTTACTGGAAATTGTAAAATCACCACTACATCATAACAGATTTATTAAGGTTTACAGCAACAACATAAAACCGAATAGGCCATAACACCATGATTAACATTTAATCACTTATCGAAAGGAATAGTTATCAGATTCTACTTAAACGATTTAAACAGAAAAACATAATAAAATTAAAACATGCATCTCATACAATTGCGTCACCCAAGTATTTAAACCCGAGTCCGTATCACACAAGTGGCTCTGATACCACTGTTGGAACACCGATACCTCTAAGGCGCAGCAGAAAAATAAAATAATTAAAGATATTCCGGCGATCCAAACCATGGATCCATGTGTAAGGAACATATCGGGGTGATAAAAGGTTTCTAAATTACTGAAACTTCAATCTGAGTAGACAGCGACGTCTAGGCAACGGGAATCTTGAACCACTATCGAACCAAGCCGCAACTTTTTCAATGTCGGCCTCTACGTAGTCTACCCAGTTGACAATGAACAGTAGAAAAATCTCATAAACTATTTCAGTAATTTTTATGCTTGACGGCTGCTAGACCCTTTAGCATAATTTCGGGCTTATTTATATATTATTTCTTTAGGGTTTTTACCCTTGCCATATATAACACCCTTTTAATTGGTATATCTTTTTTTTTAATGAATATTAATTCATTAAAATTAATCTGAACATAATAGTCATCATTAAAGTAAATATAATAATGTTTAACCGAAAATTATAATTACATTAATCATAATAAAGATTTCGGTAAACTATATTTATTTAAACTTATATACGAACCAAATTCATATACTAATGAAATTATGTTCTAATTATGTGTACAACATCCTTGTACGTATAGTATGTTCAACAATTTGATTACCCAATTAAATTAATTCTATAATTAATTTAATTCATCTGACAATCAAAATACAATACCAACTATGTTTTACTCCGTTCATTTCAACCATAGGGTATGACCCTATAGGTTCTTGTAACGTTAGCAGTAATATTAAAACGATTCTAATGTTACAAACAATGAGTGACATCTAGCAATGCATCATTGCTACCTAAGTTACGAAAAGTCATGATTCAACATAACCTTTTGTGATTAACCTTTCATGCATTAATCCTTAAGTCCTATATCTTTGGAATGGACACAAGTCATGGAATAATCACACTTGCATAGTCCATCTCATGTTTCTTGATACCTTAAGTGAACTATGATACACAAATAAGTATGACATCTCATATCAACTTATTCATTCTTATTTGAGCATGGCCATGCATTTCTAGTCTCACTCAATCAAGTGGCCTAAGATATTACACCCATTATGTAGGAGGGACTTATCCTATATTGATCAACCATATCCCTCTACATAGTTGTGGTATATCCAACATCAGTCTTTATAGAACAACCAGTTACGATGTTCGTTTGACATCAACTCGAAATTCAGAATCACACAGAGTTTGTTTAACTATCAATTCATTGTCAGATTTCTGAGCTTCGCAGATCTGTTGTATAAACAAGGGTTTTGCTTTCAGTTATGCTAAAACTGAACCATCATTAGATAGATTCAAATGAGCAGTCATTTTACGCAAAGCAAACAACGATTTCTGACTTAAAGCATTAGCAACAACATTTGGTTTTCCCAGATGATAATCAATAACTAGCTCGTAGTCTTTTAACAATTCCAACCATCTTCTTTGTTGCAGATTCAAATCTTTTTGCATCATTAAATACTTCAGACTTTTATCATCAGAAAACACATGACATTTCTAGCCGAACAGATAGTGATGCCAAATTTTCAGAGCAAACATAATAGCAGCTAACTCAAGATCGTGTGTCGGATAGTTCTTTTCATGTGGCTTCAACTGTCTTGAAGCATAAGCAATGACTTTACCTTCTTGCATTAGCACACATCCCAGACCAATCAACAAAGCATCGCTGTAAATTATAAATTCTTTACCCGATTCAGGTTGTACTAATACCAGAGCTTCAGTCAACAAAGTTTTCAACTGATTAAAACTGTTCTAACACTTTTCTGACCGCTCAAACTTCACATATTTTTGGAGCAATTTCATCAACAGAGTATCAATCATCGAAAAACCTTTCACAAATCTTCTATAGTAACCAACAAGTCCCAGAAAACTACGAACTTCAGATACATTTCTTGGAGGTTTCCAATCTATAATAGCTGAAATTTTGCTCGGATCAACTCGGATACCAGAGGCTGATACAATATGACCCAGAAAACTAACTTTTCGCAACCAGAATTCACACTTACTGAACTTTGCATACAACTGTCTATCTCGTAGTGTCTGAAGCACTATCCTCAAATGCTCGGCGTGTTCAGATTCATTACATGAATAAATCAATATATCATCAATAAATACAACAACAAATTGATCTAAATACCGTCTGAAAATTCTATTCATCAAATCCATAAAGATAGCAGGCGCATTCGTTAATCCAAAAGGCATAACTAAAAATTCATAATGCCCGTACCTTGTTCTAAAAGCAGTTTTTGGATTATCAGAGTCCTTTACTCGCAACTGATAGTAACCCGATCTCAAATCTATCTTTGAAAACACAGTAGCACCTTTCAACTGATCGAATAAGTCATCGATCCTGGGCAGAGGGTATTTGTTCTTTACAGTCACTTTATTAAGTTGACGGTAATCAATACACATTCTCATTGTGCCATCTTTCTTTTTCACAAACAGAACGGGAGCACCCTAAGGTGAGCAACTCGGTCTAGCAAATCCTTGATCGGTCAATTCTTACAACTGAGATTTTAATTCTTTTAGTTCAGTCAGAGCCATTCTGTACGGAGCTATCGATATCGGAGTAGTACCAGGTACCAATTCAATGCCAAACTCGACTTCTCGATTCGGAGGCAAACCAGGTAGTTCCTCAGGAAACACATCAGGGAATTCATAGACAACGGGCACTGATTCAATTTTCTTATCATCCACTGATTCATAGACAACCTTTCTTTGCATAATTCTGTGCTTTCATTGCAGATATCACAGCTGGTAGCCCATTTAGATCACTAGACTCAATTCGAATTATCTCATCATTTTTACACCTTAAGTCAATGAATTTTCTTTTACAATTCACAATAGCATTGTGCAATGTTAACCAGTCCATCCCCAGAATTATATCAAATTCGTTGAAAGGCAATAGTATCAGATCAGAAGGAAAACAGGTATCTCGAATCATTAACGAACAGTTCTTGCAGATATCAACTAAAACACTCTTGCCTAAAAGGTTCGATACTTTAATTACATATTCAGTAGACTCTACAGGCAAAGTCTTACTGTGCACTAAATTCATACAGTTATAAGAATGCGTTGAGCCAGGGTCTATCAATGCAATCACAGAAGTATCATAAAGAGTGAAAGTACCAATAATCACGTCTGGAGACGAGGCTTCCTCACGAGCTCGGATTGCATAGGCCCTAGCAGGTGCTCTGGCCTAGATCTAACAGTACTATCCCTAGTAGCTCTTTGATCACCACTTGTATTTCTCGTGTTTTTGGAAAGTCTACCTCTAGCTGAGGTGTTACTCTGTCTCAGATTCTGTACATTCTCTTGCTCAGCAGGTTCAGAACAATCTCTTACAAAATGATCCAGGGACCTACATTAGAAATAGGCACAGTCATTCAATCTACAATTTTCCGAAAGTCTTTTACCACAATGTTTACACTCAAGTTTTCAGATTGGACATTTCCAACACTTGCAACAGAAGTAACAAGGGCTCTGGTGTTCAAATACGATCTAGCTCGATCTCGGTTTGAATGTCCCACATTAGTATTTGAACGATTCTGATCATTTCGAAATTTCTTTGGTCCAGACTGAAATGATTTACTCGATGATCTCTTTCTAGCATCTCTAGCTTCAGAATCAACTTTTCTTTTTTCTTGGCTTAATTCTTCAACTTTACATGCTCGCTCAACCAGTACTACTATTTCATTAATCTCCAAAATCCCCACTAGCAGACAGATATCTTCGTTTAGTCTATCTTCAAATCTTTTGCACATTATTGCTTCATTGGATACATATTCTCGAGCATATTGGCTCAATCTCACAAATTCCTGTTTATATTCAGTGACAGACATTCAGCCCTGTTTAAGCTTGAGAAACTCTTTACGTTTCTGATCAATAAATCTCTGACTAATGTATTTCTTCTGAAATTTAGCTTGGAAGATATCCTAGGTAACCCGTTCACTCGGAACCACAGATATTAAAGTTTTCCACCAATGGTACGTCGTATCTCTCAACAGTGAAATGGCATATTTAACACATTCCTCTGGATTCAAAGACATTTCATCAAACACCCGTATCGTATTCTCTAACCAGAATTCAGCTCTTTCAGCATCATCATTCGTTGTAGCTCGGAATTCTTCAGCCCCATACTTCCTAATCTTGTTAACTGGTGGTCTACTTGACTGAACTGGATTCACGAAAGTCATAACAGGAATTTGAGAAGGATTAACCGGGGGTGGAGGTTGTTGAACAGCCGGATTGGTTCTAATATATTGGGTGAACCAATCATTCATCATCTGATAGAAGGCTTGCTTAGTCTCGCTATCACGGCTGCTCGTAGCCGGTCGAGAATCTTCTTGCACCGTCCCTTGCGCGGGAGCAGGCGTATTACTCTCAACATCGTCAGCTACGGTTCTATTGGGATCCATTGCTATATCAAAGCACATTTCAAATGTCAAGATTCATCACACTATCACAGTTTTAGGCATATGGCATGTATAGCTAGACTCACAAACGCTATGGTAGTCCTAGAACCGACTAAACTATGGCTCTGATACCAATAAAATGTAACACCCCTATCCCGTAACCATCGCCGGAATAGGTAAAGGGTGTCACCAGACAAATAGAGCATTTTCGAACAACACAGCTTCACAGATATCATATAACATTAATACATTTGCATTCATTAACAATTCATCTATTAAAATGGTCTACGAGACCTAAAACATACATTTAGGGAAAGTCGAGACTAAACCGAACCCATTCAGAATTTTCAGAACTTAATCAAACTTTTCAAAATTAACAAAGTCACACGCCCGTGTGACTAGGCCATGTGACTCACACGGGCACAAGGCACGCACATGTGCTCCAACCGTGCTAAAAAGAGGTCCTTTACTGACTTTTTAACACGGCAACAGACACGGCCGTGTGCCATGAACGTGTAAAATTTAGCTAGCTACTGACTTTTTCACACGGCCATAAGGCACGCCCGTGTTCCCTGGCCGTGTGGCACAATGCAAGCTTGGTTTAAGCCAATTTGCCACCACATATGGTTCCAATCCTACAAGTATTAATATGCAACAATTATACTAACATTTCCAACCAATTCCGTGCTCAAATATGACCAAAAGACATTAGAACATGGCACATTACCACATACACCAAAACAATACACAAACATATCATTTTCTAGCCAATTCAAATGGCATAACTTTTATACAATTCAAAACTTAATACATAGACATTCTAGCCTATACATGCCATACTTAGCAATATTTACACTTCAAGAGTACCAAATGAGTTCGATAGTGTGGTGACGATCCTCGACTATCCCCGAGCCTTCAGTAGCTACGACAACTGAAATACAGACAGAAATCACACAGAGTAAGCTACGAAGAGCTTAGTAAGCCAAACACAAATGGTATAATTACTAAAGCATATATATTTATTTCAAAACAACAATAAGAATCCATATACATTTCTCAGACTTGTTCATAAACTTAACCATGCTCATTTGCTTGTATGCATATATATTCATTTCCATGATTCCGAACCTACTTCGCAGAAACAGAGTCTTTCATGTCAGAAATTAAGTACGATACAAACATACCTGTATAGACTACACATTTCACATATTCATTTTCATATCTCATACTTTGACATCAGACGGTTCAGAAACGATACAAATATTCATAAACGAGTATAATGCCAACGTCCAGACGTTGTCTTACATGTAATTCAGTATCGATGCCTCTGTCCTAGACAGGGTCTTAAACGAAATCAGATACGATGCCGATGTCCCAGACATAGTCTTAAACGTAAATTTCAAATCGATGCCTGTGTCCCAGACACGGTCTTACACGATAATTCAGATTAATACCAACATTCTTTTATCAGGCTTTCAAGGCCGTCCAATGTATATAACAATTTATAAACACAGAATTCAATCAACTTAACACATAAGTGTAGTTTGACTTACCTCGTACGGATTTCGGACGAAAATGAGTCGACTATTCGACTACTTTGGACTTCCCTCGATCTAAGTCCGATTTTCTTTGTTCTTGATCTAATACAATTCAAATTCAACCATTCAATCATATATTTCTTTCAAAATAGTCCATGAATACATGTTTAGGGCACTTTACAATTTAGCCCCTATAAATTCAGATTTTGACACTTTAGTCCATTTTTCACAAATTCCCAAATATACCAAATTCACCAAGACTATAACTTGGCCAAATATACATGGCTTTCATATAAGCACATACAACATTTTTAATTTACAAATTAGTCCTTCAAAACCTCATTTCACAAATTAGCCCAATTAGCTCATTTCATCAAAAATACAAGAATAAAACATATAACCCATCTAACAGGCCTTCATAATTCATCCAACAACATCAAAAAACTCATGATATCAAAAATGGCATTTCATGAAATCTTTAACAAAAATAGAAATTCGAACATAGGCTTTGAAGAACACAAAGCAACGATTACAGAAGCATAGAAATTATCAAAAACAGGCGAAAATTCATACCTTAATTTATCAATCAAAGTGCCGAATATACAAAAGCTTCAAACCTTTCTTTCATTTGTTGATTTTCGGTTAACATGCATGAGAATAAGGCCATCTTTGTTTTGTTTTCATTTTTTTAATTAACATTATTAACCATTTTCCCATTTTGCCCTTGTTAATAAAACATAAATTTCCATCCACTAATGCCCATAATTGTCCACCATTTAAACAAATGGTACAATTGACATGCAAAGACCTTTATTTTAAAAGCCAAGCCAAATAGGTGTTTTATCATCTAGCACTCAAGTTTTACACTTTTTGCAATTTACTTTTTTTTCATAATTAAGCACAAAAACAGACAAATTAAATCGCAGAAATTTCACAAATGCAAATTCTCATATCATAGACATAGAAAATAATATTAAAATATTTTTTAGACTCGGATTTGTGGTCCCAAAACCACTATTTCGACTAGGGTCAAAACCGGACTCTTACAGATTCATTACGTGAATAAATCAATATATCATCAATGAATAGCATAACAAATTGATCAAAATACGGTCTGAAAATTCTATTCATCAAATCCATAAAGACAGCAGGTGCATTCGTCAATTCGAAGGGCATAACTAAAAATTCATAGTAATCGTACCTCGTTCTGAAAGCAGTCTTCGGAACATCTGAATCTTTCACTCGTAGCTGATAGTAGCCCGATTTCAAATCCTCCTTTCAACTGATCAAACAAGTCATCAATTTAGGGCAGGGGATACTTATTCTTGACAGTCACTTTATTCAACTGACAATAATCTATACACATTTTCATCGTGCCGTCTTTTTTTTCACAAATAAAACCGGAGCACCCCAATGTGAGAAACTCAGTCTTGCAAATCCTCGATCGATCAATTATTGCAACTAGGACTTTAATTCTTTTAACTCATTCGGAGCCATTCTATACGGAGCTATCGAAATCGGAGTAGTACCAGGTACCAATTTTATGCCAAATTCTACTTCTCTAACTGGATGTAATCCCAAAAGTTCTTCAGGAAACACATCAGAGAACTCACAGAAAATAGGTACGGATTCTACTTTCTTTTCTGACACTTTTGAATCAATAACATAAGCAAAGTAGGCTTCACAACCCTTTCTCACAATACTCAAAGCTTTCATCAAAGAAATCAAAGCAGGCAATCCATTCAAATCACTAGATTCAATTCTGACCATTTCATCATTCTTGCATCTCAAATCAATAGTTTTTCGTTTACAATACACCACAGCATCATGCCAAGTTAACCAATCCATACCCAGAATTATATAAAACTCATCAAAAGGTAATAACATAAGATCAACTGAAAAAAAATTGTCTCGAAACATTAACGGACAATTCTTGCAGACTTTATCAACTAGAACACATCTGCCTAGGGGGTTCGAAACTCTAATCACAAATTCAGTAGACTCTACAGAAAAAGTCTTATTGTTCACTAAGTTCATGCATATATATGAATGTGTTGATCCAGGATCTATCAAAGCAATTACAAAAGTATCATAGAGAGTAAATGTACCCGTAATCACATCTGGCAATGAAGCTTCCTCTCGAGCTCGAATAGCATATGCTCTGGCAGGTGCACGAGCCTCAGATCTAACAGTTGTATCTTTCGTTCCTCTTTGACTACCACTCACATTTCCTAAATTTTTAGGAGGTCTACCACGAGAATCATTACCACTCTGTCTCGGATTCTAAAACTTATCTTGTTCAGCTAAATCTGGGCAATCTTTAATAAAATGGTTTCGTGAACCACAACTATAACAAGGTCGATTATTACTCTTTCCCAAGCATTCACCAAAGTGTCATCTTCCACATTGATCACATTTAGGCCTTTCATTCTTTGCATTATCAACACTAGCAATAGACGTGGCTGAAGATTTGTAATTCGATTGCAATCTAACACGATCTCTGTTCAGATATCCTGCACTAGCCTTTGAACGACTACTATCATCTTTAAAATTTTTGGATCCAGACTGAAATGATTTACCCAATGATCTCTTTCGTACACCTCTAGCTTTAGAATCAGCCTTTCTTTAATCTTTCCCATGATCTTCCGCTTTACATGCTCGTTCAACTTGTAACACCCCAAACCCGAGACCATCGCCGGTGTCGGACCCGAGGGGTTAACAAGCCAAGTTCACATGTTTTGCCCACCAATTTGACATTTCCAGTCAGGCTGGAAAACTGCGTCACTGTCGCCTTAAAAATCATATCTCGAGTTTCAAAACTCGGAAACTGGTTTCGTAAATTTTCCCTGAATTTAGACTCATATATCCATCCATGGATTTATTTCTAGGATTTTTGGTCGGGCCAATTGGTACAGTTTATTAGTTAAAGTTACCCATGTTACAGGGATCGACTGCTCTGACCTTCGCGCGGTATAACTTGAATATCTCTCTGTACAGGGATTTAATGCTGGTGTCGTTTGTTTCTAATGAAACTAGACTCAAAATGGAATCTGTACATATAAGGTATATCTCCTAATTCTTTTTGGATAATTTATAGTGAATTTTTAAAGTTGCGACAGGGAACCCAGAAACCATTCTGGCCCTGTCTCACAATAGCTTTAATATCTCTTAACCTGTAACTCCTATGACCATTTCGTTTCTTCCATATGAAAATAGACTCATCAAGGTTCATTTACATAGCTTATTCACTATTTAATTCCATTCCTATGAAGTTTGGTGATTTTTCACATTCATGCCACTGCAGCTGGCAGCATCTGTTTTTAAGATAGGACTTACCTATTTGGTAGTCTCCATGAATCAACTAGTCTTGCCATACATAGGTTCATATATGATCATTTTAACCATGCAAATGGCTGATCATATGACCAACATTCCCATTTCCAAGCCATAGCCACATCATGACACCAAATATATACATACAACCCACAATTTGTCTAAGTTCATGCTTCCCTTTTCGAGCCATTTTCGCATGGCCGTACATACTTACATTACAACATATTTAACAAACAAGAGGTAGTCCTATACATGCCATCTCAAGTTCAATCAAAAATTTATACCAAAATGGAGGCTTGATAGTGTGAATGACTTCGACTTCAACGATCCCAAATCCAATTGCTTGAGCGAAATCTAAAAAAAGCGAGAGCCAAAGCAACGGGTAAGCATTCTTATGCTTAGTAAGTCTCAAGGAATATAATCAACTCTAATTACAGCAATACATTCACATAGCCAAATGCATCATTTCATTAATACACATTCTTACTTCACACTTCATCATTATATGATTTCACAAAATATCAATCAATTCAATAACTGAAATTTATTAGTCGATTGAGCGAATGTTGCTCAAACATGTCGACTTTCCAATGCACATATAACGTACCTTATCCTTTGGGCTTTTCGAGTGTACTAATTGAATTCATTACAGCAACCAACACTCACCTCCAGCCCAAGATTCTTCGGAATATAACCGGATATAATCACGTGCACAAATGCCTTCGGGTCTTAGCCCGGATAGAATGTCTCGCACGAATGCCTTCGGGTCTTAGCCCGGATGTAGCCACTAGCACAATTGCCTTCGGGTCTTAACCCGGATATAATCTCCAGCATAATTGTCTTCGGGATTTAGCCCGGATATCATTCAATTTCCATGAACACATACATCAATTATCATTGGACATACATAATTCATTTTCGTTACTAAGGCTCAAACGCAATTATAGTCGCAAGCATATTCGCCTTCGGGACTTAGCCCGGGTAGAATTCAAATACTCATGCATACATAATCAATAATCAATACACATCCATACTTTATTTCACACAATTCAAGTAGGGTCACTTCTTGAGGACTTACCTCGGATGTTGTCGAACGGCTTTTTCGGCTATTCGATCACTTTCTCCTTCCCCTTGTCCGATTGTGGCCCTCTAAGCTCTTGAGCTAATTCAAACAAATTCAATTTATTAAAACCTCATTGTGCTAGCTTTTGGCCGAATATGGCAAGGAGTTTAAATGGTCATATGGCCACCCTTTAGCTTGAATACACAATGGTCATGCACATTTTATACTACATCAAGCAATTTAATACAATTTATTCGAGCATCAAGGAAATGCTAAGGCCTTCAATAGGCTACCCAAGGCCGAATATTCATGTACATGTTGAGGTCAATTTTTGCACTTAATACCTCACAAAAACAGCATGCAATTTACTAATTAATGCTTTGCACATTGTGGCCCAAAACTTATAATATAGCATCAAGCACCTACATGTGTGCTAGGCCGAATTGTGCTTGCAATTTCACAAGCATTCTTCCACATCTTCTTCTTTAAACCAATATATTCATCACTTAGTTCATAACCAAAACATAATGTGCAATCATATATATGCATATATGAGCATGGCCAATTTTCAAGGTGTCCATAGCCATCCAAAACACAAATTTTAACTAACATGCAAGAAGCATGAATCATGCTCAAGAATGCATCATGGCGAATATGACAATCATGCTCCTTTTAACTTCAATCATGATAAAACAAAGAGAAAACTCAAAATCTTACTCATGAGTAGAAAATCCATCATTGCATGCATCATCATCAAGCTTCACACTTAGCATGCAATGGCTTTATCACCATAACAACTTTGGCCAAATACCATTTCCATGGCATAACAAAGATTTGAGCCATGGCTAACATGCACATCAAGTTAGCAACCAAGACATGCATGAAACTCCTAACACAACCTCATACATACCTTAATCTTGATGCAAACTTAGCCAAATCTCCTTCTAGATCTCTTCCAAACCAAGCATGAAGCAAAAATCCTCCCCTTTTTCCTTAGTATTTTCGCCAAGAAGTGAAAATGGATGAGCAAAATTTTCTTTTCTTTCCTTAGGACATTCGCCAAGAGCTATGGTGAAAGATGAACATTTTTTTCCTTTTTTTTTTCCATACTCTTATTTTATTATATCTAACATGCACCACTAGCAAAACATGTTTAAGACATGTTTTCTTTTGCCCATATTCATCACCATGGCCGCCACTATAGTCAAATTTGGGGAATTTGACATGCAAGGACAACATTTCCTAGTGTGCATCAATAGGCCACTTCCACATTTGCCTATCTCAATTCTAAATTTTCTCACACAAGTCCTTTCTAGTGAAATTCACCTTTATAACACTAAATCAATCATCAAAATATGTCATACATGAATACTCACATATTATAGGCATCGAAATAAATTTTAAATTATTGTTATGCCTCGGTTTTGTGGTCCCAAACCACATTCCGGCTAGGGTCTATTTTGGGTGTCACAACTCCCCCTCTTAAGGAATTTTCGTCCCGAAAATCTTACCGTAAATAGGTTTGGATATCGTTCTTTCATAGAGTTCTCGGTCTCCCAAGTAGCTTCTTCTATCCCGTGCTTGAGCCATAACACTTTCACTAGCGGAACCCGCTTGTTTCGCAACTCTTTCACTTCTCGTGATAGGATACGAATCGGTTCTTCCTCATAACTCATATTAGCTTGAATTTCAATTTCTGATGGACTAATCACGTGCGATGGATCGGATCTATAGCGTCAAGCATCGAAACGTGAAAGACGTCGTGAACCTTTTGAGTTCGGGGGCAAAATCAAGCGATATGCCACCGGACCGACTCGCTCGATATCTCATATGGTCCAATGAACCTCGGACTCAACTTGCCCTTACGGCCGAACCTGAGTATCTTTTTCCAAGGCGATACCTTGAGAAACACTTTATCACCCACGATACTCGATATCCTTACGCCTCGGATCCGCGTCGACTTACTTCTCGACGATCGGAGGCTATCTTCGAGACTTTCACGGATTACTTTCACTTTCATTCAGATCCCTAATCAAATCCACCCGAAAATCTTGCTTTCACCGAGCTCGGTCCAAAACAATGGCGTCACGGCATTTACGACCGTATAAGGCCTCGTAGGGTGCCATCTTAATACTTGATTGAAAGTTTGTTGTTGTAAGCGAATTCAATCAACGGCAAATACCGTTCCCATGAACCACTAAACTCGAGGACGCAACATCTTAACATATCCTCAAGTATCTCAATTATCCGCCGGATTGACCATCGGTTTGGGGGTGAAAGGCGGTCTTTAAATGCAACTTGGTACCCAAAGCTTCTTGCAACTTTTTCCAAAATCGCGAGGTAAATCTCGGATCTCTATCGACACGATAGAAATAGGCACCCGTGTAATTTCACAATTTGAGAAACGTACAATTCCGCTAATTTGTCCATTGAAAATCCGTGCGTCGACGGGGACAAAGTGGGCCGACTTAGTCAATCGATCTACCACGACCCAAACCGCATCCTTCTTACTTGCGACAATGGCGGTCCGGATACAAAGTCCATTGTGACTCGATCCCATTTCCACTCGGGTATCGTGATTGGTCAAGTAATCTGAAGGCACCGATGTTCCGCTTTCACTTGTTGACATATTAAACATCTCAAACAAAGTCGGAGATGTCTCGCTTCATACCATGCCACCAAAATCGACGTTTCAAATCATTGTACATCTTCGTACTCCCGGGTGGATTGCCATTCGGCTACAATGGGCTTCATTCTGAATTATCGAAATGAGTTCAATTCTTTGGGACACACAGATGACTTTTGAATCTCAAACAATCGTCATCATCGATTTGAAACTCCGAGTCCTTGTTCGAACACACGCAGCCCGTTTTGCAACCAACTCGTCATCGACTTTACGAGCTTCTCGAATTTGGTGTGTCAATAATGGTTTGGCTTTCAATTCAGCCACTAACACACCGTCGGATCGGATAGACAAGTGCACATTCATCGTCGTAAAGTGAATAACGATTTACGACTCAAGGCATCCGCAACCACATTCGCCTTTCCCGGGTGATAGTCAATGATCACTCATAATCCTTTAACAGCTCGAGCCAACGTCTTTGTCGCAGATTTAAGTCTCTTTGGGTCATCAAATACTTGAGACTTTTGTGATCCGAGTATACATGGCACCTTTCACCAAATAAGTAATGTCGCCAAATCTTTAAGGCGAATACGATGGCGCCAATTCGAGATCATGAGTCGGATAATTTTTCTCATGTGGCTTTAATTGCCTCGACGATAGGCCACAACTTGACCTTCTTGCATTAATCGCAACCTAACCCAAGTAGAGAGGCGTCGCTATAGATAACAAACTCCTTGCGGACTCGGGTTGCACTAGAATTGGGGCTTCATCAAATAAGTTTTCAGTTGATCGAAACTTTTTGGCATTTCTCCGTCCATTCGAACTTAACATCCTTTTGGAGTAGCCGTCATCGGCGTGGCTATCGTTGAGAAGCCTTTACAAATCGTCGGTAATAACCGCAAGCCCCAAAAAGCTTCAACCTCAAGAATATTTCTGAGGCTTCCAATTTAGTATGGCTGAAATTTTATTCGGTCGACTCGAATACCGATCTGATACCACATGACCCAAGAAGCTAACCTCTCTTAACCGTAACTCACACTTGCTGAACTTAGCATATAATTGCTTGTCCGTAAAATTTGCAAAGACTAACCGCAGTGTTCAAAGATGTTCGGTCTCATTTCTTGAATAGACCAAGATGTCATCAATGAACACGACTACTTAATCGATCCAAATATGGTCTAAAGATTCGATTCATTAAATCCATAAATACCGCGAGGGCATTAGTGAGCCCAAACGGCATCACTAGGAACTCATAGTGACCATATCTCGCTCAAGGCGCCTTGGGCACGCGTCCGAATCTCGGATTCGCAATTGATAGTAGCCCGATCTCAAATCTATTTTCGAGAACACCGAGGCTCCTTCAGCTTGATCGAACAAGTCATCAATACGTGGCAACGGATATTTGTTCTTTATCGTCGCTTTGTTAAGTCGACGATAGTCGATGCACAATCGCATGGTTCCATCCTTCTTCTTCACGAACAACACCGCGCACCCCAAGGCGAAAAACTCGGGCGAGCAAAACCTCTATCCACCAATTCTTGCAACCGAGCTTTCAACTCCTTTAATTCCGTTGGTGCCATACGATACGGAGCTATCGAAATTGGAGTGGTACCGGTACCAATTCGATGCCAAATTCTATTTCCGAACAGTGGTAAACCCGGCAATTCCTCCGGAAAACATCCGGTATTCACAAACCACGGCACAGATTCGGGTTTCTTCTCGATTCCTTGTCATCGAGCACGTCGCAAGGTACGCCGCACCCTTTTCTTACATATTTACGGGCCAACATCGGCGATATTACACCGGCAACCCTTTAAGTCCGTGGACTCAACCCAACTATTTCATTATTCGCGCACCTCAAATCGATAGTCTTGCTCTTGCAATTTACAACCGCATCGTGCATGGTCAACCAATCCAAACCAAGAATAACATCGAACTCATCGAACGGCAAAAGCATTAGGTCCGCGGAAAACAAGAACCTCGGAACACTAGGGGACTTTTCTTGCACACTTTGTTAACAAGCACGTAATGACCCAAGGGGTTTGACACCGAATTACAAACTCGAGACTCAATAGGCAAAGTCTTCTTTGGATGCTAAGGTTTCACATATATATGAATGAGTAGAACCGGGGTCAATCAAAGCAATCACATTTGTATTGAAAAGAGTGAAAGTACTGGTAATAACATCCGGAGAGGCAGATCCTCGGCGTGCGGCGTGGGCATAAGTCCTAGCAGAGCACGAGCCTCGATCGATGGTAGCATCTCTAGATCCTCTCTGACCGCCACTGACATTGCCCATATTTCTAGGTGGCCTACCTCGAGCAATGGTAGCACCCGGGTTTGCACTCTGACTTACATTCTGTTCATGCATCCTCGGGCAATCCTTCATAAAGTGGTCGGCCGATCCACACTTATAGCGAGCGATCACGAAACCAACAGCTCCCGAATGCCATTTGCCACAATGTGGACACTCCGCCTCTCTCGGCGATCATTTCCACCATCGGCGATCAAGTGACTCGTGTGGTCACAGGGGGTCGATCGCGTCCTCGTCTAGAAAAGCCCGAAACGCCTCTAGACCGGCTCGCATCATCTCGAAATCTCTTCGATGCTTGTTGAAGAGACTTTCCCGAGGACCTCTTTCGGAATTCTCCAATCCCCACATCACTTTTTGTTTCTCCTTTCTAAGCTCTTGACTTTACAAGCTCGCTCAACAAGTACTACGAACTCTCGATCTCGAGAATGCCAACAAACATCCTTATATCATCATTCAGCCCATCCTCGGCGTTTACATAATAGCTTGGACGAAATGCATTCTCGCAGCGTCGGCTAAGCCTCACAAACTTTCGTTCGTAGTCGATAACGGACATAGAACCTTGCTTAAGATCAAGAAATTCCTCCGCTTTTGGTCGATGAATCTCGATGATATACTTTTTGAACTCGGTTTGAAAGAATTCCCAAGTCACTTGCTCTCTAGGCACCACAAGTCGAGTACTCCACCAATAGTAGGCGGACTCGCGTAGCAAGAAGATGGTACACTTTAAGCACTCATCGGGTGTACAGGATAGCTCATCAAGCACCGGATAGTGTTATCTAACCATAATTCAGCTCGCTCGGCATCATCATCATCCGTAGCCTTAAATTCAGTGGCCCCATGTTTTCGAATCCTATCGATTGGGGCTTACTTGACCTTATTTGGTCATCCACCGAGGTATTGTAGGTGCGGGGTTGCATTTGTCGGGAATGGAGGTTGTGGAACAGTAGTGTTGGTTCGAATGTATTGATTAAACCATTCGTTCATCACACTATAAAAGGCTTGCCTAGCCTCGTCATTAGGATTGTGGCCATAGGTTGAGAGTCTGCGGCCACTGTCCCTTGCGCGGAGCAGCGCCACACTCTCCACATCATCAGCTATCGCTCGGTTGGGATCGGGATCCATTGCTATAAACAAACATAAAGTCAAATTGTCGAAATCATCACACTATCGATTCATCATTTAATGGCATGTATAGCTAGACCCCAAACACATCACGGTAGTCCTAGAATCGACTAAACCGTGGCTCGATACCAATAAAATTGTAACACCCCAAACCCGAGACCATCGCGTGTCGGACCCGAGGGTTAACAAGCCAAGTTCACATGTTTTGCCCACCAATTTGACATTTCCAGTCAGGCTGGAAAACTGCGTCACTGTCGCCTTAAAATCATATCTCGAGTTTCAAAACTCGGAAACTGGTTTCGTAAATTTTCCTGAATTTAGACTCATATATCCATCCATGGATTTATTTCTAGGATTTTGGTCGGGCCAATTGGTACAGTTTATTAGTTAAAGTTACCCATGTTACAGGGATCGACTGCTCTGACCTTCGCGCGGTATAACTTGAATATCTCTCTGTACAGGGATTTAATGCTGGTGTCGTTTGTTTCTAATGAAACTAGACTCAAAATGGAATCTGTACATATAAGGTATATCTCCTAATTCTTTTGGATAATTTATAGTGAATTTTAAAGTTGCGACAGGGAACCCAGAAACCATTCTGGCCCTGTCTCACAATAGCTTTAATATCTCTTAACCTGTAACTCCTATGACCATTTCGTTTCTTCCATATGAAAATAGACTCATCAAGGTTCATTTACATAGCTTATTCACTATTTAATTCCATTCCTATGAAGTTTGGTGATTTTCACATTCATGCCACTGCAGCTGGCAGCATCTGTTTTAAGATAGGACTTACCTATTTGGTAGTCTCCATGAATCAACTAGTCTTGCCATACATAGGTTCATATATGATCATTTTAACCATGCAAATGGCTGATCATATGACCAACATTCCCATTTCAAGCCATAGCCACATCATGACACCAAATATATACATACAACCCACAATTTGTCTAAGTTCATGCTTCCCTTTTCGAGCCATTTTCGCATGGCCGTACATACTTACATTACAACATATTTAACAAACAAGAGGTAGTCCTATACATGCCATCTCAAGTTCAATCAAAAATTTATACCAAAATGGAGGCTTGATAGTGTGAATGACTTGACTTCAACGATCCCAAATCCAATTGCTTGACGAAATCTAAAAAAAGCGAGAGCCAAAGCAACGGGTAAGCATTCTTATGCTTAGTAAGTCTCAAGGAATATAATCAACTCTAATTACAGCAATACATTCACATAGCCAAATGCATCATTTCATTAATACACATTCTTACTTCACACTTCATCATTATATGATTTCACAAAATATCAATCAATTCAATAACTGAAATTTATTAGTCGATTGAGCGAATGTTGCTCAAACATGTCGACTTTCCAATGCACATATAACGTACCTTATCCTTTGGGCTTTTCGAGTGTACTAATTGAATTCATTACAGCAACCAACACTCACCTCCAGCCCAAGATTCTTGAATATAACCGGATATAATCACGTGCACAAATGCCTTGGTCTTAGCCGGATAGAATGTCTCGCACGAATGCCTTGGTCTTAGCCGGATGTAGCCACTAGCACAATTGCCTTGGTCTTAACCGGATATAATCTCCAGCATAATTGTCTTCGGATTTAGCCCGGATATCATTCAATTTCCATGAACACATACATCAATTATCATTGGACATACATAATTCATTTTCAGTTACTAAGGCTCAAACGCAATTATAGTCGCAAGCATATTCGCCTTCGGACTTAGCCCGGTAGAATTCAAATACTCATGCATACATAATCAATAATCAATACACATCCATACTTTATTTCACACAATTCAAGTAGGGTCACTTCTTGAGGACTTACCTCGGATGTTGTCGAACGGCTTTTTCGGCTATTCGATCACTTTCTCCTTCCCTTGTCCGATTGTGGCCCTCTAAGCTCTTGAGCTAATTCAAACAAATTCAATTTATTAAAACCTCATTGTGCTAGCTTTTGGCGAATATGGCAAGGAGTTTAAATGGTCATATGGCCACCCTTTAGCTTGAATACACAATGGTCATGCACATTTTATACTACATCAAGCAATTTAATACAATTTATTCGAGCATCAAGGAAATGCTAAGGCCTTCAATAGGCTACCCAAGGCGAATATTCATGTACATGTTGAGGTCAATTTTGCACTTAATACCTCACAAAAACAGCATGCAATTTACTAATTAATGCTTTGCACATTGTGGCCCAAAACTTATAATATAGCATCAAGCACCTACATGTGTGCTAGGCGAATTGTGCTTGCAATTTCACAAGCATTCTTCCACATCTTCTTCTTTAAACCAATATATTCATCACTTAGTTCATAACCAAAACATAATGTGCAATCATATATATGCATATATGAGCATGGCGAATTTTCAAGGTGTCCATAGCCATCCAAAACACAAATTTTAACTAACATGCAAGAAGCATGAATCATGCTCAAGAATGCATCATGGCGAATATGACAATCATGCTCCTTTTAACTTCAATCATGATAAAACAAAGAGAAAACTCAAAATCTTACTCATGAGTAGAAAATCCATCATTGCATGCATCATCATCAAGCTTCACACTTAGCATGCAATGGCTTTATCACCATAACAACTTTGGCCAAATACCATTTCCATGGCATAACAAAGATTTGAGCCATGGCTAACATGCACATCAAGTTAGCAACCAAGACATGCATGAAACTCCTAACACAACCTCATACATACCTTAATCTTGATGCAAACTTAGCCAAATCTCCTTCTAGATCTCTTCCAAACCAAGCATGAAGCAAAATCCTCCCCTTTTTCCTTAGTATTTTCGGCCAAGAAGTGAAAATGGATGAGCAAAATTTTCTTTTCTTTCCTTAGGACATTCGCCCAAGAGCTATGGTGAAAGATGAACATTTTTTTCCTTTTTTTTTCCATACTCTTATTTTATTATTTCTAACATGCACCACTAGCAAAACATGTTTAAGACATGTTTTCTTTTGCCCATATTCATCACCATGGCCGCCACTATAGTCAAATTTGGGGAATTTGACATGCAAGGACAACATTTCCTAGTGTGCATCAATAGGCCACTTCCACATTTGCCTATCTCAATTCTAAATTTTCTCACACAAGTCCTTTCTAGTGAAATTCACCTTTATAACACTAAATCAATCATCAAAATATGTCATACATGAATACTCACATATTATAGGCATCGAAATAAATTTTAAATTATTGTTATGCCTCGGTTTTGTGGTCCCGAAACCACATTCCGGCTAGGGTCTATTTTGGGCTGTCACACAACTAGCACCACGAATTCTTTGATTTCTAGAATACCAACTAGCAGACGAATATCCTCATTCAAACCGTCTTCAAATCTCTTGCACATTATTTCTTCCGAAGATACACATTCACGGGCATATTGACTCAACCTTACAAATTCCCGCTCATATTCTGTGACAGATATATGACCTTGTTTAAGTTCAAAAAACTCTTTGCGTTTCTGATCAATGAATCTTTGGCTGATATATTTTTTTCAGAATTCAGCTTGGAAGAAATCCTACTAACTCTTTCACTCGGAACTATAGATGTCAAAGTTTTCCACCAATGATACGCCGTGTCTCTCAGAAGTGAAACAGCACATTTTATACATTCTTCTAGACCCAAAGATAACTCATCAAACACTCTTATTGTGTTCTCTAACCAAAACTCAGCTTTTCCTGCATCATCACTTGTGGTAGCTCGGAATTCTTCAACTCTATATTTTCTAATCTTGTCAACTGGTGGCCTACTCAATTGTACTGGATTTACTTGGGGCATAACAAGAGTTTGAGGAGGATCAACCGGGGTTGAAGGTTGTTGTACAGCCGGATTGGTTCTAATGTATTGGGTGAACCAATCATTCACCATCTGACAGAAGGCTTGCTTAGCCTCACCATCACGGCTACTTGTAGCCGGTCGAGAATCAGCTTGCACCGTCCCTTGCACAGGAGCAGGTGCATTGCTTTCAACATCATCAGTACAGCTCTATCGGGATCCATTTCTATACAAAAGCACATTTCAATGTCAAGATTCATCACACTATCGCAGTTTCAGATATATGGCATGTATAGCTGGACTCACATATGCTATGGTAGTCTTAGAACTGACTAAACTATAGCTCTGATACTAACTAAATGTAACACCCCTAACCCGTATCCATCATCAGACTAGGGTTATGAGGCATTACTGGACACATCAGAACATTTCGTAATCACTTTACAATCAAAAGTCAAACATCATCATATTATAATCAAACATAAACATTAAGTTCCTTTCTTAGGTCAATGAGACCATGAACATGCATTAGTAAGAGGTCGGGACTAAACCGTACACATTTACAAATTTCAATACTTAGAAAATTTTTCCATTCTGTTGAGGTCACACGGCCATGTAACCAGGCCGTGTGCCTCACACGAGCACCAGACACACCCTTGAAACCAGCCGTGCCAAAACAAAGTTTACATACTGACTTTTCCCCATGGCCAACAGACACGCCCGTGTGCTATGGCCGTGTGGCACAATGCAGGCTTGGTTTAAGCCAAATTGCCACCCCTTTTTGGGTCAACCTACAAGCATGGAAACAAGCATATATGTACAATCCAATCAACCAATTTTTCATGCTAAAACACATATCACTCATACCATAATATTATCAACCATTTACATACTTATAAACCTTACCTATTTATAATGAACATAATGTAAGATTATATCAAATTATCACGCAATCTCATTCCAAAAACTCACCACGCTTACCATTTTCTTTATCCAACTAAGCATACTACAATTTCAAATTAACATCACATATCATAAACCATTATCAACTATGAGTTCAAACACAAATTAGCCAATTCACATGGCTAAATATATATACATCACAAAACATACTTCTACAACTACTAGCCTATACATGCCATACTTCAAATATATATATATATATATATATTTTCAAAATATACCAAAATGAAGTTCGATAGTATGCTGATGATCCTAGAAGATCCTTGAGCTTGCAGTAGCTACGATATATACAAAACAATTCAAACACACATACACAGTAAGCTTCCAAAAGCTTAGTAAGCTCGTACTCAAATCATCAACATTATATGAAACATATGAGTATTTTCACAATGTCAATCCATAAGATCATATCAACTCAATGAAATTCACATACATAATATCATCTACCACTTAGGTATCATACATACCTGGATCTTCCCGTACTTATTCACTTTCATACTTACCTCTTATTGAATGTTATAAGAGTTTCCATAGCTTATTCATATTTTAAACATCTACACACATAGTGCTATAAGGTCAGCCAAAGCTAGAATATTTCCGCACACTTAGTGCCATCTCAAATAACTGAGACTAAGTCGGTATCGTACACTTAGTGCCTCAAGTAGCCAAAGCTAGTTTAAATCGCACACTTAGTGCTAAAGCTTTCGATTCATCATCATATACATTCAGCTAAATTATTTAAACATCTATGTATAATCAAAATATAAATATGTACTTATAATACCATGTTCTACGTACAAACTTACCTCGTACTCGAAGTTGTTGACTTGAACGTTTGTTCTACAATCTTCGGCTTTCATTGGTCTAAATCCGAATTCCTCTTTTCTTAATCTAAATGTATTCAAAATTAACTCTTTTATTCACCAAATTATTTAAAACAATCCATATACACACAATTAGGGCATTTTTCAAAATAGCCATCACATTTTCACATTTCGACACTTTAGTCCCTAATTCAACAAGTCACAAATTACACAGAATTTGATTGTACAAAAGCCTACCCGAATTCTCCTAGCTCTCATACAAATCCATATATTTCATTTATTTCACATTTTAGTCCCCCAAAACAACAATTTTACAATTTAGCCCAAAATACTCAATTTCATCAAAAATCCAAAGACAAAATATATTAATCACATACCAAGCTTCCATAATTAATTATTTAACAACATAAGAATCACATATTCAACAAATTCATCTCATGAACACATCATCAATTCCACAAATTATGACATGGGCTTGATAGTAGACTAAGCAACAATCTCAAAAACATAAAAATCATCAAAAACTGAAACTAAAACATACATTAATTCAAGCTCAACATGCCGAAACTCTAGCTTGCATTCTTTCTTCTTTTTCTTTTCTAATTTTCGGCCAAAGATGAACATAATGGCCTATTTTTAAGTTTTGTTTTATTAAACATACATTAATACATGTTTTACCAATATACCCCTGCTTTATAACATTAATAATTCATAAAATCATGACTAACTTTGTCCATGCATTATTCCAAGGGTCCATTTACAACCTAAGGACCTTATAATTATAAAGACATAGCAATTTGGCACTTTAGCATCTAGCACACAACTTTTACATTCTACGAGATTAAATCTTTTTTTTGCCAATTAAACACACAAACAGTTAAATCTTCACACGAGACTTTCACACATGTAAATTCACTTATAATAGGTAAAATATTTTTCTAACTCAGAAACCATTATTCCGACTAGGGTCAAAATCGAACTGTTACAATAGGGCTTTCAACTAATCGAAGCTTTTCTAACAACTTTCAAACCATTCAAGTTTTACATCTTTTTGAAGCAATTTTGTCAACGGAGTTGCAATCATAGAAAAGCCTTTTATGAACCGTCTATAATAACCAACAAGTCCCAAAAACCTACAGACTTTAAAGACATTTCTCGGAGGCTTCCAATCCAGAATAGCTGAAATTTTGTTTGAATCAACTCAAATACCAGATGCTGATACAATATGGCCCAGAAAACCAACTTCTCGTAACCAGAATTCACATTTTTTAAACTTCACATATTGCTTATCTCGCAAAGTCTGTAGCACTATTCTCAGATGTTCGGCATGCTCTGATTCATTACGCGAATAAATCAATATGTCATCAATGAATATGACAACAAATCAATCTAAATACGGTCTAAAAATTATGTTCATCAAATCCATAAAGATAGCAGGGGCATTTGTTAATCCGAAAGGCATAACTAAGAACTCGTCGTGTTCGTACCTCATTTGGAAAGTAGTTTTTGGAATGTTTGAATCTTTTACTCGCAACTGATAATAGCCCCATCTCAGATCTATTTTTGAAAAACACAGTAGCTCCTTTTAACTAGTCAAACAAATCATCAATTAGGGGCAAAGGGTATTTGTTCTTAATAGTTACTTTATTCAACTGACGATAATCAATATACATTCTCATCGTACCATCTTTCTTTTTCACAAACAGAACAGGAGCACCCCAAGGTGAGAAACTTGGTCTTGCAAGTCCTCTATCTGTCAACTCTTGTAACTGAGACTTTGATTCTTTTAATTCAGTCGGAGCCATTCTATACGGAGCTATCGAAATTAGGTTAGTTCCCAATAACAACTCAATGCCAAATTCAACTTCTCAAATCAGAGGTAATCTCAGAAATTCTTTAAGAAACACATCAGGGAATTCACAGACAACAAGCACTGATTCAACTTTCTTGCCTGACACTTTCCAATCAATCACATAGGCAAAGTAAGCTTCACCACCTTTTTTCACAATACTTAGAGCTTTCATCAAAGATATCACAGCACGCAATCCATTCAAATTGCTAGATTCAATTTGAATTATTTCATCATTCTTGCATCTCAAATCAATAGTTTTCTACTTGCAATTCACAATAGCATCGTGCAAAATTAGCCAATCTATACCCAAAATTATATCAAACTTATCAAAGGGCAATAACATCAGATGAGCCAGAAAACAAATGTCTCGAAACATTAACAGACAGTTCTTGAAAACTTTATCAACCAAAATAGATCTACTTAGGGGGTTCAAAACTTTAAATACAAATTCAGTAGACTTTACAGGCAAAGTCTTACTGTTCACTAAGTTCATGCATATATAATAATGCGTTGATCCTGGATCTATCAAAGCAATCACAAAAGTATAGTAAAGTGTAAAATTACCCGTAATTACATCTGGATACGAAGCTTCCTCACGAGCTCGAATGGCATAGGCTCTAACAGGTGCGCGAGCCTCGGATCTAGTAGTAATGTCTTTTGTTTCCCTCTAACTGACACTCACATTACCCGTATTTCTGGGAGGTCTACCTCGAGCTAAAGTGTTTCTAAGTCTCAGATTTTGTACAATTTATTGCTCAACAAATTCAGGGCAATCACGGATGAAATGGTCTAATGATCCACATTTGAAACAAGCTCGATCCTGCAGTCTACAATTGTCGGAATGTCTTTTACCACATTGTTTGCACTCAGGGCGATCAAATCGAACATTTCTGACACTAGCAACAGATGTATCTGGAGCTTTGAAACATGAATGCAATTTAGCATAATCTCTACTCAAATGTCCCACATTAGACTTTGAATGGCTATAATCATCTCGGAATTTCTTTGACGCAGATTGAAATGATTTACTTGCAGATCTCTTTCTTACATCTCTAGTTTCTGAATCATCTTTTCTTTTCTCTTTCTCGAGCTCTTCAGCTTTACATGCTCGTTCAACAAGCACAACGAATTCTTTAATCTCAAGAATCCCGACTAACAAATAGATATCCTCGTTCAAGCCATCTTCAAATCTTTTTCACATTATTGCCTCAGTAGATACACATTCTCAAGCATACTGACTCAGTCTTACAAATTCTCACTCATATTCTGTACCAGACATATGGCCTCGTTTAAGCTCAATAAACTCTTTACGTTTCTGATCGATAAATCTCTGATTGATGTATTTTTTTCGAAATTCAACTTGGAAGAAATCCCAAGTAACTCGTTCCCTCAGAACCACTAATATCAAAGTCTTCCACCAATGATACGCCATATCTCTCAGAAGTGAAATGGCACATTTTATGCATTCATCGAGAGTCAGAGACAATTCATTAAATACTCTTCTCGTATTCTCTAGCCAGAACTCAGCTCTCTTAATATCATCACTAGTGGTAGCTCGAAACTCTTTGGCCCCATATTTTCTAATCTTATCAACCAGAGGCTTAATCAACTGATTCAGATTAACTTGCAACATAGCAAGGACTTACGAAGGATTAGCCGGGGTTAGGGGTTGTTGAACAGCCGGATTAGTTCTAATGTACTGACTAAATCAATCATTCATCATTTGATAGAAGGCTTGTCTAGCCTTTCCATCATGGCTACTCGTAGCCGGTCTAGAATCAGATGGCGCTGTCCCTTACTCGGGAGCAGGCACATTACTCTCGACATTGTCAGCTATGGCTCGTTTGGGATCCAAATACTATATAAAAACGGATTTTCATTATCAGGTTTCATCACACTATCACAATTCATAAATATGGCATGTATAGCTAGACTCACAAATGCTACGTTAGTCCTAGAATCGACTAAACCGTAGCTCTGACACCAACCAAATGTAACACCCCTAACCCATATCCATCACCGAACTAGGGTTAAAGGCATTACCGGACAAATCGGAACATTTAACATTCATTTCAAAAATATCATAGCATCAAAGATCAAACATCAATATAATATCATTTATTTAGATCATCGAGATCTTAAACATGTTTTAGAAAGGGGTCAAGACTAAACCGAGCTCATACAGAATTTTTCAAAACTTAAACATATTTCAAAGTTATACAGGTCACACGCCCGTGTGAACAGGCCGTGAGCCTCACACAGCTTTAGACACGTCCGTGTGTCTAGGCCGTGTAAAAATAGGCATCCATATTGACTTAATCATACGGCCACAAGACACGTCCGTGTGCCTTGCCCGTGCTTAAGCCTGACTTAAAATCGTAGGGTACCCTAGGGGACACACGACCGTGCAACATGATCGTGTGTCGCACACAGCTGAGGCACATGTCTGTGTGGACAAAAATAGGTCATTTGAAAAGCCAATTTGCCACCCATTTTGGGTCGAACCTATAAACATCAAACCAAGCACATTTGCATCATAATTTAAGCCAACTTAAATACCAAAACATACATTATTCATGCCATTACATTATCAACAAATTTCAGTCTCAATTCATCAACCAAATCATATCAAATCTAAACCAAAATCATACCAAGACATATGTTTCAATACCTCAACTTACATCATTCAATCTCATGATCAAAACTTACCATTTTCTCAAATAAACATATACCATTACTTACCAAAATGACCAATTTCTATAGCCATTCAAATTACATCATAATAATCAATTGCATCACATATTTCATACCAAAAACTCATTCATATACACAACCATAATCAAGCCAAATCACATGGCTAAATTTATATACATGACAAAACATAATCAAAGTACTTTTAGCCTATACATGCCATACTTCAATATACACATTTTCAAAAGGTACCAAAATATAGTTTGATAGTGTGGTGATGATCCTCGATGATCCCCGAGCTCCCAATAGCTACGATATCTATAAAACAATGTAAACACACACAAAGTATGCTTTCAAAAGCTTAGTAAGCCATATACAAAAAAACTTAACAATATAAACATATAAGCATCATAATATACGTATAATCTTTAACCACATGCTATCACAAAACACATAGCTCAAATACATTTCACACATTCTTCATCCATTTGCACGTAATGCATATTTTCTTATAATTTTGTCACATATACTTATCTAACCATAAAGATACATATACTTATCTTTCAACATCAAATATGGTATACAACTTCGAACGTACCTGAATCGAATACATATTTCATTATCATTCATTTCTCAGAATGCCAGTTGAACCGTTCGTAATCATAAAGATACGCAGATAACTCGGAAGGCTTGTACAATGCCAACGTCCCAAACGTGGTCTTACATGTAATCAAATATCAATGCCACTGTGCCAGACAGGGTCTTACATAAAATCAAATACGATGCCAATGTCCCAGACGTGGTCTTACAGGTAAATAAAATACGATGCCAACATCCAAGACGTGGTCTTACACGTAAGTCGATGCCAACATATAAATAAACAATTTCAAATACATTTATCTGTATGTAGACTTACCTCGTACGAAAATGAACGGAAATAAGCAACTATTCAACGACTTTCGTTTTCCCCTGATCTAATTCTGTTTTCTTTGGTTCTTGATCTAAACCAATTCAAATTAAAGTCATTCATTTTCATTTTCATTCAAATTAATCCACAAATACATATTTAGGGCATTTTACAGATTAGCCCTCACATTTTCACATTTTGACACTTTAGTCCCTAATTCACAAAATCACAAAATACACATAATTTCATTATACACATGTCTAGCCAAATTTTTATATAGCTCATACAAGCCCACATATTTCATTTACTTCATATTTTAGTCCCTCAAAAACTCATTTTCAAAATTTAGTCCATTGTACTCAAATTCATCAAAAATTCAAAGACAACATGTTAACCCAACATCAAGCTTCTATATACTATCAACTAACTTCACAAAGCTTATAATTTCATCAATGGCTCAACTCAAAATCATCAACAAAATCAGAAATTAAGACATGGGTTTGATGGATTACTAAGCAACGATTACAAAAACATAGAAATGATCACAAATGGATCAAAACACATTCTTTAATCATAGAGTTCCTTAGCCGAACCCTAGAGTTCTTTTTCTTTTCTTTTGTTCATCAATTTTCGACATAAACAAACATATAATGGCCTGTTTTTATGTTTTGTTTTATTAATATAACTTAAATTACTAAATTCCAATTTTCCCCTTGATTAATAATATATAAAAACATTAACATATAAGGCCATTTTAGTCCACTTTTGATATAAATGGAATAATAACAACATAAGGACCTCATAATTAATAAGCCATATCAAATAGACACTTTTAACAAATAGAAGGCCACAATACTTTAACTAACAAAATGTTCTTATTTCGTAGTTCTTTAACTTCGTACGCTAAGATACGGATCGTTTCTTCGTCGTAGGTCATATCAGACTGAATCTCAATCTCAAATGGAGAAATTACATGCGAAGGATTGGATCTGTATCGTCGAAGCATCAATACGTGAAACACATCATGAATCTTTTCTAATTCTGGTGGCAACAACAATCTATAAGTAACTGTCCCGATACGCTCAATAATCTCATACGCCCGATGAATCTTGGACTCAATTTGCCTTTTCTGCCAAATCAGAGTACTTTCTTCCATGGGGATACTTTTAGAAACACTTTGTCGTCGATCTCAAATTCAATGTCTTTTCGTTTCAAATTTGCATATGATTTCTGACGATCGAAGCCACTTTCAGACTATCTCGGATCACTTTTACATTTTGTTCAGTTTCTTTTATCAAATCAACCTCGTGTATTTTATTTTCACAAAGCTCAGTTCAATACAATGATGTACGGCATTTGCGACCATATAAAGCTTTGTACGGTGCCATTTTAATGCTCAATTGAAAACTATTATTGTAGGCGAATTCAATCAAAGGAAAATATTGTTCCCACGTACTTCCAAATTCAAGAATGCAAGATCTCAACATATCTTTGAGAATCTGAATAATCTACTCGGATTGACCATCCGTTTGTGAATGGAAAGCAGTACTGAAATGTAATTTCGTACCCAAAGCATCTTGCAATTTCTTCCAGAATCGTGATGTAAATCTGGGATCTTTGTCTGACATAATAGATAATGGTACACCGTGTAATTTCACAATATTGGAAATGTATAACTCAGCTAACTTATCAAGCGAGTAATTAGATCATACCGGAATAAAATGGGTTGATTTCATCATTCGATAAACTACAACCCATACAGCATCTTTCTTATGCGGAGATAGAGGCAACCCCGAAACAAAATCCATTGTCACTTTATCCCATTTTCATTTCGAAATCATAATTGGTTGTAACAAACCAGATGGCACTTGATGTTAAGTTTTAACTTGCTGACAGATTAAACATTTAGAAACAATGCCAGATAAGGGACACTATATCTCTTTTCATTCCAGACCACCAATAATGCTGTTTCAAATCATTATACATTTTAGTACTACCCGAATGAATAGTTAAACGACTATTATGAGCTTCATTCAAAATCATTTGAATCAACTCTGAATTTATCAAAACACAAATTTGACCTCGAAATCTCAAACAATCATAATTATCAACTCTAAATTCTGAATCAGAATCTCAATTACACTAAGCTCGTTTTGCTAAAATTTCATTATCAATCTTCTGAGCTTCGATAATTTGTTGAATAAATAAAGGTCTTACTTTTAATTCAACTAAAACTGAACCATCATCAGACACAACCAAATAAGCATTCATCGTACGTAGAGCAAACAATGATTTCTGACTCAAAGCATCAGCAACAACATTTGCTTTTTCTGGATGATAATCAATAACAAGCTCATAGTATTTTAACAGTTCTAACCATCTTTTCTGTCGCAGATTCAAATCTTTCTGAGTTATCAGATATTTCAAACTCTTATGATCAAAATAAAGGTGACATTTCTCACTAAACAGATAGTGACGCCATATTTTCAAAGCAAACACAATCGCAGCTAACTTAAGGTCATGTGTCGGATAATTCTTTTCATGTGACTTTAACTATATCGAAGCATAAGCAATGACTTTCCCTTCCTGCATCAAAACACATCCCAAACCGTTTAACGAAGCATCACTATAGATCACAAATTCTTTACTCGGTTCGGATTGTACAAACACTGGAGCTTCAGTCAATAGGGCTTTCAACCGATCGAAGCTTTTCAGACACCTTTCAGACCATTCAAATTTTACATCTTTTTGAAGCAATTTCATCAGCAGAGTTGCAATCATAGAAAAGCCTTTTACGAACTGTCTATAATAACCAGCAAGTTCCAGAAAACTATGGACTTCAGAGACATTTCTCAGAGGCTTCCAATTCCAGAATAGCTGAAATTTTGTTTGAATCGACTCGAATATCAGATGCTGATACAATATGGCCCAGAAAACCAACTTCTCGTAACCAGAATTCACATTTGTTAAACTTTGCATATAGTTGGTTATCTCGCAAAGTCTGTAGCACTATTCTCAGATGTTCAGCATGCTCTGATTCATCCTACGAATAAATCAATATGTCATCAATGAATACGATAAAAAATTGATCTAAATATGGTCTAAAAATTTTGTTCATCAAATCCATAAAGATAGTAGGTGCATTTGTTAATCCGAAAGGCATAACTAAAACTCGTTGCGTCCGTACCTCATTCCAAAGTAGTTTTCAAAATCTCTGAATCTTTTACTCGCAACTGATAATAGCCCGATCTCAGATCGATCTTTGAAAACATAGTAGCTTCTTTTAACTGATCAAAAAAATCGTCAATTCGGGGAAGAGGGTATTTGTTCTTAATAGTTACTTTATTCAACTAATGATAATCAATACACATTCTCATCGTACCATCTTTCTATTTCACAAACAAAACAGGAGCACCCTAAGCTGAGAAACTCGGTCTTGCAAGTCCTGTAACGGCTCGATTTAGGGCCTAGTCAGAATAGTAGTCTCGGGACCACAAATCTGAAGTTGTAGGAATTATTTTATTTTTTTAAAATAGAGTCATATCATGGTTATTATAGATCATGAAAAATTTGTTGAGCTAATTTTAACATTTGTGAGCCCAATTGAGAAAAAAGGACTAAATCGCATAAAGTGAAAAAGTCCTAAATTGATAGTTAAAGGTGTTAAATAGCTAGAGAACCTAAATTGCGGGCCTTTAAAGGGAAATTAAAGCCCTAGAAATAGGGTGGCTAGCCATAGGAGACATGTGTGGTCAAAAATTTCAATTTTTGTGGGATTAGGTGACCAATTTTGACTGAAATAGAAAATAGAAAAAGGAAGATGATATCACCCTATTTCCCATTTCTTCTTAGCTAAAAATATTAGCCATTGTTGGGGTTTTAAGCTTCAAAAATTTGTAACAACTTGAAGCACGCACAAGAAAGTGATTTTGATAGTCTCTCTTAATGATTTTTACATTTTTAAGACCCTAGAAACATGAGCTTTCTAATGAGGGGTCTATTTTACACAATGATCAAGAGTTTAGGGTTTTTCCATGAAAGCATTTGTGTTGTTTGCTGGGTTTTTATGGAAGAAAGGATTTGTGTTGTTTGCTGAGTTTTTATTGAAGAAAATGAGTCTTGGTTGTCTTGTAAACAACTTTTGTGAAAGGTGTTAGCATGAAAACACCTAAAGGGACTATTTTCCACAAATTGCAAAATAAGTGATAAGTATGTGAAATAGAGAGAATTTGGAGTTTCTATAAGAGTAAAAAGAGTTCAAATAGGCTTAAGATGTGTAGAAATTCGATAAAAATTGATTTTAGGGCATAGGGGCAAAATGGTCATTTTGCCAAAGTCTAGGAGCAAAATGGTCATTTTACCAAAGATGTAAATTTTTAATTGCCTAATTGTAATTAGTGACTCAATGAGTTTATTGTTGCTAATATTGATCAAGAATTTCTAAAGCAGAACCAAGACCAAGGGAAAGCCAAGCAAATCGACTAAACTGTATACTCGCTACATTTTGAAATCTGAGGTAAGTTGTATGTAAATAATACAACTAAATAGTTAATGTATGTGTTGAATTATACTTGAAATTAATATAGCATGAATTACTTAATTTTAGAATTAAGAAAGCATGATGATAACAAGATAGCAGAGTTCCCGTTTAAACCTAGGAATTAAATTGGATATTCATGCCATGGCATACAGGTTATTGTGGGCTAGTGTAATACATGTCTGAGACATGCATCAGCCACATTATGAGAGCCAGTGTAAGACCATGTCTGGGACATGGCATCGACATTGAGAAGAGTGCTAGTGTAAGACATGTCTGGGACATGCATCAGCCTCGGGACGTAAGCTTATGTAAGACATGTCAGGGACATGCATTGGCTACGAGATATGTCAGTGTAAGACCATGTCTGGGACATGGTGTCGGCACAAATATGTGAGAGCTAGTGTAAGACCATGTTTGGGACATGGCATCGGCCTCGGTGATGATAGCTAGTGTAAGACCGTGTCTGGGATATGGCATCGGCATCTTACCCATGATTGAGACTTATGGAATATCTGGTAGTGTTTCGAATGGTTCAACAACGAGAGTTATAAATTTAAGTTAATTAGGAAAGTATAACGATACGTGATATTCGTGACAGGTTTTAAATATTTATAATGAATCGTTCTTGAAACTAACTATTATCACAATGAAGGCAAGTGTACCTATCGAACAGTAGTATAGCTTTAGCAAGACCAGATTATCAAACCCAAAGGAACTAAAAGTACTAGTATCAACTTTCTTTTTATTATCTATCCTAGAAAATAAAAGGGTTTTGTTTATCTAACTAATTAATTAAACTAAGAAATCACAAAAAAGAAATTTGGGGAAAATACTTTTGGAAAATTCGATTGATTAAGATAATACCTAAGGAAAAATCCACCTAGACTTCACTTGTCATTTGACTCTGAATCAGACGATTTATTCATTCAACTTGTTCCGTAGAGATCCCTAAGTTATATTATTGTCTCTCTCGAGACTAACAACGTCTAACCCTAGATTGAATAATTAAAATCTCTTTCTAATTAACGCCCTAAGGTTGCATTAACTCGATCTATGGATTCCCTTATTAGGTTTCACCTTAATCCGGTAAAATCTTGTCACCCTATCTCTAGGCGCGCAACCAACTCCGCTTCATTTTGACAAATTTACTCTTAGACAAGGTCTATTCCTCCTCTGAATAAGAGCTTAACTTGAATCAATATCCTGGAATATTTAAACAAGAATTAAGAACACATAATTAAGAACAAGTCAAACATTTATCATACAATTCAGATAATAATAACAAGATCCATCTTAGGTTTCATTCCCCTTGGGTATTTAGGGGTTTTAGTTCATACTAATGAAAGAAAACATCTTAAAAGAATAAAAATAACAAAACATAAGAAAACCCAAGACTCTTGAGGGAATCTGAAGGGAGATCTTCAGTCTTGATGGTGAATCCGGCTTCTAAGATGGATCAAAGAGATTTCTTTGAGCAATTCCTTGCTTCCTCCTGTGCATCCCCCCTCTTCTCCTCTTCTAAGGTGTATTTATAGGCTTTGGAATGCCTAAGAGCCCTCAAAAGTGGCCTTTTCGAATTAGGACTCTGCTTGGGCTCGACAGGGACACGCCCGTGTGACACGCCCGTGTGCAATTACTTTAAGGGTCAAGCATGTTAAATAGGCACGGGCGTGTGGTCTACCCATGTGAACCGTGCTTCAATTCTGCCAAATTGACAGGGCCGTGTGGTCTGCCCGTGTTAGGAAGTCCAGGCTGTGTTGATTTCGTACGTTGGCTCATTTTCTCCGTTTTTGGCCCGTTTCTCATTCCTTTCACTCTCCTATGCTCATCTAAGTATAAAACATGAAATTAAGGCATTAGGAGCAGCGAATTCACCAAATCTAAGGAAAAATCATCCATAAATTATGCTAAGCATGGGATAGAAATATGTATAAATTACGGTTTATCATATAACTGTACTGTGAGTATTACAGGTACCTAAGTGATGCATATGTATAAGATGTGAACTCATTGTATATGCTATGTGATTTGTATGATGTGAAAAGTAAGTCATGCTTATGCCCACTTTGGTATCATGAGTTGTTGATAAATGGTAGACTTATTGTTGTATATCTATTTATGTGCAACTTACTTAGCTTTATGCTTACTCCCTTTTCGTTCTATTTCCTTACAATGCCGCCTATCTAGCTCAAGGATCACCAAAAGTCAGAGATATCGATCACACTATCAGCCGAAGCAACTGGTATAGTTGGATTTATATTTTTGAATATGGCATGTATACGGCTTAGACTTTATTATTTTGCTCCTTTAAGAATTGGCCAATGGTAATGACTTGGGTTGGGAACCCATCATTTTGTATTAAGCCTTGAATGATGGCTAACATTTATTTTAATTTATAAAGATATATTGCCATGGTTAAATGAATGTCTATTATGGCTGTTTGATTATAGAAATTGTGTTTGTCTTTGTATTAGTTGGTATTTGCATAGAACTAGGTATATAAGGGTGGCAATGAGGCTTGACAAATAGCCTTATATCGTCCACATGGGTAGACACATAGGCGTGTGTCTAGGCTGTGTGTGACACATGGTCTGCCCCTTAGGCATGTAGCTCAGCCGTGTGTCCCCTGCACATAAAAATTTCAAGTCAGTATGCATGGTAATAAACACACGGGAAGAGACACGACCGTGTGTCTCAGCTATGTGGAGGACACGGCCTAGTACATGGGCATGTGCCATGGCCGTGTGACATTTTAGGGATGCTGACATCAGAAACAGAATGTCCAAGTTTTTGCACACGGACTAGAACATGAGCGTGTCGTAGCCGTGTGAGGGACACGGGACATTGACACGGGCATGTGTCTGGCCGTGTGAAAACCCCTGTAGGTGAAAAGTATAAATTAATTTTACACGAGTATGGGACACAGGCGTGTCCCAGGGTGCTTAGGCCGTGTGAGCCACACGGGCCATCAGCATGACCACGTCAAAATGGTCACACGGGCGTGTTATCCTTCCATACGAGCGTCTGTCCTGTTTTAAAGGCGAATTTCTTAAGGTTGGTTTAAGGACCCAGAAAGTTTTCGAATAGTTTTCAATGATCGATTTAGGGCTCGTAGGCCCATAATAAGAAGGTTAAAGTAGAAATAGAAAAAGTTTTAATTTGGACCGAGTCTCAGTGACTTGAGGTTGGTTGTAAGCATGATATTGAGTTAGGTAATGCCTTGTACTCTACCCCGGTGTGGGTTACGGGTATGGGGTGTTGCATTTAGTGATATTAGAGCTATGGTTTAGTCAGTTCTAGGACTAACCTAGCCAGAGAACAAGTCTAGCCATACATGCCATAATTATATATTATTAGTGTGACGATTTCTGACGATTATAATTATGTTTTTAAATAGTAAATGGATTCGGATAGAACCACGGAGGATGACATGAAAAGTAATGCACCATCTCCCGCAGAAAGGACCGCACTAGTTGAGAGGGAGCCCGTGACTACGGGCCAAGACAGAGCGGCTAGAGAAGCCTACCTCCGAATGATAGATGCTTGGTACACGGAGTTCGTTTATGCGAACCCAAACACTCCACCTCCCCCACCTCCTCCGATTCCTCAGTATGTCCCGGTAGCTCCACAAGGTGCGGACATGTTTAAAAGAGAGAAAACTCCAGTCGACAAGATCCGGAAACAAGGGGCCAAAGAATTCTGGGCTAGCATAGATGATGACCTGGAGAGAGCAGAGTTTTAGTTAGAAAATACCATTAGGGTATTTGATGAGTTATCATGCACACCTGAAGAGTGTGTAAAATATGCTTGTCGCTCCTACGAGATTCAACATATCAGTGGTCGAATACTCTCGTTTCCGTGTATCGAGAGAAAGAGTAACTTGGGAATTTTTCCAAGAAGAATTCCGAAAGAAGTATATTAGCTAGAGGTTCATAGATCAAAAAAGGAAGGAGTTTTTAGAGTTGAAGCAAGGTATTAAGACTGTGGCGGAGTATGAATGCGAGTTTGTGAAACTCAGCAAGTATGCGTGGGAATGTGTATCCACTGAAGCTACCATGTGTAAGAGGTTTGAGGACGGCATTAATAAAGATATCTGAGTATTTGTTGGCATCCTAGAACTGAGAGAATTTGTAGTGCTAGTTGAGAGAGCATGCAAGGCAGAGGAGCTAGTAAAAGAGAGGAAGAAAACGGCTATTGAGTCGCGAGATTTCAAGAAGACACAGATGGGGAAATCATATCAATTCTCGTCTAAGAGATGTGAGGAATTCACTACCCGATCGAAGTGGGGTTTTCAAATAGAAATAAGAACCGGCAGGACACCACTTCGAGAGCCTAGACCACTTCAGTCGCAAGCATCGGTAGCGCTTGGGCAAATAGGACAGAATGCTCTCAATGTGGTAGGCATGATTTTGGCGAGTACCAAGGAAACGAGAGGGGCTACTACAAGTGTGGGTCACTAAAACACTTTATCCGTGATTTCCCTGATATGGAAGAGAGAGAAAAGAACAAGAAATGAAGGCAAGCAGTGCTCCATTAAGGGGTAGATCACAAAAGAACCACAAGAGTGGGGCTAGTAGCTGGGGTACAGCAAAAGATGCTGCGGTGAGGTCCGAGGGCAAAGTGCTTGTAAGGCCTTATGCTATTCGTGTCCGCAAAAAAGCAGAGTGTCCCAATGTGATTACGGGTACTTTTTCTATCCATGATATGTCTGTCATTGCTTTAATTGATTCGAGGTCTACCCACTCCTATATTTGTATGGAATTGATACCTCGAATGAACATGATAGTAGAGTCTACTGAATTTGTGATAAAAGTGTCCAATCCTTTGGGTAGATATGTGTTAGTGGACCAAGTGTGTAGAAATTGTCCTTTCACAATTAGAGGTCATTGTTTTCTGGCTAACTTGATGTTATTGTCGTTTAATGAATTTGATGTAAACCTTGGGATAGATTGGTTGACTACTCATAATGTTGTGGTGGACTGTGGGAAAGAGATAATTGAGTTGAAATATAAAGACGGGAATGTTCTTTGAGTTGGACCAAATGGGTCAGATAATCTGCCTGTAGTAGTATTGTTTTTAACTATTGAGAAATATTTAAGGAAAGGATATGAGCCTTACCTAGCTTTTGTGCTGAATACTCAAATGTCCGAGTTGAAGATTTAATCGGTACCAGTGGTTTGAGAATTTATAGATGTGTTTGTGGAGGAATTACCCGAAATACCTCCAGTGAGGGAAGTTGAGTTTGGAATTGAGTTGGTCCCCGGTACGACACCCATCTCGATTGTTCTGTATCAGATGGCTCCGACAGAATTGAAATAATTGAAGGTACAGTTGCAAGAGTTAACGGATAAGGGTTTTGCGAGACCGAGCTCTTCACCATGGGGTGCCCCGGTGCTTTTCTTGAAGAAGAAAGATGGATCGATAAGGTTATGTATCGACTATAGATAGCTGAATAAAGTAACAGTGAAGAACAAGTATCCCTTGCCAAGGATTGACGACATATTTGATCAGTTAAAGGAAGCCACGGTATTTTCCAAGATTGATCTAACATCTGGATACTACCAGTTAAGAGTAAAAGAGCAAGATGTACCAAAGACTACTTTTTGGACGAGATATGGGCATTATGAGTTCATCATCATGCCCTTCGGCTTCACTAATGTCCTGGCGGTATTTTTGGATTTGATGAACCGCATTTTTAGGCCATATCCAGATAAGTTTGTCGTCGTCTTTATCGATGACATACTGGTTTATACTAGTGATGAGAGAGTATGCGGAGCATCTGAGAGTTGTGTTGAAAACCTTGAGAGTCAAGAAATTATACGCCAAGTTCAGTAAGTGTGAATTTTGGCTTAAGAAGGTCGGGTTTCTAGGACATCTTGTGTCGGGAGACGGGATCCGAGTTGACGCAAGTAAGATCTCGACTATTGTTGAGTGGAAACCTCCAAAGAAGGTGATAGAGGTTCGAAGTTTCTTGGGATTGGCTGGGTACTACAGACGATTTGTAAATGTGTTTTCTATGATCGCTAATCCAATTATGAGGCTATAAAAAGATGCCAAGTTTGAAGGGACAGAAAAGCGCCAGCAAAGTTTCGAAAAGTTGAAGGCTTTGTTGACCGAAGCACCAGTATTAGTGCAACCGGAGTCGGGCAAGGAATTTGTGATTTTTAGTGATACCTCCTTGATTGGCTTGAGGTGTGTGCTTATGCAAGAAGGCAAGGTTATAGCCTATGCCTCAAGACAACTCAAGCCACACGAGAGAAACTATCCGACATATGACTTAGAACAGGAGGCTATAGTATTTGCGTTGAAGATTTGGAGACATCACTTGTATGGAGAGAAATGCCAAGTATTTAGTGATCATAAGAGTCTTAAGTATTTGATGACTCAAAAAGAGTTAAATTATGGCAACGAAGGTGGTTAGACCTGATAAAGGATTATAAGTTGGTAATTGACTACCACCCGGGAAAGGCGAACGTGGTCGCTGATGCATTGAGTAGAAAATCATTATTTGCACTAAGAGTAATGGATGTTAATATGGCTTTGTCTAATGATGGTTCAGTTTTGGCAGAGTTGAGAGCTAGACCGACATTTCTACAAGAGATTCGTGAAGCTCAGAAAGGTGATAAGAAGTTGCAAGCTAGCTCAGTGTAAAAAGGAAAATGAGTTCAAGTTTTGTATTGGTACCGACGGATGTTTAATGTATAAAGACAGAGTTTGTGCTCCCAAGAACAATGAGCTTATTCAGAAGATCCTGAGAGAGGCACATAATGGTTGTTTGTCCGTCCACTGGGTAGTGTGAAAATGTACAACAACCTTAAGAAAATGTATTGGTGGTAGGGTATGAAAAGAGACATTTTAGAGTTTGTTTCTAAATGCCTAGTGTATTAGCAAGTGAAGGCTGAACACCAAGTACCTTCGGGTCTACTTCAACCTATCATGGTCCCCGAGTGGAAGTGGGATCGGATCACTATGAATTTTGTGACGGGTTTGTCGGTAACCCCAAAGAAAAAGTATGCTATTTGGGTTGTTGTGGATAGGCTGAAAAAGTCGACACACTTCATACCTGTGTGTACCGACTACTCCCTTGAGAGATTAGCCGACTTGTATGTTTCCGAGATTGTGAGACTACACAGGGTTCCCATATCGATTGTTTCAGATAGAGACTCGAGATTTACCTCGAGGTTTTGGAAAAAGTTACAAGAGGCTTTGGTAACAAAGTTGAGTTTTAGCACAACTTTCCATCCGCAAACCGACGGTCTGTCCAAAAAAGTAATTCAGATATTAGACGACATGTTACAGTGTTGCATCCTCGATCTCCAAGGTAGTTGGGAAAAATATCTATCATTGGTTGAATTCGCCTATAATAACAGTTATCAGACAAGTCTAAAAATGGCGCCTTATGAGGCTTTATATGGGTAAAAATGTCGAATGCCCTTATATTGGACTGAGCTTAGAAAAGGTCAAATTCACGGGGTCAAATTAGTCAAGGAGACTGAAGAGAAAGATAAAGTAATTTGTGATTGCTTGAAGGCCGCCTCAGATAGACAGAAATCCTATACGGATTTGAAATGAAAGGAAATTGAGTTTCAAATCGGTGATAAAGTATTTTCAAAAGTATCTCTATGGAGGAAAATCCTCAGATTTGGTAGAAAAGGTAAGTTGAGTCCTTGTTTCATAAGACCTTATGAGATTACCGAAAGAGTGGGGCCGGTTGCCTATCGATTGGTTTTACAACCAGAGTTGGAAAAGATTCATGACGTGTTTCATGTGTCCATGCTACGTTGATATAGATCAGATCTTTCGCATGTGATTACGCTGTCAGAGGTGGAGATTCATCCAGGCATGACTTATGGTGAAGAGCCAGTCAAGATTTTGGCTCAGGAAGTCAAACAGTTGAGAAATAAGAATACAGCACTTGTGAAAGTTTTTTGGCATATACATTGAGTCGAGGAAGCCACATGGTTACCCAAGGAGACTATAAGAGATCAATATCTAAACTTATTCACTGGTAAGATTTTCGAGGACGAAAATCCCTAAGGGGGAGAAAAATAACAACCCGATTTAAAGCATAGCCGGAATAGTGGTCTCAGGACCACAAATCTGAAGTTGGAGGAATTATTTTATCTTTTTAAAATAGAGTCATACCATGTTTATTATAGTTCATGAAAAATTTGGTGAGCTAATTTTAACGTTTGTGAGCCCAATTGCGAAAAAGGACTAAATCGCATAAAGTGCAAAAGTCCTAAATTGATAGCTAAAGGTGTTAAATATCTATAGAACCTAAATTTGGGGCCTTTAAATGGCAATTAGACCCCTAGAAATAGTGTGGTCGGCCATAGGAGACATGTGTGGTCAAAAATTTCAATTTTCCTAGGATTAGGTAACCAATTTTGACCAAAATAGAAAATAGAAAAAGGAAGATGATATCACCCTATTTCCTATTTCTTCTTAGCTGAAAATATCAGCCATTGTTGGGGTTTTAAGCTTCAAAAATTTTCAGCAACTTGAAGCACTCACAAGTAAGTGATTTTATTTTTACATTTTTGAGTCCCTAGAAACATGAGCTTTCTAATGAGGGGTCTATTTTGCAAAATGATCAAGATTTTAGGGTTTTGCCATGAAAGGATTTGTATTGTTTGCTGAGTTTTTATAGAAGAAAATGAGTCTTGGTTGTCTTATAAACAACTTTTGTGAAAGGTGTTAGCATGAAAACACCTAAAGGGACTATTGCAAAATAAGTGATAAGTGTGTGAAATAGAGGGAATTTGGAGTTGCTATAAGAGTAAAAAGATTTCAGCTAGGCTTAAGATGTGAAGAAATTCGATAAAAATCAATTTTTGAGCATAGAGGGAAAATGGTCATTTTGCCAAAGTCTAGGGGCAAAATGATCATTTTGCCAAATATGTAAATTTTTAATTGCCTAATTGCAATTAGTGACTAAGTGAGTGTATTTTTTCTAATATAGATCAAGAATTTCTAAATTAGAACCAAGACCGGAGGAAAGCCAAGCAAATCGACTAAACTGTATATTCGTTATATTTTGAAATCTGAGGTAAGTTGTATGTAAATAATACAACTACATTATCAGTGTATGTGTTGAATTGTACTTGAAATTAATATAGCATGAATTACTTGATTTTAGAATTGAGAAAGCATAATGATAATAGAGATAGTAGAGTTCCCGTTCAAACCTAGGAATTAAATCGGACATTCATGGCATGACATATAGGTTATTTTGGGCTAGTTAAGACATGTCTGGAACATGCATCGGCCACATTATGAGAGCCAGTGTAAGATGTGAGTATTATAAATTTAAGTTAATAAGGAAAGTATAACCGTATTGTGAGTATTATAGGTACCTAAGTGATACATATGTATAAGATGTGAACTCATTGTATATGCTATGTGATTTGTATGAAGTGAAGAGTAAGTCATGCTTATGCCCACTTTGGTATCATGAGTTGTTGATAAATGGTAGACTTATTGTTGTTTATCTATTTATGTGCAACTTACTAAGCTTTATGCTTACTCCCTTTCCTTTTTATTTCCTTACAGTGCCGCCTATCTAGCTTAAGGATCACCAAAAGTCAGAGATATTGATCACACTATCAGCTAAAGCAACCGGTATAGTTGGATTTATATTTTTGAATATGGCATGTATAGATCTTAGACTTTATTATTTTGTGCCTTTGAGAATTGGCCAATGGTAACAACTTGGGTTGGGAACCCTTCATTTTGTATTAAGCCTTGAATGATGGCTAGCACTCATTTTGATTTATAAAGATATATTGCCATGGTTAAATGAATGTCTATTGTGGCTAATCGATTATAGAAATTGGGTTTGTCTTGGTATTGGTTGGTATTTGCATGGAACTAGGTATATAAGGGTGGCAATGAGGCTTGGAAAATAGCCTTATATTGCCCACACGGGTAGACACATAAGCGTGTGTCTAGGCCGTGTGTGACACACAATCTACCCCTTGGGCATGTAGTTCGGCCGTGTGTCCCCTGCACGTAAAAATTTCAAGTCAGTATGCATAAACACATGGGAAGAGACACGGCCATGTGTCTCAGCTTTGTGGAGGACACGGTCTAGTACACGGGCGCGTGCCATGGCCGTGTGACATTTTAGGGATGCTGACGTCAGAAATAGAATGTCCAAGTTTTTGCACACATGCTAGAACACGGGCATGTCATGGCCGTGTGAGGGACACGGGCCATTGACACGGGCGTGTGTTCGGCCGTGTGAAAACCCATGTAGGTGAAAAGTAGAAATTAATTCTCCACAGGTGTGGGACACGGGCGTGTCCCAGGGTGCTTAGGCCATGTGAGCCACACGGGCCATCAGCACGACCATGTCAAAATGGTCACACGGGTATGTTACCCTTTCATACGGGCGTGTGTCCTGTTTTAAAGGCAAATTTCTTAAGGTTGGTTTAAGGACCCAAAAAGTTTCTGAATAGTTTTCAATGATCGATTTAGGGCTCGTAAGCCTCTAATAAGAAGGTTAAAGTAGAAATAGAAAAAGTTTTAATTTGGACCGAGTCTCGGTGACTTGAGGTTGGTTGTAAGCATGATATCAAATTAGGTAATGCCTTGTACTCCACCCCATTGTGGGTTTCGGGTATGGGGTGTTACAAGTCCTCTATCTGTCAACTCTTGTAATTGAGACTTTAATTCTTTTAACTTGGTCGAAGCCATTCTATACAGAGCTATCGAAATCGGATTAGTTCCCAATAATAACTCAATGCCAAATTTAACTTCTCAAATCGGAGGTAGTCCCGGAAGTTCTTCAAGAAACACATTAAGGAATTCACAGAAAACAGGCACTGATTCAACTTTCTTTTCAGACACTTTCGAATCAATCACATAGGCAAAGTAAGCTTCACCACCTTTTCATACAATACTCAGAGCTTTCATCGAAGATATCACAACAGGCAATCCATTTAAATAACTAGATTCAATTCGAATTATTTCATCATTCTTGCAGCTTAAATCAACAATTTTCCGTTTGCAATTCATAATAGCATCGTGCAAAATTAGCCAATCTATACCCAAAATTATATCAAACTCATCAAAGGGCAATAACATTAGATCAGCCAGAAAACAAATGTCTCGAAATATTAACGGACAACTCTTACAAACTATATCTACAAAAACAAATCTGCCTAGGGGGTTTGAAACTTTAATTACAACAATTTAGTGTCTATGACTCGAGAAAACAGCTTGACCTGAGCATCAGTAAAAGTGCAAATATGGTCATATTACCTTGAGGAGCAAGTTGATAGTGGCTTATTATTTTTCATACGGTCTTACTAAGCTATAAAGCTTACTCCCTTCCTTTCCTTTCTTTAGTGTTGACAGGTTAGCTCGGGGTTGGAGATCATCGGAGGCAGCATCAGACTATCAAGTCACTACCTTTGGAATAATGAAGCATATATTAGAAATTTCAAGTGAGTGGCATGTATAAGAATTTAGTTTATTGACATGTGTTATTATGCTTTGACCAAATGTATTGGTTTATATTGAGTTATATGTACAGGCCATGAGATGTGGCTCATATTGATTATGGCTTGTAAACCTAGCTATTCATGTCATGTCTAAGGTTTATGATGTGATTATGTTTGTTTGCCATGCTTGGTTGGTAATATGACATGTGTGTGTTGGATGTATGCTCTATGACCAATTGAGGTGATCATAGCCATGTAGTAATTGCACGATAAATTGGTAACCATAGTATAATGATAAAAGTGATCATCAATATGACAAGTCTTATGAATGTGAATTAAGGAATCTAGACTTGGTATTGCATGAGTAGATGCATTACATGTAAGAGGACATGTTAATGTTGTGAATATGTCTTAATAAAGAGTGTTTAACCACTAAAATGATGTCATGATTTGTGGTTTTAATATATATAAGGTTGTAAGGGTTTATGGGTAACAAAAAGGCTTGGAAAATATCCTAAGTGTTGACTACACGGGCTGAGACATGGTCGTGTGTCTCAACCGTGTAAGGGACACGGCCTGGAGACACGGGCATGTGGCCCAGCCGTGTGGTTCAACTTGCATGCTGACGTCATAAATAGAGAATTACACGGCCTGAGGACACGGGTGTGTCCCTATGTCACGTGGGAGTGTGACCCTGTTTCATGGGAAAAAATTTCTAAGTTTTCAAGAAACTTCTCAAGTTCTCGGTTTAGTCCGAATCAATCCCGATGTATGTTTTGGGCTTCGTAGACCCAAATAAGGGATGACTTGCATGTGTTTGAAAAATTTTTGAATTAAAAGAAATTTTATAGCCCAGTTTTTGCATGTTTGTGAATGATTAAGCCCGGTAATGCGTCGTACCCTATTCCGGCATCGGACACGGGTAAGGGGTGTTACATAAGGTAAGTTTTTTGTTTAACTCCTATGAACTTATTAAGCATTTCATATGCTTACCTAGTTGTTTTTCCCTTTTCCTTGTAGATTATTTCCTTGCAGAACGCATCAAGTTTGATTGCTCGAAGCTCACACTATCCTATCATCGAATTGGTAGATGTTTGATCATTTTAAACCTTAGGGTATGGCATGTATATAGGTGTCTTCTTACTTACTTAAATGTATAAAAGTCTTGTTAGATTGAATATGGTAATGATTTTGGTATATGTTGAATTTAAATGATGTACATAGCTAGTGAATTGGTCGATATTGACTAAGCAATATTGGATACACTGGTAAGTTAAAACATGAACCTAATAGTTAGTATGTGAATTAGAAATGCATGATTTGGAATTGGTTGATACCCAGTTGAAAAGGTATAACTTGTTGATATGCTTAAGTTACATATTAGTACTGAATAGTATGTTTGGTTCATGAAGTACTTGGTTCATGAAGTACGTTATAAAAGTGTAGGTGAATGAATGGTGTATGTATTGAAAGTGAAATGGCATGTGTTGATTGATTTGGTTTAGGTAAAAATAGGCATTTGAATGTTTTGGTTAATGTGTCAATTGGTATTGAAATGTTTAAGTTTAATTGATGAAAATATATTGAATATCTTATTAAGAAGTTGAATTGAGTGTTTAAGCTTGTTTGGTATGGTTTTAGGTATGCTTTGCATCAACTGAATTTGGTGTTTAGTACAAGTGTTGTAGGTTCAGTTGGAAGCTTTGAAATATTTACCAAATGGTTATTTTTACCAAAAATAGAGTCCTCGTCCCGACAAGCATCTTTCCTCGTCGCAATGTCAGCCGACAGTAAGTGATGTCATAACATCAAGTGGCCTAACGTCATGACATGACATACTTGTAATGACCTGGTTTCCAGTGGTGTCAAAAACTCCAGTTTCAAAATGCCATTTCAGTAAACTGTGTTCGTAAATATTTAATATTTATAAGGCTAGTATAGAAATATATTAAGGTTTGGTTTGGTATTTTTATTTAATTGATAGTTATTAAGGTACAAGTGCAACAATCCTAAAATCAGTGATGTCTAAAAATCTAATTTTGGGACCCTATTTTTTTAAACCGAGACCAAAAATATTTTTAATTAAATATTTATGAAGTTATTTTAAAAGTGAATTGAATTTTAGATAAGTAATTTTATCGAATTAGTGATAAATTAAGGCATACGGGCTAAATCATAAAACTAGTAAAAGTTCAATTGTTAGAGAAATTTTAATTAGAAACAAATGGAAGGGATTAAAAAGGCAATTATACTTTCTTAATCTATAGTGGATGGTAATGTATTAGTTTTTATGAATTTAGCAAGAAAATTTTAATTAAAATAAGCTTAAAGAAAGATAAAATCTTGGAAATGGAAAGAAAGAGAAAGTGTAACAGCCCAATTTTGGTGAAATCGGAACAGTGGTCTTGGGACCACAAATTCGAGCCGAAAAATAAAATTTATTTTATTTTATTATATAGTTTGTATTATGATAGACATGTCATGTGAAAATTTTGATAAGAAAATTTTATCAATTAAGTATTTAATTACGAGAAGGACCAAATCGCATAAAATGCAAAAGTTGGATTCTAGTAGCTAGAAGGATCAAATAGCTATGGAATTCAAAACTTAAGGTCCTTATATGGTAATTAAACCATTAATAAAAAGTATGTAGCTATTTTGGTGACTCAATCATGTAAATTTAGAAAAAAGACAAGGACTAAATTGGAAAGTGAAAATATTTAATTAATTAAAAGTAGATAAAAAAAAAGAAATATCATTTTATTTTATCTTCTTCCCAAAAAATACATGGAAACCTTAGGGGAGAGAGAAGAAACTTTCATGGCCAAATTGGGTAAGTTTTCTTGGCCCGTTTTTAGTAATTTTGATATTTTTGAAACTGGGATAGCTTAATCTATCTATTTGGGGGTTCAATTTGAGAAGTTATCAAAGTATGGAAAATGGGTCATGGATGTATATGCTGAAAATTAGAAATATGGTAGAAAATGAAATGTTGCTGATAGATAAATAACTTTTGAAAAGTGATTTTTGATGAAAACATGATTTACGGACTAAAATGTAAAGTTGTGAAATTAAAGAAAAATACTGAATTTTTATGAATACATGTGCTGTAAATTTTTTAATGGGATTTTTTTTAGGCTTAGAATAAGGAGTAAATTGCACAAATTTTATTTTCCGAGCTTAAGGACGAAATGGGAATTTATGAAAATGTTAGGGGCAAAATAGTAATTTTTCCTAGGATAAAAATTGAGTCCACTTGAATATAAAATATGATAAATTGATGTTAAATTTACTCATATAGATCGAGATAGACCAAATTCGGAGCTAGAACGAGGAAATGAGGAAAATGTCGGATTAGTATATTTATGTACACGAACATTTGTTAAGGTAAGTTCATGTAACTAAATTGTATATGTTTTTTATGCTTGAATTAAATGTTGTATTTGTGAATTGTATAAATTCCATAAATATGTGAAATGATCACATACTCGTTAAAGCCTGATAAGTGAAAGTGCCCAATCAATTATAATGCCCGACAAATGATAAATGATAAAAATGTTAAAAATGTTAATTTTATGCTTGAGTTTAATGTGAACATTTGAATTGCATAAATGCATAAATATATGAGATTGACCACATGCTTGATAATGCTTGAAAGATACTAAATTCCATTTGAATAAATGAAAAATTCGATAGATATGTGATTTCCCAAAATGAATGAGGTCCTGCATTTGTTGCGGACGGGATATAGCCCAGACGGGTAAACCTGATATGAGTCCTCTCGAGCATATGCTATGGATTGGATTTAGCCCGGACGGGTAATCCAGATCAATATCTTTAGAGCATATGTCATAAAAAGGATTTTGTAACACCCTATACCCGAGTCCTATGTCAGGACGGGATGCAAGGCATTACTACTCTTAAACTCAAGCATACCAACATTAACGGATCATTAAAACTTAACCAAAATTAAAAATTTTTCAAACTTCCTCAATATGGGCCTACAAGACTCCAAACATTCATTTAAAACCAATCAGGACCAATTCAAGCCCTTCAACGAACTCTGAAAAATAACACTAGACACAAGGGCACACGCCCGTGTGGGAGGGGCAACACAGCCGTGTGACCAATTCAACATGGTCGTACTGATGGCCCGTGTGACACACACGGCCTAAGCATATCGGGACATGCCCATGTCCCATGCCCGTGTGAATTTAATTCTAAACTCGAACCTACAGGGGTTTTCACACGACCTGACACACGCCCGTGTCCCTTACATGGCCATGACATGCCTGTGCTCTATCCCGCGTCTAAAAACCTTGACATTCTGTTTCTAATTTCAGCAATCTTTAAGGGCCACACGGCCAAGGCACACATCCGTATGCTGGGCCGTGCCCTTCACACGGCTGAAATACACAGTCGTGTCTCTACCCGTGTATTTACTACCATGCTTACTGGCTTGCAAATTTTACGTGCAGGGTACACACAGCCGGATCGCACGCCCGTGGGGCAAACAGTGTGTCACACATGGCCTAGACACACGCCTGTGTGTCTACTCGTGTGGACAAAAATAAGGCTATCTACCAAGCCTCTTTGTCACCCTTACTTATACAACCTACACAAAATCAACCAACACCAATACAAGAATGATCCTCATAACTAACACAACCACAATAGACAATAGTTCATATATAGAATTTGCTCATCCATGAAAATAACATAATTTGCATATATCAAAATGAATATTAGCCATCATTCAAGGCTTAATACAAAGTGAAGGGGTATCAACCCAAGCCAACACATTTGGCCAATTTGTTAATGACCCAAAACATTAAAGTCCAAACCCTATACATGCCATACTCAAAAACAAGTAATCTAACTATACCGAGTGCTTCGGATGATAGTGTGATCGTTGCCTCCGACGTCGATTGGTCCTCGAGCTATTTAGGCGGCACTATAAGAAAATGGAAAGGAAAGGGAGTAAGCATAAAGCTTAGTAAGTAGCATGCAAATACATAACAACAACTTTACCATTCATCTACATGCTCTTAATACAAAGGTAGGCATAAGCACAACTTACTCATCACTATCTAATACACATCATGTAGCATATATTGAACTCACATCTCATACATACCAAATAGGTGCCTATATCACTCATAACACGATTATACTTTTCTCATTAACTTAAACCATAACTCTCACTATTGAACCATTTAGAACACTACCGGATATTCAATAAGCCTCAAACATTGGGTAGAATACCGATGCCATGTCCCAAACATGGTCTTACACTGGCTCATATCTTAAGTCGATGTCATGTCCCAGACATGGTCTTACACTGAATATCGTCATTGAAGTCGACGCCATGTCCCAGACATGGTCTTACACTGACTATCATCATCGAGGCCGACGCCATATCCCAGACATGGTCTTCCACTAGCTCTTACATATCCGTGCCAATGCCATGTCCCAGACATGGTCTTACATTGACACATCTCATAGCTGATTCATCTCCCAGACATGTCTTACACTGGCTTACGTCTCGAGACCGATGCATGTCCCAAACATGTCTTACACTAGCTCTCGTCTCAATACTGATGCCATGTCCCAGACATGGTCTTACACTGGCTCTCATAATGTGGCCGATGCATATCCCAGACATGTCTTACACTAGCACACATATGACCCAAATGTCATGGCATGAATATCTGATATATTTCCTACAGCTCAAACGAGAGTTCTACTATCTCAATATTCAACATACATAACCATTTCCAAAAACAAGCAATTTATGCTATATTAGTTCAACCATGTATAATAACAATGGAGCTGTATTATTTGCATACAACTTACCCCGTATTACAAAATGTAAGCGATTGGTCGGTTTAATCAACTTGTTTGGCCTTCCCCCGGTCTAGGTTCAAATTTTGTACTTCTTGATCTAAGATAAAAAAAATTCAAAAATTTAATTATTTTATCGATCTAGGTACTCAACAATTTAAAATTAGGAAAAATAACCATTTTGCCCCTAGACTTTTGTAAAATGACCATTTTACCCCTATGTCCGAAAATCAATTTTTATAGAATTTATTCATATCATAAGCCTAGCCGATTACTTTTTATACTATAAGCAGCCCACAATTCTCATTATTTCACACATTTATCATCTAATTTTCAACTTATGCAAAGTAGTCCCTAGTCAGGGTTTCCATGAAAACTACTTCACAAAACTTGTTTATTATACAACCATAACTCATATTCTTCCATAAAATTTTAGAAAATAACATGATCACTCTCATGTTAAAACCCTAGACTTTCAACTATTTTGTAAAATAGCCCCATCATATGAAAGCCCATGCTATAAGGGTTCTAAAAGTGAAAAAATCATCAAGTAAAATCATCAAAATCACCTACTTGTAGAGAGACTAAGTGGCTGAAATTTCAAGCTTTCAAAACCCTCTAATGGATTCTATTTTTGGTGGAAATATAGAGAAGAAAAATGACCCATTTGTTTTTTTATTTTAATATTCAATTTGCTAATGTCATCAAATACCAACCCTAGCCCTCTTTTGACTTTTTTAACGAAAATTGTCTCCTATGGTCGGCCATGCTCTTCAAAAGGGTCTAATTTCCCCTTAAAGACCTCCAATTTAGGTTCTCTAACTATTTGACACCTTTAGCTATCAAAATAGAACTTTTACACTTTATGTGATTTAGTCCTTTTTTTCAATTACGCTCACAAACGCTAAAATTATTTTACCAAAATATTCATGCACCTTTATAAGCATGCCAACACACATAAAATAAAATAATATAAAAAAATAATTTCTCTGACCTTGGGTTAGTGTTCTCGAAACCACTTTTTCGACTAGGCCCAAAATCTGGCTATTACAGATTTAGCCTGGACTGGTAATCCTATCATATACATGTGTGGCTCGAGAGTGTACTCTCTGATATAGTACCTTATGGGTACCATTGGACATGAATTTACGGATTTTGATTCGTATCCATCGTTATTTCAGATAAATTCAACGGGTAAAAGTTCTTGACATGAGAATATATGAATAAGAAATGAGTTATTACACATACCAGCCTGAAATACATGAAAATGACGATACGTGATAATTGATATATGGGAATATGAAATGATGATATTGTACATGGAATTTATTTTATGAGTATGTATATCCTTGATTCTAGACTTGTGCACCTTGAGTGTACTAATCGTGACCTTGATATTCCGATTAATATGGGTAAAGTTCTGATATTAAATTATCTGAACTAGAGATGAATCATTATGAAATTATACTTGTAACATAAAGAAATGATTTATACATGTTAAATGAATACATGTTGTGGAAAGCATATGTGTATGGAAACTTGATTGTTGTTGAGCCCATAAATGTTTGTGATGTTATTATGGATTATATGACTAACAAGGGCAATGAGAATTTATGTAGGGCTTGAGGGCAAATTGATTGAATATGCCTTACATAGTTACCTCAAAATAGAATGAATGGTAAGTTAAGTACCATGTTGTACGAACTTACTAAGCATTTCATGCTTACTTAGTTTTATTTCCCTATTTTATAATAAATCAAAAACTCGTTGGATTGGAAGTCTGGTGGAGATCACTCAAACTATCCATCGGCCTATATCGGTGTATATGGTATGGTTGTAATGGCATGTATAGGTTATATTGGCCATATTGGCATGTAAATGTAAATGTAAATGTAAATGATGCTTGTAATCTAGCCATTGGAATGGCTAGTATAATGGTTTGTTTTGATATATTTGTAATGTCATACTATGGTAACTACATATGTGTTAAGTAGTTGATCTATTATGTCTGACATATGGACCAAACTAAGGCAAGATTATGAACATGTATGCATGAAATGGTAGAATATGTTTAATTTGAATGCTTGGAATGGTTGGTATTGGATGTGTGTTCCAAGTGCAGGTCATGGATGTGATTTTGGGTGAGAAATGAAGCTAGAAATGGCTTTATTTTGTCCACACGGGCAGACACACGAGCGTGTGTCCAGACCTTGTGTGACACACGGCCGAGTACATAGGCGTGTAGTTAGGCCATGTGTCCCATTCACTCTAAATTTTAAGAAACAGAATGTTCAGAATTGAGCACACGGGCGTGTGTCTCAGCCGTGTGTGCTACACGGCCTAGAACACAGGCGTGTGTCTTGGCTGTGTGAAACCTACACCTAATTTTGAAATGAATTAATTAACCACACGGCCTAGCACACGGGCATGTGGCATGGCTGTGTGCACAAGTCAAAGAGTTACACAGGGTCGAAAATGGCCTGCAGCACGGGCTTGTTCCAGGGTCACATGAGCTTGTCCCTTGAACCACACGGGCGTGTGAGCCCTATAACTTGGAAAATTTTTAAAATGTCACGAATAATTCTTAGAGTTCCTGATTAAGTCCCGACTCGATTCTAATGCTCATATTGGGCCTCAAGGGTCCAATTAAGGGACATTTTGAATGATCTAGATTAATGAATAGTAATTTACAAGAATTATCTGAAAAATATTCTGAAAGTTATGGTAATGCTCCGTAACCCTATTTTAGCGACAGATACGGGTTAAGGGGTGTTATAGAAAGACATTTTCTTCTCTATCTTTCCAAGCTTGATTAGGGGCAAGGAGGAAGTCATAGTTTCGAAAAAAAATTCTAGGGTTTAAGCTATTAATTGTTTAGTGTAGTTTAGTCAATTTTTTTGAAATTTTTACGTTTTTGAAATCCCGAGAGCTTAATCTATCTAACCTATGTGTTATTTTTCGAAAGTGTTAAAGGTTAAGAAAGATGCCAAGGTTGAACTCTTGAAGTTTTAGGTACTAAATCAATAGATTTTAAGCTTAGAAGTGAAAAAGGACTAATTGCAAAGTTAATTGATAGTTTTGTACATTAAGGACCGAACTGAATAATTTGTAAAATTGGTTGTATAAATGGGAAATAGGAGGTCCCTAATGGATTATATTGAAATCAGAATTTAATTTGGAGTTCTAACTTGAAAGTTATGTTAGTCCCGATTTTAGGGACTAAGTTGAATAAAATGTAAAATTTGTGTAAACTTACAATTAAGTGTAGTATTGACTATATATTGACATTTTTGTATATTTATTTAATCCATAGCTAATGAAGACGTGGATTTCTTGAAAAGAAAGGGAAAGAATAAGGCTGTCAACAAATAGCTCGAAGTTTACTGTTTGTATTTCTATAATTCGAACCTTTTCAATTGATGCACTTATGAACTATGTTGCATGGTAAGATCATAAGGTATGTTTAAAATGATAAAACAAGTTGAATAGAGTTTATTTGAATTGATTGTTAGTGAAAAGGACAAATTGAATAGTTTTGAAAATATTGTATATTATTGTAAATGTGTAATTGAATCAGTTTTGTGATGAAATAGGCTTTCACATATTTGGAATTGAGAAATTGATTATGTATATGAAATTGAGGATTTGGTATGAGTTAGTTGTGTTGGAATGATTGGCATGTTTGTGTTATTATGAATGGATGATTCATTGATGTAATTGGCTAGGTTTTTATAGGTTTATAAAGTAATAAAGTACCATTAGAACTAAAATGGTTTAGGCATGCAAAAGAAAGTTTTTTTTACCATTTTGGCAAGAAAGTATTGATACTTTGGCAAAGGTATGGATACTTAACCATTTGAATCAATTTATCATACAAACATAATGTTTTTGGTATCGGTACCAAGCCAAGGTGCCGATACTTTGCACAAAATATCTATACTTTGCACCAAGTATCTATACTTTTTACAAAGTATACTTTCACAAAGTATCGATACCTGCTCCTAAAGTTTTAAATTTGTGCAATTCAGTCCTATTTCATGCTCAGACTTCAAATTTTGACCCTCGTATGCTAGATTTAGGCTAATTCAATTTGTATGTATGTTTATATCCATGTGTTTGATTTAATTATGAAACGTATGATGAAAATTGCCCAGGCAATGAATGTAACATTCCATTACTCGAACCCGATAATCAAGCTAGATAATAGGGTGTTACAATACTATTTTGGCGACATCCTGACATAAAAGGGATGACGTCACGATATCGGTCCTAAATTTTTAAAATTTGCAATTTGGTCATATTTCGAGCTTGGGTTGACAAAATAGCTTTCATAAACTTGATTAAGACTCGGAATTGATTGTTTAACATGGTTTAAATGTGTTTAACAGTTATTTGCATGCGTGAATGGTTACTTACTGTGTATTTGATTATAGTTACTCTGGCAACAAATGTGCATCCTTTAGCTTGAACCTAGCGACCGGGTTGGGCAAGGGGTGTTACACTACATGGAAGGAACTTAGTCTATGTTGGATGAATTAAATACTAGTAGTGGGAAACTTGATGAAATACTAATTGTTGAGAGAAAATCTCAAGAAAGAATGCCCTAGGATACATCAAAAAGAAAGGAAAGGTTGTTGTACAGACTCCTACAATGTTTGTCAAAGCTACAAATAACACTGATCATGGATAATGCTCTAAGAAAGCGATGCTGATCCATACAAACAAGCAAGTGAACCATAGTCACAAGAACGTGTGTCATTATTGTGGAGTACTTAGGCATATCAAAACCAAGATGCTTCACGATGTCAAGAGACCTAAGGTTAAAATAGGCAAATATGATTGTAGTTATAACTGTTCATGACACTACTCACAAATAAAGGCAAACATTTGTGTGGAGAAGAAAGGATCATAGATGTTTGTGTAATATCTCAAAATTTTGGTATCAAAATTTCGTGACATTTTGAGAATTTAAACTGCGAGGTTTTCCGAAAACAATTTTTGTGTTAATTTTATAATTTGATATAAGTGAATTTACATTAGTTATTATTGTTAAATTTGTTAGAATCATAAAATTAGTAATTTGAGGTATAGACTATTTTGTAATAAAAAGTAAATTTAAGGGTCGTCAAATGTCTAAAAGTTAGAAACATGATTTTGGACATAAGAAAAGGTTTATGTGATAATTACTCTCTAAACGCATTTTAGCAAATAACCCATTTGTAAAAAATGGTAGGTGGGAACAGTTATCCCGTTCTTCATTTCACGCATGCTTGAGAGATTCATCAGGAAATTTTTTCTTCAATTCTCTCTCAATCTTCAAATCACATTTCATCAAAATATAATTTTCATTGATTTCATCATCATTCAAGAACATTTCAATTCTTAAAATTAAGACTTCAACATTTTTCCACCTATTTTTCTTTTGTTTCACGTCAATCTTACTCTTGGGGGAGACAGATTAATTTTTTTTTGTTTTATTGTTGGATTATAGTAAGTGATTAGATGTTTGTAAGTTGAAAATAAAACATCAAAATTATAATAGAAATCACATTAAGTGAAATTAAATAGGTTTTTGTAAGGTTTTAGATGAATTTTTCGAAGTTAGTCGCACTGAATAGAACTCACGTCCTCCTATATTAATAATAATATCAATATTAATCAAGTTAAGACTAAAACAACAGAGTAATTGAATTTTTATATTATTATTTTTTTGCATATTATTGAGATATTTACTGGATTAAGTCATATTTTACACCCATCAAAATATATTGTATCGATATGCATGTGCATCTTTTCAACAAATCGTATAGATATATATGTATTCGAATTTCATTTTCAAGTTCGGTTAATTCAAACGTATATTGTATCGTTATTCCCATACAGTAATAATCTTTATTTAAAAATAGATTTCATCCTTTTAAGATAACTATTTAGTATATTAATGATAAATTATTTTAACTTCATAAGTTGATTTTTTAAAAAAAACTATCATGTGCCCGTAATTAATATTTAAATAAATAACTAGGAAACATGAAGATCTTTTTAACTCCCATTGAAAATTTAAAACTCCACCACAAATGTCCTCATTTTATTATTTAAATTTTTTTGAATTTAGATAAAAATTAGATTTTTAAATAAGTTTATTATGGATTGAAAGAGAGAATAATCATATGTTGACATTAGATTTTAACATATCCATATAGGCAATTTACACCGTCATTCAAATCCCTATATTAGATTATAAAAAATTGTTTAAATTTACCCCAAATTTTGTTGAATCTTTCCATGTTCAATTTCATGGTAGCATTGGCTCGAGCCTCAGCTTGAGCAGGGGTCTCTTCTTCTTCAACTGATCTCACTCTCCCTGCAGCAGTTAAAGGAACCAGATAAACAAATACCATAAACCAGTACAAGTATCATGGAGGTCCTGTATTAGGAGTCAGATTATATTTTACCTTCTCTATTTAAAAAATAGACAAATTAGCCCTTGTACGTTAGATCAAAGAGCAAATTGATTCGTTTTGTTAAAAATTCCATACATTTGTAATGTTAAAAACTGACATGATTGACGAAATAATCAGACAGTAACATGTGGCATGCCACATACACCCCATGCTTATTTACATGAACCAATTTTTAATCGTAAAAATAGTTGAAATTCTTAACAAATAGATCAATTTGCTCTTTGATATAACGTATAGAGACTAATTTACCTCCTTTTTTTTTTTTAGTAGAGGCCTAGTCCAGGACTTTTACCACCATAAACCATATACAACAGTGAATTCATTAATGTAGAGATTAAAGCTATGGATGGCAATGGGATGAGACAAGTACAAAATAGAATGTTGAATGCATTCATTTCCATGAAAAATTTTTGCCAATTTTATTACCATTTTTGTGTTGTCCTTGAGCAGCCTCAGCTTGTTGTTTTAACTGCTTGGTGAAAGCCTTAGCAACCATAAATACATTTAAGGGCCTTTCCCAACCTCCACCAAATACTCCATACCCTTCCTTTAGCTGAGGTTGTATCAAGAACTCAAGCACTGCCAGTTCTTCACTGTCCACCCAATGTATGCAGTTCACTGGGCATGAATCAACTGAAACCTGCAAAAACTTGGTTCCAAAATTATGCATTTTTACAACAATTAGATTCTACACACAACATTAACATGCTTCTTTACATCGATTTTACGATCATCGTCTCCATATTGAACCTTAACTCGAGCACATCCGAGAGCCTCATCCATTTCGAATGTGTTGCTTGCATGGTGGACACATTCCCTGCAACCTGCAAACGTGGATGTCAATGGAGCTAGGCTGGAATTTGGAACATAAACATAAAACTTGCAATAAATAGGACATAAAAATAGGTTAAAATGGAACAACCTATGCAATTGTTTGCATCAACAAATAAAGCTTGGGGTCTTAAGGGCCCTTTCCAAGAGCTAAAACCAGATACATTGCTTCCAAATTTTGCTTTCATTGAACCAATGGAAGCATCATATTCCTTCCTTTGATCATCTTTTATCAGTACTTTATAGGCTTCATTCAGCATTAGAGTGTATTCATGTCCCTAAACAAATATAACAAAATTAACCCATCAAAACTACAAAAGTAAAATTTGTATTAAATTCAAACCATTAATATAAGAAATAGATAGTTAAACCATTTGGAAGTTCCCAATATTATAGGTAGGAGAGCGAATTAGTCCTCCTATGATAAAATACCATGCAAACTAGTCAGATTGTATTTTGCTCTTAGATAAAAAAATAAATTAGTTATAAATTTGTCAGTGTACATCAGTAAGAGGCACATGTGTGACACCTATTTTTAACAATATAAATAGATATTTAAAAGAATGGACCAATTGGTCTTCAATATAAAAATTGAGGCTAAATTTCTCATTTTTTTTGAGTAAAAGGGGCAAAATGCGATTTAAGCTCTTAATATAGTGGCACCACGATACTTTTAACAATAAAAGTGAGCACTATATTGAGGCAAAAATCAAAACTTTTAACAATAGAAATCATTTGAATGAAAATATGATCCATATCCAACACTTACTTTCGAGTTTTTGAATAAAGAAAGCTATCAATTTAATAAAAATTTAGAATAAGAAATTGAGAGGAAGTGAACTAACCTCTTGGCCTGCAATATCAGGATGATACTTCTTTTGCAGCTTTCTATAAGCTTCTTTAATTTGCTGCATATTAGAATCGAAAGGGATTCCAAGTAACTCATAGTAGTTTTTCTTTGATTTTGATTTTGATTTTCCTCCAATCTTTTGGTTTCTACAACATCTTATTTCACTCCATTTCGGCCACAACCTTAAAAAAAAAAAAAAAAAAAAAAGGAATCAATCATAAATCTTTTAGTTTATACAAAATTTTGAAAGATTTTCATGGAATTTACCTTGGGTTTGATTTGCTTGAACTGAATTTTTCATAAAAATTACAACTTTTTGGGACTGATAGTTCGTAAATTGGAACCCCACTGGCTATCATTATTGATTTATCACGGTGTTTCTTTTCTTCTTTTAGTTTTCTATTTTTTTTTTCTCATAAGATTGTTATATATGGAGAGATATTTTTCGTTCAGCTGAAAAGAAAAAAGATATTTGTTTTAAGGTTAAATCAACATTTGAGGCTTGAACTTATCAATTATTTCTATATTGGGATCTAAATTTTTTAAATTAAATCTTGAACTTAACAATTGATCTAGTAAGATTTTAACTTAATAATTGTAGCTTGAATTTTAGAATTTTCAATGAATAATATAAAAAATTCAAACTCATGAAAATAATTTCTAAATTCAGTGCTAATAAAAAAAGTTGAGTCGAATGTGAATAATTTGAAAAAAGAAGAAATATTCAGTCCCATAAAAATTGTAATTAAAAATCCAGAAAGTGATTTAACCTTTTCTTAAATGGCTTTTTTTCATTCCAACAACCAATCGTAGCTTAACACGTGGAAATCTCTCCTCTAAATAGAAACCAAATTTCATAGAAGAAAATTGTTTCCCTCGCAGCTTTTAGTGGGATGAAAACTGCGTTGAAGAACCTTTTCTTGACGAATCCAAGCAAAAGCTTCAACTCCTATATTCAAAAATGTGTTTCTTTGTTAAAGATATTCTCAAACAAAGGCTTGGTTGCTGGAGGAACTGTCTTCCATTGCCATTTACTCAAGAATGGTGTTTCATCAGAGAGATGTATAGCTATCAAGTTATTAATAATGTACCTTGAATTCAGGAAATTGCCTGAAGCTAATCAGATTATAAAGGACTTTAATGGGTTCGATTTAGTTGTTCAAAATTGTTTGATTAAGGCTAATATTCAGTTGGGGAATTTGAGTGAAGCACGGAAAGTGTTCGACGAAATGCCTGAAAGAAACGATATTACATGGACGTTATTGATTTCAGGGTTAATGAAATATGGAAGATTGGAAGAATCAATGTGGTATTTCGAAAGGAACCCATTTAAAAGTGTGGTTTCGTGGACAGCCGCAATTACTGGGTTCGTTAAAAACGGGTCAAGTTTTCATGGTTTGAAGCTTTTTGTAAGATTGCTTGAATCTGGTGTTAAGCCAAATCAAGTTACTTTTAGTTCTATAGTTAGCGCATGTATAGAAATGGGTGATTTTGATTTGGGAATGAGTGTTTTGGGGTTGATAATTAAAACCGGGTTCGAGAATAATGTATCGGTTTCCAACTCTTTGATAACATTGTGTTTAAGAATGCATGAATTTAACCAGGCTGGGAGGGTGTTCGATCGAATGGAAACAAGAGATGTTGTTTCTTGGACAGCAATACTCGATATGTATGTCGAGAGGGGAGAGTTGGGAGAGGCAAGGAGGATTTTTGATGAGATGCCACAAAGAAATGAAGTTTCTTGGAGTGCAATAATTGCGAGGTATAGTCAGTATGGCGATCATATAGAGGCACTGAAACTCTTTCGAAACATGGTTCGAGAAGGATTTAAGCCGACAATCTCGTGTTTCTCTAGTATTCTTTGTGCATTGGCTAGCCTTGAGAGTTTACAAGCAGGAAAGAACCTTCATGCACATGTTATGAAAATCGGGATTGAGGGAGATCTTTTTATTGCTTGCTCTCTTGTTGACTTGTACTGTAAGTGTGGGGAAACTAAAGACGGACGGCTAGTTTTTGACTTGATCGAAAACAAAAATGTTGTTTTGTGGAATTCGATGATCGGTGGCTATAGTACGAATGGTCAAATGGATGAAGCTAAGTATTTATTTGATAACATGCCTGCTCGAAATAACATCTCCTGGGGGGCTTTTATTGGTGGTTATGTAGAATATAAGCAATTCGATATGGTGTTCGAAGTTTTCAATGAGATGCTTTTGTCAGGGGAGACTCCGACAAAGCCCACTTTTTCGAGTGTGCTTTGTGCTTGTGCAAGTCTGACCTCGTTAGAGAAAGGCAGGGATGTTCATGGAAAGATCTTAAAACTTGGTTTTCAATATGATGTTTACTTGGGCACTGCCTTAACTGATATGTATGCAAAATGTGGAGATATTGAAAACTCTAAGCAGGTCTTTGATAGAATGTCGGAGAGAAATGAGTTCTCATGGACTGTTATGATTCAAGGTCTAGCGGAAAGTGGTTTTGCAAAAGAATCTCTTGCTTTGTTCGAAGAAATGAAAAGAAATTCCTCTGTTGCTCCTAACGAACTCATGCTTTTATCAGTTCTATTTGCATGTTCTCATTGCGGATTTGTCGATAAAGGACTCGAGTTCTTTGGTGCAATGGAATTGGAATATGGTATAAGGCCGAAGGGAAGACATTACACGTGCGTTGTGGATATGCTGTCTCGATCTGGACGCCTATCTGAAGCTGAAGAATTAATTAACTCCATGCCATTTCAACCCGAAGCTAGTGCACTAGCAGCTTTAATAAGTGGTTGTAAGACATACAGAAACGAGGAGATAGCAGAGAGAACAGCTAGAAAACTTGTCGAACTAGCAGAGAAAAACTCCGCTGGATTCATCTTGTTGTCCAAGATATATGCTTCAGCGGGGAGATGGATTGATGTTTCAAATATTAGGAAACTAATGAGGGAGAAGGGATTGAAAAAGAGTGTTGGCTTCAGTTGGATTGAGGTGAGAAGCCATCTGCATTCCTTTTATTCGGAAGATGGAACACACTTGAAATCAGCAGAGATTCATGATATCTTGGAGCTCTTGAGATCGGAAATGACGGATCCTAAACATATTCCGACATTCTAATCTTTCCTAACTCACAGAAATGATCTAGATTTCAAGGATGATGTATGCTGCATCGTACATTTTTAATTTATCGTGGAACCTTGCATTGGCAAAATTTGAGCAGGCAGTTAAGGGCTGTATATAAGGGTGCCATGATATATAGTTGTTGCAGCTATAGCTAAAACATTTAGGGAGAGGATTGGGAGCTTCTTGGTGTAAGATCGGAGAATTGAGTTGCCAGGTTCTAGTCTCCCTACAATAACTTTCATTCCCGGAACTGTCAAAGCTAAGGCTCTTCTGAGCTAGGAACTTTGTGGGATTTAATTTAACGGAAGAGGGTAGGCAAGGTTTTGTATCTTTCTATTGTCGGCTATAATTATAGGTGTGCATGGTCTGGGTTACCTGACCTGGCCCGAAGGCCCGTCTAAAAAATAGGAGGATTCGGGTAAAAATATAGGCTCGAAATATGAGTTTGGGCAAAAAAAAGAGGCTAGTTTAGAAAACGGGCCGGGCTCGGGTAAAACTTTTTTGGCCCAAGCCCGACTTGGCCCGGCCCAAATTAATAGTAAATATATTTTTTTTATTTTTAATCATATTTACATTTTATTTTTATTTTAATATAATCAATTTTTATTATATTTTCAATTTCGTATTGTTTTAAAAATTGTTTTAATATAATTTTTATTTGTTTTCTTGTTTTAATATTTGTTTTAAATATATTTAATGATTTATTATATTTTATAATTTTTATTTAATGAAATAAGTTAAAAAATTAATATGGGCGGGCCATTCTCGGATTTAACAATTTTATTTTAGACCGGGCTTGGATAAATTTTTAAGGCCATATTTCAGACCGAACCGGGCCAAGCTTAAAAAATGAGCCTAAAATTTATCTAAGCCCAGCCCGGCCCGAACCCGGCCTGACCCATGCACACTACTAGCTATAATATGCCATTGAAGTTAAAAGAAATAGGCTTAATTAACGTTTGCATGTTATTGCTCGAAATTGAAAGAGGGTTAACAGCTTTATGTTGGCTCCAATAGGAACCCAGGATTTCAAAGAATCAAACCCTTATTGCTAGTGATTTGATTCCTGTGATTAAACAAAATTACAAAAAAAAAAAAATTAATTATGCATTAGTAGACAGTTTGGAAGACCAAAAATTGCACATCTTTCGTTTTTAATTCAAGTTCAACTTTTGGCACACCTTACAAACATGGGCTCTAAACAGGGAGAAAGATTGCATCTCGGGCAACAAAAATCAAAACAGTACAAAGGTAATATCTTCAATAATTTTATCAATATCGATACGGTACAATAACCCTGCTCACAAGTTACAATCATTGTTACGCCCGACTCATAATATTTATATACCAACAATGAAGGATCCAACCTCATAATCAATGAACCTAATCTGGTTAGGAGCTACAATTTCCTCTATATCTTCAAATTCCCAAATACAGTCTATTCTCCAAAATTTCAAAATCCCCGATGTTTAAGAGTGCAAACCATGCATCGTACAGGGCCCATGCAAAAGTATGTCATGCAAAAAACGAAAAATGAAATCTTTGAAGTATTATGGTTCGCCCAGCTGTAAAGACTACCTTGCTTGTACAGCCACCAAGAAAGCTTCCTCGTGTACTTCAGGGTAAATTTATATTCATTGATCCACCTTTGCAGATGCTTGTTCACCAAAACAGTGTCGATAATTCAATAATATTCAGCCATCGGAACAAGAATATCCATCGAACACCAATCTCGTCTACATCTATAAGAACATTATTCCCAGCAAGGACTGTCAATGTGCTATCATTCTTCATCCACCATAGACACGACCGGGATACCTTTACTTGTAAAACTTGAACATTGGACTAGCAATTCGTCACCTACAGTAAACTCCCTCTCACCATTGGACTGCAAGGAAATGAAAATAGGTTAGCAGGTTCAAAGGCTGAAGCAAATATACTCAGTGTGGCAACCACAACTCAGATATTTCTAACAAAGAAATGTTCTTTTGAGCAGCTGTCTATAGAAAGGAAACCGATAATGGGATGGTCTTGAAAATTAGAACAAGACCTGAATTAATCAACCAATATCTAAAAGAGAGCAGAGATCACGGGGTGCCGAGATAAAACAGGTCAACAAATTCCACTAGTACGATGATTGGACATCATCATCTAGATTTGCCAAAGTCAACTAAATAAATAATTAAACTGTAAGTTGATAGAGCACCTATCAAGAAAATGGAATGGTTTTAAAACATTAGCTATGTTGCTTCTACTTTTTATTTTTCTTGAAGTACCAGTGTCCCAACACCTGTATTCAACATATTTTCAGACACAAGCATGGGGAAATGACCCTCCAAAAACTCTCTAAATACATAAAAAAAACTTGGAAAAAATTGAATATTCTCGTGTTAGACACATGCTTGTATCAAACACAGATGCCCAAGTAACATAGAACATTAGAATTGAGCCAACCAAAAAATGATAATAAAAGGCCATACTTGAAAAAGGGTGGTACATGGAAAGAGACGATTTTTTTCTTAAAAAAAGGACCGTACCTCAAACTTGTACATGCCACGAATTCCACCACCCAAATCGAGAACTAAACCACGTGCTCGAATTTGATAAATCTTGGCAGTAACTTTTGTTCCTAGCTTCAGTTTTTGAGGTGTCACTGGAGTGTTACCACCAGTTTCCTTGTCATTCTGATCACTCAGATTAGCCTCATCTTCATCTTGAGAAGTAAATTCTTGATTCCCTCCCATTCGGGATAAGGATTCCGATAACATAATACTGAGAGACAAATCAGGCATGTTATCAGAAGACTGGATCTTTTTCTGTTTACTACCCTTTTTCAACGTGCCCTTTGGTTTAGGAGCACTTTTGGAAGTCTTACTCAAACCAGCAGACTTCTCCTCCTCGTCACACTCGGCAGCACTTCGAATTACTACTGATGGCATTAAAGAGGCGGATCGGTTTGATTCAGTATTCTCCATTTTACTCGGCACCAGCTCCTCGAGAGTGGACTCCAGCTGTTCACCTTTTGACATGTTCTCAGGTGATGCCCAAATATTAGGTTTTTCTTTAGTAACAGGAGCAGATCCTTCAACTACACTTTTTGTCTCGGATTCAGGCCGGGGTAAAGTTGCTTTACGAGATAATTTTATATTACCACGAACATCTTGTCCTATGCACATCAAAGAAATTTGCTGGCCAACAGACACCACGTCTGAAACACGAGACACCTGATGAAAGATACATGTAAGTTGGTGTGGCCTTCCATATTGACTCAAAAGCTTTATAAAATAAACCATCCATTAAAAACATGCCTAAACCCTAAACATAATATGGATAAGTATTCTGAAGCGTTCTCATTAGTTTCTGAATTTTTTTCATGTTGACTGATGCAAAAATTGATTATCATACCAGATACATGCTTAATGTGAATTATAGTTATTAAATAGCGATCCAATTTGAGAGCAAAACAAAAAGCATCAAGTTCACCAATCCTTCAAACTTAAATAAATGACCAAGACCCTGAGCAACCATATATATGAGCCAAAAAACCAATAAGAGAGAACCACATCCAAAACCTCGAAATCAGAAAGGCTGAAAGGGCATTTAGAAAAAGTAATGGTTAAATCAATGGTAATGTTTTGTCACCTACCGGTTCATGTGATAGCTCAGAAATGTGTAGCAGACCTTGCTGTCCACCATTAAACTCCACAAAGGCACCATATTCTTTAATTGACATCACAATACCTTTATAGATTCCTCCAACTACGATTTCACGGCCAACGATGAAATCAACCTGTAGCACAAAAGATCACTCAAGGAACTTAATTAGGATAAAGCATGAAGAACAGGCAAGCTCATGATATTGTAAACTAGCAGCAAGATGGACCAAATTAATCCTAGAGTGAATGGTATGTGTCCAGATCTTGGACCCTTTTCTGTTGTAACCCCTTGTCTTAAGTTCAAGACAATTGAGTAAGACATCTAGAAACAAAGCAGCACCCAAAATCTGTACCCGAGTCCGAGCAACATAGACAGGAAGTATTGAAGCAGCATACCAAAAAGGTTCAAGCATTTAAATTTGAAAATAATCACCATTCCTCAAAAAATTGTCTACTTTTAGCTAGCCAAAGTGAGTACTGATATTATAGTACATTAAATTTGCAAAAAAGCCTTCAACGACTTTTAGAATTGGAAGTAATAAGTACAATGAATAAGTATTAAAAGGTTTGCATATATCTAAAACAAACTACAGGAATATTGGACATTAATTAAAATAAGGAATGCTATGAATACCTTATCTTGCACTTTTTCCATCACAGCCTGATTTTTAGCAGCTATAGTAATTGTCCCATCACCAACAGAGATCCGAGCACCTGAATTTTGAAAAGCATCAACTTGAATGAACAATATGCAACAATAATTTGCAGCAATAAAATGTAATCAGCAAAGTACTCAAAAGATGTGTCCTTCAGTCATCCATAATTGAAAAGAACTACTTAATCTTCAGCATAAATATAATTTTCATAGCTGTCCAACTGATGCTTGAGTCTAACAAAATAAATCCTCTTCCATGTCCAATGTGAAGAGTGAAAATCTATATCCTCAATGACTGGTATTAACGAAGGAAACAATTATGAACTACAAGAATAGTTCATATCATTATTCTAGGAAGAGTACCATCATGGCAGAAATGATCAAAAAACTTAACCACAACCAAAATCAGATTACATCCCCAACCAAATGCAAAATATTTTTCAAGTTCAACACCCACCAGTTTCCTCTTCAATTTTTCTTTTGAGAGCACCTAAAGGCCCAATAAATCGCCGAATAGCATCATTGCTAAACTTCAAAGTTACTGCATCACAGAGCATTATTTACAGTTGAGTATAAAATCAATTGTTGCAGAGTATCTGAGCTACTTGAGTACAAAACCAAAAGCTAACAAACATAATCAAAACTTGAACCTAGACGAGGAGAATTTCTATCATCTTGATTTCGAGGCACGCTAATCTCTTGTTCCATGTGATCAAGGATTTGAAGGCGTCCTTTACGTGCAGGCTCCAAAGACTCGCATATTATATCTAAAGGAATCCCAGCAGGTTTTATATCCAATTGAATTGCTGTAACTCCATTCCTTGTCCCAGCAATCTTGAAATCCATGTCTCCCAGATGATCTTCAAGACCCTAGAGAAATCACTGTTTTAATGAACTTTACCAACTTCACATTATTGTCACAAAAGTATTTATCAACAAGACCTTGGTACCATGTAGCTAACTCCTTGGTCCATACTCCTTAGAACTAGAGGCAATCATTAAGTTAATAAGAGAATGAAGAAAAAAACCACTCCATACATAATCAAAGGTAGAAAAGTTTCTAGTGTTGGTTTCTAACATCTTTTTAAAGGTTTTATTATTCAATAAAATAAAAGCAACCAAGATCTGTCACCTAAACAATATGCCAAAATTGGTCAAGTAAAACATCTCACCAAAATATCAGTCAATATACGATACTCCGTAATTTCACCACTTTCTGGGTCAACATCAGTAACAAGACCGACCGAAACACCTGCAACATGTTCTCGTAATGGAATGCCAGCATCCATCAAAGCCATACTGCCTGTATTAAGAAACCCCATCAGGCTAAAAGTTTAAAGGAAATAAATATAACTGATTTACAGAGTGAAATTGATACCTCCACAAACAGTAGCCATAGATGTTGAACCATCTGAAGCCATGACTTCAGAATTAATTCGAACAGTGTATGGAAAATCATCTTCAGGAGGCAATACAGCAAGAAGAGCTTTCTCCGCAAGAGTTCCTAAGGGTAACAAAAGAGACAAGCAAAAGCTCATCTAAATGGTAAAACGTTTTTACATACAACACATATTTTGTGATTAAGAAATTGGTTTACCATGCCCTACTTCACGTCTGTTCAAGCCAGCTCGTTTACCAATTTCATCGATACAAAACGGTGGAAAACTATAGTGAAGCATGAAGCGCTTCGTTGGGGGACCAACCAAGGAGTCCAAGCGTTGGGCATCCTGAGGTGCTCCAAGTGTCACGGTACAAAGAACCTGAAATAAAACATCAAATATAAGTCTCCACTACAAAGAAAGGTCAAACCTACGGATATCTAGAATGTAGAAGTAGAGACAAGGATAACTGTTCCTTAACCTGAGTATCCCCGCGGTTAAAAAGAGCAGATCCATGTAATATAGGCAAATGGCCAGCCTCACAGTATATTGGCCGAACTTCATCAAGATGTCTTCCATCAAGTCTAAATCCATCAGAAATAATTCTTTTGCGGACAACCTGATATTTTCATTCAACTTGAGCTATGGCAACTTCAAGAGGTTCAAGAACAAGGATAGGCAATAATATAAGAGTGAAGCAAAACTCATCCAATTTTCATCCCCCTTCTTCAGTTTTAAGGAAGTTTAAATTCCCATTTACTTATCATCAGAAACTAGAAGATTGCTCAAGATCACCAAAAGTCTAAAGTTATACTTGTTATGCAATCAAATCTTTTGTCAAGCCAAAAAGATGAAAAAGAAACTCATTTAACAGCTTTATCCAGAGCTCACCTTTTTCCTGACAGTGTCCACAACCTTTGGCAGAACTTTTAAGCTTTGCTCATCGCATTCTTCTTCAAGTGCACTTTTTACATCTTGTGTTATCTTCTCTAAAGCCTCGCCACGTTCAAACTATATTATTACAAATTACCACAGCATGAAACCCAATAATACATTAAAATAAATTAATTAAAAACAAGAAACTCTAATGAATCTGTGTATATAAGTAACATTTTCATATCTAGAGAAAGATAGGTGAAAGGAGAAATGTAATCACCTTTCCATAGGAAGGATCTGTAAAAACAGCATCAATTGGTGCTTCCGCCAGCTTTTTAACTTTCTCAAAGATTTGTTCTGAGACCATCGATAATTTGTATTCCTTCTTTTGTTTGCCAGCTTTTGCAGCCAGTCTGATTTGAGGTTCCAGATATTTAACTGCCTGAATCAATAAACTATCTTAAAGCCATTTTCCATTAATTGATACACAAGAAAAGTTTATGACAAGCCTGTGACTCACTTCCAGATGAGCCAGCCTTAAACCAGCTTCTAAATCTTTCTCAGTGATTTCGCGAGCTTGCACATCAATCATCAAGGTTTTGTCCCTCGTACATGCATATACCAAGTTGAGATCACTTAAACTAAGCTGAACCACATCAAATAAGGACTTATCAGAGGAGGGTAACTGACAGATCTATATTCATTGTAACCAGATTTACAGGGGTTACAAAGCCTAAAAGCAACTTCAATATAGGTTAGACAAACTTGTAACAACTTTCCTCGCCAAATAACAATAAATAGCATTATATACAATGTGCATGACACATTAAAATTGTATCAAAGGACCATCAAGGTGAGACCAGAGCAGAACCCAAGAAATGACAACAAACAGGGAAATATAAGGGAATACCAATTGAGGGAAAACTGAACGAAAAAAATTTTTAATCCAGATCCTAAGGGAAGGGAGGTGGGGAAATTGAAAGTTCATATAAGCATCCAAAGCAATCTTGAGCAACTCCACATCTGCTAAAAGCCTATAAGAGCTACACTGAAAGCACCATCCCAACATGGTCCAACTATAACAATAGCATCTCATACAATCCGCCAGAATTTAAGAAAAGCTAGCAGTATGAGTAAACCTGAATAAATAAACAAACTATACCACATGCCACTGAGACCAGTCTTTACCTTTAGTTGCCCCTACAATATGCCTTTCTAACTAGCCATGATTCCAATAAGTGTTTTAGTTATTAGCTAGTTTCCAACCAGATGATTTACTTCACGAGGTAAACAAAGAAGGTAAACACCATGAATTAATAATGACACAACTAAACATGTCCTACATAAGCAAGAACTTTGCAATGAGATAACTTTACGATGAGCATCTAACAACTAACTCATTACAATATATAAAAAACAAAAGGTAAGTCGGAAATTACAATTAAGTCAAAACTCTACACTTGACCTAAGACTACCTATAATAATCACAAAAGAGGCACCTTAATCAGCATCCATAACTAAACAAAAGCTTATGTTTATACCTCATCCATTGTTGGATTAACAATAAACTGCCCGCAAATTCTCCCTATCCGTACCACTCCAATGGGTCCACCCCATGGAATATCTGATAACATAAGAGCAGCAGAAGTCGCATTAGCTGCCAACACATCTGGATCTTGTTTGCCATCAGAAGAAAGAACACTTGCCATTACCTATTGAATATGGCAATGCCAATCAAATTGACAACTGAAATATATTTATACATGCACATGTTTGAATCTGAAAAGTAACAACACCTGGATCTCATGGTAAAAGCCAGCGGAAAAAAGAGGCCGTATGGGCCTATCAATGAGACGACCACATAAAAGTTCACGTTCTTTTGGAGCACCCTCCCTCCGCATGAATGTGTTTGGAATCAGACCTTGAGCAAATTGCTTCTCTTGATAATCAACCTTAAAAGAAGAAAATTCCCAATGAGACCACACACTAGCAAGCCCCTAACATTCAAGAAATGTCTACTCCATGAATAACCAAATGACCAATTACTATTCAATAGTTAATAGAGCCCCTTATTAATTTTGTTGGGCGTTCTTGCTTACAAGATCAAAATGCAAAAAAATCTTGATTTAGATGCAAAATCAGAAAATATAAGCTCATAAGAACTAAAAAATAAAAATTGTATTTTCTACACAAGGAAATACATGGTTTTACTTTTATATGAATAACTATGTTAAAATTGGGGTTTGATTTTAGGTCATGTTTTCATCATAAATTAGCTTTCTACTCTTTATAGAACAACTTCTGATGAAGCAATAACCAAATAGTAATAAACAAATAACCAAGCACAATTCTGCAAACCCAGATTTCATATCCCTTTAAAAAATCAATAACTTGCTCTTTCACCCATAATTAGAACCCTCTTCAAGGACATACTAAGGTTCATGCTTTCTCTATTTTCTATTTGTTTCAATAGAAAGTAAAGAACGCCATATATAAAACTAAAATCAAAAAGTAAACATCAAAAAGCAAAATTACAATCCAAACAGAACCTAAATAGCTGAGCAAACTTAGAACATTTGTATGGAACAAGACATTATTAAATAACAATGACCCAAGATTAAATTTAACCCAAAATGAAAACTAAAACATTAAAGATGTTCAAATTGTCCCTAGATTAGGAAGAAAAAGAGAAGACAAAATTGAATAATATTACTTACAGTAAGCGGTAGAAAGTCTCGAACAGCGTCGCCTTTAGCGGCAGCAACAGTGGACAAAACTTTGGTCTCTTCCATGCCCAAAACAACGGCCCCATTAGCAAAACGAGCAATTTTACCCGTTTCAAGCGAAATTACCCGAGATCCAATTTCGAACTCTTCTTTGAAAGACTCGAGAAACTTGGTCCCCGCCACTGGCCGGTCAGGTGGGTTGGACTCCGACGTCGATAAACCAAAACGGCCGTTGCAAAAGTTGCGAAAATGTAAGGCTCTCCGTGTTAGGAGAGGATTAGCTTTGGCTCGAGCTCTGATAGCTAGTGAGAACATTGCCATTGTAGAGTAAGAAAGGAGTTCGGTTTCGAATTTTCTGGGGTTTAGGGTTTAAGGGTGGGGGGGAGAACGCTTTGGTGGCAACAAAATGGAAGGGTTTTAGGGTTTGATTTGGTGCATTGAGGTGTATTTTACTATTTTGGGCGCGACATTTTCATGCGAAACAAACACTTCCTGCGGTTTTTATTCTTTTACGTAGGATAGGTGTGCAAAATTCAGTCTATATTAAAATATATAAAATTATAAATAGATAATTCAATAAAGAATAAATTTTATTTTTATTATATTATATTATTATATCATTATTTATCCAACAAGTATTTAATTTTAATTAATATTCTATGTAAATTTTATAATTTAAGTTCAATTTTTAATTCGTTTGTACCATATAAAATTAAAAATTAAAGTAATTTTACATTATTTTATATTTTTATTTGATTAATATTACTAATAATTAAATAATTAGTGTTATTTATTTTATTTTTTTCGAGCAAGGGAAAGGAAAAGGTATTGAACCCTTAATTTTACTTAAATTACCTAGGTTGTTATTGTTAGAGTGAAAAAAATTCTGGAAAGTGGATTTTGAAAGATGGATTGATTTTTGGAGAAATTGATTTTCACCAAATTCAAAGTGCTTATACTAAATTATTAGAAATTAAAATTCATTTGTTTTATCTCAACATAAGTCTTGCAAAATCCCTTAAAGAATTTTCTCAAAATTTAGACACATTTCTTATTATTAGAGATCAATTTTACAATCCCATCAGCAGTTCAATTATTACAGTGTTTCATATTTTAATATTTATTTGATTCTTCTAACCAATATTGAATTCACAATTGTTGATTATTTATCTTTAATGGTTTTAACCACATTCATGTTATCCTTATGAAACAACACTCTTTTATATTCTTTCTTTTAAAATAGTCCGCTCATCAAAAATATTTCAAAACTCAACTTCAAATGAACTCTGAATCAGCAATTAAAAGAATGGAAAACCTCATGTTTATTTATTGAGAATAGAAATAATATTTCCCTGGCGTACCAAACACAGAACATTTACATTTCAATCAATTCTCCAACAATACAGTCCAACTCAAAAGAGCTCGTATGACTATTCCAATACAAAGAAAGGAGTTTAAGGGTTGATTTAGATAGGCAGTAGGGTGCGGTGCAATATATTTAGTTTACTTTTTATTTCACACTACAGAATTACTACAGTATTTAATCTTATCATCACTGCTGTTTTTATATTAATTACTAGTAAACGCATCGCTCATTCAATTCCACCTCAACGCAAGTTGTAACTTCTAAAAGAGAAAGCTTAGTAAGTTAGTGATCATTTTCTAGCTAAAAAGAATCAACTATTGTCATTCTTTAGTTAGTTGACAAAAGAAAGTCAGCATAGTTCCAGGTGCCCATTCAATACACAAGTTGTGGACATGCATCTTCTGTTCAAACTGATCATAGCAAATCAACCCCATCTTATTGTTCATCTGTAGCACGTCTTTGAATGTTGCACTTATCAAAATTTTCCTTTTTGCCTACCCATCTTCAATGGAATGAGATTGTTTGCAGAACCCAAATTTCTATAGATTCCACTACTGCAAGGGAGCAACAGTGGCCGCTTAAACAAGTTCAAACGGGGAGGACACTTAAGCTTGAGACCCAGTTTTTGGAGATGAAGAACCCAAGGATTCATGGCTCTGCTACAGCTCTACTTAGTCAAAACGCTCATTTTTGAGAAGTGAGAACTCAAAAACTAAATCCCAAAATGCTTTCTTTCTGAGAGTAAAATAAAAACGATCGGTAAATTTAATTCATATAGAAAATGAATTTTTTTTAAAAAAGTAAAAGATTTGAGAAAAGAAAGAAAATACCTTAATGCCTGAAAGTGTTGAAGCTGCATTTGCAGATGTCACAACGAGGTGCTTCCTAGAAAGATGGCGGCTCCGATTACGTATCTGATAGAGAAAATTGAAGAAGAATAAGAAAAAGAGATCTCTCACTATCTACTAGTAAAATGTTTTTAGTTGACCAATCTTACTTACAAAAGGGTATAATTGAAAAGCAGAATTATTATAATCAATCATTTTATTAATTTAATGATTATAAATATTCCTTTACTTTGGAGTACCTTACAAATAAATTTAAGGAAGGTAACTTGTTGTCTTTGGTTTGGAAGATCTTTGCAGGTAATAGGTGTTGTTTCAATAGGGTCAGAAGCGTGTAAATTATTGTACTAAAAAATCACACAAAGTTCAATTCCCAGGGAAGAGAGGTGGATCACAAGGATCTCTTAAATACCAAGTCTTTCCTTAGTCAGAATATTCCTTCTATCGTAATTTAATAGGACAATTAAATACTACTATTATACCTCAAATATTGAAAGAAAAATAGGACAAGAAAGAACACAAGAGTTTTAACGAGGTTCGTAAATTATACCTACGTCCTCGCACTAACACCGGATGATAACTTTACTATCTCCAAAATATTACAAACAAATAGAATTCCTTAAGAATTCTCAAATGGGAGAAGAGAGAAAACTAAGAGAGAAAGATTGGTTGGGATGGTTGAAATGAGAAATGGTTAGACCTATTTATAGTTAAGGCTCGTGGACTAACTTGCAAATGGCCTAAAAATTAGGGACCAAAATTGCAATTATCCCATTCAACTTTAAACAAGTTGCTTGCCACTTTTTTTCTTTCGGTGCCAATTGCACCTCCCACCACCCACCATTTTTGACTTTTCAACAATCTCCACCTTGAAGATTTGATTAGGATAATCACATCTTCACTTCTTTCAACTCCCCAAATTCGATAAAGCTATCTTTTGTAATGCCTCCAAATGCGCTCGAGCGCCATACACTGAAGGTGCTCAAATTCTCAGGATGTTAATCAAGTTCAAACAATGATTAAACTTGATTGTTGTTACCACTTTGGTCATCATATCTGCGGATTATCTGCTGTCGGAATCTTCTCAAGTAGAATTTTCCTTTTTCAAAGACTTCCGCACAAAGTGATATCTTACGTCGATATGCTTGGTTCTTGAATGATAGACTTGATTTTTCGCTAAATGAATAGCGCTCGATTGTCACAATATAGACTAATGTGACTTTGAACAACTCCCAAGTCTTTCAACAATCCATTAAGCCAAATAGCCTCCTTAATGACCTTCAGAATCGCCATATATTCGCCTCAGTAGTAGACACACCATCAGAGATCGCAAGGTAGACTTCAACTCACTGGGCTTTAGCAAGAGTAAACAGATACCCGTAGTTGAACGACGTTTATCTAAATCACCAGAAAGTCGGAATCAACATATCCGACTACAAACCGACCAAGTGCTTCATCCTGCTCAAAAATTAAACCAACATCTACGGTTTTTCAAGATACCGTAAAATCCATTTCACACCTTGCCAATGTCCTTTTCGAGATCATGCATATACCGCCACAACTCCAACAACTTGTGAAATGTCGGCCGCGTACACACCATCGCATACATCAAACTCCCAACTGCATTAGCATATGGGACTTTTGCCATATATTCTCTTTCTTCTTCAATTTTCGGAGATAATTGAGCACTAAGTTTCAAATGAGAAGCAAGTGGGTACTTACATGTTTAGTGTTTTCATTTACACCAAAACATTGTAATACCTTTTTCGATATTGCTTCGATTCAAACAAAGCTTGCCTCTCTCTATCTCTACTTATCTCCATGTCGAGAATCTTCTTGACCTCACCTAGATCTTTCATCTCGAACTCTTGATTCAACCGAGCCTTCACTTATCTATCTCTTTTGGCTCTTCAGCGATTAACATATCATCAACATACAAGAGTAGATAAATGAAAGATCCGTCATCGACTTCGCAAATACACACAATTGTCATATTTGCTTCTTGTGTATACGCTTTTCATAAAGCTATCAAATCGCTTGTACCATCGCCTCGGGATTGCTTCAATCCATATAGCGATTTGTTCAACTTACAAACCCAATTTCTACCACCAAAGATCTTTGTATCCTTCGGTGAGTCATATAGATCTCTCTTCTAACTCACCATGCAAGAAAGCCGTTTTAACATCAAGTTGAGCTAGCTCCAAATTCAACTGTGCTACCAAGGCCAACAAAATTCTAATGGAAGAATGCTTCACAACAAGGAAAATACATCATTGTAGTCAATTCCTCCTTCGGCGTAGCCTTTAGCTACCAACCTTGCCTTGTAGCGAACATCTTTCTTACTAGGAGATCCATCTTTCTTTGCGAATACCCACTTGCATCCGATTGCCCTTTTACCTTTCTAATTGCGCCAACTCCCAAGTATTGTTCTTCGGAGAGATTGCATTTCTTCATCCATGGCGCTTTTCCATTTATCACTTTCTAAGCTTTGCATTGCTTCTTGATAAGTGATAGGAATATCATCATCAACAACGGAAGGGCGTGAGGCCACCATATCGAAGAATCGAGCAGGTTTACGAATTTCTCTCCTTGGCCTTGCAAGCTGAATCGGTTCGTGTACTTAATGGTTCTTGGGTCGAACCTCTTCAACCTCTAATTCCTCCATTGTGGTGGAGAATTAGACTTATTAATCGGGCAAATCCCCATCCGCTCAAACTCCACTGTTTTGGAGTACACTCCACCGCCGTGGAGTATCGCTTGTCTGAATATCTTCATCTGCTACCTTTTTCAATGTGGCGATTCATCAAAGGTAACATCTCTGCTACATATCATTTTCTTTGTGCTTAAGCACCAAAGACGAAATCCTTTCACTCGTAAGTGATTCCCATAAAGAGAGCTTTCTTTGCCCTCGGATCTAACTTTGACTCCTTCACATGGTAATATGCGGTGGATCCAAACACATGTAAGGAATCATAATCAGAGCCGGTTTTCCGCACCATACCTCCATAGGAGTTTTTCTTTCTAATGCAGATGATGGCAACGATTAACAAGATGGCCAACAGATGTCACATGACCTCAAATTTCAAAATTGCTTGCCCAACCCAAAGATTGGACAACATACATCGAACTTTCTCCAAGAATGTTCGATTCATACGCTCTGCCACTCCATTCTCATTGTGGTGTATCCCTAACGTGAAGTGTCGAACAATACCATACTCTTGGCACACATCGAAGAACGGATCACTTCTATATTCCTCCATTGTCCGTCCTAAGCCGCTTGATTTTCTTGCCGATCGGTTTTCGATCATAGTTTTCCATTTAAGAAAAACTCCAAGCACTTCATCTTTAGTTTTCATGGTATACACCCAAACTCTTCGGAAAAGTCATCAACAAAAGTAACAAAGTAGTGTTTTCCTCCCAACGAAAGTGTTTTGGAAGGCCCCACACATCTGAGTGAACATATTCCAAAATACCTTTTGTATTATGGATAGCGATCTCAATTTCACTCTCTTTTGCTTTCCCGAACACAATGCTCGCAAAATTTTAATTTGCAAGCCTTTGCACCTTTCAACAATCCTTGCTTTGCGAATTTGCAAGGATTTTTCACGGCATGTCCCAACTTCATATGCCACAACCGCATTGAGTCCAATTCTTTGTTGCTTAAAGCTGCAATGATCGCTCCAATAACTGTACTACCTTGGTAGTAATACAAGTTATTTTTCCGATGCCCTTCAATATCACAAGTCGCCAGATGTCACTTTCAAAACCCCATCTCTCATAGTAATAACCGAACCATTGGATTCCAAGGCTCCCAATGAGATTAGATTTTTCTTCAAACCGGGCACGCATCAACATCGCTTAGAACTCGGTTGATCCATCTTGATTCTTTAATTGGATTGAACCTATCCCAACAGCTTTCTGAGCATTGTCATTGCCCATATAAACAACTCCTCCATTTAGTTCTACTAAATCGAGAACCACTCCGGTTAGGGGACATATGATAGGTACAACCCGAATCCAATATCCACTCATCCGAATGGAATGACGATGATGATGCAACCAATGATAGTTCGAGTCACGGTATCATGCTTTACAACACAAGCATCTACAGACTTTTCCCTTATTCTTCACTTTGGACAATTTTTCTTCCAAAGGGCATTTCTCATGACAAAAGGCACATTCATCTTTCCGAGTCTGGATTTTGACTTTGATCTCCCTTTGAGTTTTCTTCCGAGTGTATGAACGACCTCGGACTACTAAAGCTTCAGATCTCGATTGAGTTTTTCTGCTTGTCCTTCTTTCTCTGTTCATAATCAGTATAAGGCCGCATGCACTTCGCTCGAGATATATCACTCCTGCCATGAAGTAGAGTAGTTTCTAGGAACTCAAACTCCTCGTGAAGTGACCCCAACAAAGATCAAAGCCAAATCTTCATCTTTGAATGTCTCATCCATATTCAAAGAAATCGGTGACTAACTGATTAAATTTAGTGATGTGATCATTCATTGTGGTACTTGGGACGTAAGTGAAGCGAAACAGTCTTTTCTTCAAGTGGAGCTTATTTTGACTGTTTTTCTTCAAAAATTTTTCTTCAAGTGCCACCCACAACTTATTTGCAGAAGTCTCCTTTGAAAAAGCATACCTCTGCTCTCGAGAAAGGCATGATCGAATTGTGCCACATGCCAACCGATTGATCGCCTTCTAATCTTTCTCCTGTACATCATCTGGTTTCTCTTCATCAATGGCAATGTCTAGACCTCTGAAAAAGGGCATCTAGAACCTCACTTTGCCACATACCAAAATGGCCCGTGCCATCAAAGATCTCCACGGCCAATCTTGCATTTGCAATTGTCGGTCTTGTCCACATGGACGATGTTGAAGCTCCTACACCGACCGCTTTTCTCCATAATCTTTCAATATACCTAAGGAAATCTTTTACGATGTGGAAGATCGGTTTAAGCGCAACCACAGAGCATACTACGATTAACCTTCTACTCGATACCACTTGTTGTTTCAATAGGGTCGAAGCGTGTAAATTATTGTACTAAAAATCACACAAAGTTCAATTCCTGTGGAAGAGAGGTGGATCACAAGGATCTCTTAAATACCAAGTCTTTCCTTAGTCGAATATTCCTTCTATCGTAATTTAATAGGACAATTAAATACTACTATTATACCCTCAAATATTGAAAGAAAAATAGGACAAGAAAGAACACAAGAGTTTTAACGAGGTTCGATAAATTATACCTACGCCCCCGCACTAACACCGGATGATAACTTTACTATCTCCAAAATATTACAAACAAATAGAATTCCTTAAGAATTCTCAAATGGGAGAAGAGAGAAAACTAAGAGAGAAAGATTGGTTGGGATGGTTGAAATGAGAAATGGTTAGACCTATTTATAGTTAAGGCTCAGGGACTAACTTGCAAATGGCCTAAAAAATTAGGGACCAAAATTGCAATTATCCCATTCAACTTTAAACAAGTTGCTTGCCACTTTTTTTCTTTCGGTGCCAATTGCACCTCCCGCCACCCACCATTTTTGACTTTTCAACAATAGGTACTTTCAAACAATAAAGTTCCAATTTAGTCAAAGAGGAGGAAACGTGATTACTAATTGGATCGTTAGAACTTGTTCGAGAGGAAAATTCAAACTTTCAATTATTGATTTTCATATTAAAAATTTTTTGTTAGAAGATATATTAGGTAATTCCTTTGTAAAGACTAACTAAAGGCACTTAGTTACCTTATTTATTATCAAAATATACATATTCATTTACTTTACTAATTTTATCTTATATAATATCCGTCCCTTAATCTTCCTTTCTTTCCATTTTCTTTATTTTTCTTTTATAATTATTTATCCAAACATAGTGTTAAGCCTTAGGACGTGTTTGGGTTTTTATAAAAAACTTGAATGAAAATTTTACACCTATATTATGATTTTTTTCATTTAAGTACTTAATTTTTTTGTTAAAAATATATTTAAACTATTATTCGTTATATTTTTTATCCAACTTATATTTTCATTAAAAAGCACTTTAACCAATTAGAATATCACACTTGCCAAAAAATAAAAAGATATTTTTCATTCTCTCCTCTCAACACATTTCTTTTTCTTTCATATTATTTCTTCTCTCTCTCTAAAATCTCTTTTTCCCTTTCTTCGATTTCCTCTATCTTTTTACAATGACTTGATTTTAGCTAATGTCAAAAAATGTAGTTTTGAAATCGAATTTTGTAAATTGAGTTGATGAATTTATGAATAGAAGGATCTACATATTTAGTATGAAAATTATTGTTGAATGGTTGTCGCCAAAAATATATATTGTTGAACGATCAAGTAATTAAGTCGAGAAAATTATTAATTATAGTATAAGAATTAAATCGTAAATGTACAATCGCTATTATGTTTTAATTTTAAAAATATATATTTGAGGGCTTAATTAAAAATTATGCAAACGACCTAATGATTATTTAACCATTATTATTAATGTGTTAGTGGATAACAACAATTTACTTCATCCATTTCCACTAAGTATATTAAATGATGATTAGTGTTATTTATTTAGTTAATTAAATAAGATTTGTTTTCTAATTAAGTTTAATTAGTTCATTAATCCAAATATATATAATGAGTTATGAGAGAGATAAAACCATTTCATTTTCTTCTTCCTTTATGTCGTTCATGCTAACAGAAAATTTGAAATTTTAGGTTTTTCTTCTTTTAACATTCAGTCACCAAATTAAGTAATTAAAGGCGAGGTTGAGATGTTGTGGGATTAAGCAAAGGCAAAGGCTATAGATGAGTAGCCCTGTAACACCTTTAACCTGTCTCTGTTGCCAAATTAGGGTTACGAAGTATTAGAATACAATTTGAAACATTTAACTTCAAACAAAAATAATTATTCAATTTACAAACCAACATTCAAATACACACTTCATTTATAGTATAAGTGCACTTATGAGCCTTAAACCGAGTCTACGGGACCTTAAAAATAATTTAGGAACATTTAGAGATTAATTTGAAACAAAACAGAAAATTTTGGAAATAGGGTTCACATGGTCGTGTGACAAAGCCTAGGTTGTGTGACTCAAAACATGGCCGTGTGGCCAACCGTGTAACATTTGAACTATGGGACACATGGTCATATCCTAGCCCGTATGTTCGGCCGTGTGGGTATTCGAAATGGGGTCACACGACCGTGTGCCAGACCGTGTGTGTATTCGAAGTAAAGTCACACGGCCATGTCACCAGGCAGTGTAACTCTCTATGACTGTGTTGTTTGTCCTGCACTTAAAATTTAAATGACACATGGTCATGTGTGTGACCCTGTGTGGCACACGGCAGTGTGATAGCCAATGTCTCAGGCCGTGTGCTGCCAAAATAACCCTTAATGCAAGCCAATTTAATAGCCTTTTCTTACACACCAAGACATACTATTTCCAAACACATTCACACATTAAAACTCAATTAAACACACCTAAAACATGCCAAAATCAATCAACCTAGGTACCTAACCAATGTGCCCTCATTGACACCACAATTCATTTGTCGAAATAAACCAAATCAAACACTTATCACACGCTAAGCTATATTGCATTCAAATTCACATTGAACAAGGATAATCACATACCTAATTTATCATTAATTCAAACCATTCATGACTACTTCCAACAATCACACAATTTCATCCCAAGGCAATATCTAAAATATGTACTTAACACTACTCAAATATTCTATTTCTTCACATCCTTTAAACAACATTTATATATAATCATAAAGCATTCACCAAAGACGAAAATCATTTATTACAATACCATTAAACCAAAATACCAAACATATATACATGACTACAAAGTAACACCATTTTAAATACTAAACATAACAACATGAACAAATAAACCAAAAGATCGTAATACATGCCATTCATAACCAACTTCCAAAATAACTCAAAACATCAACCAAGATAAGAGATGGATAGTATGTTGCCCCAACTTGAACTCCCGATCAACTAGACTTTTCGTAATCTACAAGAAAAACATAATAACATGAGCACGATATGCTTAGTAAGTTCGAATATATGTAAACATAACTTACCTAGTAAAATTACTTTACATAAAGCACATATTATCTCAAATCTCACTTATGTACTCATAAATTCTTATTCACATGAAAAACCTTAGAAAATTAATATAATAACCATTCAATTGATATCTTTTTCGATTATTTCATTGTTCAGAGGATGCCATGGTATCTTTCAACCAATGTCTTACACAATCCTAGAGTGGTGCCATAGTATCTTTCAACTATGGTCTTGTTCATTTTCCGATATAGTGTCTAGTATCTTTCAACTAGAGTCTTACCTGTTTCGATTTAATGCTATAATATCTTTCAACTATGGTCTTTTTCATTTCAGGTATAATGTCACGATATCTTTCAATCATGGTTTTTCTCGTTTCTCCAATCAATGAATCCAATCACCAATTTATAGATATATATATCAATTTACATCTAGCAATCAAATGAATTACTTTAGTTGAAATATGAACTTACCTAGATAGATACAATCACGAACACAAAATTGACGTTTATTACGCTACTTTCACTTTTCCGCAATTAACATCTGATTGAGTTATTTCTTGATCTAAATTAAAATTTCCACTCAATTAATACATCCAAACATCTCAATTAATTATTCTTAAGCTAGTAAGTCCTTTCAATAATATTTACAAAATTACCCCTAATATTTTAATCATTATGCGACTTAGTCCTTAAACCTGAAACTTGCAAGTTAACCACTTTTACTCTCCAATCATGCTAGTAAAATTTCCTAATGACCCATTGCAGCCCATATTTTTCATCATTTCACAATAGTTCCATGAAATTTTACTATTTCCACAAATAAGTCCTTAAACCTTAAAATTACCAAAAATCACTTAACAAAATACTTATATCTAACTATCAAGTTCATGAATAAATCAACACAATTCAAAAACACACTAAAAACATTCATGGTAATTCACTAAACTTTTAGCAGTTTCACGAATTGACTCCCAGGTTAACTAAATTAAGCTAAAACGATATCGAGAATGTAAAAATCACTAAAAATAGATTTCAAAAACACATGCATGCAAGGAAGATGTTTGGCCAAACCTTCAATGCCCTCCTATGGTGTTTTCGGCTCTCAATTTTTCTCAAGCAAGAAGATGACCACATTTTTTTTTTATTTTAGTTTATGTTATTAATTTACTAAATTACCAATTTATCCTTTAAAATTTAATCAAATTTCATGCATTTAATCACCAAAACTGTCCACTATAAAATCAAATGGCATATTTACCATTTAAGTCCACATATTTATTTTTCCCTAGCCATTTGAAACCTTTAACTAATAGAAACTTACGTTTAAAGCTCTTACAATTTAGTCCTTTTTAATTAATTAACTATTTAAACGTTAAAATTTCTTAACAAAATTTTAGTATGACTCTAATAATTGTTCATAAACATTAAATAAATAACAATATGCTAACTCACTTGTCAAAATTGTAGTCCCAAAACCACTGTTTCCGACACCACTGAAAACAGGTTATTAGGGCTAATTTGGTTTGATATAGCTTGATAAGTAATAACTTGGTTAAGGTAAAAAACTACTTGTCTCATGATTGGTAAGTATTTGCAATAGGATGAATTGTTGAAAGTTTGTGTAATTGTATGTATAATGTGTTTAAAGTAAATGTATAGATATGAAATAAGTGATAAGTAAAAAATGAATTCAAATAGTAAATGATATGTGAATAATGTGAATTATCATATTGGTTGTATATTAAATGTGAAAGTATATATATGTTAATATGTCTCGAATATTTGAGGTAAAATTATGAATATGAAATGAATGTGACAAGTAATATGAGAAAGCATGATAATGTCATGTAATGATAAGTATTTATATGCAAATGAATTGAGTGTGAGACGAAATTGCTATGTAATGACTTAAAACATGTGATTCATATGTGCATTGAAATATCAAATACCTTATTAACAGTTTTGGATTAAGTCGAGTATAGTTGGCATGCCATAAGATTTGTATTCGGGGTTTATTTTGGTCTCATACCGATGATATGATTACTTCGGTTTATATTGATGAGGCGTGGAAAGCACATTACTTCAGACATTCTGATGGTACACTAAGTGCCTATTATATTGGTGTGATTGTTGGTTAATCCGTGTATCCGTCTTGGATCTATGTCCCATTAATAGAGATTATAAACATGTAAATTGGTTAATGATGCTGAATATTGAATGTTGATTTTGAAATTATATATGAACATCATAGCATTGATGATAGCATGTGTGGATCATGCGATTCTGTTATTACGAGCCTTGGGTGTCGATATGGTTATAAAACAAATCAATGGATTTGATTACAAAACGAGAAAGTGAATATGTTGTTATAAAATGCCATATGATACATGTGATTGAGATGATATATTAAAAGTATGATAGATTAATGTGTAAATGACATGCTTAAAAATCCATGTAATTGAAATATTATTATAGATGAATTCAAAGTAAATACATGTGATATGTTAGACAAGCATGAAAGCATGATAATAAGGCATGAGACAAGAAATGTTGACATGTTAATATTTATATTTGAATTACATATTAATGTATATGTTTAACTTGATTATAATTGTTTATTTTGTTTTCGAATCATAATAGCAATAAAAATAAAAATACTCACTCCAAAGTATACTTTGGGTATTCTATTTTGCCACTACGACTTTTCAGTGCGGTACTGGTTCATGTTGCTGTCATGACTATTTTTTTGCCGCTATTTCCGTGTCGTCATCGTTACCACCACCAACAAACTGCCGCCAGACCTCCTCAACTCATCGACTAATCACCGTCAATCATCACTGTTAGCCCACCGATAGCCTCTTGCTACTGGACTACCATCAGTTTACGCTGGTTTGGTTAGGTCGAGTTCACATTACCTCGATCAGCTTGGATACGTCTCAGTTTTTCGGGTTTCGTCGAAAAATATAGGTTACATAGGTCCTATGTTCGTTTCCGGCTCATGTAATTTATTCTAAAATAATAAAACAAATCTTGTGTGGAGATCATAGCCCACGATCTAATTTATAAATACCTGAAAATTAATAATAATTACATTTAATTTTCTAGGAATCACAACTTTGACAAAATTAATAATAGCATACATTCATTTGCATACATTCCTCTAAACATGCATATAGTTCCAATAATGTCACATTTTATCAAAATTAATCACACATGAAGAAGAGAGAAAAATGTTGATATCAATTTATACTGCAAACATAGCATAACCTAGCTCTAATACCAATTGTTGGAAAAAAAATTGATTCGAAAATAGTTTCTTGCACAGTGGAAAACTACTTTTTTTAAAAAAAAAAACTGAGCCAGTTTATGTTATTTATATCAATAAACCCTTTACCAAAATTGCACGTGTTGTAACACCCCTAATCTGTATCCGTCGTCGGAATAGAGTTACAGGAATGCTACAGTAAATTAACAGAAATAAATAGGTAAAATCATAATCATTACATTATAGTTTCCCAAATACCATAAAGTAATTGAATTACTATAATTACTTACATCTACAAGGCTTAAATCGAGCTTTAAGGACTAAAGAATTAATCTTAAAACCCTTAGGGACTAATTTGAAACAAATCAAAAAATTTTAGGAAAAATATGAAAAATTTCAAAAACAGGGGACACACGGTCGTGTGGAATGCACCATGTCGTGTGACTTTAGAAGTTGAGGCACATGGCTGTGTCCCAGCCCGTGTCTCTGCCCGTGTAACTCACTGAGTTGGGTCACACGGCTGTGTCACAGGCCGTATACAGACCATGTAACTCTCTAACTTGTGACACATGGTCGTGTGCTAGGCCATGTAACACACTGACTTAATACACACGGTCGTGTCTCAGAGCATGTGTGGACCGTGTGTGGTACACGACCGTGTGACAGCCCGTGTCTCAGGTCGTGTGCACCTAAAGGAATCTTAAATATCAAGTTTACTATTTCAAGATTTCTTAGACAGTAAGTAATCCATTTGCCAGCCATTAGGCCTATTCAAAATGCCATTAAACAAGCTCAAATCATGCTAATTCAACCATCTTAAGTGCCTAACCAATGTACCTTCAATGGTACTACAAGTATACACACTTATACAACAATATAAATCATCACCCAAATATGCCAATTCACACAACTTAAACTTCTAACCAATATGCCTATCATAAGCACCTCAATTCACAACAATTCAATATAATCTATTTGTCATACATATGCTAAAAGTTTGTACCAAAGACATGTTCCATCATTTACATATATCACAATAGGTTATCTACTTACACTTAGGCTCACTCTTTATATATTTACATACCAAAAAAAAAAAGTAATGACGAAATAATTACATGCCATATAATCCAAAACAAATGTTCAGAAACTACCGAAATGGATGAATAGTGTGACTCGAGTGTTGATTTGATTGTTTAGCCTTCACAAGTATCTACAAGAAACAGAAATTAACACAAGTAAGCTTATTGAAGCTTAGTAAGTTCGACGGACATTAATCAAAAATAATTCAACAATAAAAGTTTCTTGTCATCTACAATGTCAAATCGGTAAATTGCATAGTTCAATTCAAAGCTCAAATAATAATTTTCGGGAAAACATATATATCCACGACGAAGTCAATTCAAGATGTCAAGTACATGTCATGCCATTCAAAGTTATTAAACAAGTTATAACATAACAATTTACAACCTGATGAACGACTTACAGATACAAGTACACAAGTAATCCAACCAAAACACGCCAGACACTTATCAGAGCTAATCTAATCAATAACATGCCTCAGCACTAAGTTCCTAGACTCATAACATGACAGAACATGATAAAATAACACGGGGTTTTGCAACAAGTGCTGAACCTTAGTATAATTGGGAAAAATATATAATAAGCACACCACATCAATCTCCATTCCAATCACTGCATAACACACCGTCATTCAGTTGCACTCTATCTCGCTTTCACCCAGCCTAAGTATCAAAATTCAATAACATTTTCCCTAACAACTTTACATCATCAATTGAATAATTAATATCCATAATTTCATATCATATCAACATACAATTCATATAAATATTAAATTACAAACCGAACGAACTTACCTGGACTGAATTGTAATAGTTGCAGAAGTTCAGGGACTATTCCATAACCTTGCAGAAGTTCAGGGACTATTTCGTAACTTCCCCTTTTCCACGTAAATCTATATGGTCTTGATCTAAAATGTAAAATTTTCCCATTATTATCTTATATTCATATGCCAATTAATTATGCATTTCATACCCTTTTATTTTTTGAAATTACATAATTTCCCTAACTTTTACAACTTTTGCAATTTAGTCTCTTAACCCTAAAATCACCAAATTGACCACTTTTTAGAAATTAGTTTATAGAAGAATATTCTAGACCCTTAAATAGTCTCAAATACACTTCTAATACCATTAAACCTTGAAATTTTGACATTTTAACAATTTAATACTTAAATAAAAAATAATAAAAATTGCTTCATAAAACAACCAAATACCACAATCAAAACTTCAAACACATAATTATCATAAAAAACAACAAATATTCATCAATGGAAACTTCCAAAATTTTTAACAAATTCAAAAATGAAGGTACGGACTAGCTGGACCTAGTTGCAATGATCTTAAAAACATAAAAAATACAAGATATAGGTAAAGAAATCACTAACATGAAAGGTGTTGAACTTGATCAATTCTCCAAGCTTAAAAAACCATGGATATTCAGTTTTTGCATCAAAATTAAAGAAGAAAATGATAGATTTTATGTTTTATTTTTGTTTATTTAATACTTATTTACCTTTTAACATTTAAAATCAATAAAATTTCTTTAAATACCATACTAGACCGTCCAATTAGTTTATATAAGGTCTATTTACCTATTAAAACCCTCTAATCTTGATATTATATTCAATTAATACATTTAACTCAATAGTGATTAACCGTTTGCAGTTTTTATGATTTAGTCATTTTTCTATAATTAACTATCTAAACCGTAAAATTTCTTAACAAAAAATTCATATGACTCTAATGAATCATAAATATTCTATAAATAATATTTACAGGCTGACACGAAGGAAATTTGTAGTCTCAAAACCACTGAAAAATGAGTTGTTACACGTGTGCTTCAACTAGACAAATCCTTATCGTTCCCGACTTTCAACCGAATGACCTTTTCCACTATTCTTGTACCACGAACTGCTTTGAGTATAGACTCAAACAAATTCAAATCAAACACAGAACCAAAATTATTTACTTTACTTTTAGTCGGAAAGAAAATCTCTCTTTAATAGAAACCGATAGAATTGTTATTTCGGAAAATAGAATTTATATTTAGAAAATAAATTCTCACTATTTTTGGGTAGAATAACAATATTTCAAAGTTGTGTATTTAGCCCTACCGGGGCCATCTATTTATAGGCAGAAGAAGTGAAACCCTTGTTGATTTAGTAGAAGTGTATTTCAATAGAAAAAGAAAATTCTAGTCTAACTAAGAGAGAGAGAGGCGACAACCCTAGTTAAATAAACTAGGGTTTATCATCTCATGTATCAACATGAGAAGCTTTTGGTCCTCTCCTGTATTGGGTCTTATTATAAGTATTTTTTAAACTTTTAACCCAGTATTTTATAATTCAATCTAACTCAATACATGTTTTTCTATTTCCCAAAATAAATATCATAATTTAATTAATTAATTAATTAAATTCCCAATTAAATAATTTTCTCAAGTTGATTCTAATTCTGTTAAAATCATGACAACTTTACCATAAAAGAATCTATGAGAAAATATATTTAGTATTTCTACATTCAACAGATTCAACATGAACAAATAATTTAATTGAACTTCAATTAATTAATTAAAATTTTGAAAAACTATAAATTAATTTTCGGTCATTTCTATTTAGAGAAAACCACATTCCTTTCTAAACATTTCCCATTTCTCTAATTTTACCGTTTCTATATATTTTTGTTTATTTGATTCAATATGCAATTCATTTCTATTTTCAACGAACTAGGAAAGGAACTAATTAGACATATGTGATTAGGGCTCAAATGATTTATTATTAAGTTTTAACTTTTCGCCTAGTAATTATAAACTCATTTAGTCATGAAGTTATCCGACTATAGTATTGTGACTGAGCTCTCCTTAATGACATACCATTACGAAAGTAACTCGACTAGTGCTCATCCAATAACCTTGTCATAAGTGTGTAACCCTTATAGGATATCCTTAATCTCTTTGGGATAAATCCACTCTCATAATATGATCTTATTTTATCTCTTGGTAACTATTACATCTTCTTTCATAAAAAGTCAATTACTATCAAATAGTAATCAAGTCATTCATCACAAAGACAAACGACTCATGACCATATTTATTTTTCATCTACCATGTAATGCCAATAAGAAGATATCATTTACCTATATTTCGGGTTATGAATTCCGCTGTTGTGAATGACGATCCATAATACAGAAGTCGTATACCCAATGCACCAGCTTTCGATTCCTTATCTATTTGAACTCAAGCTTTTTCTTACATCAAAGAATACGAGTCACACATACATATTCTGTCATCTACTCAGGATTAAGTTATGTCACACTATGAACATCACAAGTGAATAAATCCATAAACAGATTCAAAATCTATTTTTTTTGGGTTTAGCCCGATGTACTGCTGGTCTATTCAGTCTCATTTATGTCTCTATCTTTTGGGAGTCATGCTCTTCGATCCCAAGATAAGACATCTCCTCAATCAGACTTGATAGACGATATATTAGTCTTTCAATTAGTTTTCTCATTTTCGATTATACTAACGACATGTTTAGGTTGTTGGGAAATGTACCCATATTGTAGTAAACATGTAATTGTTTTCTATGTATTTGAACTATGAATAAATAAATTTCACATTTCACTATTTTACCTTTCATATTTCTATCTTTCATATTGTGCATGCATAGAGAAATTGTGACAAATAAATATTACCTCATTGATTGCCTAAGTTCAAATTGATAATAAGTGGCATTGTAAGAACGTTTACATTGTGAGAAAGACAACTTACTTTAGTAGATAATCTAAACAAGTTTGTAATATCATAAAATAATCAAAGTGAGCATTTGATTCAAATACTGAGAAGAATTATTATGTCATCTACAATTCAAATTGAGGAGATGGCTAGTCTTGGCTATCGGAGCAGTTGACTCAATGGGTAGAGACATAAATGTATTCATTGGCAGAATGATACATCAGACTAAACCCAGGATAAATTAATTCACTTGTAACATTCATGGTGTGATTTACCTAAATCCTGAGTTATCCACTAACCATGCATATGTAGCTCATATGCTTTAATATAAGTAGAGGTTTATGCTCTAAAGATGATTGAGCCGATAACCAATATGTTAGGTACATGAATTGTGTATGGCATGACTTTACTAGCAACAATGGAATTCATAGCTCAATTAAAGAGTTAACACTATCCTCTCATTGGCATTGTGTGGATTGATAAATATGGAACGTAGCCACAGGTTGCTTGTTCTTAAGTGAGCAATTTATCACATTCATTTGTTGCCAGTGATCACATTAAACATTAAGAAGACACAATGGTGATAATGAGATAAAATATGATTGTATTGAGTGAACGTATTTAACTCAAATGAATCAATGATATCATATGAGGGTAACACACACATGACAAGGTCATTAGAAAAATCAGTTGGATGAATTGCTTTCGTAAAGAGTATATAATAAGGAGTTCAATCATGACACTTCTTGTGTACTGACTTCATGATCAAGTAATTGCGAATTATTGGAACGATGCTTCTGGACATAATTGCAATTATTAGAGTCTAATTGTATTTGACTGTATTTGAATTAGAAGTAAATTCTACAAATTTGGAAATAATTTAATTGAGTTGATTTATTTGATGTAGAATTAAATTTGGCAATAGTAAGAAGTGTTCAACTAGAGAATTTTATTAAAAAAATTCTTAAAATTTAATTTGGAAAATCTAAGTGATTTTTGGAAAATTAATTTTGATCAAGTAAAATTAAACTAATCAAATTAATTACAATTAATATGATAATTTTAGAAATTAATTTTCAAGTAAGACAATTGGTCCAGTGGGTAATTGATCTTGAAAATTGGATATGAAATCATAAATTGGATTCGAGAGTCAAAACCGAGACCAAGACCTAAAAACTTATCAAACTGGATCTGGTATGTGAAACCGAGTCGACAATCCAACCGATGACTGGACCGGATTGTTTGGGCCTCATTAGCCCGGACTGAAATGGTAGAAACCGAACCAACTCGGGGTGCCGATGGCTGGGACGGTGGCATTTCAGGGGTCAAAAAATGATTGACTGCGGTGGGTCTTCGGTGGTTAAGCAGTGGAAGAATTACACTCTTACTGGAATCTACCAGAGAATTTCATTTCAGTTTAACTGCTCCAAAAATAATATTATTTTAATAGATTTAATGTTAAATTTAATTTAATACTTATCTTAATAGTATTTTATTAATTTAATATTAAAGTGATTATTTTAATCTTAAATTTAATTTAATTTAATTTTATCTCTTAGATAAATATTCTATTAATTTAATAAGATTTAATATTAAATTTAATCTAATATTTATCTTGATAAATATTATATTAATTTAATATTAAAGTAATTAAGTTTAATAATAGTTAAACTCTCTAAATTCTCTCTAAATAAAGAGAGCGTTGGGTCATTATTTTTCACACACTTGAATTCAAGAGAAAGTTATAAAGAGAAAATTCTCTAAAGAATTTATTTTAGAAAATTTTCTAAAGATATTTTTCTTATTTACATCTTGGCCCAAAAGTTTAGGAAAATTACAAAATTACCCCACTGGTAATTTTTGTAAAAAATTTTCTGATTCAAAGTGAGCCCACACTTGGCAGACGTGAGCTTGAGGATAATGGAGAAGTCTACTCGATCGAAGCGTTCATCCTAGATGAATCGAAAAGGTACAATTTTTATTAAGTGTTTATTACTTTAAATATTACAACCAAGTTCTTGTTTTGAAAAAAAAAATTAAAACTCTAGTTTTTCCCTAAATTTATTTTTTGATACGTTTTTTAAATTCAATTTTCCAACAATTGGTATCAGAGTTAGGTTGTGCTCTATCTATAAGTATAAACAGATAATCAAAATAAATTTCTCTTCTTCTTGAATAATCTGATTACATAGAAAGTTGCATTCTTTAAATCTTATGCATGTTGTGAGTTATATATGGGAATGGATGCGATATTATATATTTGTTATATAATTATTTTTTTTACCAAGGTTGTGGTTCTTAGAAAATAGACCGTGAACTATCATTTCCATGTAAGACTTTTTTTTAGTTCATAGAATTTTTATGAACTAGAAATAGACATAGGACTTAAATGTAATTTTTTTCAAAAGAAGTTCATGATGAGGAAAAGATGGAGAGATGGCAGTTGAAGACCCAAGGAATTCTTTGTGGCAAAAAGCTATGTAATTTTATTTTTTTATTTATTTTCTAGAAATAGAACCATGGAAACCTTGGCTAGCAATTTTATTTTAATTACCTATCTCCTTATATATATGTTGTATAATTGTTTATAATATTTATATTATGTAATGTTATAATAGTGATATATATATATATGAGATGATCCATAGTTGATCGATTAAAAAATAAGATGTGTGGTAATAAGAAAATACATGTGTTGTATTGTTCTATTCACTTCTTTAGGTTATTCGATTACTGTGAGATGTGTGGTAATGAGAAGGTGCATGTCTAAGATTGACTTTGGCTAGGAAAGGCTTGGTTTTTAAGCGGTCAAATTTGACTCACCTCTCTTTCCTAAGACCGTACCTGGTACATGGTTCACATTCACTTTCTCGGCTTTTCCCTTAAAAGAAAAACTGTGTAAAATCAAAATTGTTTGTTTTATGTTTTATTGATTCTTATGAATATTATAAAATTGTCATAGCATAGCGTGCATATATTAGAAGCATGTCATATAGATTAAGTAAGAAAGCCATTAGGACTATTGTATGTACATTCTTGAAATATAGGATAAAAAGAAATCTTACATGTTATTTTAAAATATTGAGTGGGTGAATGTCTTTGAATAAGACCTACGACACCTATTTATGGTCCCTAAGTGATAGCTTGATAAAATTTCGAGCCGGTTCCAACCCTGGTCGCACCCCAAGGTAAACTTTATCATGTGGGTTCACTGAATGAGATTTCCTTTTAAGGAAAAGTAGTCGTGCATGACTTTTAGTGAGATTTTCCCAAGATGGCTCATAAATGAAAGCATGTTCATGATGGGTGTTGAGTCAATGGTTACACACTCAAGATCTTCTCTTATTAAATAGTTTCCCAAGAAACGATATTTAAGCTAGAGATGATGACTAAATGTTAAAAAGTTGTTGGTTCGTGTGGAGTCCATGTTCTTACTAGTTAATCATGGGACCCCAAAGCGACATAGTTGATTGGTGTGAGAATGATCGTAGCAACAGAAAAATGTTTTTTCAAGGATATACTAAAAAGACGTGTTGCTGAAATGAAAATATTTGCTTAATACAAAGATAGTAATTAGTGAATCTTTATTTTTCAGTTCAAATATGTGTCCCACTCCTCTTATTAGCATTCTTACTAAGAATAAATTAAATGGAGATATTTTTCTTGAGAATAGAAATGGAATTTGCTAATATTTCTCAGCTGTGAGAAACACAAATTCATTCTTAACAAAACGTGTACTCCTAAAGCTCGGCCCAAAGTGAGAAATCGCTAGAGAGATTTTGACTCGATTTTTTGATGTTATATGTTAGCAAGCATGAGTAGTGTGTTGCAAAAGTAAAATGAGAAATTCTGTACTACCAAAGAGATCATGACAAATTTGGAGGATTTGCTCAGAAACCAAGTCGCATTGGCTCGACAATTCACTATTAAAAATTTGATGAACTCTCAGCAGAAACCCAACACTCCGGTCAAAGAACATATGCTTAAGCTTTTGGGAATTCTTTGCGGAAGCGAGAGACAATGGGGTTGAACTAGACGTGAACATTAGATTGAAATAGTGTTCAAATCCTTAATCAATGAGTTTATTGGTTTTAGGCTCGCTTACAACTTGGAGAATAAGACGCTTACCTTGACTTAGCTCATGAAGGAATTACAATCCCATGAGTTGATGCTGAATGGTGCCAAGCCAATTCAGGAGAATACTAAGGCAAATTTAGCTGTGTGTCCCTCGTCCTTTAAAGGGAAGCAGAAAGCAAAAGGAAAGAAGAAACTGACTAAGTCTTCGATTCCACCTCTTGTGGATAGGAAAAAGGCTAAAAAGTCAAAAGATCCTAAAAAGATCAAATGTTTCTTTTGTAAGAGGAATGGACATTTCAGATTAAACTATAAGGAATATTTAGATGACTTAGCTGAAAAGGGAAAAGGTATAGAACTTTTTGTGGTTGAAGCTTGCTTAGTGGAAGAATCAATTGAAAATTGAGTTATTGATTCTGAAGGCACTAATAATGTATCTTTACAAGGGTTCAACAATACTAGAAGTCCGCGTGACAAAAACCTCCTCTTGTAGGCTGAAGATGGGAGCTATGTTTCAGCTGAAGCTGTGGGAGAAGTTATTTTACATTTTGACAATTTTAGGAAGATTGTTTTAAAGAACGTATTTTATTTACCTCATTTTAAGAGGAATTTAATTTCTATAACATGTTTTATTTTATGACAGTTATATGGTGACATTCAATAAAGAGATTGTTATTCACAAAAATCATTTTTTAATCTATAATGGATGGATGGAAAATAATTACTACTTTATCAAACCAAATAACTATTTGATACTTCAAACTGAAATAGTGAATAAAAAGCTTAAAACTTCTTACTCGAATGAGGGGTACCCATGACACTTAAGACTTGGTCATATTAACCAAGAAAGAATCACTAGACTCGTGAAAGATGGTCTCCTAAGTATGCTTAAGGAAGTTAGTCTTCCACAATGTGAATCTTGCTTAGAAGGTAAAATGACTAAGAGGTCTTTTAATGTGAAAGATATAAGGGCCAACTGATTTTTAGAACTTGTGCACACTGATGTATGTGGTCCTATGAGCATCAATGCCCGAGGAAGTTACGATTATTATGTGACTTTCATCGATGACTATTCACGATATGGATATGTGTATCTAAGGCACTATAAAAGCGAAACTTATGATAAATTTTAAGAGTTTCGTGTGGAAGTGGAAAAGCAATTAGGTTTATCCATAAAGAATCTTTGACCTAACCAATATGGGGAATACTTATCCGATGAGTTTTTTGGATACCTCGTAGAGAATGAGATTTTATCATAGTTAACTGGGCCGATCACTCCACAAAATAATGGCATAGCTGAGAAAAGGAATATAATGTTGCTCGACATGGTTAATTCAATGTTAAGCTATTCATAACTCCCTACTTCCTTCTCTTGATATGCGATACAAACGACTTGCTATATTCTAAATGATATGTGATATCAGCTATCCATTTGTGAATTAATTCACTCGTGACATTCATAGTGTGATTTACCTAAATTCTAAGTTAGTCGCTAACCGTGTGTATGTAACTCATGTGCTTTGATATAAGTGGAGGCTTATGCTCTAAAGATGATAGGGCCAATAGCCGATATGTTGGGTATATGGCTTTGTGTATGACATGAATTTACTAGCAACAGTAGAATTAATAGCTCAATTAAAAAGTTAACGATATCTTTTCATTGGCATTGTTTGGATTGATAAATATGGAACATGGCCACGAGTTTCTTGTTATCTAATGAGCAATTTATCACAACTATTTGTTGATAGTGATCATATTAATCATTAAGAAGACACAATAGTGACAATGAGATAAAATACGATTGTATTGAGTGAAGGGATTTAATTCAAAGGAATCAAGGATATCATATGAGGGTAACACACACATGACGAAGTCATTTGACAAAATAGTTGGATAAATTACTTTTGTAAAGAGTATAGAATAAGGTGTTTTCAATCATGGTACTTCTTGTAGATTGACTCCATGATTAAGTAATTGCGAATTATCGAAACAATGCTTCTGGACATAATTGCAATTACTAGAGCCTAATTGTATATGTTTGATTGGTCAATTCGCTAGCTCAACAAAAGCTCAATCGAACTGCATTTGAATTAGAAGTCAATTCTACAACTTTGGAAATAATTTAATTGAGTTGACTTATTTGATGTGGAATTAAATTGGGCAGTCGTAAGAAGTGTTCAACTAGAGAATTTTATTAAAGAATTTTCTTGAAAATTTAATTTAGAAAATCTAAGTGATTTTAGGGAAAATTAATTTTGATCAAATAAAATTAAACTAATAAAATTAATTAAAATTAATATTATATTTTTGGAAATTAATTTCAAGTAAGACAATTGACCTAGTGGGTAATTAAACTAGAAAATCAGACCTGAGATCGTAAATTAAGCCTGAGAACCAAAATCAAGACCAAAACTCAAAAACTGCTCGAACTGGGTCTGGTTTGTGGAACGGACCGATAGTCCAACTGATGGCTGAACCAGACCGGTTGGGCTGTCATTGGCTTGAGTCAAACCGATAGAAACCGAACCAACTCAGGGTGTCGGTGGCTACGACGACAAATTTCGATGGTCGAAAAATGGTTGTTGGTAGTGGATCTTCGGTGGTTGAGCAATGGAAGAATTACACTCCTACTAAGACTCTATTAGAGAATTTTATTTTAGATTAACTATTCCAAAAATAATATTATTTTAATAGATTTAATATTAAATTTGACTTAATGTTTATCTTGTAGATAAATATACTATTAATTTAATAAGATTTAATATTAAAGTTAATATAATATTTATCTTGATAAATATTATATTAATTTAATATTAAAGTGGTTAAGTTTAATCATAGTTGATCTCTTTAAACTTTACTTAAATAAAGAGAGCCTTGCGTCATTATTTTCCACACACTTAAATTCAAGAAAAAGTTGTAGAGAGAAAATTCTATGAAGAAATTATTTCAAAAAAATTTCTAGAGATATTTTTCTTATTTACAACTCAGCCTAAGAGTTTAGAGAAATTGCAAAATTACCCCATTGATAATTTTTGTGAAATTTTTTTATTCGAAGTGAGCCCACATTCGGCAGACGTGAGCTTGAGGATAGCAGAGAAGACTACTCGTTCGAAGCGTTCATCCTAGACGAATCGAAAAGGAATAATTTTGATTAAGTGTTTATTACTTGAAATATCACAACTAAGTTCTTGTTCTGGAATTTTCTTTTAAAACTTTGGTTTTTCCCTAAATTTATTTTTCGCTGCATTTTTCAAACCTGATTTTCAAACATAGGTTTATCTACTAATATAAGTTGTCTTTCCGCATTACGATTCGACCGTGCAATACCGTTTAGTATTAGTTTAAACATTAAATAGCCAGTGAGTCAATATTTACTTTGCATGCAAAAACTGCATGATGACATTATACAAAGTATATTAATGTAATCCATTAATTATTTTATTAACCAATTTGTTTGAAAAACTTACAAGTTTACAAAAGAATATACTACACTTAGGGCACCAGATCCGACATCCTTTAACTATGATTGGATAGTTTGTGAAGCCATATACTAGGCTTATGGGCTCGAGTTGTGTGAACTTAAGCCCAATTGATGAAACGCTTTAGTTGTCAAGATATCCACCAAGCTGCCTATGTCGACCAAGAATCTTATAACTTGGGAAGAGGAGATATTGGTTGAGACCACCAAAGTGTCTTCACTTTTCGTATCTAAAACATCCCTATCATCATGTTCTAAAAATTAAGGCTCCCATGGAGAAGGCTTTGGTTTTTTAGTCGTGGCTAAAACCAATAAGACACTTCCTAAATGAGACTTCTGCTTCAAGTTTGATGGACCTAATCTATGTGCTTCCTTCTACTAGCAAATCATTAATTCCCCTTACTGGTTTCTTTCCCTTGTCATCACACTCTAACCTTGATTGTCCTACTTCATTGTCTTCAGCTTTGTTTAGCTAAACTTGAGATGCCCCTTCTGAATTGCCATTTCAATAGCATTCTTTAAATGCATATGTTGCTCAATTCGATGCCCCCTACTGTTATGGTATTTGTAGCGATGATTAAAGTTACTGCGATACTAGTTGGGTGAGAGATAAGATTCCTTGAATTATACATGGTCAAATACCTAGGCTAGGAGAAGTTGAGCTCATGATAGGTCCTAAACTGGTTGTACAAGGCTAAGGGTTGCTGGTATTGGCCTCCCTTTATGGTTAAGTGATCTACTGTAATTTGGCATGTTTATTTGTTGTTCTTTTACACACATTTCAATATATTTTAAGTAGATTTGAGTCATTTTAGTGTTAATTTGCATTTTTAAGAGTTTAGGTAGTAAAAGTGTGATTTTTGAGTAATTTTTATGTTATTTTATATTTTTGATATCTAAATAAAATTGTGTGGTTACATAGATCAATTGGGAGCTGAAGATGCATTTCAAGGGCTAAACTGTAGCCAAGGTCGAAACCACGAGGCTGGACAGCTACAACATTGAAATAAAAGTATGGGGGAGCAATCCAAGCCATCTCATCGCCACGTGGAAACAGTCAACGTTACAACTTCACAACCTTACGTCATGATGAGGAGTAGTTGACGCCGTATGTCGTGACGATTTTAATGTATGTTGACCTGTGTGTTTAAGGGCATTTTGTGGTCATTCTTCAATTTTAAGCCTTAAAATTTGTAATAACATTAAGAGAATTTTAGTCTTCTAATTGTTTCTTATATAAACAACATTTTGCTATCATTTTGGAGGGGAGAAAAAAGAAATGGATGAGTAGTAGACAATAGTTTTGAGAGTTAGACTAGATTAGGTTTTCTCTTCTCTTTTTCTTTTTAAAATAGACTTTAATTTTTGTTGTCTTCTATTTCTTCCTTTCTTGTTGAATACTAGGCAAAAGTAAGATGATCAAACTCTTGGGCTTCGTTCGGTATCCATCAATTAAATGGGCATTTTCCTAAAACATTCACATTTATTTTATGCCTACCATGTGTTTGATAAAATGCTTGTTTGGAATTAAATGAAGATCATGTGCTAAATTGGTTGGTGGTTAGTGGTTTTGTTAAAAATTTTAGTTTAAGTTAATGTTTATTCTTAGTTAATTGATTGTTTGATTATATTGAAATTCTTAATATGCTAGAATTGACGCCTCTAGTAGAAAATCTAGATAAACAAGATTGAGAGGGAGGTTTATCCTTGATAGTTCAGTATACTTGTATCGGGTAGTGAGACCAATAGGAGAACTACTTGTCTAAGAGAGACCGAGAGGAGAACTTAGTTGGTAATTCCAGATTAGGATAAGACCGAGAAGCGATTCCTAGTTAAGAGTGGCAAGCAATATAATCAGGATAGGTTATTAGTTTAACTAGCAATCAACTAATCAATTAACTATTATTATATCATTCGCATTGTCTAAAACAAAAGGAAGAATGTTTAGCTTAATTTGTTTAATTGATATTTTAAATTTAGTTTATAAAAAAATTATATTTGATTTTGCATTAATAATTTCCAACTTGATTAGATTAGTAATTACTAGCTTATAATTAATTTGGCAAACACATTTATCAATTTGGAATCCCTTAGGTTCGATAATTGGAATACTCAGAGTGTTTCATTGAAACACTTATAAATATTACAACTGATTTGTCACACTTGCAATAAAGCCACTTTTAAATCCTTATATTTTGTGCTAATTTTCTAATTAGTATTCGTACGTTGTGGTGCGATCAAGTTGTTGGCACCGTTGCCGGGGATTGTAACGGTGTAAATGTGTTATTAAGTTAGTTGTTTCAGAAGACCAATATTAGTTGAAAGATAGGAGGATTGCCTTAAGTGTGGATGAGTAGGAGTTGAAGTAGAGTTAGATATTGCGGATGAGCTTAAACTGAAACTAAATGAAGGTGTGGAGGAGCCAACACATTTTCCAATCATTGTTGTAGAGAAGCCAACCGGCAAACTTAATGAGCATATCTATTTTTGGTTCAAAGTAGAAAGTGAAGACTGGGTATCTACGGCTTATTACAACATTGAGTTTGTGATGCTCGAGGCTTTAGTACCCTAGAATGAATTTTGGACTTAGTTAGAATTTAGAAAGAAGTGGCTCGTGATGTGGCTATCTAGAAGGTAAAAAATAAGACGATGACAATGTGTTTAAGCGAAAAGGGGATTCTTATTTTGGTCATGAAAAACAAATGTCGATTCAAATTGTCGAGAACCTCTCGGAAGTTCTTCTATAGAAAGGACACGGGGTCTCCCGATAAGTTTTCTTATTGCCAGTTCTTATTTTGTTTTTATTTTCTTATTATTGCATTTTTTGTGTGTGTTTATTTTGTTTTTCTATGTAAGTCTACCTATCGAGAGCTACATGTAATAGCCCTACCCGTATTCATTGCCGGAATAGGGTACGAGGCATTACCGGAGTTTATGAATTAAATTTTTTTTTATATTCAATATAGCCCCTTTATAAATATCTAACCTTCCCTACAATATTAAATCGAGACCAATCCACATCAACCAAATCAATTCAACATATTTTCAAGATAAATTCATGCATATTTATAAGATAACGTCATCATATATCTAAAACTAATGGCTAACTTTACATTCATTTCACGTTAACATTTACTTTGCTAGCTTATACATGCTATTGATTTCCAAAATAAAGTTTCTTTATATACCGAAATCCTGAGGTTGACAGTGTCATGTGTCTCCGACCAAATCTGACCTCCGAGCTCTTAACACTACAAAACAGGGAAAAAGGAAACGGGGTAAGCACTTTGTGCTTAGTAAGCTCATGTAACAAGAATTATACTTACCTAATATTTTCAATACAATATAATAAACATTCATATATCCATTCAATGCATTATTACCCTAACATGCACAAACTCAACATTCAAGTTAGTACAATAATTTCCATGTATCAATAATATATATACCATGATTGATGAGCTCGTCAATACCATGATTTCCATTTCCTTGTTATTTTTCCATATTTATCCCGTTGAATTTATCAAAATTTCGATGGATTTTCAGAGGTACACATTTATTGTACAATTTGGTCCGTCAATTCATATTCATGTGCGCACATATCCATTTCAGAGAGCACACTCACATGAACCTCAACCTTGCAATGGATTACCATCGAGCTAAACCCCTGCAATATAAACTCATAGAGTATTGTCGGGATTACCATCCAAAGCTAAATCCTGCAACGACAATTACTCTAATGAGCTTGGATCTGAATTACCACCGAGGTAAATTCAGACCCTAATTCGGATTACCCGTCCGGCTAAATCCATTTTACACATATTCTTCGGAGGGCTATATCAAGATAGGATCACCCGTCCAAGCTAGATCCTTTTCTTGTCAATTCCTTTTCGAGATCCATCAATTCTCCTTACATTCAATCGGTATTTCTTCCCATTTTATCAAATATATCAATGTTTCATAAATTTTCATACAATGAACATTCAAATCATATTCACATCAATAACATACAATCTCAAGTATTTAAGAATATAATTCAAGTTACACGAACTTACCTTGATACTTGTTTGTAAACAATAAAAATCTACTAATCCCGAACTTTTTCCTTTCCTCGATCTAGCTTCGTATTTGAATCTTTCGGATCTAAATATATAAATTTAATTATCAATTTAATACATTTCATGTTCATATGCAACATTCTCTATAATTCAACTATTATTTATAGTTCATTCAAAGCTGTCTACTTGAGTCATAGTCACTAAATTATTTATAACTTGAGCTACGGAACTCCAAATTAAGATCCGTTAATTTTTCCTAAAACTAGACTCATATATATTTTTACCATAAAATTTTCAGAATTTTTTGTTTAGCCAATAAGTACATTTTATTCTTTAAAGTCACCCATGTTCTGCTGTCGACGGTTCTGACCCTTCTTCACTAAAAATTAATTATCTCTTCATACAGAATTCAAATAATGTTCTCGTTTGTTTCTCTTAAAAATAAACTCATTAAGGATTCTAGAAATATAAATTTAAGCCCATAATTGTTTTTCTTAAATTTTTTATAATTTTTCAAAGTCAGAACAGGGGAACCCAAATTCATTCTGACCTTGTCTCACAAAATTCATTATGTCTCAAAATTTAAAAATATATTGCTTACACTATTTCTTCTATGAGAAACTAGACTCAATAAGATTTAATTCCATATTTTTTTCATCTTCTAATTCGATTTCTACAATTTATGGTGATTTTTCAAAGTTAGTCTACTGCTGCTGTCCAAACTGTTTTTGTGCAAGCTGTTTATTACCATTTTTCCCCTAAGCGTTTAATAAATGATAATTTCGTCCCTACTCAATTAGCCTCTCAATTGAGCTGATTTTTATCAATTAACATTTTATTCTATCACCTTAAACTAGTTTACAACCTTTAGGAATCAGAATTTCAGCAATAGACTTTAATTCCAAGCATTTTCACAATTAGGTCCTAAAAATCAATTTCTATTGAAATTACCTAATAAAATCATCTCATAAACAAATTAAAGCTTTAATTTAATTCTATTTCATCATAAAATTACAGCACTCAACCATGGTGACTTTCAATTTCATCCATGAAATCAAAAACTAATGAATTTAATAGTAGGACCTAGTTGTAAAAGTCTTAGAAACACAAAAATTACAAGAAAAAGGCAAGGATTAATTCACTTGGTGCAAAAATCATAAAATATCAGCTTAGAGAACCCTCCTATGGCGTTTTTAGCTGCTGGAATTGAAGAGAAATGAAGAGAAATCTAGATATTTCCTATTTAGTCCTAGCTTTATTTAGTTAATTTTGCAATATTCTAATTTTACCCTTAATTTATCAATTTTTCTGCTGATTTCATACCCTTGCCGTCCAGCCCAAATAACTTTTGGGTCTAATTGCCTTTTAAATCCTTTCTCATTAGACTCTTAAGCTATTTAATCACTCTAGCAACTTTTGCACCTATTACAATTTAGTCCTTTTCATTTAATTGACTACCCAAACATTAAAATTTCCTAACGAAATTTTAATACCACATTAATAACATTTCATAAATATTTATAAAATTATTTTTGACTCGGTTTTACGAGATAGAGGTCTCGATACCTTGTTTTTACCCATTTTCTTCAATAATTTCTTTTTCTATCTAATCACTAAATTGGTAAAATTTTTCTATCAATATTTTCATACGATTTTCCTATCATATCAATTTTCAAGCAAAAATATTGAAATAAATTTCTCTTTAAATCGGATCTATGGTTACGAAACTATTGTTCCGATAACCTTGAATTTAGGCCATTACAGTACACAACAATGAACTTTAATGAAGTTTGAAGACTACTCTACCATTTTGCTGCACATAATTTTAAATTGAGGGAGCTTTCTCAAACTAATCTTTAGTAGAGGACACATTGAGGACAATGTGTAACTTAAGTATGGGAATGTACATAGAATTTTTATTTTTTGTGTTTTATTTTCTTATTTTATGTTTTGTTTAAAATTTTTCAAAAATATATAAAAATATTTAAAAAAAAATTCACATATGGTGCTTGAAGCATGTTAGCATTGGGATTATTGGTTGTTGATATTGAATTATGTATTGTTGACTTTCAAGCATGCAAATTTTGATTGATGTTAGATAATTTGGTTCTTTTAAAAGTTGATTAGTTATTCACTTTGTTAAATTGCATAATGACTAGAGGTAATTAATCTTTGTAAATACGTTTGATTTTTGTGCCAAATGATAGATATATTGTATAGATGCTTGTAGATAAATAGTGTTTGAATCAATTGTTATTCATTGGGTAATATATGCATGACTGAAATTGTGTTTTGTGAAATGTTTAGGGATAACCTAAAGTATTGTATAAGTAGCCAAGAGCTTAATGACCAACCTTAATGATATGTATCCCTAGTTCCTTGTTTGAGCCTTTATCCATTCTTTCTTGGTGAACCTCTATTCTTTGAAACCTTGTAGTTAATTTGAGTTTAAAACTCAACCCTTCTATGTCCTATATTTATGGGCTACTTGTCTAAGTAAGATCGAGAGGAGAACTTAGTTGGTAATTCCAAATTAGGATAAGACCGAGAGGAGGTTCCTAGTTAGGAATGGCTAGCAATATAATTGGGATAGGTTATTATTTTAATTAGCAATCAACTAATCAATCAATTATCATTATATCATTTGCATTGTTTAAAAAAATAGGAAGAAAGTTTAGCTTAAGTTGTTTAATTAATGGTTTAAATTTAGTTTATAAACAATTTATATTTGATTTTGCCTAATAATTTCCAACTCAATTAGATTAGTAATTGCTAGATTATAATTGATTTGATAAACACATTTACCAATTTGACAATCCCTTAGTCAAAGATGCATTGTTATTCTTGATGTTCCTTAAAGTGGCACTCTTGTTGAGAAAAATGTTTTTCCAAATGTAGTAGTCTTTTCCTAGATTTCTAAATCATGAGGTTGGGATCCAAAAGCTTGCTGGTGAGAACCTTGATCAAATGGGTGGAGATTATAGTAGGCAGGGGTGGTGTAGTTGTGAGGCAAGTTATAACTTCTTGCAAATAGTGTGTTATTTGATCCATGGGTTTAAGGGGAGACACACCAGGTGATATTTGATTTTTTCTTTTTGTACTTGGGGGAGTTGAAGTAGCTGGAGGGACGATTCCAGCTGGCATTGTGAATATGGTAGGGTCAAGATTCGAAGGGACACCTAAAGCTTTTACAAGATGGTTTAGGGTGGGAAAAAAAACATGTGCATATTGCAGAGAAGTTCCTTTAGGGATAGAAGAAGTAACTTGAATAGTCTTTAGGTCAAAAGAAGCTCCTAAACTAGGCAGGATGGATGTGTTGGGTAGAGCAAAGGAGTTGGTCTGGTTGGCTGGATCATTGGTCTGGTTAGCTAGGTTGACAAGGAATACCATTCTAGGGTTGTAAAGCCATGCTGTCTACGCTCACCGTACCAGGTGTTGATGCAATGATACAACAAGGATGAGGTATATAGGAGAGGGTGGTGGTTGTCATATAGGTCAAATCACGCAGTCAGGATGGAGAGCTGTAGGTTGTAAAGAATGAATGTGAGGAGGATGTTAAGGCTGAGAATTTAAAGTAAGTTAGTAGAGTATAAGCTTGGTATCTTTGGAGAGTTAATCATTTCTTCATCGTTCCTAGAGGTATTTATAGGTAAGCGTCCCATTTAAAGTGATGTTAACGTGTTGGACTAACCATCTAGCCATTATTACGAAATGTGTGGGGTGAATGCCTTTGATGAGACGAGGATGTTTGTGATGAGACAGATCTTGTCATTTATTCTGACTTGATGGTATAGAATGGTTGAGCCCACGTAGTGTTTGGTGACTAACAACATCATGTTCCCAATGAAAGCCTGAAGACTCGGATATCAGATGGCTTGCACTTGTTTGGATAGTTGTTTTGGAAGGTAGGACTTGTGGGTGACTTTTCGATTTGCCACTAACTGTCTTGTTGTTCGGGTCTCCTTCTGGCTTGCCACGTGGTCTCACATGGATGGGGGTATAACATTGTTAGTGATGGATTTGTAGAGAATATGTTAAAAATATGTTATGTTGGAGAGAAAATGAAAGAAGAAAAATATGTTGGGAGAAAATGAGAGAAGAAAAATTTTTTGACAGAAAATGAGAGAATAGTGATTGCGCATTTATATACAAACTAAAAGGACTAAATTGCATAATATTTAGAACTATTATTAAAAAATAATAATATACCCCTACTTACCTACCTTAATTATTTACCTATTGCGTGCTAGTATACTTTTTCTATTGCATTTTTCTACTGCATTCATGCATGCTTGTATTATCATAGGTTCCATTATTTCTTTGCTCTGTTGGATGCAAACAAAAGATTGCATTTTATTGCTTCTTTCATGCATGTTGTCATAGGCAAACAACTTTTTATGTTTTAAAATAGTAAAGTTGCCCTCTAAGTAAAGGTGTCCATGGTCAGGCCAGGCTGGGTCCAACAAAAATTTTAGGCCCATTTGTTAGGTTCGGGCTTGGTTCGACCCGAAAATGGGCCTAAAATATTATCCAAGCCCGGTCCAGATAAAAATGCTAAAACTCAGGTCCGGCCCAACTGTATTATTTACTTTTATAGTTTTTATATAATATTTAAAAATATATATAATACATCAAAAATCTAAAAACATTAAAATAAATATTTCCCAACAATTTGAAAATAAATTTTAAAAATATGTATACTTAAATAGCACTAAGATAGATGCAACTTAACAAACAAATGACTCTAAAATAATAACAAAATTAACAATAAAACAAGAGTTATATAATATCCAAATATTAACCACAAAATAATAGAAACATAAATGTGAAATAGTAGCAAAATACTGAAAAAACAACAAAAAAGTAAGAAAAAAAGCAAGAAAGCAGTAAAAAAAACTATATTCGAGTCAGGTTGAGCCAAGCTCGGGCAAAAAAAGTATTACCTGAGACCCAGCTTGTTTTCTAAACAGGTCTTATTTTTTTATTCAACCTCATTTTTTATTTTTTTGTTCAACCTCATTTTTTGAACCTATATTTTTACCTAAATCCTCATACTTTTCGAGTGACCCGGTACCCCAAGGTGCTGACTTCGTGTATTTTGCTAATTAAGGCTCCGTTCAGCCTTGCTTCTGTGATGGGCTTTTGCCCAAAAATCACTTTTTTTCTAAAAGCATTAAAGAACAGCCTCCATCTTTGACCATTTTCAACTTAACAAAATCACTTTTTTACAGATGAAGGAGTAGCAAATGCTGCCACTTTTTTTAAGCCAAAAGTACTTTTGGCATTATGTGACTTTTTTAGCCTTATGTTTTCTTCTTTCCAGCAGACTACAAGACTGCTAAAGTTATAATAAATAATTAATATTAATTACTTAGAATTATTTAAAATTAATATTATATATTAAAATATTAACAATAAGTTATAATAAATTATTTTTTATATTATTACTAAAATATCATAATATTAACTAATTTAAACATTATTTAAATACATATTTGTTACTTTATAATATCATGTCTAAAATAGACATTTTATTTCTCACTTTTTGACAGCAATACCAAGCACTCAAATTTTAAATTAAACTTTTCAAAAGTACTTCTGAAAATTACTTTTTAAAAGTATTACCAAACTAACAGTAAATCATCAAACTTTAACTAGTATATTTGAAAATAAAGAAAACGGAATTTTATAATTCAAAAGTTTTTTAATTAATCCAATAGTTGATTAGCTATCCGTAGCCGTTGGATCACAATACCACAAAAGCAAGTCCTCGACATTTTTCATTGTTAAAAGCCGTAACATAAACCATTCAAAACGGCAACGCAGTGTCCTTCAAACGCGAGCGTCAAAAAAGGAAAATTTTGGAAAACTCTCGCTCTTCGACTCCGCGCTATCTCCTCGTCTTCACCCGCCTTAACAGATGCTCTCTTCTTCGTTTTCTTCTTCTTCGACGATTCCCCCTCTAAGAAACAAAAACCCTAATTTTCTTAAATCTCTGAGAAATGGAGCTCTCAACAACCGAGTCGTTTTCACCGCTCAATTCTCTCGTGCCGTTTCCCTTCGGTGTTACGCTTCTACCAGCGGATTCGATCGAGTTCAAGTTCGAAATCCGGTAGTCGAGATGGATGGTGAGGCAATTGACCAAACGGCGATATATGATGAGAATCGTGTTGACATTAGTTTTTATGTTTGTTTTTAATTGTTTTTGTTTTCTGCTTTTTCTTATTTTAGAAAAATGTGATCACTGTTACTTCTTTTTGTTTGTAATTCTTAGGTGATGAAATGACGAGAATTATCTGGAGTATGATAAAAGACAAAGTATGGAAGCATATTTCATGAATTTCTTTTACATTTCGCTAATTATTTATTTGTAATTAATGCTGAATGCCGAGTGTTTTTGTATTTAATTGCAGCTTATATTACCTTATCTTGATTTGAACATAAAATACTTCGATTTAGGGATACTGAGTCGGGATGCGACTGATGACAAAGTTACTGTCGAAGCTGCTGAAGCAGCCCTGAAGTATGTAGTATTTACTGAAGGCTCTTTGGACATGATCATTGGTCTGTTATTGTTATTATTATTAATTTTGAAAAGTAACTAATGGATTCTGTTGATAATATACATGATCTGATAGGATATGAAAGAAGCTTGGGTATCTAGAATTGCATTATTAACATAATAGGGCCACGGATGAGACATTATCATTCATCCATTTGTAAATGGATAAAATAAGTTGTAGTACCATGACGAAGATGAGTACAGTGTTTTAATATTAACGATTGTGATTTTTCTGTTTGCTGAGTCATTGGACTAAGGCTGGATGATAGAAAAAGCTTTGCCTAGGTTGAGGTTTGTTAAGAGATTTGTACAGAGTTCTAGCATCCGATTGGAAAACGGTGTTTTTTTTTTGTTCTTTTAGTTTGGAAGATTTAAGATTTTCCATCATTTAAGCAAAAAGTTTTGCAATTGTAAAGCGAATGCTTGAAAATTTGAAGAATTTTATGGTATCTTTATTTGCACTTAAAGTCTGCAGTTGTAAATAATGTCCTTATTTCTTTTAGGTATAATGTTGCTATCAAATGTGCAACAATAACTCCTGGTTAGTCATTCTCGTGATTCTTTAATCTTTACTACTCTTGTCAGTTCATGTATTTCCTTATCATTTATGGTAAATATCTAGACCTGTTCAGGGGTTGGTTGGAACGGGCTCTAGCCTGGTCCCAAAAGTTTTCTAAGCCCAGACTGAAATTTGGCCCAGCCCGGCAGCCTGTTTCACTGTTTATATATTAATATAGGTTTATGTCACATTTTGGCTCTTAAAACTCCTTTTTTTTTGAAAGAAGCCCCTAAACTAACTTATTTTACTACTTTGGTACTTAAATTTTTTTTTGTCCCACTTTGGTTAACAATCATTTTTGTCTCAGTTTAACTAAAAAGATAAAATTTGTCAATAAGAACAAGACACATGCCATATTTTTATTGAACTCAAGTAATTTTTGGAGGTACAATGGGACGAAAATGATAGTTAAAGTGGGACAAAAAAGTTTGAAGTACCAAAGTAGTAAAACAAGTATAGTTCAGGGGCCAAATTGTGACTTAAACCTAAAATTTTTATAATTTAGTTTAATTATAAATTTATTATTTAAATCTAATTCGGGCCAGGCCGGTGACAGGTCTACAAATATCCAAGGATTTGCATTGTTTTTTCATTAAATAAAAAAAAAAATATCTTCACCATATATAATGCTAAAGTCTGGTTATGTTGATTATGCAGATGAGACAAGAGTCAAGGAATTTGGACTGAAATCTATGTGGAGAAGTCCTAATGGGACTATTAGAAACATCTTGAATGGTTATTTCTTAATAATCTCTCATGTAGCTCTTACTTCAAGGATAAATTTTGAATGTTTGACATATGTGGATTCATCTTTTATTTGTTTAAATATTATCCTGAAGTTTGTAAGATTTACCTTCCATAGGCTGCCATTGTGGATTTGTTCTTAGACAAGATTTTAAATCATCTACTAGTACCATAAATATTTAAAAGATGTTTTCTCCTTGTTTCAGTGCTTCCTAATTGAAGGGTTTCTTCTTCTTGTAGGTACTGTCTTTCGTGAACCTATCCTATGCAAGAATGTTCCAAGAATTGTTCCCGGTAATGATTTCTTCGCATAGTAACAGTGTAACTGAAATGTGGTGGAAAGCTGCCATGAACTTTTGCCTTGTTATAGGTTGGAAGAAACCCATATGTATTGGCAGACATGCATTTGGTGACCAGTATCGTGCCACTGATACAATAATTACTGGACCAGGAAAGCTTAAGATGGTTTTTGGTAAGCTGTTTAAATGTCACGATTGGCATGGTGCCATGTAACTAAACTGGAAAACCTTATTTCTTAAAATTTTAATTCTTCACTGCATGTTGTCTCTTTTCTTTCTTAGTCCCAGAAGGTGGAGACAAGCCAGTGGAGCTTGATGTCTACAATTTTAAAGGCCCTGGCATAGCACTTTCTATGTATAATGTTGATGAGGTTCGTAAAGTTTTTGTGTTTATCTCTTCCTATATGAATATATCTATGTATTAAAGGTTTTTGTACTCACACCCACCCACTATTCAAGATGTTTGGAGCCTTTTTTTGATTAATTAGTTTAAAAAATCATGTGTGCTTTTCAGTCAATTCGTGTATTTGCTGAATCCTCTATGTCATTGGCTTTTTCAAAGAAGTGGCCTCTTTACCTGAGCACAAAGAATACTATTCTTAAGAAGTATGATGGCAGGTAATATTTTCTTTTCTAATTTGCCCTCCTCCAATGTCCATGTATCTTGGACTACTTCTTTACTCAAGGTTTGTATGATTTATTACTTGTGGAAGAATTGCACAATGCTCATCTGAGAAGTCCATTTCAGGTTTAAGGACATATTCCAGGATGTGTATGAGAAAAATTGGAAGGACAAGTTTGAAGCACATTCTATATGGTTGGATTTGTTCCTTCAGTGAACTATGCTTAAGATTTCTTTTGAGGTATTTCTAAATATTTGGTTGATTCTGTATCTAGGTATGAACATCGACTAATTGATGACATGGTGGCATATGCCCTAAAAAGTGAAGGGGGATATGTTTGGGCATGCAAAAATTATGATGGAGATGTCCAAAGTGATCTACTTGCTCAAGGTGTTGTTTAATGCTTTTTCTGAATTAGGTGGCCAGAGTTTCTTTTTTCCTCAATAAAAATAATGGTTCATTTATGATGGAGGCTTTAAATAGTTTATAATACCTACCACCAAACCCTCACACAAACATAAAAGAAAAGAAAGTCTAAAGGGGTACTCATAGTTTAATTATATGTCTAGCATTATCCATTAATGAATGAACCATTCATATAATTTTCTTTTCTCTCTCTGAATTTCCTACTGAAAAGACGGATGCATTTCTTTGCAGTAATTATCTATTCATTTACAAGTCAATGCTCAACTTTAACTGGATCTCGCTCCGTTTTTCGTGGAGTCTAAACATTTTTTTGCTGTATGCAGGATTTGGCTCTTTGGGCTTGATGACTTCTGTGTTGGTTTGTAACAAATGACTTTGTTTCTCATTGTTTTAGATTGGTCTCTTCATTTTGGCCATTGAATGTTGAAAATCTCCAAAATCACAAATTCTGCAGTTGTCATCTGATGGGAAGACACTAGAAGCTGAGGCAGCTCATGGGACTGTAACTCGACATTTCAGGCTTTATCAAAAGGGACAAGAAACCAGTACAAACAGTATTGCCTCTATATTTGCATGGACAAGAGGACTGGAGCATAGGTACTTCATGTTTCTTATGCATTCGAAGTTAACAGCTTTCTTTTGAATTTTATTTGATTAGTATCCATTCCAAATAAACTCCTTCATGTTTTTCTTTCTGCTTATTTTATGTAAAGAATTTGGTAATAGATACATAAACAATGCTTTCAGAGACGGCTCCTCATGGGAACTTAAGGGAGCCAAAGTTTTAAAAAAATTATATATAACATATAGATTAATTACATAAATTTAAATTGATTTTTTATATTAAAATTGTTAATTTTACTCTTTTTTTCTCATAATATAAATTTATATTATTATAAATTAAAATAAGTTAAAATAATATAACAAAATTTTAAAATAATTACTTACAAATTTTTAAAATTAAAAACTTGTCATTACTTTTAAATTACAATCATGTGAACTTAACAGCAACCAAATTAACTTTTGTACTTTGAACAAAACTTTCAAGTTTTAAACAAATACCAAATGTTTGTTTTCCTCCCATTTCTAGCTTATTACATTTTTTCATCTTCGTGTAAATTTTCACCTTTATTTTTACTCTTGGTTTCTATTCTATGTTGACACTATCGTAAAGTTCTATTCTTTCTGTTCTTAAGATTATATTGCTTGTACATATATATACACACACGTGATAAAAGGAGTTTGATATAAACTATGATATTATTTGGCCCTCCAAATCAAACCTCGAGATCCACCATTGAATATTTGATTGTATTTATGCTTTCCGTTGATGTATCAAATATTTTTGGTCGAATATTCAAAAAATAGTTTTGGTCAAAAGTTGTATGTCACTTTATGAAGTTCTATTTTCTGTTTTATTGTTTGTACAACGTAGCTGTTTTTGTTTCTCTTTTTTAACATTTGTACAGCTCTGATTTGATGTTCGTTGTGATCTCTCTCGCAGGGCCAAACTAGATAAAAATGGAAGGTTGCTGGACTTTGTTCACAAGTTGGAGGCTGCTTGCATCGAGACAGTTGAGGCAGGAAAAATGACCAAAGATCTCGCCATTTTAATCCATGGCCCCAAGTATGTTACACGTTCTCCTGATGTTAGATATTTTTCCACTGTCGATGTTTTTCCATTGTGAACTTTACTTCCTCAATGTGACCTTTCATTGGACGGCTCTTCCTTATCTCACAGCTACCACTTTGTAATACAAAACCAAGCTATGGCTTTAAAGTCACCAAGTTACTTCTTTTGAATTCAGGGTATCAAGAGAGTTTTACTTGACCACTGGAGACTTTGTTGATGCTGTTGCCATAAATCTTGAGCGGAAGCTTCAGCAACCGACCATGTGCTAGTAGATACTTATATTGTCAGGTGATTCCCTGAGATTTGAAGAACTTTTGCGAGATGAGTTTCTTTTATTGATTGTTACACTTGTAGCAGCTTTTGTTGCTTCCTTTGGATAAATAAAAAAAGCAAAGTTTATCCAAAAAAAATCAAGTTTAGCATACACTGTCAGGATTCATTACCCTCCTGATTTGAAAATTCCAACTAGTTGGCATCAATCCATTTACACAAAATAGTTTCAACAGGTGATTACTAGATAACAGGAATAATGAGCCTGCTTCATGTAACACTAACCACAAACTAGGGTTGCAATCAAGCTGAACTGATCTTGAACAGTGAGAAGCTTGAGATCTATTTGAAGCTGCTTAAAACTCAATTCAAGCTTGATCAAGTATATGATTCTAGAAGCTTGAGCTTGAGGCAAAATCAAATTATTTGAGCTCGGCTTGTTTGAGTTTGTTTACATGATATACATACCCGAGCTCAAGTTTGAACTCATTCATTTCATATATAATTTTTTTATATATTTAAACAACAAAATTTAGGGTTTGTGTTTTAAGCATACATATATTAAGAGTAAAGTAGTAATTTAAGGTTAAAAATATTGAAAGAATATTTATAAAAAAAAAAAAAACAAGATTAGGCTCAGATGCTACTCAAGTACTAAGATTAGCTCAATAATTATTCTTGGTGCCTCTGGTGAGAAAAAGACTTCCCCTGCTCTATTTCATCTATACTTCCATGTTAAGTGCTATTTTCAATGATTTCCTTTGTTAGAACTTAAAATGGAATTTGATCTGTGTCTGTTATCTTTGCTGAAAGATGAATATAGTGCAATAGGGATGCTTTGTATGCAAGGGTTATTAGTACCATGAGGTTCATATATTTGGCAATGCAAGCACTAAGATTTCTGATTTGAACTGAGGAATCATATTCGTGAGCGAGACATGTATTGAAAATTCTATCATTTGCTCCCCTAGTATAGTTGTTGTTAGATATAATTTTTCTATCTCTTGATTGTTTCTTCATTTACGTGTGGTTTCACTCTGATTTTCCTTCTCTTTTGAGATGAAATTTTTTAATAGTATATTACTTGTTATGCTGTATTATTTTTCCTTTAATGTGTTTTTCTTTGCTTTATGTCTTGATTATCTGTTTGTGTTTGCAATTTTCATTTTTCTTAAGTTAGTATTGGAAACCTACATTTGATTATCTATTTGGCTAGCCTAGCTAGCTAGGTGGTAGTGTTCTTACCCATTAATGCCATATAAGGGCACGGGTTTGAACCCCAACTAGGCCAAATGTTCACATTTCCTTGATGGTGAGGCATTTCCTAAACTTCGTGAATTTGGTAGGGCTCTCTTCAAAGTTGGGAAACAATTTGAGGGTAAAATAGAGCATAGACATCTCGAGCATAATATTTTCACTTTTTGAGGGTTTGAGACCGATCTCCCCTCAACAATTATAAAACCTCTCGTTGAGTTTGTGTCACGGGTTAATTCCTACAAACTTAATCGAGAAAAGACTATTACCATTTCTTTTAATAAAAGAACTAAAAAACACATTTGAATATCAAACACCCGTTTAATAAGATACAAGTTCTTCATCATTCTACATATAATTATAATTGTATAAATTAAAGAAAGTATTTTTAACATAAAATGTTTAAAAAATATTGTATTCACACCCATGTAGGTGTGATATGATTTAATTTTAGTTTTTTTTTTTACTTTGTTTTTAGTTAGAAAAAAAGTTGGAAGGAGATGAACCAAGGGAAAAAAATCTAAAAGGAGTTGATTAAACGTTTCTTTTAGTTACGATCACAATCAACCTTTTTCTTTAACAATTCTATTTGCCTATCAAATTGTTGATGTCATAGAGAGATAATTGTTGTACAACTATAAAAACATTTGATATATAGATTATATATGAAATATTTAAAATTAAAAATTAAAAAATTATAATATACTAATAATATTATTAATTAGTGAGATTTAAATAATATCTTTAATAAAATTTATGAATGTAGTTCAATTTATTAAACATTTCATTCAATAAAATATTATTAATATATTTTCTATATAAACTTTAAATATTTTATTGAATTAATAGCTTAATTAAAATTTATTATATTTCTTTCACTTGGTAATAGAACTAATTTTACTAAAATTTGAGATAATTTGTTGTAAAAAAATAATTTTGTAAATAGCGTATTTCATATTTTATGATTGTTATAGATGGAAAGTTGTTATAGATAAAAAATATAAAAATAAAAAATCGGATCTACAATAAATTTAATGGTTATGATGAAATGTTATAAAGAGTTGTTGTTACAGAGAAGGCTCATTTATATAATACACGATTGAGTTGGTGTCATGAGTCAATCGAGTATCAATTCAGTTGGATAATGACAAAAACACTATTATTTTACAAAGTAAATTGTATTATTTTGAAGGTGTTTTGCCAGTTTATATCTTTTACATAAAAAAAAAAAAGAGAGTAAAATATGCACACTTAAATAAGATTTGAACCAAGACTCAAGAGTTTCCAACATTTGTACTTTACCATTTAACCAAATTTCATTTATTATTAACATTAATTTTTTTATAAATATGTTAATCTCATATTTGATACATGTACTTTTATAAAATGTTTAATGTGGTGCTTAAATTATGTATATGTGTTTTATTATGATACTTGTATTTTCATAAAATGTTCAATGTCGATATCTGTACTTTGAAAATGTCCAATATGGTGTATGAACTATCAATATGTATTTTATTATGATACTTAGTGTTAACACCTTTATTTGAATTGATAAATATGTCAATTAAAATTTGACACGTAGAAATTTTTTCCAAATCATCAATGTCTACATGGATAATATAACATTATGTGAAAAATTAAATAAAATAAAAAATTAAATTAAATTAAACTAAAAACAAATAACTAAGCATATGATGAATAAAAAATGTAAATAGTGATGACTAAAAATTCTTTAAAAAATCAATTAAAAAATAATTTCAAATGAAAAACTCTTTGAAGAGGATCATTTACTTAAACAGAGAATGTGACGTTTTAGCTTATATAAGTTTAATTTTTAATTTGTTTTATTAATCATATGTTTAGTTATATATATTTTAATTTAATTTAGTTTTTATTTAGTTTTTACATATTATATTATCCATTTAGACTTCATAATTTGAAAAAGAAAATTCTACATGTTAACTTATCATTGGTTGGTTTAACAATTTACTAACGATGTTAACACCAAGTACGATAATGATTTAGTAATTCACACTGAACATTTTATAATGTCTTGAAATTTTTGGTATCATATTTCACACTAAATCAAGATAAGTTTAGTAAAAGAATTTTTTTATAATAAATTATTTGGAAATTTCTGATGAAATGATAAATTTAGTTTAATTTTGAGACTAGGTAGGATTTTGATTATATTTTAAGGATTAAATTGAAATTTCAACTATTAACGAGAGACTAATATTGCAATTAACCTTTCTTTTAATTTTCTTTTAATGTTTTCTTATTTAGTTTAATTAAATGAGGATCTTTTTACTAGATTTTTAATAGGATTTATTTTATTGTGTTATATTATTATGATAAATAGAAGTAGAATTGAATTAGTCCTCATCTCCAATTGACCTACCATTCTATTTTCTTTTTGTTCTCCTTGCTGCCACCAACAATTGCTTCTCTTAGTTTCTCCTAAAAATTGCTACAAACTTTTGCTATTGCTTTGCCCTCAGTTTGCTGCTATGCCCACTTCAATTTTTGGTATTGCCGTGAGCCTCTTTGCCTCCAAATCAGCTGCATTCTTGCCAACTATATTGCTTAACATCTGCTACATTTAGAATTTTATTTTGAATTAGTTTAGAGATGATTTATTAGACTAACTATTACATATGATTTAGGATAATTGAATAGATAGGCTTTAATTTTCTTTAAGTATTTGATTATATTAATTTATTCAAAAGATTAATTACATTATTGAATGGTCACGTGATATGTTGGGATCTTGATTAAATTGAATCAATAACTTAGATTAACATTAATTTTGATTAATTATGGGCTCGATTGAAATATTTTAATCTTTAAAAATACGAGTATGGTTGAATTTTTGATTAATTTGAGTCCAAGAAAGTCAAGGTCTTTAATATGTTAGTGGATTAGTGAATTGACGAAGACAAACCTCATCGAGGAATGCTCGCTTCTAAATATTGAACGCTTGAAAAATTCAATTTGTGATCTCTAAAGTTCAATTGTCTTAATATTGTGGTTAATTTAAATGAATGGCTTAAAATTTATTTTGTGAAATTGAATCAAGTTGATTTTGGATGTATACATAAATTGTTTTTATCATTATAAAACAATTTGGTAAAATTTGTCAGTTAGACATAGTTGGCATGTCATTATAGAGATCTCCATATTATTTATTGTATTGTGCAAGTTGCCTTGTGCGTTGGGAAGTATTGCTATTGTTGTTAAATAATTTTTTGAACTTATTTTTATTAAATGATTTTATTATTTGTTTTTACTTGAAGGATTTAAATATATATTTTTATTGTGTTTTAAATGAATGTTTGATTGAGCGGGTCGCTCCAGTGACCATTGTGACACTCTTGATTCAATTTGGCTTCTGGGCCGAGCTTAGGGTGTTACAAATCTAATCAAGTCACACTTCCATGTGCGATGGTTGATGCGTTATAGAGGGTTGTTGGAGCAATACTTTAGGTTCAATTCGTTGTTGTAGTTAGGAGAGCACCATTTGAAAAACTACAGAAATATGATGCTAAGGACTTGAAGGGTTAAAAGAGTATTACCTAATGGGCAGAGAGTATTGGTTGGAGACGACTAAAAGAGTCATTTGATTAGTTGGAATGTACATCTACTGAGAGAGTTCAGTGTGTAGTCTCCTTACTGAAGGAGAGGCTTATTAGTGGTGGATCATTGTGGTCTAGACTACGCTTGCGGGGAGGATTAATTGGGAGTACTTCCTATCGATGTTTCGGAAGAAATGTATTTGAAAGTTATATATTGATGTAATGACGATGGGTTGAGCATTAAAATGATTACGATTATTTATCAAATACCATCTTGGTAAAGCAACGCAATCGCTAATGCGTTTAATCGAAAGTCCTTTGTTACCTTTAAATTGATGAATGTCAAGTTTGAAGTATTGAAAATGGGTAAGTTATTGGTGGAAATTCGAATTAAATTGACTTTATCCAAGCAGATTAGGAAGAAACAATTAGGAGATGAGAAATTGATTGCTAAAGATTGGCAAATTAAACAGAACGAACCGAGTGGTTTTGATTTGGATGTCGAGGGTAGATTGTGTTTCAGAAAGAGGCTTTTTGTGTTGAATAATACGAAGTTCAGACATGTTTGTATAAGGTGCATAATAGTTCTTATGCCATGCACTCTAGTGGTAATAAAATGTAACATGAGCTAAAAGAATTGTATTGGTGGCTTGGAATGAAATGTGAGGTAATAGAGTTTGTGTCAAAGTGTTTGGTTTTTTGTCAAGTTCCTTCGAGCTTGTTACAACCTATCACAATACCATAGTAGAAGTGAGAATGAGTATCTATGAATTTCGTTGTGGGCTTGCTACTTACTCTAAAGAAGCATGATGTCATTTGAGTAATTGTTTATCAACTCATTGAGTCAACGCACTTCTTCCTAGTTCGTAACAATTACTCTTTGGAAAAGTTGGTCGAGTTGTACACTGTTGAGATTGTATGAAGGCAAGGTGTTCTTATCTTTATTATATCTAATTGAGACGTAATATGCGCATCTGGATTCTGGAAAGAGTTGCATGAGGTTCTGGGTACAAAGTTGAACTTCAATATTGCTTACCATTTTTAAATTGATGGATAGTCTGATTGTGTAATTCAATTTTTGGAGGACATGTTTCAATATTGTGTTATCGATTTTGAGGGCAGTTGGGAGAGACACCTTTTAATTGATTGAGTTTGTCTAAAATAATAGTTATCAAACAAGCATTCAAATGACACCATTCCCGACACTATATGGTTGTAAGTATCAAACATCTTTGTTTTGGGTTAAGCTAAGCATGAGAAAATTGGGGGATCTTGACTTGATCCATAAGACCAAGGAGAAAGTCAAGTTGATCTGAGATAGGTTTAAAGCGACATTTGATAGAAAAAAGTTTTATGTTGACTTGAAGTGCAATGAGATTGAGTTTAATGTTAAGGGTAACATGTTTCTGAAAGTGTCGTCAAGAAAAAAAAGTCTTTTAGTGTGGTCACATAGAAAAGTTGAGTTCCTATTTTATTGGACTTTACATGATACTTGAGAGAGTTTAATTAATGGAATATTGGTTGGATCTACCTCCAGAGTTGGAGTGCATTCATAATGTGTTCCACGTGTTGTGTGATGCGCCAAATGGATGTGATTGATGTTGCTGAAATTGTTGCCCAATCTCAATTGCCTTATGTACCATCTCTTTAAGATCAATATAAGTTTGAAGACTAAGAGTATTGGCTGTCGAAACGTTTGAGCCATCTACAAATTGTACCATGGTAGTCTTGTCATCCTCTCGTATATTTGCTCTTTGCATAAGCATCTCCATCTCCTTAAAGTACTCATCAATAGATCAATTACCTTAAATAAGGCGTTGAAGTCTCGTTGAGACCTCTCTATAGTAATGAGAAGGAATGTAACACTTTCACATCACTTGCTTCAACTCATCCCATGTTGCAATTACTCTTTCGTAGTTTCTTTAACGATTAATTCCAAGTTGAATTCATCAACTTAACGCATAATTCGAAAATTCACGAGTCGCCAATGGGACCTTTTCCTCTTTTCGACATTTATAGTAACAAAACATAAGTTCAATTTTTGATTCCTACTCGCAATATGCTTCGAGATCATACTTCATTTGGAATTGTGAAATGTTGAATTTTGGTTTAGCTAAAAAAATGTTGCCCACAGTCATTATTAACCAAAGTCTCATCATTTGCATAAGAGACATGTCGAGTATTATTTGCACGAAGACAAGGTTGATCAATCTTATCTCCTCAATTACAATTCCAACGCTCAATTTTGGTACTTAGATGTTCCAAATTTTTGTTGATCGTGTCTAGAATAGTGTTACGTTGCTGATCTTGAGCATTTCGAACCCCTTGATCTTTTCTCAACTTTTTAATTATAATATTGTGAATCATTATGAAAGTCTGAAAAGAACACAACACTCAAGAAAAGAAAAATTAAGCAAACCTTGTTAATGCACTCAGAAATGAAAATTAAATTCTCAATGAAATAAGAATTAATCTTGTGAGTCTTTTAAAAAGTTTCTACATCAATCAATCAGAATGTATTAGAATCAAACTAACAAAGAAAATCTAATAGCATTATGAGTTCAAAAACGACTAGATATCAAAGAATTCTGTTGCATAGAGGAAATATTGTGCAACGTGCTTTAACTTACTAACACAAGAAACAATAAAGTGTTAGAATGCGTAAAGGAACAATAAAAAAATAAAGAAAATAAAACCCTAAGGCTAAGAGTAAATGAAAATTGTTAAAACTTGAAAACCCAAAAATCTGTGAAGCAACTTGACAAACTTTATTCGAGGTGTTCTTGATTTCCAAAAATCACAAAGTTTAAACTGGAGCCTCCTCAAATAATGTAGATCTGATATGGAAACTTTTGACACAAAACTCAACCCAAATAATATTTTCTTATTATTTTTTATATTTTTTCATATTTTCTTTTTTCTATACTTTTTCGGTCACTTTTTTTGTGGGAAATTTTTTTTGTACTCTAAAATAGTACCGAGAAATAGTATGCAAAATTTTAGATCATTTGAAAAACGTTTACCCACTGAAAAATATATATTTTTAAAAACTGTCGGGGTAAAAAAAATTGTTTTGAGGCTATTTGCTAGAAATCAATTTATAAAAACATAAAGAACACCTAATAATGCTCAAATATGATACCAAATAATAAAGAATGAGGCAGATGAATGCAAAAGCGGATCATAAAGTTTGTTAAAGTCGCGAATTTGACTTAGAGCTCTAGATGTTCTGAAAAAAATTTGAATTTTGAAACAACCTAAAACACAAATGAATCCCAGTCAGATAAAAAAAAAGAGAACAATTAAAAATAAATAATCAAAATGAGTAAAGTAGAATAATGAGACCAAAGATTAGAGTAACAAAGAAGAAATTAAAAAGATAGATGGAAAAGATAGAACATAGGATGTAAAAGTCTTAATTTATTAACTTAAAAGAGAAATATAATAATTATCAAGTGTCCGATTTGTGTACAATGCAAATGTCTATATATAAGCTAGCTAAATAAATTTAAATAAAACTCTTAAGTATATTATAACTCTAATTAATCTAAACAAGTAGTTTTAAATTAAACTTTCTTATTGATATAAAACTCCTAAAGAACTTAAACTACTTAATAAATATTAAAAATTCAGAATAATAAAATAATAAAATAATAAAAGATATTTGGCTCATATATAATAAAAATTAAGCTAAAAACCCGAACTCGATATGATTTAAACTCGAATTAAAAGCTCAAAACTCGTAAATTCCGATATAATCTTATTCAAAAATTTTGCTTACGCAGTCTTCACTAAAACAGTTATAATTTGAGTTCCCAACTCAAAATTGAATGATTCAAAGTGTGTTTCAAAGTTGAGATATAGATCTTCAAACGCCTAGAAGATATCTCAACCCAGAAATGCTAGGATCCCATTCAAAAAGTCGTCGCAAGTTTGCTAATTTCTTAAGCTTGAAAATTGTTAACTTTGGTGAATGGAATTTAATAAATTTCACCCCATTCGTGCATATATCAAATGTGGTCATTTTTGGAATGGAAGATTTGTGATTTTTTCAGTTAGCCTCGTAATTTATTTGGTGCTAAGGTGGTGCATATTAGTCAGTCCATAGATCAATGCATATTGTGTTTTCTTTTCATACTGCTAGGTGTTTGCACTCATCAGTAAGGATTGGGGTAGATTTTCTTTAAAATGGTTGAGTGGAGCTCATCGATGAAATTTGTTGGGATTGTTTGTGTGCTGGTGTGTAGATGATTCGAAAATGGATTTTGATTGAAATATTCAGGTAATATCTAAATGCATGGTATGGTTAGAATTAGGGATGTAATTAAACCAAAGAGGTTGTTGTATAATACAAAGTAGTTACGAATTGTTATTGTGTTGCATTAGAAGATATTAACTATTTGTTGTTGTTTTCTTCCTTATAAGGAACACAGTTTATTTGCCTTTTTGATCGTACAATGAGTTTTCTTTCAAAGTTTCATATTTGAATAAAGGTGACAAATAAAATCCTTGCGCGCAATGCCGTTTGAGAACCTATTACTACACATTTCATGTCTTATAAACCCTAACTCATTTTGTTCTTCTACTGCTTGTGGCCCCCTTTTTCATTATTCCATTTATTCTTTGTTTTTTCTTCTTCTTTTTCTTTTATTATTATCCCTTTCCTTTTCTTTGCTTAGTTCCTCAAAAGTTACAATTTTTTTTTAAAGAATTTCCCTTTAAGCTGAATTGGTTACTTAGTACTTCTAGTTGTATGTAATCCTTGGTACTTTGGATTCCAGCTTAGAGCCAAGGCAAGGTCAGCTTAATTCTTTTTTCCTTTTCAAAATTCAATAATTTTGCTATTTTGTTTGTGTTTACAATTATTTTTTTTGCAAAATTGTACAGGTAAAAGGTTATTGTGTGTGTGTTTAATTTTGGGAAGTTTCATTTTAGTGTAGTTTGTAGATGTCATTTTGGGGGGTAGGTTATCTGAGTTACGGTGGAAATTTGTTTGTAAAAGGAATAAAAAAGCGGTATTGGATGATAATTAATGTTGGTGTGCAAAAATGAAAAGAATTTTGTAGCAGCTTTGCTCGACTATGCTCCTTTAGTATACGTTTCCAATCCCAGATATTTCTTTTTACTTTCCTTTCGATTCTATAGTGTTTATGAGGTTTCTATTAACTGTTTTATAATAGTTATTGGGTTAGGGTTAAATTTGTTATTATCCCTTAAATATGGTACGTTTAAGTCCTAATGCTTAAAAAAATGATATATGGATCAAAGCTTAGAATTATTTTGGGCCTGAAACAAGAATTGTTTCGTGTTGAACTCCACCATTTATGGTTGTCAAACAGCACGGAAAATAAGCTTGTCAGAGAAATAAAGTAAAAAGGATGATCGCATACCTACGAAAATGTCCAAATTTAACTATCGTATGTGGAAACAATGTTGTCTTCCTCCAGCGTTTTCTACACAATGGTCCGGACACCGTGGAAGAGCTTCTTGACAGACACGTTGTGAAGGAGAAATCCCTAGAGGATGAGGACGAAGAGTCGCTGAACCGACAGCGCCTCACCAGCACTCGACGAGAGGTACTGAGTCTCTACCGCGACATCCTTCGAGCCACCCGATTCTTCATGTGGCCCGATTCTCGGGGCGTTCTGTGGAGGGACATATTGAGAGAGAACGCAAGGAAGGAGTTCGATGAAGCTCGCTTCGAGAAGGATCCGGAAGTTGTGACGCGATTGCTTATCGGTGGGCGTCATGCGGTTGAATCTGCATTGGAGAAGCTAACGGAAAAGCAGAGGCATCAGATTCAGAAGGAGCGGGGAGATGGTCGGTGATGATCGATTCATTTCTTTACTCTCTCTAATTTTGAATTTGGTTATCCTTTCAAGGAAGAACAAATGTTGTATTTTGGTCTTATAAAAATTGATTCATTTCTTAGCTTATGCGTTAGCCTTGTTCGATTGTGATTCCCGCATATCCAGAAGTTGGTTGATGAGAAAGTTGAGAGGAAAAACTAAAGGAAATCAAAGTTCGATTTTACTGCAGTGTTCCTTTGTATGTTGGCGTCGATTGAACATTGAATTGAAGGGGGGAAACAAATGTTCCTTTGCATTGCCTCCATGGCAGTTTGCTGAACTTGTAACCAAGCATATTTGGTGCCAAATTGGCAAATGTAAGTTATCAACCCAGAAAGTGACTCGCTTAGTCGATCAAATCCATTTAATATCACCAGAAATCAATCCAATTATAATAATATTGGTAATAATGATTGTTATCTAATCCCATCCAAATAAACGAAATGAATTGTTTAGCTTCAGCATCATAATAGATGAGGAGTATTGAAGATGGAAATAAGTTTACAACAAATGGAGCAGCCATCGCCGACTAAAGAAAGCCCTTAGTTGTTCATTTGCCAATTGCAATCCCCATCATGAGTTCTCCTTTTCATCATGGCTACAAACTCGTAGTTGATCCTCCCATCGTATCCAACTGATCATGTCAAGCAAAAAACACTAACAAACAAACTATTTGTTTTAAATAAAAGAAGCAAACGAAAATCCTTTTCAGTATCAGCATCCTCTATTGTAGCCTCATCTCCCATTCCGTACCGTGTCATAGCTTGTCTTAGTTCATCTCTTGTAATAAACCTGAATGAAAAGAAGAATAATAGGCAGAGTCAATCAATCAAGTAATATAATGTTCAAAACTGAAAAAAGCAATAGTGCAATATCCTAACCCACTGTTATCCTTGTCAAAGAACTGAAAAGCCTCGACTATTTTTTCTTCCCTCTCAAGCCTATGTCGATGCATTGTAGCAGCTATGAATTCGATGTAATCAATGAGTTCCACTATTGTCAACATCAGCCTGACAGAATGGGGTTTAGGCATTCGGAAGTTGCAGCTTGTTTCATTATTATGGAAATGGTTACTATTATATATAAATAACATAATTTGGATGGTGGAGGGAAGGGATTATATAATTGGATAAAATCTGACAGCGTCCATAAGTTGCTTTATTTCATTTTCAGTTAACTTAGATCCCAAGCGAGCTAATCCATCCCTGAGTTCCCCTAGTGTTATTGTAACACTTCCATCAGTGCCGATGTTTTTGAACATCTGTTGCAAGCACTTGATCTCTTTTTCCTTTGATAGGCTTTCTGATATCACCTTCCACAAACCATATTTACAGACAAAAATATCAGCTTGAGGGAACATAAAACAGAGAAAAAGAAATTTGTGCTTTTATGGTCGAGTAAATTTATCATAGAGTGAGCTTGTTCATTACTCTGAACTGCTTCAACCTACTAAGGACAGCACTATCAATTGGTTTGTCAGATGCATCACCACCCTTCTTCACCCATGGATGTTCTGGTTCATATTCACAAAATGTAAACATTAGTGGCACATATCTAATAATTGTGTTCTTTAGTAAGGATGAACCAATGTTCAATGCTGCCAATCCAACTATTCCCTTTTTTCATTATTTTGAAGGGTTTTGTCTACAGAAAGCTTAATGTTTTTACCTAGAGCTTCAGCAGCAGTGATCCGTTTCTTAGGATCTCTTGCTAGCATCTTTCGGATGAGGTCCTTTGCACCTTCAGATATAGATGGTCATGGCAAGCTTTTCAAGTCAAGATTACCTTCTAAAACCGCTTTAAATATTTCTTTCTCAGTCTCTGCAACAAAATTATCATCAACAGTTGAAGAGGTATCACAACCAAAAGAACGTATCTGAAAAACAAAATAAGTTTCCACGTACATATCAACCCAAAATGGAGACACTCCGCTAAGAAGAATGTATAAAATGACACCAGCACTCCACACATCTATCTTCTTGCCATATTTCTGGTTTAACACCTTTGGTGCAACCTAGTATGCAACAAGGTGTTTATGTCACGGACTACGGATCAAAACCTGTGACTATTGCACATAGAACACTCCATAAATGTCAACTTAGCTTATTAAATATGACTCATTTAACCAGCTTAAACTAGCCTGACTCGTGGAATTAATGGAGAAACCTATCTAAAGTCTTGGTAGTCTAGTGAAACACTTCAGTCAAACTAGAGTTATCAAGGTAAATAAGGTAAACCCTAAATGGATAAGATTGTATAAAGTTTAAATCCTTTAGAACTCTCAATTGTATATAAACTTTAATCTTGAACGTCGATGTAATTCAATCTCTACCGTTGATTTTGGGGAGCTCAACTATAAATAGAAGTCTCCCTCTTCATTTGTATTCATCCCATTATATTCAATTATTCTTGAGTTAAGAATATATTGAGAGCATTTACTCAAACACTTGATATGCATTGTTTTCTTGTGGTTTTTCAATACTTTGTTGCTTATTTCATTTCGAGTTGCTTCCATTATATTTTTCGATGCCTTAATGATAAAAGAGTGAAGTAAAAGAGGCAAAAGGAGGATCATATTCAAGTTGTTCGACTCAAAAAAGAAATATTTGAATTTGACCTGAAAAGAAAACACCAAATAAATTTAGAAAAACAACGAAAACAAAAATAACTAAAATAAGAGATTTAAGAACAAATAATAAATAAATATACAAAAATTAGAAAAAAAACAAACAAAGTGGGAGATGGAATGAGTAAACAGATGGATATAATGAATAGATGGATAAGTGTCCAATTGAACCATTTGAGATATAAATCCCAATAAACTCAATTAATGACTTTAATAAACCCTCCAAGAAATAATTCTTGGCAAATCGAAGTATGGAGAATGAATTCCCATGAGTCCTTGAAAAAAATTGAGAAAAAAAACTACTAAAAATTATAAGAAAAAAATCTTGCACAAAGAAACTAACTCCCAAGTTGAAAACTTTATTAATGAATACAATTGTGTCTCTAATGAACAATAAAGAGGTCTTTATATAAGCTACCAAATGAAACTCTAAAGAATACTGAAACTCTAATTAATCTAAATAAGAAATAGTTTTAAATTAACTTTCTTGTTAACTAAGAAATATAAAATTCCTAAATAACTTAAAATATTTAAAAATATAAAAAATTGGAATAAATAAATAATAAAATAATAATACCTAATAAATACAATATTGGGCTCATATGAAATAAAAATTAAGCTAAAAATCGAACCCAATATGATTTGAATTCAAATTAAAAGTACGTAACTCGTAATTTCCATAATAATCCTATTTAGAAATTCTGCTCACGCAGTCTTCATTAAAACAATCATAATATGAGTTCTCAAACTCAAAATCTAGTGATTCAAAGTGCGTTTCAAAATTAAGAAATAGATCTTCGAATTTTGTGAGATATCTTAACCCAAAAATGTCTAGATCCCATTCAAAAGGTTGTTGCAAGTTGATTGATTTTCTAAACTTGAAAATTGGTAGCTCCAGTGAATGGAATTTAATAAATTTTTCCCCATTCGTACATGTACCGCTTAGACAATTTTTGGGAGAATTCTCATCTTTTGAGAGCTAGGAAAACTTAGGTGCATTTGAAGCTAAAAAATCGACTAAGGTCGCACGGATTGCAAGACTAAAGGTCTAGGCTTGTGACAGTTGGTATTCGAGCTAAGGTTCCGAAGACCGTTTGGGATGTCAGAAGGCGTAGACGAGAAAGAGCCAATGGAGACTTGTAGGAGGGCTAAGAAAGCAAGCCAATCGAGGGATATGCTGTTAGCTTTAGATGACAGGGTTGCCAAACTTGAGGGCTTTATAAGTGATGTGAAAGAGACCCTCAAGAAAGATGATGGGCATACCACAGAGCTGGAATCAAGGCATGTTCAGCTCAAGGATCATGTGGCAAAGTGTAACACCTTCTACCCAACCCAAACTACCAAATCCAAATATTGATGTTACAACACAAAACACTTAAAATAAATTCAGACTACCATCGAAAACTTTATTTAAAAAATATTTATTATTTCTTTTGAACTATTCTTTAATATAAATAGGATATTAAAGAATTGCATTCCAGTACTAAATAGTAAACTATGTTACAATATAAAATTTCATTTAAAATAGAATCTTTATGGTGTAGGGTACTATATGCCATACACCTATGATGTCCTCTGAATGCATAATATCCCAACTTGCTACTACCCTGACGCATTTCTGGCTTGGTCCCTCTAGACGCTCAATCTTACAACAGAACCTGAAATATAAACAAGCACCTGTAAGTTCAAATGAACTTAGTGTTTAAATTCCAAATTACCTTGAAATAATTCCATTTGAATTCACCATCTTGAAGGCTTTAGATTTCATCTCTGTCTTTGACAGATACTTTCTCACAATGGTGTATACATATTCATCCACTTCTAAGCTTGACTAGTCTATTCACCCTTTTGACAGATATTAGATTTCATAAATTAATACAGACTTTATTTCCTTACTTGGAAAACAAATGTACTCCTCAGAAGAATTTCCAAATGTAACACCCCTAATCCGTATCCGTCGCCGAAATAGGGTTACAAAACATTATTGAGTTTTACGAATCAATCAGACAGAAATTTCAAACGTTGCATTACATATCAATATTCGTAATAAAACCAATCAAAATAATATATATTGTCCCTTAAACGAGCCCTCAAGCCCCGAAATACATATTAGAAACAAGTCGGGACTAAATCAGAAACTTAGAGAACTGTTCAGAAATATTTAAAATTTTCAGCATTGTAGGGGTCACATAGCCTTGTAGCCAGGCCATGTGACTCATACGGTTAGAATACATGCCCGTGTCTCAGGCCGTGTGGGCATTTGAAATATGGACACACGGTCGTATCTAAGCCCGTGTCCGTGCTCGTGTAACTCTCTAACTTGGGTTACACGACCAAGTCACACGCCAGTGTGCTAAGCTGTGTGAGCATGCTGACTTGCATTCTTAAGAAGATATAGGGGACACACGACTATGTCACTTGGCCGTGTGTCACACATGGCTGAGACACACGCCCGTGTCTCTACCCGTGTGGACAAAAATATGTCATTTTCTAAGCCACATTTCTCACCTGAATTGACACCAATTGTAACACCCCAAACCCGACCTAGACGTTATGGTCAAATCTGAGAGTGTTACGAAAAAAGGTTTTGAAACTGATGATACTTCGATAAAACATCCAAGTTATAAATCGTTTTCATTTATATATTTATTACTAAAACTATTATATATTATCCTTTAAAGTTAACCAAATCATTTTCGCAGCGGAAGTTTAAAAAAACTATTAAAATCAAAACCACGCTCGTGTTTTCAAAAATAACATTTGTTCGTGTGTAATCGGTATTTTGTCAAATCGTCCCAGTTTAGAAATTATAACGTAACCAAACCAAAAATTTAAACCAAACAGTCCAAAAAGTCAGGAGAGTCAAAAAATTACAAAACTTTCATGAAAGCCTAAAGTTTAAGTAAAAACCATGAAATAACAATAAATGAAAACAGTTTCCCATCGAGTGGTCACCGTTAAGCCTCTGTCGTACCGACCCGCTTATACCTGTGGATTACCTGGATAGAACAGACAAACATATGTGAGTTTACGTAAACTCAGTGTGTAACCCATTAGAGATAGATATGCAATATATACAGAGTTTCATATACTGTCATATATAGATCCGAACCTAAGTCCATCACAGAAATAAATATCAAAATCAGATGTACAGAACAGATAAACAGAATCCTACCCCTATCCTCTACACACTATCTCCGTCCATCCCATCACAACACATAGGGTTAAGAACACCCACCCATCCCTACAGACCATATAGTGTCGATGCGACACATAACAGATAATATATAGACAAGCTGCCAGAATATAGGCGAAGAGTCGCCAAACAGATCACTTCCTCCACATATACAATTCCCAACCCAAACATAGATACAGAATACAGATGTAGAAATATCAGAATTAACATGCTTAACATGCTCGAATACAGATAGATACATATTTAAACAGTATAGTCAGACATACATATCAGTATCCTACTTAGATCAGTTTATCAGAATATCAAATCACATGAAATAGGGTTTGATTAGCCCTTACCGACCCTACGGTAGGCCCACAATCGATTGGAACGACTAGAGTGGCCCTAGGGAAATTTTTAAAATTTTGGGCCCACATGTCCGTGTGAGCCCACACGCCTAGATTAGCCTTACCCGTGTGGCCCACAGGGCCTGGCCTAAAACCCACACGCTCGTGTAGGCTCACACTGCCAACCTGGCCTAACCTTATGGTCCACACGGCCACACTCACACTGTCACACGGTCGTGTCTTGTGCAAGGCCACGCCTTCGTTGGTCACACGGCCATGTCTCGTACACTACCAACCACATGGCCTGCCATACGCTAGTGTGGCATCAATATACTCCATTTTTGGCTTTCGTCGAAGCTCAATTTTTCGTGTTAAGAGTACATACTTGATTCAGTTTTGATGTGAAACCACTCCCGAGACCACCGGCACCTAAAAACAGAATACCTAAAACTTTTTTAGCAATCAAATTGCAAATCCATCCATACAAAACTGAGCAACGCGTACACACTTACCACTTCCAAACTCGATCACATGCACCGATTAGACCGTTGGTGCGAAAACCACCTTTTCATCGTATTCTCCTACACAATACGTTTACAGAGAATTAACCTCCCTTACTACACACATTTAGAATTCAAACGAAAAGAAAAACCCAAACAGTTTACTGAAATTGAAACCTATCGACAAGTGAAAGCCCTCACTTACTTGATTGCACGTAAAACACAGAAATTCTGAAGTGCACGCAAAGAACAAAAATGGGAAAACGAAAGAAAAATAGAAAAATAGAAAAGGCAAAAACTTACGTCGAATATTTTTTGAAAGAAAGAGAATAGGAAATAAAATAAAATAAAATAAAATACAAATTTGGATTAACTCCCCTCCTCATCCATTAACAACCTAATCCCTTAATATCCTACCCACTAACCACATCCAACTACCTCAGACTTTTAGCTCAACCCAAACTCTCTCAGTCACCCGAATAAAAAATTATCACCCCTGCTCGCACCGGGATTCAAACACAAGACCTTTATCAAGCTAACTCCTTACCACTCGAACCAGCAGGCTCATTCTAATATGGATTTACAGGCAATTTTATATAATCCCACCCAATAGGGATAAGGCTTGGATTAAAAATAACAAAATTTCCAAATTTGGGACTTGAAACCAAGACCTCATACACACATCCAGAACACTAAACCACAGAAGCAGATATATATTTGTGTTAGATTTCATAAAAACAGACTTAAAATCCAAGGCATTACACCAACCTAGCTTCAACAAATTGCACATCAACAAGTCATAACAAAGTATTCAACACAAGCTAAAATAAAATCTTAAACATGTATTATCACCACATACAACCAATATGCCTTTAGGCACCTCAAATGACAACTTAAAAATATGTCAACCAAGTATCCAAACTTACCTAATTAATTTACATAACTAAGTTACCAAAATTCACTATAATTCAAATACATACATACATATATCACTTATACTAACATCACAATTATACCTTAATCTCTTACCAATATGTAGGTTGATTATATAAACAAAATATTATTCATAATATTTATATAAATTAAACTTTGAACAAGACCGTACAAAAGCCTATACATGCCATATAAATTGTATTTAACGTTTCAAAGTCTACCGAGATAAGCTGGATAATGTGACTTGAGTGCCGATTCGGTCGTCCAACCTTTTGAAAATCTACAAAGACATTAAACAATACAAATAAGCTTAACGAAGCTTAGTAAGTTCAACTGGTTAAACAAAAATCTTACCAAACTAACTATAATTAATTTAGATATAAAAAATCATCCATGACAATTCCCTGTCATTTACAACATCAATTGATAAATACATCTGTATTCAAATCAATACAAATAAATAACATATCTTTCAAATTTAATAAATAAATCACATTACTGAAATTTCTCCATTCGAAGAACGACTTACGAATAAGAGTACATCGTTAACAGAAGCTCGAAAGCTAAACAGAAGTTCGTAAGAGTTGAACAGAAGCTCATAAGAGTTGATCCACCCAATTACGCCAAACAGAAAGTAAAACACGAAAGTTTGCAACAAATGCTGAACCCTGATTTATTTGGGTAAAATGATGATCTCTCCCTCTAATACCATTATACACCAAATTATGAATGTACTCAAATCCCACGTTTAATTCAAACCGAATATCCAATTCAATATTATAATTCCAACAAAATTCATTTCTAGCAATAGAATAAATGCATAATATCATTCATAAATTTATACAAAATATTAAATTTTAACTGTACGAACTTACCTGGATTGATTTGTAGTAATTGTAGAAGTTCAGGGACTATTTCGCTATTTTTCCTTTTTCACGAGTATCTACGGGATCTTGATTTAGAACATAAAAATTACTCATTTATTAGCATACATTTCATTTCCAATTCATTTTACAATTAATACCCTTTTATTTTTCAAATTTATGTAATTATCCCAAACTTTTTCAATTTTTGCAATTTAATCCCTTAATTAATTAATCTATCAAATTAACTAATTTTCTCAATCAATAATCTATCCAAATATTCTAGGCCTTCATACAGCCCCTAATAAAGCCAAAATTCACTATCAAACCCTATTATTTTAACCTTTTCACAATTTAATCCTAAAATCAGTATTTAACAAAATCACTTTATAAAATCATTATACAACAAAATAAAAGCTCTAAATCCATGTTATTCATAAAAAAATATAATATTTATCAATGGAAACTTCCAAAATTTTTAATAAAATAAAAGCGAAGTTAAAGTTTAGTTAGACCTAATTGCAACAATCTCAAAAATATAGAAATTACAAGAAACGGGCAAGAATTGAACTCACATGAAGCAAAAATATGAGAAACCAGCTTAAAGCTCTCTCTCCTATGGCGGTTTAGGACGAAATTGAAGATGAATTGCATAGAAAGTTTTAAAATTCAATTTGTTGTTTTAATTTCATCAAAATTACCATTTTGCAATTCCATCACTTTATTTTATTATTTTATCTTCATATGCCGCCTCATCATTTTAATTTAGGTATATTTATTAATCAAGCCTGTAATATCCTGATTTTGGGCCTAGTCGGAATAGTGGTTTCGTGACCACAAAATCCGATATAGAAATAATTATTTTATGATTATTTTAAGGTCTATGATATGATTGCATGATTGTGTGAAAATTTCGTGAAGAAATTTTATGCATAAAGTGCTTAATTTGAAATTTGGGACTAAATTGAATAAATTGCAAAACTTGTGTTCTAGAAGTATTTTGCATAAAATTGAATTAGATTATTAATTAGAGGTCCTTAAAGAGTAATTTTACCAATTTCTAAGTCTATGGACAAAATTGGACATGGATGGAATTTTGGAAAGTTTAGTAGTAAGGGCATTTTGGTCATTTAGGGTAAAATGAATTAAAATACAAAATTAAAAGCCAATTTTGCTCATCTTCAACCCCATGGCCGAATATAGCAAGGAGAAACCATGGCTAGGGTTTTTCAAGCTTCCAAGCTCGATTGTAAGTTCGTTCTAGCCTCGCTTTTAATGATTTTTACGTTTTGGAGTCCCAGAGCTCGATTTAGCTTATGCTAGCAATAATTTAACCTAGGGTTTATATTTGGAAAAATACCCATAGGTGAAATTTGTGTATTTTGGTGTTTTATGATAGAATATGAAGTTTTAAATTATGTTAGACAACTTGTGCTACTCGGTTTTAAGTGAAAACGAGCAAAAGGGCTTAATCGGTAAAAATACCTAATAGTCATAAGTACATGTTAGAGTGAGAATTTGATGTTGCCATAGAAGGAAAAATGATCAGCATGTCATAAAACATAAGAAAATAGGCTGAATTTTAATTTACGAGCTTTGGGGCAAAAGTGTAAATATGCAAAAGTTTAGGGGCAAATTGTAATTTTTCCAAAATATGATTTTGGGTCAATTTGAATAATGTGAGTCCTAATTAGACTATATTTTAAATGATAGAGCAAGGAAAACTGAAATTCGGGCTAAAATGGGGAAAATACCAAGTGGTGGACGAAATGGTAAAATAGCCATTTTCAGCATACGAGGTAAGTTCATATGTAAATGTTGGTAACATAGTTATTATTTTAAATTTTTAATGTTTTTAAATGATATGATAATTATTATGAAATATTATACTTGTGATAATTGTTTGATAATATGTCAAATTATGTGATATACTTGGAAAATGTGAAATACTACCGAGTATCGATCGGCATTCCGTAGAAGATGGTTGAGACACATGATTGGGAAAAAGGTCCCGTTGAACCTCGGAATGGATTAGGATACAAGTGACATGTCATCGGGATATTTGGGCATCCGAACTCGTTGAGTTGAGTCCGAGTTCACTTATGGATGCGAGCGTCCAACTCGTTGAGTTGAGTCCGAGTTCGTGAGATGTAACTAGGCATCCGAACTCGTTGAGTTGAGTCCGAGTTCACTTATGGATGCGAACGCCCAAGCTCGTTGAGTTGAGTCCGAGTTCACTTATGGGCGGGTTACATGGTAGCTTGGCTACATATGTGGCACTTATGTGCAAGTTATCCATGTATCCGAATTATATTCCGATGTGTTCAACGGTAAAGTTCTACTCAAATGGAGGAATACTCAAGATGAAAGGGACGTATTGGTAAGTGTTGTGAAATGGATAATTTGAACAGGTATGTACTTAACCCTCGGGTTGAAAACTCGATATAACAACAATATGGTAAGATGATAAATGAAAAGGTGATATGAATGTCTTGGTGATGATTATGCAAATGATGTTTTATGTTTGCTTATATGGTTATGTTACTTGCTATTTGCATGTGAGCTTACTAAGCATTTATGCTTACTCCTCCTTTTCATTCCTTGTAGTGTTGACAAGCCAGCTCGGAAATCGGAAATGGTCGGAGGCACGCCACACTATCCGTATACCATCTTGGCATAATGGCTTGTATATTTTGAGTATGGCATGTATAGCATTATAATCATTTTGTATATATGGTCTTATGATATGGTTATTGAGTGGTATGGAAATAGAAATGCTTGGTAATGATTAGCCATTGGAATGGCTAATCATGATCATATTTGGTATTATGTATGTCAAATTGCTAGCTAATCCATGGAAACCATGAAATAGGTAAAATTTACCATAAAATAGATTCAGACAGCAGCAGTGACGTGAGTTTAAAAAATCACTAAAAATAGTATAAATGGAATTAAATAATGAATAAGTTATGGAATCGAAGCTTGATGAGTCTATTTTCATATGGAATAAGCGAAACAGGTATATGAGCTATATTTTATGAGATGTTTAAATTTTTGTGAAACAGGGCCAGAGCGATTTCTGGATCCCCTGTTCTGTCTTTGGAAATTCACCATAAATTTTACAAAGATAATTAGAAGTCACGCTTTATATGTACAGATTCCTTATTGAGTCTAGTTTTATTAGAGACAAACGGTATAGTCATTGAAGCTCTGTACAGGGAGATATCTGATTCGTAATACACAGAGGTCAGAGTAGTTGAACTCTGAAACAGGGGAGACTTTAACTAATAAACTGTACTAATTGGCCCAACCAAAAATTCTAGAAAAAAATTAGTAGATATATATATGAGTATAGTTTCAGGAAAAATTTACAGAATTGGATTTTGAGTTTCGTAACTCGAGATATGATTTTTAAAGCGACTGTGATGCAGTTAGCCAGCTTGTCTGGAAATTTTAAAATGAATTGTATGAAATGTTTAATTAATGAATTAAGTCCGTTAACACCTCGTGTTAGACTCCGCAACAGATCGGGTATGGGGTGTTACATTTAGTGGTATCGAGCAGGTTTAGTCGGTTCTCGGACTAACCTAGCATGTGTAAAAGTTTAGCTATACATGCCAGCGATCCGTGATAGTGTGATATCTTTCGACGCGTATGAGTACCGTCTTATTTAGACAGGTACTCTCCAACCGAAATGTGCCGACCATGTTCACGGTTATGTGAAGGTATTTGAGTAAAGTTATGATTATGATAAGTCTCGGTTCAGAAAAGTATGAATAAAAGTTTATGATACATATGTGATAATATGTGAGATGAAAGTTCATGTTGTGATAAATATCCATATTTGCTTAATGCTCATACGATGTAGTGTATGTGGCTTACTTGATAAGATGAACGGAATAAATAGAAAGTAGTAGAGGTATGAATAAAGGTCATAATATCATAATACGGATGAAAATGTCCTTGTCTTGATTGGACGTTGAATGTTGATGAATGTTAATGATATACAATTTTTATGAGATAAAGGATTATAATGAAATGAACTTATCTATGTTAAATTGTTGGACCTGAATTGTATGATTGTAATGATATGTACATGATGATGCACGAAATGAAAGTTGTGATTGTGATGCAAATATCTATGTTTGTTTGGCCTTATATAATGTCATGAGCATGAATTAATTTAATTAAATGAATGGATAAGTAAAGTCGTCTAGAAAACATAGAATGTATGCATAAGTATATTGTCTAAATGGGACAATAGGAAAATTGGTGTAAGCCAACATGAATGAATGACATGATTTTGATGATGTTACTATGATGATGGAAGTTGTGTCATATGTGTATGTATAAGAAAGTCGAGTCGAGGTCCTACAACCCTCCCCTTACCAAAGTGGTACTTATAATGGAATTTCATGAGATTTGTATTGAATAAGTTTCCGGTTGAGAACCCAAAGAGTTCAAAGGATAGAATAATTATAAGTATGATTCGAGATTGAAAATGAGCTGATAAGTAAAGTCGAGCCGAAAAGTATCGGATTGATATAAAGATTATTGGAATTATGCATCGTCCCAGTTAGAGAAGGAATTCTCTTTGGTAAATCGAATTACTCAAGTGCAAGGTCGAGAAAAGTGTAAATCGAAATTTATTCAGAACCGACATTCTTTAGTGAATGATTTAATATGAAATTTGTGACGGCAGAACTAGTTGGGGAAATGATATTTCAAATGTGAATTATCTCGAGTGTGATGATTATGACCGGACATATTTAGCGATCTCTTTTGAGATGTTCTATGTGTTCACCCGTTCTCGAAATATTTCTATGGCTATTGATCTTCAAGAAATTCTTGTTATATGGGAATGTCTTCTAATTTTGGTGTTGGATGAAAGCATTGGTAGTCCTGATGGTTTATAATTTATATTGCTCTATTTCATTGGGTATTCTATTTCATTTCGTCGATAAGAATTGATGAGAGAATTCATATGATATTATGATTCCGTTTCTTCTACTTGATGCTTCATCTGATATATATGTATGGGAAGATATATTGATCTTGTTATATTTGATTTCAGTGGGATTAAATGATGTTTTCTTTTGGACTTTCTTTCTTTGAAGAATTATCAGGGTATTCTGTATTTTCTCTATGAATTTGGTTTTCGATTCTCCGGCATAGTATCGTATCTTGGGTTTCTTTATCCTGGATCTCTTTATTCTGGATTTCTTTATTCTGGGTTTCTCTATCTTGGATTTCTTTATTCGGTTTTCTTGTTATCTTTGTTCCATAATTTGTCAATTATGACTCATGTTCGAAGTACGTTCTTCAGCTCGTGATAATCATGTCAAATATGACTATACTTCTAATTTGATCTTGGTAATGTGGTGATTTTAGTATTGGGATTTTTTCTAATTTCTGTGTAAGGATTTGACATCAAGAAGGCATAGGTGATAAAAGCGCGAGTTTTAGTCGGTATGGTAAATTATTTATTTGAAAGATTTCATGTGACAATTATGTCAGGATTATTTTTCCCAAGTCTGATAATAGAATTTCATTTTGTACGAATAAAAGAGTAAATAGTTTGAACGAGAAGTGTATATTTAATAGAAAGAGTTGAATATTAGTTTAAGTCACTACTGAATGATAAGGTTTCCATCTTGTGAAAGTTGAAAAGTTTATTACATGTTGACAGAGTTCGGATAGATGAGAATATTGGTAACCAAGGCGTCGAACTAGACTAGTCTACATTGAGCAATGACTTCGACTTTCAAGAATGTATTGTTGTATGAATTGTGATGTGTTTCAAGACGGTGAGGTAATGTGATAGTTTAGAGCATCCGATGTTACATAAAATCGGAGTTGTTAAAGGGTTAAAGCCGAGCATTGGGATCTATCAAAATTATCCTTGTCAATGTTGATATTGGGATGGAAATGAGAAGGATTATTCTTGAGGCCATATCGAATTATTTCTATGGCGGAAAGAGAAAATGTGATGTATCCTATTGTTAAATGTTTGGCGAGATCTATAAATCACATCAGATTGAATGAATTCCTACTCATCGATTCATGGAATTTCGTGTCTCTTTGATTGTTGGATTTCTTGGAATTCGGTCTCCATTAAATCAAGTTGAGATCCGGGTTTTATGTCATGATATCATGGGAAATTGAGAAGGGTTGAAAATTTAAGAACAGTTGAGAGTTGAGACTGTAAGCTTTTAGATCATATGAGAAATTGAAGAGATGTATTGGAGGTACAGTCTAAGTGCAAGTTCTTCGGCACCAAATATGAGATTAAAAGTGAAGACCACTTTTCTGGTAAGATTTTCGGGGACGAAAATCCCTGAAGGGGGGGAGAGTTGTAATATCTTGATTTTGGGCCTAGTCGGAATAGTGGTTTCGTGACCACAAAATCCGATATAGAAATAATTATTTTATGATTATTTTAAGGTCTATGATATGATTGCATGATTGTGTGAAAATTTCGTGAAGAAATTTTATGCATAAAGTGCTTAATTTGAAATTTAGGACTAAATTGAATAAATTGCAAAACTTGTGTTCTAGAAGTATTTTGCATAAAATTGAATTAGATTATTAATTAGAGGTCCTTAAAGAGTAATTTTACCAATTTCTAAGTCTATGGACAAAATTGGACATGGATGGAATTTTTGGAAAGTTTAGTAGTAAGGGCATTTTGGTCATTTAGGGTAAAATGAATTAAAATACAAAATTAAAAGCCAATTTTGCTCATCTTCAACCCCATGGCCGAATATAGCAAGGAGAAACCATGGCTAGGGTTTTCAAGCTTCCAAGCTCGATTGTAAGTTCGTTCTAGCCTCGCTTTTAATGATTTTTACGTTTTGGAGTCCCAAGAGCTCGATTTAGCTTATGCTAGCAATAATTTAACCTAGGGTTTATATTTGGAAAAATACCCATAGGTGAAATTTGTGTATTTTGGTGTTTTATGATAGAATATGAAGTTTTAAATTATGTTAGACAAGGTTTTAAGTGAAAACGAGCAAAAGGGCTTAATCGGTAAAAATACCTAATAGTCATAAGTACATGTTAGAGTGAGAATTTGATGTTGCCATAGAAGGAAAAATGATCAGCATGTCATAAAACATAAGAAAATAGGCTGAATTTTAATTTACGAGCTTTGGGGCAAAAGTGTAAATATGCAAAAGTTTAGGGGCAAAATTGTAATTTTTCCAAAATATGATTTTGGGTCAATTTGAATAATGTGAGTCCTAATTAGACTATATTTTAAATGATAGAGCAAGGAAAACTGAAATTGGGCTAAAATGGGGAAAATACCAAGTGGTGGACGAAATGGTAAAATAGCCATTTTCGCATACGAGGTAAGTTCATATGTAAATGTTGGTAACATAGTTATTATTTTAAATGTTTTAATGTTTTTAAATGATATGATAATTATTATGAAATATTATACTTGTGATAATTGTTTGATAATATGTCAAATTATGTGATATACTTGGAAAATGTGAAATACTACCGAGTATCGGTATCGGCATTCCGTAGAAGATGGTTGAGACACATGATTGGGAAAAGGTCCGTTGAACCTCGGAATGGATTAGGATACAAGTGACATGTCACTGGGATATTTGGGCATCCGAACTCGTTGAGTTGAGTCCGAGTTCACTTATGGATGCGAGCGTCTGAACTCGTTAAGTTGAGTCCGAGTTCGTGAGATGTAACTAGGCATCCGAACTCGTTGAGTTGAGTCCGAGTTCACTTATGGATGCGAACGCCCGAGCTCGTTGAGTTGAGTCTGAGTTCACTTATGGGCGGGTTACATGGTAGCTTGGCTACATATGTGGCACTTATGTGCAAGTTATCCATGTATCCGAATTATATTCATGTGTTCAACGGTAAAGTTCTACTCAAATGGAGGAATACTCAAGATGAAAGGGACGATTGGTAAGTGTTGTGAAATGGATAATTTGAACAGGTATGTACTTAACCCTCGGGTTGAAAACTCGATATAACAACAATATGGTAAGATGATAAATGAAAAGGTGATATGAATGTCTTGGTGATGATTATGCAAATGATGTTTTATGTTTGCTTATATGGTTATGTTACTTACTATTTGCATGTGAGCTTACTAAGCATTTATGCTTACTCCTCCTTTTCATTCCTTGTAGTGTTGACAAGCCAGCTCGAAATCGAAAATGGTCTGGAGGCACGCTCACACTATCCGTATACCATCTTGGCATAATGGCTTGTATATTTTGAGTATGGCATGTATAGCATTATAATCATTTTGTATATATGGTCTTATGATATGGTTATTGAGTGGTATGGAAATAGAAATGCTTGGTAATGATTAGCCATTGGAATGGCTAATCATGATCATATTTGGTATTATGTATGTCAAATTGCTAGCTAATCCATGGAAACCATGAAATAGGTAAAATTTACCATAAAATAGATTCAGACAGCAGCAGTGACGTGAGTTTAAAAATCACTAAAAATAGTAGAAATGGAATTAAATAATGAATAAGTTATGGAATTGAAGCTTGATGAGTCTATTTTCATATGGAATAAGCGAAACAGGTATATGAGCTATATTTTATGAGATGTTTAAATTTTTGTGAAACAGGGCCAGAGCGATTTCTGGATCCCCTGTTCTGTCTTTGGAAATTCACCATAAATTTTAAAAAGATAATTAGAAGTCACGCTTTATATGTACAGATTTCTTATTGAGTTTAGTTTTATTAGAGACAAACGGTATAGTCATTGAAGCTCTGTACAGGGAGATATATAATTCGTAATACACAGAGGTCAGAGTAGTTGAACTCTGAAACGGGGGAGACTTTAACTAATAAACTGTACTAATTGGCCCAACCAAAAATTCTAGAAAAAAATTAGTAGATATATATATGAGTATAGTTTCAGGAAAAATTTACAGAATTGGATTTTGAGTTTCGTAACTCGAGATATGATTTTTAAAGCGACTGTGATGCAGTTAGCCAGCTTGTCTGGAAATTTTAAAATGAATTGTATGAGCTGTTTAATTAATGAATTAAGTCCGTTAACACCTCGTGTTCGACTCCGGAAACGGTATCGGGTATGGGGTGTTACAAAGCCATTTAATTACTTAAATTATTATAATTAGTAAGTTTTGCACATGTTTCAATTTAGTTTTTGTTAATTAATTAAGTATTGAAACGTTAAAAATTTTTAACGGAACTTTAATACCACTACACTCCGTAAATATTTATAAAAATATTTACGACTCAGTTTATAGAAATGAGGTCCAGATACCTCACTTTGTAAAACCACTTGATCTAAGGTATTACCACTCGAACCTAATAAATCATTATAAAATATAAATTACCAATTCAAAAACCTTTTTAAAACCATATTTGACTCGTAAATATTAAATAATAATATTTACGAACTTACTCGCCGGATTTGGTGGCTTCGAAACCACTGTTTCTGACACCACTAAAAAATCAGGCTATTATAAAAAATAGAACCTCTTTCGATGGATTCTCACTCAGATGAACACTAAATACTTTACCCAAGATGGTGTTCTCACAAATATGATTGTTTTCGAATAATTAAACTAACTGATCTTTTAAGAAGAACTCAATAATGACCTTACCTTTGGCAAATTCTCATACTAATTCTGGTAATTATCATAATACCAATCAGATTGTATCTCAAATCGACCCAAAAATCATAACTTAAACTGATAATGATACGTTCTAAATTGCTTTAAAGAATTCCAGACAGCTATGTTACAAATCATGAGAACGCCCAACTTGACAAAACAACTTAGATTCCAAATGACCTCTATACATGACGTGAAAATAATTCAGACTTGGCGGTTACTAGATAGCTCAAATTACTCCCTTAAATAGCGTAGACGAACTTAGGACTGTCGATCAGTTACTTATTCATAGTTTAAAATACACCAAATTTCCTATACTGACAGACTAATATGGCGAATTCACCATTCTGATAACACTGTTGGAGACTCTTTTAGAAGTTTTAATTAAATCACATTCAAATTCTGTCATAAGACCAGCAAAGCTAAGAGATCATCAAACGTACCAATTCTCTATCATCACATTAGTTGGCAAAGAAGTCTCGAAGTTTACCCGGAACACGACACAGAAGCATTAGACCAGACTTCTCCACAAGGGCATTACAGATTACGTAACACAAATAACATAGAATAAGCCACGCAGACTTCATCGAATATGCCATAAAGGCATTACAGAACATGTCACGAAAGCTTTCTTTATATAGGGAGAGTTTAGAGAGTTCAACTATGATTAAACTTAATCACTTTAATATTGAACTTAATCCAATATTTAATTAGATTAAAGTAAGATTAATATTTATCTATAAGATAAACATTAAATTAAATTAAATATTAAGATAATCACTTTAATATTATTAATAAAATACTATTAAGATAAGTATTAAATTAAATTTAATATTAACTATTAAAATAATATTATTTTTGGAATAATTAACCAGAAATTAAATTTTTTGGTAGAGTCACAATAGGAGTGTAACCCTTCTACAACTCAACCACCGATTACCAACCATTGTCAGCCATCGGGACGCCACCGTCGTAGCCACCGGCACCGCGGTATCTGGTGATTAGGTGTGACACCCTTATGGCACCCTGAGCCGGTTCGGCTGGTACCGGTTCAATCTAGGTTAATGGCAACTGGACCAGTTCAGTCTAGCCACTGGTTGGATCGTCAGCCTATTTTCACATACCAGGCCTAGTTCGACCAGTTTTTGGGTCTTGGTATCAATTTTGGGCTCCCGAGCCCAATTTACGATCTTAGGTCCAATTTTCAAGTTCAATTATCCATTAAGCCAATTGTCTGACTTGAAAATTAACTTCCAAAAATATTATATTTATTTTAATTAATTTGATTAATTTAATTTTGCATAATCAAAATTAATTTTTCCAAAAATCACTCTGATTTTCCAAATTAATTTTTTAAGAAAATTCTTTAATCAAATTCTCTAGTTGAACAATTCTCATGACCACATAATTTAATTCCACATCGAATAAATTGACTCAATTAAATTATTCCCAAAGTCATAGAATTTTCTTCTCATTCAAATGCAGTTCGATCGAGCTTTTGTTGAGCTAGCTGAAGGACCAATCGGACATATACAATTAGGCTCTAGTGATTGTAATTATGTCCAAAAGCATCGTTCAGATAATTCGTAATTACTTAATCATGGAGTCAGTCTACAAGTAGTACCATGATTGAAAACTCCTTATTGTATATACTTTTTACAAAAGCAATTCATCCAACTTGTAACACCCTTCACCCGTATCCAACTCTGGGACAGGGTTCGAGGCGTTACCGGACTTAAACATTCACAAACATACAAAACCGGGTTACCAAATTTCGCCCAAAATTAAAACTTTTCAAACACATGCATATTGTCCCTTATACAGGCCTTTAAAGCCCATAACATATATCGAGGTGGTTCGGGACTAAACCGAGAACTTTTGAAAGTCTTTGGGCAACTTAACAATTTTCTAGCTTTGGAGAGTTACACGCCCGTGTAGGTTGGGCCGTGTGGTCGTACACGTCCGTGTGGCTTGGAACACGTCCATATCCTTAGCCCGTGTAACTCTCTGTTTATGATGTCAGCAACCGTTTAAGGGCACACAGCCAAGGCACACACCCGTGGCCAGAAGCCATGTCCTCCATACGGCTGAGACACACGGCCGTGTCTCTACCCGTGTGGTCAAGACTTAGGCTAATTTCCAAGCCTTTTTGTCATCTTTACATACACACACATACATGATTTCAATGGCATTCATCATGTACATATGCCATATACTTCTCATACATAGTGAACAAGCACAACCACATAACTACATCACAAGACATTAACACATATCATGGATAAATAGGCTTACAAGCCAAAATCATGATAAGCCATATCTCATGGCTATAAACAATAAATCAATATAAACCAATACCTTTGGCTAATCACAACAATAGTCATCATAGAGAAACTAAGTCCCTATACATGCCACTCACATGAAAACATTTAACATACACATGCCCATACTCCAAGGATAATAGCTCGATAGTGTGATGTTGCCTCTGACGATCTCTAACCCCGAGCTGACCTGACAAAACTAAAAGAAATGGAAAGGAGGGAGTAAGCTTTTCACTTAGTAAACTCGCATGAAAATAATAAGTAATGCGATAACATGCTATTTTCATATTCTTTCTAATTATTCAAATTCCAGCTAAGCTGTTTTCCCAAGTCACAGTCATTAATTTATTTATATCTGAAGCTACGGAACTTCAAATTAAGATATGTTAATTTTACTAGAAAATCATAATATTTTCAGAATTTTTGGTCTAGCCAATAAGTACAGTTTATTATTCAAAGTCTCCCCTTATTTCTCTATTTGACAACTTCGACCTTCTTTCACTAAATTTATTTATCTCATAGTACGAGAATCAGATAATGTTCTTGTGTCTTTCTCCTAAAATTAGACTCATTAATGATTTCAGAAATATAAATTTTAACTCATAATTATTTTTGTACAATTTCTAGTGATTTTCCAAATTTGAGATAGGGGAGTCTAGAATCACTCCGACTCTATCTCACAAGAATTCAAATATCTCATGATACAGAATTCTTTTGCTTTCACCGTTTCCTCTATGTGAAACTAGACTCATTAAGATTTAATTTCATATTTTATTAAGCTTCTAACTCAATTTCCACTATTTTAAGTGGATTTTCAAAGTCGGACCAATGCTGCTGTCCAAATCTATTTTGGTACAATATAATGATCACTATCATAATATCATTTCCAACTATCATGAACTTACCATTTCATGGATCCCTTACTCATTTTTCACAATGGAGCTCAATATAAAAGTTATTATTTCTCATGGGCACACGGCCGTGTAAATTTAGGGATTAGGGTTTCAGACTAGTTATGGGTACCATACGGACTGGCCACACTGGCGTATGGCTGATTTGGGGATTTTTGTCGAAAACCACACAGGCGTGTCACCTAGGGCACACGGGCGTGTGAGTTTGAAAATTTAGGGATTTGAAATTAGGGTCACACGGCCTGGCCACACGACCGTGTGACTGATTTGGGAATTTTAGGGTTCTCACATGGGCGTGTGTTTCGGGACACACGGTTGTATAGCCAATTTGGGGCTTAGGGATTCTACCCGGGTGTGTGTTGTGAGATAAACAGCCGTGTCTGATTGCCACATGGGCATGTGACACCTTCACACGACCGTGTCTACTCTGCACTTGAATTTAGCGAAATATGACAGGTCTTACACGGCCTGATCACACGGCCGTGCCTCTGCACCACATGGGTGTGTGCCTCTGCCACACGGCCGTGTGCTACTCCTTACACGGGCGTATAGATCCCCACACGGCCTGGATTACTCCATATGGCTGGAGTACACGGGCGTGTGGCCCTATTTCGCCAAGTTTGATTTTAGGATTTAAGTGTATTCGTGATCTCTGTTTGTTCCAACCTTTCGACTAAAATTTCTGTGGGTGATTATTACTCTGTTCTCACCTTGATTTATGTACTGTTTGTGATTGAAGTGTGACATGTTAGGTATCGAATCTGAGTGCACAAGTGTGCATGTTTCTGTAATTGATTGACTGATTGCAAGTGAATGTTTCTGAATGTCTATCTAAGATTGTATTGAGGATTGTGTATATTTAACTGCATACATACATACATTTGCATAAATATTTTTGGGTGGGATGTTGAAGATAAGGGAGATTTACGATCTGGTAGTTGATCTGCATTCTGAATGCCTTAATAACACCCTGAGGGTCATAGACGGTCCCAATACCCTGAAGGTCGTGGACATTTTCGTTAACGATATAGCGGTTTACCACCTTGCACTGTACCGCATGTACGTTAGCTACGCTACATACTATTATTTGATCTGCCAGTTTATATTGAACATCTGTACTGTGATTCACCGCATAACACATACAGTATAAGCTAGCTTTGCTGCGTAACATATCTGATCTGGCAGTTATACTACATGGTTGTACCGCGGGATCTGCATGGTACTGTACAGCTTTTTGATAGTCCCAATTTCCTGAGGGTCATGGACAATGTATAGGGGATATAAGGTTGGATGGGCCTTTCGAGGTCCTAATTGAAGTGATTGGTTGGATGAGCTTACAGCTCTATTGAGGTTTGATGGGGGATGGAGATGGTGTGTTGGTTAGATGGGTAGGTTATTTTATAACTCATTCGCACTCATATGCATCTGTTTGATTCTGTGACTGCTATATCTGTTTGACTGAAACATTTCTGTCTGATTGTCTAGGAAATCTGACTGCAATATTTGACTTGAGACATTCGTACCTAAAGAAATTTTGTGTGATGGGCTAAGGCCCAATCAACTCAGATTTTGGAAAAGGGCTTAGGCTAAGTTCGTGACTTTTGAGAATTTTGGGTATTGTGTTTAACAGAGCCATATAACTGTAAAGTTACATATGGTCTATTTTGTTAAGTCCCTCTGTAAGTATGTTCCGCTACTGAACTATTTTTTGGTTTACTGTATCTGTGATGGTTAGTTAGTTTGATCTCACACTAAGCTTGTATAGCTTACCCCCTCTTCTGTTTCCCCTTTTAGGTACAATTCTGGATTCTGAACACTGGACTCAATACGCGGAGGTCTCAGACAGTCTTGGTGGATAAACTATGAATTCTGTTTACATTTTCAGTTTTGTTCATTATTCAGTTAAAGTTTAAACTGTGAGGATTTATAGTGCTGTGGTGCAATTTTGATTTGTGTTTCAATTCGTATAATCTGAACTGGTTTTACATTGAACTTTATTTTAGGATTTGAACTGGTTTATTAATAAATGTTTTAAATGATTTGGTTTGATAAGATAAACTGTTTTGAAAATTTTTCTTACGATCACTTTGGTGATCAATGTAGCATTCCGAATTTGGTCTAAACTTCTAGGCTAGGTTTGGGGTGTTACATTACAAGCTTCTTAACATCCTTACTATTTCAAAAACCTATATGCAACACTATCAGGCTTACCAAAAGGTGGAATATCCACTGACTAATTCAAAACCTTAACTTCCAACTTGAAAGAAGAAGAGAACATTTAAGTTTAAGAAGAAAAACCAAAGAGTAATATTGGAAGAAGAAAAACCATCTAGACTTTCCCCTTCTTACCATATATATACTCAATACCTCATAGTGGATCTTGACAAGTGTCAATTGCATACAAAAATTTTCCATTTAATGTCCTACAAAAATCAGAGAAAATATAAAAGAAAATCCAAAGTCGTTGCTATTTGACCAGTCAATTGATATCCACGAAACCAACTAAAAATTTGACTAAGGAAAAAGTATCTATCAATTAGTAGTATAGCTATGGTGAACAAAGATATCATTCCTACGAAGACTAAAAGTACTAGTAATTACCGTCTTTCTATTATTTAACCAAATAATTTGAGTGATTGATTAAAAACTAAAATTAACTAAATTAATTAACTAACAAATATGACAAAAAACAAATCAAGAAAATAATCAATTAACAACCAATAAGCAAAATAATACTAATGAAAGAATTCACCTAGATTTCATTTTTTCATTTTCAATCTAAATTACGTAATTTCTTTACTTGGTAACTTGATCCGTAGAAATCCCTAATTTATGCTAATATCTCTTTTGAGAGTAAGAACATCTGACTCTAGGTTGATTAATTGGAATTTCTTTCTAATTAAAACCCCTATTATCGCATTCGATTTATGGATTCCCCTATTAGATTTGGCTCTAATATGGTAGATTTATGTCATCTTATTTCTAAGATTGCATGCAACTCCACTCACTTACGTAAGATTTACTCTTAAACATAGTCTATTTTTCCTCTAATTTAAGCACATCAAACATGGATTAATAGTCTAGAAATATTAAACCAAGAAATTAAACATACATAATTGAGAACAAGAAACTAAGAATTTATTGCGTAAAATAAAAATCAAATGGTAGAATTCATCATAGGGTTCATCTCCCTAGGAATTTAGAAAATTAGTTCATGGTTGAAAATAAAAATATCCAAAAGACAGTATAACTGAAAGAAATAAAGAAAGTCATTATAATCTCCTAAGAAATCAACTGGGAGTCTTCAATCTTAATGGAAATATACTTCAGAATCGACTTCAATTTTGTTTTTTGAGTTGTTTTCTTGAATATTCTATGATGGCTCACTTCCATATTCTTATTTTTGTCATATATATGTCTTAGAATGCCCAAAAAACCTAACTCGCATTTTTCACTATTTAGAGTGCAAATTCATGCTATCGACACGACTTGCCACATAGTCATGTTGTAGCCCGAGTGGCTCACACGGTCTTGTGTAATGGGTCAGCTCGTGTGGGTCATGTAGCTTGCTCCGGTTTTTCGATTGTCGCTCGTTTTCATTATTTTGCTTCCAAATGCTCTATTAAGTATAAAAACATGAATTTAAAGGATTAGAAGTATAAAATTCACAATTGACTCCCAACCAATCACGTTACAGAACCCATTTTGCACATTGTTCAAGTAAACTTGGCGTACTATACCTATTGGCGATAACTCATATATGGCATGTTATAATTAACCAAAACTTCTGAGGCGTATGTAACAGCCCATTTTCAGTGAAATCAGAATAGTGGTTTTGGAACCACAAATTTGATGAGTAAATTTTTATTTTATTATTAGTTTAATTTATATGGGATATTAGTAAGATCGTATTAAAACTTCGTTAAGAAATTTTAATGTTTGCATGATTAATTAAGTAAAAAGGACTAATCGTAAAAAGTGCAAAAAGTAGAGTTTTTTTAGTTAAAGGAGTTAAATTGCTATGAAAATTTAAAGCGAATGGGCTTGAATGGTAATTAGACCATTTAAATAGTTAGTAGACATATTTGGACGCGGTTTAAGTGATTTTAAGTTAAAAACTAAGGTTAAAATAGTAAATTAACTTATATTTAAACTAAAAGAAATATGGTATCGTCTTTCTAAATGAAAGTCACCACCGAAATTTGTAAAAAAGGAAGCCATTTTTAAGGTTTGAATTTTGGT